>NC_060246.1:165264664-166514664 GCF_921293095.1 Ischnura elegans | reverse complement strand
TTGGAAATATCTTCACGTGATGATAAGCTGAGGAAAATCTGAAGATGATGGAAAGTGCATGGAAACCGGTGGTGAAGTAAACTTAGTGTTTGTGGAAAATTGCCACTAACCTTTAATTCTCTGGCCGGATTGAGCTTGCCACAGATGTTTGTGCTCCTTTTCCTTTTACTCCTGGCACCCCCTGCCCCTACCCTATAATGGCGTCTTGCGGGGGAGCGTTGAGTTGAATAAAGGACTCCCTCGTGGAATGATTCCAGCGAAGTCGTACGGATTCTCCAATCTTCACGGAGCGTGTCTGAGGCTTCATCGAATCAATGGGAGTCAACTCGCTAATGAATTCGCGAACCCAAAACTCTTTAAGAATATTACATCGAGATCACTCCCAAAATCCAACGATCATTTTTGCCGTTACTTCGCTATCGCTCCGTGATAATGCTTTCGGATGAGTAATGCACTTTCAAGTGTTTATCTTTATCCTTTTGTCTGGTTTATTTCCTTTCCACCATTCTGCGATAGCAACAATAATAATAACCATCCATGATATGTAAACAACTTGCTCATCAAATCCTACCCACTTCAAGGAAGAATTGTGGCGGTGCCAGCATGTTGAAGTAGTAGCGTCTCGAAACAATTTCAATAAGTATAAGATAATGAACTGAGATAATAAAAGCAACCATTATCATTAAAAGTGATCGAATGGAATGTGTTCATGAATCTTCCCCGCATGGTGCTTTCGCATTATGGCCATATTGAGTGAGAGACTTGGAGATTTACTGCTGGTGTTTACTGCATGTTCGGTGGTGGATCGGCTTCAGAGGTACAATCTTTGAAGGCTTGAAGTGACATCCGCCATTATAATATTCATAGCAAGGCAATAATCAGTGAGAGATGCTGCCGCTTAGGGCTTCTCCGATAAGAGGTTATTTCCTGCGAAAGATATTGTCATTCTTCTCATATACGGCGATATCAGCCAATACGCGTGTTTTTCAGGGATCTGTCCAATAACCTATTACGCATTTAAAATATAAACTTGTGCATTAATGTTTACCTCAAATGTAGAATGGAGCATGTCACACTTCTCAACTTGGCTGCGGTATTGGCGTTCGTTATTTGTACTTACGAATGACTGCTCTGAATTCACAGTGAGCAGTGTGAATGCTGTGATAAAATCGCCCGAATGTAATAATTCTCTCGCGCACAGCCGCCGGAGATTTCGAAGCGCATTTAACGACTTCAGAGAAATTCTTATGAAAAGGCTTCCGTATGAAAAGGTTCATCAGTGTTTTTATTGTCGACTGTGAAAATGAGCGTAAAAAATGATGTGACCAGTGTTTTTCCGTTTTTTTTTTTATCTTCGCCCACTTCTCGATCCATTCGCAATGACAAATCGTCAGCCTTAACCCTTTCGCTGATATGTTGATGACGTCACGAATCCTTGACGAGCGGGTCACCGCTTCTCCGTTACCCCTCGGTCTGGCCTGAGTCTCTGTCGTTTGAACGCGATTCTTTCCCTCAGTGAGTGATTCTCCATGAACGATTCCATGGGCCTTTATTCTAACGACGTCACCTAATCGTAAGAAGGCGGCGGAAACTTTCGCGTTTACTTTTATCTTAGCTTATGAGAGAGTGATTGAATGAGGAATACTTTTATTCGTCTTGAGTTATGCCATTCCCTCCGTTTATCGAATCTCCTTTTAACGAATAGATTGCGATTTCGGAGTTAAATTGTTGAGTGAGTTGAGTTTCGGAGTTGCGATTTTTTAAGTTTCATTGCTTAAGACACTTTATTAGATCTAGAGATCGATCACGATCGATCCGTTCTTAATGATTGAAATCATAGACTTATGATTCATTGAGAAAATAAAAGTAAATCACCGTGGGTTAGTTAGAAATCCGTTTTCATCAACTCAATCATTGCGACTACTGGTTTACCCAGACATTACTATGTTTAGCCCCTGCGACGAAGATTGCCTCTTAGTCCCTTAATGAATTGCAAGAACTTCAATTTTCACAGTCTCACCAATCAGCCTTCCTTGGTTCAATAAAAGTATAATCAACTGCCGCCGAAATATTTCTATAAGAGAACTCAGGAATTCATTCCATATTCTTCCAATTTCCACAGCACTCACCCTGATTTCTAATTTTTTTTGAAGGAACGGTTACCAGTTACTTGGTGTAACCAGCCATCAATTATCCCACTCATTGGATACATTTGATTATTTACTATCAATCTCTATCGTTCACAGAGTGACAACTCTAATTATTTAATCGTCTCCATCGGAATTGTGTACAGCATCGGTAATTGCATTGCAGAAGAGAAAATAGGAGTCAAAGATATAAACGCAATTTCTAGTGTAAATTATTAATAGTCAACATGTGACCACGTAGTGAAATGAGGGAATTATATGTTGAAAGAAACAGTAATGTGAGCTGAAATGCAGTCGTCGTACTGCAGTGTAAACGTTTTAATACACCCAAGGTGTTTTAAGAGGCCACATGAAGGACACATATATTTTGTCGAAACATAGCCAGGGAAACTGTGTGACGTTGACGCAATATCCTGAGATAAAGTGAAGCTATCCTAAGTATATGACGTGATTCTCTCCCGGCGAATTGTTTTCGTGAAGTATTTCAGGGATTTCTACCGGTTTAAAACATTAGGGACCACAAGATGAAACCGGGTTGAGCAAAATTAATATGCCTTTCCAACAACTTCTGGGATGGGCTTTCTAAGGAGGCCATCGAGATCAGGCTTTGTAGAAATACTTCTAATCGAGACACCGGGTATAAACTTAGCAATACTTTGAGTCCCATTTTAAAGAAAATATGAAATATATTGGCATTTTGTATTTATATTTTCTGCGGCCTATTTCCTTTATCTTCTTCTTGCGATCACGTCTACCGTAGTGCGACGGCAAACGAAGGATATTTTTCGCGTCCTCTGCGACGAAATCTTCCCTGAATGTACTTAGTAAATGTAGCCTACGCTTTGCTCTACGCTCCTGTGAATATTCCCATCCTAAATCACCTCAATGAATCGCAACTGCGCTACAGGCCATTGATTTTTGTTTGACTGAAATCGAATTAGTTTTAATTTTATTCTTATCTATATACATCTATATAATGGGGGTCACGACTGCGCACTTGCGTCCATTCGTTTCGTGGTTGTTTTTTTCCGCTTCGCATCAGTTCGCCCTAGTGACCCGCGGCGGTACATCGCGTGGTGTTATCGCTGTTATCGTGTGTTGCATAAACTTTTGGGTCAATCGTTGTCTTTCCGAAAGTTGACGGAATGCGAAATAAGCTGTGACTCGACACTGGAGACCCAAATGTCAGTTTAGAATCACATTTAAAAAAACAGTTTTGGATTTCGCGTGTTCCTTATGGCTGCTATTTGACGTTGTTCCAAGAACGATTTCCCTTATCTCTTGCGTCATGGATTGAGTGACTCTGAAACATATTCTGGAATGCTATTTTTATGTTTTCCTCCGACTGAAGAGGTGAATAATTACTGATCATTTTTCTGTTTATGAGATAATGGGGAGATAAAGTGCCATCTGTCGATCATTTCATCAATATCATTTAATAATGTGAAATAAATGTAAGACCTGAATGCCTTAAATAAATCATGCGTAAGGTTTACTTTCTTTTTTCTACCAGGGTAACTGCTGGCCAATGGTCAAGGACCATGGATCCTTTTCTAATTGCGATCGTAACGAAGTCGTTGATACATTTTCACACGTATTTCGGCCACCCCGAATTCCAATAACACACGTTGTGAAAAAATACGACGACGATGCATGAATCACTCATGTGGACGTCATTTTTAATGCCTCCAGAGTGGGCTCGTCCTCCAATTTAATTTGCATATTGTGATAGATGTGTCTCCTATTTCTCGAGCTGTTTAAGGCGAAAAATCGACGGCCCTTGGGCAGTTAAGTTGATGACGTCAACGACTCCTTCCGAGCGATTCCCCGCGTCTCAGACGCACCTCCACCTCGGACCTGCTTTGTTCAGTGTCCTTCATATTCTCGTGAGCAGATCATTCCTTCAGCGATATTTTATCCCTGAACGATTTGATGATACAAAATTCTGCTGACGTCACCAAATCGTGAAGGGTGGGCGAAAACTTTCGCTGTTTCTTATTTTTAACTTACCATTGAGAAGGGCCGAATGAGGAAGATGGATTTAATTTCCGATGTGACGTTTCTTTCCCTTCCGCCTAAGATATTCTGGAAATGATTTTTTATTTCGATTGGGTCTTGAGTGTACGACATCATTTCATGTTTTTTTAGGGAGTAAGACAGTCAACCATTTGGCGTCGCCATCAAATCCGAAAGAAAACCTTTGAATTTTTGCGAGTCAATAGCGATCAATTTATTCGGCTACTCTGTTCGCAGCTCCTAAAGAAGCCACAAGTCCATCCATCACCGCTGAAGCCATCGCTGGCACCGCCTTTCACCCAATCGGAACTTACGACCGTTAACAGCGATTGTAAGGTAGGTAACGCGTAGCTTTTCATTAAATGACAGTTGTAAAAACGGAAAGTGAGGGAATAAGCGATGGAAAAAGGAACGCTTGGAATGACTCTGAGAGTGATGGGTCAATGGGCGATCCCTCTTTTCGTCCCTGAAATCTATCGCTGGAGCTGTGTATCACTCAAAAGGGACGGAATAATTGATGGCCGTGTGGTTTATGCTTCACCCCATACTCCGACTCGTTTATTCCTTGAAAATGGCTCTTAAGTTTTGAAAGAGGTTGAGTAATAAAATCGCAGTGGAAAAGTGCGTAATATATGTTCTATCTAGTGTTATGGATCTCCAAAAGGGGACGGACGAAGTTTTCTATGTGACAGGTAATAACCTGAGGACGCTGGCTATGTGCGAATGACATTTTAAACGAGCTCATGAATCTAAGCTAGAATTGCGCTATGAACGATTTGATTAATTTTAATTTTCATGGATTAATTTTGGAAAGGTGAGCTATGAAAGATGAAGCGAAGCTGTGGTCTAAGAGAAAATAGGCCAATAGGCTTACTGCATTTTATGTCGCAAAGAAGAATATAAGACTTTGCGCTTTCTTGGCGCAAAATATACCTTTTATCCCGGGAACATCACCAGTTGTTCTAGTTAGTAATGCACGTCTCTACAAAGAACTCATGACTGATCATTACTAGATAGTCGACCAGGTGTGTGAACAACGAAAACCAAAGGACGAAACTGGCAGGTAACTGTCTCCGCCAGCAAAGAATTCAAATCTGTCTGCAAATCAATTTAATATGCATGCATTTCCAAAACAAAAATTTTCATTAATTAATTTATGCATCTTTCTTCGATGCATTTCCATACGGGTCCACGACTTGCAACCAAACTTAGTACGTAGGTGGGTCTCATGCTTCTAAAACCCTCAGTTCTGCTTCTTTGAGTTTTGTACGATGTGTCCTTTGCGTCGTTTTCCCGTTACCGTTTGTTTGCTACGTCACGTCATACAATGTCTGTGATTGGACATCCTGCAGAGTAGGCACACCTCTTTACTCGATCAAAGACAAAAAACAAACTCAAAGGATTGTGCACTTAACTATTCATACTCTTGCACCTATTTGCTAGGATATGCGTTCACACGTCGTTTTTTGTCTGAGCACGTACGGTCACTCTTAATATTCAATGATGCGCAGCCGGGTATAAGCTTATCCAGTCCGCGGTACACGGAAATAGTTTTTCCCATTGCTTGCTGTTACATATGCGTATACTCATCACACATCATCACATCTGCTTTTTTCGCCTATTAATCCTGCCATGTGACCATGAATTCCAAGTTTCTCTCTTCTCTGGACAGTATCCTTCCGAGCAACGCGCGCCGGGGGGCCTGCTTGCATTTGTACAAAATAGCACACTGTTTTTCCGAGTACCGATATTGGAGTAGGTACCGATAAACTCCAATACAATTCACTCCGATCACCATAACAGCTGACAAATGTATACAGTTTTACAGGGAGAATATTTTCCATGCCCCTTGTAGTATCCAAGTGTCCCCCTCCCCTCGTAATTAATCCGCGCATCAATCATTCGTTTAGCGTAGCGGTTTCATTTTCTGCCCATATAAATTTTTCTTTCATTTAAGCTTGGGTTTTTTAACGCATAGGTTATATGTATGAATTCTGCAAGTGTGTCTCTAGGGTTTCTTTTATATGTATTTCTTTTTAGTGTGTATTTGCCTGAAAATCACGTTGTCAGCTGAAATTCTAACAGTTTTATTTGAGCTCATCAATAGCATGATTTCTTGAAAACCAGCTGTAATGAAAATAAATATCGATTGTGACTATAATTATTACTAGGTGTGTATGTTTCAAATTTTATACCATTTCCTCTTGAATGCAAATGCTCTACTGCAAACAAAGAGAAGTGATGGATCGCGCTGAGCTCAGCGCTGCGCGGACGTTTTTTTAAACTAATTAAAATGCACCGTAAGTGGCGGCATGGCAACGAACTGAGGGCGAACATGGAAAGGGGCGTGGTCGAAGGCACGCGCACCCAAAACAAAAACAAGAGAGAACAAGGGAGGGGTGGGGGAAGAGAGTCCATTCACGTGGTTCAACCTTTAGTCTCTTCTATTTGCAATGCCCGTATTGTCCATGAAATCTCACCATTTCTTACCCTTTGCCAGTGAATATAAAAGCATTAAAATTTTGAAATCACTCGAATGGCTGGAATCGAGCAAATGTTCGGCAGAGAAGGTGGTTAGATCCCCAGGAGTGTAGCTCCTTTGGTGTTCCTTAATACGCACAGCGAAATTTCTCCCAGTTCGGCTGATGTAGATGGCTTCGCTATCACACTTAATTTCGTTAACTCCGCACTTTTTGGTCTCTTCGATGGGATCTTTGTTAAAGCAACCGGGCTTTGTCTAGATTCATCGGCGTGTAGTAAAATATTCGGTGCTTTTCTTTGGGGAATTTGTTTGCGATATGCTGTCGTGGAATTTCACATCACTTTCTCGCTGAGTAATTGGGGCAAGATACGAGGGAAATATTTGCCTTCACAAGCCGTTTTATCAGCCCGTTACTTCCCCTGCCAAAAACGCCCTGCCTTGCAGATCATTATGTGGATGCAGATTAATGAAGTTTATTTGGTGCGGAATGGGGCCTCCTCATCTATGTATGTATATCACCTTTGAGCGGGCGCTGTTTTGAGTATCGCGACGCGCGTTTCTCCTTCGAGACCTTGAAGTGAAATACGTCACCAATGCGGAAACACTTTCGACACATCCGATTAGCACGTACTGGAGAGAGGGCGTTGCACTCGAAGGAGCAAATCAGAGGGGTGATGTTGCCGAGGGATTTGACCATGAATATTTATAATTAAAGGATGATAGACTCCGCACTTTGCCGTGATATATTTGCGGAAGCAGGCCTCCAGCAGTGCATGTGAGGTTTCTAGCAGACAAATTCTATGTGCACTTACGGAGTTTCGTGATATTTAAACTTCCAGCAGCAGATCAATATGGGCAGCTAAGGCGTAAATTATGGCAGTATGAGAATGACATTAGTGTATATAGTACCCGGTGTGATGATATGGAAGAGATCCTATTTATATATTCCCCCAAGCGTATTTTGGATTTATCACGTCGTTCATTACGGAAACGACAGTGAAGAGAGTGTGATCATCTGTATGGACCACTTATTTTTTTCCGTTTAGGTGACATATGAATAGCTAGGATTGCATATGTATTTAATTTTTTACTACACCACCGAAAACAATATGTAACCTTTTACATCGGGGTTTTAAACTAATTTAACCATTTCGCGAACAACCATGTCCTGAAAAGAAGCAACCTACCCAGGGGTGACTCGAACCCGCGATTATTGGTTTGGCTGGCGAGGACTTCACTTCGCCGCCACCGAGGCCAGCAATGAAATATAGGGAAATGATCATAGGTATCGCTTATGGGCTAAAATGCGTTACACTCACTTCAACTGGTTAGAACCAATGGCCTTCACATCAGATAGATAATTGCAGTAAAATTATGCCTCAGTAAATGAGATTTAAGCAATAGATACCGACGAAGATGATTTTACCTTGCGGCAAGCGTTGAATACCACGAGGTACTTACATTAGCCTTTAACAAAATTTAAGCCTTCTCTCCGAAAAGTTTGTCCTTTTTCTCTGCAACTTGTTACCCCTCAGATTACCCAGGGACAAAACAAGACCTTTTATCCGTTTTTCTGCAAGATTTTATTCAATTCCTCTGGCAACTACAAATATCCGCCATGTAATACAACAATCTCAATTGTCTCGGATTGCTTCCAACTGCCATCTGATGTCCATCTTTAAAAAAGGGAAACTAAAAACAATGAAAGCTTGGTGGGGCTGGATTTGAGTGCAATTCTATTCGGGTTGGAATAAAAAAGAAACAGGATGTGAACTTTCATTTTTTGAGCACTTCCGGTGTGATATGTCGCGACGAGCCAAGTGAGAAACCACTTTCTTCTCCTAGAAGACTAGTTGTTTCAAGACCTAGGGGAATCTGAATGCACCGTTCAAAAAACCTTGGTCGTAACCGAGGTCCGAACCGCGGTACATGGTCCTAAAGATTCTAAATCATCATCTGAAAGCGCGTAGGTTACCGAGATATCAATAGTTGGTAACGCTGCCACCCGACCGTGGTCAGCGCTGCTGGCGCTGCCTAAACATCCTTACTCTTGAATGCCAAAACCAGGAAAAGGGAATATGTATTAAAGTACGTTATGATCTTTTACAGTCATTGAGAGCAAAAATGGATCAGGGAAGAAGCTTCAGTGCAGTGGAGGTGGTGTTTAAGAAAAATAAATTAGTGCCAATGTAATGCAATGTTTTTTATGCTGATTATTTATATTCAGTTTCGTTCTTTCCCGGCAAACAATAGAAGTAAAGATTTCTCGGGTTTTTCACCCGGTTAGGTTCTCCTTGTTTCCTCCTCTTTGGAGACATGGAGGACCTGACCCGGTGAAAAACCCGAGAAATCTTTACATATATTCAGATGACTTTCAAAACTTCCGCGCAAGAGGGTCGCTCTAGGGTTGCCCTTGCCCTTATATTTTTTTTAATGATTCGACTTGATGAAAATGTGAGAATTGAGGAGAAATAATTATTAAAAAAAAAACAGGTTCTTGCGACGACGGATAGCCGTACCTGAGGCCCAAATGCGGTTATTTTTTAATTCTGAGGTTTTCTATCCGGACATAACGTTTTCTAAGGTAAACACGTTTCTTTATATGTCTTTGAACAAAATCTTCAACCGTTTTGTCAATTCTCGATTCCTTCAAGCCGAAGCGCTGCCTCAAAGGCGCCCGCCTCCATGAAATCTCGTCATTAGGGCGACGTGGTCTACCATTAGCGAAAACAATGTTTGTTTCTGTTCCTACAGAAATGAAGTAATATTCTATAATGAAGAATCTGTTGCACAGGTTTTTTTCCGTAGATATACTGAGAGGCTATCAGGGAATGATGGTGTCTTCCCCTTACTCTGGCGTCAATGTCGTCTGCATCTTTCTTCTCCGTCCATCGCCAAGAAGACGCGCTCCAGTAGACACCCGCCATGCTCCGATGCGATGGTTTTTCTCACAGCTCCATCTCTCTCTCTCGTACTGGATGAATCATGAGTGGGTTCATCTCCAGGAGATTGGCGCGAGAGTCGAAGGCGTTCACTTGTTATCGGGCGGCCGCCCTTCGCCCCCTTTGGTAGCGTGTTCGCAAAGTCACGAGGGGATGCAATCGGCGAAAGATTAATGTGAGACAGCCTTCAATCCAGAGGTTGCGGCAATGTCGACTGTTTCTCGCCGCGACCTGTTCGCATAATGTGGTTCTATTCGAAAGCGAATCGGAATACATCGACACGCATCGAGTCTGCGCATGGTCGCTAATCTCCAACAATAGGGTAGTTTCCCTCATCAAATAAAACGAAAGGCATTGATTGCGATTCGTTACCCACCATTAGGGTATTTATAATTCACAAATTATTTGGTTTTAGAAATACCGGTTTAGACGAATGCTAATGGTCAATTTTATCCTCATTTGAAAAAGGCCAGATTGGCGCCCATGCGATGCCACTCCACGTGACGTCACAGGAACCTAGTTTCTATACGAGTAGATAGGAGTTATACATCGTCTGAGATTACCAATGCATGCATGAGGCATAGAGCTCAAGGAAACATGTCTTAATAATCACCTATTAAAACTGTCTAAGGTCGGAAAGTTTCCTTCGTTAGATAAGGAATTAATAATCCTTATTTAAGCCAAGCGCTACTAGCTAGCAGGATACTCTGCTACCTGCTAGCATCCTGCGTCGTATCAGGGCTCATAGCCTCGCCCCAAGGTCACCTCACACGGCAACAGCCGGAACCAGAAATACGTCACACGGAGGTTTCCCATCATTCGTACTTAGCCGTCGCGTTTTCGCGCTTGAAAATTTTCACTTTTCCTTTAAACGCGAAAAAAATATATTGTCATTTAAAAATCTAAAAGCGTGAAATACGTACTCCAGGAGTAATAATCTTTCGATTTAGGCAATAAAAAAATAATAGGAAACCACCCTATTGTATGCTGGTCGCTATGCACCGCACGCGGGAAGCCCGTTCCCAACCTCCAAGCATGGCCGACTCCCATGCATTATTTGAAGTGGGAAAATGCGCTAAATGTGAACGTGATGATGATAGTGAATTTAGAGGCGAAGGACTTGTTTAAAAGGGAAGGGTGTGTGCCTGAGCGAATGAAGTAAACATGGGTATTATTTTTGTGCTTTCTTCTTGATAAAATATGTATTCTTAACTTTATCAGCCTCACTGTCTTCCTTAGATCCGATAAAAGGCACAAGTTTGGTATACAATGGCTCTTCCACAAATTCGATTTAGTTTCTCTCATCTAGGAGAACTTCCATTCGAAATTTTCAGTTACTGTAATTGGTTCCATCATAAAGTGGTACAAGGTAACTAAGTGCTTCATCATCAGCCATTTTCAATTCAATTTCCAATTCAGAATTTCCAATTTAGACCAAAGGCTTCCTGGAACCAAAACCTGATAAAATATGTATTCTTAGAGTCCTTTGGTCCAGATTGTGAACAGTTTTAATTAGGAGAGAAACACAGCACACCATACACTTTTTACATCAGCCACAACCCAGCTTTTATCCAACAACAATCAGATAAACAAAACTGTTTCAAAAAACATAAATAAAAAATATCATAGCAACCTGTAACAGCACATTGTAAATTGCTATATTAACACTTCTCGGGGGTAATTAGTTTGGTGTAAATCGTCCTCTTCCTCTGATTACTTGCCAATTAATTTTAAACTTCACGCTACTGTAAAAATAAAAGGCTAAAACTTAATTGATGCTCCTCAGTGCTCTTATGGCTATTTCTCGGCTATTCTGTGGTTGGAGCGATTCTAACTGTGCCCGAACGGAGACTCGACCGGTGACTTGGAACTACGAATGTATTCGCGGGGAGAAAATACCTCTCATAGATTTTTTCCCGTGGGGCGACTACCCGCTATACATATTCTGAGGATGCCACTTCCCTAAGGGCACCGATCCTCTGACACTCCATTTTTCGACACAGTTATATTTCATCATGTTTGCCAAAAGATGACGAGGAATTCAACACTCTTTATCCGGACGAAATATTTGTCTGAATTAATGAAATGCATGGTTTTTTTAGATGCGTGCGGATAGACGATAAAATATGAGTGTAGGTAACCCGCACCCCCGTACCTAATGTGTGGCTACGTGCCTGACTAGAACACTGTCTCTATGACGCTCTGTTGTATGTTAAACCACTTACAACCAGAAGCCACTCGTTGCCACTCCGTAACTGCAATGAATAAACTGATTCACCCCGGCACGGAATTTGCCAATCCGAAGCTCTCCACGCCCGCTCGAGTAGATGGTCTCCCACCAAATCCCATCATCATCCCGAATTCCTTTTCGCAGAAACACATCCACTTAGCATTTGATACAGCTCCTAATTGCTATCCGCATATATTCGGCGATTGGCTCGCATATATCTCTTTCCTTCGTTGGTCAATTAATCGGCCTCAGTAGAATATAAATTTTACTATCTAGTGTAGATCGAAGGAGGATTGACTTCTTTCGCGCACGAATTCCCAGAAAACGTTTGGATAGAAGCAGGTTTGCTTTTGCCATCGTATGTTCTCTTTACTAATCTGTGTAAATGTTTTAGAGAACTTAGCCAGCAAACACGTTAATAATAACGTATTTCTGTGCTCTCAATGTTATGATTGACCATGTATTTTTTCCTTCGTGCTTATGTGACGCCGATTATTGATTTTGAGTTCAACGTATTCTATACATTGCCTGTGCTTGATATTTGTCTATTTCACCTCATCCTCCCGCAAAAATGATACTTACATTTCTCAAGGCAATCACGAGGATAATTTGAAACGAAAAGTTTCTGGCAGGCATTAGTCAACGCTATCTACGGTGTGGACGATGGTATAGATGGTGAGGACGACAACAGTAAACTCGTTGACCAATTTTCTTTATTCCCGATTGAAAAATAGTTGGACAAATGAAGAGAGATGTAATTTTCATTTTTTCTATCTGCCGCCTTCGTGTCGTGATATTGGCGGCGATAAATAAAGGAAAATCGAATGGAAGGAAACTTTGAACTAATCTTATGATAGTAGGCCGGCGTGAGGATGGCTGAATTATGACAGGATTGAATGCTGAATGAGCGCCATTAATTTTTCGTGTTACTTACCGCCCCCTTCCATCAAAGGCGTTCTTTAAATAAATTGAGATTTGCAGTCCGAGTATATCTTTCTCTTGCCTGGTAAAGCTCGAGTCTTCATTCCATCATCGAATATTACGGGCAGTCTCATTTTGTTGAAGGCAAATACTCCTCAGGATTTTCTTCGCGGCTTCATAGAGGATAGTGTCGCCGAATCGTAGCGGTCGTCTTCAGGTCACAGAAGGAATGTGCGTGCCATATCGCTGAGTCTTTGATTCCTAGAGAGAGCTTATCACGAGTATTTCGAGGCTCAGGAGAACAAATAATTTTAAGGAAAAACAGATAATGCAATTTCGTCATACGTTTGACTTTCAAATCACCTGCCAAGTTTTCCTTGTAGATAGTAGCGTGAAGAATCTTCGGGGATATCCATCGATGTATGTACATCATTAACCGGATTGAGCGCTGCCGGGCAGCAAAAAAATGAAGCCAACGCCGCCATACACCCGTCGGCATTTTAATTTACCAATGAAGGCGATGGTGTTATTGGGTTTTTCGCCTTATTTGCGGATTCCTCGAGCTATACGACGTAAAGACAGCTGAGGAGTAATAAAAGGAAGAAATTGCCGTACGTTTCGTGATATTACCATGGAAATATGATGCGAAGCGTATGGATACATGAACAGGCGAATTACATGAGATTAAAGTTTTTAGTTTAAAGTTTTGAGTAAGCTCATAAAAAGCGAAACTAAAAATCCTAAAAAATAATGTCACCACATTAAAATTCTAGAGCAATTTCAATGAATAAAAAGTCCGTAAGTAATTGCTGTAATAATAATACTTAAATTTGGTTTGGATGTTCGCATGGTTTTTCAGCGATGGCTGCGAATTGGATTGTAGGTGCGAGGGGGAGAGTAATGTAAACCTACTTTTGTACGGCAGAAAGTGCATCATCAATCTAAGAGAATCTCCGTCTGCGATTCGACCAGGACCAGAAACAAAACACCAACGAGCACTGTGCGCTGTGCCGACCGACACCTCTAAACGTAAACGTGAGACAGAAAAATCGTCCCCAGCCGCCCGACCCCGGCGAGGGTCTTGTTGAGGGGGGTTTTGGGGGATAAAACCCCTTCCCCCGCCCCCAGAGCCTAGAGAAATTTTTAAGAAAAACCCATTTTACTTAATTGCATTAATATCACTTGTAGAATAGTGTAAGGATTTATAAAATATCCCTCAGAAAGCAGTAAAACTCACTATTTATCCTAATATTTTTTCTGGGGAGGGCCCCCGCACCTCCCAATTACTCTGGCAGGTATCCCCAGACACCCCAGTATTAGTTGCGCCTTAAACCCCTCCTCGCCTTAATTCCTAGCTGCGCCCCTGTTGGTGGTAGGCGATCAATGTGTATTAGGGGACCTCTTCACCCCTCCCTTCTCTTCATCGCTTTTGCAATCGCCGTACATATTAAGAATAACCCAAGAAATTCTTTTTTAAAGTTTCAGTGCAAAATAGTCACCTGAAGCTTATGCTATCAACACGAAATTTTCACGGCAGGTTCATGAAGTAAGATCTGTCTGGTCAAAGAAGTCTGGAAAGAAGGAAGGATGGTAAGGAAGTCTGATCAACATAAGCGTGTATTTCAAGTTTTAAAGCAGCATTTCCTAAGTTGTAATTTTTTTTATATTTGAGAAACTGGCAAATGTTGACAAAGGTTCAATCCAATGTAATTAGAAAATTTCTAATTGATTGCATGTGTGTAATAATGAATATTAATACGCCGTAGAATAAAATAAAATTACTTTGTTCTATTCCACACTTTATTTTAGATAGTACGACCCGGGTTTCTGCATCCCATGCTATCATCAGGAAATATGATGCGAAGCGTATGGATGCATAAGCACGCGATTATTACTCATAGTTTTTAACCTGATGATAACATGAGATGAAGAAACCCGGGTCGTAATACTTAAAGTGTGGCATAGAACGAAGTAATTTTATTTAATTCTATGAAGCAGTTCCACAAAGTAACACCTGAGACCGTGTCTTATAACAAATACGACGGTTCGAGAGGGCGTCCTCTCTGTAATTTTGGTACTTATGTGTTATTTTTTTCGCGGGAATTCCCCACTCGGCCTGGTGCTCCATTCATGGGTGTAATGCCACCCGCTCCGTTCTCCCGAATGATTTATTTCGGTCGACAGACTTGCATCACATGCTCGATCGTGCGTGTTTTCTCTTCCGCGAGATTCCAGGAATGACACGAGGAAAGCCGCGTATCTCGGAAAACCCGAGAGAGAGAAGACGAAGAGAGGGCGTAGCGGGGGTTCACGAGACGGGCAGACAGGTGATTGGCTCGCTCCGAGTGGGCAGGAAATCACGGCCGAATAATAGCTGGCCTCTTTCCCGCTCCACCATCAAGCACGCGAAGACGCACCCGCGACGCTCCGCCGATGAAGCAGGCCGGGTTTCAGGGAAAATTAGCTTAATAGTTCTGGAGCGCTTGTAAAAAAAACACATAGCGGACACCATATATCGCTGTTCGGAAGAGCTTACGGGGAACTGCCACTCACGCCATATTAGTGGCGTAACTATGGGGGGGGGGGGGATAGATCCCCCCAGAGCCTCAGAGAAATAAACATAATATTCAAAACTATTGTCTAGTTTTGACTTAAAGTCAATTTTAACGTAACCTTTTAATGAAACCCAAATTTTAGGTGCTAAAATTATGTAAATGCTAAATGTTAAGTGCTAACATTACAAGCATGTCATTTTTCCAAAATTTTCCTAAAAGGTGGGGTGGGAGGTCGCCCTTCCCCATCCCCTCTCATCCCCCTCCCAGGTGGGGTGGGAGGTCGCCCTTCCCCATCCCCTCTCATCCCCCTCCCAGGTGGGGTGGGAGGTCGCCCTTCCCCATCCCCTCTCATCCCCCTCCCAGGTGGGGTGGGAGGTCGCCCTTCCCCATCCCCTCTCATCCCCCTCCCAGGTGGGGTGGGAGGTCGCCCTTCCCCATCCCCTCTCATCCCCCTCCCAGGTGGGGTGGGAGGTCGCCCTTCCCCATCCCCTCTCATCCCCCTCCCAGGTGGGGTGGGAGGTCGCCCTTCCCCATCCCCTCTCATCCCCCTCCCAGGTGGGGTGGGAGGTCGCCCTTCCCCATCCCCTCTCATCCCCCTCCCAGGTGGGGTGGGAGGTCGCCCTTCCCCATCCCCTCTCATCCCCCTCCCAGGTGGGGTGGGAGGTCGCCCTTCCCCATCCCCTCTCATCCCCCTCCCAGGTGGGGTGGGAGGTCGCCCTTCCCCATCCCCTCTCATCCCCCTCCCAGGTGGGGTGGGAGGTCGCCCTTCCCCATCCCCTCTCATCCCCCTCCCAGGTGGGGTGGGAGGTCGCCCTTCCCCATCCCCTCTCATCCCCCTCCCAGGTGGGGTGGGAGGTCGCCCTTCCCCATCCCCTCTCATCCCCCTCCCAGGTGGGGTGGGAGGTCGCCCTTCCCCATCCCCTCTCATCCCCCTCCCAGGTGGGGTGGGAGGTCGCCCTTCCCCATCCCCTCTCATCCCCCTCCCAGGTGGGGTGGGAGGTCGCCCTTCCCCATCCCCTCTCATCCCCCTCCCAGGTGGGGTGGGAGGTCGCCCTTCCCCATCCCCTCTCATCCCCCCCAAAGCAAATTCCTAGTTACGCCACTGCGCCATATTGAAATTGAGTCGAGTAATTCAGGTAGTGCTCTCTGTTTTCCAGGCGCATAGCCTCGAACGTTTCAGCACCCGACTCGAGCTCCTTCCTCAGAGAAATGAGTGAATCATTTTGAGCACTGCAATAAAAGTACGGAATACACGAGGGCATTTCGAACACGTAAGAATGCAAAAGACTACTGAATTGACTACTGAATGCCCTAGTTAACAAGCTGAAAAAAATGGGAAACTGATTGCACATTAAGGATAAATTTCTTTGTTTTAAGAGCGACTCATTTCCCTGAAGACGAGTCGGGAGCCGAAACGTCGGAGGAAGCGTTGACCCGGTTGTGAACCCGAGAGATATCGCAGTGAAAGCATCATCTATCGTTTTGAGTCAAGTTGTTTTTCGGCTGTCTCTATGCCGAAAGTTTATTTTGCAACATAAATTTTCCTCCGTTCCCGTGTCTATTGCAAACAGCCAGAGCAGCCGCCAAGCCTCTTCAACGTCACACCCATAGATCTTTCATATAGATCTGTATAAAAGATCTATGGTCACACCATCTTCCTTAACAGTAGTCACAAGATCCCACTACCATTATCTTTATTACCCACGACACCGAAATATCGAGCCTGAATCTCACGGTCATTTTTTTCGTCCCTTTTGAGTCATCGCTCGGCCCATAATATTCTGAATCACACGGTCATTCCCTCTGTCCCTTTTTCCATCGCTTATTCCGTCGCTCACTTCATTTACACCCGCGATTCAATTGGAAAGCCAAACGTGGCGCTACAATCACTGTTAGTGGCTGCACTTTCTGATTGGCCGAGAGACGCTGAAAGCGATAATTTCAGCGACGGAATAAGGCTCGTGTGCCGAGTGATGGTAGCAGGGATGGGATTCCCATCCCTGGAGCCGTAGCGGAAAATGATCATAGCGTGAAACGGTCATTTTTCTCCATCATTGTAGCGATAGCTGGAGCCATCGCTCGAAAGGGACGGAAAAAATGGTCGTGTAATTGTGGTTTTAACTTGAAGAGCAGCCTTATTATTATTATTCCTCAAGTACAGCCTTCTTTTTATTAATTTAATGTATCTAAGATATATTAATGTGCCAACAAAATTCCTTTTTTTTTTAATGAAATTAACGAAGTTTTATGATTGCTGATAGTATTTTTTATAATTTGCTGGTGAACTTTACGGTATACTTTTGATTTTAAGATTGTAAATTCTGTTGTACTGTTACCTGGCGCCTTGATAATTTGAAATGTCTTACGATCCTGTTTGTACTTGACATGGGTATATGAATGAATGTTTATTAATGATAAAGGGTAACTTACAAGGGCAAAGAAAGGAAATCGCACGTTGTATCCTGCTCAGAAACAAATATTATTTTAACAAAATATTTAATATCCGTGATGCAAATAATGTTTTTTTTTTAGGTATTGAAGAAATCATAACGAACACTCACAAGAATAAAATGTTTTGACAATACGCAACAAAATATTCAATATTAATGATATAAATATATCAGTTTTAAGGTTTAAAAAAATTAAACTAACCCTAATAAGAATAGAATGTTTAACATGAATACACCGAAAAAGAAAGAATTTTAACGAACTAAAATGTGGGTCTTCTAATGACATTATAATCACACATTGAATGGTTGAAGGGATTGCTATGATTTGATTTTTGTCGATAGGGAATTCCAGAATATATTATCGTTAATTTTAAAAGAGTTGAAATACGTATTGGTGTAGAGGGATTAGAAGGAGGTCAGAATGAGGTCGGGTGGACATCGCAATAACTCTCCCGCGGGGGATGAATAGTTCGCTCAGGAATGCAGGATTCTGGTCACGGAATAAGAGGAAAAGAAATTATCCCAGGAAGTAATTTCTTCGTGCAAATGGAGTGGTAACCAATTCAAATCAATGTAACTTTTGGACAATGCGCCAGAGCAATTAATAATTTACGCATCTACACTTGGAACCAAAGTCCTGAATTGCGAGGGCAGAGGCGGTGTCGTTCGACAGCGACGGATAGTCCACACGTCCTGCGGCGAGAACTTTCGCTCTGCATCGCCACGCGACCTATTCGCCCAGCCGCCCACTCCACTCAAGGGGAAAGGTACGTGGTCGCCTGCCAATTGCCAAGTTTGCGGTTCCGCCCTCATCAGACACTTTCTACGGCGGCGAATACCGCGCGATACTACCGACAGGAGGCGTTGTCGTCGTCGCCGCAAATCGCGAAAAGGTCGATCCGCAACCGCCTTAAAGGCATCCGCAGCGGAAGGTATCGCACAATACAACACACTGCCGCCCGTGGACTAATAGGCGACGGCGCTCTGTCGCGAACTTCGCCAAAATCCTAGCTAAATAACAGCAATGCCTACGGTTCATCTTGTGTCCTTCAGAGGACGCTTACCTCCCGCTATATCGGACTTCATTCATGGTCACGCATTGCTCGCTAAAAGCTGATGTTTAAATATGAACTCCTGACGTTTTTTTCACACTTATAAAAGCATATTTTCCGAAGTGTATATTCCATTTTCAAGGCTTATTAAACGAAAGAATAAGAGGCGCAATAAATGGAGAACAATGTTTTTAATAGATCGTGTAAACCGATTTCATAATTAATTACAAGCAAGAAATTAATAACATTAATCGTATGTCTGCATTCAGTCTGCATCCGGCATTCATGGTGGTCGGACGTGTGTAGCTCTGTAGCCTAAAGCGTCTATACATGTGCCTTAAGTTGTCTGCATATTGTGATTAAAACGTATCACGTAGCACTAATCAACAAACACTAACTATTTACGAACTCACAAAGCAATTTGAAATCTTCATGAAGTGCAACAAGTGTGAAGAAGATATTGTTGACGAGGAGTTCGTCAATTGTTACGGCTGCTCGTCAAGAATTCACTTCAACTGTGCCGGCATCAGAGAGTCGACATATAGGTCTATGTCCTCGAAGAAAAAAGAGGCTTGGAGATGTGTTACCTGTCGTTGTGCTGAGAATTCAAAGCAAAATGAGCAAAGCAGAAATCCACCAGCTGCATCCGTAGAGGCTCAGCCAGCTGAGGAACAACGAGAGAGCTGTTCCACTGATGCTGTTCTCACGAGGGAGGATGTACTACAAATTAAGAAGAGTCTTACCTTCCTCAGCCACGGCTATGATGAGTTTGTGAGTACCATAAATGCTTTTAAGAACACTGTGGGTGAGCTGAATAACACTATCAGTGACCTAAAAGAACAACTTAAACAGAAAGACACTCTTATTTGTGATCTCCAAAAGAAGGTTAACCGGTTGGAGCAAAAACAGCTAGAAAACCGCTTAGAAATTGTGGGTATTCCCTTGGGTGATAGTGATAGCAGTGAGCTCCTGACTGCTAAAGTTATCGATGTTGCCAAGGATGTTGGCGTTGTAATTGATAGCAGAACTATATCTGAGGTTTTCGTCCTTCCTAAGGCTAAAACAAAGCTACAAAAAATCGTTGTTGAGTTTAACAGCAAAGTTGTGAGGAAATCTCTTTTAATCAACAGAACCTCCTTGAACAGCCCTGAGAACAGGAAAAAGTACCCTAATGCAAAAATATACATCAATGAAAGTCTAACTCCTTATCTCAAAAACTTGATGTGGCAAGTTAGGACTAGGGCTAAAGAACTTGATTTCAAATTTGTCTGGTATAGAAATGGTGGAATACTTGTCAAAAAAAACGAAACCAGCCGAATAATTAAAGTGGAAAATGAAAATGACCTATGTAAATTGATATAATATATATTTCAATTGATTATATTCCTGTTTCTTATTACTGATTTTGTTATTGTCATTAAGTATTTAACACTATAAGACACATTAAGTGTTCTATCTGTTTGCTGTTGAAATTGAAAGATCTTTTGGCATCATGGATCCATTGTCATCAATAGCTAGTGATGTTGAATGCAAATCCTATGAGAGCACTGGTGGTTTCTTGAATAATGTAAATTTGTTTAAAGGTTGTATTTTTTGTTCGTTGAATGTGAGGTCATTGAAGAAAGGTTGGGATGAAGTAAAAGTATTGCTCAATATGCTGAATAATAGGGGTCAGGTATTGGCATGTTTGTTGACTGAGGTCAATATAAAATCATCAGAAATGGGTCCTTACAACCTACTAGGTTTCAACTCTTTCCATAAACTGAGGGAAGAACGAAAGGGTGGAGGTATGATTGTCTTTCTGAGGGAGGTCTTGCCTGCAACGGTAGTTGATTTCGAGTTGGACGAATGCGAGTCATTGATCTTGAAAATGGTTTATGATTCTAACACAGTGTTATTAGTATGTGTTTACAGACCACCACATTGTAAGAAGAAGGATTTCCTCATTAGTCTGGAATCCTTCCTCGAAAGTAGATCAGAAAACCAGATTATATTGATTGGTGACTTTAATTTGAATCTAAAATCGAAAAAAGATACTAATGTGGACGCATACAAAAATTTACTTGCATCCAATGGGCTCACTGCTTGTATCACAAAAAGCACTAGAATAGAAATAAAAAAACGTAAAGTGACAGCTTCATGCTTGGATCACATTAACGTTAAAGGTTTCCACTCAAAACTTGATGGTTTCATTATCAAAACAAAAATATCTGATCACTTTCCTGTTGGTGTTTTCATACACACAGATAAGAGCTTACCTGAAGATAAGGTTATGGGACAATCTACTCATCTTTGCGACCGGAGGGTAACACAATTAATAAACAGAATAAACTGGTCGACACTACTTACACTCAATGATTCTGACAGCATTTATCAGCAACTGTGCGAAAAGTTAAATCATGTTTATTCATTATCTAAAATCAGGCAACGGGAAAATATCGGTAATAATACATTTAAACTTCCGTGGATGAATAATGCTATTTATTCAGAAATACAGATAAGAGACACACTATTCAAAAAATACAAATCCAATACAACAAACAAAGTGCACAGAAATAATTACAGAACCCAAAGAAATAAGGTAACTTCCTTGATAAGGCGATCTAAAATCTCTTATGTTCGCTCTAATCTCGAAAGGAACAAAGACGACATTAGGAAGACTTGGCTACTGATCAATAGCCTTAGGGGTGTCACCAGTAAGAAAAGCATTGATATGCAAATAAAATCAAATTTTAAGAATATTAATTTAAACTATGTCTGCGAATCCTTTGCATCTCAATTCACTAATGACATACAAAAAATACTGCCCCAATGCTCACAACACATTCTCAACCCTGGTGCTAAAAAAATAATTCCATCTACCTTTTTATTGTTGCCAGCAACTCCAGCTGATATCCAAAGTATATTACAGCAATCAAAAAATAAATGCCCAGGGCACGATAATATAAGAATGATCGATCTCAGTTGTAAACATGACATCATTGCTGCAACAACCCACTGGATAAACAAAAGCATAACTGAAGGTAAATTACATAACGATTTAAAGTTAGCGGTAATCAGACCGATATATAAACAAGGAAAGAAAAACGACACAAACAATTATCGTCCCATTTCTATTCTACCCTCCTTGGATAAAGTCATAGAAAGATATTTTGCGGTACAATTAATTAACTTCATAGAAAAATTCAACATTATCACTACACATCAATATGGGTACCAAAGAAATAAAAGTGCACGATCGCTTCTGGAGTACTTCAGTGAAGATGTACGGAAAAGCCTAAATAAGAACTGGTCCGTTCTCGCTGTATATATCGACTTCACTAAAGCTTTCGATACTATCGATATCAACATCCTTTTAAAAAAACTGGAACGATGTGGAATACGAGGAATACCGCTTACATGGTTAGAAAGCTATCTCACCAATAGGAAATTACTTGTAAAATTATTTGAACATAAGAGCACGATTAAATCTGTCACCTCTGGTGTGCCACAAGGCTCTATATTAGGGCCAATACTCTTCTGTATATATGTAAACGACATACCAGAATATATTAATCATTCTAAAATATATATGTATGCTGATGATATAGCGCTAGTTTCAATCAGCAAATCTTTTGAAATGGCTAAGGAAAAAATGCAACAGGATTTCTATGCGATACAGTGCTGGTGCCATGACAATAAATTAGTATTAAATGATAAGAAAACGGTAACCATGCAATTCCGAAATGCCAAGGCAACGAGAAAACTAATAAAATTAAGATTTCATACGCATTTATGCCTTCATACTGGTAACCCTGGCCATAAAAAGAGTAACTGTCATTTATATTCCTGTTCATTTATTTCCCAAGTCAACTCCTTTAGATATTTAGGATTGACCGTAGACGAAAATTTTGACTTCAGTGAGCATATTAATCACTTGTGTAATAGACTTAGATGTATTTTGTACCAACTATATTGTGTGAAATATACCTTACCAATTCAATTTAAAAAAATGTTGTACTTAAGTCTCGGTGAAGCAGTACTCAGATATGGTTTAACGATCTGGGGCTCCACAAATAAAACCCTGTTGAGAAAGGTGGAAAAAATCCAAAACAATATGGTATTACAATTGGATCCAAGAGAAAGAAATGTCTTTAAAATTTACAAAAATCTAAACATGCTTCCAATATTTTTACATTTACGATTTTACGATTTATTACACTACATATTAATAACAGACAACTATTTTAACAATAGCTACAAAACTGTAAGAAATGTAACACACGATATAGGACTCCGAAGTACTAGAATATATAATGTACCTAGTTTCATCAACGCTCACGGGAAAAGAACCTTGGAACACGTAGTTCCTAAATTGTTTAATACGCTACCACAAAATTTGCAATCAATAGAAAATATTTCTCTACTAAAAACGCGTCTGAGACATTGGTTACTAGAGAAATATAATGATACCGATATATGAGAATTATGTTTGCTTATGTGATAATACATTTATTTCTTTGTCTTGTATGTATGTTAAAAATTTGTTATGTTATGTACACATGTTAAAAATTTAATGACATTATACTACTAAAAATGTTAAACATTGTTTTGTTAAAAACTAATCTAAATTTATGGTTTAAACATGTATAAAGAAAGATACATATATTTTGTCTTTATTTTGTCACATATATAATTTCTTTCTTCCAATACGAGAAATATCTCAAATGCAAACACGTTATATATTTTAAAAAAAATTTAATACATATATTCCTGTAATGTTAATGTGTATTTATGTATGTACTCTTGCTCCCTAATAATTTTATAATATGTTTTTGGCAATAGTGGAAACATTATTAGTGAGAATTCATGTTTGCTAATGTGATAATACATTTATTTTCTTTTTTGCTTAAAGTTATAAGTTACTGTTACTACTCAGTTATATAAGTTTTATTATAACCTTTTCTGCTACCATTTCTAATCTCTGCCATTAAATTTCTTATATTATAAAAAAGTCTATTGTTAAAAAATTTTATTACATTATATTGCTAAAAATTTTAAACATTGTTTTGTTAAAAATTAACCTAAATTTATGGTTTATACATGTATAAAGAAAGATACATATATTTTGTCTTTATTTTGTCATATATATTTTTTCTTTCTTCCAATACAAGAAATAACTCCAATGCAATCACGTTATATATCAAAAAAATATTTAATACATATATTCCTGTAATGTTAATGTGTATTTATGTATGTACTCTTGCTTCCTAATAATTTTATAATATGTTTTTGGTAATAGTGGAAACATTATGAGATACACAATTTTAAAAGACAATGTACGACCACGAATAAAAAAAAACTAATAGGCACCTGCTGACAAGCCTTGAAAGGCTTAGCGGGACCTAGACTTTTTTTTCACATTGTATTTCTTGTAAATGACATTTCATCTTTGATTAATGTTATCAATTTTTGTAAAATTTCTAATCTCTGCAATAAATATTATTATTATTAAAAAAAAAAAAAAAAAAAAAATGCTGTATACGTGAAAATTTCAGGCTATTCAGCATTTGCCTTAATCTCAAATTTGAAAGTTTTGCCTCAGTATTTCCTCGTATGCAAATTTTGTATACTTGAGGAACTGGCAAATATGTTGTGGACATTTCAGGACAATAGCTTAAGTTTTAAACGAGTTTCAGGGAACCAAAAAAGAGGAAGTAAGTCTAATCAAGGGATAGGTCCTCTTAAACACCTCTACAGGTTCAAATAATCTGAAAATTATTTTCAAAATATTAATTATACATTCCAATAATTGCCGATTACTGATTGATAGATATAACGAACGAAATATATAATATTTAGGGAAATAGCGGCTGATTAGCCAGGATTATCAGGCGCGCCTTTGTCGAGGACACTCAATAGCGTCACTCACAAGGAGCTTCAGGACGGTAGAGCCTTCGCCATTCTTCGTGTCGGCGCGCGAGGCAGCCGCTGGAGTGTTTTCAAGGAGGCGAGTGCAAATTGAGTGCGTTGAGTCCACGGGGTAAGAATCAAACGATCGGGAAAAATCAGCAGAAGAGGAAGAAGGTGCCTGTTGTGTCTGAAGTGATATAGCATCTGGAGCGAATTCGGGGGATCCGGATTCCTATCCCGGTCAAGACAGTTATATTTTTCCTTCGAGGAAGTTTCGATGGGAAAGTGTGAGCAGTAATCGTATTAAAATTTAATAATTATTGTAACGATATACACTCTATTCACTTATGCAGTTCAAAATTTTGGGACTGCGTTTCTTGGAGACATCATTTAAAATCCAAATTTGGACTTAATGCACGCATTTGCAATTTGGAATTTATGGACGCATTTACATTTAACATTTTTTATGCAGAATATTGTGTCGTATTTAGCTAAACACCAGTTCCAGAGAAGATAATATTAAGAAACATTTTATTGCCGCTCAATGGATAATAAATAAAAACGATGGAACTGAAGTTAAATCGAGCTAATAACATTTTCGACTCCAATCGAAGGGAGCAAGGATGAATGTAAAATTTTTCATTGGCGTCGATCCGTCCATATTTTAAGGACTCCATTCCTGCCTTTTCCCACGTGAGCATAACCCATAAGAAAACCGCTCTTTTTATGCCTAGATAAACAAACAAGTTCTAATATTGAATCTTAGAGAAAAAACCTTAAAATTACCCTGCAAGTGCGTATACATTAATTTGATGACGAAATTGTCTCCCGTCTACTTGGCCTGCCAGTTACCTATCACATATATTTCCCCTGAAGCTAAGCATCAATGGCGTAAGTCGGACTTGGCAGTGGAGGGGCACGACTCAGATTGAATAAAATCCTAAGATCCAAATATTGAAAAAAAAATACTTTCAAATTTCTACGATTATATTATTATTATTATTATCGTGGTAAATTGCAAATATTTTTTTCTAATCAGGTTGAGAGAAAAATCACACCCAATGTTACACGATATTTTTTCGACGAAAACAGACCTAAAGTAATTCGTTAATTATGAAAATAAATTACTGATTTGAATAAAAAATTTGAGACGCTAAATGAAAACTGAAACATTAAACAACTGTATTTCAAACAAGTAGGATTAAGTAGGAGTCCGCTTTAAGGATATTGTTTTATGGTTCTTTGGGGGGGTTCTCCACCATAGTTTCTCCACCGCTAAGCACTGTCTTCCCTGAAATTTGAAACCGCAGCCTTACATCGATCGGACACTGGCAGCACTGATATGCGGTTGAAGAAAGGTGAAGAACGCGAGAGTGTCTATCCCAGATTACGGAAACGTGGGACCCAATGTCTCTACGGGAATATGTTAGTCGTAATCGAGATAAGCGCATAAAATATTCTCAATACAAATAAAACTTAAATTTATACTCAAAGTGAAACCCATCGTTGGTCATTATTATAAGAAACTAAATGTATATAGAAAAATGGAGTGTCGAGAGGATAGGTAGCTTTGGGCTCAGCAGATGTGTCGCGGGTAGTCGCTGAAAGGGAAAAACTCGGGGTTGAGGGCGTGTCGTGGCCGTAGCCTCCCTGACAGTAAATGTAACTGGCTCGCGTGGTTAATAATGTTCGATGGCAAATATGGGCCAACATCGGAAAAGTGGCTCCTAATGTCATTATTTTGATCATGACCTATTCCGGATGCCAGTATTGGCCTAGTACTTCAAGATGCGACGACAGATATTGGGCCAAGTTTATTAGCCTTGCACATGGCGTCCATCTGCGTAGGGTTGGTTGTTGGAGGAGGTGACCCACAGCTTAGGTCTTTGGACCTTCGGACCCCGTGAAAAAATGATCCAGGAAGGAGGCCCACGAATAGGACCTGGTCCCCTTTCCCTTAATGTGTGTCAAACCGCGCGCCAAAGGCTTAGGGCAGTATCCCTGGATCTGATATCTAAATGTTTAGTCTTGACTCTACCTCTCTGCTTTAGATCTCACACTCAAGTTGAGTTTGAGTCAGAGTTCGTATTTTAGAAAAAAAAAACTTCAACTCAACTCACTTGAGATTGAGTAATTGTGGTAACGCTAAAAAAGTACGTAGTATGTTTACCAAAACTCTAGTTACTCGTGGTCTTGCGTTCGTCAAAAATTAGTATTGCTGGAGCACCTACAACGTATCACCCGTGGAAGTGTTTTACGAGAGATATTTCTATTCGAATACGTGAGGCGAGGGCGTCGGGCACCTTCGAATTTGTGCTCTCAGTTTGACTTGGGACTCAGCTTATCAAATGTGGAGTGTAGCCTGATTCCACTCTGATGAGGTCTCGATATACCAATTACGCGTCGAGTCAACGTCACATCAGAGTCAATATGGAGACTCGAGAAATGTTCTGGCATAGGTACGGCTATTATTCTGAGGTTAGCTCTACCCTCACCTATTCAAATCAACCTTAGGGTTGGACCCTTTTGGGGTTTGGAGTGGCTCGGCCGTTTGCACTGACGCATGGCATTCCTCTTCTTCTCCTCCGCAGCATGTTCGTGGGCAACCTGTTCGTGTACTTCCAGTTCCAGGGGAAGGATAGCATCGACGCGGACACGCGCCTCGTCGTCTTCATCGTGCTGGCTGCGGTGGCGGGCGTGGGGATCGTGTTCCTGCTGCTGCTGCGCACGGCCGTGCCCACCGACTCCAACGACAGCATCGCCGTGGCGGAGGACGTGGCCCCCCTCGGACCCGTGTACGCCCTCAAGCGCTCCTTCGCGCTCTTCATCACCAAAGACATGATCCTGCTCAGCCTCGTCTTCTTCTACACGGGTAAGCTCAACGAATGCCACGGAAAAACCGCCATTACACCACGTGGCGCGAATTCGGAAGGTCCTCGTTCGGTCCAAGCGAATCATTTTTACTCTTTGCACTTCGTGTGTACTTGAGGGTGAGTGTGGAAAGGTGTGTCACTGTCTAGTCCACGACTCATCCATAGTGTCACAATCCTAAGATTGGTTTGCATTCAGCATCCCTCTCTTTCTCCCGAGCGAGTCCATTTACCTCCTTGAGGCTCCTCTTCCTCGCATCCTCCTTCATCTGTGCGGGGAACTTGTCCATTGGTCTTCCTCTGGGGATATACCCATCAATTTTTTCTTCCATTATGCTTCCCACATAACTGCCATGTCTCATCACGTGCCCATTCCGCCGTGTCCGTCTTTGGCATCCCAAAGTGTCCTATCTACTCCTATTCTTCTATGACCCTCCTCGTTTCCCACCCTATCCGTCATTTATATCTTCAGCACCAACTCTTGAAGGCCTTCATTCTTTACTCATCACTCTCTCCAATTGTCCCAAGACCAGGAAGTGCCACAACCCACACGAATGTTTTTGCATACCATTTCCTATGCTCTTCAAGCGTAAGAGCAGCCCCTTGCCTTGAATGCTGTCTTAGCCTAGGCTTGGTATGTGTCGTGCTTCTAACATCCCAGGTCGTGGTGCTATCTAGGTAGGTGAATGATTCCACTGGCTCCAATGTCTCTCTTTTGAGGCCAAGTGTGAGAATACTGCAATGGGGTTGGTGGTTAATCTGTGAATCCTATCTTGTCCCCCCGTTCAGTCAGGTCATGTGCAGCTACTGCCAAAAGGTAGAGCTGTTTCTTTTTCACTGTCTTTTAGTGTTCTCGCACTGATCCCAGACATTGTAAACATCTTCATCCATAACACCCTGCAAGTCACATTTAGTGTGCTTGGCATGGTGTGATGATTTCCCCCAACATGCACTAATCCTCATGGAGATGATACCACATTGGCATGAGGACGTGCATATATGTGGTAGGGGTTATCTCTCACCAAGCACATGCCATTCAGCTCGCTGTGACAGTAGGTAGGCCCAGATCTATACATAAAACGCCAAGGAATGACATTTGAGAATGTATACGTACATCCCTACCAACCGCCCCAGTAGCACTACTGAGCATGTCAATATGTAAAGTTGGGTGAGAAAACTTATCAACTATAATAGTCTGGGATCAAGTGCTGTCATCCTGGATTGTAGCCACAAATTTGCATGAGGGCATGCTAGGGAGCGAGAAGGAGAGTTTCCTAGGCTGAGTTTTGTTGTCAATCACCATAAATTGGAAAACTATGCATTTCAGCATGTCAGCTATTATGTATATTTTTACATAATCCTGAAAGTTAAATTCATCGTCCTTGTTTGGCAGAAATTGTGAAATGTAACTATGTATGTGGAAAAATGGAGTGTGAGCGGATAGGTGCCTCCAGGCCAATGGCCTCCTCTTCTGATGCATCATGGGTAGTCACCAGAAGGAAAAGAGCTTGGGGATTTGTGGAAGCTAATGCCTGGTGTCATCCCATTTAGGATAGAAGGATGGGAGTGGTGTCATTCTCTTCATAATACGAGGGTAAACTTAAAAATAAGGCCTCCTAAGTCGTTGGGTCATCGCATGAAGCGCTGAACACAATCCGCCAGCACCAACATGTTTCTTGGTTCCTCCACTACCACTCTCGACTGCCACAAAGCATTATTGATGGCTCATTGTTGGTATAGCAGCTGTTTCCATGGAGCTTCCCTTCACCTATCCGTCCAGGAGTGAAATCCGAACTGTCATACGATTTTTGACTGGGAAAGAGGTGGCACCACCGGACAGTGGAAACGAGACTCCAGGGCGGGCTCGCAAGTTTACACTCCTGGGGCAGGGACTGTAAGCGCGAGCTTTTCTCCCCTGCACCCAGAAGGACGGGAAGGAACAAGGAAGGAGGCGCCGCCGCGATAGGAGCCTGACGACGCCTCCTGGGAGGGGATAGGGAAGGAAGGGAAGGGACGAGGAATCCCGCACCGTCACAAAGGCGAGCGGGTCCTACTATTAGCGAAACCAAGGTTACGCAATTAATGTGCCAGCGATTTTAGTGGGTTTTCCTATAAGGAAGAAAAATCAATCGATCAAAATTAAAATTCCTCAACTTTGTATTACAACAGCCGACAAAAATTAAATTATGGAAATGGCCAATGAGCATTTGGCAGTATTTATGATGATGGCCAATGAGTGGCTGGTTGAAAAGTTTACAGTAATGGAACAAATAATGAGGTAGAAGAACCGATAACATTTCATTCAACCAATGGCTAATGGTGAAATATTCAATGTGGTGTAAAAGATAGCTGCCTCTCTTAAGGTAATTCTGAATTCCTTCTTTTAAAAAAACATCACGTATGGTTTTTAGTTCTCGACTCAATCCCATAAATATTATTTTTAAATTTCTAATTGCTTAGAAAACCTCTTCTTGGTCTCATTTCCTTTTTCTATTTGGGGCACCTTAAACATCTGATTCTATAAAAAAAATATGCAATTTTGACTTTTCAACTATTTATTCCTCATCAAACCCTTAAAAATACATAATTTGATGCATCAAAATATCCAAGTAGAAGGAGTTTACGTAGCATTAATAGCCAATATAGACAAGCTCGTGAGCAGTCAACATGGCGCAGCATAGCCTACCACATGAAAGCTTCCTCATTGAATTTGTATATAGATTTATGGGGTGAAATATGAAATATTACTTGAATGTCCCCCAACATAACCGCAATGTGAGTTTCAAGAGGTAGCTTGTGTATGGACTCAGGTGTTCCATTTCATGTGTTGGTTTCACTTAAGAAGTACCTACTCATTATGCCAATATTGTGATACAATCTTGAGGTAACTGAAGTCCCTTTTCTTTCTAGGTCTTGAGTTGTCCTTCTACAGCGGTGTTTACAGCCCAAGTATAGGCTTCACAAAACAGCTTGGAGACTCTGCCAAGCAGCTGATCGGACTGTCAGGCATTTTCATTGGAGTTGGTGAGGTTGTTGGTAAGTACACATATGTTGTCCTGTAAAAATATTCAGGAATGTGTTGTGCATCCTCATCCCAAACCATAGGATTTGGCTACTCAAACAAGTGTTGATAGCCTCAATTTTACTTTTTTCTATTGGCCTTTATGAGACAGAAGGTCTTCCCAGCCCTCAGCTTTTATTAGATATGCCTTTTCATGCTAAAACCCTGATATCAACCATTTTGACATCAACATGGTCTTTCTCTGAAGAATGCAATTTCTTTTCCAGGTGGAATGCTTTTTGGAATTCTAGGCAAGAGGACCATCCGCTGGGGTCGCGACCCTATTGTCCTCATTGGATTCCTCACCCACATCCTTACTTTCTGCCTCATTTTCCTCAACCTGCCTGATTCAGCACCATTTAAGGACACCTTCGATTTGGCATACATAAAGACAAAGTGAGTACTTATCAAAATAAAGGAAATATATTACTTCCCCAAGCAACTTGTACTATGCCAATTTTAGCTACCAGAGGGACTTAAGAGGGGTATAAATTCCAAATGAATGAGCTGCATTGACATTAGGTGTGAAGATAAAACCAGAATTTCTGCAGTTTTGAATTTTTTGGAGGAGGAGGTGGAAATCAGGGGTTGTGAGAATTTTCCTAATCATTTTCAACTTCCCATCTCCCTGTGCATTCTCAGCTCTGCTGGGTGAGGTCGTGAATTTGTATCTATCGTTCAGTAAGCCAGTCATGTCAAGGGGTGTTGTATGTTTTAGGCTCCATTTAACCTAACATTTGCTGCAGTGTTTATCAGTGCACTCAAACAGTGCTTTAACCAAATGGTGGATATGGTTAGGTAGGCATAGATGGCATCTCCATGGATTCTTCACTAGGTAAGTGAAGTGGCAGCAGCCGTCCATAACTATTGGTGCCTCCAAGTTCAGCTGAATGGGGTCTGGATGAGGAGAAGAAAGTTTTTGGGTGCAAATGTGGAAATAAGGGGCAAGTGTCCACTGACACTCAGAAAAGAGGATTTGGATTATCGGTTCCCTTTTTAGGATGGGTTTGGGTTCCCTCAGATTGGGTTCATGATCTTGCGACGGCCATTCTCATCACTGGGAGGAGGGATAGTTACGGACGGGATGTAGGGAGTGGGGACAGCGTGAAAGGAAGGGATTGGCAGGATAGCAAAACGATATATGTAATAAAAACCCTCACTATTTTGCCCACTTTAAATCAATTCGCTTACTATCTCATGCTTCTCTTTGTAATTAAAAGATACAAATCAATATCTTCACATATTTTAGTGCTAAAAATAATTTCACAGTGAAAACTCACGCGAATATCTACGACAACTGAAAAACAATGTTTTTCAGTTGTTGTAGATATTCGCATGATGCTCCCAGTAAACTGTTACATTCAAGGTTGCAAGGTTGATCCAATACGTCTTTACAACAAAAAGAAGTTCTCTTAAAAATGGTAGTTTTGTATGTTGATGCTAGTAACTTTGTAAGAATATCTTACCCCTGGATTTTGTAAATACTCTATAAGGAAACTTAAAGAGTATAAAAGTTACTCACAGCAAATTCTTTTTATTTCCAGCGCCTATCTGGCTATTCTGTGTAGTTTTCTTCTTGGCTTTGGAGACAGCTGCTTCAACACTCAGATATATTCGATATTGGGAGGACTCTACGCTGATGATAGTGCCCCAGCATTTGCTCTCTTCAAGTTCACGCAGGTAATGTTTTTCTTTTCATTTATTGTGCAGACAGATATAGGCCTCCATTGTGATAATGGCTGCGCTCAAAAGGAGTGCGTGCTCACTGCTTTGCTATTAGTTTTGGAATTTCCTCCTGAGTTCAAGGGATCACTATGTCTAAGTGGCCGAGTGTGAGCAGTCCATTAATTTCTCAGAGCTGTCTTCTCTGACTGTACTTGCCATTGGTTCAAGGTGGTACATGGGTGCATTGCAAACTGATTCAAAAGCCTCTCTAAAGTACTCTCAACTTTTCCATTCAACGATGCTTGAAATATGCCACATAGCAGTCTGCTCCGTTGGTGACCAAAAGCTAAGAGTTGTCACTCCTCCTGAAAGCATCCATTAGCACATTTTCATTATCTTTCATGCAAAGAATATTATTTTGATATATATTTATGCATATATGTGGGAGGCCCGTGCTTGTTTTTTCAAAATGATCCGATTTAAAAATTTGTGGTCTGAAAATTGCGAAATTGTGAGAAAAAAATTATATAAAAGTTTCAGGTTCGTTCAACGTCGGACAGCCGTGCCTTGATGCAGTTATTTTGAATGTTGAGTTTTTCATTGCGATCATGTACTTCTAATGATGGAAGTAAGAGTAAGATATTAAATAAATTGGGAGAAGTAAAAAGGTTAAGAAGCGATGGTATGCGGAGGAACAACTGAAAGCAGTTACACGGTTTCCGGAGTACGGGGCCACGATTCCAGCGACACTCAGTGTTGTAACGCCATCCACCAATCGCCCACGACGTATGTCCACAAGAAGGCCAAAATGACGAAGGAAGTCAGCTCCAATGATTGGGTGAGACACATCAGCCACCACAAACGTCCACTCGAAAGCTCGGCGGAGGCCCAAAGAGAGACATAGTGTTACGAAACCGTATGTCTTAATGAGGGAATCGTTCGCGGCGAAGAGCTGGAAATCCGCTTCTGGACGCCGCTCCTTCAGGTTCGCCATCGGGAAAACGCAAATATCAGCCCCAGTGTCAACGAGGAACCGAACACGGGAGGTTTTATCCGTGACGAAAAGGCGGTTACTCCCAGACATGCAGCCACTTGCCGCCACTAGTAACTGCTCGGTTCGTTCCCCGTCTCATAACTGCATGGCCGCGTACATCTAGTAGCCTTGTCACCAAAGCGGCGGTGATACCAACAAACATCACTCCGATGCTGAGACTGATGCGGTGACTGGCTCCGCAGGCGATATTTGTTGGAACGGCTGCGGGATCGCGGGCGGGAATTACGCTCCACTGTCAACGCCGCCACCTGCCGCGATAGACTCTCAATTTTTTCCATCAGAGTGCCGATGATGGGATCACTCGCGACAGAAAAAACACCTTGCCGCGGAATTGGAGTTACCTCCGTTATTTTGTCCGCTAGTGACGCTAGGTCGGCCAAATTCATGTTCGCCTGAGTGACTAGGATGGCATGAACATTCCGCGGCAGACGGCTCAACCAAATGGTCCGCAACAGGTCATCCGGAACGGAGCTTCCGGCCAAGGAGCGGAGATGCCGAAGAAACTGCGTTGGCCTTCTATCCCCGATCTCCTCGTGCTCCAGCAGTTGCCTTATCCGTTGGTTTTCCGATACCGAAAGCCTTCGGATTAACTCCTCTTTCAGGTGCACGTACTTCTCATTTTCCGGGGGATTTGTTATAATATCCTCGACCTCGTTGGCAAAACGAGTGTCAAGGCTGGTTACCACAAGCCAGAACTTTGTAGTATCGTCTTTAATTTGGGCTAAGGTGAACTGGCCCTCGAGTTGCGCAAACCACAACTGTGGTTTTTCGGGGCAAAACGGCGGAGCCCGCACGGGCAAAGACGCCGCTTTATTCGCGTCACTCATGATGCACCGTCACACTCGAGCCATAATCACTTTAAAAAAAAACGATATTTCCCGCAACAAGCTGGATGGTGAAAGATTTTGAACACTGGATCACCACGATTCCTCACTGGCCACGGCGTGCATGCGATACCACTTTTCTTGCGTCGGGGGAGATCACGTCGGGGTCACCAATTTGTGGCGTGGATGTGAATACGGACGTCGTAAATGAATGCCATCACCAATTATGGATTAAATGGTTTATTTCACTTCGTTTGTACGGCAGAAAACAAGCTCTCAAATATCAGCAGCTTAACCCTCTCGTCTAGACTGTCATGGCGTCTCTCCACTCTCCTCTGCTTGGCGTCCCCCTTCTCCAACGCTCTCTGGTGGCCGTTGGCTGAAACACCTTCTGCTTGTCCGCCACAAAGTGGAATATGGAAAGGGTGAAAGAAATGCAGGAAACCAGTGATAGTAAGTTTTCATAAGCAATAACAGAAGGAAAAGTCTAGCATGAAAACAGTTCTGTGACATGGGAAAGAATAAAGAACGGTATAGAATCTGAGTTTTTCCCGGCGTATGCTCTGCAGGAATATTTCTCGGGTTTCCCACCGGGTGTCGTATCGGGTTGTAGTTCCCAACGTTTCCATGACTTAAGTCCGTCATCGTCATCAGGGGTTAATGTTGAGCCAAGTTTTTTCTCCGGTATTTATACTCATGAGGGCCGTTCAAGTGGGCCCTGATTGGTCCTTTCTGAATTGGGGTGATTTATAGTGATTGATCACTGACTTCCACGTATTACTTAACTGGAAGCCTTTGTCTCTGTTTAGGTTCTTTTGGTGTATGTTGATTTGTATGGCTTATTTGATAATTCGATCCCAGTAGTTGTCTGTGCGGCATAGCACTTTGGTACTTTTAAAATCTACTCGGTGACCGAGGTCCAGGCAATGCTCTGCCACCGCTGATTTCAGTGGGTGGAACAAGCGTATGCATCGTTCGTGTTCCATCAGCCTTTTTTCTATGGTGCGGCCTGTTTCCCCAATGTAAACGTGGCCACGTGGTCGGGAGTATAGAGCATCCCATGTGAATGGGATGGGAATAAAGGGTGGGTATAAAGGGTCATCAATACTGAAGCGTTAAGTGCGGAAGGCAATAAAGGAAATGAAATATAGGAAGGCCACTGGAGTGGATGAGCTTCCAATAGAATTTTTCAAATGTTTAACAGAAGAGGGATTGAATGAGGTAGTGGATTTGTGCAACAAAATATATAACACTGGGAAATGGCCGGAAGACTTCTTAAAGATTGTGATGATACTAATTCCAAAAAAGGCTGGAACAAAAAAATGTACTGAGTATAGAACGATCAGCTTAATTTCACATGCTGCTAAAATCCTATTAAAAGTGCTAAATCGAAGGTAAAAAGTATAATGGAAGAAAATGCTGGTGAGGAGCAGTTTGGTTTCAGGCAAAGAAGAGGAACGAGAGATGCCATAGGACTACTGAGGATGGTTGGTGAGAGATATACGGAAAGAGGAAAAGGAATAAGTCTGTGTTTTATAGACTTGGAAAAGGCTTTCGATAGGGTAAATTGGAAGAAACTGATGGAAATTATGAAGAAAGTAGACGGGAAGGAAAGAAGACTAATAAGTGAATTGTATTTGGGACAAAAGACAGCAGTGAAGACAAGCAGTGAAAGTGAATGAAAACATGACTGAATGGGTGGAGATAGGTAGAGGGGTTTGGCAAGGATGTTGTTTGTCACCAACTCTGTTCAATATGTATGTTGAAGGCATGATAAGTGTGGCATTGGATGAAAGAGAAGAGGGAATAAGTATTGGTGGAGTAAAAATAAGATGCATTAGATTTGCTGATGATATGGTGGTTTTAGCCGAGGACACAGAGTCATTGAATTGGTAACAGGGTTGGAGGAAGGAATGGAAACATACGGTAGGAAAATAAATGTTAAGAAGACTAAAGTGATAAAAGTGAGAAATGTAGATGGTATGAGGGTGAAGACAAAAGAGGGTGAAATACAGAATGTGAGAACCTACAGCTACTTGGGAACTTTGATAACTGAAGACTGGAAAAGTATGGGAGAAATAAAAAGAAGGATAGGAATGGCGAAAGAAGTTTTCAAGAGGAAGAAAAGAGCCTTTTGTAACAAGGCACTGGAATTAAAATTGAGGAAGAGATTGGTGAAATGCTATGTGTGGAGTGTGCTTATGTATGGATGTGAGACTTGGACGATGGGGAAGAGAGGGACAGGATTGGGGCGTTTGAGACGTGGGTTTGGAGGAAGATGGAGGGAATACGGTGGACGGATCGAGTTAGGAATGAGCGAGTGTTAAATAGGATAGATGAGAAAATAACATTGATGGACAAAATAAATCAAAGGAAGAGTGACTGGCTGGGACATTTGATGAGAGGGAATGGAATTTTGAAAGTAGCTTTGGAGGGAATGGAATTTTGAAAGTAGCTTTGGAGGGAACGGTGGAAGGGATCAGAAGAAGGGGTCAGAAGAAGGGGAAGGAGAAGGCTGAAGATTATCGACAACATAAAAAATTGGAAGATATGGAGACTTCAAGGAGATGGCTGGAGACAGGATGGAATGGAGACAGCATTGGCGCGGGGGACCTGCCGATGGGCAGAACACCACAAGATGATGATGATGAGTTTTTCGACTCAGATAAAAGGCTTTCTTAGGTAAACATGATATTTTAGAGCCCTTAGGACAAACATTTCAACCGTTCAGTCGTACCTCGATTCCTTTATGCCGAAATGCTGCCTCGAAGGTGCTGTCTTTTCCATAACTTTGAAAATATTTTCACTAATTCAAAAGCTAACTTCACATTCGCCTAAGAACTGTTGCAACTACACGCCAGTCACAAATAGGGTGAGAACCAACGTGTGGAGACGGGTGGAGTGAGAGGGGGTGATGGGAGGACCACACAAAAGGCTTTCCTGATGACAAAATGTCAACTTTGATTGATAGATATTGGGCATGAAGGAATTGAGATACGACTAAACGGTTGAAAAGTTGGCCCTAACGACTTAAATATATCATGTTTACCTAAGAAAACCTTTTATCCGGGTCGAAAAACTCAACATTCAAAATAACTGCATCAAGGCCCTATAGGCACCTCAGGCACGGCTATCCAACGTCGCACAAACCTGAAACTTAATAATAATATTTTTCTCACAATTTCACACAAGACCACAAATTTTTAAATTGGAACATTTTGAAAAAGTATGTGGCAGCCTAATATATTTGGGGAAGGTGAAGTGTGAAAGTTTCCAGTAATTTTGAAAGGGTTCCCTACGCATAAACTTTTTCATCTTTCCATGGAGGGAGACTGCTCTTAACAGTTAGCTTTCACAATATTCTAAAATAATAAGTGAAATATTTTTTTCCACTCAGTTTTTAAATGAGTCCACAACCTTTCCAAAGCACTGAAACTTTAGAAAAAAATTCATTTTTCAGTCCACCATAATGTATACCTTTTCTCTCGTAAAGGAAAGATGATTTGTTACTAAACTTCATCCTTACCATTGCAGTCTGTGGCAGCCGCAATCAGCTTCTACTACAGCAGCAAGTTGGGTCTGTACATACAGCTGGCTATTCTGGTGGCTACGGCATGCATCGGCACCTTGTCCTTCTGTGTAGTGGAGTGGAGGTCATACATACGAGACAAGAAGCAAGGGAAGGGAGAAATTGACAACTCCTGTGGCCAAGGTGCACTTTCATAAAGATGGAACAAATAAGAGGACCATATAATAATAATAATTATGAATACATGCTGCTGACATGTGTGAGTCTCACTAGGAAAAAAATTTAAAAATTAGGCAGTCTGACTATTCTTAAACCAAATTTAAAAAAAGAAAAAAGTGTTAGGTAAAACAATTCAAATGAAAATCTGCACACATGTCAGTCGACTAATACATATTGATGCCATCAGTCACTATGAGAAGAAATGCACCATTAGTATCAAAATCATGCTTGCTGTTGACTGAAAGGCTAACTTAAATGATGATGGAACAAAACATCTCCAATTACCGTGTGGGCGCATGGGTGGGATTCGGTTGGTTTATTGGCTTGAACGTAGGCCTCCCTCCTCTTGGGTCAAATCGTGACGGTGGTGGAGACTTTTCAGAGGCTGTCCAATCCCTGCTTGAGAGCTTTGTGGGGGGTAACTTTACGTACAGCACTCCATCCGTCAAATGGGAAGTTAAATCGTAGTCCCATTGGCATCTTTCGCTAAGAGCAGGCAAATGCCGGCACAGTGTTTCCCTCCACTCTTTTGTCCATTCCCTTCCCTCGAGTTTTACACATTCATGGTGCATATGGCTATGCATTTCTGTAATCATGTGTGTAGGTCAAAGAGCTTAAACATTGTCACTCCAAGCTACACACATATGTGGCAGTCATTGTGTTTCAGCAGCTAAAAGTCTTGATGAAGAAATACAGAGGCGTTATCACAGCGTACATTCATGATTGTTTTTGAATCTGAAAAAAGGCAAAGTAATCTAAGAGATAAGACACAGAGCTAGGGATTCCAGATTTTGAATCATTCCTCAGTGTAAGCAGTCTTCCTTCCTAAAGCACATTGGCCTTAACGTTTATTCCTGCCAACATATTGATGTGTGCAATGATACGTCAGCTCACTGATTAGTTATTTTGTAATACCTTTGAAGTTAGTTCTTCTTTGCTAGGGCAACATTCCTGTTCTGTGGTTGTACTTGTCTGTTCCTTATGTTGGGCACCAAGGTCAGTAAACTTTTGACAGCCGAAGAGAGTGTGGGTTCTTGAAGAAGCTAGCACCAAGACGAGGCAGCACACAGATCAAAGTTTTGAAAAATACAGTCAAATGGCACATCTGTGATAGACTGAAAGTTTGAAGGTAGCCATCTTCATGGTAATCAAGCGTGTGCCTGCTGAGGTGTGTACCTTAATTTTTTACGCTGACTTCGGACTGTCCAGTGCACGCTAGTCATTTTGTAGAAAGAGTGAAAAGGGGATTTGCAATTACAATGGTTGTGATTTCCAAACAAACGCAAGAGCCAAGAAGAATGATAGTTACGGAAGAAAGCAGAGACACCCATGCATGGAGAGATACTACACTGCGCTGCATCAAATGATTGGCTTTGTTTGGGAGTGTTCAGCAGTAATTTTGGTTTATACGGCCGAGGTTATTGTATCAAATGCTGAGCAATGTACTGTTTAAAAGTTAATGTTGGTGTAAATGGAAAATATGGAATTGGAGCTCAGGAGTGTTGTCCATCAAGAAGTGCTACTGAGCCCTGAGTTCAGGACGAGATAAAATTGCTCAATTATCTTTTTATTATGTTACAGATGTAAATATTAGACATTACATACATATTTCTATGGCTTTGTGATCTGGATTCAAAAGACTGGTGATCACATCCTTGAAATTCCAGAATTTCGAATACTTTATAGCTTTTCCTCACTCCCGAAGCATGAGGAACTAAGGTACATAATTTAAATTTACGGAAAATAACTAGAAAACACTAAAGGAGGTATTCGATGGGACACAAAAATAAAAATGTTAAACATATAGTTCCATTGCAATTGGTGCAAAAAGAATACATAATATGAGATTCATTTTGTTTGCTAGTTTTTCAGCCATACCATTTATCAACAATGTTTTCTCTTTGTCGCACGAGAAAAAGTGGTTGATGCCCATTTTGAGAGTAGGTACTGAAGACTCAAGCAATCTTTATGTAAATATATGAGGCATCATAACATCATTTTATTACTTCAATAGTATTCTTGTAAATACTTTAAAGCTAATTAATATTATTTGTGTAGTGTTAAAAATAGTTTTACAACTCCCCATTTGTTGTTACATGGTTTTATTTTTTCTACTGCATAAGTTAGTTTTCAGATCACATTCCGAGACAATTAGAAATACCGCAAGTGTCCTTTTTGTGAATATTACCTTTGTTGAATACTTGCTTGAGGAACCAATGCAAGAAAATCAGGAGAAACTTAGAGAGAGAGTAAAAAAAATGTATTAGCATTAGCTACCATCAACTGGAATGACTTAGTCTAACTTTTTGGATATAATTTTATAAATTACGATCAAGGAATCCTAAAATTCTTCTTTTTCATTTTAAATATTGAAACTTATGACTATTTGAAACTTAATGAAACTTTTTTGTAACATTGAACGCACATTTCAATTTCAATTCGCTTTGAAGGCGTAACTTGACCTCCAGAATTGAAAAATTGCTCACAATCTCTTCATTTCAATGTCATAATATGGTGAAAGCACTATTGTCTTTTTCTCGTTGGTGGAACAAAGAGTCAGCCCTAAGTAGATACATAGTCACTTCAGTTGTTGGTAGCCGTCTAAGATATACGAGGTGAAATTTAAAGAACCAGATTTTTTTATACGTATTAAAACTGTCGATAAATTTCTGCATAGCAGCAGCAGTCATGACATAGCTTCATTTCAATGCCACAATCCAAAATTGGTCACCAGCGACGGTGCTTCTTCATTGTGTCTTCCCAAGTGAAAGTCAATTTTTGCTGCGAAAACTAAAATAATCATTTTTCAAGTAAACAGATGAATTCTATACAGGGGAACATTTTTTAAGTGCAAGAGTAATCTTAGCAGTAAGATTTTTCATAAAGGAAAATATGCGATTTTGACATTGAAGCATGAATGATGGAAGAAATATATGTGAATATTTATTGATCACAATCTGAGAAGACTGCTCAAGAGTGCATTGTTAAAATTTGTATATTTTTATTCATGAAGTTTTATAATGTTATTAAAGTATAGATAAATTTATAAATTGTGTTTTACTACCTTTCATGCCATGAAAATCCCTCATGTGCCCAGAGCAGTAGCGTGTATTGAGAGAAGGTTAAGTAAGCTGAACTTATCCAGCATATGCCGAGGCTGCTGGACACTTTACATCAACACTCACTTAACACTAGAATGCGGAAGGGTGTCATTTTGACACCCTACGCGTACATTTTTTTACAGATTGTTGTAGAAAAAAATCTTTCCTGACTTTTATTCATTTTTAGAACTTAACAAAACGACATTAAAAGGGATACCCCCCCTAATTTTTTTCATCTCAAAAATTCAAAATTACCTTGAATTACAGAGGGTGTCATTTTGACACCCAGTATATTATATCATTTCTTCCTTCGGTTTAGGTGTCTCGTGGGATGCGGTTTGATAATTATTTGTGAGATTAGTATGTTGTAGTACATTATCTTCATGTGTAGTACCTTTATGTATAGTATAGTATATTTATGTGTAGTACATTACCTTGATTGTTTTTTTACATAATTTCAATGAGCATTGGCTGTATACAATTTTTTTCTAAAGTTTAGTAGCTCGTAAGGTAATTATATTCCGCTGTATTTTGCGAATGATTCGCCTTGAAACCAGCTGATTTTTTTACCGAGGTAACACTTATTTGCCGTGAAACATAGCAGTCAGTGACACACGCGACAATGCGGTTGGCTGCTGCCGAGCCTCTGTGTTCGGCTGCCTGACTCGCTCTTGTGTTTGGTGGACTGGGTCGCTAGTGTGTCGCGACCTGCTGCTTGACTTGCTTCGGCAGTTCTGTCTTGATAATGGCACAGCATAGACGTGTTACGACGTAGCAAAGTTATGCAATACTAAACAATATCCCTGGAGACGTGTCGAGGAAAGGGTCTGATGGAGATGTTGAGTCGGACAACAATTGGGTTGCACAGGAAGTGCAGTTTAGTTCATCCAAAAGTGGTGAAAATAGTGAGCACGGTTAGTTTCAGTGTTTTGTACATTTCAGTTTAGTAATTAAATCACGAAAGGTAGACATACTTATATTAAAATATGCATGCACACATAATTGAGTTACTGGATCTGCACTGGTTATCGGACAGAAAAAAAATTGTACGTGGTTGTGACGTGGTGCACCGACGTGAAAGGAGGGCTGAGTAGACTTCAAGGCGATGTCACCTCCTTGCTCACGATCCGGCCACTGAAGGAGATGGCCATGCTGTGGAATCATAGCCAGGGCCTAACATAAACATTGACGAACAGCTGTTTCCAAGTAAAACTAGACGTCCATTCACGCAGTTCATGGCACTGATAAGTATGGGCAAAAATACTGGTTTGCAGAATATAAAGACAGTATATATTTGGTAAACTGATTCCATTAACTTCCAGATTGACCATAGCCGTCAAGGACAGCTCTCGTCAAGCTGGCGATCGTGTTTCAGATCATGTTGTATTGAAACATGTGCAACCCTACATGAGCAAGGGCAGGAATGTAACCACTGGCATTTGTTTCACATCACTTTTGCTGGCTCTACTCGTAACAAAAGGGTACATGCCTTTCAGGAACCGTAAATAAGGGAAGAAAGGAAATCTCTGGTGAAATAAAATCTTCTCGGGAAGAGTTGTAATCAACTAAATTGTACAAAAATGGTGACGTAACACTTACTGTTCATCAGGGCAAACAGAAAAAATGTGTTCTTGTTTTGTGATCTCTTCACCCTCGAATTGACATTAGTAACAACTCTAACAAATCACCCGAAGCTGTAAAGTGTTGTAATGAGATAAAAATTGAAGTAGATATTATTGATCATATGGGGCGGAAATATTCGGTCAGAAGTGGAACCAGGCGATTGCCTGTTTTTTCTTTCCAGAATACTTTTGACTTGGTCGCTATAAACGCCTGGATAATATATAAGGAAATAACTTCATAAAAGATGTCCCAAATTATTTTTACTAAATTTATCAGAATAGCTTGCTTTTCCATACATTGCGCCAACGAATGTCTGCCAATCTTCTAAAGAGTGTGAAGAGGTGAGAAATCCAGAACTGACTAGGGATTTTCAAGTATAGATAAAATGCAATAAAAACAGAACTGTTGCTTTTTGTAAGCTTAGTAAAAAGTCAGTAAATCTATGGCCAAAACAGACCAAAAGTGCCAGAAATGTAGAATATCTACAATTTAGATAAAGCTTTTTGTAAGTCTGTATGAGAAAGCATTCAATTTATTTTTGGGTTCTTACAGAGTTTTTGTATTTTATTTTAAAAATTTTGTAGTTTAGCGGCCGTAATTGTTTTTTTTTCCAAATTTTCATCTTTTGAAGCACACTTCAACATTCTCAGACGAAAACCTGATGGAAATAAGTTAAAAATAATAAAAAAAAGAAAAAAATCCTGTCATATTGATTTTACTTGTTTTATGCACATAAAGTTTGACCAATTATAGTGAACAATAAATACTTATGAAAAAGTATTTATTGTTCACTATAATTACATATTGGTATTATTACACTTTCGTGCGTCCTCTGACGTTTCAGCGCGATCTTTTCGATGGATGCCGCATTCCACAAGAGTATTTTTTGTACAAAAGTTTTTACTTCAATGGTACTCTATTAAAACATTTATAATTTTTAATATTAGGACACAAAACCAGCATTGAAAAGAAATTGACTCTATCGACTCCGAAATAAAACTAATCTGCAACGTAGCATGCATGCAAGAACATGGGTGTCAAAATGACACCCTCCCGGCATTCTTGGGGATACAAATTTCCCGGCATTCTAGTGTTCACAATTCTAAACTTGCTGGTGACGGTCTACAGATGGCTATTCTCTACCTCAGACAGCATGAAGAAAGGGTAAGCTCAGCAATCTGACGTCCCCTTATAACTTCCTCTCTTGCTCTCAATGAGGTTAGAACAAAATGCTACGCCACAGGAAGCGTTGGACTACCATACAAGCACCATCAATACTCTACCACATTCCATGGAAAAACAGACTGGTAGGCTACAAAAATTAGAGCTTCTTTATAGTGATAGCTGCTCCATATTTATTTGTGAGAGCATCTGGAGCAATTTTGCGGTGTTTCTTAAAAAAAAAGCTGAGGGACAAGTAAACTAATTAGTCAAAATAGCAAAGTCTTGTAATTTATTAATGCCAAAAAGGAGAATTACTAGCATGTGGTCTTTGAATTTTCAATACTTTTTTCCAACACTGCAGAGATGCAATCATCAGATTATTTAGCATAGTTTATTGTTGAGATGGGAAGAGGGCAGCTGATTAACAAAATTATTGCCGCATATATCCTTCCAAAAAATGTCAATCAGCATAAACATATTCAGAAAAAGTGGAAGGAAGAGAGTTGTAACTCTACTACCTTCACATTAGCAATAAGTAAATTTACTCGTAATTAATGATCTAGCACAAACAAACGTAGAATGGATTAGCCTATTTATTTTATTTCCCACCTTCATTATTTTGCCAACTTTCAAACGAATCAGATGGTCTCTTATTATGGTAACTTATCCATTAGACAAAGAAATCGTACCTGACTTTTTTCATCTATTTGTTGACATACGTCGATGCGTGTGACATACGCAGAAAAACAAGTAGGGGAGATTAAAACCTGGGGTTTCCAAGATTAGCAAGTGAATATTGCTCTGCCACCCATAGGTCCAGCACACTTTTTTCTATTTGTGTTTAATTTTTTATGAGAGATGGACTCACAATTTTAATGACTATCTGCGAATGGTAAGGCATTAAAAACTATAGTTATTCATACAGTGTTGTAACACTGAAGGTTGGTTTGCATAGGAGAGTAAACAGCTCAACTCAGGCAAAGCAAATTTCACATTTGTATTCGGAATCGAGGAGCCCATCCCTTTCCAGGGGCCACATCACACAGCCAGGTTTTTGCTGGAGGAGTCGGAAGGCTTTACCCAAGATTTGAACCCTAGACCTTTGGTCAAAATGCTAATAAACTGCCATGCTCCCCATTAAAAAGTAGTCAGTATTTAAAAATGAAAAAAATGCTTCACTAACATCCATTTCTCTTCTCACACAATCCATTCCTAAAAATTAACATAGTATAATTGTTATCACAAATACGAGAAAATTCTATACATTTAAACTCATATCTAGGGAAGTCCTAATTCCATTGGGTGCTGGAAGGGGCAGTGGTGGAAAAAATTAATGAAAACTCATTGGCAGCTGAAAGCGGCCAGCTCAGAAACTACTCGAAGACATCCGACTTTCAAAATTTTTGTCCTCGTAATGCTCTCATAGAATTGGGAACTTTCAAACCACAAGCAACTCATGCCAGGGGTATCAATCAAATTTGCCTCACGTGACAATGTGTAAATCATCCAAATTCTTTGTCATATTCTCCAAAGTGTACTTTGTCCACTTCCCTCATTGAATGGAGTAAAATCTCTTGTCGGGAAATTATGAACGTAGCCAACATATTGGGGATTGAAACTGTTGGAGAGCGCAATCGTTCCATTGGTGTGGTGGGCAAAGAATTTATCATGCAACAGACAAGATGTTCCATAGAGCAAATCTTGGTGATGAATGATTGGTATTGGTATTGGTAGTTGCACACACAATATATCTATTTTTCTGACCTTTAAAACTTTGCAAAACGTATCACAAGGTCCAGGGAATGCTGCATGGCTACTGAATTCTTATACACTTATCTATTTGTTGAAATTCAACCTCTACCTTGCATAAACTTGTATTATGAATGTGACTACATTTTCTGCGTAATCCAGCCAGATATACTCTGGTGATCCGCACATCCCCGTGCATGACGCGCATCCTATTGTTTTCGGCATAGCTAGAATGGAAAATATGTACGTGAGAATGGCACTGGATGAGAAAATGAGCTAATTTCATGAATTTAATAAACTGGAGCTATGCCTAATAGTATGTGCAAAGAATAGCATCTTTAGCCACTCCGTTTTGCAGTCTTCTGCATCTCGAATCCTACACTCACTGCATCTTGGGTAGAATGCGGGTTGCCTACGATGATAATGATTTTATTTGACACTCCAAGCATCAGAAAATCATGTACATATCTCACTGAATGAAGCCTGAATCATAAGATCATTTTTTCCATCCCTTTCAAACTAAATCCCCAGTGATCCCTCCAATTATGGTGGAAAAATGATAATTTCACATAATCATTTTCGGCCAATTCTCCTTGGATGGGAATCCCATCCCTTTTTCCATGTCTATTTCCATGTCCCTTTTTCTTTCACTGAAACCACAGCCCTAGTGGTGACTCACTCACCCAAGGATACAAATTCCCCTCCACTTCTAGAAGGGCTGGAGAGTTGAAATTTGGAACAGCAGCGGGCGCAACCGTTCCCCCTTTGGCGGCAGAGCTTCGAGGAACATGGAGTCAGCTCATTTTTTTTTACTTACATTTGAAGCTGGCCGTGGCACAGCCAAGCAGCCCTTTCCCTCCCACCTGGCCGGCAAAGCTGTTACTCGCATAAAAATTTTTCAAACACACACAAAATTAGAAGGCAAAGCCAGATCCAGGGAGTCTAAAGGTACGTTTACACTGAGTAACATGCTATAAAAACAAGTTACATATACCGTTTATCTCCGAATATAGTCCCCCCTTTTTTTCCAAAAATGGCCGCGGAAAAGTAAGGGGGGGGGACTATAATCGAGTGTAATCCAGTTTAGCATACTAAAGGTGACCATAAAGTTATAAATAACGGCATAATGGCTAATGTTCTCGTAGTCTTTCTATTTGAGTATATTTATGAGGATTATAATCGGATATATTAGTAAATACTGCCACGTTTTACCGGAAATTAAGACAATTTTTACCACAAATGTTGTACAGATACGATTCTTCCTATTCAAATAGCATATCGAATATGCGTTTTCACGGAATCCATCGGGTAGCCGCTAATTTTTCTTGGAAAAGTATTGTTAGAATAATTCAATCGACACTGATCACTTAATGACGCAAAACAGTAAATAATTAAAATGAAAACTAAACACACACTATCATTACATTAATCGAACACTAGAATTGAATCAATAGTATATGTACCCGTCGCTCATTTATTAATTACATAATTTAAATAATTGCGAAAAATAAACAGATAAAGTGAACCTTTCGTGACGATTTAGCATTTCATTGCGTCCGTAGCTACTATACGTCCATGTGCCCGTGCGGTTCGTGTTTACAACCACTGCCTTTACCGCCTTCGCAGGACAAGAATGCGCAATAGGTGATGCATTTGTTTCTGAAAAGGCGCAATAATCGACGACTTTAAACCAGAAGCGCCGGCATTACTGCATTTGATCGAAATACAGCGACTCAGCATCGAAAGTGTGATCAATTTATTGAGGATTATCTTCAATTCGCCAGGGTAAGTAGGATCGATAAATTACGTCGCATAGCGTTTCGCAATTATTTCCGCGATATTTTCTTAATTAAAAATAATTTTACGTTCAACAGTGAGGTGATGGATCAAGTAGAAAGATGATGATCAATCCTGCGGCAGATTAGAGGCCATCAAAGACGGAGTTTCGATGCCAATTTAAAAATAGCCGTTGCAGAATACGCCGTAAATCATAGTATTTACAGCGCTTGCAAAGCGCTAATACATCGCGGAAGTCATTTCGGGGGTCTCGGTGCGGCAGATTCAAAGAATTAGAGGAAAATATCGTCGAATTTGTGCGCAAATGCAGAGCAGAAGCTCTTTGTGTAACTTATGCAATGATTCGCGACAGGGGCGGATCCAGGATTTCTTTCTGGGGGGGGCACAAGCAAGGCCGTATCCAGGATTTTGTTCAGGGGGGGGCACAAGGATACCTCGTCATACAAAACGAACGAAAAGATAATGGGACCGTATTAAAAATCTAGCATATTTTTAAGAGTCTGGGGGGGGCACGTGCCCCCGTGCCCCCCCCCTGGATCCGCCTATGATTCGCGACGAGGCATTGAAAATTGATATAATTTTTTTCAGTTTTAATGTTTGTTGGAAAAAGTTTATTTCTTAATTTTATTACTTTGATATTTGTAAGTCCTGTAGTTTAATTATTTTGCTTATCAGGATTTGATGGCAATATTTTTATAATATTTATAATTAATTAACACAATTTTATTTAGATTTCCTAAATTCTTCAGGTCACTTAGATTTGTGATGACTTGATGGGTGTGTTACACTGGATCTAAGGAAGTTTCAGGGCCAAATGCAATACTGTTTATGAGCTTTAAGTTAATTTAATTAATTTAATTTAATTAACATTGTCGGTAGTCATTTGGAAATCAAAAATATTAATAATTTGTGAAGGTTTAAAAAATACAATAGCCTTGGATACTTAAAAAAATTTCTCATTTCTTCATTACATCTGGTTAAGGAACTATAAATTACTGATACATGCAATGGATCACAACATATTTTAGGTATAGTTATTTTGTTGTGATGGAAAATATGTGAACAGATTTGATCTTAATCTTCACAGAAAATAATAGTTTTTATCGAATCTAGAATCTTAACTTGCTAACCACAGAAAAATTGCCTTCCTTTAAATTTAAATATTTTTCCCAAAACTGAGGTCTCAAAATTGGGGGGGGGGGGACTATCCCAGTGAGAAATGGATCATCGAATCTACGTCGAATCTTCGTCGATTCGACGACTATAGATCGATATGTGGTCGACGTCGATTTTATTTGTTCAATCGACGTTTTTTCGACGTGTTATTCTCATTGGCCAGCGGGGTCAGCGTGTTGATTGGCTGAGGGGAGAACTTAGTGATGTAGTTTTAATGTCTTAAAAATAACGGTGAGACGCTATTACAACATATGTGTCTTAAATAAGAAATATAAAATTAAATAATTATTTTATTTATCCATAAACATTAGTTTTAATCTCCGAGAACAATCTTTGATTCCTTTTAATTCTGTAACTTGACCGTTGAAGTTCGATTGCGTGTATCAGTTGAGCTGTTAGTCGTCATGCTGTTAGTTCTTCGCAGTAAACTCGGAACAGAGACATTCGGCGCCGTATAGAAAATTTATTGTCGCATTTATTTTGCGCGACAAACTTTGCTAGCTCTAAATCCTGTTATTGGTATTTAAAATCCTTCTGAAACTTAATGAGCTTTTGGATTTGTTAATCATCGAAAAAGGCATTCCGTCGCATAGTAAAGACAAGCTTCACTACGTCTTCCATACTTCGGAATCGGTCTGCTTTTGGACCGCTGTATGACAGGTAGGATTAGCTTCCCCTATTTAATGTGTTCAAGATTTCCATTTTCACACATTTGCCACATACGCCGGACCTTCTATTTGCGTCCAAGTTCTTACTTCTTTCCTGCGTGGTATGTGATATGCACAAGCTTGGCTTTGTGACTAGGTACGTTTACCTCATTTCGATACCTTTATACTCGCGTCATAGATGTCAACACCTCACATTTTTTCTCAAGGATTTCTGATTATTATTGAAGATGAATACGAAGGACTTAAGATTACAAATCACCATTATAAATTTATTTCAGCCTTCATTTGTTTAGACTTTACGTGCTCGATTGAAATACGTCGTTGGCGCAGCAATACATGCTCTTTATTAGCCGAAAAGATGTATATTTCCGCAATTATTAGTAGGAATCGCAGGTAAAAAGACGATATCTCGTCGACATAGAAAACTCGTCGATGGTGTCGACGTCGAAAACACGTCGATGGCGTCGACGTCGAAAACACGTCGATGGCTTCGACGTCGAAAACACGTCGATTTTCGGACCATATAGACATCGATCGATGTGTTACCATCGACGTTTTATCGATGAGTACTTCGACGTCGAATCGACGTAGATTCGATGATCCATTTCTCACTGGGTATATTCAGAGGGGGACTATATTCGGAGATATACGGTAACATGTTTTATGAAAAGTTACAAATCCAGATCTGGAACCAAATCCACGTGAATTGGGAAACCTAAAACTAGTTGCATAACATAATATTTTGTTTAATAAAACAATTGTGCGAAAGATCCACAGATGAAAAATCGTTTGCCTTGACCGGGATTCGAACCCGGATCCCTCAATTTCCGCCCGAGTGCTTTAGACAGTTAAGCTAACAAGGCGTCATTCTCCTCTATGGAAATTTGTGGACTATACCAGACTTGGCAGGTCCAGGGTGGCTAGTCCCAGTATACTTGAATAATTATAAAACAATGTTATATGTAACATGTTACACGGATTTGTACCTTTTTCGTTAGACATGTTATATGTAACTTTTTTTACATATCATGTTACGCAGTGTAAACGCATCCTAAGGGGTGTAGTCCCTCAGCAAGATCGTGTGGAGCGCCGCGAGTCTTACGATATGCAATAAATTGGTTGTATTTTAATAACTGAAAATATTTCCTCCATTTTTATTGGTCATAATTTACCTTTAATTGCACTAATATTCTAAGTTACAATGAAACATTACTCTTGCTCTCCCTCCGCCGTTTTCTCCGCTCCAATATCCTCAGTCCTCTTCTCCTCTCCATTGGCCACACATTTATACTCTATTAGCTCTCTCCTTTGGCAGACTTGTTTTCCATTATGAACTCCAGGAATTATCTTTGAGAACTACGTTGAATGTACAAAAACTGTTATAGATGAATGGTGCCAATTAACCGTTAATAACGAACGATCTGGCTTCATTTATGAGTCATCAATTGGGTACCTCATGCACTATATAACAACATATTTTGTCCTTCGTGGTCGTAGTGGCTTATACAATTTTCAGGAGCTAATGCCTCCTAAATCTACCTCTTTACCATATACAGGGTTTGTCCGGAAAGTAATAGGACTGATTTTCTTCCACCGCGACTGTTCTTTGGAGCGTGTTTGCACCGACTGAATTTGGTAGAGGGTGTTCCTAGCTAACGAACGAGCGGCTGGTCAGTTGTCTGCGGGCACCTGGAGAGTCAGGACAGACGTTTTTGCTAGACGCGTTTCTGTGAGTGGTGCAAGGCGAAAATGCAGCGTTCGTTACAGCAGAGGTACGCGATTGAATTCTGAGTGAAACTCGGTAGATATGCGACAGAGACGTTTGTTATGATCAAGTAGGCTTACCCAGATGTTGCTTTAGCAAGAAGTGGTGCGTTTCGGTGGCACTGGGCCTATTTGGAGGGCCGGGAAGAGGTTGCTGATGAAGACGGTGCTGGAAGACCTGTGACTTCGGCAAACACCGACATTTTGACTCGTGTGCACAAAGTTTTGAACTCAGACCGTCGACTAAGCATTCGTTTAAATGCTCAGATGTTAAATTTATCAAAATACGTGGTTCATGACATTGTGACGGAGCATTTGAACATGCGCAAGATGTGTGCGCGAATATGGTCCCAAAAGTGCTCACTGACGACTAGAAATTGCGGCTCACATCGCCTTTCATGTGAACAGCTAATTAACCAATGCCGGCATCCCAACGCTTCCGCAGCCGCCCTACAGCCCAGATGTGGCCCCCAGACTTTTTTTTGTTTCCTTGTGTGAAATGGCCGATGAAAGGCAAGAATTTTGAGACGACATAGGGGATCCAAGCAGCATGCACCTCGGCTCTCGAGGCTATTTCGGAGAATGTCTTCTGTGACGCCTTCAATGCTTGGAAATCGTGCTGGCAGCGATGCATCGACGCAGAAGGAGCCTATTTTGAAAATTTTTAAAGAATTGTAGCGATTGGCTCAATATTTTTTTTTTAATCGACTCAGTCCTATTACTTTCCGGACAAACCCTGTATGTTGCATCAGCCCCTACTGCTTTTCGATTGTATTTTTTTCTAAACGGAGAGGGGGGCGACCAGCCAGAAGGACTGCGTAGTTGCTGAAGGGTAGCGAGGCAATGTGGTGAATGCTTGTAGACGTGATCCATGTAATTTTCGTGTTGTGTATTAAAAGAAAACATGGAAAGAACTGTGTTCGTGTTCATTTCACGACATTTGGCGACTGCGACAGGACTGGTAAGGATACTCAACCGAAAACATGGATAGGAAAGAAATCGCGGAAGACATTGCGGAGTGCCTTCATGAGGCTGTACAATGAGATCGACGGTGCCGTGAAAGCAAGAGGCGAAAACATTTTGGATATTCGAGCGACCTTGGAAATGTTAGAGAAGAGACAGGTCGAGTTATTGCTGTTAGACGTGATTTACAACGGACTTTTAGAAATGGAGAACGTGGGCCAAAAGGATGAGATCTCGAGGGCAGAAGAATATGCAATCCGTTTATTCAAGATAAAAGGAGCTATCGCTAAATTGGAGGAAGATCACAGGATAGTACTTCCAGATGCAGTTCGACTCGTAGCAATAAGCGCACGCTCAAACTCCCTCAATTGGAATTAAAAAAGTTTTGAGGTGAGTTGAAAGATTTTCTAACATTTTGATCACATTAAAAGAAAATTGATGAGGACCCGACCATTGACGTAAGGGATAAGTTCCAATATTTAGTGCAAGCAATGATCCCAGGTTCGCGAGCTAGGGAGCTAGTGGAAAGTTTTCCTGCGAAAGTTTTCCTATGTTTTTTGTTCTGTTCGTAGTATCAGGATAGGTATGGACAAGAAGATCTATTAGTAGAGGTCTACGTAAGAGAACTTTTAAGTTTAGAGTTACAAAATTCTTTGACTACCAATCAGACCATGTTATCCTCCTTGTATGACAATTTAGAGTACCACCTACGGGCATTAGGGACACTTGGCATCACCACTGAGAAGTGCGCATCTATGCTGCTTCCACTGGTGGAATCGTGTTAACTAGAAGAAATTTTGCGCACATGGCAGAGAAATGACACAGCAATTCTAGGGGTCAACAAAGTGCTCAGCCAACAGAATGTAGCAAGGGCGACAGGCAACTGTGAATACTGTACGGCAAGTACCTCGAAGGATCATTTGGAAAGATAAATGCACTTCATACGAGCAGAAGGGGGAATTGAAGGTGAATTTAGCCATGCCTGGTTTTGGTGTGCCTTTGGCCGCTACTGACAAAGTAGTCGTGAGAAAAAGGGCGAGTCTAGGAAAGCAGTCCAACCCCTCCAAAGAACTGCCAACTGCTGCCGGATTGCTGACTGCAGACAAGAATACCGCAAAAAATTGTGTCTTTTGTGGAGGTTTTCATGGGTCAGCGGACAGTGGGAAAGCACAGAAAATGACCGTTTCAGATGGACAGAAAATATTGGAGTCCAAGTGGTGCTGCTATTCCTGTTTGCGAGTGGGCCACCAAGCTAAGAACTGTCCAAGATGCGCGAATTGTGGCCGAGGGCACTATGGCATCATGTGTGGAGAATCTCTTAGTCCGAGGAGCGTGGAAGAAAATCGGGATGAATTGCTGAAAAAGGGAACGGTGGAATCATTGGCCAATACCCATAGCGTGCCAGATGTACAATTGCAGAATTTAATTGTTACTATGAAAGGCAATGGCATTGATAAGAAAGTTCGTGCCATAATTGACTCATAATTGACTCCCAGCGTTCATACATTTAAAGGATTCTGCCACAGAAATGAAGTATGATGTTATCCGAGAAGAGGAGATTCAGCATGCACTATTTGGAGGTTCCACCACAGGCGTTTGGAAGCATAAAATCTTCAAAGTCCATTTGGCCAGTGTTCATGGTAGATACAGTTGCAGTTTTGATGTCTTAGATCAGCCAGTCATTTGCGGCAGTATTTCCCCGGTTTGTCCAGGGCCGTGGATTGAAGAATTAAAAGAAATGAACATTGAACTGACTGATTTCCATGATGGCCCTATTGAGATTTTAATTAGCATGGATGTTGCCGGGAAACTACTCACTGGTGGGCATCGTCGACTTGATTTGGGACTATTTGCTGTGGAAACAAAGCTAGGTTGGACGCTAATGGGTCGAATGCCAGGAAGGCATCGCAGTAAGAGTACAGCATTTGTAACGACCATGTTGAGTAAGGAAGCTACCCTTTCAGATTTGTGAACCTTGGACGTCATTGGAATAACCAATGCAACAGAAAAGAAAAAGCAGGCAGGAACTGCATGATGAAGCAATGAAGCACTTTCTTGATTCTGTGAGTGTGGATGAAGAAGGCAGATTCAAGGTACATTTACCCTGGATTGCGGACCACCCACTACTGCCCAGTAATTTTGATCTTGCTTTGAAAAGACTGCATACAACGATCAAAAAGTTGAAGTCAGAAGGTCATTACCATGACTACTTGAAAACTTTGAGTGAGTGGATGGAAGAGAGAGTTTGTATGGTTTGTTTGTATGGTTGAATGGTATTGAGGAGGTACCAGAAGATGAGTTTGATTACCCTAGTCATCGTTTGCCTCATCGTCTTGTTGTCAAGGAAAATAGCACAACTGCTATCCGTCCTGTTTTCGGTGCATCCGCCAAAGTGAAAAATAGCCCCTGATTAATGATTGTTTGGACAAAGGACTGAATTTAATTGAGCTAATCCCCACTGTTTTGACACATTTCTGTCTGAAGAGAATTGGAGCAGAGGCAGACATTTGTACGGCTGCAGATAAGTCAGGAAGAAAAGGACAGGGATTTTCTCAGATTTTTGTGGAAAGACGAATGTGGCAAACTGCAAGTGTTGTGGCATAGACGAGTAGTGTTTGGAGTATCAAGTAGCCCATTCTTGCATGGAGCTGTTATACAGTATCACCTGCAACATGCTTTAGATCAGTGTGATGGTGAATGACATGTGGCGGAGAAACTGAAGGACAGTTTTTCATGGACAATTGTGTGACCAGTGGCAGATGAGCAAGAAAGGAAGAAATTCATGGAAGAGCCCGCAGCAGTTATGAACGATGGACGATTTCACCTCCGAGGGTGGGAGCACACAGACCCTGATGCACCTTCATCGGCTTCTGTATCCAATGTGTTGGGGATATTATGGGACCAGAAAGAAGATACTTAGAGACAAGTATGAGCAGTTTTAACTCCCTAAATGTTGAAAGAATTACTAAGTGGATCATTTTGCCTGCCGCTCATAGTGTTCGATCCTCTTGGCTTTACATGTGGAGTGTCACTGCTTCCCAAACTCCAAATGCAACAAACCTAGAAGTCAGAAGGATCTAAGGTTTTCCCGGCGAATAGACTGGAGGAAGAGTTCTTGGGTTTCCAGCCGGGTCCAAGGGTTTTTCGGCACCGACGTTGCGAAGGCAATGGCACACTTAGCCTTTGAAACGTCAGTGCAGAAAAAACCCTTGGAGCCAGCTGGAAACCCGAGAACTCTTCCTCCAACCTAGAAGTCTGGCATTGGCTGGGATCAGAAGGTCGATGAGGACACACGGTTGCAGTTCCAGAAGTGGATGGGTGATCTGTCATCTCTTGCAAAACTCAGATTTCCGAGATGGCTCTCTGGCACCAATGGGAGAGAAAATTGGTCTCTTCATGTATTTTGTGATGCTAGTCAATTAGCCTATGCGGCTGTTGTTTTTCTACGAACAGAGACTTCAGAAGGTGTTCAAGTACAATTGGTTCAGGCCAGGGCAAGGGTATCACCAATAGGCAAAATGAACAAGAGGGTTACAATTCCAAGATTGGAATTGCTTGCAGCCACAATTAGTGCCGGATTGTATTCATCCATAGTGTCAGATATAGGGATACAAAATATTGAGACAATTTTTGGGAGTGACTTCACCACAGTGTTAGCCTGGATTGGGCGAGAGGAGTTTTGGGATGTTTTTGTCGGAAACGGGGCTAAGGAGATCCATGAGCTGACTTTGGGGCATTCATGGAGACATGTGCCAGGTAGTCTTGACCCTGCTTACCTCCCATCCAGGGGATGTTCACCTAAGAAATTGTCAGAATCGAAATGGTGGGAGGGTCCTGATTGGTTGAAGGATTCACCTTGTATGTGGCCTAGTGAAAACATTTTTTATGAAGAGTAGGAGATAACAGTAGAGAAAAGGAAAAGTGTCACTTCCTCAATGATATGTAACTAAAGGGAAAGGGATTGGTACTATGGGCACTTTTCGAAGTATAAGCAAATTTTGTACTTGATTGGTTGGATTTACCGTTTCATACACAATTGTAAATTAGGAAAAAGGCAAGGGGTTAAAGGAATTTTGACATGTGAGGAAATTTCAAATGCTGAAACCAAATTGTTAAGACTTGTACAGCAAGATGCCTTCAGTTGTGTTGATGATAAGAAATTAGAGAGCTTGTCACCTTATGTCGACGGTGATGGGTTGATACGCTTGAGAACAAAGGTTTCTCATTGTGAGGATGCCAGGGATTTTTGTAACCCTATCGTTTTGCCAAATCATCAACATGATGTAGTGTTCAGACTGATTTTGGATGTGCATAGGGAGTCATCACATGCAGGTGTACAATTAATGATATCCATTTTAAGGGAAAATATTGGATATTGGGATCTCGTCGTCGCACAATAAGACAGGTGCTGGATAGGTGCCAAGTTTGAAAAAGACAGAGAGTTAAATGGTTGGAAGCTCTACCCACTCCTCTACCCCTTGATCGCGTGCGTAATGCTAAGGTATTTGAACAAGTGGGGGTTGATTTGGCTGGGCCATTGCATGTGAAGGGAGTGGGAGGGAATTCCACCAAGTATGGGTTCGTTTATTTACTTGTGGAGTTTATTGGGCAGTACACTTAGAACTATTGTCATCTCGGTCTACAGATTGTTTCTTGCAGGGGTTACGCAGGTTCATTGCTAGACGAGGTCGACCAAGTACAGTTTATAGTGACAATGGTACTAACTCTGTTGGGGCAGATAATGCATGTGGACGACTGGAGTGGAACAAAATTAGGGAATACAGCACTGCTCAAAGAATCAGATGAAAATGCAATTGACCAACAGCATCATGGTGGGGTGGTTGGTGGGGGAGGCTATTTGGTTTATCTAAACAATTGCTTCGATGCATGTTAGAAAGGGCATCTCTCACCCTTGAAGAACTACAGACTATTTTATGTGATTGTGAAGCAGTGATGAACTCGCGTCTCTTACCTTATTATTTGCCTGAGTGCCCCTCAGATTTAATTTCTTTAACCCCCAATTTGTTTTTGAGAGAGGTAGAAGAAGTGGGTGTTCCTGATTTTGACTTAGTAGAGGCTTGTGACGTAAACAAGAGACTGAGATATCACCAAAGCCTCAGAGAAATATTGAGAAAAAGATTTCGCAATGAATATTTGGGACAGTTAAAATTGGCTGGAAAGAGCCAACCTCTTCGTGCAATTAGGGTAGGAGAAGTAGTTTTAGTAGGAAGTGACAATAGTAAGCGTTTAGATTGGCCATAGGCCCGAGTGAGTGAGCTCCTACCTGGACGAGATGGAACCGCAAGATTGAATAGACTTAAATCTCAGAATGGTGAATTGTTGCACCCAGTGCAGAGGGTGGATCCTCTTGAATTAGATTGCCCTAATGAGGACAATGTGGAGGACACAACAAGCCAGCTGTTGAGAGACAAGTTTAAGTTAATTGAGGGTGAAACATGTAGTAATTCTGATAGACCTTTGGTGAAAAAGGTTAGGAATGAGAACAAAGATACTTTATTGACACGAAAAGGCAGGCAAATAAAGGTGCCTTTAAGACTTGATTTATGAGCATGTTTCATTGTATTTTTTGTATAATTTTATAAGTGTTCTGTTTTTGTATGCTTGTAAGTCAGTTCCTAAGGTTTTATTTCACTGACTTAGGTGGGAGAATGTTATACGTTGTATCAGCCTGTACCGCTTTTCGATTGTGTTTTTTTCTGAACGGAGAGGGGGGTGACCAGCCAGAAGGTCTGCGTATTTGCTGCAGCCAAGCCAACTCCTGCACCGATCCCGTCCCTTGGGCGTCAAAACCCCTGGGGAACAAACATAAACGCTCCAACATGTAAACCATCAGCCACTCCTCACCAACGCTTGGATGCGGAATTCCCGGACATTAATGAAAGAAGATCCAAGACCGTTCCTGCACCAGACACCAACCCAGGCGCACCGGATCTGACTGCGGCCATCCAGGCTCTCGTTGCTGTTACACAGAGCATATAGCAACAACTAATGCAGCAACAGACTCTTATGTCTCAGGTTCTTGCGGCACTCAACCAGCGCGTTCCCTAGACATAATAAGATGCCACCTCGCCTCACCATCGCGACTTGGAATGCGAATGGAGGGATTAAAAGAAAAACCCCGGAATTGCTGACATTTCTTAAAGAATTTAGCATTGATGCTGCGCTAAGCTGCGAGACTATGTTATCACCAACCCAAAAATGGACCATTCCCGGATTTAAAACCTTTCGCGAAGACCGAATTAGTCAAGAACCCGCAAGAAAAGCACGCGGAGGAACTGCAATCTTATTAAAAGACGGAATAAACGGACATCAAATTCCTGCCCATGCCAACTCCTCCATTGAATCCACAACGGTGCAGGTACAGACCAATGCTGGAGACTTCAACCTAGTTGCGGCTTATCATAAACCTGGGCACGATTTCCGCGAAGCTGACTATGCTGAAATCATGCAAAAAGGACCTCCGACGGTGCTTGGTGGAGATCTCAACGCCAAACATCCATTTAGAAACTCAACCTCTCAGAACACGCGAGGCAACGGACTAAGAACATGGCTAACTACAAGCGCTGTTCGTGCTCTAGGCCCCGATCAGCCAACACAGTATGCGTCAAACGGATCCTGCAACGTATTGGACATCTTTTTACTGGCCAATATCAACGTTTCCGTCTCTCGTCGTACAATACAAGCTCTAGAGAGCGATTAATATCCAGTAATTTGCTATATTGGAATTAAACCTGTAAAACTGCCGCTACCATCATACAGGAACTTCTCAAAAGCCGACTGGAAACTATTCAGAAATCATCTTGCATCAGCCCCGCCGGAAGAATATTCTGCAAACACACCGGAAGAAGTAGACAATCTAGTCGCAGAATTGACGAACAGCATAGAGGAGGCAACCGAACAAGCAATACCGCTGACAAAACGCAGTCCGCCAGATTACCTCAATCTCCCTGAAGGAATCAAGGAATTAATCCATAGGAAAAACCAGGCGAGGAAGAAATTTCAGAGAACACACGAACCCGGAGACAAAAGAAAATTTCAAGCTCTCAAAAGGAAGGTGCACGCAGCTGTCTTAGACTTCCGACAATACAACTGGAAAAAGAAACTGTCTTCCCTTATTAGAGACGACGGCAGAATATAGCAGATGGGGAGAAACTTACGAGCGCCTTCGTCAAGATCCCGCCCATCAGAACTGAGACAGGAACAGCCACCTGCAGCAGCAACTCCGAGAAGGCGACTTGCTTCGCAGATTATTTAGAAGACTGCTTCCGACCTAACGAAGCAACAGAATTAGCTGCAAATATAGACCAGCTGGAAATCAACGAAACACCACTGCCACCTGTTATCGCTGATCCTCCGGTAGTTTCTCTACCAGATATTGCCGAAGAACTCAAACATCTAAAAAAGAAGAAAGCACCTGGACCAGATTGCATCAAAAATGAAATCCTGCGACAGCTGCCGAGAGCTGCTGGCATCTTACTTGCTTACATTTTCACCACCGGCATAAAAGTTGGCTATTTTCCAAACACCTGGAAAAAAACCAAAATCATAGGACTGCAAAAACCCGGCAAAACGCCATCCACAATATCCAGCTATCGACCAATATCACTGCTTGATGGTCTGGGAAAAATGCTGGAAAGGATAATTCAGAAATCTATGCTGTACCACACCGAAACAGCCAATATTCTTCCTGCTTTCCAGTATGGATTTCGCAGTCAGCATTCCACACTGCACGCTCTTCTCAGAGTAAACAACTACATCACCAATTCCTTCAATATAAATGCCTGCTGAATTCCTCAATGTTAGTAAAGCGTTTGATAGAGTCTGGCACGAGGGACTTCTATGGAAGATGGAAAAATACAGCTACCCTCAGTGGATAACCAGAATTTTTCAGAACAACCTCCAAAATAGATCATTCCGCGTCAACTGGGATGGAGCTGAATCCGAAGACCGCCCAATACTGGCTGGAGTTCCGCCGGGATCGGTACTCGGTCCACAACTGTATTCCATATTCACCGCTAATTTTCCAAACGATTTTGGTTGGAACACCACAGCGAGCCTTTTCGCAGACGACGCTGCCATACTTTGTAGATCTACCAGACCCAGTTATGCTGCAAAGTATCTTCAAGCAGCCCTAGACAAGGTGGCTAATTGGTATGCCAAATGGAGAATAGATCTCAATCCATCCAAAACCAAAACGGTTTTATTTCAACGAAGGAAGAGAGAAAATCCTCGAACTGCAGCTCCAACAAATCTAAGAGGAGTAAAAATCCCATGGAGCGAACACGCCACGCATCTGGGAATTGAACTGGACAAGAAACTGCAATTCCGACAACATATCTCCAAAACGCAACGACAGTTTGCCAGGAACAACTGGCTACTCAAGCCACTTCTCAGCTCCGATCATATACCTCAGCATCTTCAGCTGCGAATCTTCAAAGCGACCCTTCTACCAGCAATCACATACGCATCACCAATCTGGTCTGGGCTTGCTCTAAAAGGTCCACTGCGGAAACTAGATAAGGCTATCAGAAGAGCGCTAAGATCGATCACCAAACTCCCAAAATGGGCAGGAAATGAAGCATTATATCTAGCAACGGAGGAATCACCATTAGAAGAGAAGCTGAAGATTCTTGCGAAGACACTTTACGAACGAACAACATCTTCCCAAGTCAACGACATTGCTGCTCTCGGAGTAGCGAACATCAATCCTTGGGATCCCTACTGTCGTGCGATATCTTCCACGGGAGATCCGGACATCAGCCTCATCCACGGAATACTTAATTAATTCCCAGTCCTGGAACAGGACAACAAAAATTGAAACAACATCACAGTGCCTTTAAAGGCGGAATAATGTTAAAATAAAAGCGACACTCTGACGGAAAGGTTTACGGTACATAAAGGTTTACGTGAGGTTCAGCTGTTTTTAGGCAGTAGCAGAGGAAACCGTATCATTTACTCAAACTCTCGTCAATACAGCTCTCAAAATTACTGATAAGCAGGTAATTAGGTCCTCCAAAATTCCTGGAGGAAGATTGTACAATGTACATGGCATTATATTAGGGGGCCTATTACGAACGAGCGGGCGGTACGCTACCGCCGGGCGGAGTTTTCGTTCGGTAAACGGTATCATACCGTCCCTTGCGATTACGAATGGGACGGTCGGTAAGTCACCGCCGGGCGGAGAGTACGTGTCAGGGGGTCGGTAAGGAGCGATGCGGCGGGAGTGACGTTTGTATGAAAAATTCTGAGCTCCTTCAGCCCGAAAATGGTGTAGCCAATGGCAAGGGCGTGCGGTGTTCCAATTCCGCGGCAACTGTTCCTAGCAGACGAATATTTCGGCAAGAGTTGTTGGCAGTCAATAAAGACAATTAGTGGTATTTATGGATTAATAGGGATGTGTCCTTCGTTAATTCACCTTAAAAGTTTAACAAATGAACGAATTTTGCTCTCTTATTCGTGCTTGTAGGATAAAAAGTTGAATAAAACAATAATTAGCAGTGACTTGCGGAAGATATCATCAAAAAAAGCACGTATGAGCAGACGCAGGTAGTGACAAATTGCATGGCAGACCATCGAAAATTTACGATAGAAGTACTTTTAGGGCCAACGGGCAAGGTGAACCACCAATTCCTTTAGAGCTTTGACCGAAATGCCCATTCTTAAAAAATATATGAAAATCCACCACGAATACTTTGCTGGAGAGCCTTAATCACAGACAATATGACACTCAACATCTGTGAAATGACAAAATATCTGTTGCTCTGCATTCCTTTCGTGTAAGAAACGGGGTTTGGAAACCTAATGCTAATTCAGAGAACAAGAAAGGCACTTTCAAAAATAATGAAAAATAACTTTTTGGCTGTTATCTATGAAAAGCAATGGAGAATTAAAAAACACAAGATATGCACTACTGGTTACAAGAAAATTTTATTTCAATATAATGTCACAGAGTTTCACCATTTCTTTGGTTTATTCACGGGTACACAACCACAGCAAAACAGTCTGCCCACAATAAACATGTCAAAATCGCGAATCGGTTCCGCGGCAATCACACACACAGGCTACAACTTATTTCAATATTTCAGGTAAAATCCACAATCCATACAAGCTCACACCATTATAAATAATGGTAAATAGGCAAATACGATCATCAAAAACTGGAAGTCACTACCATTCTTATATTCATCACGTAAACCTTACAATCAAGAGCTCGCTATGATGAAAACAATTATTTAATCACTGATTTTAAGCCTCACATTATCCTACGCAACTGGCACAGGTGACTTTTCTCACTACAACTCCTTGGTACGATTGATATACTAGTATAAACAAATTTCACACATGGCTTTGAACTTGATAGCTTGGTCGTGAACTGTAATCTCTGCGGTGAATGACGAAGGTAAAAACGCCACTGACAATTTTTACATTACTATCAGACACTTCTCGATAGCGTAAACCACTGTTTACAAACCAACCACAATGGAACAGTGATAATTACAGCTCTTGGCGGATATTTGTCAACCTCGTCAAACTTTGTGCATTACAACCACTGGTACTGTGATTAACGGTAGTTGTCACATTGAAAATAACACTATTTTGAAACAAAAGATCTTCGTAGAAATCTCCAAGCAGCGAGCAAAAGTTATATTCACCTCACAATTCAAGCAGTTATAACGTTGAAAATAACACTACTTTGGAAGAGAAGATGTTCGTAGAAATCTCCAAGCAGCGAGCAAAAGTAGTATTCACCTTGCAATACCAGAGGTTGTCACGTTGAAAAAATAATATTTTGCCACAATAGATGTTCGTAGAAATCTCCAAGCGGCGAGGAACAGCTGTATTCACCATACAATACAAGCACAGGCAGTCCTTAACGACGAATTTTCCGGAACCTATGAAGAAATGGAAGATGTTTTTGCATATAAAAACATAGCAGACATTAAAAAACATCCAAATTGTTCTAATTAAATAAATGAATGAGGGTCAACTTACAATCAACGTATCCATCTCCTACGGCCGTGGCTCAGACGGCTACAACGTTGTTATATGGGTATTATAAATTTTTTGTTCAACTGCTCCAGTCGGCTCCAGTTTTATATTTTATACGCTTACTCAGACATTAATATTATAAATAACACAAAATATGATAGCTTCCGAGTTTCTATCGTCAGATATTTTGTTTTAAAAACGCCAGCTCGACCCAAAAAATGTAAACAGACGTCCGCCATTAGGGGGTCGGTATCTCACCACCGGGGTAGCTGGCCGTGGTATCATACCGACCCCTAAGCCGTGGTATGATACCGACCGGTGGCCACTCGTAATCGCTCGAGGGCGGTAAACGCGCTTCGGGGCGGTATGATACCGCAGGCGGTATCTCACCGCATGCGGTAAGCCGTTCGTAATAGGCCTCTAGGATTGCCGATTACTAATAGTTTACCTACTCACGCAATAATAACATCCAAACTAAATGATCGTAGTTTTTTCCCGGCGAATCGAATGAATAAAATCTTCTCGGGTTAAGCACCGGGTCAGCCTTTTTGAGGCCAACGTTTCAATGAGTACCTCACTCATCGTCTTCAGGGCTGAGACTAAATGCCGAGCTTGGTCTACGCCGGATATTTATAGCGAGCTAGCCAACGGACGGTTGAGGCCCATTGTTGACCAGCCGATTCAAATTTGGCTCAAGGGTTTTGGAGTCTGAATTGTGACCGCGACCGTTGTATTTTATTTATCAGCGGTCTCCATATTTGGCTGATGTTCTGCCCATAGTCTCGGTTAAGCCTTTTGTCTTCGAGACGTATTTCAATTCCCTCCTTCACAATTCGATCCCAGTACCCATTAGAACGGCAAAGGATTTTGGTGCCGTCAAAATTTATGGAGTGCGCCATATCGAGGCTATGTTCTGCCAAGGCAGATTTTTCTGGTTGACAAAGTTTTATGTGCCTCTTATGTTCTTTTATTCTTGCTTCTACCGTACGAGAGGTCTCTCCAACGTAGGCAAGGCCACACTCACAAGGGATGTGATACACTCCAGGCACCCTGAGCCCAAGGTCGTCCTTAACTCTTACGAGCCCATCCCGAATTTTCTTCGGAGGTCTATGGATCACCTGTAGATTGTGCCGAAGTAAAATTCTCCCGATTTTCCCCGAAATGGTGGATACATAGGGAATACAGGCTCTTCCTAATGGCTTTTCATTATCTTCATCCGTTGGTTTACGGGGTCTGATGGTTCTTCCCAAGGCCGAACGAAAAACTCTGTCACTGTATCCGTTACGTTTGAACGTAGTTTTTAAATGTTTAATTTCAGCGGGGAGATTTTCTGCATCAGCGACTATTTTGGCTCGGTGTATTAAGGTGGTCAAGACGCCTTGCTTTTGGGAGGGATGGTGGTGGCTTCTCCCATTAAGGTAAAGATTAGTGTGGGTAGGTTTTCTATACACACTATGCCCAAGAGTCCCATCAGGTTTCCTTTGAATTAGGATGTCGAGGAAAGGAATGCAGTTGTTATTTTCCTCCTCCATGGTAAATTTGATGTTAGGATGCTGTTGATTCATGTGACTTAAAAAGTCATCAAGTGTATTCCGTCCATGTTGCCAAATGACGAAAGTGTCGTCCACGTACCGGAAGAAATACCTCGGTCGAAGTGAAGCCGATTGCAGAGCTTTTTCTTCAAAATCCTCCATGAAGAGGTTGGCAATAGCTGGAGAAAGAGGAGATCCCATAGGAACTCCATCCATCTGCTCATAATATTTTCCTCCATAAAGGAAATAGGTTGATTTTAGGACATGTCGGAACAGTCTAACTGTCATCTCGTCAAATTTACTTTCCAGGATGTTAAATGTGTCTTCCAATGGAACTCTTGTGAACAAGGAAACTACATCAAGGCTCACCATGATGTCTGAAGGTTTAAGCCGTATACCTCCAAGTGTATTCACAAACTCGGCCGAGTTTTTAATATGATGTACGCAATGCCCAACTATAGGCGACAACACGGAAGAGAGATACCTTGCCAGATTGTACGTTGGGGTGTTGATAGCACTCACGATGGGCCTGAGTGGAATGCCATTCTTGCGAACCTTAGGTAGACCATAGAACCTTGGTGGAACGGCTCCCCGCACCGTAAGGTTGGATTTTGATTCCGGCTCCATCTTCGTGTCTTTGATGAGTGCGGAAGTCTTCCTCACGATAGCATCCGTAGGATCTCTGTCGAGGACTCTGTAGGACCCATCTTGAAGAATCTCATTCACTTTTTTGTGATACTCTTCAGTGGGCATCAAAACTGTTGCGTTCCCTTTGTCAGCGGGTAAAACAACGATTTTAGGATCCCTTCGGATGGCGTGTAGTGCATTTCTTTCCTCTCTTGTGAGGTTAGGCTTCGGTGGAACTGCCCTTTTTAGCGTCATTACGACGTCACTTCTAATCTCATCGGCTGCCTCAACCGGAAGCTTCCGAATTGCCTGCTCAACTCCTCCAATGAAGTCCAAAAAAGGAAATGATTTTGGAGCCGGGGCAAAATTGAGGCCCTTGGAAAGCACTGACGTTTTTACCGAATCAAGAGTTTCCCCGTTAGGTTAATCACCACACGATTACAATCCAAAGAGGATGTGAACTCTGACCTGCTCGATAGGCGTTCGAACTTTGCCCTCTGTCTTCGCGTGTCGTTTAGGAGCTGAAGTTCTCCTTGGGCCATAGTCACCCGATCAACATACTCCCAATCCAGCGGCGAGAGAGTAACGGATAAGCTGAGATGTAGACCCAATAGCTCCTTGGCGTTGGCATCCAAGGCACTCCGCTTCTGATGGATCCGCTCTCGGATGAGAGCAAAACTCGCTCGTTTTAAAATTCGGTTGGACGCCTTGGAGTTGATAGGCGAGCGTATCTTGAGAAAGTTCGGGATAATTTTCTTATCTCGGCATCTCTTCAGAAAGGACAAGCTCCTAAGAAGCACTGACCTCTCTTTGCGTAGCTTTTCAAAGCGACGAACATTGTGTTGTGTTTCCTCCCCGTAGAGGTGAATAATAAATGATCGTAGTTTTTCCCGGCGAATCGAATGAATAAAATCTTCTCGGGTTAAGCACCGGGTCAGCCTTTTTGAGGCCAACGTTTCAATGAGTACCTCACTCATCGTCTTCAGGGCTGAGACTAAATGCCGAGCTTGGTCTACGCCGGATATTTATAGCGAGCTAGCCAACGGACGGTTGAGGCCCATTGTTGACCAGCCGATTCAAATTTGGCTCAAGGGTTTTGGAGTCTGAATTGTGACCGCGACCGTTGTATTTTATTTATCAGCGGTCTCCATATTTGGCTGATGTTCTGCCCATAGTCTCGGTTAAGCCTTTTGTCTTCGAGACGTATTTCAATTCCCTCCTTCACAATTCGATCCCAGTACCCATTAGAACGGCAAAGGATTTTCAAAAAGCCTGACCCGGTGCTTAACCCGAGAAGATTTTTATTCAACATCCAAACTGATAATTAAGAAAAACCAATGAGATGACAAAGCTATTTCCCTGAAGTAACATACTTTTACCACTTCCACCACATTTTAAAGACATTAAGAATTAATATCAACTTTAGAACATTTTCAATTTCAACTTCCAATACCAACGCATTAGAATTTCTGGGCATAAAATGCTGTATACATCTCTTATCGCATCACTGAAGGAACTATTGGAATTTACCTAAAATTTCAGCTGATAGCTAGTCACTTTCGTTGTATCCATGACTGGGCACCTACCCTGTGAACGTCCTTCGGCACAAACTTCAACAATGGTATTGAAGGGTATCTGACGTTGAGCACTCGGCTAGAAATGAAGGAATCAATCACATAAACGGCATATTTTGGGAAAATCCGACTTTTAGAATGGAAAAATTTGCACTTATTCATAGTAAAATAACAAATCCGTGAGCATAAAGGGACAAAGGCCTCCGAGGACAAAGGCTTGGGGAGGGCGAGAAAAATTAGGCTTATTATTGCCGTCCGCACGCGGCTTCCGCACAAAGATCCAAGGATAAAACCGTCGGAAGAGGGTAAATATCATAAAGGCACCGCAAATAATAAGTAATTCAGTTCAATGCACTTAACAATTCGGGAAAATCCAGTCACTCAAACGGACTGCTACGCATGTCACCATAATGTCACGCTAAGTTCCTGAGTGCCTACGGCGTGTATTGCCCGCAAGGGGCGCGACAACCGCCCGACATCTATACTAAAGCGCTTTGCCTAAAAAAATCGGAGGGGTGCAGGTTGGAGCAAGATTTTTCTTTTCCATCTAATAAAGGCAACTTCAGTCTAACTTCTAATATAAATATCTCAGGAGCGGTAAGCGGCGGTAATGGGGAACTTGCATGGGTCGTCGATTGCTCAAAAAACTATTTTGAATACGTAAAATGGATACATTAGCTCTCAAAAATACCTTAAGCTTCTCCATTCATCATCAAAAGAAATAAAAAGTTGACTTTAAAATCGAGAAAAATTTCTCAGAGCCGACAGGCTCACTGCGCAAAGACACCCGAGCGTTGCCGAGGCCAGGCCCGACGTCAAAGGTGCCTAAACAACCGTAGGGAGTAAGGAAATGCACTGAGCGCATGCTGTAAAATTTGTTTTGAGGGAGTATTCATCCGCTCATCGTCGCTTTATTTTGTTCTGTCATTCTTGGACAAGTTTTCCTATTGCTATTGTGACTCGATTATTACTTGGGATATTAATAATGCGACATCGGGATGATGAAGTACAAGCGTTTCTCTTCGCATGTTTTAGTTATCAGAAAAATGGATGATAATGTACGTTGCTCAACGTTGCCGCTCGTTCAAATAGTACTCATAAAATTCATCTATCTCTACATCTATACCCCGCAAGCCGCCTAAAAGGCGTGTGGAAGGGGGTGTTAGGACACCACCCTTTTTTTAGGTCACCAAAAATTGATGCCACAATCCTCATGGAATTTGCTATGACAAATTATTGCTATACGTCGGCGGTAAATCGAGATAAATAAAGAAACTTGTAATACTGGAGGATAACGATCGTAAGCTTACGAGCTGTGCTGTTGAATTTGGCAACGCCTTATTAGCGGAGAAGGTAGTCCTATCCGTCCTACCGCAGGCAGCATCAAGAGTCAGTTTTATACCACTCTGATATCTTTTTGATATCACCAACATCACTTTTACATCAGGTGAGTTTGCCGAAGTAAAACCGACATATGTTAGATATCTTTTCCCGCCGTAAAAGTGATATCGTTCGAAGTATCTAAAAGTGATATTCAATAGATATTTTAGCCCGATGTGAAAATGATATCAGTGGAGGAGAGAAATAGAGGATGTAAAAATGGTATGAGTCCTGAAGACAGAAGTGTGGTTTTATTCATGAAAGATTCTCATGGGTTCTGTACTTTTTTGGACAAATAACCATGTAAGTTGGGGGGCAGGCTCTCCCTGTCCCCCGCCCATGCCTTCCTCTCATGATTATGAACACTGATAACGCTGTTGGGGATCTGTGAGGGAATTATGGGTCGCCTAGGCGGCAACGGGGAAGTTTGCCCCGGACGTCCAATCACAGGTGGGCCCGAAAAAAGCTCTCATTGTCAGTATTATTTAGGTGCAGAGGGGAAAGAGAAAATAGTTCCGGGCCGCCAAATGTCTCCTGGATACCCTGTCTCAGGGTTCCCCTAAAGAAACGGGGGGAAGAGTTCTCCCCTACAAATTCTCTAAACTTCAGACCACTCAGGGCAAGCTGTATAACTCAGACCAACTCGGACGGCCTTCCAGCCACAGCAGCCGACAAGAAAATAGGCTTCCTCCTTTGTCCACTGGGTGTCAGCACTAGCGCCACGAACAGAGAAATAACGAAATACGCAGCGAGTGCCTACGCCATTGAACACGTTTTTTTACACATCGTCGTTCGACCACTCTGTGCATAAAACACTAGGTTATTGCATTTTGCCAGCTAATTGTGCTTTCCAGCAACTGCTACAAGTGTGTCACCGTGATACCATTACCTTGATGACGCCGCACGCTCGAGGAATGAAGAACGTTGTGATAATTTTTCGAGCTGCAAACAAGCTATCTGATCCTAGGTAAGTTATTTTTTTACTATATCGGTGGTGATTTTACATGATCGATTGTGTCCCTTGAATTTTAATTTTTCTCAATCATTTAGTGCCTCATTCAGTTTGCTTTTTATACATTATTTGTGGTTGAGTTGTTCTTGTCGTTGCCAATTGCTTATTTAATTGCGGAAAGTTACGATAAATCGCTAAGCAAATGATGAGTATTAAATGTAATCTTTCAGTTACATAGTTCTTATGTAGGCTACCTTGATGGAGCCTCGTTTTTTATCATGCCGTAATACTATACAAGGGCGTACACAGGATCATAACTAGAAAGACATTGGTGCAATTAAATTACATTGACATTAAGAGGTTTTTTGCTATCCCTTAAAATGGTGACTATGTACTGTATCCTCTCCTCCATTCATGACTTCAAATTTCATAATCCTATAGTTGAAATAATTTTGCCAAAATGGGCATGGGAAATTTCGCAGTGGTAGATGGGATTTCGCAATTTCCGGGATGAAATGGTGGAGGTAATTCCTATGATTCTCATTCTCATTCGGTTGGGTCTGTTACCACTGACTCACGCTGGTTGTACTTGCTACACGCCTTTCTACGAGCCTTGACACGCCAACACAGCCTGCCATCGCAGCTCCCGCGTCAAGAGATTGCCGTTCGCGGCAAACCGCGTCAAGAAGAAAACGCCATTCCCTTGTCGCCAAAAGGTCGCCCGAAGGGCTGCGGCTGGCTACGCCTGTTCCTAATTTCGGTCCTAGTCACCGCGGTTTTCACCTTCGGGTGCCGCCTTTTCACTTGCGACTTTCCCTTGGTCTTCTCGCCCGTTAGTACTCGGGCTTCTGGGCCGTCAGTATCGCCGATTGCACCCCCGGGGAACACGGCCGGGTCCACTCATTAGGGATCCCAAACTGCCCTCCCTGCCCTACCCAACGCTTCAAGTAGGCCGCCATGGACAACATGGCGGCCCCAGACGCCAACGCTGGAGAAGAGGATTACGTCAGCGGTGACGAAGATCCCATTACGTATACGGATGAAGAGGTGGACCATCTATTCTCATCAGAATCACAAAAACTTCCTGCGGAACAGTTAGACAATGATAAAAGCCACCAAAAAAGCCATCTTTCAGAAACCTCAACGCCAAACAAAACCTCCCTGCCACCATCTTCTAGTATTTCTGTACCAAATAGAAAGCTAATTACAATCATAGTACCTAAAAACTTACCCATGATCCAAGATTCCGCAACTTCCTCATCTACCTGCAGAGGCAATTTCAGAAAATGCATCAGAAGCCGAACGGCCCTCTTTAGGACCTTTTTCAACTCCATCTAAGCGAAGATGTATTAGAAACACGCCTTCGCCACCTTCTCCGGCTTCCATTCCCCTCCAAAATAAGTTCGCACCACTATCCACTGACCAAACTGCAACCCCTGAAAAATTACCGACGCCACCCGCGCCACTAAAAATTCCCAGATTAAATTCTCAGAAGAAAACATCAGTCCTGCCGATATTCTTACGAGAGCCAACCGGCTGGTCCATCAAGAATCGTGCCATCAGAGCAGTTTGCGAATACCCACAAGTTTGCCATTCTACCGGCTCCTCGGTAAAAGTCCAAGCAACGTCTTCAACTGATTTTCGCGCTCTACTTCGCCTGTTCACAGAAAAAAATTGGGAATACTTTACGTATCAGCCGCCGGAGGATAAAAAAGTATTCCTCGTCATTCGCGGACTCCGCATCGACACTCACATAAACGAAATCAAAGATTCTTTATCAGAAAGAAACCTACAAGTCGAAGAAATCCGACAGTTGAGAACAACTCGACCCACATCAAGACAACAAAAAGAACACGAAGCCGCTCTAGCAGCTGATCCCAATATACGATTGCCGCAACTACAACCACGGAACCTTCCGTTATTCTAGATAAAACTCATCAACTCAAATGATGAAGAACGTAACTCATCTCTGCGGCCTTTCAGTAACAATCGAAGATTATAAATCGTCGCCAGGACCGCCTCAATGCAAAAGATGCCAACACATTGGGCATACGGCAAAATCCTGCGGTCTACCAACAAGATGTGTACGCTGTGGTGGCCCGCATTCTCATACAGAATGCGAAGTCATTAAACCCTTACCTGCAAAATGCGCCAACTGCGGAGGAGAGCATCCAGCAAATTACCGACAATGCCCAACTTACAAATCATATGCCGAACGACTCCAAGCTGCTAAAAGGCAATCCTCTATCCCGGCAACGCCAAATGTAAACTCTACTTCCGCCTTTCCATCTCTCCCGACTCCTGCTCCCATCCAACCTCAACCACAAACTCCTGCTCAACCACAACAACAACCGGCAAATCAACCCTCACTTCAAGAAACCATTGCTTCCTTCTTCACTCCCTCCATAAAATCGAAACTTTTCACCTGGCTCACTAATCTCGCCAAGAAATTAATCACTCCCTCTGAAATATCAAAAACAGATATAATGCTAGAAGAAATTATCCAGGCAGCAGTACTTTTCATTAACGATGGATAAACGCAAGGCCACACAGTTACGAGTACTGCAATGGAACATCAACGAAATCGGGTCTAAAACCGAAGAGCTCATGAATATTTTACAGGATAACATAATAGACATAGCAATTATTCAGGAAACGTGGCTAACGACTTCAAAGAAAATCTATACTCCCGGCTACCATCAACTCCGACGCGATCGCGATGGGAAATCAGGCGGAGGCGTCCTAATACTAATAAAAACCTGTCTCATTTTCAACGACATTCCCTTTCCGGACTTGCAATCGCTAAAAGCCATAGGCGCAACTATGGGAACGAGCATGGGCAATATTAAAATTTGGAGTCTTTACTACCCACCGAAGAAGATTAACAAGGAAGAATTAAGATTCATCACAGAAATCTTGTCAGGAAAAACCTTCGCTGGCGGTGACTTGAACGCCAAGCAAACCAGCTGGGGCGCTTCCACCACTAACGCAGCAGGAAGAAAAATATACTTCATTACCAGCGAACGCAATGCCAAAGTCCTCACTCCCTCAACCTTCACCCACTACTCCCACAATGGCTCCGCTGACATCCTTGACCTTGCTCTCACCACCAACCTTCCAGCAATAGAAAACCCCATCACTTTAGATTCCTCTGCCTCCGATCACCTTCCACTCCTTTACTGTATGAACTGTTCCCCTTCCTCTCGCATTCCTATCCCGAAAACCGGCATTAATTTAAATAAATTCAGCCGCCTGGTAGCTGACAATATTCACAAAATTGAAAAACTTCCGCTGCTCACCCGATCTAACGCCGACATTTGTGTGGAAAAACTCACGGCAACTATCAGGGACTGCGCTGATGCTTCTAAATTCACCATTCCAGAAAACAAGGATCCGGAAACTCTACCACTTGAGATACTTCAAGCAATCAAAGATCGCAACAAAGCCCGGAAACTGGCAACTACTTCGGACAAAAGAAAACCACGACAACTTTAAAATTCATCGCAACAGAGTAAACCGCCTCTTAAAATGCCACCGACAAAGCCGCTGGGAGAGAAAAGTTGCCTCCTTATCCACAGATGACAATTCCATCTGGAAGATGGCAAGAGCCTTGAAATATCCTTTCAACCAGACTCCACCACTAAAATCAGGCGATAAGACGGCCTCCACTGACGAAGAAAAGGCAAAACTTTTCTCCGAAATGCTCGAATCCAGATTCACAAACAACCTCGAATCAGAACTCGAATAAGATGCGGAAGAGCATTGGATGAGTCTCAACTACTGCCCGAATGACGAGCCAGCTCTCACCTGCGATAAAGAGATTAACGAAGTCATCCAAGGCCTCAAGAGAAAATCCGCGCCCGGTCCTGATGCTATATCCAATAAACTGCTGAAAAACCTTCCTACCTCCGCCATTTCCTTCCTTGCTATATTTTTTAATTTCCTTTTCAACATTTCATACTTCCCTACAGCATGGAAACGTGCCAAAGTAATCATGGTACCAAAACCACTAAAACCTGCAACAAACCCTGCCTCTTACAGACCCATTTCTCTCCTCTGCACCCTGTCCAAACTATTCGAAACCCTAATCCATAACCGCCTCAAATATCACCTATCCATAGAAAATAGCATCAGGCCGGAGCAAACGGGATTCCGAGCAAAAACAGCTACCACGCACCAGATCCTGCGGCTAACTGAAAAAATAGCCACCGGATTCAACGCCAGACTCGTCACAGGGCAGTTTTCCTGGACCTAGAAGCAGCGTTCGACAGGGTTTGGACCTTGGGCTTTATCATGAAAATTTCCTCTTTCCCCATTCCCTTCTATTCGCAAAAGATAATAAAATCCTTTACCTCATACAGAACCTTCTTCGTCAAATTGAATACAGCCTTTTCTGAAACCCTTCCTATTTCCTCTGGTGTTCCGCAAGGCGCCATCCTTTCCCCTACCCTTTTCAACCTGTACGTAAACGACCTTCCCTTAATTCCTGGCAATGAAGCTTTCCTATATGCAGACGACACCACCTTTATAGCCCAAGGTTCAAACCCCAGATCAACGGCCGAGCTGCTACAAAGACAGATTGATAGCTACGAAGATTGGGCGGACACATGGAAGTTGACTGTGAACCCAAACAAATGCATCCAAATGACCTTCAGTTGACGTCCAAAAGCCGGCACCGGTCATCCTATTTTCTACGGCAGCAAATAAATAAAAAGAAAAGACACGACAAAATTTATAGGAGTAACCCTGGATAAGAAACTAATCTGGAATCACCAAATAACTAATTCAATAGGAAAAACAAAAGCCGCAGCAGCAGCTCTTGGCCCATCGCTCCAAAAGAAATCAAAGCTATCCTTAAAAACTAAAACTCTCCGGTATAAAGCAATTTTAAAACCACTGCTAACGTACGCATCCCCAGTCTGGCTGATGGCATCAAAAACTCATCTGTCAAAAATACAAAAAACAGATAACATACTACTTAGAAAAATTGCTGGCGCCCCTTGGTGCATAAGAAACAAGGACTTACGAAAAGATCTTAAAGTTACTCCAATATTAATCGAATTAAAAGCAAATCTACTGGAATTCAAAAAAACACTTGACTCACAGGAAACGAGAAAATTGTAAACCTCTGCGACTACACTCCAGATCCAGTTTCTAAACACCGCACTCCAAACTCCGCATCTATCCCTAACCACATCCCTTCGCCGTAAATCAACATACCAACAGAAAGACCGAAAAACATAAAGATAACTAAATAATCAGAAACCACCTTTTACTGAAACCCACTGGAGACAGCCAGAAGGCTGGGACTAGTGACAAAGAATAAAAACAGAAATTCCGGCGAGGCGAGGTTATCCCTAGTGGCTGGGTTGTGGAGGATAGGAACCATGTTCTTTGGCCTTCTACATTTTTAAGAAGGAGGTAGGAAAAGGCCATCATGGGTTGTATGCAGCCAGAGGAAGACTGGGCTCTATGGCAGGCCAAAAGAATATTTGCTACAAGTGGTAAGATACATGCAAAGCATTTCTCTGCTGTTAATGTTTCCTTTTTGCAAGTTTGATATATGCTAATAGCTCATTATTTTCTAGATTCTTTCCAGAGGGCAAGAAAAAAGGCAAACAACGCTCTCTACACTTCTAATATATCTGATTCTTCAGAAGAGACAAGGAAAGCGCCCTGCTAGGCTTAATCTTAGTGAATATGAAAGGGAAATTGAAGCACCAGCCCGTGAAGAAACTACTCATTATGTTACGCTTACCGTAACAGCATTTCCTTGGAATAATAACGCAGCAAAAAAATAATGGGGAGGATGGAATACCCAGTCGAGACTCCAGTAAGACCACCAAATCATAATTGAAAATTAGTTAATATTTCAATGGCCATATTTGTTGTGTATTCTTACCGATGGATCTGTAGTATGAGAATGGTTTAGAATATTATTTTACTTCAATATTCTTTTTCTCATTGGCATTAGCTTGAATCAGTCAGTCAGTAGTGCGAAATTAAATGACCACGTCCAATGGGTCCATTTGGGGTGAATTCTTTCATTCATGTTGTTCCAATAATGTATTACAGATTCCCAAGTGTTAAAGTGTCTGGCAAAGTTAACGTACGAGGTGCAGCATATGAGGAAAGAGTTGCTTGCAATGAAGAATACTCATAAATGTGCATGCAACGGAAGCAGTTTTCCAGCACCACAGTTAAAGTCGACTTTGCCCCTCTCGACTAAAGAGGAGATGCCCATCATGAGTGATGAGGTCAAGGAGGGAATGGCCATGGATGCTTTGGTAATGTTTGTTAAATAATCATATGCTTTCAGTGCCACTTGCATAAATCACATCAGAATCGCGATGCTTTCAACCACTAATTCTGAAATAATCCCTTTTCTGCAGGTCAATACTTTATCTGTTGCTGGAGGAGATACCCTTGTGAAGGTAGTGGGTAATATAATGAGAAAATTGGTGACCAGTGATCTGTCCAAAGTATATAGTGCCTGTGGTAAGAAGGGGAATAAGAGTCTTGTGTACATGGCAATTGAAAGTGAGCAAATTACATAGAATTCTCTTTTTCGGAAGGCTTTGGATTTTTATATGATATTAGGTGCTAATTTTAATTTAATAATTTCAATTCTTATAAAATGTTTACCTATGCTGCTGATATTTAACTCTAGGGAACCTCGCTACTAATATGAAATCTGCATCTAATTAAGGAATAACTCATTTGGTAGGTTATTATTATTTAATTTATTTTTAAAAGTAGCTATGCCAATATTATTCTACTTAAAATTATTTTTAGACATAGGAAATCAAATATCAAAGAACATATGCTAAAGGACAAAAATGCAATCGATCTTAAGAATTTCATGTGGACTGGGGAGTACATCATAATTATTTTTTCATTTGTTCCGATTTTAGAATTTTTTATTATTTACTTCTCAAAAAATTATTTATCAGAAATTCTTTCCAGTACTTTCCAATATTAAAAAAAATCAAACAGGAAGAAACGAAAAATACTAAATATTTTATGAAATACATTAAATATATTGATCAAGTTGAAACCTTTCGCTTCGTCCCAAATCCCAAAACACTACCTCTCACGGAATCACTTGATTGGTTTGACGGCGTAGAATTACGTGATGCTGGAGAATGACTTGATCCTGCTAGAGAAGAAGAAACTGCTCGCGACTGCTGTATCCTCTGCAGAATGTTCATTACCTCGATTTGGAAGTTAACTGTTTCCGCATCCTTGAGGTTATGCAGGCTTGGTAGAATTCCTTTAAAAAAGTTTAAATGCCTATCTTCAGGCTCTTGCAGTGTATTTAAAATTTTGATTTCCACATCAGTCATTCCTGATTGTCCTCTTTTTCTTTGAAGAGTGAATGTAGGGGATGAAGGGGTGTCCATCACTTTCATTTCTCCTCGCGGATATCAGTCTCATCTTAATCAGTAACATCTGCATTTTCACTGTTGACACTGATCACCGTCTCTTTGGGCGTATTATTCTTCTTTAGAAAAGCCAACTGATCACTATAAATATATTTCTTCATAAATTTGGCTCGTGGTACAGTCCGTTTTCCCTCTGACAGCCTTTTTATATACTGGACCTGCCGTTTTCGGATATTGGTCCGTTTTTCAAACACAGCTTTACCTAAAATAGGAAAGAGAAATTTATTTTTTGCTAGAAAATTTTCATTGCATGAACATATGAATGGCTGTGCATGCTTGAGTGTGAGCGTTGCGTTTCCTTTATTATCAGAAATTTTAATGGTCTACATTTTTTGAAAGTGTCTTGTAAGTGGTAACACTTTCACGGACCTCCACTATACTCATGGAATGGATGTGTCCACCATTTCTGATATCGTGCTCGAAGTTTGTGGTGCACTATGGGAGAATAGGTGTCCCGAGTGTATCCCTCCATTAACAGAGGAGAAACTGAACTCTGTTGCACGTGGATTTTTAAATAAAACTCTATTTCCCCATTATATAGGGGAAGTAGACGGTAAACATATTCGAATCATTAAACCAGAGCGTATTGGCTCCTTGTTTTTCAACTACAAGGATTTCTTTTCAATTTTGCTCCTTGCTGTGGTAGATAGTGAATATCCATTCATCTTTGTAGATATTGGTGCTTATGGAAAAGACTGTGATTCAACAATCTTTAGAACACACAGGAAACTCGGCTTTGAAAAGGAGTATTTAAGAGTGAACTGCCCATTCCAAAGCCAATACCCTGTCAGCATTCAGAGAACAAAGAGTTCCTTACGTGTTTATAAGAGACGAAGATTTTGGCCTTCACCATCATTTCATGCGGCGCTATTCAGGGAAAATATTAGATAAAAAGAAACGCATATTTAACTACCGATTGAGCTGGGCCAGAATGTATTGCAATTGCAATGAAGTTATCGAAGGATTCGTTTGAGCGTGAAAATTGGTGCGATTGAGACCGGACCTAAGTCCAGCAGCAGTCATATTTAATGTACAGTCTTCGTACCCCAAGTCTCGGGACCTCTACGAGGAGGAAACAGAGGAGATAACTCTTACGGAAGAAGAAAACGGACCCTGCCCAATGGAGCTACAACTAGCCCAGCTTACACAAGTAATCAACACGTTACAAGCTGCAACCAACGTACAAGCCCCTGCACCACCAGAAACCTTGGAGGCGCTGCGACCCCCCCCCCTCCTCCGCAGAATTTGGAGGCACCGGCCGATGACGAGGTGCTGCAACTCTTCACTCTTTTGAAAACTCATAAAAATTCCATTAAATTTAAGGTCAGAGATCTCCAGGAGGTGGACTTCCTGTTCCACCTGGCGGCCGAGAGGGAGAATATAACAAACGGCTGCAAACGTCTGTTGTACAACAGGGGCAGAATCCTCCTAGCGGTGGCTACCATGGGCTGGTCCGATACACTACGACGGATGGCGACGAATGTACCAACCGAACTCCTGCGTCTGCGACACGGTTTCCAGCCCAGCGCAGCCCCGGCGAGGTCGGGGCAGATCCGGTCGGCGAGGGAGCTAATAATGACGCCGAGTTGTCACTCCCTGAGGGCTCTGTCTCCCTGGATGCAGAGCAGTTACTCAGGTGGGTCGATTCGGGGGAGCCGGGGGATGCCGACTCTCCCCCCGACACTGCCTCCGACACCACAACAGAGGCCGGTGATTCCGAACCCAGTGAAAACCCAGACAGCGATAGCGGCCACGATACGCAAGGAGACTCAGCGGAGGACCAGGAGAGGGCCTTCCGGTGTAGAGCCATCCCCGCTCCGGCCCACATCAGCTCCCAGGACATAATGCAAGCGGAGGAGATCGACACCCAAGAGGCGGAAAACTGGCCACTTATCCCGGAATAAATTCCAACGGTGAGCCACATTAAGCCATATTCCTATAATAAACCAGTTAATTTCAAAATTGCTAGCATTGGGGCATCCATGCCCAAACCAAAACACGCTCCTTACCTTAGTTTTGAAACCAAAAGTACTCCTAATGTTAAAACTTACGTGGAAGGCCTAGTTAAGGCCGGAATTCAAAGTGTAAAAAGAAAAGCGTACAAAGTAGCATTACTCATCAAATGTTCTGAAACATGGCCTCTGAAATCAAAGGATTCTGATGAAAACGTGCAATGGTTGGGGATCAGAGGGTGGCCAACCCTTGGTTTGGATGGTGATGTGTCATGGATACTCTGCCATGGAGCGTGTGCGGATGGAGTGATCCTACACCATATTGGAATAATTCGGACATCAGCTTGTCCCTGGTGCCCTGGTCGTGCGGCTACAGCCTGGCATTTGACTTTTCTATGTAGGAAAACGCTTTTGATGTGGAAAGCTGTCATAAAAGCAGTAAAATCACTGTCTGGATTAGAGCGAATACCGCTACTTTACTTGCATGCAGGTGTACCCAGGCAAAGCAGATTCGATGCTTAAGGAATTACACTAGCAAATTTCATCATTTCATTCAGGAACGATTAAAATCGGTGGAAGTTGAAATCGCCGCATTAAAAGCTTGTCGGTCGCCATGACCCAACCATTTCTGCAAAGACTATATTGCCTATTTTTTTCAGACAACGGTCATGAACACCCTATAGCTTTCATTAAGGAAGTGGAAAATTACTTTTCACTGGTAACTGTACCTCCAACTTTGCAATCGAGTTTGTTATATCAAATGCTAAATGGGAACACGAAGACATGGGGAAATGCGCTGCTACCATTTCCTGATACGCTGTTAGAATTTAAAAATAGATTCTTGGCTAATTTTGGGATGCGGATACGCAGTACAGTTATCGTATGGTGAGGACGGGTAGATATTTCAAAGGTACATCGAAGCAGTTTGCCACGGAGAAATTAGCTGAAGCACGCTTGTGCTCACCGCCGTTGAACGAACCAGAAATCCTCCACTCATTGATTAGAAAATTTCCTCCGAATGCCCAAAACTTGTTAAAATCGGTTGAACAATTATCACTTGATCGATTACTGGTATTATTGGGCCTGTATGATCAATCGATAGAATCAGCGATGACTATGAGTGGCAATAATACTCATTCTAGCCACCCGCACAGTAATCCAAAACAAAATACCTGTGAAAAATCTGAGAATCAATATGATTCAACGCAAAGGTAGACCCCAGGTTTGTGATCGAGATTCCGACCGGCTCTCGACTAATCAGCCACGTGCGGGGGGTTATAAGAGTGAAACACACATAGGTGGGTCCTCGAATGGAGAAAATGAGGAAACATTAACTCCCGGCGTTTGGTTTGAATAGCCTCCTCGAGCCAGGCGGTGGATTAGAGTTGGAGGTATTGTCCGCTATAGTTTCCATATGCGAGGTAGACGGGAATTTTTGGCATGGGGAAGAGAGAGGTAATGCTTTGCACAAAAGGCGCGTGTCCTGTGGTGACTTGCTTGACGAACGGTATTTTGGGAAAGCTCTTTTAGATACGGGCAGTGAAGTGTCAGCCGTTTCTGAGCAGCTTTTCAATGAATTGAAAGGTATTGGGACGCTTCCCACGTTCCCCATAAACCGCTCATGCATAATTTTCGCAAATAATCGTAAGTCTTCACCCATTACACAACAAGTAATGCTCTCCGTGGAGATTGAAGGTAATTAATTTGAAGTAGCGTGCTTAGTGATTAAAAATTTAATCAAACCTTTGATTTTAGGGGTCGATTCCTTACGTAATAACAAGATTGTCATTGATTTTAATGACGGTAATGTAAAAATCCGTCACACAAACTCAGCTTCCATTATTATTCCCATATCTAATTCTCAATCGAATGACGTGAACAGAGTGTTATCCGTGGAATGCGATGTCAATAAAGAGGAGATTGAATGTTGTTTGATAGTTCGAATCAATTAGACAGAAATAAAAAGAATTCTTTACGTCAACTTTTGTTCAAGTATGAATCGCTATTCTCCTCGATACCATGCCGGATAAAAGGCATTCTACATAGGATAAAACTCACTGACGATAGCCCATTTGTACAAAAATCTTATCCAATTCCGCTTTCTTACCGGCGACAGGTACAAGAAAAAATTGACGAAATGATCAATGATGGAGTAATAAAAAGGAAAAAAACTGCATACATCAATCCACTATTGGTAGTCAGAAAGAAAGATGGTGCCGTGCGCTTATGTTTAGACACCAGACGCTTAAATAACATCACAATTCCTGAATCTGATGTACCTCCAAAAATTGATGAAACTTTGCTAAATATCCGTAATGCTAATTATTTCACTTGCATCGCCTCATATTTACAAGTGGAATTGCATCCTGAGGATCAGAAGTACACCGAGTTTATTACCGGTTCATGTAGTTATGTCTTTCAGCGGGCAGCATTTGGCTTAAAAAATAGCGGTGCCGCCTTGATTCGGTGTTTGGATGATATTATTGGTCCTGAGCTTCGAAATAACATTACTATTTTTGTTATATATCGATTGGGCATTCTCCTTTATTGCTCACGTAAGCGTGAACTCATTTCTTTTCTCCGGACCGCTTCACCTCGGGAAAGAAATTCATTCAAGCTGGGGGGCAATGTGATGTCTCGAGCTGGGAATGATCACGTAGTGGAGTATGGTGTCATGCGAGGTTGTGAGCATGCTTGTATGTGTGTGAGTCAGGTGTGTGGTGGCCGGTGTGATGCCCCCAGTCAACAGGGACTACCTAGGGACCCACGTTCCTCGGCCTCAGTGAAATCATCCTCTCTCCCCGCAAACCCCCTTTCCACGAGTGATATTTCCCCTCCCGAGGGGTATATAAACCCAAAAAAAGGTGTGCTTCGCGAGACATGATTGACACGACGACCAAGGGAGCGAGATTAGGGGAAGTTTTAATGAGCATGATTGCCATCATAAGTGGAATCAGATTGTTGCTGCTGGCGTACGCTGAAAGGAGACTGGACGAATTACGACCGTGTCCCACGCCACGTGCGGGAGGAGTTCACCCCGGCGCCTGGGATCATCTGGTTCTAACCGTTTTGCTACAGACGGTTTTCTACAGTTCCGCCTTCAACCCGTCCATAAACTGTAAGAACGTCGCATTTAGCGACACTTCCGTCATCTGTTGAGGTCAGACGACCAATAACTTCCCTCAATTAGAAGCTAAAAAGCTCTATTCTCCCAGTCCACAGCGCAACTTGTCCTCGCAAGTAATTGTAAGAAGTACTAAGAAAGTAAACTTGGTAGCGAACTTCAGAAACTTTATCAGAAGGCACTAATTAAAAGTGGCACAAATATTTAATCTTCTATTTTTTTGAAACTTGTGCCATTTTGGAGGGGGGCAAAAACATCATATTCAAATCATCGATTTTTTTTGTTAAGTGTAATCAGTTCTTTCTTTTCATCCTCATCAGGGTATATTTTTTGTAGTGAATATTGTAATGTGCATAATGGTTAAAATACATCATGCAATATTAAGAGTGATTAATGTGGTGTTTGATTCGATCATTCTTTTGCTCGGGACGGTTGATTGTTTCCTTCCATGAAACGTACGCGACGTCGTGTTCCGTCAAAACATATATATGAATATTAAAAAAATTATCAACTAACCAATTTTACAGGGTTCTTAAGGGTACTGTCATTTCAAGACTTCTATAAAGAGGACTGGATCCCCTCGAAATCATATAGTTACTTGTTAAAGATTTAGTTATATTAAAGCATGTATTTTTCGTAGCTTTAGGCCCCCCCTAGCTCATTGTATAAGATCAGGTTATGTTTAGCATGCCTGCTACGTCGTAGTAGCTGGGGGACTACAAGGTACCTGGCCACCCAGAAAAAAAATGGGGCGGGGAGGTGTCGGGCCCCGCTGTTTGTTTATATTTTGTTATTTTCAAGCACGGCTGTATCTGGAGGGGTCCTGTCCACTCCAAAAGTTTTGTAGTACCCCTAAAATATCTGGGGGTCGGGAAAAAAATACGGGCATTCCCCCCCCCCCCCCCGGATTTTTAAGGGGGCAGGGTTCCCAGTGACCCAGTTACTACTAGTAGTAGTATTTGGATTTAGGGTGCGTCGACGGCTAGGTCATATTGCACTACTACTGTGTGATTTAATTACAAACGTTATGTATAAAGCAATCTACTGCATCTGATGTCTTCGTTCAAAGTGTACATAATTAGACTTTATTAAAAATGTTTATTTCTCTGAGAAACCGAAATATACAGATTAAGTTGGTAGGGTGGTCTCCTAAAAGGGTTTTTAGGTCTCCCCCTAGATTATTTCGTCTTCGCGCTTCGCGGTACTTAACACAATCTAGCATGATGTGTCTAATACTTAATGGACACTTACAACCATCGCATTGGGGAGGTTCCTTCTCTTCAGTAAAGAGATACGCATGGGTCAGGGGGCTGTGCCCTATCCTCAATCGTGTAAGTACTACTTCCTCTCTCCGATTACTACGAGCTGAGGAGGGCCACGCTGCTACCATGTCCTTGATGCCACGGAGCTTGTTATTATTTAGAATCCTCCACGACTCCCTCCATTTTTCAAATACCGCATTTCTTAGAGATGCTCTTAAGTCCTCGTAGGGAACCAGCGTTGAGACAAGATCTTTGTTATTCAGAAATTCCTTGGCCATAGCGTCTGCTATCTCATTCCCGGCTATCCCCTCATGTCCCGGTGCCCACAGAAAACGGATATTCAAACCCTTTCTCGAAAGGGTCAGCAGGAGAGAGTGTATTTCTTGCACGATCGGGTGCACGGGTGAGAAGCCAGAGATGGCTTGTAGCGAGCTCCTGGAAAGAGAGCCAGTGCATATGACAAAGGAGCCGCCGCAGTCACCTAGGGCTTCTAGAGCTGTCCTTATGGCATAAAGCTCCGCCGTGTACACACTGCACATCGGGTGTAGCTTCGCTCTGATGTACCCGAGGATAGGGGAGAACACTGCACATGCACAAGCAGAGTTATCTTTCGAACCGTCAGTGTAAACGGGGGTAAGGTTGGGGTGATTCCATCGGAACATGGCAAACAAACGCTGGTACTCCGAGGGAGTTGTGGAAGACTTCGGTCGAGATCGTAAAAGAATATTCACCACCGGAGTGGGAGTGATCCAAGGGGTGTGTTCCGAGAATGAAACAGGATAAACTTCGGGCAGCGTGAATTCGCATCCGCGAATAAAATCGTTAAAACGAACGCTTACTGGTCTGGTTGCTCTAGTCCTTCGGTTAAAAACAATAATAAAACGGGGTTTAAAAAGTAAACTATAACATGGGTGACTCGTCATTGATAAAATTTTGGAAACGTAGCTACATAGAAGCCAGGTCCTTCGGTAGCATAGAGGAGGCTCACCTCTCGCGAGCGGACGCATACACGAATGAGCCGTAGTCTAATTTCGACCGCACCAATGTGCGGTAAAGTAAAATTAAGGTGGTGCGGTCTGCTCCCCAAGATGCGTGGCTTAAAAAATTTAAAATGTTCAAAGACTTTAAACAGTTTACCTTGACAGAATTAATGTGCTCCTTCCAGTTGAGTTTGTGGTCGAGTGTCATCCCCAGGAAACGGACTGATTCAACAAATGGGATGTTTCTACCGCCTAGGTGTAACGTGGGATTTACATGGACGCCCCGAGTGCGGGAAAAGTGAACGCACTTTGTTTTCACCTAAGAGAAAAGGAAGCCGTTATTTTGGGTCCACTTGTGAAGTTTATTGATGGTGAGCTGCGCCATACGCGATGCATTCACGACCCTAGATGATCTGCAGAAAATTGCGAGATCATCCACAAACAGTGACCCTAACACTGGCTCCTGGATGCAGTGAGCTGTGTCGTTGATCGCAATGGCGAACAGCGTCACGCTCAAAACGGAGCCTTGGGAAACTCCGTTGTCAAGAGGGTAAAAAAACTTTACTTTAAAAACACGGTTGGTTAAAAAATTTTGCATAAAAATGGGCAAACAGCCTCTAAAATCCCACTCGCGTAATACGCGTAGAATCTTACGTCGCCAGACCCGGTCGTAAGCCTTCTCTAAGTCGAAGAATACACCGACTACGTGTTGGCGGAGAAGGAAGGCTTCTTGGATGAAATTTTCAATTCTAACCAAGTGGTCCATGGTGGAACGGTTCCGTCTGAATCCGCATTGTATCTTAGAGAGAAGTTTTCGACGCTCCAGCCACCAAATGAGACGTCGATTTACCATTCGCTCCATTAACTTGTACAGGCAGCTGGTGAGAGAAATCGGCCGGTAAGAATTCGGATCAGCTGGGTCTTTTCCATGTTTTGGGATGGGAACAATGACGGACTCCCGCCAGGACGGAGGAAAATCACCATTGGCCCAGAGCTATACAAGAAAATTCATGAGAAAAAATTTTTTCTCATAGCAATTCTTGTATATTTCACCGCCGTTCATGCGGCAGGGTTTGGAATATTACACATACCGCTTTGCGCGGCTTAAGCGCAGGTTTGAGGCTCTCAACCGGTTGTGGCTTCTTGGAAGTCCTTTCTCCCTCGCGTTGCCATCCTTGATGGACCGCGAGGGCCTAACACCTAGTACCATGAGCCTCGGTATAATTGCCTTGGGAATTAAAGAACCTGGATAGCGTAGTGGTCTGCGCAGTGGCCCGGAAAGCCAAAGGTCCGTGGTTCGATTCCCGGTCCAGGGGAATTTTTTCTCATGGCAATTCTTGTATATTTCACCGCCGTTCACGCGGCAGGGTTTGGAATATTACACGGCCCAGAGCTAATTAAAAGTTTCAAGGACTTCCAGCAACGCCGATTCCGATAGATTTCGGAGGAAGGCATTGTGGATCTCGTCGGGTCCTGGGGACGTATCGTGGGAGTCATGGATGGCAGATTACAGCTCCCAAATGGTAAATGGAATATTGTAGTCTGCCGTTGTTTTAGGCTCGTTAAAGGATATAGGGACGTTCTCGAGCCGTTTCCTTGCGTACGCTCGGAAGGAGCCGCTAAGCTCCCCAGCCGCCAGGAGCCGATTGACCGAGCTGGGCTCTTTTCGGCCGCCCGTTTTGCGGGGAATCCAGGGCCGAAGTGGGGTATTGAACTCCGGCCCATACCGGGTTTCCGACGCCCAGCTGGGTGCCGGAGAACTCACCCATCAGGATCCCTTTCTCCCCCATGTACGGGTCTCCACGCACGGCAAACACGTAGGTGATTCTGGACGCCAGATGTTACGGCTACTCAGAACAGCAGAGTCACATGCTGTCTGGACACTATCCGAGCGAGCGACGGGGTTTTTTAACGAGCTTGTCTCCTCGGTGGGCTCGGGTCCGTGGGAGCGCGGCTCCCCAAATGAAGAGATTACTCTCTTCCCCCGTGCGGGGCCCAGTTACTACTCTGATTTTGCAGACATGCATTAAAAGAACTTAATCAGAGCTAAGGGGGCTGGCCCCCCAGATTTTATAGTCGGACTCAGAGCCTTACACGGGCAGAGCGCGACCATCTAACTATGATTGTGCTGGAATATAGCTAAATCTGCCACAAAAGGTAAGGGGGGCCTGCTACCCCCCAAAATTTTCTGGGGGGCTAGGTTCCCATAAGACCCTTTAGTTACTCCGATGTCGAACACAAGCTTTAACATATTTAAATTTATAACAGAGAAGTATGGGTGTCCCGCCCCCAGATTTTCTAGCAGCACTAGTTGGAGATAGTAATTGCTTTATTTCTGATCACATACAATTTTTTAAGATGTCTTTGTTTTCTATGGCAATGGAATACAAATCGCGATGATGAAGGAAGTTAATTTTCTCCCCGAAGGAAAATGGAAATCTCTTTACATATAGAAATTCTTTTTAAGGAATTTAATTTACCGAAGTTTACATGAAATTTTTCGGAATTTAGAGCAATTACCACCTTCCTGATGAATGAATTTGCATCTCAAATGTGAATAAATGGACATGTGTCCAGCAAATCTATATTGGCATGTGTTATAATATATTTTTCTAGAGGAAATTTGAACTAAACTGGAGCAGTGAAGGGTATATACATCAACCTTCCAGATTAAACTATAGTGTGAACACATGTGTTATGAAATGTTTTGGAATTTTGCACATTATCATTTTCTGCCTTCTCTAGTACACTACTTACATGTATAAAGTCTTTTTATTTCTAAGCACTATATTAGTTTCATTTTTTGTCTCCTGAATAGTTAATTAGTCATATTTTCTTTATTCTTATCTTACTTGATAAGTTTACATATTAGTAAAAAAAATAGGTGTGATGGCTCAAAAAAAGCAGAATAGCCTCTTCTTCCACCATGCTTGAGTCACTGGAATCTTGGAATCACAATAAAATAATCGGAAGGGGTCAATTGTTACTAAAGGGTCTGAATATAATATTTTTGATCAGGTAAATTTGATTTTGTACAGCAAATGGTAAAATTAAGTAGTATATATATCACACTAATACACTCTATTTTTCCATATTAAAGATTACGAGGATGCTGTCACAAAAATATGAAGCTCTCCACAGCATTGTCCGCCAGGCAGTGCAATGTGTGAAGAAGTTTTCCATCACTACGGATGCAGCAACTGTTATCACCTCAACAAAAAGCTTCATCGTATTGACTGGACACTACATTGGTGAGCCAAAATTACCATAATCTACCAACAATTTCGCAGTGAATTGTTGTGATAAATAAATGTTGAGTCGTTGAGATGAATTAATTTTTAAAAATCGAGGGAATTATAATAGTAACTAGAACTATAATCATTAGATCCATATTAACAAGGTTTAATCATCTCATGCTCTTCCAATCAAAATTTCTATACTATGAATTTTTACATTTGTATTGAAACTGTGGAACAATTTCCTTTTCATTACAGATGAACAGAGCTTCATTATGGTATCTATGATTTTCGAGATAAAGCAACTTACTCCACACCACGCCACATTCAATATGTGAAGTGAACTGAAGGATATGATGTGCGGGTGGAGCATGACGAAAAAATTGTTAGTTTAACCACTGACAATGCTTATAATATTGTTGGGGCTGCAAGGCTACTGTAACGTAAGACGATTAATTTTCATAACCTTTTTTATTTACTTCAATTCTCTCTACAATACTCCACAAAACCTCTCCTTTTCACATCCCTCTCAACAATCCCCCTCTCCAAACAAACCCTTCACAACCAAAATAACAACTTCAAAAAATCAGACGTTACAGTCTTTCCTCCACCCTTTTAAGAAATTTGTCCATAAATGTTTTAATGCTTCAATCACTGGACAAAATTTTATTGCGATGCCGTTGGAGTACCCCTTGCCAGATGGTGCCACACCCGAACACTTACCTACTTCCAATCTATTTGATGTCGCCCATCGCCCTGCTTAGCGCATCCGCGTTCTTATGAGCTGACCCCGGCCGATGCACGATCTCAAAATCGTATTGTTGAAGCATCAATGACCATCTCAACAGCCTTGGATTACTTCCTGACGTTCTATCTAGCCATCGTAAAGGATTGTGATCTGACACTACCTTAAAAGGTCTGTGGCCATCTAGATAAACGTGGAGTTTTTTTTACCCCCCAAACTATTGCCGCACATTCTTTTTCGATGGTGCTAAACTTACGTTCGGTTTCATTGAACTTCTTACTCAAGTATACAATTGGGTGTTCATGTCCTTGATTATCTGCTTGACTAAGAACTACGCCAATTCCCAAATCCGAAGCATCCGTTTGCAACACAAACTCTTTGGAAAAATCTGGTGCACTAAGCACCGGTTCCGCCACCAGCATCTTCTTCAACTTATTGAATGCATGATTGCATTCCTCAGTCCATTCTATCTTGCCTTTCTTGGATTTTCCTTTTAATGCATCTGTGCTGCTATACGAGAAAAATCAGGAACGTATCTTCGATAATATTCTGCCAATCCCAAGAAACTTCTTACCTCTGTTTTGGACTTCGGTGTCGGGTACTGTCTCACAGCCTGAATCTTCGTGCCTACCGGAGACAGTTTACCTTGTCCTACCATGTGACCAAGATACTTCACTGAATGCTGAGCGAGTCTACATTTTCCTGGTTTTATTGTTAAATTTGTAGCTTTGATTCTAGTCATTACTGATTCAAGATGTTTCAAATGTTCATCCCAAGTTTCTGAAAATACAGCTACATCATCAATATATGGCACAGCAAATCTCTCTAATCCTCTAAGTACTTCAGTCATTAAACGGCAAAAGTCATGTGGAGCATTTTTCAATCCAAAGGTCATTCGTAATGGTCTAAAAGTTCCAAAACTGGTCATAAATGCAGCGTAAATACTTGCTCGCTCAGTCATGGGAATCTGCCAGTAACCCTTAGTTAAATCAAACAAGGTTATGTACTTAGCTCGAGCTACTCGCTCCACGTATTCCTCTACGTTAGGTACCGGAAAATACTGTGTTTTAATTTTTTTGTTCAATCTTCGATAATCCACACATGGTCTTGGGTCTTTCCCCGGCACTTCCACCAAAATCATTGGAGATGTGTATTCGGAAGGGCTCTCTGTGGCTATTCCCATATCCACCATCTTTTTCACCTACTTCTCCAAAATCTACGTTTGCCGTGGTGACAAACGATATGGCTTGATTTGCACCTTTTCTGAATCGACTAACTCGATGTCATGCTGTATTATATCTGTAATACCGGGTTTATCCGTAAATATTTCTGCATACATCTTCAACAATTCCCTAAGACTACTAATTTGAGAAAAATTTAAACGATCAGGTAATGAGCTTGCTTTGATCATTCTAGATCTTTGGGGTTGTTGTCCTGAACAATCTTCGTTTCACTGTCAGGGACTTGTAATAAAATATTTACTATCACCTCCATCGTTTCTCTTTTATGGTATTTTTTTATCATATTCACGTGGAATACTTGAGATTTTGCCCGTCGCACAGGCAAACTGACCACGTAGTTTGTGTCGGAGAGCTTCTTCTCAATAAAACCAGGACCCATCCATTGTACAGATAATTTGTTCTTCCTTCCCGGCATTGATACCAGAACTGAATCCCCCGTTTCAAAACTTCTGTGAGTTGCATGACGGTCGTAATATATTTTCCTTTTAAGCTTCTCCTCCTCCATTTTCTCCACTGCCAGTTCACGTGTAACTCTGAGTTTATTCAACAAATTAAACACATACTCCACCACTGATTGTTCCTCCGGATTCTCTTCCAACCATTTTTCTTGTATCAACGTTAATGGGGTACGTAAGTTTTTTCCGTATACCAATTCGGCTGGTGCAAATCCAAGACTTTCATGTGTAGTGGTCCTCAATGCAAATAAGGCAGCCGGCAGGTATTTGTTCCATTCGTTTCCGAAATCTACACTCATAGCTCTTAAAACCTTTTTGAGTGTTCGGTGCATTCTTTCAACCGGATTAGACTCAGGATGTTGAATAGATGAATATACAATACTAATACCACACTTGTTAAAGAAACTTGTAGTCAGCTCACTGGTAAAAGACGTTCCACGGTCCGACTGAACTTCATGTGGGAAGCCTATTCGACAAAATAAGTCAATTAATACCTCCACAATCGTTGGTGAAGAAATATCCTCAATCGCTATTGCTTCGGGAAATCTCGAAGACACGCATATCGCCGACAAAATATACCTCTTTCCTGAACTAATTTCTGGTAGTGGTCCACAAGTATCGATGTTAATTCGATAGAAAACTTCTGACATAGATGGAACAATGGTTAAAGGAGCTTTCTTTCTGTCACCTCCCTTCCCAGCCTTTTGACATGCATCTCACGTTCGTATGTAATTTTCCAGGTCAATATACCACTTTTGCCAATAAAAATAACGCGCTAGTTGACTTTTTGATTTTGTAACTCCTAAATGGGCTAGCGTTGTCTCATGGCATAGTTGTAAAATCTGAAATCTATACTGCGTTGGTATTACAACTAAATTCTTCATTTCGTTTAACTTATCCTTTCTTCTCAGAACAAGCACTTTGTTTCTAAGAAAAAATCCTTCTTCATTCTTGCTCTCTGCCCCTGCGGGTTTTAATTCCCGAAAACATTCCTGTAGCGATGAGTCATTTTTCTGTGCTTCAATTAATTCATCTTGTCTTATTGAGATCACGCTATTCGCCTCTTTCGGCGTTCTGCCGACTTCAAATCGGCATCCTCCTTCTTGATTTGAGTCTCTATCGCCTATTTCCTCTGAAAATTCCTTATTTTTCCCTTCTTCCATATGTTTTATTCGTTCCGCATCTAATTCACCTCTTCTCTTTGCCGCTCGAGTCTGCACCGTATTTATCCAATGTTTTTCTTGTTGCTCTAATTGACATTTTTCAATTAGTTCTGCGGTGGTATTTCCCAAAATATATACACCGCGATCCAAATCATTCTGTACTACCACAGCCTTCCCAAATACTCGACCGAACTCTCCAATTACTTCTACTTCTGCTATAGGAAGAAAACGATCGCGTACTTCTAAAGCTTGCTGTATCCAAACAGTTTCTCCTGTACACATGTGTGGGGCAACATATTTCTGAGCCACTACATCGATTGTTGCACCTGTATCTCGTAATATCTTCATTGAATACCCATTTACCATTCCCTCTGTCAAGTATTTGCCAAACATATTTTTATTATTTTCATTTTTTAAAGAACCAACGAATTCTTTTTCTTCGTTATCCTTCGTTTTTTTCTTTGGGCAATTTGCGAGAAAATGTTGAGTGGAACCACACCCGTAGCACTTGGGTTGAAACCTCTTTTCGAAATTAAGTCCCGAAGGCGATGATTTAGGCATCTTTTCCATAGCCAAGTCACGCCTTTCTTCATCAGAATTTACAGAAACAGTCTTCGGCTTTGTAAACTGGATCCTTTTATTTTGTTGATCCTTAATGTAATGATCCGTGGTTTTCCGTCCCATGCTTTCTCTAATAGCATCAAAACTATCCAACTTCTCAGCCAATACATTCGGATCCTTAAAATTTGGCCATTCGTCTATCAGGAGATCTCGCACCTCTATGGGTACTTTTCTTTTCATCTGATCAGTCACCATCAGTCCTTTTAACTCCTCAAAAGAAATTATATCCATCCCGTCAATCCATCCTTGGAAATAATTAGTCATTTTATATACTACATCACTCCACGCCATACCATTTGATTTGGACTGCTTGTAAAATAACTGTCTGAACATTTCTGAGCTCAATTTGTATTTCTTAAGCAGTAAATTTTTCACAAATTCATAACTATCAGCTTTTTCCCTAGGTTCTCGAGAAATTATATATCATTAATCTCGTTTGATAGTAATCCCGTCAAGTAAAATACTAATTGGTGTTCCGGAATACCGGCCCTATCTGCCTGCCTTTCAAAACGTTCAAGATATAAACTAATGTTTTCCCCGTGAGGATCAAATTTATCCATATGCCGAGTTATATCTATTTTCTGCAGTGTCCTCTGAGCGGTCTCCGTCTCCAATCCATCACACTCGCGGTTTAAATTGGTTTGTGAAAATTTTAGTTTCTCCATTTCTAACTGAAAACTTCTCTGTCTTTCAGCGTCTTCTCGTTTCAATCTTCTCTCTTCCGCTTCCCGTTCTAATCTTCTCTCTTCTGCCTCTCGTTCCCATTCCAATCTTTTCTCTTCAGTCAAAAACTTCAGCATCTCTTTAACAAATTCCTCATCAAAATCTTTACTTTTTAGTATCGCTTGTTTGTACTCTACGACTCTAGCTTCCCTCCCCACGTCAGCTCCTACTTCATATGCGATTTTGCACAAAACATCTTTAGGGACTCTAGCCAAATACGACATTGTTTAAGTTTTTCCGCAAATCTATCACCTAAACAACTCACTAAAATGAGGAAGTCAGAAACAGCACCCAGTAACAGTAAAACAGCTCACACCATCCGGCAAAAAGGGTACTCACCTTTCCCGAAGCAAAAACGCCACACCAGCGAATTAAACTTCCACTTCTTCCGAAAAACACCAAGTCGTCTTTGCTTGCAGCTCCAACTTCTCAATGTGCGTCCTTCCTTGAAGCAAATACAATCTCCAGTCCGCTTCCTCGAACCAGCAACCGTTCCAACGCTCAACCCGGCCGCTGCGTCTTCTCAATTTCACTCAGGCTAATTTTTCCAAACCTGTGTCAAACATCCCATCCTCGTCGCCAGAAAAACGTGTGACTCACACTTACGTCTGTAACGTAAGACGATTAATTTTCATAACCATTTTTATTTACTTCAATTCTCTCTACAATACTCCACAAAACCTCTCCTTTTCACATCCCTCTCAACAATCCCCCTATCCAAACAAACCCTTCACAACCAAAATAACAACTTCAAAAAATCAGACGTTACACTACTAATTCCCAATCGGGTGGCACATGTTTCCTACCTGGCACACAACATAAACCTGGTTGTGACTAAAGCTCTGGGACCTAAGGAAGAAGTGGTAAAAGTGATTGAGAAAATTAAAATAATTGAGGCTTACTTTAAGCACAGTAATGTAGCCCAAGACCACTTAAGAGAGGAGCAGGGGAAGGAGGGAAAGAGTGAGGGCACTTAGTTATATTTAAAGCAGGAGGTTCCCACCAGGTGGAACTCCACATTTTACTGCATAGAAAGATTCACATTACTGTCATCGATAGAGGGTAAAATACTCCTCTCCCCATCCCACAAGCATGCTCCTCCCATGCCAACGGCAGAGGAGTTGGATACTATGGGAAATGTTGTAAAGATTTTAGCACCTTTTGAGGGCTCCACTAAACACATATCAGGAGATAAGTACATCAGTGGTAGCCTGGTGATTCCGATGTGCAATTGTATACGCATTGCACTCTCAAAAATTAATGATAATAATTCTGTGGCAGTTGAGCTCCTCCAGAAATTGAGAGAGAAAGTTGAGAAAAGATTGGACCCCCTGCTTTTAGCTGCAATCCTAGACCACCGTTTAAAAAAAAAATACATTTAAAATCACCGATTAATGTCGCAAAAGCAGTGAATGATTCAAGGGATGAAATTAAGGCCGCACTGAGTCAGGGGTCCCTCAGTCCCCCCTAAGTTACCATCCACAAAAATACAGATGACCTTTGGTCAGTACATGCAGCACCTTGGCTGCAGAAAGTGTTCATGAGATTCCTGATCCACAAGATGGGAGCTTACCCACGTAATTTAAATTATATGTGAACCAACCCTTACTGAGTACGTAATCCAATCCAATACAATTCTGGATGGATAGGAGAAGTGCCTTCCCTGGAATTTATGAGGTCGCAATGAAGTACTTGACAATAAACAGTAGGTGCTTCAGTTTCGTCTGAGAGTGTGGTTTCTCTCCTTTTAAGTAGTGACCACAGAAGCCGACTCACACCTCATCACCTAAATCAGCTAATTTTTCTGAGGTCCATAAATGATAATTTTTGGGATATGTAACATCATACGCCCAAAAGTTGACTTATTCCCATCAGATGCCATTGCTTGTATGCGTAGCATGTATTTGTATCAATTTGTACCTTAATAATATTTGACTATGATCCTTAATTATACTCGATGTTTCAAGCTCGACCTATACGATGCATTTTGTTTCAAAGCTAATGATAAATATTATGTTTTTAATTTAATGGACAAATTTTTAATGTTAAAAATTTTAATGTTTTTCATAATCAGTATTTCAGAACTGATACCTATGTATACATGGCAGCTAATACATAGAAATTTTAGGTACTCTAACTTTAATCCTATTTGCTATATGCATTTTTTGCATGAAAAAATATTTGACTTGGTGATTTATGTATTTACTATTTATTTCTGTATCAATTACACGCAGCCATGTATTTATTTTTGAAAGTGCAAGGAAAGGTTTATGAGTATGTTTTGTATTTGTTTAATGTGTAGGTGTATTCATATTTTTATATCATTGCATAAAGTTATTATGTTATAAACTTAATTTTTTCTTATAATTAGTATTACAAAATTTTTGGAATGTTTGCATGTGACATAGCTACTCAAAGTACAATGCATATTTTTTATTGATTTCTTTGAGTAAATAATATTACTACATTAATGTACTTCTGCATCCAATCATTTTTTCATTTGAAGGGAAAAGGCAGTTTTTTATAGCAATGTTAAATTGAAACTTGGATTAATAAATTTATTTTCCCTTAAAATTCTGGATTTCTTTTCCTTTCCATTGCAGTCTACATTTGGCTGAAACAAGATATAATACTACTAATCAGTAGTACACGAGGTATACCACGATATCTATGTACCCTTCGAATGTTATATGAACCTTCTGAGTTCCCAGTATCCCTAGATGGCAGTTATGGCCACATTTTCTGCTTTGAATGGGTAATTTATTATTCTACAGCTATTGCTTGAATAACAATGGCACCTTGGCCAAAAAGGCAGTTACATATTTAAGTGGGACATGAAACATTTGATCCTTTGGATCACTTGTCGTTAACTGCTGTACTGAAGTAAAATTTTTCCCTTGAATCAGAGCTGATTCTGGGCTGAACTCCACTGAATATGTGAAAACTGCCTTGAAACAACCTTGTAACTGCAGCGCACTGCCTTGTCCTCAACAAGAAAAGGAGCACTCAACTGAAACTCTGACGCCATTCTCCCTTGCAAGTCCATTGCATTTGAACTGCTTCTCCCCTGCTGCATGTGTGCTCCACTGATACTGAGCTGAAGAGATGGCTCAGGCCAGACCGAATTTATGACTCCACTGCATCTCTCTTGCCGAATATCTTTAATGCCATGCCACAGATCTGTTGCAGCATTTGGGTATCCCCTCTCCCTCATGAATTTCAACTGCTTCTCCCTTGCTGCACATGAGCTCTACTGACACTGAACTGTTTAGTATTTTAAGGCTCATAGGCCAGGCCAACTTAATAACTCCACTTAATCTCTCTTGCCGAATGTCTTTACTGCCCTGCCACAGAGCTGCTGCAGCATTTCGGGATTCCCTCTCCCTCATAAATTTGATATGCTTCTCCCTTGCTGCACGTGTGCTACCCATCGTAAGTTTTGCCAGCATACGAAACCCATCTACCGGACGTGTACGCGACCCCTGTTGTGAGCGGCAATGTGTTTTTTTTTAATTTAGCTTTTGTCAACATGTTTATCTTTTCCCGCGCGTAAAGCTGTAGGTTGCCGTTATTTCTCTCAAGGTGCTAGGAGCGAAAGACGAGTGGTGAGCGTGGGTTTTGGCATGAAAAGATTTATGGCATAAATATTTTCCCGGTACTTCGACGGTTGTTAACGACAAGAATTAATCGAAAGTAAGGTGAAGGGGAGAACGAGGTCGGTGGTGGTGACTGCAGTCAAAATTGGAGGTAAGCGTTTTAACTTCTCTGATGGCATGCTTATTCCTTCCATGTTCAGCCCAGAGAATGTTGACATTGAATTCGTGTTTTAATCCAGTCAGTCTTAAGGATTTCAAGCTCCTTTTTCGGGGGTCCTGCAGCCAATAACGAATTCTTCTTTCAACCCCTTGGTGACTGCCGTCCACTTTTCCTGCCTAATGGATACCCCGGACGAGGAGGAGAATGCACCGACCGGTCATCAATGCCGCGCTGTCCGTTCATCCTGGGGAGGACATATTGAGCTCGAGCGGGCTCTCGAATAAATAAGGAATACGGGTGGGTATCGCTATTTATATTTAAATGTATGCACCTTTTACGTAACTATTGAATTGAATAACTTCCTTCTCCGATTGAATGTTCGTACGCAAATCCATATGTAATCGATAGAATATTGGGATAAGTTCTTTTACGTAGCGTAGCATCAGGAACGTTTCACTTAAGAGTGATATTTCACGATTTCAGAAAACCGAAACTCCATGGCCGACGCCACATATCGCCTGTTCCGACGCCTGAAACCAACAGGTAAATCACCCATCGTATATTCAGTTACTGTTTGGTTTATTAGGTTCTGTAAATTTCCTTTGTTTTGGATCATGGTGCGCTTTACTAAACCGCCGGAGATTGCGATTGAAAAGGTGAGCTCTACGGAGATTTACAAATAATTACAATTGCCTGTAGCAGGTGTTACGGCTCATAGTTTTGGAAGCTTACGTGGTTTTCGTTTGGAGTTCACACACAGCCTTAGTAACGAGTCAATGTTAACCGCTGGTCACGGCTAATAAAATTATTTCGATTATGAATTACCATCGGAGAATTTATCTGGGCCACCAATATTAACGTATAATAGATCGAAACAGATTTTTTTGTTTTCCAATGATATTTGAAGTCTTGATGATAATACACGGCATTCCCCAGCAGAGGTTAGACGACCAAGAGCAATATTCTGGCGTTAATGACCTTGAAATACACGGCATTCCCCAGCAACCAAATGAAAATACCTTAGAAATCGTGAAAAGTGTGGGGGACGCCCTTGGTGTTAAAATAACCGACGATATGGTGAACACATGCCACCGATTGGGAAAGAAGGGACACGAAGGCGGAACGAGAGGTATCATAGTCAAATTCGTCCGTAGGTATACAAAAGAAGAAATTCTTCAAAAGAGGCGAGTGAAAAGGACCTTCTCCACACGGCACCTGGGCTTGGTGACCGATACTCCGGTGTACATAAACGAGAGCCTGAGTCCAGGTCGGAGGAGACTCTTCGCTGCTGCGCGTCTTGCGAAGAAAGAAAAGGGATACAAATATTTATGGCTAAGGCATGGGACAATACTCATGAGGAAGAAGGAGAATGATCAAGTAATCACTCTGAAATCCTCTGATGACCTGGAGAAACTGTAAGCATTCTGTGAGTGAGTTATGTATGTCTTCAACCTATCTTTACTAACAAAATGCAGAGTACTGTTAATGATAGTGAATTTAATGGTGGCAGGTTCCTTGTCTTGCATCAAAAATAAGAAGTCTAAGAGCTAATTTTGATAAATTTGTATTTCAACTAATTAATCTCGATATAAAACCCGCTGTAATTGTTTTGACAGAAATTTGGGTCAATGACACTGAAGTATCTATGTATCAAATAACTGGCTATCGGAGTTTTGATGTGTGTAACAATAACTATAGGGCTGGAGGAGTTATTGCATATGTAGCAGATACTTATGAGTGTTCTTCTATTGATCTGGGTGAATTAAAAACTGCTGATATGGTTAAAATATCAGTAGGGATAAATGATTCTTCTTGGATAAGCATTATTGGTGTATATAGACTTAATTTTAATCCTGTTGAACATTTTTTGAGTGAATTGGAGAATGTATTAACCATCTCTAGTGAGAGGAATTTAATTGTAATTGGTGATATTAATTTATGTATATTACAACCCAACGATATTTCCTTTGAATATCAAACCCTTATGGCTAGTCATGGACTGGACCAGCTTATTCGAGTACTAACTAGAATTAGCAAAACGGGTAGTACATGTATAGATCACATTTTTTGCAGAAGTAGAGATAACTATAAGTATGAGGGAAGAGCGGACGATTGGGGTTTAACAGACCATCATGCTGTATCATGTTCTTTAAATATTAATGTACCCATTAATATATACGAACGAGTTTATCGAAGCCATTGCCGGATAAACTTTAACCATCTAAATAATAGTTTGCAAAGATGTGACTGGAATGATGTTTATTCACAACAAAATGTCAATGAAGCCTATGAAATATTTATAAATAAATTGAAATGCTGCATTGAAAAAGCTGAATACGTGTCAGACAGTAACAGATCGGGAGGAATGAAGAGGCCATGGATGACTTACGCTTTGTGCGGGAGAATTTCTAGGCGAAATTTTCTGTATAAAAAAATGAGGAAACACCCTGAAAATGAAAAGCTAAATAGGTACTACGTATCGTACACGCAAAGATTAGAATATGATATTAAAAAGCGCAAAGAAAAGTATTACAGGGACCTATTTGATAGTAATGTCAATAATACCGCTGCTCAATGGCGCATTTTAGATTCACTCACGGGAGGAAAGCAAGGAAATGAGAATTGTGTAAAAATTAGAACTAGTAATGGTATCGTTGTCACTAAGTGCCAGGACATTGTAAACGAATTTAGTTCACATTATGGTAAAGTAATTCAAGAATTGACCCAGAACAATTATTTTGAAAGTAATACGAATAAATACAAAGAAATATTCCCAACCTCCAATTCAATTGACTCACTGTTTTTTGTTCCTACTGATGCGAAAGAAATTAGCAGCATTATTAAGGAATTAAAGTCTAAAAAATCTAAAGGTGTTGATAATATTTCCACACAAGTTATAAAAGAAGTAAATGCAAATATTTCGGAGGTCCTTGCCCATATTGCTAATCTAAGTATGTATACTGGAATATTTCCTAAACAATTAAAAACTGCAATAGTGATACCAATTTTTAAAAAAGGTGATAAAATGAACGTAAATAATTACAGACCAATATCCCTATTATCTGTATTTGCTAAAATAATAGAAAAAGTTGTTAAAGTCAGACTTCTTAAATTTCTAAATCAGCATAGTTTTTTCAATAAAAACCAATTTGGATTTATGAGTGGTAAGAGTACAGAGGATGCATTATTAAAATTCTGTTCAGAGCTGAACGACGGACTGAATAAGAACTGTAGAGTTGCTGGCTTATTTGTAGACATTACCAAAGCCTTCGACTCCATTAATCATAACATACTAATGAATCGATTATGGGAAGCGGGTATACGTGGAACCGCATATGATTGGTTTCAAAGTTATCTTTGTGATCGAGATCAATGTGTGCGTCTCAAAAATTGCTACAGTGAAAAGATTCGACTCACCTGTGGTGTCCCACAGGGTTCTGTGTTGGGACCCATACTGTTTTTAATATATGTAAACAATTTATGTGCTGGCAGGTTTAAAGGTCAATTAACGTCATTCGCAGATGACACTGCACTAAGTTACTCTGTTAATAGTGTTGATGATCTATATGAACACATACAAAGTGATCTATTAACACTCAATATGTGGTTTTCGGCTAATTATATGTTGTTAAGTGAAAAAACGAAATATATTATGTTTAGCATGTGTAAATCTACCTCAAACAAAAGTAAACTATACTATCAATGTGCAAATTGTATAAAAGATAATGTTACTTCCTGTGATAAATGTATTTTGATCGAACAGGTTAGTCACATAAAATATTTAGGTATATATTTTGACCAAAATTGTAAATGGAAGTCTCACATAAATAAATTAAAATCAGAAATGATTACTATTGTAAGAAAATTCTACTTCCTCAGATACATATGCCCTGAATCAGTGTTAAAAATGGTATATTATGCTCTCGTTAATTCAAGATTGCAATACGGAATAGCCTGCTGGGGTGGAGCATATTTTATCAACATTAAACCATTGATAGTGGCGCAAAAAAGGGTTATCAGGGTTATAACACGATCGTATAGGAAAAGCCACTCATTTCCTCTATTCAAAAAATTAGATGTCCTCCCACTAAGGCATTTATTCATTTATAAAGTCCTTAGAATATTCTATAACCGTAGTGGTGAAAAGGCCCGACCACAAAACTATGACATTAGAGCTTGGAGAAACTTCCATATACCTAGGCCGACGACCGAAATTTATCGACAGTCATACAATTACTTAGGGCCTAAATTGTTTAGCATGTTGCCGAGTAATGTAGCAAACTCGGAAAAAAGATGGGGATTTAAATCCGCAGTTAAAAAATGGCTTATGATGTGTGAGGAAGTAGAGTTTCTACTAAGAAAGGTGGGTTAAAAAGTTTACAATAAAAGGTATATTGTATATTCTATGTATGTAATTATGAGTTTATATAAGAAAAATAAGAAAAATAGTTATCCTTGTCCAAATATTTGAAATACGTTTTGTAATAATGAATGCAATCGGCAATAGAACAAATAACTGAATACAAAGAAATTTTACTTCTCATGTGTGCTAGCACCAGACCTATGTAAAAAGTTTATGATGGTAGCCCCAAAACTACTAAAAGGGGTACCTATATATTCCAAAATATTTAAGTATGTTCTAAAATGTAATATTTGATTGTAAATGGAATAAATTATATATTATTATTATTAAAAAATAAAAACGTGCAGAGAACGAGTTTTCCTGTGAAAAAATGTTTCTTATAAATACGCTCAGAGAGCGGGTTTTTTAATATAGTTTTTTTCATAGACTAACACTCGTCTGCATCAATAATAAATATTTATACACATTCGCGTTTACATAGCCCAGCTTTTATCGATGCAACCCTTGAGAAACTTGATACCTGCTTGGATTAGCCGCCGCGGCCTGCGGGCGGACTCGACAACCTGTCGAGTCGACAGGTTGCGTTCGGCCGCCACCGCGCACCCGCCAGGCTGCTCTGGTATGTATGGACGCAATGAACGCTTATCTGAACGAAAGACAACCGAAAGAACTGCTGTCCTGCGTGAGTCATTGCAAGTGCTGCTGCTTGATAATCTAGTGCTCTTTTTGTGAACAATATCCTCTTACGTGTGGAAGTATTTTCAAGGCTCGAATGAAAAATTTTGAAAGTGTTCTTTGTGTAGTACTCTTATTGCAAGAGGTGGGAGTAACAAAACAACGTCTAACTTATTGAAATACCTGAAAATAGTGAATCATATAAATTCAGGAGCAAATGTATCCACCAAGACGAAGACCTCAGCCCTAGAAGCCCCACCAGGAAAGCCTTGCTCAGATTCTGGGCCTTCTCAAATTCTGTCATTTTTTCAGCCCGAGAGTTCAGGTAAGTCTGCCTCATTGGATAACCTGGCTAGTTGCAATAAATTACCAGTGTCTGCTAAGAAACCATCAAAGGAAGTTTCTACAGGCATGGAAATGAAAAATATCTTTTATGACCAGCTTATTGATGAGACAAATACCGATGTCCCATCAGAAGGTGTAGAAATAGAATCACCAAATTCAGATTTACTTCTTTCGGCTTATTCAACAATTGAACCTATTGCTATGTTTACTTAGTATAAAGGAGGATGCAGGTCACAAAATAAGCAAGTCTTGGATACTTAAGAGACACTACTTTAATGCACCATCACCGACACAATTAGTTACATTATAACAACCGGAACCGGAAGTCTTCTAACACATATGTACAACGTTGCCAACTCACACACACCACACTCCTGCTAGCCAACCTACTAGATTGGGTAAAACACCTATCGATAGGGCATTTTTTGATTCAGATATGTCAGTCATTGTCTCAAATCCACAAGTCGCTCTTATCCAAAAAGTATTAATGTAGGGACCAAGAAGAAGCAGCCAACATTGGATAATCTCTTCGACAGAGTGACTAAATTCAAAACTAGTGATTCTAGAGCCAAAAAAATTGCAAAACTAATTTGTGAGATGATGTGTCTTGATTTGCAGCCACTGTCAGTAGTGGATGATAAAGGATTCAGAAAATTGATGAACCATCTAGAGCCAAGGTACACCATATCATCACGAAAAATATTTTCAAATAAAGTTATTGTTGATATGTTCAGTGAGGTGCACCAAAATGTTAGGGAAGGTTAAGGAAGAGTTGCATTTAGGCAAATACGAGGCTATTACAACAGATATGTGGACATTATTACAAATGAGGACTATTAATATTTATACGGCTGTTACAGCACACTTCTATTCCGGAGCAAAGTATGCCCTCAAAATGACACACAGGTGGCTGGAAGTAGTGACTTTTACAGAAGTATCCCATATCTCAGGGGTTAGGTGGAAGAGGGGACTTTCCAGTCTCAACCTCGCCCGAATAAAGGCATTTTATTATTATTATTATACTGCTGTTAACCTCAAGAGTTTCTTATTGAACGTTTTCAGTGACTGGAGCATATCCTCTAAAGTTGTTGCTATCATTAGGGACAATGGAACAGACATAACCTCAGAACCGATCACAGTTTGAAGCAATATCATGGGTAGCGCATACACTGCAACTGGTAATTAAATGTGGCGCTTGATGAACGAGCAAAAAATTACGACTCTACTAAGGAAAACGAAGAAACTTGTGGGAAGTTTCATGAATTCTGCAAAAAAATTGAAAGTTAAATGTCTGTCAAACTCAGCCAAGACTGCCGCAGCATAGGATGATACAGGATGAACCAACCCGCTGGAATAGCTCCCACTACGTGCTCCGGAGAGTAATTGAGCAGAAAGAAGCTATAATTTTAGTTTCGAGTAAGAGTGACATCAAACTTTCTGTGGACATGGTTGCTGATGATTGGATGACAATGCACTTTGCTGTAAGCATTCATGAGATTTTTGAGCAAGCAACTCTTCAAGTGAGTAAACCATCTTCAACTATTTCCGAGGTAGGTTTATTGTAAATTACTATTTGTTACCACCACCATTTATTTGCATCTTTCACCATTGTTTTAGTTGAATTTAGGTTATTAAGCTTGAGCAGCAAATTAAATATTATTAATCAGATTTGTTGATTCATATAGCCTATAGTGGCTACTATTCTACGGGGTATCTCAATCCAACTACCGTACTAACATATTTATTAGTGGATATTACAATTTTCTTATGCTTTTTTCAATAACCTACTTAAAATAACATTTTTGCTAAACATTTTGCTTCGTGAGTAAATAGTAAACTTTATAGGCTAAAGGTAACTATGGATTCTGCAGAAAACAAGAGGATATGGGGCATAAATAAACCTGAATGAGGTTAAAGTCCTTCTCAAGGCAGATTTAGATGATAATGTTACCATTGCATTGAAAGTATTGCCTCACGTGTTCGCTGGCAGGTCGAGGAAGTTCACTTTTACCTTTTTTCTCTTAAGAGAAATGGTGGCCTTGACACAGATGGATTCAACCTCACTTAATGAACCAGCAGTTGAAAATGCAACCTCCACCTTAGACTCTTCTAGCGATAAGTCTTGTAAGGGGCTGTGGTTCCATTATTAAGACTACTTTTGCAAAAGTGTTAAGTTGATTGCAGTGCTTTTTCTTGCGAAAATGAACTGATGCAGTACCTAAGAGAAAAAACCTTGATCGAAAAGACGGTGAAAAAGTTTCCCATTACTGGGATAACAGTGTCTTTCTGAGACTTAAAAATATTGTATATCAAGCATCTGTGTGTTCCTCCTAGCACTGTGTTTAGTGAAAGACAAGAGATAGACGAAAAGTTGATGAAGCTCCCATTTGGAATTATGGTGGTGTCGCAGCGGGGACGAATCTGGACCGAAGATGAAGCGGTTGACCTGATAAATATGTATTCAGAGGAAGAAGTTCAGAACAAGTAAGTGAAAGATATTTTATCTTGTTAGTTATATACAGAGTGTATTTGAGAGTTAACGTGGAGTATAACTTAAGGAAAATCAGCGTCTTTGGCCATGCACATGTCATAATGTATTGATTGCCCGAATATTGTGATCCCTCAGCTATGGTAATGTGGTTAAGTTTGCTGGAATTTCGCCGTTTTAATTGAGGGCTATACTATGTATTAAATCATCTTCAAAGTATGAATCTTTAAAGGCCGACCTTTGAAGGACATTGCCATGCTTTCGCTCTACACTGTGTGTTGATATCGTCCGTAAAGTTACTTACGCCCCAAGCATTGGTAATGTTTAGAAGCTGGCTTGAATATTGTTTTAAGAAAGAGGGCATTTATGTGCCATTAATCTTTTCCAGGAATTTATCAATTTAAGTCCGAAACGACTACCTTCCGAAAGCACATGGCGCAATTTGATGATAGTTTAATTAAGATGCCCTCCATTAATTCTCTTTTAAATTCGGCATTGGATAAGTGTGTGAATGAATTTATGTATATGTTTACGCAGTTATGAATAATTTGGTCGTTGGAAATCGTGTGTAATGTTGTGATTTGCTCCTCCCTTGTGAAACACTGTTTCCGTAAATTACCGTATTCTCAAGTTATAGACATTTTCTCGTAATTGAACTCGTCAGACTAAGTGTCGGTTGCAGGTTCTATTATTATTTCATATCCTATGATACGTGTGCAATTGATTAACGACAGTCACTTATTGCGACCTCTTTCTTTTTTTTACTTCTATGTATTCATTTTTTGTCGGCGCAGTGTTTTTGGTTAGTTTACTTTTGAATGCCGCCAAAGTGATCCAAAGTTAAATATTTAGGGTAGTTATTTGGAAGGCCAGATTGAATGAACATGTGGAGTAAATAATGTTTAAAGTGGCTGGGTTTTAATGTTATTAATCGCTCTGACTCCTTCGGTTCACTGCATCATCTGCATATTACAGTCAATATCCTTAGGTTTTCCCCACGCTTCTTCACATCATCTTCCACTTGGGTAAATTTGTCCACTGAATATTTTAGTTGAATTTTTAAAAGCATTTTTCTATGCCTCTTTTGTTATATTTTCACTGCATTTAATTCCAAGAATAGCTACTGAGAGTAACTGCACATATTTAATGCCTGACGTGGGGTTCGATGTAAGATGGGACTTTCTTGTCCCCATCTCGCCCAAAATAGATGAATTATTATTATCACACTCTTCACTCTGCAACATGTTTTGATGGTATCTTTGTCACTCTCTTAGGGCGAAGAACCACCAAAGGAAACATGGCGTGGTGTGGCAGATTCTTGCAGAGAGGATGGCGGCAATTAGCTATCACGTAACAGCCTCTCAAGTGAGAGATACATCAAATAACTTGAGACGAAGATATTTAGAGCTCAAGAGGTCCGGAGATTCTCCATCTGAGTGGAGGCATTGGGAGGCCCTGCATATGCTGTATTCCAGCTCTCCAGCAGGGACTCCCGAAGCATTGATGGATTCCCTGGTGTCATCGTGAGTATCAGTAGCTGCATTTCCTTAGAATAGTTCATGCATTGGTGACTGCCCTGATATTAATGTTTAACTGTTCATGGTTTTTAAAATAATTGTAATGCATTCAAATATAAATCATTTAGCCGGGGAGTATCAGTCACTCTTCCCAAGGATTTCATTCTCTGGATTGTTTTATTACTCAAACCAGATCTTTGTGTACTTGTTTCATTCGCAAATTCAAAGAAGTCGTCCCATTATCCATCTTGCAGCTCGTATTGCGAGGGAAACATCTTCATTTGTGCCAGTATTAAATTCCCGAGTCTGTATCATTGCAAACCACAAATGACAATCGCATCTAGGATTAGGTGTGCATATTAACCCCCTTTGTAAATCAACAATTCAACTTATCACAAATTGCTAGGATTGACTTTGAGGAGCCACAATTGTACTTTCTAAAACACCACAGACACTGAATTAAACAGACCTAGGTTTCCACTTTCTCAGACACATTTTAAGGTCCTCATAATGACTGAGAAAGTGGATATGTCAGCTTTAATAAGTCTGTGGGATTTTACATTGTGAATGCATTGATGTAATCACCACGTCAACGTTTTTGTTTGTGGTAATAATAATTTATTTCATGATAGGGAGATAGCAACAAATGAGGAAGGCACCGGGAGTCCAAGGATGACCTCAGGGATCTCTGCCATAACAATGAGGAAGAGGATGGAGGTACTGTGGGCAACCCGAGACGATATTAGATCGGCTTTGGCGAGAATGGAAGAACGAGAGGAGAGGACATTGGCGTGCCTGGAACAAACTTCTGAGGCTGTGAGGAGAGGATCATCTTTCTCTTTTGCACGCCCTCACCCCAACCCCCCCATTATCACTGCCCCCTTCAAGCCCCACTGTCTCCATGCCTATATAGCGTTAAGGTGTTTTCCTCGTCCCGTCACTTCTAACCCTTTTCCTACCTCAGAGACGTCGTCGAGTTCCTATCGCGGCGGCGCGGCGCCTCTTTCCTTTTTTCCTTCCTGTCCTCCCCCTCCCCGGGTGATCGGGCGTAAGTCTCGGACTTGGTTCCCGGCCCCGGTGTGTTGTACCCTCGAAGGGCTCCTCTTGAGCCCTCATTCTCTGTCTCCATGCCTATTTCCACCCCCCGTCTCACTGCTCACCAGTCCTCAGCCCTCTACCTCCCAGCCTTCTTCCAGACCCTCGCCCAAAAATCTTTTTTATCTTCTTTCCCACAAGTCTTCCGTTCTCCCACCAACCATACCTCACACCACCCAATTGGTAGAATTGTCTGATGGCAAATTTAAGACTTTGAAGTTAAATAAAAAAATGAATAAGAAATATTTAAAAAAAATTTATTGCAACTGTTCTGCCAGCAGCAGCCGCTTCTCTTCCCCATTAAGGTACACGTCACTGTGATTGTCAAACCCCGGTTGAGGGAACTGGTCATTGGCCTTCTCTATCAATTCAGGGCAAACAGGTTCATTGCTCTCCTCACAAATATATTGTGGAGTATGCAGCAAGCGTTAAATATGGAGATAAGCTTTCCGACCTCCACATCGGCAGCTTTCAGGAATGCATTCTCGACGACCATGCCAGCTCTTAATAATCTGATGATGATGAGAGGGGAATGATATTGTTGACTACACTCAGGAATATTGTTTTCACTAATAGCATTCGGAAGTTACACTTGCATAGCAAAGAGAGGGACATTCCTGATACTTTTCATTTGGAAATTGTTACCTATCTATAGTTGAAATGTTCTTCACATGGTCGCCGAGGCTGCTGTAAGGGCTTCAACATATTTTTCCCCAGGGGAAATTCCCCATCCCCAATCAAATGGTAATCAAAGGGTATTTCCCCTGAGGTTAACTTTCCCCATAGTGCACTGGCACGCAGGACTCCAGCGTCATTCACCCTCTCCGGGTATCCCACGTTGAGGTTGGTGAATCCGAAGAAAAATTACGGGTTACAACAGTGCTGAGCAAAGAAATCCATTGTTTTTTTTTTCAAAAGCGTTATGATATTTACAATGCCTGTACGCACTGTCGACCGCAGGCAGTAGGAGTGTCATCCCTTGTACCTGTAGTAATTCCCCTCTCGTGGGAGGGGGTCTCAATAGGGATATGGCACCCATCCACAGCCCCGATGATTCCTGGGAAGCCCCATCTATTTAGGAAATTGGTTGCGGTGGCTCTCATCTCCTCTTCCGTCGCCGGGAATCGAATTCTGGCGTGGTACTGCCGGCGGACGACGGCACAAAATTTTTCCACTATCGCCGACACCGTAGACCGTCCCACAACGAAAGTCACGCCATAATCCAATCCCGACTTCAGGAAGTAGAGGGCGATGGCCGCCTCACCGGGATAGCCTCCCTCTTCTGCGTATCCTGCCTGGCCAAAGTTTCCCCCAAGTCTCGGCATATTAGTCTGAACGTGTCTCTGCAAAGCCGAAACGTTTTCCGGAACACATCCTCTGGCCAGGCCGGCACATCACTCTCCCGAAAACCTTGTGCACGCACAAACCTCCAGGCCCTTCTTTTAGCCCTCCTCCGAATTCGCATAGCGATCGCCCCATCTACATCTATAATCCTCGCAAGGCGGTGAAGCCGTCTGTTTCGAATATTGATGTACCTCTACGCGGCCATCAACCATAGGATCAGAGCATCCATCTTTCTACATTCTAACTTCAGCAACCTACATGAACGGAATAAGATATTTTCAGCGATACATATACCTCCCTCTCGTTATGAAATACGTTTTCGCGCATACAATAACTTAAATACGCGTTGAAATATAAAATAATACTAAAAATACACGACGAAATATATAATTAAAATACACGGTGATATCGGGACCCTACTTACCTCACCCGCTTTGCTTACCGCCAGTCACTTGTTTCCTTTGATTTCAGCACTGGAGGGCAGCACAGACCATCGTTGCATTAATGCAAGATAGTTCCGACAATCGCTGGAGCAATCGTAATGTGAATGAGACACTAGTTTTTAGTGAAGCAGGATCGATTCATGCTCAATGGTGCTGTAAATTTGTGGAGGCTCATCATCTGGTAGAGAACTCTGCCGGAAGAGCAGAAAGCAGTCGTATATCCGGTTATTCAAAGGAAGGGATTTTTTCGGTCACCCTGACAATATGGTTGCCGTAATCGCTGGCGAGCACGAGGAAGTGAGACGGGATGGGCGGAAAAAATATTAGAGGCACGCGAGAACATGCGCTTGGCAACCAATTCGAGATTTTTTAATTGCTGGAATTTTATATCGACGTAAAGGACTGATGATACCCGCTGATACTGACGACCCGCTGATGATATATGAGGAGAGACCACGGTGCCTCCGGTTATATCTGACCTTAGCGCAGTGGAAATTCAAAAATCTTTTGAGAAACGTTCACATTTGAAGTTCAATATTCCATTTATTATTCATGCGGTCGAGAGACTCGTGAAAGTGATCACCCAAACTTTGTTGACATCAGCGAAAGACGGGGAACGACACTCACATAAGAAATACCGACTGGACAACAGATAATCGAGTAATTCCTTCGTGATTGGTTCTCCACAGACGATGCTGAAACATCACATATAAGTTAGACTAAGGAAAAAAATATGCACTCGGTGTGAATTTTGGTGCATTTGGGGCGTAATAGGAGTAGAGGCGAGCGGGGAGGGGACGCGAGCGGCCTCCACCCAAAATCTATTTAGTCACAGACAGTATGGAATAGATGCGCGTCTCCAAAGTTCGCACACCTTTATAGCCACTCGAGAGGCCTACTCATAGACTGTATACTAGGCCGGCCCTTATTTTTCATAATTGAGAAAAGTTATGTTTTCCTAGTCTCAAAATGATCCAAATGAGGTTCATATTCACGTGTTAAAATTTGGTTACTTTAAAATAACGGCAACCCGTGCCCCAAGGGCCCTAAGTACTGAGGACCCTCAATTGAGATTTTTGGGGCCTAAAAAGTGCTATTTCTATGTAAAACGTTAAAGTAAAGTTCTCTAGGGCCGATTTTTTGTTTGTTTTGACCTATCTCTAAGCGTTTACGAGATATTGTCCGTCGTAATGCAATCCACCCCCAAGGGCGCTACCCCGCACCGCGGCACCGCTGAGGTACGGCCCGCACCACTTACTAGAGACTTCCCCTCCACCCCCTCCCCTCCCTCGGCACAGACTTTGCTCCTGCTGGCAATATTTGCATGCTAGTGGTACAGAATTGAAAAGTTCCTCTTGTGTCATGATTAATGTTTTTAAAGCATACAATGTCAATCTTAACCCTTCAACGCCGTCCTATGTACTGTGCACCGACCCCTTAAACCTTAGTTTGTTGCCACCATACGACCGCGCACAATTACCGCATGCTTTGTTCAAAACTGCTCTTTATGTACAAAATTTTATAAGTATTTGATACAATTGTGTTTGTGAATTATAAAGGAATGAAGGAAATGAGCAGGGCTTCCAGGGCCATAACAGTTGATAGAAATATTCTATGAAGAAGAAACGTGGCAGTCAGTTCACATTTGTAGATCAATGTGGAGAGATAGTTAGTTCTTATGTATAGTGCGCAAAGGATAGAATGTGCTAAGTTTTTTAAGGATATACGGAGAAAAGTGGTGAAAAAACTAGTTTATCATGAACACACGTACGTTCATTTTAAGAATAGGCCAACAAGAAAAAGTATGAAATCAAGACTAAATTCACACATTGAAGTGGTGGGAAAAGAAAGTGAAGAAATACTTGGCTCAAAGTTACTTACAGTGAGAGAAGTGCTGTGTGTTTCTCTATAACCTAATGGGTTTGAAATGTATTAGACTTAGTGCGAGAAAAACAGTAAGAAATGCGTTTCATCCATGGAACAAAATGAGAATTCCTGTTATTACAGAAAATAAGGTGACTGAAATGTTAGAAACATTACACAATGAATGGATGAAGGTGCGACAACATAAAGAGAGAGTGGGAACTACCGTGGAGATTTAGAGAAGAGAATATTTCGTAACAAAACTTGATGATTTGTTTGATATTGCAAGGGGCGGTGCCATTGAATTTTTGACGCTCGCAGTTAATCTCTCAGATAAATGTGCGTGGGATGAAGAAGTAAAATTCTTATGCAGTCAAATAGGAGCACGAAATGCAGTTATTGGTGGAATAGATTTCAATATGCTCAAGAAAAAAGAAAAAGTTGTGATTCCCCGCTCGTTGTGCTGCATCTGCTCCCAATAGTGACTTTCAGATCCTAAAATTACGAAAGTGTTAACCTGGACATAGCGAAAGGAGTACAAAAGAGGTTTTCAAACCACTTGTGGTACCTGAATAAGGAGTTCATAGACCTGTCATTCTTTGACGGATCCTTTTCTGGGTGTGAAAAGGAAAATGTGGTACGCCATATGAGAACACGTGAGGGAAAATATGATCCACCAAAGATGGCATTCTATAAACGTAAAGACCTGAAGACGGTATCTATATCAAATGTTGTCACTACTAATTCGAGAATGCTATTTAATGCATTGGAAATATGAACTGCAATCTTTGATGTGCCCACGCAAGAATGGTATGAACATCCTGATTACAAGAACGATTTGCAAATTATTCGGGGCCTTCAAGCGGTAGATGATTGTGCAGAGAGAGGGGTGAAACTAATTCAAGATTTTAAGTCAGTTACGTAGAAGAAAGAGAGCTTTCAAAATTAATTACTAACAATAAATGTGAATTTTCATCGTAGCACAGCCCCTAACGTGCGCAAATACACTTTAAATGCCAAATATGAAAGATTAGAAATACGAAAATGTATTTTGTTTTGGTTAATATGTACTGAAATTCATGGACAAGTGAAAATACGAGTAAATTGATCACTTTGATTGGAAGCATTGTCATGGCAATTAAATTCTTTTTAACGTAAGCACATTTCTTCAAAGACTACATCTTGCCATCAGGAGCAAAGTCTTTGCCGAGGGAGGGGAGGGGGTGGAGGGGAAGTCTCTAGTAAGTGGTGCGGGCCGTACCCCAGCGGTGCCGCGGTGCGGGGTAGCGCCCTTGGGGGTGGATCGATTACGACGGACAATATCTCGTAAACGCTTAGAGATAGGTCAAAACAAACAAAAAATCGGCCCTAGAGAACTTTACTTTAACGTTTTACATAGAAATAGCACTTTTTAGGCCCCAAAAATCTCAATTGAGGGTCCTCAGTACTTAGGGCCCTTGGGGCACGGGTTGCCGTTATTTTAAAGTAACCAAATTTTAACACGTGAATATGAACCTCATTTGGATCATTTTGAGACTAGGAAAACATAACTTTTCTCAATTATGAAAAATAAGGGCTGGCCTACTGTATACTCCTTGCCTGTGTCAACGGATCTAAAAATATCGCGAACAAGAAAATTTTTTCACAAATCTCTTAAAGTTGGAAAGGCCAATTTGTTAACTCAGACGAGACGCCAAAATAAGGGACAAGTCATCACACTACGCATTATTTTTTACCTTCTACCTACTGCCGATTTATATTATCAAGGATGAGCGCCTTCCTAGCAGCACCCGCGGGATGAATTTTGCTGTATTGGGGTCGTGGGAGGGGGAGAGAGAGGGGAGCGGGGAGGGGGCGAGAGCGGCCTGCCGCTCTTCCATCCGCGACGCTGCGTTGGAATATTTTCTTCGCGGACGCGCGCTAAAATTTGGCGTTTTGAGGCTAAACGGTGGCAGATATGTCAAAATGCACGAAATATTTTTCCTAAATACAGTGACTACGAAAAATTTAAAGGTAATGACAGTAAAATATTAAATTTTCCCATATTTTACATAATCCACCCCTTAAATGGCGTTTGAGCGATGGTCAGGGGTTCACATAGAGGTCTCAAAATTTTCAAGCCTTATTTTTCATCAGTCCCAAACCTTTTTTTCATTGGGCCGGATGGATTTGAAAAAAAAAACGATTTTTCCGATCCGCCCAACTGCCGAGATCATTCTCCCCTGCGGAAATTTGTGGACCCAACCGGACTGTCAGATGTTTTGTACAATTTGTGCATTTCGGGTGACTCCCGTAAAGTTATCACCGTGGCTCGTCCCGCTATACCTAAATAACACAGTAACATAAAGGCAACTGCATATTGAATAAACAAAAATATGGCTCAGTTTTCACCCCTCAATTTAATAAAATTATATAATATAAACAGATTGAAGAGCTACGTGCTAGTTGCGACAGTTGGTAATGACAAAACTGCCGGGCGATTATCTTGCAAGTCAACGCAAAAAAAACGACACAAAACACAGGAGGTAGTCTTTTGAGATCAGCTGATCACTCAAGTATTGAGAATCGACGCACTCCTAGAACACAGCATAAAATTACAGACAAGGTACACTTAATATGAGAATGTCTTGGCGAAGGAAAAGGTGAAACACGAAGTTGCTGAAGTTGTAATGTTAAAATCAAGTTGAAATCCCAAATTTGTAGTTTGATCCAGACATGTGTTATAGTTATGCATGATAGTCGACAAAAAGAGATAATCTTTAAAAAGGAAAAGCATCTGCAGCAAAAAAGAGTTACCGTAATGTTTCTTAAATAAATCAACGAGTTCAAGAATATTAATTTCAAAAGGTTATGGACGCAGCATGCCCAGCTTACGCTAGTTGCATTTAAATAACTAGAGAATTGCAAGCGAGATGCTGATAATTATGTCCTTAAATTTGCTTTGAGGTCTCGTTAATTCAGCGTTCTTCAAGAATGGATTTGGCGAAGCACATCAACTGTAGCTGCGGAACGACCAATTTGGAAGAGGAAACTCGGGACTGGTTAGATTACCACGAAGGAGCCCTTGATGAAATTGATGGAAATTCGGTGAAACCCGAGCCTTTGTCCCTTATTGCTACGTAAGATGAAATCAAAGAGCACAAGAATGTCAGCGATTTATTCCGTAGGGCAAATAGTTACTCAAAGTAGGATATGGCGGAGATGAGCGATACAGAGTTTACGTTCCAACTAATCACAGAGTTGTCCTTTCCAGAGATGTTCAATTCCAAGAGAGAATTAAAGAATGCAAGGACGTAGTCAAGCTACCATTCAAAGATATCGCGCCTAGAGACGTATTTTGACGAAAAGGAGAGGGAATATGAGCTCATCCATAAAGGCTTCGCCATCCATTCATGATTCTTTCTCGACGTTGATGAAGATCGACATCGAGAAAGAATCATGAATGTAGAAACACTTAGTGAAATTGAGTCGGTCAAGAAAACTCCGAGCACTTATCTGGGAGAATTCTGAGACATCGATCAACCTTGAAGAGACCGACACTTCTGGAAGATCACGCCATGAGAGAGGAAGAGTTCTTCAATCAAGTGATAAGAGGATTCTGAGACCTTTGAAGATGCGCCGAGAAGAGAGGTTCACTAATATAAGTCAGAGAGCATATGCAAAGAAAATTTTAGAAGCTTCAATTTTTCTGAATGTAGACCAGCATCAACTCCGATGCTGAAAGGTCGATAATAATGTCTACAGAATTTTCCACAGTTGGAGCTCTGATGTATTTGATACCTGGCACAAGACCAGATTCGGCTTACAGGACACTCGAAAATCCAACTCAAGGAGATGTGGTAAGAGTCAAGAGTTTTTTCACATACATAGCAGGGACATTGGATGTGGGGATAATCTATCGAAGCAATGTAGATGACGGTTTTCTGGATGTCTACAGCGATGCAGATTTTGGAGGATGCACTTCAACGGGTCATTCAACCTCTGGAGTCATCGTTAGGTATGAAGGGGGGCGATTTCATGGATGAGCCAACGTCAAGCTGTCGTAGCAACTTCGACAACTGAAGCAGAGATCATCGCGGCAAATGAAGGAGCAAAAGAGGCAATTTGGCTCAGCAGACTGTTCAGAGGAATAATACAACTTAATAAAAATCCAGTTATTCCAGCTGACAACTCAGCAGCGGTGAGACTGGCTAAGAAACCAGAGTTTCATCGCAGGACAAAACATATTTCCATTAAGCACTTTTTCAATAGAGAGAAAGTGAAGGAGGGCAAGCTTTAAGTTCAACAGATCTCCATAGAACATCAAGAGGATCATATCATGACGAAGCCTTTGCCAAAGAAACGTCTGAAGATCTTGTCCATGAAAACAGGACTAATATAAAATTGATAGTACAATGAGCAATTACTTTGTGCTTTTGTTAGTTGAGACAGTAATTGTATCTCTTTCATTGTTTCTTGCTAAATTCAGAACATGTTGTTAAATTCAACTTTAATTAACAAGGGAAAGTTTTGATGTTATAATGTTAAAATCAAGTTGAATTTTCAAGTATGTAGTTTGATCCAGACATGGCGCTGCGCGGTGGGCTGGTTCGGAGGGCAGAGTTCGAAGACAAGAGTTTCGAGACTTTTCCGCTAAGGACTTTTCGCGCTAAGTTCTGCGGATAAGTTCGAATGAATGTCCGGGGGGGTTAGGTACCAAAAATTATTGGGTGGGGGTTCACTAAAAATGCCACATCCTCGAAAGGTAGGTTCTGTCACCTTTCAAGGTCTTAATATCACATTATCTCAAAAATGCTTAATCGAGGCCATATAGCCGCGGGACGAAATTAATATGAATTGCGAGAATTACCTTTAATTAGCTGATTAAATGAGCTGATAGTATAGGTTAAATAATTAATTTTGTAATTAGGTAAATATAGGTGAAGAGATACATTATTTTTGGGTAAGTTGTTAAGAATATTTGAAGTCCAGTTGAATATAGTATCCTCATCTCAACTATAAAAAATGCATTGCTTAAAATGGCCTGCGCATGCGGTACATGAACATGAATACAAATACAATATCTACAAACCCAAGGCTCAAGTATTACTGTCCAAATTTAATGTATTCAAATTTAACATTTCCACATAGAAGTAGGTAGCCAAAGTCATGAAAAAGCTTTTAGAAGAATACTCTGAGTAAAATTAAGAGAGTTATGCAATACCTTAATTTACAATATGGTAAACCATCTCCGCATAAGACCCTAATGATTATAGTGAATGGACAGTAAAACAAAAATAACTGCAAAATATTTCCCCTTTTATTATTGCCGCATGCCATTAATTGTTAGCATAGGCGGATTTAGGGGGTGGACGGGGGCACGTGCCCCCTCCTCCCAGACGCTTAAAAAATAGACGACAAATTTAATACAAATATTAATATTTTCACATTAAAGTACTTATATTTACACATTAATAACATTTATGATAAAATAGGTATATTTCATGAATGTAGTTTTTTATCCCAAATATGAGAAGACCGTTAGTCAGCCAGTCAGACCCCCCCCCCCCCCAGAAAAAATTCCTGAATCCGCCCTTGCTTATTAGTGTGTCTTGTGACCAGCTTGAAGGGCTAGTTAGTCAGAAAGAGATGGGGAACTGCGGGAAGCTCAGAGTACACAGGCGGTGGGAATTTGATAACGTAGAAGCTTCATTTCTTTATTTTAACCTGTTATAATCTGTTTATTGTTGATTCAGAGTTGTTAGAAGTTAAATGACCTTATTCTTTTTGAGTTTGAAACAAGAAGCAATTGGTAATTCGGTCACCTGTTTGTTAATGACCGTTATGAAAATATTATTAATCTGTAGTTTTGACAACCTGTGCTACCATAATCAATGACTCAAAAATTGTTCCAAGTCTTATCAAAAGTTTTCTGTTACATAAACAAATTTTTGATGTTGTTTGAAACACATCGGAGGCTGACCTGGCAGCAATTCCGTCACATGTTAATTTTGGGCATATTTAGAAGGTTATAAGGTTGGGCATAATCATGAACAGTTGGGAGTTTTCGAAGCAAATTTTTTGTATTTTACAATTTTATCGAAATATCCTATTGCAAAGTTTTCTCTAAAAGTAATTCCGTCACAAATGGAATTTCCCATCTCTTTCCATTGGAATTCCGATATTTAGAAAAATCATGCGCTATAAATTCTATTTAAGATAGATCATTCTCACGAAGGATCATAAAACTTGGAATGAAATAGTAAGTCATTACTATTAAATCATACGCAACATTTCATTGAAGTGCAACAAATAGCACAAAAATTATTCTCAGTCAATTCCCATGGAATCCATTATTTAGACAATATCATAAAATATAACTTTAAATTAATTGTAATATTGATCCATCCCTCATAGGATCACGAACCAATGAAAATACAAACCAAAAACACACTGCACACATAACATTTCATTGATGTGCAAGAAATAAATTTTAAGTTATTCGCGCTATTCTCCTCAAATATCCGTTATTAGACAATTTATTTCGCCATAAATTTTAATAAAGATATATCCATCCCACGTAGAATCATAAACCTTGGAAAGAAATTTCAAATCGTTACTGCTAAATCTACGCGGAATTTCTTTGATATGTAAAAATTAACAAAAAGTCATTTACGTACTTTTTCCTTTGAAATCCGTCGTTAGAAAATATACCCAACAATAAATTTTAATAAAAACAAATCCATTCCACGTAGGATCATGAATTTCCATTGAAAATTACAAATCATTACAATTAAATCATATGCGGGACTTCAAATCAAAACTTGAAGCTTGTACGTGTTGGAAGGGCTCCTTAATATCGATAACAGACACTTTGTTACTTCCACAATATATTTGACCCTCGAGCGGGCGCGCTGGCGTCTAAAGTACGACAATCTTCGAAAACCAAGGATTTCAACATTGTTCGTAAATTCTGGGTTTAGAATGGCCTCGTGTATTCTTACAATGTAATTTTACTGTCAAATGGGAGTTCAGCATTACCCAAACGTAGGTTTTGAGGTATATGAATACCTCGCAAACGGTGATTGTGCAGGCACTTAGTTTTCTCTGCCGAGAACCGGAATCCATTTCGCCGAGACCATGAGTACAATCTGTTGACGGTCATTTGCAATTGCCTTCCTGCAATGGCAACAACAAATGACGATCGGCAAAATATCGCCAGATCGTCTACAAATAATGATCCCATTATCGGTACTTTAATACATTCCACTAAGTATATCATCAATTTCGATGGCGAAGAGTCACACTCAGCACCGAGCCCTGCGGTATGCCGTTATCGAAGGAGTAAAACCGTGCGAGATGCCTTCCGATACTTACTTTAAAAACTCGAGGTCAGTTAAAAATTTCTGAATAAAAATCGGCAAGTTCCCTTTAAAACCCCACACATGAAGCCGGTCCAAAATTACCCTCCGCCAGACCCTGTCGTACGACTTTTCTGAGTCGAAAAAGACAGCTATGACATGTTGTCGAAGAAGAAAGGCTTCCTGGATGAAATTTTCCGCTCGGACGAGGTGATCTAATGTAGATCTGCCTCGCCGAAAACCGCACTGAATGTTAGAGATAAGATTTTGCCTCTCTAGCCACCACACGAGTCTCCGATTGACCATTCTCTCCATGACTTTACATAAGCAACTAGTGAGGGAGATGGGCCTGTAATGTTTTGGGTCTTCTCTTTCTTTTCCCTGCTTTGGGGTACGGACAACAACAGATTCTCGCCAGCACGATGTAAATTCCCTATTAACCCAGAGTTGGTTCGGGGTGCGGAGCACTTCGGTCAACGCCTTCTCCGGAATATTCCGCAGGAAAGCATTGTGTATTTGGTCCAATCCTAGCGAAGTGTTACGAGTTTCTTCCATGGCAGAGGTAAGCTCCCACAGTGAGAAAGGGTCATTGTAACCAGCAGCTGTTCTTCTCCTACAAAAGAAATTCGGGTAGCTTCGTGTCGTGTTTTAATGTTACGAAAGGAGGCATCAAAATCACTGTCGCTGCTAACTTTGGCGAGGACCTGACCAAAAGCTTCAGAAATGGCGGGGGCTGTTGATAAGAGATTGCCGTCGATTCTCGAGTAGGGCACACTTCTGAGATGTCCTGAAGCTGAAATTGATTTAACCTTGCGCCACACCTGTGAAAGGGGTGTTCTGTGGTTAATACTGTTCATGAATTCCATCCAGTCTCAGCCTCTTGGCCCCTTTTACCACTCTACGAGCTTTTGCTCGCAGGCGACGGAAAGACGACAAATTTGACGCTGTGGGGTATTTATTAATGATTCGAAGTGCCTTCTTGCGTAGCTGAATAGCTCTAGCACGCTCGTCGTTCCACCATGGGACCAGGGGTCGCTTTCCCGAACCACGGGAACGCGGAACGCTTGCAGTTGCAGCTTCCACGATGGCCGAGGTTAAATTCTCCACATTTTGAGATGCGTACAAATTATTCTCATGAACGTAATTGAATTTTTCCTCAAAAATATTCCAGTCGGCTTTGTGAATGAGCCAGGCTTTCGGTCGGTTAAAATTATCATTAGTAATTCTGTCTTTTTCAATAAAAATTAGGAAATGATCGCTCCCACAAAGATCGTTGTGGACAGACATCCTCATTTTCGTCATTAGGCTACTTGATAAAATACAAAGGTCTATGGAGGAATACTCGCCATTAAAACTGTTAAACCGTGTCTTCTCTCAGTTATTTAATAAATTATGATTAGAATCTAAAATAAAATCAGATAATACCTTCCATCGTCTGTTACGTTGGCCTCTTGAGCTACCCCAAAGGGCGTCATGTGCATTAAAATCTCCAAGCAAGACGAAGGGGTCTGGGTAGTTGGCGGATTAGTGTCTCCAGGTTGCATCGTGAGACCGGCGCATCCTCCGGAAGATAGACGTTACACAACGTTATAGACTCCGGAACATGGATTGTCACTGCTACTGCTTGAAATGGAGTATTCAATTGCAATTGGGAAGTGTAAAGTGCCTCCCGGATAGCAATCGCTACTCCGTCTCGGGCTCGTTGGCCGCTGGTGTCGTCAAATCTAAAAACATTAAAATTCCTTAAAATAACAGAGCCCGCAGTTTTAAAATGTGTCTCTTGGAGACAAATGCACAAAGGATTAAAATCACGGATTAATAAAATGGCCAATTCGGTGTCGGTAAAAGCCATCACAGTTCCACTGTAAAATAAAATTCTTTGGGATGCGTTAAAATTTGAGGGTCAATAAACCTTTTAAAAAGCAGGGGAAATCACCGCTTTAAGGGATTCTTTTTCCCCTTCTGTCGGGCCTTTATTACCTCAGAGTCGGAGAGGTAGTCTTCCTCCATAGCCTCCTCTGGGCATGGAATGCGTACCGCAGTGGAGACGGGGGAGGGAGGTTTTTCGCGCCGTAAAGGCGTAGTTTCCCTCTTGTTGTTCTTCTTTTTCCGGGCCTCGTTAGAAGGGCACGGAGTGCTGTCATTTTGTGCCGGCTTTGAAGCCTTATCCGGCTTGGCTTGTTTTTTAGAATGGTTTTGTTCTTTTGTTTCTTCAGATGCTTTGCTGATCGTCACTATATCGCGGGTAATGGGGGTTTTTGCAATGGAAACGAACGACTTGGATCAGTGTCCGATACTTCTTTCTTGCGTCAAAATAAGATATATTGTCCGAAGTTTTTATTTCCATTATTTTCTTTTCTTCCTTCATTTTAGGGCAATCACGAGAGTACACTGGCTGAGTGCCCTCGCAATTGACAAATGACGGTGGAGAGGTGCATGCATTGCCTTCATGCTTGTCTTTGCCACAGCGCGGGCAGGTGGCTTTGCCCTCACATCGTGGGGCGATGTGGCCGAAGTGTTGGCAGTTGAAACAACGCATGGGGCTAGGTAGGAATGGACGGACTGGAACCGATTCATTACCTACGTATACTTTGTCATGGATCGTGTCGCGCGAGAAGGTGAGGATGACTGAGGTGCTGTGAATCAGTTCTCCGTCACGCTTGGGTTTAGGCCGTCGACAATCAATGACGCCTTGGGAGGCCATTTCCTGCTTTACTTCTTCATCGCTGAAGTATAGAAAATCGCAGCAGCTAATCACTCCCCGATAGGTATTCAGTGTGCGATGCACCTCCACGGGTGTTTCGTGGAGTCGAGTAAGTTTTAGAATTTTTGAACTTTGAATTTCGTTAGCCGTTTCTATTAGCAGTGATCCGTCGCGCTACTTTTTTGCCGATTTTAACTCTCCCGGTATTGCCGCTGACAGCACTGTTCGGATGAGGAAGGGAGAAATCTTCGCGAGTCTCACCTTGCTTGGAACATTTCATAATCAAAAATCTCTTACATGCGTTCTCTAAAGCCTCACCCGCGCCCGTTTCCGGACGGGATATTTTCGATGGAGGAAGGGTAATAGTCTCCACTAAACATCGAAATATCTTCATCCCCCATGCTCCCCACCCACCACGGAGTCACTTATTCGGGACGCCACACCGAGAACCGGTGTGGTCGCCAGGGCTACCCCAGGGACATAGGAACCTTCGATAGGGGGTCTCCTTTGGGTTAGAACCTCCGGCGCGGGGGCCCTCCAAACCCACTCGCCTTCGGCCGCCCTACGGAGACCCCCATATCTCCAGCACTAACCCGTCCTGGCGTGCGCTCGGAAGGAGCCGCCAAGCTCCCCAGCCGCCAGGAGTCGATTGACCGGGACTGGGCTATTCTCGGCCGCCCGTTTTTCAGGGAATCCAGAGCCGAAGTGGGGTATTGAACCGGGTTTCCGACGCCCAGCTGGGTGCCGGAGAACTCACCCACCAGGATCCCTTTCTTCCCCATGTACGGGTCTCCACGCACGGCAAACACGTGGGTGATCAGGACGCCAGAAGCTTCGGCTACTCAGAACAGCAGGGTCAATGGTGTCTAGACACTATCCGAGCGAGCGACGGGGTCTTTTAACGAGGTTGTCTCCTCGGTGGGCTCGGGTCCGTGGGGGCGCGCCTCCCCAAAGGAAGAGATCACCCTCTTCCCCCGCACGGGGGGGGGGGGGGGAATGAAACAACAACTAAAATGAAACAGCACGCAACCACCACCTCCTTACTTCCTCTCCCAAGTCAGCCCCTTCAACTTCAAAAGCTCCAGTTTCAAATTCACTAAATTACAATAGCAATCCCCCAACTAATAACCCTAGTACTAATTTACAAAATAGTAAAATTTCATGGACCCGAGAAGCCACAGTAGCACTTCTGGCAGTATACGAAAATAGGGATATCAGTCATGACAAAACACAGAGAAACAAATATATTTGGCAAAAGGTGGCATAGTATGAACACTCTTCATGCACCTTAACCTTTGAGGTAAGCAATTTCTGAATAATTTTATTCTCGTAATATGAAAAGTCCGTATGTGATTGGTAGATAATTGCTATTTATCAAGATGAGAATTCACTCTTTTAACATATTAATGTTGAAAAACCTTACTGAGTTAAATTAGAACCTATTACTAGGGGCACCGAATGTTCGCGAAACGCGAATTATAACGCGAAATTTCCAAGGCTGCGCGAAATACACTTGGTTCCGCGAAATTTCATGTTTAAGCGTTCATGTTCTGCGACTTTGGCGCGATATTTTCTACCATTTACGATAAAAAATACCCCGTCACTTCAAGGTCTATTTAAAAACCGGTATCAAGAACCGATCGCATAAAGTCAGTGCTTTGCAACCGGCTCGGAACTGTGGCGAGTATTTGAATTTGGCGCTCAAAGCCGAAATGGTCGGCAGCGTATTCATGGCCAAAAAGTGAAAAAAAGTATAAAAAACGCGTATATTACTTTCCGATTGCATGGCGTCCATGTTTTCTTTCTTTTGAGAGTTGCTTGCTAACTCGCGCATTTAAGGGTTCGTCAGTTTGTCGCTCTCGCCAACATTGTAACATACTTTAGCCGCGGCCATGGAAGAAGGAGGTTAGTTAGTTATTATTGTTTTTAGGGTGCGTCGACATCTTAGGTCATTTTGCACCGCATCATTCCATTCGTAAAGATTCATTTTGGGAGGATCACGTTATAACCTTAACCTGAAGGTATCTGATTATTATTTCCTCGGAATATAAAAGAACAGGTGAGAAAGGTGTGTGCGTGAATACAAATAGTGTAACGAGGTTAGATTTCATTCAGCAGACCAATAGTTTTCAGAAATTTTATTACCCGACTAAGACGTTCGGGGTCGTCACGAAGCATGTCGTTTAGTCCTCCAACAAGGTTCATCCTATATCGCAATATCCGATATAGGTCACATTCCGTCAGGATATGTCTCACACTGATTATCGAGTCACATTCCTCACACGGAGGCGGGATTTTCTCTTCTGTGAATAGATAGGAGTGAGTCATGGCGCAGTGCCCTATCCTCAGTCGTGTGATGACTACCTCCTCTCTCCGAGTATTCCTGACCGAAGAGGCCCACTCTAACACGTGAGGTTTCACGCTACGGAGTTTGTTCCCCGTTTGGGAACACCAGCGTTCTTTCCACTGATTTAGAACGATTCTCTTCCACGCTACCTGGAGATCACCTGCAGGTATTGGCAGTGTATTGCGTTCTATATCGGATAGAGCCTCTTTCGCCGCTCTGTCTGCCTTTTCGTTTCCGCGTATTCCCATATGCCCTGGTATCCACATGAAACTGATTTTCGCACCCCTCATTTGGAGGGAGTGGAGGGCAACATGAATTTCGTTTGCAATGGGATGCGACGGAGAGAAACGGAGTATGGTCTGCAGAGAGCTCATTGAGTCAGTGCAGATGACATAAGGTGTGTCATTTTGATGGATTCCCTGAAGGGCCATCCACAGAGCAATCAATTCAGCCGTGAAAATACCGCACAGAGGGCTGAGCTTCCGCGTGATGACACCGTGGTGATTTGAGACCACGGCACATGCACACGCCGAATCAGTTTTCGACCCGTCCGTGTACACGGGAATTAACTCTGGGTTGAGGGCTAAGAATTCGTTAAAGAGCTGCTTGAACTCGGCGGCCGAGGTGGAACTCTTGAGACGTCTGTGGAGTTGCGTATCGCATAACGGTCTCGTCTTCTCCCATGGAGGTAGTCTAGAAGTAGTAGCGGGGAATAGTACGGGAACGTTGAACGGACATTCGTCGAAGAAGTTTCTTAGCCGTACGCTTACTGGTGTGGTGGCTTTCCGTCGTCGGTTAAATATTTCTAAAAATCGTGGTTTGAAAATGACATTATGCGCTGGGTGATTTCTCGTCGCTAAAATTTTTGCAGCGTAGTTGCACATTAGAAACTTCCGTCGCGTTTCGAGAGGTGGTTCTCCAGCTTCAGCACACAAACTCAGGATGGGTGACGTCCTGAAAGCCCCAGTTGCCAAGCGCAGGCCAGCATGGTGTACGGTTGATAGTGGTTTCAGGTAGGAGTCACGTCCGGACGAATAGACTATGGACTAGTGCGCGGTACAGTAAAATCATTGAGGAGCGATCCGCTCCCCAAGTCGTTCCAGTTAAAAACCGTAAAATGTTTAAAATCTTCAGACATCTCTCCCGCAAGTCTTTCGTGTGTTCACGCCAGTTTAGCCGTCGGTCAAATATCATCCCCAAGAAGCGATATGACTCAACGAAAGGGAGTACAGCACTGCCCAGGCGAAGGTTTGGTGGGAAATGAATCCCACGCATACGGTGGAAATGCAGGCACTTAGTTTTCTCCGCAGAGAATCGAAATCCGTTTCGCTTGGACCACACGTTCAGCCTGTTGAGAGTAATTTGCAACTGCCGTCCTGCTGCTGCAACTCTAGACGAACGGCAAAATATCGCCAAGTCGTCTACAAATAGAGAACCCATCACCGGTTCCTGAATACAGTCGACTACGTCGTCAATAGCAATGGCGAAGAGAGTCACGCTTAAAACTGAGCCCTGGGGTATGCCATTGTCAAGTGAATAAAATTGTGAGAGATGCCTTCCTGTTCGTACCTTAAAAACTCGGTCGGTTAAAAAGTTTTGAATAAAAATCGGCAAGTTCCCCCTAAAACCCCACGCATGAAGCCTGTCTAAAATTCTCCTCCGCCAGACTCTGTCATACGCCTTTTCTAGATCGAAAAAGACTGCTACGACATGCTGTCGAAGGAGGAAGGCTTCCTGAATAAAATTTTCTGCACGGACGAGGTGATCTAATGTGGATCTACCTCGGCGGAAGCCACATTGAATGTTTGAGAGAAGCTTTTGCCTTTCCAGCCTTCACATGAGTCTCCGATTTATCATTCTCTCCATGACTTTACATAGGCAGCTTGTGAGGGAAATAGGTCTGTAATTATTCGGGTCAGCTTTTTCTTTTCCTTATTTAGGGATAGGTACCACTATTGACTCCCGCCATGACGATGGAAAATCCCTATCAACCCGAAGTTGGTTTAAAGTGAGCAGAACTTCGTCCAATGCCTTTTCCGGAATATTACGGAGGAATGCATTATGTACCTCGTCCAACCCTGGCGAGGTGTTCCTGGTGTCTTCGATGGCGGAGGTGAGTTCCCACAGGGTGAACGGGTCGTTGTACGGAGCATCTGTATCACCTTCTAAGAAAGAAAGGCGAGAGGTTTCGTGTTGACGTTTACGGTGGAGAAAGGAGCCGTGAAAGTTATCATCGCTGCTTGTGTTGGCTAGGACCTGCCCAAAAGCTTCCGAAATTGCGGGCGCTGTTGTCAATAAATTGCCGTCAATTTTCAAGTAGGACACGTTGTTAGGCTGTCCCGAAGCTAAAATGGATTTGACCTTGCGCCATACCTGCGCAAGTGGCGTTTTATAGTTAACACTTGCAATAAATTCCATCCATGAGATCCTTTTAGCCTCTTTCACCACACGACGAGCTTTTGATCGCAGGCGGCGGAAAGAGGCCAAGTTTGTTGCTGTGGGGTACTTATTAAATATTCGAAGAGCCTTTTTACGAATACTAATAGCTCTGGCACATTCATCGTTCCACCATGGTACCCGTGGTCGTTTTGCCTTACCTCGAGATCGCGGTACACTAACATTTGCAGCTTCTATGATGGCCGAAGTTAAGAGCTCGATGTTTTGTACAGCGTCCCGATTATTATCGTGTAAGTATTTAAAACATTCTTTAAAATGGTCCCAGTCGGCTTTACGGGGAAGCCAGGTAACCGGTCGATTAAAATTGTCATTTACACAGTGGTCTTTTGTAATTAAAAGCGGGAAGTGATCGCTCCCACATAGGTCGTCGTGCACGGCCACGCTAGTCTTCGTTATAAGACTGCTTGATAAAATACAAAGGTCTATGGAGGAGTACTCACCATTAAAACTGTTAAAACGTGTCTTTTCGTCGCTGTTCAGTAAAATAAGGTTAGAATCTATAATAAAATTAGATAAAATTCTTCCTCGCCGGTTTTGCTGGGTCCTTGTGCTACCCCACAAGGCGTCATGCGCGTTAAAATCTCCAAGCAATATAAAGGGCTTAGGTAGTTGGCGGGTAAGGTTCTCCAAGTTGCACCGCGTGACCGGCGCACCCTCCGGTAGGTAAACGTTGCATAACGTTATAGTCTCCGGAGCATGGATTGTCACCGCTACTGCTTGAAATGGAGTGGTCAAGTGCAATTGGGAGGTGTAAAGGGTCTCCCGAATAGCAATTGCCACTCCACCTTGGGCTCTTTGACCACTGGTGTCGTCGTGTCTAAAAACATTAAAACCCTTTAAAATTCCTTTATCTGTAGCTTTAAAATGCGTCTCTTGGAGACAAACACAACTAGGGTTAAAATCACGAATTAAAATGGTAAGCTCCTCCCTGTGTCGGTAAAAGCCATTACAGTTCCACTGTATGATAAAAGCCATTAAAAATTGATAAAAATTAAATAAATAAATAGATAAATTAATTTAGAACTGCCAGAGGGAGAGTCAAAGCTTAATGCGTCTTCTCTCGTTAGCCTTCGCCCAGATGATTTCTGACTCGGAAATATATTCATCTTCTTCCATACTCTGGTTGGCTACGCGTAGGCGAACCAGATGGACCCGGGGACCGAGATTTTCCACGCCTGCTTTGCGTGGCCACGGTGGGTGTTGTGGTTGGGTTCTTCTTTGAAGAGCCCTGACTAGCATCGTTTTTTTCCGGCGGTGTGCCCTTCTTAGTTGCCGGCTTGGTAGCCTTATCCGGCTTGGCTTGCTTTACATTCTTAATGGTATGTTTTTCCTTATTTTTCTCTTGCGTGTCTGTATTGTTATTTTTCTCACTATCTACTACGGCAGCATACGAACGGGAGAACGTAGGCGCGATGAGTGTTCTATATTTTTTCCGGGCTTCATGATATGGTAGCTTTTCCACTGTCTTTATCTCCATTATTTTTTTCTCTTCTCTCATCTTGGGGCAATCTCGAGAATAAACCGGATGTGATCCCTCGCAATTCACACAGGTTGGTTCAGAGGTGCACGCGTCACCTTCGTGTTTATCTTTGCCACAGCGCGGGCAGGTGGCCTTGCCCTCACATCTGGTAGCGATGTGGCCGAAACGCTGGCATTGGAAACACCGCATGGGGCTAGGAATGAATGGCCTTACGGAAACAGATTCGTATCCAACATAGACCTTGTCAGGAAGTTAGTCACGACAGAAAGTGAGGATGACGGACGTGCTGTTGATCAGCTCACCGTTCCTCTTTGTCTTAAGACGGCGGCAGTCTATTACACCCTGAGACGCCATCTCAAATTTTATCTCATCTTCAGAGACGTAGAGCAGGTCGTAATGCGAAATGACTCCCCGACATGTATTGAGTGTTTGGTGCACCTGGACCTTAACGGGTATTTCGTTAAATTTTGTCATTTTCAATAACTTTTCGCTTTGTGTTTCGTTGCTGGTTTTAATTAACAGTGATCCATCCCTTAATTTTTTGGCCGATTCTAAGTCACCGGGTATCGCTGCCGACAGAACTCGTCGTATTAGAAAGGGAGATACCTTTGTCAGGGTCTCACCATCATTAGCACATCTCATAACAAGGAATTTCCGACATGCGGTAGACTTACTTTCTCCCCCGCCCACTTCCGGACGGGATCTTTTCGTTGGAGGAAGAAAGTTGTTATCCATGGACTCAAAACAGAAATTCATCCCCTGGGCTCCCCACCCACCACGGAGCCACACATTCGGGACGCCACACCGAGATCCGGTGTGGTCGCCAGGGCTACCCGAGGGATATAGGAACCTTTGATAGGGGATCTCTTTTGGGTTAGAACCTCCAGCGCGGGGGCCCTCCGAACCCACGCACCTTCGGCCGCCCTACGGAGACCCCCATATCTCCAGCACTAACCCGTCCTGGCGTACGCTCGGAAGGAGCCGCCAAGCTCCCCAGCCGCCAGGAGCCGATTGACCGAGCTGGGCTCTTCTCGGCCGCCCGTTTTTCGGGGAATCCAGGGCCGAAGTGGGGTATTGAACTCCGGCCCATACCGGGTTTCCTACGCCCAGCTGGGTGCCGGAGAACTCACCCACCAGGATCCCCTTCTCCCCCTTGTACGGGTCTCCACGCACGGCAAACACGTGGGTGAATCTGGACGCCAGATGTTTCGGCTACTCAGCACAGCAGAGTCACATGCTGTCTGGACGCTATCCTAGCGTACGAAGGGTTTTTTGACGAGGTTGTCTCCCCGGTGGGCTAGGGTCCGTGGGGGCGCGACTCCCCAAAGGAAGAGATTACTCTCTTCCCCCCGTGCGGGGTGGAAGAAGGAGGATGATTATCTCCTTCTTCCATGGTCGCGGCCACGTAGGCCGATTTCAAATAAGCTGACTTTTCGTCTGCCACCATCCACAGCACGGTGACGTTCTCTAAATTGACTATAGGTCTCTATGGATATCTTCAAAAGAGTCGAATCGCGCCGTTGACGGAACGGCGCCCATTTCAATGTGGCCCGGCGATGCGCCGTCTACGGGGGGTGCGGTCGGTTGAACGCAATATAGACTACGCTACATTGAGGCCGCTTTCAGACGAAACGACCTTTCGTCGGCCGCCGTTCACGTGAAATTCAGGCTTTCTGACGAGACGATTCTCTGCAACGCCGTGTGCCATGGACGGCGCCCGCGGAAAATCGCTTCGTCTGAGAGTGCTCTTAAGATTGAATCATATATATCTACAGTAATTCTTCGAAATACGAGCAAAATGCGTTTCGAGATCCTATTCGTAGGGATATAAACCTAGGCAAGGCGTGAAAAAGTGGTTATCCTGCAGAATGCAACACTGCGTTACAATTTTGCGTTAATTCATGGCCGCACAGTTTATCCAGTGTCGCTGTACCGGCGTGTTGAGCAGCTTATTGTTGAGGTTACAGGAACTGTGACAGTGAAGCATGCAAATAAGTTGTCAATTAAAGCAACAATTTAAGCTAGCTACATCACAGAATGTATTTTGATCTGACTTACAAGTTACAACAAAAAACCTGGTGAAAGAACCAATGGCTGCCTAATGAAATGAGATATATTGGTCGATCATGCATTCTTAAAAACGTGTTATTTAACTTTTTTACATGGCAAATAAAATTATGGAGACATTTTTTACACAGCTTTCCTGCTGATTAACATCTTTCGTGAAATAATTTTCATTCACTTCTTGTGGTTGTTCATTTAAATTAGCCATTAATTCAGATAATTAGAGTTCATCCTTGGAACTGAGCATCGAGAACCGATGGGGGAGAACCTGACCGGTATCTATCGAGAACCGAAAAAAATTAAGAAACGACTCAACCTTAATTTATTGAATTCTTTTACCCTAGTCAGCAATGCACAGTTTGGAAAAGAAAATGAATCTTCTCTTAATAGTCTCAAAAAATCTGTGCAACATTCCCTGTGTGAGGTCCTGAAGCAAATAGGCGGAAAGACTAATATGAAGTTGTCATTCCTTGTATACAGTGACCCAGAAAGGAACATTATTACAGCAATGGGAAGATTATTCAACACAGGACAATATTGACAACTGATGTGAAGAACTTAAGCACAATTGTTGCTAATGTCCTCATATTATCATTAACAGATCCTCAAGAACTTATTGGCTATTCTGCTTTGAAGGATTCTGTTTGTTCAGTTCAGGAATAAGGAAAATAATTTTCAGTACTTCCACTTATTCTTGCCCTTTAAAATGATTTTCCCCATTTTGTAGAAAATTGTGTGAAAACCCTTTGGATACCTGTGGCAAATATAGATGCAGAAAGAGGCTTCTCCGTGTATGGAAATAACTGTAAAAGAACTACTAAACTTCCAAAAAATGCAGAATTAATGTCAAGTTTGACCAATGGATCTCAATTCCAGTAAAAGAAGGATTCAGCCAATTTTAAATTCCATAGTGTGAATGATTTCAGATGGCATATTCCAAAAAAAAAAACTTTTATAGATAGAGGCAACATATTAGTAGATAAATATATATTTGTGAGTTTTGATGTTATATTTTTGCGTAAGACCTTAAAGACTTTTGTTATCAATGTGTTAAGTGAAAACTATACGTTTTTTTACATCATGCAGGCCAATGAGACAGTGAAATGTACACCAATCAAAAATATTCCCCGTCTGTAAAACTCCCACATTTCTCCAGCGTTATGAGGTTGAAATATGTACATACGTAGCAAAGAGTGTTTATGGTACATGTATTTGTCCTTTAGTATTTGCTTTGACCCTCCTTTATCAAGGTTTTTACCATTAAAAATATATTTAATATGGTAATAAGCATTTTTATCGTTGAAATTATTGATCTGAGGATAAAAAAGGAATATTTATGACGAGTGAATTTTTATGACGAAATTGTATTTTTTGTGACGAATGTGAATTTTATGACGAAATTTAAAACCAAAATTGACAGATTTTCATGACGAAATTAACAGTTTTTATTCACCGATAATCTCTCTACCTATTACTTTCAGTTGAATAGTGATCAGGTGAGATGAAAGTTCGGTGCCATCAAAAAATCTTACAACCGAAAGAAAGATCATAATAGAAGTGGGAATGATCGCAAGGATTATAGCGAATTTGAATAACGAATAGCCAGTATAATAGGGGACAAATCCACTGGTAATACCGACTGTGTTTACTACAACTCTCAGATAAATATTTCCACTGATTCCGACAGTACGGTAAAATCTACAGAAAATGGTGAAAACTCTCAGCCAGGTTGTTCCAATGCAAATCAAGAAGATATTAATAATATACGAGAGGAAGAACTTTTGTTCCCTCTCTTTCACATGAGTTTACATGGGAGAAGGCTACAAAGAATACAGAATTTCCTTGCAACCGTGAACGCAAAAAGTGACGAGGAATTCAGAGAAGACTTCCGTATTCATCGGAGTGTTACATATCTTTTATTACGTTAAGTTGGCGCTATAGGAAAACACTGATTCTAAATGTGCGTTAGTAATTGGCCATTCAATATGTATGAGGCAACATTTTTAAAACTTCATGCATTTGTAAACCTGCTCAAATTCGATTCAACAACTATTATCAAATAGAACCACTGTCTCACGTTCAAGTTTAAATATTATTTTGGAGGGGTCGCTTTTAACGTCTTTTCACTCTCATTTACTTATAAATAAAATATAACCTGCATTTTTGGTGATAATATAATCCTCAGATAAACTTAAAATGATGTTGTCAAGAATTGAAGTATTGCCCAGCATTTCATAGCTTTGTGGTCAGACATTTTCCTCCTAAAAATGTCGTATCTGAATTGCAATTTTTGGTATTAAATAATAAAACCCATAATGCACAATGCTTTTGAAAAGTGTGACTTGTGATAAAAATCTTCAATATAATTTCAGCCCTGCCTTCTCCTCGCGATGCTCAAGATGTGGAAACACGAAAGATATACTGACATACCAGACAAAGTCATCCAACTTAAACCATTTTATTGATTCACACTCTTAAATGTTGCTGAGCAAAATCTTGACATCCTCTTTCCCAATGATTCTTTCATTGTAGGGGACAAGGGTTACAGTGGAGTGGGAAGGAAATGGATTGTATGCTCATTCAGAGATAATGGTCCAAACCAAAATGAGTTCAATACGAGATTGGCAAGAACAAGGGTGATAGTCGAAAGGGTACTTGGGGTAGTAAAAGATCGTTTTAGAAAAATGCAAAAAATACAGATGAGGAGCATGGAATTTTCTGTTACAATTGTAGTAGCATGTTGTGTTCTGCACAATATTTGCTTTAAAAATGGAGATGATGGAGAAGATGTATATGAGGCGAATGAAGAGATTGACATAGGTGAAGAATTAGATGTCGAAGATCAGGGGAGAAACGTTGAAAATAGAAGACACTTTCTATTCAGAGAAATGTTTTTGTAAGGTGGAGATGGAGGATTTTGATTGGAAAGGGAGAAAAGTTTTATGAAAATCAATTAACTTTTACATGTCAACTTTTAGTTTTTAAATGTTGAAATTTTTATATTTTAAAAAGAAATTTATAATTAGAAATGCTGATATTATAATATGAAAAGCAGTACTTGAAACAATGCAAGGTAGGTAACAATTTAAAAATACAAATATAAATAAGTTATTGAAAGGAAATAGTGTTTTTTTGAAGTAACAACTGTTTTAATAAGTCACACTTCTCTCTTTCTATGGCCATCCTACCATTATTCTTTTCCATCTTCATTTTCATTCTCAAATTTTTGTTTAATATTTCTTTTTTCTTTAACTCATTCCTTTCTTTCAGTATCACCATCATCTCTTCCCTCAGACTGATAATTCTTCTTCATGCTCCCTCCTTGTATCAGCCGTATCACTTTGCTTCTTCAGGTGCAGCAACCATTGTTTTTCCAGCTCCAGCTTGGTTTTGGCTGTTGATGGAGAGCAGTGAACTCATAAGAAAATTCCCCGCGAGTATGTGTCCCTTTGTCTCGAGGTGCCTTGGGTGAAGTGGAAGTTCACTCGTTACCAAAGTGGAATATGTGTTGCAATTGGTTTCGAAGATTTCAGCTTTCCTATATTTGGAAAAGTGGAAAGAATAATTTCCAACGAAAATGATAGGTTTCGTCAACGAAGTGCTCTACACCTTGGGTTTCGAGGAATTTTTGCATGGTTACAAAGTTCTTGAAACCAGCACAGTGAACTCCATCGATGCAGCAAACTTAATATCTTTCCAGCCTGTAATTTTTATGAGAATACCGGACTATAAATTGCATGCAGCCTTCACGCATTCTGTTTAACAAAAAATTTCAACCGAAAGTTCGTTTCTTTTTCAAAAATGCTTCTTTTTTTAAATGTTTTTAATAAATACTTATTATCAAATATCATTGCTGTCTTACATTATTTAACCTATTTGCATTATTTATGGAATTCGATTCCACATGATGGCGACCTGAGGTAAGACTTCAAGGCAATGAGTTTCAGTGCAAATGACGAATCACAATTTTATTGTAAATAGCAACTTTTGTTAAACAAATGCATTTTCTAAGTAATATGTTCGTCGTAAGTGAAGGTAGCGGAAGTAGTATCACGAAAGAATGATATAACGTTTCTTTCATGTGTTGTCAGCATTAATAACAATTCCGCAGAAATATTACCCATTCATTTTACGCTGAGGGAACATCTCGCAAATCTGCCGTATCCAACTGGTTCGGCAAAAAACGACGCTTGCAGTGCGTTCAAGAAAGTTGGTTTTTACAGCCATCTCTTATGCAGCCATTTAAAATGGCTCCCTCGCCCAACGAAATGGACAACTCCCCAGCAACCATCAAAGATGGATACGGGAGCAAACTCCGGGGTAACGACATCAAATCTTTTTTCTCAGTGTGGGAAAGGGGTCACACCGGTTTTCATACATAGCTGCAATAAAAATATTCGGTGAAAAACATGCAAAGCACGAAACCACATTTAAAAAATTCAATTTTCCTGTACCCCTAAGGAATTATAGTTTATACATGATTTGTATTTTCGTTTTAAGCTTGGGAAATCTGTGCCTTTTCAAGAGCCTGTGCCCTTGCCATGGGGAGCATGACAGCACAGTGATGTGACCCAGAGATGGGGACTTAAACTCAGTCCAAAGGCCAAGGACGCCCTTGAACGACAGCCCTGAAAGTGCGAGGAGGAACAGAGAGATTTCCGCCCACACTAGAATCGTAAAAATTCAGACGACTTAGGCGTAGTTTGAGGCGACGTCTATCCTCGCCTATCGAACCCAACTTTCGAGTCCATAGGTATATTTTTGGGCAGAAGGAAGCCTACGTCAGGTAGCCGGACAATTAGACCTTTCTAGATCCATTTCGCCAGCCCAAAGTTCATCCTGCCTACAAGTCGCACGAAGCAGACAAGAAGCAATTAATGATGAAATGCGAAATTAAGGAAGTTGGATGTAAGGCGCGTAGCAGGAGCGACCATAAAATTGGATAGCACCATATCGCAGCGAATTCTCTACCATAACGGCTTGTATCGCACCCATTGAAGACCACTAGCAGTTATCTGTATAGGGTCAGAATGATTGCTTGAAATTCGGATTTGTTGTGCAAGAGATATGAGTTACAACTTCAAATGGTTAACACGGGCTACCATGTAGTGATCAGGAAAACTTAATATATCAATTCCATCATTTTCCACTGGTATCCATCAAAAGCACCCAGATAAGGACGGAACGGAGACTCTGCAAGAGTCAACCATTTGAAATCAACACAGCTGCCAACCTGACCCTCATCGATTTTGATGAAATTTGGTGTGTTCATCACACACGACAGGAGGATGAAAAATACCAAATTACAGAATTTTATCACAAGTATCATAACAGTAATGGCCACTTGAAGTTCTAAAAATGTGCGGAAAATTTGGCCAACACCCATGACATAAACGGCTGTAGCTTCAGTTCTAAGGATGATAGAACAGTGAACTAAGTAATTTTGGAAAGGTCTTGAAACAAGCTTTGCAATGATATGCAATTTTGTCATATTAGAGGAATTCTCATAGTTAAAGCCAGTGACCTTGATTTTTGACCTCGAATGTCTCAAAACATGTCACCTCCAAAATTTATAAAAATATATATTTGATTCTTCATGATACTCTTTACAAGATAGTAAAAATTCAAGTTGGGATGACCATGGGATCAGGAGATATAAATTAATGAGTACAGCAATGCGTGCACAATTATTTCACGGCATGAGGAACCCCATTGCAGGAGGGGTTCAGATTTGGAAGGGACCCAAGGCCGAAAAAAAGTAAAACCACCAAAGCAACTTAGGTATGAAAAAACTCTAGCCATAAGCTCCAAACGTCGTAAATAAGATACCATGCTGGCATGCCACAGTGGTCTGAGATGCCCCTTTCCGCGGACAAAAGTCGATTTTTCGATTGCGTTCAAACTGTCAAAAAATACTAAATATATGAAGCTGAAACATCATTCCATTGTAAATAGATCTTTATATCTTCCTTTACTGCCCATTTGTCGAATTACAGGAGTGATTTTTAGCGGAAGTTGTTTGAGTGTATTTTCTCACATTTTTGGCGACTTTTTAACTTCATAAATACCATAACCAATTACCATTTTTTGTTTTTGTGAGTTTATTTCAGCAACCTCAACTTTTTTATGATCCATGAACCTAATTATTAATGTTATGAAAGCGTCCGGGGTCTCAGGATAGCGCGCTATACTAGCATATGCAAATATTTGTTTAATTATGCACAGCTAGAGATATAAAAAAAACCACGCTCTACCACTGTGTTCTCATGTGATAGGATGCAAAGAAAATACTACCCTTGAAGCAATTTCGAAAGAATTATCTGCCTTTAGTTGCCTTTTTTTATTTATAAGCTGAAATGTGTTACAGAGACGCCTGGCTATCCTAACGCCATGGCGTGCTATCTCTCGGCAAGTCGCTCTCACCGATAAAATCCTCCGTATTGAGTCTCTCTATCAGACGCAATCAGTTCATTGTTTAGCATTATCAGCAACAGTTCTATCCATGCCTAAACATACAACCTGTAGATGATTCAGCGACCATATCAGCAACAATATAGCCTATTTGGTACGGCTTAAACCTAACAATTCGGCAGCCACTAGGCTTCTGTCAGCGTGCGACTGGACGCTGAGCGACTGCTCCAGCTATTGCTTAAGATTCCTGTAATTTTTTAGTGAAAATTAAATACTAAGTGTTAGTGAACAAGTCTTTGGATATGCCACCCGTGAAGGAATATTTTTTCACTTTACGAGAGAAGTGGACCGAAAAGGACACCGTTCGTTGCCAGCATCTATAAGAGTACATTTTAAGGTAGGTGAAAGTGATTTAATTCCGAAGTGCAACGTACAAAGTGGATTCATTTACCCATAGTTTGCATATCATATCATTTTTAAGTCTTATTCTAAGGTCACAAGGCAGGTCGGACGTGAAAGATGACAGGAAGCTAAGAACTCAAGACTGGCTGTTTTCTTTCATTAATCGGGCTACACTGAGATGGGAAAAGAGCCGTAGAACAATAAACGTGTTTTTGCAAAACAAAAGTCTCGTGGCTTAATTCAGATATTGATTTTTTTTGGCGGGAAAAAATCGAGCCCCAGATAACGAGCTCGGAAACTTCTCAACCCTCTACCTCGGGTAAGTTCAATGTTACCGATGGGATATATCATAGCATTTACGTAAATGAGAGTATTACCTATCAAAAGATTGACTTTATTTAGGTGTGTAGTCCATTCAGTCGTCCGTGTAAGAATTTTGAAACGTTGTGCGAGCGATCAAAGCGGAGGAGAACCACGGAATTGCTCGACACAAAAACAACTGAAGAGCTGGAGCATGTGACAAACGCAAGTCTTCGGGCAAACAAACAAAGCGATACCGCTCATATGGTAGTTGAGGCAATTCATATAAGCCCCAGTAGAACCAGAAATATAAGGCAAGCTTGTAATATCCATAGATCTGACACCAAGGTAGTTCTTCCCTACAATGCAGACGAGGCATTAGGCTTAATGATTGAGGCAAAGTTGACTAAACATCAGTATACTATGTCCATCAGGAAAGGGGCCAGATCTCTAATGGCAGCAAGTCTTTATCCTCCCTAAGAAGAAACTCTTTCTGTAAAAAAACCTGTGCTCTCCTTTTGGTGCTACGACTACTTTCATCCCCAAACGTATACTCGGCACCCGTGTACATATACAGTGAAGAAACTACGGATGAGGAGTAATTGTTTTACTCCCATATATTCATTTGCCTTCCTTAATTATCAATTCATTAATTAATTATTCTACAAAATACTTTCATTAAAAATATCTCCCCCCAAAGAATAATGGTCATGTAATGTCTATAAGTGATAAAACATCCATTCATTCGTGTAAAACTGAACATGGCGACTTATAAATGCGTAAGTGTTTTTCAGGCCACCATTGCATCACACATCGTTGAAGTATAATTATTCGGAAAAATAGCGAATGCGTGTTTATTTTTTGAGAAAGCCATTATGCATGCATTAGAAATATATTTAAGTTGTATAACACCCACGTATACCTCTAAAAATGGGACAGTCGACTTTTGTCCGGAAAAAAGCGCTCCACAGACCACTGTGTGGCAGGTCTTCGAGGTTCCGAGAACCATTGAGTGACAATGCCTGGACGGTCCATGACTTCACTATCGGTGCCACGATGAAAGAGAAAGGAAACGATGAGGCAGAAATGAAGATGATAATGAACCACAGAGGAAAGCATTCAGCTTCCCTACACAGAACACACTATCGCTAGGAAAGTACATAAATCGGAGCGTGAGTGGAAGAATATCTTCCATAAGCATCCACCAGGCACAGCTCCAAAAGGAAGCATCCTGGCATCAGCCGGAAAAAATATTCGAAAAAATACGAACACACAAACAAAGGCAATTAAGTGGCACAGAAAGAAAACAGGCAGATATTCCTCACATATATACTCACTTTAAGCACATATAAGGAAGCTTAAGAGATAGGAATTGTTGATGAAACCTTCTGACGCCTATGTGTGTCACGCACGCTTGAGGCATTGCATTCAAAGGATGCAGATGGTGCGTCGCACATTCTGAGAGAATGACCACGGGCATTTAAAGTCACGCTTAAGGGGTTAAGCATTGTTATGTGCACCAGGAGCAGGAATAGGTCACATGTAAACCTCATTAGGTTCTGCTACCCAACTGTGACAATGTAGTATACTGTGCATAAGTGAGTGTTTGGTATAAGATATTGTATGACAGTGTGGCTGTTACATGTACATCGATATTTGCTGCAAAAGGTTTTGTGCATTGAAAATTTTACCTTGAAGATGGAGTTTGAGCAGATCATCTATTGCTGTAATCCATTCAGGGAAAATGGACACGATAGACACAAGAATAATCTACGTAAAGTGCAGATGTGGATGGCTGACATGATTGGTGACACAACCATTGACTACAAAATATGTGATAAATGTATAAAAAAAGTTATCTCAGGGTCAACGGCCGGTGACTCACCCAGCTACATCAAAACAAGTGGATTTCATAAACCGGCATAGCTCCTCAGAAGAGTCGGACACATTCGTAGCCCCAGAAATTGCCTTAGATTCATTAAATGATAGTTTGGTATCTCTTGGTAAGTGAGTGAGAAAACTTATGCACAGAGGAAGTTTGAGAAAGTGTCTGAGGTTTTCAAAAGTAAATATGCATCTAGTGAAGAGAGAAATACAGAGTAAGAAAACAATGTAGAATCTCAAATAATATTGCAATTGAAAGATAAATTCAGAACAACCACCACAAACGTTGAGAAGATACAAATTCTGACACTTCTTCCAAAAGGTTGGAGGATTCGAATGATTGAAAATGAATTTGGATCCTCAAACTATTTAGTAAGAAAAGCAGAGCAATTAGTCAAAGAATGCGGTATCTTAGCAACTCACAATCCACGACCTAAACGTTCCGTAACCCGGCGTTACTCGCGCGGGGTGTTCTGAACACCCCACCCCATATTTCATTGCATCAATATGTTAGTCTTAATTCCACGAACCTCTCCTTTTCAGTAGCTGGAATGCGATATGTTTTCTTTCTTTTGATACCAACTTTGTCAGCCATACATAGTAAGTAACTTGAGTAGTACCCTCAAAACTTAATAACGTTCGTGCTACTCAATCTATTACGATCGATGCTTACACCAAACCTTATTTATGATGCTTGCCACATTGTTACTGTGAAATTTGTGTTACAATTTAACGTAAATTCTCGTATTTTACTTTTATCTGCTGGAGAACGCCTTTCAAATCATTCGCTCTACAATCGCTCCCGGCGTTACTCGCGCGGGGTGTCCTGAACATCACAATTTACTCTGCGTCGCATACTCCTTGGCATGTGATTCCTGAGAGGTAGGTTTCTCTTGGACTCATACCATCTTTGAACAGCACTGATGAATTATTAAATTTAATCATGGCTTAGTGGTCATAACATCTTAGATCATATTTCAGATTTTCTTCTCGATTTGAATATCTACAACTTATCCGAAAATATTATTTTTTCATCACCATATTACCATCCATAATTTAATACCAAGGGTGATAGGTCACCTAGTGAAAAGTACGTACCTTTTATTGAAAGTTTGATTTTGATAGATTTACCTACTTCTAAAATATATTTCAGAAACTTAATTTTTAGTGTTGCTATTTTACAACATCATTTTAGAAGGAATATCCTTTTATGCTTTTTTCTTACTAATCAATCTTGTGTCGGTGAATTATGTATTTTTTTTATTTTTATAAATACCTAACGTACTATTGTTAGCGAAATGTATTGCAAAACTAAAATTATGCAATTTTTTTCCGTAATGTCGGAAAATTTAGAGTATAAGAATAATTAGACTTTTGAATGAATCATCCGATAAAGAATTGAGTCACACAGACGATGTTTCTTCTGATGATTTCGTTGAATCTTCAGAAAACGAAACAGAAACTGAGGAGGAGGCTGATATTTCCGATGATGAACTACCCATTGAAAATAACAACCTTCTACTGGGGAAAGACAACACGGAGCAAAAAGGAACCGCGCCCGATTGTAAGAACACCATAAAGGAATATAATTTCCGAAAAGCCTGGATTCAAAGGTAGAAAATAAAATATCAAGAGCCCGATACAATGGTTTAAATTGTTTTTTGACAGGCAAGTGATAATTACAATTACCGCATGCACAAAACTTCTAATTCAAAAAGTAGGTGCGAATTATTCGCGTGCGAGGGATGCCAGGCCAACTGATGAGGGAGAAATTGAATGTTTCATAGGTCTTCTGCTCTTCGTGGGAACCAATAGATCTGGGCGACAAAATATAAAGGATTTATGGGATCGAGATGGTTTGGATGCTGACATATTTTACGCGACCATGAATTATCAAAGATTCCATTTTCTTTTGCAGTGCCTCAGATTTGATGACATCAACAGTAGGGCAGAAAGAAAAACTATGGACAAATTAGCTCCGATTCGTCAACTTTTTGAAATGCTGGTCAGAAAGTTTCAGGATAACTATGTCACGTTAGAGTACACTACGGTAGACGAGCAGTTATTCGGCTTTAGGGGGCAGGCAATATCTCCCAAATAAACCTGCAAGATATGGCATTAAAATATTTGCATTGGTTAACCATAATGTTTTCTATACTTACAATTTGGAAGTGTATGCAGGGAGTCAACCCAAAGGACCCTACAAAGTAGACGACACACTGAAAAAAAACATTGTTTATTCACGAAAATTCCCTCGAAGTTTCTAAAATGTGGACGAAAGAAGTTATTTCACAATTGAAGGAAGCGTACAAATCACACGGATGCTTATGCAGCATAAAAACATCGAAATACAGTGGCGTCCTTTAGCGGGAAATTAGAACACTATTTCGGCCAATATTGGTGCAAATATTGATGTGTGTCGTACGCCCAATATTTTGAGTAATATTGCTCGCCGATTTATTGGCCAATAAATTGGAAAAAGTCACACGGGCTTAAAGGAGACTCCATATCCTTCAAGAGGGAATATGTCACGGATTATTTAATATACATGTTTAATTTGAGTGGAGATGTGAAGGCTAAAAATACTATGGCCATTTTCATGAGAAAATACTTTTTCCCTAAATATTTGATAAAATGGGAACCGTGTAGGCGACGGGATGATTTTTTCCGGCAAAATTTCAAAATTTGGTTACAAGTTAAGGTTAAATTTCCTCCGGCTGTGAACAAACACCTACCCCCCCCCACTCCTCCTCTCCCCCTTCTGGAGATAATCAGTCTCCGGAGCATACGGTGGTCAACTTATCTTCCTACTCCCTCACTCCAGACGAAATATCCGTGCTAGATAAGGGATTATCTTTCTCACCCACACCCAAAGTTGATCCTGTGATGCTCGTAAGTGACACTATCAAGTTTTGCCGACGGTTGAAATGGAAATTCTTCTGGGACGCTCAGTCCTCTCCAACGGCTCCGGCCGCTGTTCAAACTCCTAGCTCTCATCCCTCTCTAGCTAAATTCAAACCTCCTTCGCCTCACGAACCGAAACCTCTTCCCGCCAATCACCCTGTAGAAATATTCACCAATCTCCTTTCCAAAGTTTCGGACCCCGCTTTTCTTAACTCTCTTCATCCTCCAACAAACTTCTCCACTACCGAAAAAAGAGCACTGAGCAATCTGAGAAAAAATTCTGATAATGTCGTTACTTCCTCAGACAAAGGATCTACTATTGTTGTGCTCAACTCCACCGACTATCTAACCGAAGCCCAAAGACAACTCTCTGACACCTCTTCCTACACACCTACCTCGCATGATCTCAACCCTGCCTTTCACCGAAACATCCAATCCTTTCTAAAAAGGAAAGCACCAAAAGAGGGCCTTTCTAGTGGTGACATTTCTTTATTATCTCCACCCCATCCGCGAACCCCTCACTTCTACATTCTACCGAAAATTCACAAGGCCAACAATCCTGGTCGCCCAATCGTCTCCTCTTTAAATTCCCCCACAGAACGAATCTCTTCCTTCGTTGACTATTATCTTCAGCCTCTTGTACACTCCCTTCCTTCCTACATTAAAGATACGTACCATTTCTTCAATCGCCTCCATTCTACCTCTCTCCCGGTTGATAAAGACATCATTATGGTCACTATCGACGTGACCTCACTATACACCTCTATACCTCATGTAGAAGGCCTTGCCTCCCTTCGACACTTTCTTGACAATCGACCTACACCTCAGATACCCAGCACTGACTTTTTAGTCGATCTCTCTCACCTAATCCTCACTAAAAACGCCTTCTCCTTCAACGATAAACATTATCTGCAGATCAAAGGTTGCGCCATGGGAAGCAGATTCAGCCCTTCATACGCAAATTTATTTCTTGGTCTCCTTGAAGAATCCTTCCTATCATCCTACCCACTTCAACCCTCACTTTGGCTTCGCTATATAGATGATATTTTCCTTCTCTGGCCTCATGGAGAAGACTCACTGAGCTCTTGCATTTCAGCACTCAATGAATTCTCCGAACTATCTTTTACCTCTAACCATTCCCCCTCCCGAATAACATTTCTCGATGTTACCATTTCCCTAGAAAATAAAAGTTTCATCACTTCAGTCCACATTAAACCTACTAACAAACAACAATATCTTCACTTCAACAGCTGCCACCCCCCACACACTAAACAATCCCTTCCTTACTCTCTCTCAGTAAGAGGCCACAGAATTTGCAATAATCCCGAATCCTTGGACATTTTTCTTAATAATCTTCACCACTCCCTTCTTCGTAGAGGATATCCTGAGAACCTTCTGCGTAAGAAAATCCTACACAACACTTACAAGCCCAAAATTCATACCAAGAAATAAACCACACATCTCTCCCTTTCCACCACATACTTCCTGGGCGTGCAGGCTTTGAACAGAATCATCAAAAGCCTTTTTCCGATTCTTTCTAACAATGTCACTACTGGAAAAATCTTCTCTAGCTGTCCATCCTTATCCTTCCGTCGGCCGCCAAATCTATCTTCCATTCTCAAAACGACTAAACCACTCTCAAAGTTCACCACCCGTATTAGCTCTTTACCTATCCCTTGCCAACGACCCCGGTGCAAAACGTGTGCTATCCTCATTACCCAGTCACTTCCTAACAAATTTCTCACTTTTCCGCTTCCTTCCACTCCATCCCCCACCTGTACAACCAGTAATGTAATTTATATCCTTTTATGTAATTCCTGCCCCGCCTTCTACATTGGTTTAACCACCACCTCACTCAACCTACGGATTAACAACCATCGAGCTTCTTGCAAACCCACTTCCCAATCTGCTTCGCTTCCTGTCCCTACCCACGCCTTTTCCCACAATTTAGAATTTGATGACTGCTTTAACATAGGAATACTTGCCTCTCTCCCACCCTCCGCCTCACCGCTAGAATTAAAAACTCTTGAATTGTCTTCCATTTGGCTATACCAAGCATTCAACCCGCCTGGCCTTAACAGGGCCCACTGATCTTCATAGCCTTCTCCTCTTTCCCATCCCCCATTCCCCATCCTCTCCCTTCCCCTATCTTATCCTAATCTCCTCAGCCTTTAGGCATCCTCTGTCCTCCTCCTCAGTCTCTTCTTATATATAGCAAATTTAGCTCAAATTGGTCGACCCAGAAAACATTTTGAAGGGTCCAGCGAAAGGGTGCAGAGGAGGAATACGGAGGAACTTAGATCTAGTGCATCCCTATCTGAGCTAGCCTTTGCTACATCGATGAGCTACCGTAGCAAAGGTGATGCGTCGGCCGCGAAGATAATCAAAGAAGTTACTGCAACCACTCCTATTAGAGCGCGACGAGTTTTGTCCAAGTGGCGAACTACGGAGGTCCAAACAAGCAAACTATCACCTGATGAAGCCCTTTGTTTGATCGTGTCTGGGAATTTTACAAAATACCAGTATTTATTAATTAAGAAAACATCAAAAATACATGGTGCTTCCATATACCCTGGCCACATATCTGTACTTGAAGCTAAAAAGGCAGCATCTCCGGAAGACATTATTGTCAATGAAGGGAGTTGCGAGGTGAGTATGCAATCTCTCCTCACTCTCACAACAGAGAGAATAATATCCAGCGTGCAATTACCCAAAGAGAGGTGTGACGAACTTCACCGCTCCCTTTTCTGTAAATATGGTTTTGATGGCAGTTCCGGAAACTCCGAGTACAAGCAAATATGGGAGCAAGGTGGACATACCGGTGGAAGTTTATTCGCAAGTTTCTTGGTACCCCTGAGATTAACGGAAACCGCTACAGGTGAGACATGAAATCTTCTTTCTGTAAGTATCACGAAGATGGGACGTGACCTCCTTTTTCCACCTCTCGCCACCCACCGCCCACGCGCCGCTGCATTGGCGGTTTGCGTCTCGTCTTATTACCCTTCCTGTCACGCACCCCACTCCCCATCGCCTTATGCGTGAGAACCGTGCAGCGTCAGCAGAAGGCAGCCTCTTGGGTGGCCGCGAATGGGGAAATAGAGGAGATATCACGCGGAGAGGCGTGCTTTGAGAACGGCCATTGGAGTTGCGTCCACGAAGAGCGGAGAGTGTGTGTTTGGTGACTGTAGAGCACGGACGTGCCTAATAAAACCTGCTTTGAGGAATGTAGAGTTTCCTTTTAACTAACCCTGCCTTTCCCTGATGCTATCGATATACTGAACCTTACATTTCTATTTAATACATTGGTTTGGCATGCCATCTGATACGTATTTTTGGTTGCATGAATAATTTTATGGTCAAATCCTCGCCTATCATCCACTCGATAATGCCGTCCAATACGTTTACAGTGGGTTCATGAAAGTAAATCTGTCATAAAAAATTAAGAAGAATATATTATGAGGCAAATCGATAATCTTCAACCGCTTCAATCAGGGAATATCACTGTGAAATTTCAATTGATATTCTCTATGATTGATGGGAAGGTAAAAATTTATGTTAGGATTGAAATCGCTTGTGTTTTGTGTATGAATAGCACTCCCTTAACTTTTCCTTTTCATTTTTTTCAGATATGCAGCGCTCTCACAGAAACCAGTAGTATGAAGTGCTACATTTGTGGGGCAAAGTTTCCGGCATGAATAATTTAAATGCAATGAAAAACCGACCCGTAGATGAATCAAGATATTCCTTTGGGTTATCCCTTCTCCACTGTTATATCAGATGTTTTGAATGTCTTTTGCATATATCATATCGCTTGCAACTTAAGACGTGGAAGGTAAATAAATCCCATTCCTCGATAAAAAATTTCCTTCTATTAGGTTTCATGAATTTAATAACATATAATGGATTTTTTTTGTTCGATCTAGAGACGGAAGCAAACAGGCGATGGAACTAAAGAAGAAAGAAATTCAGGCCTTATTTAGAACGAGAATGGGTCTCAACCTTTGACTTCCCTAAACAAGGCTACGAGACAAGCAATGACGGAAATACGGCAACACGATTTTTGCCGATGAAAAGTTGTCAGCTGAAATCACTGGTAAGCATTTCATTATGACAATGCCGAAGTTCTTTTCTTTTGCCTGTCTTTTTCATTAAGGGGTGAAGTTCACGAGTAACGCTAAAATCTCCATGATATGCAGCAATGCATTTTATGATATATTAACGATAGGATGAAACCTAACTGATATTCATATATTTGTATTGAAGGAATCAATCAGAATCTTATTCATCAGTTTTCTGTGATTTTGAAGGCATTGGCCAGTGGTTTCCAAATCAATGAGGCTCCATTCACAGAATACTGCTTATCAACAGCAAGTTTGTACGTGGAACTTTACGCATGGTATCACATGCCACCCGTGGTTCATAAACCACTGATTCACGGGGCAGCCATTGCCAAGGAAGCCATCCTTCCTATTGGAATCCTGTCGGAAGAGGCGATGGAAGACAGAAACAAAGATATTCGACGTTTTCGGGAGCAGCACACAAGAAAATCGTCGAGAAAGGCAGCTAATGAGGACCTTTTCAGAATGCTGCTGCTAACGTCCGATCCCTTTATTTCAAATATTGTAGGCATACAGAGAAAAAAATTACGCTCTTGTCAGCAGAAGTAAGAAGTATCCTCAATGTGGATGATTTACCGAGTGATACTCATGGACTCACAGACAGTGACTTGGAGGGCCTGTAACTGTTTCTTTAATAATGGATGATACAACCATAAATATCCTTATCCATTTGATATCCCATAGTCTCAATCACAATAATCAGTAATTTAATTCAATTGAAAAAAATATTTCGAGAAAATGTTAGCATGCCTAAATGATGCTTCCAATCCTTGTAGTCACCTCACGAAATAACTTGAAGGTCACAGATGCGAATTTCATCTACGCCTTGAGGGCATTGAACATATTGTATTATAATTTTGGATTGTTAAGCAAATTAATTAAGAATTGAAAGCATCATAAATTATGCATGAGAACTTAAACTTTAGGCTCAACAGATAAAAATTATGTACGAACACGAATTACCGTTGTTTTAAAAACGGTCAACTTTAATTGTTTACATAATTTATCAATTATATTAATACTACCTATACAACAGTCACAAATCTGAAAAATACCTCCAATTATTTGATGCGCATCAAACAACAACTTGAATGAAAAATTGAATACAATTTCTATTTTTAACATTAAATTGATTAAATAATTGGCCATATAAGAACAATAATATCAAATATACAGCAAAAATAACTTCAAATTCGGATTTAGCAGACAAAAATCTTATAAAAAACTTCTTCATTATACTACAGCGACTAAGAATAAAAGCTGTAACAATTTCGACCACCTTATTTCGATTTTGAACCACTGTGCGACGGTGGTTGGGCGAATGAAGGGAATGCACCAGGAAGCCGACATCGTTAAACTGGGACCTTCCTCTATCATTTACTGGCGAGAAAATTCTAAGAGAACACAAGAACATCGGCACACGAAAAGTTCGCCGACTGGGTGACATCGAAGTGCGGCCGCGAGTCGGGCACCAACGAATAATCGAAAGCAAAGGGACTCCAGAGGAATCCAAGGGTTATCACAAGACAGAAGACAAGAACGAAGGCATCTTAGTGTGGGAAGGATTTCGGAGAGAATTATAAGAGATGAGGTAAGAACAATTGAATCGGCTTCCTGTCATTCAAGGGCATGGTAAATCTATTCAATCCCGAAGTAGGTTTTCCTTACATTTTTGAAAACTCACCAACGAGAATAATACTTTGATCTGTTATGCTTGGCAACTCGATGAAAACTATAAATTTCCTGTTTAGGAAGGGAGAAATGAGATATGAAGTATACGAGTAAGAAATTAATCCGCAAGTAATGGAAGAAAGGAGAATGCAAAGAAAACGTAAAGCGTGAAGTCGCAGGAGCACGCGAGCAATCACACGCTATCGTTTCGCGAGAATTTTCCATTATTACAACTTCTAACACTGTCAGTTGCATTCCTGAATTAGGGTCAGAAGTTTCGCTTGAAATTCGGATTTGTTGGACAAGAAATATTCAAACTGCGTATCATTCAAGGGCATTCAACATTTCTCCATGCCTTGAACATGACAAATTCTTTTAGTTAAGCAGACAACATTTTGTTTTCCTGTTCCTCCTTATCCTCGAGATCGTAAAATGACTCCCCGAACTCGGAATGTGCTTTGTAAGGCAAGGCAGCTATCGAGAAAGAGAAGCATTTTTTCATTAGTGCGCTCGACAGCATCTGCCAGGGGATTGTTTTCGCGTAGCGTTCAGGAGTAACATCGATTAGCGGAGACTGTGCTCGAGAATATTACGCTTTCGTGACCGGAGATAGCTAGGTGGTGGCAAGGTTTAGTTGAAGATATGCTAAGGGTATACCGAATTACGGTACAAAGGTACGAGGATCAGAAGAAATTAGCCGATGAGGGAGACTGGGGGAGAACTCCATTTGCGATTTTCTTTACTTTTTTAAAAATTCATGCGCATTTCATTTGAATTCAGCAATTATCTTAATATCAATGTTCATTCGTCTTTTTGTTAGTCTTTTCAGTTTTGAGTATAGCTTTAACCTTCTCAAGAATACACATGCATTTCTTATTTTTGTCTCCAAAGAACTTGGACATACATAGACGTGGACCAACTTATCCGCTTAAAACAGCCCGCGCTGATGAAAGATGTATTTCCTCTACAAGCCACCTCATTTTACCCAGGAGAGACTTACAACCTTAACATTTTTCGACTATTCGTAGCATTTCGAGGCCACATGCCACAGGTTCGTGCAGTCAGCTGCCACTGTTCAAGCTGGACAATTCCCACAAACAGCTGTAACCCCGGAGAAGGTGCAGGAGGTGATGCAGACAGTGAGAGCCACTCTCCCACACGCCAGGGAGCGACCATTATCCTCCCTCTCTTCCCTTCCTCCCGCCTCCACCATTCCGTAACCTCCTCCCCCCACCTCTTTGTCTTCCACCTCCCCCACCTACTTACAATGGGGTATTTAAGGAGTTGGGGTATGTGCATTTGTAACTACCTGATGAAGACGCTAAGTCGTTGAAACCCGGACCGTGTTCAAGTTTTATTTTATTTATGTGATGTAGTTAAGTTTCCTTACTGAATAATTTTTTAAGATGCAGGGATGATGTGAAATGTTATCATAAGTATCCTTAACTCTCTCAATTCTTCAAAAAACCTTTCCACATAAGAAAGAGAGCACTGAGCAATCTAAGACAAAATTCCGATATTGTCGACACACTCACTCACAAAGGATCCGCTATTGATGTGCTCGACTCCACCGACTACCCAAAAGAAGTCCGAAGACACCTTATCATACACTCCCACCTTGCGTGATCTCGACCGCTCTTTTCACCGAAACATCTGACCTTTTACTGAAAAGAAGGTACCGGAAGAGGGTTTTTCCAGTGGTGACATATCCTAATTATCTCCGCCCCATCCACGAACCCCTCACTTCTATATTCTACCCAAGACCAACAACCCAATCGTCTCCTCTTTCAATTCCCCAACAGAACGCATCTCATCCTTTGTCGACCATTACTTCAGCCTCTTCCACATTCTCTTTCATCCTACATTAAAGATACCTATCATTTCCCCAATCACCTCCTTTCTACGTCCTTCCCTGTTGAGAAAAATATCATAATGACCACCATCGTCATGACATCATTATACACTTCTATGCCTCATGACGAAGGCCTAACTTCCTTCGACACTTTCTTGATCATTGACCTGCACCTTAGATAGAATATTGTAGCGGTAATCAGTGACAATGCTGCTGCTAAATACTGTTGCTGCCATTAAATTAGCTGGATGGAGAAACTACCCCTGCTTTTCCCACAACATTAATCTCATGGTTCAGCAAGGGCTTGAAGAAATTCAAGATTTACTTGTCAAGGTAAAGTCCATGGTGTAATTATTCTAAAGAAGCCCCCAAGCAGCAGAAAAATTGAAGAAAATGCAAATGCAGACGCAGCAGCCTGCTTTCAAAGTGCAACAAAGCGTGAAAACGAGAAGCAATGCCACCTACTACAATACTACAAAGGATGCTGAAAATAAAAGAGTCGGTAATGTCTCTGATTCCTATAGAGAATCCGGATGTTGTAAACATCTCAGGCAATTAAATGACTTTCATTTCCCACTTTTGTCAAATTTTACAGCCATTCAAATAGGTAACAGAAGAAATGAGCAGTGAAAAGAAAGTTACAATTTCTAAAGCTATTCTTCTCCACCATTATTTAATGAGTTGGTGCGGTGAGTGGACAAATAAGAAGGCATTTCCAGCAAAGTCACGTCGCTTGCGAAAAGATTAGCAGACGGACTGGATAAAAGATTCAAATCTGTGGAGGAAAATACACTTTTAGCCGAGGCGGCATTCTTGGATCCTAGATTTAAACATATCGGATTCAGCAAAACAAAAGCTTTCGAAAAGTGCAAGGAAGGAACTGAGGTTGCAAGTCTAAGGAAAGAGAAGGAGGGTCTAACCACCACTTGCCCGCAAACAGCTGCTGATGCAGGAATTACGGTGGCAACATCTGATATTTGGAAAGATTTCGACGAATGTGTGGCAGGAGTTGCGCAAAAGCCAATTTCTAGAACAAGGGGCCTTCTCCAGCATCTAAAAGATATCATGACAGTAGATAATTTCAAAAAATTATTATTTATTTGAAATGAAATTTGATGTTTACATTGAAATATTGAAAGTTATCATATATTCTGTGCATGAAATGATGCACTTTGTCTATTTATTATGAAATTTACTCTGTTGAATATATTTTTCTCTGATTATTATGAAATTTGATGAATATGTCAATGTATTGAATGTGGATATGTATGAGTGCAATACTACTCCAATTGTTCATGTTAATATTTAGTTTCATCAATTAATAACAATGTTCGTCCCACTGAAAATCCCACAAGATTTTCTCAAAATTATGTGTGCCTGTGCTTAGGCTCCAATGGACAACCCTAGCGCAAATAAAATATCTACCTATCTATCTTTCTACCCGCTTCAACCCTGACTTTGGCTCCGCTCTACGACGACATTTTCCTTCTCTGAACTCAAGGAGACTCTTGAGCTCTTTCATTTCGGCACTCAATGAGTTCTCCAAACTATCCTACACCTCCCACCACTCCTCCTCCCGAATAACATTTATAGACATTACAATTTCCCTAGGAAAAAATAATTTCATCACTTCGGTCCACATTAAACCCACGAATAAACAACAGTACCTCCAGTACAGCAGCTGTCATACCTCACACACAAAACAAGCCCTTCCTTACTCTCTTTCTGTACGAGAACACAGACTCACAACCCGAACTAATACTTTGCGTAACCCGTGCCGAAGACCACGCTGCAAAACCTGTGCGATCTTCATTACCCAATCACTTCCCCTCGCAGCTTCTGCTCCGGTGGTGACATTGAATATCCTTCAAAATGTGTCAAATGCAGCAAATTTGTACGCAAGAACCACGCCACGCCAAGAAATCAGAGAAACGCGCATTAACTGCATTTCCAACGCAAGTGAATCAAACTAATTCACAATTAAAATAAACTGAACTTCCAAGAACAGTCCAAGAAAAAAATACAGTAGATTGCGGTTACTAGGTCCACCGTTTATTAGGGGCAACCGCTTAAAAGGGGCAAATGTTGAAGAACAGATCCCAATAGATGAATATCTTAAGGGTTTTCTCCGCTTAAATGAGATAGCATGCCACTTTATTGGGCCATGAGTCGGCGACTTTGACTCTATACTCGCGGCGAAATTAATTTCTTATCAGAATACCGTTTTTTTTTACATTCTCCTCCTTAGATTAAATCTTATTAGTCTTAGTTTTCTTATTAATCCTTAGTTTTCACAAGGGTAGCTATTCTTGCCTTATTCTTAAAGATCCTATTGTTTTACTATCCGTTAGAGGATTCAGATTCCGTTTCCCGACCATGAACCCTCACTTAATGCTGTGTTCTTTCAAGAGGAGAGGACTCATTTGGCGGTAATTGGGCCGTACACGATAGAATGAACCTGGGATAGTGAGAAAGAAGTGGCGGCACTCGTGGTGAGGGTTTACGAGCGGGTATGAGCCATTTTCCTGGGATTACTGGCCGATGTCGAGCAGAGGAGACTGCTCGAGATGAACAATGTTGCTTACTAAAAGCACTTTGTTCGCGACATCTTGCACAAAAGTTAACTGACTCATTTTGTCTATCCTCTTTCCACTATACAACTGATCTTATCGCTATTACAAGATGTTTAGAGCACATAGAAGTGAAATTTGAAAAAAAAACTGCCCAGGTTACTCGAGAAGTTTTGAACTGATGACATTTAGGGTAGAATGCCCTATTGTTGGCACCCCCCCAGTTGTTGGCACTCTTTAATTAACTGTGTGATATTAAGGGACAGAGATGCATTACATTTTTGATGCTTCTGTATTTAGAAGCAAAGAAGTTTACTTAATATGTATCAGCGGTTCCGTCCACCTTACACCATTTGAGAAGTGACTGTCGACCATATAACCAAGTGCTGCATTTTCTTTGGAGAAATTGGAGGTTTTCTTAGCGGAAAATTAAGAATGTTACTTCATTTGGATGCGTTTTTTTATCAATATCAACCCATTAAATACCATGAAACTTAGATATTTGTAATGATAGTAATACCTCAATGAGGTTGTTTTTTACTTAGAGCCTGTTATCGTAATTAAAATTGATTTTTAGGGGGTGCCAATCACTGGTATGTAAATAAAATTCCAGTGATTGGCACTGGGTGCCAAGTATTGGAAATTTCATCAACTACAGTTATATATTTATTTTGTTCGCCAAATGCATCGTACTGCTAGTATAAATGCGTATTTTATATTTTGGCTCATAGAAATGAGTGCAACCAGTACTTGGCATGGGTGCCAATAACTAGAAAAATGGGTGCCAATAATTGGATATAGTCAAATTAATAATTTCAAAGAATTCCAAGCAAAACAATTGATAAGTGATAATGTCAAAGAATTCGAGCAAAATAATCGCGGAAATCCTTTTAAGGGCAATACTCCCGAGAATAAGTGGGATCATGGCTTTTTACGCAAATACCCTGAAATTTCTTGCCGTTCATTTGAAGGAGTTGACCAACTGATGCAAGTGCATTCAAGCGATATGCAAGCAAGTAAGTGATGCAAGCGATATCCTATATATATCAGAGGCTTGTTCAAAACTCTGGAGGATTTTCTTAAAGAACAAAACAAGTTTGATATCCTCTCTGGTCTGAATAGTGTGTTAATTGGCGACTAAGCTAATTTCATGTCATGCCCTAAAAAGAACTTAGTGCTTGCCCTCTGGATCCATCCATCTGGACCCCTCTGGATCAAAAAATGTATATGAAGTTACCCCCACCGTCTCGTGAAGGCAACGCTGACCGTCATAAGTACCTTTTCATCCTCAGGAAATACGTGTCCTCCAATGGTCCTTCTACAGAGGATCCCTAATAAAATAGTCCAAAAGGTTCCTAAAAAATGGGGAATAGGGCGCAGTGGCAATAGGTGGATGAGGTCATAAGTGTTTTTTAAATTTATTGGGAATGTTTTTCATCGTTATCTTTTGGAAAATAAAATCCCATTACCAGTAGTGTTGTTTGAAGATGGCCACAAAACCCATCTCCTATGCCACCGAAGTTCGCTATGCAAAGAATTTCAAATTATTCTAAATGCTCTGTACCAAAATTCCACAAAAATATTGCAGCCCGCTGATGTGGCTGCCTTTAGGCCAATAAAGACTAAATGGAAGGATGCCGTACTCGAATAGATCAAAAACCCTAACGCCGATAAAAAAGAGGATTTTGTTCCCATTCTTTCAGCCATATTGAACAACATTGACTTGTCTAGAATAGTTCAGAATGGTTTCAGGGCATTAGGTCTATATCCATGGAATGCCAACGCAATAGATTATTCTAAGTGCCTAGGAAAGCGTTCATCCAAAGTCAGTGTGAATATCTCAGTTTGTAAGATGAATCCACTTCCATAAGATGATTTTTCTTTGATGGTTGGGGAAGAGCAAAGTGAAAATTTTTAAAGTATTCAACAAAATTTGGGAAAAGGAGAGGAATTCAGAGTTCTATATAGATTGTGGGAGCGCCATCAAATTACAATGCAAATTGATGGAGAATGAGGAAGAAGGAACGGGTGAGAAAGTAATTGTACTTGTACATAACCAGCATAACACAGAAGATACGACTAGCGATAGATTTCTGTGGAGACTGAGGCAGCATTATCTGAAATTCCTGCTGCGCCACACATATTTCAGAACCCCCTTAAGAATCCTCTATTATAGAGGCCGTAGAGCTCATTTCCCCCGTCTATCACAAAAACAATATCTAAAGTCTTTCGGTATTGAATCTTATCGTTCACTGGCATTGGAAGAAAAGTCGTACTCACACCTGTCAGTGGAAGGAATTTACCAATGGTATGTGTAACTCCACTGTGGGGCAAAAGAAGGTAGGAATTGAATGCAGCAGTTGCAAGAAGTTGTATCATCTAAATCGAGTCCCAAAAACACACCAAATGCATCTTCCAGATGATACTGTCTGTAATCTATTTGTTTGTCATGAATGCTATGAGTTTCCAGAGGAAAGTACTTCCCAAAGTGATCTATAGATATTCTGAAGAGACAAAACAAATAATAATAAACAGGTAAAGTTTTACTTTTTCGGTCCAAAAATAATTTGTTTTGAGCGTAAAATCATTAAAACGTAAAATTTTAAAGTTACATCATTGGATTTTCATTTAAAGATATTTTACCACCTCTCACTGTATTGATATACTTACAGGTAAGATAATGATCGATTCAGTGGCTGAAAAAGGCTATATTTCATTATTATATTATAACTTAAAAGAAAATGTGCTAAGCAGTGCATGAAAATCTGGTGTGCCAATAACTGGAATACAGTGTGCCAATAACTGGATAAAGTGTGCCAATAACTGGGATTATGGTACTTTTTAAACAATTATTTTTAGTAAATAGTTGTATGTATAATATAAATCGCTAACATGGGAATACTAAAGCAACATGTCTCTCAGATCTAAGACAAGTTATAAATAAACTGAAGTTGTGACACAACGGTCACAAGAGTTAATTTTCTTCGTCAAGGTCCTTAAAGTGCCAATAACTGGGTGGTTTACCCGACAACACCGATGAAACGGGACTGTATTATGGAGCAACACCAAATAACTCTCTTTGTTGCAGTTATGAAGGAATAACGGGCTTCAAAAAAGCGATGGATCACATCACTGTTTTGTGTTGCTCAAATGTTTCGGGAACTGATAAAAAATTCTTGTGATTATTGGGGAAAGTAAGTCTCGATGCTTTAAAGGGTTAAGAATAAGCAATTAACCAGTGGAGTACCATGCCAATAGTAATGCATGGATAACTGCGAGCCTCTTACGCAATAGTTGACCAGATAGATTAAAAAATTACCACGACAATCAAGAAAGGTTCTTCTTGTACTTGATAATTGTATGACACATCCTAATTGCTCAAGTGATTTAAAAATATTCAATTGGAATTTCTGCCCCCAAACACAACATCCTCGGTGTAACCAATGGATATTGGGATCATTAAAAATTTGAAAACACTTTGCCGCGGGAATTTAGTGCATTTTATTCTAGTATCTATAGAAGATAACCTTCTCATATCGCCATACACCGCCAACAAAGTTATTTAAAAAGGTGAACATTCTGCAGGCAATAACATTTCTGGCTGAAAGCTGGCGAAATGTGTCACCCGTGAACACAATTCAAAATTGCTTTTTTTTCATTGTTGTTTCAAAAATTCCAGTGCAGTTTTCAACATTCCAGCATCACCCGAAAGTGAATTTAACTTAAAACTGTACAAAGTAAAGAGCCATGAAGAGTTCGACAATATCGACAACAATTTGGACTACTATGACACCAATGAAAACTGTGAAGATGCCAAAATAATATTATACAGGCAACAAGGTGAAGCTTAAGGTGAGGATAGTGATGAAGATGAAATCACTCCTGAGCGTAGCCGAGTGACATCTCAGGATACAAGGAGGTTCATTGAGAGGTTAGGACTCTTCTTTATGCAAGAAGGCAGCGAAGGTAGCCCGATGTCTACCAGCATCTTTGTCCGAATTCATTCCATTTTGTACGAATTTATTAGACAAAGTCCTCGGACGAGGAGATGCGATTTGAACAGTATGTACTCGCGTGTTTATGAGTAAATGAAATATTTGGGAATCGCATGCTCTTAAATAAATACCCGTGAATCTTTCTTTAATAGGACTTTGTAAAAGGAATTCATCCAGCATCGCCTGAGGCCGTGAAAAATATTTTCATCTAGGATTAACAGAATTCTTGAAAATTTTTGATTATTTAACTATTCTCTCTGATTTATCAAGTATATTATTGGTTTAATAAACATTGTTTGCGTTATAAACATTCTTTACTCTGCTTTCTATTATTTCAACGTTTGTTTAAGCCATATACGGGATAGTTCGCCCGATTGGGGCAGCCGCTTAATTGGTGCGCCTGTCCCGATGGATCCCAATCAACCGCAGTCTACTGCAATTCATATTATTTCAATGAAAAGTTTAATTTCCGTAATACAAAACACTCCTGCACTTTGTGTCTAAATAATAATCTTTACTCTACATTCATTAATCTCTCACTCGGGATAAACAAATACCTTTCATTAGAAATCGATCTTTAAAGTCTATGTCCTCTGGGACCCAGGTCCGTACTCGCCGCGAACTTTGTAAGGTGAACTCGGAGAGCTTGTGTTGAGGTGATGGCTTGTGAGGGTCTCCTCGAAACTGCGTGGTGTGATACCAGTGACCGATATCATTTAAGTTCTGATGTATATTAATTGACAATTTAAATGTGAGAGAATAGAGTGAGTACAAAGAAATGGCCGGAAACAGGAAAGAACGGGGACAGCGTAGGCGCAAGGGACTTGCCGACTCACGGTGCAGAACACCACATGATGATTATAATGAAACACATGGCTTTGTTTCCAAATTTTTTATGCTCTATTGTGAGGGATGAGTATTTTTTAATACTTTCATTGTATTTTGATAACTATTTTAAAACTGCATGACTTGTCCTAACCTTGGATGATCGGGAGTGACACAGGCGACCTGATGGTGTTTCCTTGGGTTCATGTTTCTGGTGGGAATGAGTAAATGCGGCCCAAAAACGGCCACGCTGAAGGTTGGTGCGGCGTGGTTCCGTTATTAGGACATTTAAAAACAACTATCCCTTCGAGGTAGTTTACCAACGTCGTTCTTGAAAAGCATTAAGAATTCATGCATATTATTACGCGTTTTACACGCAAGAATTTTTAATACAAACAAATAACTGAAGCATTGTTTTTTGCTGTTGTTTTAGCCACTTTTACTTGTGATAATTGAAGTAACTTACACAGAAATATTTATATTTCATATATCTTATGCTGAATTTAACACTACTTACATAATTCACCAGTTAAGTAAGCACACTAAAAATACACAAGGGAAAAATAATCATAATGTTGAGCTTATGAGGCATTATTCATTTCATAGTAAGGAAGTAAGAACCATTTCACGATGGGCAATTTCCATAAAGCAAAACCTAAGTCAATTGACGTTTTCATTAACATCAAAACAGTGGTACAAAAGGGACTGGCTGTTCTAAAAAACGGAGAACTCCAAAGTGGCTATAAAAATTGGGAAAAAGACTAGGCATAAGCATCGCTTCTGAAGCAGAGTTATGTTAAGACGCCAAAAGGAAATCAGTAAAAAAAGGCTTTGGAAAAGTAAATTTTTATTTACTATAAATATCCGTTCATATCCCAACAAAGCGTTGCTGGCGAAGGCTACGCTACGCTACGATAATGAAATTCGTCGTCAAAGCGAGGGAAAGACGTCACACGAAGAATAATCAATGCCGTCTTCAATTGACAGGAATCCTCATTCTCAGCAAATGTCCATTGCACACGGTTGCTTTTACGTTTAATATGGCAAGGAAATCTTAGAATACCTGGAAATAAGTAGGAATAATGTAGAACTTTCAGCAAAATCCGTGGGTACCCAAAATCCTGGTTACATCGGCAGAGGATATCGAGCTAAATCCTGCAGCTAAATTCTAAGGGTAAGACGAGTGAATGTGCAAAAGGGGTGAACATTTCAGACGGTACTTTAAGAATGCCACAATCTTGAATCAAAGTCTTCGGACGCCACAAAACGACAAACCGTGACGCGCCAAGTGGGCCAGGGAGATTAAATAGCAACCTACCCTGAATTCGTGGAAGTTCAGATAACTGTGGCTTATTTTTAGGCGAGCTCTACCCTCGCCCATCGTAACCAACCCTATGGTTAATGGATAAACTGCATGGCTAAGAGGAGGCCTTCGTATGGGGCCCCGTCACTTAGATCTTTCTTGGTTCATTTTTAGCCATCCAAATGTTAATCGTACCCAGTCGTCGTCGCACGCTGCAGGCGACATAAAGGAGACAAATCAATAAGTAATGAGGAGGAAGTAAATACGGACAAGAGGAAGACGTAGCAGGAATTTCAGTCGCCGAACAGCATGATCAACCGTAAAATTTTGAGGACTGTCTTCTTCAACAGTAGCACCTATCAAATTTGATTTAGGACAACCATAAAACGGAATTTAGTAAAAAAAGGAATTAAATTTGTTTAAGGCAAAAAAACGCAAATTCATCTGCAGGTGATTCAAAATCCCAAAATATTCACGATAAAAACAATGAGGTTTCAGCATCGTTGTAGATCGGTGATGAACAATCGGTGAGAACCATGCCTCTGACGTTTAATTGCCTGCACCCGATTAGTCGCCTTTTACGACAAGCTGGGAAGCTGCGGGAGTATTCTCAATTCCCCGCCCCGCAGGGAAGTCCACGTGCAAGGAGGTTGCCCCACACATTTCAACGATTGAATTGGCGATGTACTTGCACCGTCGCGAGAACAGTTGACGGGAGGCAGGCGGTTAGGTGTCGAATGACAAATAAAGAATCAGACCACAGCGAGAAATACATATAATTCCAAACAAAAGAGACAGTCGTCTCAATGCATGCAATACAGGCGTGACTCATGAGAGGGGAGGGCTCATTCACCGGTCGCCGTGACAAAACCACGGCACTCCGTGAAAAATGCAATGGTGTTACCCCTTCCCCAAGTGAAGCCAGGAACATGAATATTATTATTGAATATAAGAGTGTGCCTTCCGATGTGTTGTCACCATCTGCTCGTTTCAAAGTGTTTACCGAATTCGACACTCTCGTCGCTGATGGCTAGGCGATCCGAATTTTACCGGGAAGTAAACCTGTACTCAAGGTCTGTTGACCGAAATTCATATTCTTGATTGTGCGGCACATCAAATTCATAGTTTCTCAATGCTATTCCTCTGATTTCTAATGTAAGCAATAAGTAGTAAATATTGAGAATACATGGATCACTCTGAACTCACCGTCACGCTGCGGACAATTATGGAAACTGATCAAAGTGCACCCGACGTGGCAACACAATTGAAGTTCCTGCTTCTTCTACATACTCTCCTTGGCTTGAAAATTAGCCATTTGTGAATCTTACGGTGGAATAGCGCACAGTGAGAAATCGCTCAACTCAAATGGAGTATTTTAACCAAAAGCTGAAGCTATTCGGATGAAGAGATTGATTACGCGTATTAACGAATTGAATTCCATGCAGCAGTTTATTTCACCTCAAAATGCACTCTCCTTAAAATAAAATTGAGCGAACTTCCTCATTTTAAATAATTCACCGGAGTCAGCCACAAAACACAATTACAATCCAAGTGAAAACACAATCACGAGTCAACTGGAATGTAATTTTGGTGGCAGCGGTGTTGTGAAGTCGACATCAAAAGTCATTTTGCACTACACTCCCTTAACAATTTTAAATAGTTTCATCAAAAACAATTTTTTTATGATAAAAACACAAAACAAAATATGAAATTAGTCTTCTGAAACAACAACAAAAAAATAAAAATCTCATTAGAAAAATCAATGTACTTGGCTATCATCACCGAGTATTTCTTTTATATTACCAGTTTAACTAACACCATTTTGTATCGTCCGATGTCATATTGAGTGGGGCAATTCTTCGCAATGAGGGGAAAATCGCAATTTTCAGAGCGAGGGGTGTTTTCTGCAGTGAAATGTAGGAGCGCAGAAGGTCAAAGTGTTTGATCCGCCATCGAGTAGTTGCAATCTTCTCCGCCATGCTGTGTCTCGCTGATGGCGGCTGAAGTTCGGGAAATCCAGAGAGAGAGGGGGTGTGAATCCACAGCAGATCATTATCGGCAGACGGGGCAAGACCCGAGACAACAGTGTCTTCAGGAACAGAGCAGGAACCGCCACCTCCTCTGGTCGCGATGAATTAGCTTCCCTCACGTGAATCACCTTCCTCCGGAGTTTGTACCTGTTTGCATATAAGCAGGAAATATCGTCCATCGTAAGTCCAGGCTGAAGGGCAACATTAGAAAACAGCTTACAGACAATTAGGATTACAATCCTCGTATTCTGAAAACAAATGCAACGCCTTTTCGAACAGCACTCCTGAGAGTCTCAATATTGCTTTTTCTGTTTTTGTTGCTCTTCAAAATGGCAAAAAAGAAAAACAAGTAATAAATAATATTATGAATTTTAATTTTAAAATAATGATTGTTATGGTTAAAAACTGAAAGGAAATGTCGCCAGTTTGGTATAGCGAATAAGATAATGTGGCGTTATGGTAAAAAACAACAAAAGAAAAGCTGAATATGTCATAAGTTATTTGTTGTCAGTTTCCTTTTTCTCAATTAACCACAAAAAAGTTATCTCCAACAATTGCGCAAAACATTTCTGGCAAACTGGCTGATTGGGGTGAGTGACCGGGCACAGTATTTATCATATAATGTTAAAATTTTTAATTGAATAAAAAAATGGAATGCATGCAGTGCAAAACTGCGACCCTGAAGTGGGTGGTAGCAAGGTGGCGGCAGATCATGAGGATTGTATGTTGCCCCAGCCATCTGAATCGAAAATTATTGGAATTTGATTTTAGTAATTGTGTAAATACTGATAATACAATATAATTACAATATACATACAGTTATTATAATATGTAATCGTCACATATGTACCTCCCCGCTGTTTATGCATTATGCTGTGCCTCTTCACCAGCAGTACCTTAGTGCGCACTCAACTGAATTATTTTATCGAACCCATAGCCCACAGGACAAGGTTTCGTTAGTGCAAGGCTTATTAATGAAATAAGAAAGCCGAGTTCTCTGAAGCCACTTGATATGGGATACTCGGAAGCTCGCGATTCGCTTCCATCGATACCAAGTCCACGAGAGGCAAAGTGGGCATAAGGCGTATTCCCCAGTGCGTCAAATTAACTTGCCGTACTGCGCAGTCGACCACCATTTAGGGTGCCCCGTCCGCCATAAAGATTAAATATATGCAGGAGCGACAATCATCACTCACCAGTTCCTGCGTTACGAGTGTTCAGTGACTTGCTATCACTGGATGGAGGTCACACTGGTCTTCATACACAGCTGCAAAAAAATATTCGGTGAAAGATACGCAAAGCACGAAACAACATTAAAGAAATTCAGATTTCCTGTACCCCTAAGGAACAATAGTTTATACATGATTCGTATTTTCGTTCTAATCTCGGGAAGTCTGTGCCACTTTCAAGAGCCTGTGCCTCTGCTATGGGGAGCTTGATAGCAGAGTGAGATGAACTAGAGAAAGGCCCAAAAACTAACAACCATACTTATTAATTCGCTTTTCCTATATTCTTAAAATACTTTTATTGCTTTAAATTAGACTCGGATTTTCGCTCCACGCTTGGAAAACGTTTGCCAAATGTAAGTCTTCATACCTCTGTGATGAGGAGTGCGGCGGCCAAGCGGGTAGAGAGCTCCAGGCTTTTAAAAGTCCCGCGTAAAATTCTTGCTTCAAATCCTAAGCACACCCTTGAACGACAGTCCTCGAAGTGTGAGGAGTAACAGGGAGATGTACGCCCACACTAGATTCGCGAAAATTCAGACGACGTAGGCGTAATTTGAGGCGAGCTCTAGCCTCACATATTGCAACCAACTTTCGAGTCCATAGGTATATTTTTTGTGCAGTAGGAGGCCTACGTCAGGTGGCCAGACAATTTGACCTTTCTAGATCCATTTCGCCAGCCCTAAGTTCATCCTGCCTACAAGTGGCACGAAGCAGACAAGAAGCGTTTAATGATGAAATGCGGAATAAAGGAAGATGAATGTAAGGCGCGTAGAAGGAGGAGCGGCCATAAATTCGAATTGAAACAATTCGCAGCGAATTGTCCATCATAACGACTCGTATCGCTGTCGGCTTTCTCTTCCACCAATTGAAGACCACAAGCAGTTATCTGTATAGGGTCAGAATGATTGCTTGAAATTCGGTTTAGTTCCGCGAGATATATGAGTTATAACTTCAAATGGCAAACACAATCTACCATGTAGTGATCAGGAAAACTTAATACATCAATTCCATTTTTATCCACTGGTACCCATCAAAAGCACCTAGATAAAATCGGAACGGAGAGCCACCACCCCCTAGCCCCTATAATAGATGAACGGGTCATTAGAAAGGCCCTTCGGTAAGTGGAAAGCCGGTCACAACCAGAGGCTCTTTCCGTCCCAGACCCATGAGAGGATCACGGCGTTATTGAGTGCCCCGAACTTCACCTACCAGACCGGCCTCTCTCTCGTTGAGGATGTCCCTCTCTCAGGAGTATCGATGGATACATCAGAACCCGGTGGTACATCCAGCCCTTACACTGAATAAGATTCCTCCGACGAAGACACGACATTAGGAAGAAGCGGAAATGACTCCACTGCAGATGACAGTGAACTGGGAAAGTGGCGCTGAATAGCCATTTCCCCCACCCATCCCTCCAATTCCCTTCCGCATCCAGCGGAAAAACCTCCAGAAGGAGTCACCGGTTCACGGGATCTCCTCGGCCTCGTGCACGGGACTCGCGTGGTCCATTGTTGTTTCCACTCTTCCCCCAAAAAAAGTTACTTCCTACGCGATTGAGTGAACATGAACTCTAACGACGTCAACAACTCATGAAATTTGGGTGGCAAACACTGCTTTTTTACAATATGCTTGTGTCCATGACGTGATCAACTTAACTGGGAAGGGCCGCCGATCTTTCGTCGTACAGAGCTCAAGAGGAAAAGACGGATAGAAAAATACGTACTTCTTTATTTTTCAAACTCCATGAATACTGACAATAGCAAAAAAAATGTGGGCTATTCCATAATGCTAGAATGAATAGAACATAAGATACCATGTGGACATCTTGAATGCGGAAATTCCCTAAGTGAGAATACGAGTCGCGTGGAGAGGGCTCACGTCCCGTCGAATCACTGTCGTTCGCTCCCTCGCGCCACCCTCGTCCGTCAACCCCCAACGGAAAACCCTACCCCTCTTACAGCTGACGCTTAGCAGCCATTGGGGGGGGGGGGAACAGGGTATATGCCCCCTTCCTCTTCCAAGAAATATGCTTCTCAAAAAAATGTCTTCCATTCATTTTCTTACATAACCTGTATTAGTGATTGAATTCATTTCAACACTTTGCATGCTATGGACGTAATATTACGCTTCGTGAAATGATTTCATTTTTGCAACGGGCCTAATATAATATTATGCCATCCGTCTTTTGAATAGAATTGAATCCGTAGTTTGTCAATTGTTAGCAAAGTGGTACTAACATATAAATAAACAAGTGAAAAAACAAACAACAAAATTCATTCTTCAAATGATACCAACACCTATTCCTCGAAACAAATGTTGGTTGATAGAAAAAACACAAATGTATTGAAAATGGCAGTAATGGGGTACAGAACTAAGGTCAGCACGGTAAGTGATAAAGGGGCCTCGACGCAATAGGTCATTTCGCACTGCCTACCTCTCTGTCGCTTACATTTATCTGTTCTGTTTTTCTAATATTTGATACATTAGTTAAATTATGCGATTCTATACACTACTAATAAGATCTTAATCATTCGAAAAAGCATAACGTGGTCGTTTGCTTCAGTAATACTTCATAAAAATACATCCTCTGGCTTACCGCTAATTTATTTATCAAAATGATGTAGGCTTAACGGAGGCCATCATCTAAGAACTTCAAAATGTTTCCATAAACGACAGAAATTATAATAAATTTTGCCAAACGCGTAGCTATTAGGGCCCCGGACAATAAATGGCTCAAACACATGCTAGGTGGATCTCAACACTCATATGACTCGCGCTTTACTCTGCGTACACAGCTGGCGTCCTTAAAACCCCCGCCACGCGCCCATCGAGACGACTAGCGGGGTAGAATGTAATTGAATATATTATCTTTCAAGGAATATGATGAATACATTAATGGTGGGTATGTACCAGGAGTGAAATGGTTAAATACTACGGCATAGTAGTTGACTACGAGGTCAAAGACTGAGCTGTCTGACAGGCACACACGGCAGAAATTACAACTACGGAATAAAAGTCAAAATAGTCTTTTTGTTTGTCACATACTTATATTTTTTTCATCCATAATTATCTCAAAACAATGCTCACAATTCCGTGGAAACTATTATCTCATGGGAATAATTTATGAGTAAACTTTACACAATTCCTTTCAATGTTACATCATTATTGCATAGAACTTTACGAAAACATTTTTACACAACGATTATATACGTGACTGATACCACAATTACTGCAATGACTCATTTCTCGAAAATAGCAAATGTGGAATAAACAGAGTGTGAAATGTTCGTGCAATTAAAGAGAAATAGAAAGGAAAAAAATACTGAGGAAGGTAAGAGCCTCGATTCAGGAGATTCCAGGCTCGAACTCAGGTCATGACAATGATATAACGAGCAAGATGGATTGATTCAGGCGATAACTAGAGAAAATTTAATATACGTAAAGAAAAAAAAGAACTTAACAGGGAACAACCAACAGAGCTACTGCAATGTGTTACTGTTGGAATATTTGTGAATGCAATATCAATATTTATTTTTGTGAGTTACTATGTGCATTGCTGTTTGTCGATTTCTTACATATAAGTTTCAGTTTTGAGAATCTACAACAGACAATACATGTGCTTTTAAGGTTCAAGTTATTAATTAATTCCCATCCTTGAAAACCAACCCAGGACAACACCAACTGTTTCAAATAATGAGTAAAAGAATACATGGGCTAAGATTCAGATATGGCATTACCTCCGTAGAACTTATATTCTAGATTAAATGAACTGGATGAGGCTTTTTGCTAGAGAATCAATTTAAGAAGTCAGCAAGTTCACGATATACAAGACTTTGCGAGAGCAGTTCCGAAATTACGAGAAATTATCAAGATGGTGTGTCAAATTGACAGGAGTGGCATCAGCGAGTGAAAGCAGCGAGGTTCTCATTTTCGCGTTTTGACGGTCGGTCCAAAAAGACGGCAATTAAATCAAATATTATCAACCGATCCATTTAAATAAAATACCTTAGGATAACTACTGTGCGTGAATGTGCATCCACTCTCTCAGTGGGTTGGTTTGGATAGGTGAGGGTAGACCTCGCCCTGAACTATGCCACAATCACACGATCAGGGAGGGACAGTTCCTTTCCCTGGGTCACCACTGGCATTTTGAGGATTTTAATTGGGTGATGCCCGAAAGCTTCGCTCGCTTCACTAGCCCATAACGATACGGTCAAAAGTTAAGCGCTCACTCAAGCCACTAAGCAAACACACACACGGAGTGGAATGAGTATTGTACACTACTTATGCATTTTATTCCAATAAGAAAACCTGAAATATGATGCTAGAGAAGAATTACTTTATGTAACCTTCAAATAATTTCTTATACCTTAACATCCAACACTCATTCACAGAGATAGTTGAGGGTAAAACTCATCCCCGACTAAACCAAAGGAGTGTGAAATTCACATTTCACGGCTGAAGAGCCATTTTTTTCCTGACCCAGGGAAGTATTTTCAGTGGGGTGTTAGAGAGCGTCACTTGACATTTGATCATAGAACCGATCGGTAAAAAGATCAAACGTCGACGGTGCCGCCATTTCCCCAGCCGTACTTCCTATTCTATCCTAATCCGGGATAAATCAAATTAATACTAACGCGATTTAATTCAATAATGATAATAAAAAAGCCTATATAGCACCAATGATAGTAATTTCAAGTAACATCAATTAGTCTCGGTTTTATAAGAGCACACACTCAAAACGCGCCGATATTTTTTATCTTTCCTCGGTTTTCAAAAAACCCCTTTTTTAATGCAAATAAACATTATTCTTGCCAACATTAACGCATAATGAAACCAGCATTTATTTTTATCCAAATTACGTTGTGATCGAGCCAGTCGTAATTCTCTAAAGCCCATCCAAATTGGGTATCTATACTTATGAAATAAGTAGTATCTATGTCCTAATAATCATAAATACCTGTACATCCTTTTTTACCTCCAACAGCATTTTGAGCATCAGCCGAATCTTTCCTCTCCATTGGGCCTGGAGTCCTTTCACTGAGTCCGTCCATAAAAATCAGCAGTTCCTTCATATATTGTTCCAATAAATATTTATTCCTCACACTGATTCAACTGTGATTCACAATCGTTTTGCAAAGATAAGTAGCTCCAAGTCTTCTGAATGCAAAAAGACATATTGTCAAGGAATTACGTCTTTCACAATGAAACGAAAGCAAAACTTGAGATGCTGGCTGGAAGAAAAGATAGCAACATTGAGCAATTCGTTCGCACCAGAGACTAATGATGATGATCAATAAGGCTAATTTCTAGTTAACAGCGATGCTACTTACCGATTAAACACACAATGCACCCAAGTTTGGCTAAATAGAGCAAGTTGGTGGTAATTGCAGGACGGACATTATTCGTGATAAATGACTCAGAACAACACGAAAATGAGTATCGAGCCACAAAGAGTGAAAATGACGAAAACTCCCACGCCGCGGCACAGTGTCTCTGGACAACGGTGTCCTGATGCTAGAGGAAGGGAGATGGTCCGTCCAATGGCCACACGGGTGGATGTCGACTGGGGGAAGCTGAGCTGTGGCTCAGCGAACACGCACAAAAATGATTCGTTCCTGGAGAAGACCGATTCCGTTTGAAGAGTGAATGAGAAGGGGTACGCGGGACGGTGTCCAGACTCCGACGTCACCCTCTGCCACTGCTCTCTCTAGCCCACGCTCCCTTTCCGCGGCGAGTGACACAGATTAAGGTCCGGCGGAAATGAAGTTGGAGAGAGCGATGATGGAGGAAGGAAGAAGACGGGAGAAGTACTGAGACAGAGCTTGGATATTATCTCCAAGTATCTTCTTCACCCCGGTAACGCTTTGGTAACACTTAGGAAACGAATGTGTAATTCTAAGGACTTTTACTACAAGAAGGACATGCTGGAATATTTCATGTTTAATCGATGACGTTCAACTATCTTGATTCAATAGTTGCTTTTGTTCTTTCTTTTGTTTTGTGAGAGTCGTGTCGTCGTGTTCCGCGCTTTGAGAATAAAGCACATGTGTTAATTGCAAAGTCGTGTTATCCCTAATAATCCAAATATATAATAGCAGCAAATATTCAACAGGACAAACTAAAGTGTAATTTTAGTCATTTTGACTTAGATGCTTTACGTTGTATTTACATAGCGCTAATAATCAACTATTGCTCATGAATTTCCACGAGCAAAAATTCCTCTGCTCCAGGAATCGAACCACGGACCTTTGGATTTCTGGGCCACTATGTTGTCACGGCTCCCATGGCAATTGTGCCGAGGCTGATGCCACGAGGTGGTAAAGCCAACTTCACCGGTGATCACTCGGCAGGTTTTGAAGTATTACACATCACTATTGCATTTAAACATCCCTCCACACCTTGTGCATCCGATGGCACCGAAAGATGGGAATCAGTAACACCTGTTGAGATGGTATGTGCACCAACTTAACACGTTTGTCACTCGGTAATCACGGCCGACGAAAATAGATTTGTTTCTAACCTTATGTTCTGATAACTATGAGGCGTAACTTATAACAGAATATTTCATTTTATTTGGGAAAAATCACATCTAAACTGTGAATACGACCGGAAAATTTTTGCAATCTGCTCCGGCACAAAAGAAGCAAGGAGCCCTTAACCTAAACTATTACCATGAAAGCATTTTAGACAATTAGCAAATTCCAGCAAGGTCACCACCTCAACCTTCCCGATAACCAACTTGCTTCTTGTAGTTCACAATCAATCACTGTTTTGAGTCGATGTGTTAATGTGAAAACAACATTAAAACAGCCTTCATCCCTTCTAAATAACATTTTTTCCAAACTGCTAATCTTTCCGCCTTCACCTCTTCAGTTGATCTCCTTACCCTAAGTTGTGGTGTTATCAAAACTCTCTACATAAATGTGTACATGTATGTGTGCGTTCATTACCGTCTAAGTTAAAACTTATATTTTTGTGTTATTAGTATTGAACATTTTACATTTTTTGTATAAATATCTACTACTTCTTAGCCTATCAACAATCTCGATAATGGCTTATTTTTGTCAAAATGCCTTTTATTAAGAGTAGAACATTTCCTATATTTTCGATTGAAGGAAAATTTCTCGGGATTCCCACCGGGTGTGGTATTGGGTTTATTCACCCAACGTTTCAATGGCTGAGTCTGCCATCGTCTTCAGGGGTTCACTTGCAATGGTTCTTCTTACGGTACTTATTTATTTATTAGCTTAGGTAGCGGAGCATTGCTTGGACCTCGGTCATAGGATGGACTTCAAAAATACGAAGGTTTTGTGCCGCACTTCTAACTATTGGGATAGAATTGTGAAGGAGGCAATTGCTATTAGCCTTGAGGAGAAGAGCTTGAATAGGGATAAGGGCTTTCAACTGAGCAGTGCCTGGAATGCCATAATTAATCGTTACATCCGCACTCAACAATAACGGCAACCAGGGAGATCAATAAATAAATAAGTAAATAAATAAGCACCGTAAGAAGTACCATTACAAGTGAACCCCTGAAGACGATGGCAGCCCTACCCATTGAAACGTTGTGTGAATTAACCCAATACCACACCCGGTGGGAACCCCGAGAAATTTTTCTTCAATCTATACGCCGGGAAAACATAAAATTTTACATTGTATTTTCTATTGTTTGCTCTCATAGGTTTTACCTAGAGCATAATAAAAATATTCTATACCTACCCTCATACTCCTCAACACAAACAGAACCTCAAACCTTCCATTTCCCTAGTTTAGCCTAATCCTCATCCCCTCCTTCGCACAATCTGTCCTCAACTTATCTTTCAACCGCTTTATTATGTTACTGAACGTAGGATATGGCACTGGGATGCTGAAACCTGGATCAGTCTACATTAAATTAAGCGTGGAGTTTACAACTGTGTTTCGGAATGAAGATTAACATCTTCCAATCATTTTATATGATACGTGGAAAGATGTGGTGGAAATCTTCTTCCTCTCCTTAAGCAGTAGGACATTTTTATGAAGAACTTGGCAGTACTGTTGCACTTAAAAATGTTGATGTAAGCAACGAAAAGCATAGTGCGTAAATGAATTCATTGGAAATATTGCAATGACTAACTTCCAATCGGTCATGGCTGCACCGATTCATTATTTCGCAACATCCCAATTGATCAAATGTGAATTTAAATGCAAAAAACATAGCTACCAACAAGTTCAAAAGCTGGTCTGATAATAAAATATTATTATGCATTTGAGAGGGATATCTATCACCATTGATAAGAGTGAGGAGAAAAAGCTTAAGGATATAAGGACGAATAGGGATGCATTACTTCTGAAAAGGCACAAGTATAACCACAGGCATTGAATTAATTTCTAATAACAGAGCAATTCGAACCCAAATATTAAATTTAAAATTCCAAAGGTATAAAACGATTAGAGTAAAAGTCAATAACATGCAGAAGCAGAGAAAATAATTTCAAATATTTTTGCAAGCAATTAAAAAAAGTAACCTGAACATGTTCGACCGCCCAATATATCTTTTTACCAACATATAATCAGCCACCACATGATGTTGTACGTAGAAAATGGCACTTGGCCGACAAAACCTGGGTCGGTCAATGTAAAATTAAGTGTACTGCCTACTATTGTGTTTCATTATGGAAATAAAAAAGTTCCCCACAGTACCACGCCTCAAACGATATCTTAAAATTTAAATAAGCAATTAACTCCCTCTCCCAATTTATACGCGCAATGTCTTACACTTCCACAAAAAATCACCACTGCGCAATCTGCCCCAAGAAAGCCTCTCGTCAGCTCCATGAGCCTCCCCTTGGTGAGGCGCAGTCGCAACTATCATCGGAGAGGGGATGGGGATGGACCATCTGGAGATGATGCTGGGCGCTAGTCCATTGCCGCGCGTGCCTTGTCAGGCACTCGGCACGCACTCAGTGGCGTCAGACGGGCGCCCCCCGCCTGCCTATTCATTTGCTCCAGCCCGAACTCACACTCGACAGGGTCGTTGTCAGCGATTCATTTCTGTGATTCGGGTCATGTGGTTGGGTTCACGCCAATGAATCGTACTCCGTAAACAGCATAAAATGGACGCAAAGACCACACAAACTCAATGAACGACTTCCACCAAATTATCACTGCCGTTCAAATTGGAATCTAGGGCTGCAACTTGACGCGATCTAAGCGAGCCGAATGACATTGCGATTCGAAGTAATTTATCGAGCAACAAATCCATCGAAGACCTCTTTGTGTTGCTCCATACCATGGCGAAATGAATCACTAAAATCATTTAAATTGCGCAGATTTTACAGTTGGATATTTATTAATGCGTTTCCGAGAGAAATGTTCAAAATTGTTAAAAATGTAATTGCATAAATTTTCAATCCTTCACCTAACTAATTTTGAAAAATTTGACTGGAATAATATCTTTATTCCTCTTTACGCCATATTAGATGCGCTCCTGGCGTCACTGATATTTTTGTTGCAATTTTTTAACCAAAACTGTGTTCGGCCCAGATTCCTCAGTACATATTATGATATTAAAATAAGCCAACTTTTCTCCACGTGATTCCATTTCCATTAGTGCGACGATTCTTCAACAACCCAACAACCAATATGGCGAATTTGTAAGGTTTCATGAATTTAAATGACTTCAACAGTATTATTTCTTGCTAAGTTTAGAAGAACCTCTTGCCTTACCAAAAAAATTACTCTCGAAGTTAACTCTGACAGTAGAGACGAGTAATTATTGATTCCGTTCGACAACAATGAAATATTTCAATGTAAGGGATGAAGAATGAATGAATCACACCTACACATATCATTCAACAACTCCAATTAAAGTAATTTGAGAGTAAAGTTTAGCAAATGTGCGAAATAAATATTTAGAAACACTTATTACCACATTACATTTGCATTTAAAGAATTAGGAGCTTTTAGCTACCTGCAAATAGCTGCCTCGTCAAACAAAGAGAAAGGCAAACGATACAAACACACAACAAAATGCATACATCTCCTTCATAAACATAGGTCACCATTCGCAAACATGATTCTTCAGTATACCTACTCCGCAATTCTCGGCGTCACAAAAATTCCACTACAATCTATGCCATTCTGAGCCTGATTCTTTGTCTTTTAAACATTTCTCCATTGAGTAATAACACTTAACGATAAAAATGCCAGAAAATAATACTTTTGTCACAAGTATATCATGCCATATTCCATCTTTTAAGTAAGCCATAAAATTTTTAATCCTAACATGATCTCCATGAATTTTACACCCACATACAACGGTGAGCTTTCTTAAACTTGGAAAATCTACGAATGGGGGTGAGTAGCAACTATTTGTTTTCTTGAATTACGGTGATGATGGGTTTGGTTACTGTAGAACGTAAGTATTTATATTAGCATTATCTTGCCACGACAATTCATGAAGGTATGAGGATAGTAAAGATAATATTCTTAGCGTTTTAAATAGACGTCTACAAGGCTTTCCGCGAGTTATCAGGCGGTCTTTTCTGCAATTTGAAAATATTCCCTCAGCCCCTTGCATTTTCCATAATTTTATTGTATTTCATGATGGGATTGGTATGCATTTTGATTACATCTTTAATGCTTGAAATGCCAAAAAAAACTTTATTACGTTATACTGAAACATTTTTCCGGTGTTCTTTCCGCTTACAATGCCCATCCCCGAGAGTCATTTTCAGAAATTGTTAATATTTTTCAGTTCGGAACTGAGTTATTACTTTAATTGGTTATTTTGTTTTAGCTGGTTATCAAATTGATTAGATAAGATTTTGATTAGCTAAGTTCACGGCCATTAGCTGTAAGCCATTTCTCCAGCCATTTCATGACATCCATTATTCTATCCTTAAGCCCTGAATGCATTTCGCTCAAAGAAGTCATCTTGTCTGTGAGGCATCACGTGGCATCTTAAGCATATAATAATACGTCACCACTGATGTTGCTCCTTTAAAAAATCATTTATGCATGGGGTAGCGAGGGGCAAGAGCCCGCATGGGAAAAGATACCTTTGACCACATAGTTCTCTGAATGCCGGGAGGTTTGGTTCACTTGTATACAATGTTTCATTCACGTGAACAACTGAAGCACATGGTTAAATTCAGTGGAAGACGACACGAGATTTTCTTTTTTTTTGTTTTCATGCAACTTCAATCTAAATTGTAGGAGCTCGTAATTTTTATCCGTGCCTTGATTGTTTATTTCACTACCATATTTGCGTAGCATTTCTTTAAACGTATTGTTAGCCGTGAAAATTCGAGCAATTAGCTGGTTCTCAGCTCACCTCACTTACGGATGCGTTATGGCGGATTAGGTGTTGAAAGTGCCGTTGAGGTAAGAGCCCTGGGGCAAGTACCGACCCCCGATGAGGACTCTTGCCCCACGGGCGCTGACTCCTGCCCCACTCTTTTCCATTACTTTTTCTATGACCTCATATTTCCTGCTATAAATACTTCGTTGATACTCGTACAGAAGTAAAATGTCCAACTTTAAGAAAATGTATTATTGAACCATACCTCCTTTGTTCCCTTCAAGTTCAGCTTTAATTATTGATCCAGGGCAAATAGTCGATATCCAACCCAATCATTAAAAAAAATTCATCTTTCGATACTTCTTCTTCGCCAATGAAACAATCATAACTTTACTCGGGCAGGATTCTTGCAGCAAGTATACAGGATAGTCACCGGACGACATTTGGGATCAAGACGGGCTGGGCATATATGTACTTCATTCAGCAATCCTTTCCCCTACCTTATTCAATCTCTTTGTTAATGATACCCCTTCCTCTCCGCGAACCCACCTTCACCAGTATGCTGATGATACCACCATTCTTGCCCAGGGTTCCGACCCGTACAGAAGTCATGCAAAACCATCTCGACGGATACGAAGAACTGAGTGTAAGTGCTGGAAAGTGCACGCACGTTGTCTTTTCAAGACACCCGAAAGCCGGAGAAGGTCACCAGCTTTTCTACGGAAATACACGTACTCCTAAATGCCAAACAGTAAAATATATCGGCGTTCTGTTGGACAAGCGTCTTACTTGTGCTAGTCACATCAAGTCCCAAACTGAAAAATCATTAGGTATCCACGCAGCGCTATTCTGTAAAACTCTTCCATTAAGCCATTACTGTCATATGCCTCGCCTGAGTGGCTTCACGCTAGCACAACAAACTTAAATAAGATTAAAACCTGCGAAAATAAAATAATTCCTAAGACGTTCGTAATGTTCTGACAAATTTTCAATACTCTTTTAGGGAAACCATTAATAAACTGCTAGAGAATCTTTGGGACAGCAATTCCCCAAAAATCTACCCATAGAACCCCTAAATGTGCCCTGAACCCATCCCTTATTCCTTTCCTTCCTAACCCCTGCAATGCCTTGGCCGATATCTTCACTCCATCAGTTGACAACAGTCTATGAAACCTGATTCGCCGAGAAAAAAGCCCATTGGCTTGGGGCATGGAATACACCTATAAAAAAACTCCACTTGACTTGGCTACTTTATTCAGCAATGTCTTTAAGCACTTCAAATTTCTTCTCCGGTATTCGCGGGTTGATAATAGCGAAGACAGAAATGAGACACACACGTCCGAGAGATTTTCGAGGCTTTTGTCACAAATTTGCAAAACTAATTACACTTGAGGGGAATACGCTCCCCGTGAGCAATTTATCCGAGGAATACACTCCATTCGGGTGTAAATGAGAAATAAGGCTACTAAATACGGGACTAAGACACCTTCACGAACTGATTCACGAACACGATATACATATAATGGCATACATTTGCAAATTCATGCAGGGAGACAACCAGAACGTCCCTTTTCCAATTCTAATCGTCTAGACGATGTACTTAAGACTAATCGAGCCTCTATATGGAAGTGGAAGGAATATTACTTTTGATAATCGGTTTCGTAGCATACCTTTGGCCTGGACTATCTACTAGTGAAAAAAATTACGGCAGTTGGGGTAATTCGTGCCAATAATAGGGAGCTGCCGCCAGATTTTGTGACTGATAAAGGTAGACGCGAAGGAAGAAATAGGTTCCAGGTGAAAAAAATATTCATCGGCTTCTTCGATCCAGAAATGAATAAAATTGTACTTGCTTCCCTAACAATGCATTACGATGACGCAATTGATAAATAAACCAGAGTCGACACATTTCTACAGCCTAAGGAAGGGAGGTGTGGATGCTGTCGATGAAATGGTGAATAACCCAGAAAAACACGACGCTGGCCCTTAAAATAGTGTTTCAAATTATTGATATTTCTATAATTGATGCTCAAGTTGTATATTTAACTAATATTAGAGACAAATATGCCTCTCAGCCAACTTTTTTAAGGAATTAAGTTTGCCCTTAGTATAAGGGAATGCTATAAATAAAACTGTAGCAAAAACTTAGCCTAAATCGCTACGCAATGAGACCTCGTCACTCTACTTGAATATCCCGAGCCTTCGAAATGGAAACGTTCGACATAAGGTCATATGAAAACCGTGTAAGGGGAGTGTTTACCAGAATACCAGTTACAAATTTTGGGATAAATATTTTATGTTATTTTTCTATTTTAGCAAATATAAAACATTTTACATGAATAATAAGATACTTCGTGCCTTAAAACCCAAAATTGGATAGTTAGCATAAAATATTTTTACGAGTGTCCAATAAGCTGCATAAAAGACTTAGTTGAATATTTTATCCTAAGATCAATATTTTGTTAATAATGTAAAAAAAATAGTTTGTATCAACGTAATAACGGAGACGTATTTAAAATACAAAATACCTGCATCAATCCAAAGAAACGAGAAAATAATATCTTCTACGGGCGGGGTGTCGCTAGTCGCCTCCCCACAAAGGGACAGTGCCGCGGTCATCCGCTTCCCAGCGACCCCGTTGAGAAACAACGCCTTTCATTGCCTCCCAGCTGCAGCAATGTACGAGGCAACACAGATGTCCCAGGAGAAGTGATTGCGATTGCCATCATCCCCGCCCTGCCTGCAAGGCGCATCATTGACGTTATTGCGGGGTGAATATATTTTACAAATTGTCCGTTTTTTGTTATTCTATGTATTCCCCTGTCGTTTTGTGCAGATGACGGGAATGAAGGTAAATTTTAAACGATTTTGTTCGTTCTTGAGTAATGCTAGACAAAGTAAAAACCGTTATACACATCGGCCCCCGCATCTACTAAAAATGTGAGGCGTTCCTTTTCGCATTCGTCTACATACAACGACTCTGTCTCTCCGGCGTCGGTGGCGAGGGCGCTGACCCTTTTCGTCGCGGCAATGTTTCTCCCGGGTCCCCCATCCCCATGTGGGCCCGTTTCCTTCCGCCCCCGTTTCCATCTCCTAGGCCTTGGGGTGGTGTGCTTGAATCGCTCGGGATTCATTCCGGCACGGAATAATCTCTCATTCCGTGTAAATGCATTTAGGTACTTTACTTAAAGGAAATCCTTCTTCGACTTATTTAAGGTAAGTACCTTGAACCATTTTTATTATATTGTTCATATTATATAATGTTTTACGTCGGCATATAGGTACTTTACAGAAAATGAAAACATTAACAACGGAAAACCAAAAAATAATTTTACTGCCAAAGATGCAGCAATGCATTGACAGGAGGTGACGCTGAAACTTAACACATTGACTGCCACCATGTAAGTCATTTTTTGATCGACCCAGGCCAAGTATCGATTATTGTAGGAATGTGTACAAAATGTCGTTGCAAACATGAATGTACATGTTTTTTCTTGTTTATTAACGTTTTATTACCTTTCTATTGATGTGCACTTGCCTTTTTTTACTTTTTTGCTTCCGAGTCCATGGGTGTCATTTTTGCACACACATAAAAATGCATATTTTCGTTTTATTCCATCATTGCATGTTTATATTTGTTTTTTGAAGTGTACAAAGTTGATGCATAAATTATTAGGGTTTCCTAATAGGTAGAGATGCGTGAAATTTGCGAGACGCGATATCGGGAAATATGGCAAAATAACGCGAAATATCGCGACATTTTTTAATAAAATGAAATTCCACCTATTTCGCGAACTTAGCGTGAATTTACGAAAACAAACAGAGTCATGATCGATTAAGGCCTAAGCCTACATTGTTTCCAGCTGCTGACATTCATTTGCTGTATCTCATTACGATACAAAGGTCAATTGGCTGGTTTAGGCTCGCACATATCTCATTCGCGTAACATTGTGCACCGTAGTGATGTCCAGAATTTGCCGTTAAATTAATCACAGCCTTTCCCTTCGATTCATATTTAGCAATCCTGATATTCTCGGAAAAAAATCTAGAATGACGAACTTTCTTCCCTGAAGAATAATATTCTGAGTCAATGTGCGGAAAGAAATTTAATGCGGCCACGGAAGAGGGGAAATAAATTCTCACGTGCCTGGCACGCGTCAATGTCGAGCAGTAATTCTGGTAACTCACCGCGATGCAGTAGACAGCGTTATTGGATAACTTGTAGCAGGAAAACCTTAAGTGAGGCCCTAATGTAACAATTTTGTGGACTTAAACACGGCCGCTTACTGGGAACGGAAGTGCTAGCAGTTGCGAAGAAGGGTAGGAGCCAAAAGGATTGGAAATAAATGGTTGAATCGTCGGATATTCGATATGTATCGCAAAATGAATGTGACGTCAGCGAAGGGCGAAATGAAAAGAAAAGTAAAAACAGATTCAACAACTATAAATTCAGCCTTTTTGGTAAAGAAAAGGAAATAGAATGGAGTGAATGGAAAGCTAGACAAAAAACATTCCTTTCACAGGAAAATCTGGTATGGATGCCGAATTGAGTGGTAAATTAGCAGGAGCGCACCTTTTATTTTTTGCATTTTATTGATGACGAAATTGTAAATTTGATGGTTGAACAAACAAATTTATATGCAACTCAGCAACTAGAGAATCAGAAAGATGTATGACCTTCTTCGCGCTTACATAAATGGACGCCCACAACTCCTGAGGAAATGCGCAAGTTTTTGGCTTTGGTTGGTTATATGGCCTTGTGAAATATCTATCTTTACAAGATTACTGGAGTACAAACCCCTTGTATGAAAACACTTTGGTGAAAAATACTATGAGTCGCAACAGATTTGAATTACTCCTGACAATGTGGCACTTTGCAGACAACTGCGAAGCAGGTGACAACCGACTCCACAAAATTGAAAACCTTATCAATATGTGCATTTACCGCTTTAAAGTAGCCTACACACCTGGAAGCAAGATGTGTGTAGACGAAAGTATGATTGCATGGAGGGGCCGACTGGTTTTCCGCCTATACAACCCTAGAAAACGACATCGTTACGGTATAAAACTATACAAACTGTGTACTAGCAAAGGGTAAACTTGGAACTTCTCTGTGTACATAGGTCAGGATATATCAGAGAATGACTGAAGCACTTCAGAAAATGTAATATACAAACTTTTAGGTGGATTACTTGATAATGGCACAAATCCAGCACCTGAAGGATTGATGGGAGAGGGTCGAACTATCATCACCACTTGCTGTTGACTCTTGGAACACAAAACTCACCTAATTGGCACTGTTAGGATTGATCGGAAGTACTTACCTCCAGAATTGTCAACCAAACTGAAGAAAGGAGATATTGTAACAAAAGAAACCACAGAGGGTATTGTTTTTTTGAAGTGGAACGACAAACGGGATGTGTCCCTGCTATCTACTGTGCACACCAATGAAACCGTAGAAGTTACTTCGAAAAGAGGAAAAGATACTGAAAAACCAAAAGATGTCATGCTATACAATGAAGAAAAGTTCTCTATCGACATGAGTGACCAAATGGCCACTTAAGGCACTGCATTGCGTCGAGGAACAAAGTGGTACAGGAAACTGGCTTTTGAAGTTGTTTGGGGAATGGTAGTTGTAAACGCCCATTTCCTGTATGTAGAAAATTCAGGGACGAAAATGCCTTTAAAGACATTTAGGGAAAATATTATTTTGTCCTTGCTGAAATACGAGGCGGAGACACCTAGAAGATCGGTTGGCAGGCCTACCCATCGTTTAGTCGATTGTTTGAAAGGGTCCCAAAAAATCCAGGGGGAGGTGCCGAAGCTGCTATGAGGTCAAAGGAAGATCAGGCGTGGAGGGACCCGATGGGATAAAATCATCTAAAAGTGTGAGTTATCGATACACATGGCCTGGAATAAAACATTGCATGTGTATCTGAAATGATACACATGGCAGTGAAGGTGTTAATGGATGTATGAGGTTATGAAAGGAGCGGGGAAAGGTAAGAATGAAAATTGAATGAATGCATAAATTACAAAGTAAATCTTTTTCATATTTACCTACGAATCATCGATGCGGCTTCTCACAATTCCGTAAATGCTATAACTTTTTCGACGTACAAATAATGAAGTAGTTTTCGGTTAATGAAACGTTGCGCAAATTTTTGTTTAGCGATAATTTTAATAGCTGTTAATGGAACAATGCATCGGTGTCCTGACAGATATAAATCTTTACAGTCTTGGCAAGATATTAAATGTGCTTCCAAGGGCAAATCAGCCGTCGTATCAAAAGACACCTTCCACACTTGGGGTGGGGCTGCTGTAGCTCTAGAGCTGAGCGAGTTCAGAGGCGGTTGGCCGACATAATTGGTGCAAATGCAACACATATGGCATCCCAATGTTAATGAGTCAGTGATTGCTTTTGATGAGGTGAGGTTTTTTTTTAAAGTCGCCCTTTTAATGATGATTTATCTGTACAAAATTTCATTAGGGTGATACTATACTTACATTGCTATTAATAGTGTAAAATGCCATTATACTATGTAATTTAATAATTTAAATACGCCTAATGTAAACATTATACACTTGAAAAACTGCAGTGCTCTTTTTATAAATATTAAATTATTTATAAATATTTTATTTCAGACACCAACATCAGTATAGAGCAAGTGAAAGTAATCCAGAAGCTGCTATCACGAAAATAAAAAGTATTCTACTCAGATAAAAACAATTAGAGAAAACAAAAAAATAGAATTGTTTAGCTTGGAAAGGGAGGAATTAAAACTAAAAAAATTAAGGCCAAGCTTGACAATATTTATTTTTAGTTGTAAAATTTTGTATTTGAATATTTGTGTTTTATATAATAATTGAGTTCTATCATTGAACTATTTAATATGAATACCTCTCCTTTAACCAATAAGGACATCATTTACCTCCATGCAAATTGCACTCACAACAATCATTTTGATGAAATATCTTGATCAAATAAGATTTTCTAACTTGAACCACTTGAAATACAGTATTCAATAGCATTTTATGCATAACATTTTATACAGATTCATTGAATACAAAAAAGACATTTTTCGTCACAAATTTTAATGAATGTTAGGCTAATATCCGTAATAAAAAAGTAATTTCAATCCGCATTTGTTAGTTTGAAGATAAACATAAATAGCACGAACTCTACCAAGTAACTTTCGGTGACCAAATGTACCTAAATGTACTTTTAAGTAGGTTTTCTTAATTCGTTCAATACCAACACGAAACACGGTTAACCATAGTAAACACAGCACACAGACATTCGATATTCGTGCCGGGTTCTTCAACGGGTACAGCGGCACATTCGAGCATGTTAATTTACGTGGTCTTCGAAAATTAACATAATGTTTCTGGATGTACATTTTACGCGCAGCCGCGAAAAATCTGAGTGTATAATAACCTGAAGTTATGGCAATGACTATGCTTTTAAAATTTAGGAAACTTAAAGAATTCTAGGTGAAGGGATTTAATTACATTAATAAAATTTACTCATAGGCACATTACCCTGATACGATTTCAGAAAAAATGTTACTCGCCTTAGTTTCTACAGAAAGCGATGAAGATCTTCCTCCAGAATGACATCTGTGAGAGATTCAATCAAATCTCTCGTAAACACCTTCGAGAGACAATAAAAGTTCTTGAATTCGCCGTCCCACACATTGAAGGAATCCTCTGTTACCTTGAAGTATCCCCCTCTTCCAAAAACTTCACCTTCTTCCTCTTCTAATTCTCTCATTTACCACAAATAAACCATAACATCCGCCATATTGGTGAAGATTCCGATTCGGAATTATGATCTCACCTAACTACGTCCACTCTGTTAATAGTGTGTCCAAAGTCGAATAACTGATGTTTGTTACTGCTAGGAGAGCAGTAAATTTTCTTTTGTTTTGTAAAAACGTACGTCTTTTTTTTAGTACGACGCAGTGGTCTTCTTCCAGTTTGTGGAGAGCATGTAGTTACGGTGTGCTAAGTCGTAATAAAGGTGTGTAAAACTAATAGTGTGAGTAGTTATTGTGAAAGAACAGAAGATAATCAACAGGTTACGGACCCAGTAGCGCTGTCGTTGGAGTGGACATGTTCTTTTTGGAGTTAATCGTCTGTTCGCTGAAGTCGACAATGGCTACTCAGCACCACGAAATATATTGGAGACGCACACCCATAGTTTTATCGGGAGAAGAAACTTATTTCGCATGGTCTATAGGTACGCAAGCAGATTTAATTGCTAAGAATTGTTGAAATGCAATTGATCCTGGCTTTGGCAATGTGGAGGAGTTAAATGCTGATCAAGTGCGTATAAACAGAAAGGCTCGTTCCCACATTTTTTCGGTAGTTAGTGATGGTATTTTGGAGGATATCGGAAGTATTAATAATGCAAAGGAGATATGGGATACATTGGAGGAGATCTATGCTTCGTTTACCACACTGCACTCCGTCATCATTCTGAAAGAAATGGTAAGCGCCGTAAAAACTGACGGCATGACGATGACTCAGTATTTTGCAAAAATTCCGAGTGCTAACAGAAAACTGACCAAAGGAGGAATAATTTTTGACGATGCTACCATTGCAATGTTCATTCTGGCGGGACTTCCTATTAACAAATATGAGGGACTCGTGAGGTCGGTGGAGAATCAAAACGTAACAACTAGAGTAGTAGTGTTTCTTTTTTAGGGTGCGTCGGCGGCTAAGGCCATTTTGCACCACTCACTGACTGCTATTGATAAAGGGGATTAGGCCCGTTCTGAAATTAAGCTGTCAATAATTTACAAGAGGTATCATTTACATTTTATTGAAAAGCCGAGTTGAGTATAGGAATGCTATCAGTCGGGAAATGTTCACGGGAGTGTCTCCTAGTACCTCAGCTAGGTTATCTCCGAGCTTATGATTCGTCCGTGCAGTCCGATATCTTGCACAGTCCGTCAGGATATGTCGCACTGTTAGTGGACAATCGCAATTTAAGCATTGGGGCTGTATTCTCTCTTCGGTGAAGAGGTATGAATGGGTTAATAAGCAGTGACCAATTCGTAAGCGTGCTAAAACCACTTCCTCCCTGCGGACATTTCGTATAGAGGTCTGCCACGCAGTTGTTACGGGCTTCATTTCCCGAAGTTTGTTATTTTGGATTTCCAGCCATTCTGTCTTCCATTTTTGTCTAATTATACCCCTCATGGCATTTCCTAAATCTTCCACTGGCATTAATTGAAAATCAGTATCCGGAAACCTGAGCGCATCTTTGTCCGCAGAATCTGCTTTCTCATTCCCTGGTATGCCCACATGTCCAGGGACCCAAGCGAAGCTTATAGTGGTCCCTTTCTTACTCAGGGATAACAGAGTGCTTTGTATGTCCTGAGCAATGGGGTGACAAGGAGAATAAAGAGATATGGATTGGAGAGCACTGTATGAATCTGTGCAGATCATAAATGACGCAACACTGTTTTTAATGGCTCGGAGAGCAATCCTAATGGCAGTGAGCTCAGCCGTATAAATGGAACAGTACGGATGCAATTTTGCCTTAAGGACTCCATGGTATGGGGATACAACAGCGCACCCACAGGCGGTATCCGATTTGGAACCGTCAGTGTATACGAAGGTAAGTTCAGAGTTTTCAGCGCGGAATTCCTTGAAAAGTTGTTGGTATTCTCCCGGCATAGTAGTAGATTTAGAGCAGCGAGTAAGATCAAGTCTCAAAGCTGGCCGGGGAATTAACCACGGCGGCACGTTACTGTACCCAGTGGGGTACGAGGCGGGCAAGGTAAAATTGCGTTCTGCGATTAGGTTTCTAAAGCGAACACTTAGAGGTTTAGTGGATCTTCTTTTTCGGTTAAAAAGGTCTAAAACCAGTGGGTGAGATATAATGTTAAAACAGGGGTGGTTCGGCGTGGATAAAATTTTTGTGGCATAATTGCACATTAACGTCTCTCTACGATTGACTAGGGGAGGCTCTCCTGTATCGGCGTAAATACTCAAGACAGGGGAAGTCCTGAAGGCACCGGTTGCTGAACGCAGTCCAGCATTATGAACCGTCGAGAGCGGTTTCATGTAGGTCTCACGGGCGGATGAGTACACAATCGATCCGTAGTCTAGCCTTGAGCGTACTTATGCTCGATACAGCATTAGCATTGAGGTACGATCCGCGCCCCATGTCGAATGTGACAGAAACCGTAAAATGTTCAGAACTTTGAAGCAATTGTCTCTTAGAGTTCGGAAATGTTCGCGCAAATTCAGGCGCCGGTCCAATGTCATACCCAGAAATCGGGCGTTCTCAACGTTAGGAAGCTCATTACCATTGAGATAAAGGGACGGTGCACAGTGGTCCCAAATCGAAAAAAGCTGGCGAAAATTAATTACGCCGTTGTTATTATGTATATATTTGACCTAAAGGTCTATTCTTATTGTTTTTGACCCGCTTATTCTGAATTTATAACTATTTTTTATGTAATTGCAATTAAATTAATAACTATTTTTTATAAAATAGCAATAAAATTATTGCAATATTGCAATAATTTTATTGCTATTTCACATTTTGTTTAAACAATTAATTTTTTTAACATTGGAATTTGAGATTATACTGGTGATAGTAAATTAAAATTATGCATATCATAAAACTGAATTAGTTATTTAAAACATACATAAATGCATATAAAATGACTGCATTGTTTATTTTTGGACAAATTTTGAACAACTTATTTTGAATGAACCAAGAGAACATTTTCTACTTTCTTATTTGTTTGATCGTATTTGATACGAAAAATAAGTTAATATTAATTGGAAATTTATATTATAAGTATATTATTAATATTATTGTACTGCATTAATTGTTTAAAAATTATAATATCTAATTCTAATTAAGTAGACAATTTTATAGTTCCTTGTAACGTGCCAATGGATTTGGAAGCAATTTTAAACGGGGTTCCGTATTTTACAAGTTTCAACGGAGGCATTATTACAATCATTAAAATGTTATAAACAATATTTCATAACTCGTATAACTCAAGTTAAACGCCAAATTTATTGATACGCTTGCAATAAGCTCTTTACGAAGTGAGGCATCAATTTAACGAGCACATGATTTGGTACGAAAAATTAAATGAGATTTTCCATTAATTTGGGCTTTTTTAATTATCAAAAAAATAAGTTAATATTTCTCCTTATCTTTCTCAGTCATTGTTACGAAAAAAAATTAAATACATTCATGATCACTATCCGACAAATCCTCATCACAGTCGCCATCCACTCAATTCTTCCAGGATTAATAAACTCTTTACCTCGACTGGTAATTGAAGTAATTTCCTTCTTTGAGCCTTAGAAATACTTGATATCATTGCATCTGAAGTTAGGAGTAATCTTTTAAACAGGTCTTCATTCGTTGCTATCCAGGAAAATTTCCTTGCATGATGCTCCCTGAATCTTCTTATGTCCTTATTCCTCGCCTCCATGGCCTCCTCGGACAAGTGGACAATAGGAAGGGCAGCTTCTTTAGATGTCCGTCAGAGGAGCAAGTACTGATGTTTCGTGAAATTACCAGAAACGATCATGGAAAGGGCTTCTTCGTGGGAGATTTTACTTTGCCTCACATCCTTGGCTCTCCATTTTGATAACACTCGCCGCGCTCTTGAGAGAGTGGTTGTTGTCACCTCATTTATTATTTTCGCCACGAACTCATCACCTTTGCTTCGATAACTCATGGATGCTCTACTGGCGATGTGCTAGCTCTAAGATCCTCCGTTTTCCATCTCTAGGCCCTTTCACTGGACTTCTCAAATTGTTTAAATAAAGGCGGAGGAAATTTCAACTTCTCATTTAGGCAGTCAGCGAACTTTCTTCTAAAAAACCTGTTATTTCTTTTTCTTTCCTTCCACCGGCGAAGATAATTTGAGAGAAAAAACACTTCTCCGCAATTTTTTTAGGATAACTTTTGAATTAACGTCCTCATCCAACTTTATCTTGTTGTTCCAGCAATCCAATAAGTATTGGTTTTTAAACGATACGGACCCTTTTCCACTTTCAAGAAATTTTTCATGCATCTCAAGACGCGTGAAAATTTTCAGAGTTATCGAACTAAAACACTATGGGCACTCTTCTTTAACCCCACAAGTCTTCTTTAAAAAGTTCGAGGATACTCGACTTTTTCAAGACTCGATCTTCACGCTTGAGGAAACTAACTTTCACGTCTTTCGTTTGGCAAAATCTGAGTAAAACTGAGTTTTGGCGAGAAAATTTCGGGCAAGCGATGTCTAGAAGTAATTTGGGGGTTCCACAGTGTGAGGATCGCGATGCTATTATCTATATTTTCTAGTAAATATCACATTTGAAAGGTGAAAAGGCTTACTCCGTTCATCCCCGGTGGCCAAAGTGCAATTCATAACAAGTGTATAGAGAGCGGTGGTGTCGTTTTCCCGATGGCCGCAATCAATAGCCCAGGCCTTTTCGGCCGTCGTTTGCCCTGCATGTGGTTGAGGAGGCCGCTAAGGAGGCGACAGAGGGACTATGTGCCGCGTGAGGGCGAAAACTAACCCGTCTAACGGAAGGAAAGGGTGGAGTAGCATTTGAGGGATTCTTTTTTGCTTTGAATGCATTCATGTTTTTGAGGATTACTATGAGCACAGCTGCGAACTTTCGTTCCATAAATATATCCTTCCGCTCGAGTCCTTAAGCAATTTTTATCAGAGCATGGGCACGCGTAAATAAAAGGTAAGGTCAAATGGAAACTATTAATGATAAAACGTTCTACGTATGACAAGAGATGTTTACTCATAGGGTAAATATTTTTTGTAGAAATAAAATATCCAACAATGTTGAATAACACCCATAAATACTGGATTTCCTCGAGCCCTACCACGCGCCAGCCAGGCCGCCGCCCGCGTCAGCGCATTGCATCATTATAGTTAAATCAATGCTGAGGTCGGAGTAGCAACTAGTAGCAAAAATTTTCTTCACTACTGCGTTGCATATACTTTTCCCTTTGTATTGGTGCAAAAGACACCGTGCATTCACGTGCCTTTCTAAACGATATTGTACATTTTATTTGAAAATTCGGGTAAAAAACACTAAAAGTTACAAAATATATATAAAATAGTAAACATAGTAAAATCCGAATAAAAGTTATGTCCCACTATGTAATAATGTTTATATTTGTAGTTAAAAATGTTTTTGGCCAAATATATCACGTCAAGGTTGTCCTGCATGACGCTGAACTTCCTCAAAATCGACCGATTTCACGCAACTGTGATTTTTACGGTGAATGCTCCATGTTTGACGGATCACTGCAGCCGCTCTGATGAACAAAAATACTAACTTAGTAGTGTATTTTGTAGACCATATCCTGTAGAATCCGAAAATAAGGTTCAAAAATTCCTTGAAAATTTTCGAAAAAACGACTTTTGGCCAGCTTTTTTCGATTTGGGACCACTGTGCGGTGGGGCTTGTGACCCCGTCCTCGGTAAAAGTGAATGCATTTCGTTTTCTCAGTAGAGAAACGGAATCCATTCCTCTGAGACCAAACGGAGAGCTTATTCAGAGTCAGCTGGATCAGCCTAGAGGCATTCGTTAATTTTGATGACCTGCAGAAAATAGCGAGGTCATCAACAAACAAGGAGCCCATAACTGGGGAGCGGATAGACTCGGCCACATCGTTTATCGCAATGGCAAATAGGGTCACGCTCAGTACGGACCCCTGGGGTACTCCATTTTCTTGTGGATATAAGGTAGATAGATATTCACCTATTCTAACTTTGAAAACTCGGGCGCTCTCAATATGAAAATTATTACCAGTCTGCGTAGAGATGGTACATGTGGTTTTTTTGTGGTTGCGACTATTTTCGAGAACAATTTTGAGAATGTTGGGGCCATCTGTTATCGGTATTTCATTCGTGCCTCGGAATAGGGGATTCTTTCCAGGGTCTTGATTTCCATTATCTTCCTTTCATCTTTCAATCTTGGGAGTACGATGGATGCGTGCCCTCACAGTTGACGCAGATAGGCTCCGACGAACATTTCTCACCGTCATGCTTGTCCTTGCTACAGCGCGGGCAGGTGCTCTTGCCCTCACATCGCGGTGCGATGTGGCCGAATTTTTGGCATTGAAAGCAACGCATCGGGTTGGGAAAGAAAGGTCTCACAGGTACCGATTCATAGCCTAGGTAGACTTTTCTTGGGATTTTATCCAAAGCGAAAGTGAGGATAACCGAGGTGGTGTTAATCATTTCATCGTACGCTTTGTTGTAAGTCTTCGACAATCGATGACACCCTGGGAAGCCATCTCCTTCTTAATTTCATCTGAATCTACATATAAAAGGTCGTAGTGGCTGATCACACCCCTAGAAGTATTTAACGTACGGTGGATCTCGACATTGATAGGTATATCGTGCAACTTTTCTGTTTTTAACAATTTTTCGGCTTGGACGTTATTAGCTGTTTCAATTAATAAGGAACCATCTCTGAGTTTTTTGACTGAGTTTGGCTCTCCTGGATTAATGGCTTGTAGTGCTTTTTTAATAAAGAAGGGAGATACCTTTTTCAAATTTTCACCGTCTTTGGCGCATTTCAATGACAGAAACCGTTTGTCTCTTTCAAAAACCTTTTCTCCTCCGCCCGTGTCCGGGCGGGATCTCTTTGAGGGAGGAATAATTTCAGACTCCATACAGGGATTTATTTCATCCCCTGAGAGCCCCACCCACCACGGAGCCACACATTCGGGACGCCACACGGAGAACCGGTGTGGTCGCCAAGGCTACCAAAGGGACATAGGAACCTTCGGAAGGGGGTCTCTTTCGGGTTAGAACCTCTAGCGCGGGGCCCTCCGAACCCTCACGCCTTCGGCCGCCCAACGAAGACCCCATATCTCCAGCACTAACCCGTCCTGGCGTATGCTCGGAAGGAGCCGCCAAGCTCCCCAGCCGCCAGGAGCCGATTGACCGAGCTGGGCTCTTCTCGGCCGCCCGTTTTGCGGGGAATCCAGGGCCGAAGTGGGGTATTGAACTCCGGCCCATACAGGGTTTCCGACGCCCAGCTGGGTGCCGGAGAACTCACCCACCAGGATCCCCTTCTCCCCTTGTACGGGTCTCCACGCACGGCAAACACGTGGGTGAATCTGGACGCCAGATGTTTCGGCTACTCAGCACAGCAGAGTCACATGCTGTCTGGACGCTATCCTAGCGTACGAAGGGTTTTTTGACGAGGTTGTCTCCCCGGTGGGCTCGGGTCCGTGGGGGCACGACTCCCCAAAGGAAGAGATTACTCTCTTCCCCCCGTGCGGGAGGACTGCTAAATTGTAGCATGTAGTTATGTGGAAAAATGTTGAACTTTTTCTCTAGGGAATGATCCACGTGTTTTTCTAGATTATCCGAAATTCTTTATAAGTACGTAGTCAGTATACGGTAGTGATTCACCCACATTCAGCTCAGTAAGCTACATCAATAGTGTTATGCAGGGGATGACTTATCATCGTAATTTTCAATGACAAGACTGGGCAACTTGTTTTAATTTCTTGTTTAATATTAGCGAATGATAAGTATCTTTTATGATTCCATAAGCAAATTTTGGACTTATTCTTAGTTTGCTTTCTCTCAGTATCAAGTACTCACATTTTTACCACGAAAAAAAATTCCTATCTATTCTTGTTTGATTACTGTTGGAAAATATTGTAACCGTACGGACACGTTCCCTCCGGTACAATAAACTACAACTAATATGCCGGGCTAGAGTTGCCGGCGGTGGGCCGTGAAATAGGTTCTCTTGGAGCACGTGGCAGGAATAGGAGCGGATGCACAAGACTAAATTTTAGCATAACCATTTATTAATCCAACAGATATCATACGTAACAACGAAAAACAAAAAAACAATGCCACAAATAATCCCCTCATCGAACAAAACTAACCAAATCATGGGGCTGAGCTCGGTCGCGGGTGATTACGAGAGCTAAAGCACGGAAACATAAGCAAAGTGCCATTACGACCCAACAAAATTTAAAGGACGGAAACCCATGCTTCAATGACCCAGTGCGATAGAGTTTACCAACGTAGGCTGGAAGGTCCGATGGTAAGGTATTGGCTGGAGTTTGGGAGGCACCAGGATGTCGGTCAAAGGTGAGGTGACCCCAGCTGAGGTCTCGGGAGGAACCGTGGAGTTGGTTACTGGCATGCCCGGTCGTCTTGCTGCCTGCCTGTCCAGCGCCGCCGGCACTCATCCCACAGACCTCCTTACTCCTCGGCAGTCAGCGATTGAGAGAGAGAGAACTGCCTCTCCTCGTTGCGGCAACCGGTCCCCTCCTTCCCCTCCATCGCCTCACTCTCTTCTCCCTTCCCCTCCATCGCCGGTCGCACAGCTGATTCCCTCTCCGCCTTCCTCGCTTACGCCGGCCTTGGCTAGGTAAACTTTACCGCGCACGGGTTCCGTCTCCTTCCAACCCTTATTTACCGCTCGTGCCCTCGCTCTCGCAATCACCCAGCGACCTCGTGTTGTTACAATATGAATGCATAAATTTGGTGATGTATGTATTTCGTATGTATTTGTGATACTGGGTGTATCGATAACTTTGATCGATACTATCGATTGTTAATTGTCGGCGCGGTCCGGTAATCCACGTGGCCAATATGGCCGTGGCGGCCGCGCTCGTGGCTGGCAACCGAATCCCTTATATATACAGCCGGATGTGTAACTGACTGATCTACTCATGGATACAAATTCACAGCCAAAACTGTGATAGGTGTGGACATTTGACTTATTGGACGTAAAAGTAAAAAAAAATTCATCGGGAGGAAAAATCTGAAAACTCGAAAAAGTCGATTAGTTTTCGAGATATATCGACTTGAATTAACATGGGAGCCTTATGAGACTAAAACTTTTTCGCTTTTATTTCGTATTTTGAAACGTCGTCGGAACATGATATTCAATGGACGTAAACTAGATTTTTTGATTGATTTTTTGGTACGGTTGTCATAACGGTGTATTTATATTTACTATTTTTTATCATTTTTTTAAAAATTTCCAATGCTTTTCTTACGGGACTAACTTTGGAATTTTTTTTGACCAACTTGCAATAATCGTAGGACAAATTCCTTGAAACGCAAGATACTAGATTTTTTGCTTGATTTTTTGGCTATCTTGGAATATTCACAAGTCGAAAGAATTCCGAGGAATAAACGATTTTCGATTTTCCATTGTCGAGGAGACGAATATTAAATTTCGGATTTCGGCTTTGAGACTTCGGCATATGAAAATTTGGAATCTCCGTGAAAACCCTTAGAGGGTACTCCGTACCCTCACGCCCTACCCTGTTTTTCCGATAACCCTCTTGGTTAATTCATAATAAAATTCCTAAAAATATCCTGCACGTGAGAAAATCATTGTCGCCATTATTTTGTGAAGCACACGATCTTGAATAACTTGGCAACCGTTCAAGTTAGAGGAATGAAATTTTCAGGGTAATACTATTACCAAAAAGGACAACTTTTGAAATGATAACCATTCCACTCGATCGATTCATGTGAGAGTTATATCGATACCAATCTCCTTGGATACGCTTTATTCGCTAATAACTTTCTCGTTATTCGAAGTATGAATACGAAATTCAAATATAATACTAAAGTTGACGTGCTTAATCTGCCAAAAGTTAATTCAGGCGGATCGAATTATTAGAAGCGAAGTTATAATCGATCATAGGGTGCATTCGATATATGTCTTTTTCAGACTTGTTTACATAGTTACGGGGATAAAAATTATAATTATATTCTAAGACAGCCACGTACTATACGTGCATGTAAAATATTTTGTTGAGTAATGATTCCTTTGGAAGATATATCGAAATGAAATAATTTCGATAGGTCTAATTTTCTCCTTTGTTATTGACCGTAGATGTCCGACATTTTTAGGATAGTACGTGATTGGTGATATAAGATTTCTGTTATATTTTGGTCTCCATGGCAACCATAGTTTCAACTTTATGCCGAAATATATTTTCAATGTAAAGTAAATGGGGATATATCTAAATCGTTTTATACAAGTTTCCTCACAAGCACACGATCTTGAATAACTTGGCAACCGTTCAAGTTAGATGAATTAAATTTTCAGGGTAATACTATTATCAAAAAGGACAACTTTTTCAATGATAACCATTCCACTCGATCGATTCATGTGTGAGTTATATCGATACCAATCTCCTTGGATACGCTTTCTTCGCTAATAACTATTTTGTTATTCAAGATATGAAATCGTTATTCAAATGCAATACCAAAGTTGACGTGCTCAATCTGGCAAAAGTTAAATCAGGCGGATCGAATTATTAGAAGCGAAGTTATAATCGATCCAAGGGTGCATTCGATACATGTCTTTTTCAGACTTGTTTACATAGTTACGGGGATAAAATTTTTAATTATTTGCTTAGACAGCAACGTACTATACGTACATGTAACATATTTCGATGAGTTATGATTCATAATGAAGATATATCGAAATGAAATAATATCGATATGCCTCATTTTCTCCTTTGTTATTGAATGTAGATGTCTGAAATTTTTAGGATAGTACGTGATTGGTGATATAAGATTTCTGTTATCTTTTGGTCTCCGTGGAAAACCATAGTTTTAACTTTATGGCGAAATATATTTTCAATGTTAAGTAAATGGGGATATATCGATATCGTTTAATACAAGTTTCCTCTTTTGCGAGATTAATAAAAATATAAGGACATGATCCTTACCATAGAGGTCACATTTAGCAATGATGAACATCCCGCTCTACCCGTTTTCCAACAAGAAAAATCGAATCTAAAATGCTGGAATTCGATTTGTCGCTTACATATTTTTTTATTTAATTATGAAAGGGACTTAAACTCTTACCGGTAGATAAAGAAAGGTACAAAACAAGATAAAAGTTTCAATAAACTAAAGCAGTCGTTATAGTTGACGTTGTGTTCGATAAAATTGTGTACTGTAGAGATTCCTTTTGCAGATCTTTTACTATAGTTGTTGGGATAAGACTTTTAACGGTATGCTAGAAGGTAACTTACGATTCATACATATAAAATATTTTGCAGAAGTACATCCCCTTTTCAAGATATGTCGATATGAAATTATATCGATAAGTGTCATTTTCTCCTAGCATATTAACCGTACCTACCCCATATTTTTGTCTTTTAGTACGGTATTTATATTAAGGCCATCTTCAGCCAACAGAAACAAAACTGGATGGTTTACTCACGCGATAAAAGATGTCACGTAAAATTGTTTCGTTGTAAAAAACACGGTTTTCCCATATTTAAGCCACGAACAGAGATACTTTGATCTTATTTATTGTCATTGCGATTGCCAATCTAATCAGAAATTGAACCCGTATGTATTCAATTGGCACATCTGTCGGAATAATAGGGATTCGTGGCAGTAATACATCTCCTTGGAACATGCTATTTATATCTTAGTGTGATGGGAAAATATTTCAAACGGCATAAACAATATTGACGGTCGTCAAGGGAAAGGTAAGCGAAACACGCCAAACTTGAACCTTTTTTGGATGTTTATTTCTAAATTCAGATGTTTATTTCTAAATTCAGAAATTTACAAAGGATTAACACTACATTTCGTGAAACTATTCCTGACCAAGCGTTCGATTTTTACCATCGAGCGGGAGTGAAAGTGACTTTGTATCAACGATATAACTCTTCGCGGGGAGTTTAATTAACTTAATTCAAATAAAGTAGTTAAATAACACACTCATTTAAATGAAATGTGCACTCTATTGTCGTTCCGACCAGAATAACAGCCTATTTATGTCACCAAGTTATAGCCAACGTTTCGAATTATTTTAAATAATAATCAGGGCTGTGAATAAGATTAATAGATACACAGCAGGTATTTCTCCCTTATATCTGTTTTATTTATTTAGGTTAAGGACTGAAACTCTAGTTGGTAGATAAAAATAAGGTACAAAACGAGATAAAAGTTAAAGAAAAGTAATGCAGCAGTTCAAGTTGAAGTTTTAATCGAAAAAATTGTGCGTTTTATACATCGCTTTTGCAGACCTGTTACTGTATTTGCTGCGATAAGGCTTTTAATGGTATGATTGAAGGCAAGGTAGTATTCATACAAATTAAGTATTTAGCAGAACTACATCCTGTTATCAAGATGTATCGATATGAAGTTATATCAGTCGGTGACATTTTCTCCTACCATATAAACCGTACCTGACCGAAATTTTTGTCTATTAGTGCGATGAAATGTACGATATTTATAGTAATTCAATCTCTAGCCAACACAAATAAACTGGATGTTATACCGCACGCGATAAAACATGCCACGTAAAATTGTGTCTGCGTGAAAAACAAAGTTTTCCAATATCTAAGCCACAAACAGACATACTTTGGTCTTATTTATTGTCATTGCGATTGCCAATCTAATTAGAAATTGAACCCGTATGTATTCAATTGGCACATCTGTCGGAATAATAGGGATTCGTGGTAGTAATATATTTCCTTGGAACATGCCATTTATAATTTTGTGTGATAGAAAGATATTTCAAACGGCATAAACAATATTGACGGTCGTCAAGGGGACAGTAAGCGAAACACGCTAAACTTGAACCTTTTTTGGATGTTTATTTCTAAATTCAGTGTAAATCAGGTATAAAACGAAGTGGATCTGCAGCATGAAGAAAGTGCAATTCTTTTCCTTTCGAATGATATGTGGCTTAACTTAATGTGACCATTTCCACTAATTTTAATGTGCAAACACAAAAACGTCTGCAGGCATTAAAAATTTAATTTACATGTATTTCTTATGGAAATGACTCATGGCACATTCCAGGGACTCATGAGCCCAAGAAGCTCAATAAGAAACCAATCAACTCTTCTTAATCATAACTCCCGATCCCCGTTACGTAATATCAGGTGAAGGATAACGAAAATGATATTTCCTCATAACATGTTCTACGAAATGAAGTTAACAGTTTCTTTCAACGTCGTTGATTACTCAGAAAAAATTAAAATATTCCGAAAATCACAGAAAATTTCGATTTACAAAGGATTAACACAAGATTTCCTGAACTTATTCCTGGCTATATAGTTAAAACTCTTCAATAATATACAACTATGCATATGATTTTAGGAAAGGCAATCGTTTCAGAAATATTTCAATCGATATATCCGCGAAAAAATAAAAATGGTGGACACTACTCATTTGTTTCCCGGGAATGTCTTACTTTTTACTGTATTACTCTCAAAATATGAATGCCATATGGGCATCCTCTCTTACATATGATAGTAAATAAATGTGACCATATATCTTCGAACCCCGGAAACACCAACAAAAATTAAATCATGCATATATGTCTCCTTTTCGGGTACTTTTCGTTACAATTACCCCAATTTTCCAACCCCTACCATGTCACGGAAATTATGTGGACGATTGGTGACCCCGTTTCCCCAATACACCCCGAAAAAAGTTGAATTTTTCATTTTGAAGTCTACTTTTTGGGTACTTTTCGTCACAATTTCACCGCTGATCCCTACCCCCACGAATCATCCCTACGGAGGTCACGTGAAATACTGGTGACCGCAAGCAGTACACCCATATAAACCCCAGGTATCCCCCTGAAATTCTCAAAAATGTAAAATGTGATGTTTACTCTCCTTTTTAGGACATTCTGGCCGACATTACGCCGCATTTCCCTTCCCCTCACAGCTCTAGATATGGTATATTTGCTAAAAGCGGGCCACTGTAAACCATGCGGGAAAAAAAAACTGAAAACACTCGATCACCTCCGGGACCTTCCAGAAAAATAAAATTTATTAAGTTCTTCTTTCCGGGTAGTTTTCGTCACCATTCAGGCCGTGTTCCTCAAACCTTCGAGTTATTAGAACCCACGATAACCCCGTGAAACTTCCCAAAAAGATTATTTTCTGAAAGCTCGCCTATTTCGGTATTTATCGTCAGAATTCCCCCACTGTTACAGATCCCTACGACTTATCGGCACGGAATATATGAGAACGATTGGTGACCAGTGGTTGATCACAATTATAAAACCCCCGGTATTCCGTTGAAACCCAACATAAAAATGAAATTGGCCATTAGGTCTTCTTTTATGTGTACTTATCAACGACATTACGCTGCATAGCCCTACCCTTTCCAATAATCACTATAGAATAAATGTGGACTACTGTACCTAATACTATTTTATGCATATTAAGTGCAGTATACCACTGCCAAGGAGTGCCACCGATCAGAGGCGCAGCGAGGTGGTTTTGTGGGATAACATCCCCCACCCCGGAGCTCACAGAAATGTTTAAGTTTAATCTATTTTACTTAATTGGATTAATATTGCTGATAGAATAGTGTGACAAATAAGAAACTATCCCTCGGAAGGGCGTAAAAATCGCCAATTCGAACCATTTATCTTAATTTTTTCCGGCGGAGGCGGCCGGAAGGCCTAAGGCACCTCCCGCTAACCCTGCGGGTATGCAATACCACCAAGCCCCCCAGCAATAACTGTGCCTGAAACCCCCCCTAGCCTTAATTCCTAGCTATCCCCTGCCATAAATCATGCGATTAATAAATATGATGAATCTCGGCAAATGAAAGATTAGATCGAAAGATATGCTGAACAAGGAAAGATATGAATGCAACTATGTACTGTTTTCAATATATTCTCCTAATATATACTTCAGAGATCTTAGGGGAGTTTTAATCATTCAATTAAAATAAAAGAGCTAAATAACACACTGAATTCAATGCAATGTGCACTCTATTGTTGTCCCGTCCCGAATAACTGTTTATTTATGTAACGCCTTACTTCATAGCAACAATGCAAAACTGCCAATCTGGAAAGCGTCAGCGGTGCTGAGAGGTACCCTCCGTGCACTCACGCGTAGGAGTTAGGGACGAGTGTTTGGGGTACAGGAATTTCGGAGAGTGAACCGATTATCAATGAAGACACATGAAATGTATGGAGCTCTCCGTTGACTCTACCTCTACTCTCAGGCAAGCGCTCGATTTTTACCATGGAGTGGAAGTGAAAGCGGTTTTGAAGTAGCGATATAACTTTTCGAGGGGATTTTAAATAACTTAATTCAAATTAAGTAGTTAAATAACACACTGATTTAAATGAAATGTGCACTCTATTGTTGTTCCAACCGGAATAACTGCGTATTTATTGCACGCATTACTACATAACAGAAAGTCCAAACGACCAATTTGGACCACAATAATCCGCGTTACGGTGATGAAAATGATTTTGAATTAAAATTGTTATTGTTAATGTTGTAGATAAAAAAGCCCTCCTGGTTGTCGCACCCTTGTATATTGCTTTGCTTTCCTGGTACAATATCCCACGCAGCAGTGGTGAATGTGGTTTTGAATGTAAATTTATTTGAAAAATGTTTATGAAAAAATCTTCAGTGAGTGGTTGCGGGTTTGGTCTAACTAACACTGCTCTTTCAGATATGTATATGTTTTGGAATTTAAATTTTTATGGATAATGATAGAGACAACAATGCCGAACAACCAAAGTGAACCACAATATTTCAAATTACGGTTATGAAAATGGTTTTGAATTAAAATTTTTAAGGTTTAAATTTCTGTCTGCATTTTTCGCGTTCCTATTGCCACCTCTCACGTGAATATAGTCGAAGTAATTAACGATCAAAGTGTGCATTCCATAGATTCCTTCAGATTTATTTACATTGCGATTGCCAATTTAATCAGAAATTGAACCCGTGTTTATTCAATTGGCATATCTGTCGGAATAATATGGATTCGTGGTAGTAGTAGGTCCAAGTCCAAGTATTTTTCTCGTTATTGTTTTCCGCAGTTCCCAGCTTTGCAGCTGTCTCCTGGGCTTTCGATTAGTTATGTTGCAGGCAGATTAGTTGATCACGTTTTACAGATTAAAAGAGTCATGGCATAATTATACTGGACAGGGAATAAGGGGATAGGGATAGGTTCGTAGTCCCAAAGATTTTTTAACAGTGCATTATTTGTTTTATCAAATATAAGGGAAAATTTTTCTAGAGCAGATTTTAGTTTCGCTAGAAAGTGGTAGTAATACATCTCCTTGGAACATGCCATTTATAATTTAGTGTATTAGAAACATATTTCAAACGGCATAAACAATATTGACGGTCGTCAAGGGGACAGTAAGCGAAACACGATAAAATTGAACATTTATTGGATGTTTATTTCTAAATTAAGTGTTAATCAGATAGAAAAGGAAATGGTACTGCAGGAATAAGAAAGTGCAATTCTTTTTCTTTCAAATGACATGTGGCTTAGTTTAATGTGACTATTAACACTAAATTTAATATGCAAAAACAAATACGTTTGTAGGCATTAAAAATTTAATTTACATGTATTTCTTATGGAATTGACTCATGGGACATTACCTGCCCGAAATTTTTCTCTATTAGTGCGATGAAGTGTACGGTATTTATAGTAAATCCATCCTTAGCCAACACAAACAAACTGAATGGTTTACCATGTGATAAAGCGTGTAACGTAAAATTGTGTGTATGTGAAAAACAAAGTTTTCCAATATTTGTAACATGCCATTTATAATTTAGTGTGATATAAAGATGATTAAAACGGCATAAACAGTATTGATGGTCGTCAAGGGGACAGTAAGCAAAAAACGCTGAAATTGAACCTTGTTTGGATATTTATTTATAAATTCAGTGTAAATAAGGTATAAAACGAAATGGAACTGCAGGAATAAGAAAGTGCAATTCTTTTTCTTTCAAATGATACGTGGCTTGACTTAATGAGACCATTATCAGTAATCATAATACCGAAAAGCAAAGACGTCTGCAGGCAATAAACATTTAAAATACATTTATTTCTTATTTAAATGACTCATGGCACATTCCAGGGATTCGTGAGCGCAAGAAGGTCAATGAGAAACCAATGAACACCTCTTTACTGGCAAACTTTCATAACTCCTAATCCCCGTGACGTAATATCAGGTGTAGGATAACGAAAATGATATTTATATATGCTCATAACATGTTATACGAATAGAAGTTAAGTTTCTTTCAACGTCCTTGATTACTCAGAAAAAGTTAAAATATGGAAAAAAGTGTGGACACTACTCATTTGTTTCCCGCGACTGTCTCACTTTTTACTGTATTACTCTCAAAATATGGATGTCATATGGGTGACCTCAGTTAGATATGATAGTAAGTAAATGGGACCATATAATACCGTCATCTTTAAGCCCGCTGAAACACCCTCAAATATTAAATCATGCATATAAGTCTCCTTTTCGGGTACTTATCGTCACTATTCCTCAACTTTTCCAACCCCTACCACTCATCGCCACGGAAATGATGTTCATGATTAGCAGTGGAAACCTATTAATCCCAATACACCCCCAAAAAAATTGAATTTTGCATTTGGAAGTCTACTTTTTGGGTACTTTTTGTCACAATTCCACCGCTGATCCCTACCCCCACGACTCATCCCTACGGAATTCATGTGAACGACTAGTGACAACTAGCAGTACACCCATATAAACCCCAGGCATCCCCCTGAAACTCCTCAAAAATGTAATATTTGACATTAAATCTCCATTTTGGGACTTTCTGGCCAATATTACGCCGCACTGCCCGTCCCCTCACAGCCCTAGATATGGAATATTTGCTAATGGCGGGCCACCGTAAACCATACGGGATAAAACTCATCCAGACTCATCCGCGAATCCATTGAGATAGCCCGGACGGACAATTTTAACAGAGACGACGGCTACCATATGGATGCCCATTGGAGGAGGCTCATTAGGCGGACCAATAGGAGAGCGGCAGCCACAACTGGCGGGACTGACCCCCTATATAGGGAGGACGAAAATCGTGGACCGGCATCATCTTCGACCTGAAGACGCTGGCAGCAGTGCCAGCGAAACTGTTGTCATCACCAACAAACCGACGCGGTTGCACCGGAAATATGGAGAAATTGGAACCTGAACACCGCGGAAATCTACGTAGTCACATACGTAGTCACATACGTAGTCACATACGGGATAAAACCTGAAAACCCCCGTTCACCTTCTGGAACCTCCCAGAAAATTTAAATTTTTTAAGGTCGCCTTTCCGGGTAGTTTTTGTCACCATTCAGCCCGTGTTCCCCAACCCTATGAGTTATTAAAACCCCCGACAACCCCTTGAAACTTCCCAAAATATTATTTTCTGAAAGGTCACCTATTTGGGTATTTATCGTCAGAATTCCGCCACTGTTCCGGATCCCTACGACTGTCGGCACGGAATTAATGAGATCAATTTGTGACCCCTGGTAGAACACAAATATGACACCCACAGTATTTTTTTGAAACCTCCCCAATTACACAAACCTAAAAATTGAAATTTGTCATTAGGTTTTCTTTTATGGGTACTGGTCGCCGCAATTACGTCGCATTGCCCTACCCTTTTCAATCACCACTACAGAATCAATGTGGATTATCGTTGACCTCATGAATCACACACATTAAAACCCCTGCATCCCACTGGAGCCCCCCTCGGAGGAGGAGACCCGTAATGGGGGCTAAGTGGAGCAGCAGCGGGGGGGCCTCCTCACCACCGAGGCGGCGAAGCCACCTTTCAACTAACTGGCGAAGCTAGGGGGCGTAAGTAACCCTTTGGCGGCGATGCCGCCCTTTACTAGAAACGGTAAAGCCGACCCAAGGAACAAGCGGCACAGCCGCTGGTGGCTTCCTCCACCCCCTTTTCAGTTCTGAACTATTCTGAACTGTCACTGCCCTCTAGGCGGCAAAGCCAACCCCTGTAGAGGAATGGCAAAGTCGATGCCTCTCCGAGGACTGAGCGGAGTACCCCTGGGGGGCATACTCTTCCCCTGGGCGGCGAAGCCACCTCTTAACGAGGAAAGGCAAAGCCATTCCAAGGAATGAGAGCGGCAGCCGCGGTAGGACTCCCTTAATCGTGGCGCCCCCAACAAGGAATGACCACGCTGTGTTAAGGTCTGTGTATTGTAGCTCTAGGGGACTCCCTTGTCCCTGGGCGGTGAAGCTATCCCTGAAACGAGGATCGGCGAAGCCGCGGTACAACCGCGGGTAGCGACTCTCCCCTCCCACCGACCGCGGCAGGGAACGGCGAAGCGGCTCGGGGAGGCGACCGACCAAGCTGACCGCGAAGTGGGTTCGAGCCCTAGAGTACCCGAGGACTTAGTGGGCAGACGTTCGATGAACAGCAAAGCTGTTACGAGGAGTTAACCGGGAATGGCGGTCGTGACGCATCCAAGGGTCCGCTTCCCTCCCCTCTGTACAAGCACTTCGCGGTCAGATTACTCTTAATTAATTCTTCAAACACCCACAAAATTAGACGGCGACGGCCGTTACGAGAACTAACTGGCGTAGGCGCGGGGGCGTCAGTAACCCTCGGGCGGCAGAGCCGCCCTTTACTATAAACTGTGAAGCCGCCCATTGAACTTTGGGGCTTCTAACACCCCTGGGCGGTGAAGCCGCACCTTAACGAATAACGGCGAAACAGTTACGACTTCGAAGCGGGGTACCCCCGAGGGGCACACTCAACCCCTGGGCGACAAAGCCGCCTCTCAACGAGGAACTACGACGCCGTCCCGAGGAATGAGCGTGGCACCCGCGGTAAGACTCCTTTATCTCCGGGCGGCGTGGTGCAGCCTACGAGGAACGGCGAAGCCGTCCAGAGGTCTGAGCAGCGCAGCTTCGGGGGATTCCCTTGCCCATGGGCGGCGATGCTATCTCTGAAACGAGGATGGGCATAGCCGCGGTTAGTGACACTTCCCTCCGACCGTCCGCGGCAGGGAACGGCGAAGCGGTCGAGGGAGGCGGCGAACCAAGATGGCCGCAAAGGGGCTTCTAGGGGTTCGAGCCCTATTGCCCCGGAGGGCTTTGTGGACAGCGGTAGGAGGATGGGCGATGACGTTCCGAAGACTTTGCCGACGATGCTGGTGGTGGAGCAGCCAAGGGTCCGCTTCTCTACCCCCTGGCCGGCAAAGTCGGCCCATATCACTTTTTGGTCAGAATTTTCTAATAGAAATTCTTTGGACAACCACATTCTAAGACAGCGAAGCCGAATCAGGGGATTCTAAGTTAAAGATGGAAGCTGACCTTACGACCGATTTCTTATGAAGTTTGCATTTACAAAAAATTATGCATTCCATTTCGGAAAAAAGTGAACTTGGCCGCGCGGTCCTCCCATCCCCTCTGGTCACTGGATTAATAAGAGCGGAGCTTCTAGGAACGGCGAAGCCGTTACGTGGAGTTCACTGGCGACGACGAACGTGGCGGGTGCTACCCTTCCCATTGGCCGCCGAAGCCGACACCTAGAACTATATGGACTGAGCTACGAGGAACGGCAAACCGTTCCGAGGAATGTGCTGGAGAAGGTGGGTGCGGTGTGCGCTATCCTTCCTCACCAGACGGCGAAGATGGCCCCGAGGACTTTGTGCACAAAGCTTCGAGGAACGACAAAGCCGTTCCGAAGAATATGCCGGCGAAGCAGACCGTAGCGTAGAAAAGGGTTCGTTTTCCTCCCCTCCCCCCCTTCCGGAACCCGGTAATTTTGGGAACGGAGCTTCCAATGGGTGTTATAAAAGATTCACAAAACATATATAGGACTTTCGACGAACGAGTCCTTACGAATGCGGCTACAACGGGTGCTACCATTCTCCCTGGACGGAAAAGGGATGTTTTGGACTTAGTGCACATAGCTTCGCCGCATAACGAGGCCATTACGAAGATTGCGACGCCGAAGCCAATCGTGGCGTAGCCGGGGGTTCGTTTTGGCTCACCATTTGCGGTCAGATGATTGATATTAAAAATTCTCTAGAAACAGAAAAATAGACGGCAAAGCCGGATCCGGGGGTTCTAAGGGGGCGGAGCCCCCTAGCGAGCTACAGCGAGTCCCATCTATATACAGCCCTTGTGGTGACTGACTCATGGATACAAATTCCCGACCACTTCTAGAAGTGCTGGAGAGCTGAAATTTGGCACGCGTGCGGGGAACCCGAAATGATTCGGAGGAAAAATCCGAAAACCGGAAGTTTCCGCCACGTGTCGTCGCTAGGACGACAAAATGGCCGAAATCGCGCTTTTTCCGGGGACCGTCTCTCGGTTTTTATTTTACTGCGCGCGAATCGTACGTGCCACACGAGTCGTTAATGCATTTTTTGAAAGCTGATGAACGTGGGCACGTAAGTAAGTAAATTTATTAGTTTTCATTTGAGAAAATTACAGCCAAAATGGCGTCCAAAAATTGATTTCTCGAAAACAATTTCAAACTTTCCCCTCCCCTCTACTTAATTTAAGGTGTTGGATAACGAAAATGATTATTATATATGCTCATAACATCGTCTACGAAATGTAGGTAACAATTTTCTTTCATCGTCCTTGGTTACTCAGAAAACAATTAAAGTATTCCGAAAATCACCGAAAATTACGATTTCCGAAAGATTAACACAAGGTTTTGTCAATTTTTACCCGACTGATTTCTTTAAAACTTTATAGTTACATACAACTATGCATTGTTTTTCAGAAAACATAAACATCTAGTAAATGATTTAATGGATTTAACCGCGAAAAAATTAAAATGGCGGGCACTACTCACTTTTTTCGGGGACTAGTTTCCTTTTTTTTTGTATTACTCCTGAAATATGGATGTCATAGGGCACATTACTGTTAGATATGACAGTAAATCAATGTGACCATATGGTATCGTCATCTTTAAACCCCCTGAAACCCCCGTAAAAATTTAAATTTGCATATAAGTAGCCTTTTCGGGTATTTTTCGTCACGATTCCGCCGCTTTTCCAATCCTTACCACTCATCGCTACGGAATTGATGTGGACGATTGATGACCGCTGGCAGAAAAAACCTAAACCCCCGGTAAACCCTCAAACACCCCCCCAAAAATAAAATTTTGCATATAAGTCTACTTTTTCGGTTCTTTTCGTGACTATTCCACCGCCCCCAACGACTCATCCCCCCGAAATTTATGTGAATAGATGGTGACCGCCAGGAGCACACACATTTAAACCCCCGGTATCCCCGTGAAATCCCCCCCAAATGTAAAATGTGTCATTTAGTCTCCTATTTGGGAACTTCTCGCAAACATTACGCCGCACTACCCGTCCCCTCTGAGCTCTAGATCCAGAATATTTGGTGAGGGCGAGCCACCGTAAACCATACGGGAAAAAATACCAGAAAACCCCCGATTACCTCCTGGAACATCGCCGAAAAAAAAATAAAACAAATTTAAACTTGCGTCTCCGAATAGTTTTCGACACAATTTAACCGGTGCCCCTACCACTTATTAAAACCCCCGATAACCCCGTGAAACCTCCCAAATAATTTCTAATAAATAGCCTCTCCAGGTAAAAGAATCGTCAGACCACTCTTCCGGTCCCCTAGGACTTATCGGCACGGAATTTATGAGAACGATTTCTGACCACTGGTTTTACACAAGTATAAAACCCCCGGTATTCCGTTGGAACCCCCGGCAAAAAAATGAAAAACATGCCATTAAGTCTTCTTTTATGGGTACTTGTCGCCACTATTACTCCGCATTGCAATTACATTCATTCACCCATTACAATCATCGCTACGTGATCACTGTGGACGATTGGTGACCGCATGCATAACACATTAAAACCCCCGAATCCCCCAGGGCACCCCTCTCGGTGGAGAAGAGCATTAATGAGGACTAAGCGGAGCAGCCGCGGGGGGTTCCTCAATCCCAAGGCGGCGAAGCCGCCCCAGAACGAGGAACGACGAAGCCGTTCCGAGGAGTAACTGGCGTAGGCGAGGAGGAGCTTCAGTAACCCTCGGGCGGCGAAGCCGCCCCGATGTTCAAGCGGCGCAGAAGCTGTGGACTCCCCCCATCTCAAACGAAAAACGGTGAAACAGCTCCGAAATGCCTTCGCCCTCTGGGCGGCTATGGCGACCTTAGACGAGGAACGGCGAAGCCGTTCCGAGTATTAAGCGGGGTAGCCCCGGGGGGGCACACTCAACCCCTGGGCGGCGAAGCCGCCCTTCCGCGAGGAACGGCGAAGCCGTTCCGAGGAATGAGTGGGGCGCCTCCCTACCCCCTGGCCGGCGAAGCCGGCCCCTAGCCGAGGTGTAATTATTCGAACTTCAAAAGTCTTCGAATGACCACAAAAGTAGACGGCGAAGCCGGAACCGGGGTTATTAAGGGGCGGAGCCCCTTAACGAGCGCGCGGAGCGCAGCGAGTAACCAGGGTATACAGCAGGAGTGGAGACAAAACCCTGAAGCACGTCAGAATCAGAATAGACGTGGTGGCAATAGGCAGATGCAGCCTCGTACAAACGTGGCTGGTCCTAGACCACGGGGGAGAGTGGCAACTGTGCGCCTCCCGTACCACAGCACCTTTCGAAGGTGTCTAGTGAAGAGCGAAATGACCCGCTTTACCGCGAGGCGGTCTTTTCGGACGCAGGAGGGGAGCTGACACCTCTTGCAGATAGACAAGAGATCTATCCGGGTTGCGAAGGGCTCACTCCGATGATTGAGTCCACATCTGAAGATTTGCGCGCAAGAAATCCAGGATTTGCAAAGAAGATACACTATTCAGCCTACGCATACTACGTTTCGGTACGAGCGCATCTTGCAGCTCCGAGAATTGAATGGCTTTAATGATTTATATGAAGAAAGACAATTTATTAATGCTATCTCTCAAGCCAAATATGATGTACCATCCCACCTTCAAACTTATCTTAATGGGATGGGTAATATTACAGTTCCAAATGGTCGTATTTTATACTTCAACAGATTAGAGATTGACTATTTGGATGTTAATGAAGAAGGAGTTCCAGATGTAGGTTGGTTTGGGCAAATTGACCCTGAGACAAACCACCTCTATAGGATGTACCCGCGCCCATAACCAGTTGAATGATTTATATATAGACTTTGCGTTTATTAATTAAAATATCCCGAGTTCCACAAGCGGACTAAGCATATTGATATTAGATACCATTTCATTCGTGAGCAGTATGAAAGGAAAATTGTAAATGTTGAATATGTTCAAAGTAACGATCAGTTAGCAGATATTTTTACAAAACCATAGTGTAAGGACAATTTTGTTAGATTTAGAACATTATTTAATATTGTGTCTGCTATTTTAAAGTAACAGTGAGTTACGTTATTTTTCTTTGTGTTCTTATTATGTTTTTTAGGAAGAGTTATCACAAATATCGGGAGTGTTGGAAAATATGAATGCATAAATTTGGTGATGTATGCATTAACAAAATTCACTAACTCTTGGTTAACTATGTGGTATTCCATTATTTCCTGGATATAGACAGTTACTTATACCACTTATTTATGCTCAGGGTGAAATGGATATAGAGAATGAGCAAGTCGAGAACGCACCAGTTGCTGTTCAGGTCCAAGTTCAGGAACCCCAAGAACAGCAAGCTGCTGTAGGAGTCCCCAGGGGACATCCTCTGCTTGTCGAGAGAGATAACCATCCTAGATTCCAAGTCATCGATGCTCTAAACGGAAGAGTAGGTTCTGCATTCAATACATCACCAAGCTTCTGTAAGGAACTTTTCCATGAGCTAGTTACTCCCAATGTCATGTACACAGGTTTTATACTGACACATACTTCTGCTAACTTTCCCAAAACAATGTATAAGACGGGAGCTTATCTTGCTTACCACTTGACAGTTACTTATACCACTTACCAAAATAAGTGGTATAAGTAACTGTCTATATCCAGAAAATAATGGAATACCACATAGTTAACCAAGAGTTAGTGAATTTTGTTCGTGAAGCAAGTACGGCTACTCAAGTAAAGTTATACAGAAAGTTAAAATAAATGGTATAAGTAACTGTCTATATCCAGGAAAAAAGATGTATGCATTTCCTATGTATTTGTGATACTGGGTGTATCGATACCTTTGATCGATTCTATTGATTGTTAATTGTCGGTGCGGTTTGGTTGGTAAACAGTAAAATAAGTTGGTGTTCTTGGAGTTTAACTGTTTCCTTTCTCGCTAGTGTCACGCCAATGACTGTTTAATTAATAAACGCAGTCACGCAAAGTCTATAAATCATTCAACAATTATACTTAAAACTATAAGGCTTCACATTTGGACAAAATGTAAGAAGTTAACCTTCGGTATCAGTGGGTGTTGGGAATATCAAATTAGTTTATTGTGGCATTGCAGGTTGTCGAAATATAAGACTTTCAACCTTCAGCAATGTACTTAAATAACCCTATGACTGGGATGGCTAGAATGGTTCTGATAATTTTTATCTACATGCCAATCAATCTATTTTCTAGACCAGCTATGTATCTCCTTGTCTCCTCTTTGTGAACTCTCTTCATAGTTCACGCTCGTAGATCTGTCTTCCTTAGCAATAGGTACAGTGAGGAAAAACATAATTGGAGCCACAGACTGTGATATCAGGGCCAAAGTCAGCAGGTACTTTGCTTGTGTACGCAGCCCATTCCCTTAAATTTCCAAAACGAATGGATTTTCCAACTGTGTCAGATATGGTGATTTTCATTTCAACGCTTTCTACGCATGTGGCTTCAACGTCCGCCATCTCCAACTACGCCGACAGGCGCTGGGCCGCCCGCCGAGACGACGCTCTCATCGGACTGCCCCGAGTAAGTCATTCATTGTATGGAACCTCCTCGCCCTGCTTGTTCTCTTAGCCGGGGACGTCTGCCTTAACCCTGGCCCTGATATTCAATTATATCACCAGCTCGGAGTCTTCAGAACAAACTCTCCATAATTTCCTCCCACTATTCCGACCTTTGCTTTTTTGACGTGATAGCCTTGTGTGAAACTTGGCTCAGTGATAGAGTGGGTGATAGTGAATTGGAATTAGCACACAGTCACCAGTTATTTCGACGTGATCGGATCTCTTGTGGTGGGGGTATACTTTTGGCGATAAAACCCCAGCATCCCGGCCACTTGACGTTTCGATCTCGAAACTGAGTGTGAAATAGTATGGGTAGAAATTTGGCTTGAGGATGGTTGTGGAATCCGCATTCCGAAAAAAAAAACCTTCATTGGCTGCCTCTATAGTCCCCCAACAAGTGATATATCAGTGTTGGAGGCATGTCTTGTGTCGGTCATCCGCGTTCACACCCTTGGTGACCTGACCCTTCTCGGGGATTTCAATCTCCCGATCACATGGAATTCCCAGACCAGCGGAATCAATGCCGACAACAATGGCACGTCTCTTATAGATAATTTCTTAGACGGCATGGGAATTTTCCAGGGTAACCCTTTCCCCACCAGAAATTTGGCAACCTTGGATCTCATCCTTTCCTAATTCAGTGTAATCTCTCCCACCACATGCAGGAATATTTTCAACTCCGACCACTCCTCGCTCGAGTTCTCATTGCCCATGTCCCTCCCCCACCGCACTTCTGCCCAAACTTCGCCACCAGAGCTTGTTTCTCGCGGTCATTGAAATCTTGGAAGAAGGCCGACTGGGAAGCCAACTACACCCTCTCCGTCCTGCCCTGGAGTCTCCTGGAGAGCGGGTCCCCAGATGACGCTATTGAAGTGTTTTATGACTTTGTGCACGGTGTCACCAATGACTTCGTTCCCTCCCGAAGGATATCGAAAAAACCCATTAGGCTCACAGCTGAAACCTCCCTATTTTAAAAAGAGGCAATGATAATGATGGTAACTGTCTACATGCCGACTAGGATTACCAGTTAGAAAATCTTTGATATATAAGATGTAGACTGTATTAGACACACAATAATGAAAGAACAAATTTTCAAAAAGGTGAATTGATGAATATCATAATTGAGGTGATGAACTTCTTTGCTATGTATCGTTTTATTTATTTGTAGTTGCACGATGAAAATGTTTCTAGCATTAGTTTTTAATTAAAGTCCACCTTTTTAATGATTGCATGAGAACTTCATCCCTATGTCCTACTGGGTGAAACATAGGCTTGTTGGGGTTCTTGGCGAGATGGAAAATGCATCATCGGTGGAGTTAGGAGGGCGGAGGCGATCATCTTCTGAGATCCCTGACAACACATCATTTTTGGACATGGTTCTCGAGGGCTGGAAAGGAGCAGTCAGTATTGAAAAAAATGTCGATAAAAATCCACAAGAGGAGAAACTATAACTACTTCATTAATATCAAATTCATGGAAAGACACAGGGGTGAAAAAGTGGACGCTGACGTTTTCAGCAAGTTTGCAATAAATTTTGCTACAGCTAAGTTAATCCGTAGCGCCTTCCTTATCACTAAGGGTCAGAACAACACCCTTTATGGAGTGAACTTCGGTATGGAAGAATTACTGCATCAGTTCTCCACGAAGCATCGCGATGCAAAAAAGGTGGGTCCCTGGTGAACAATATTTTAGGGGGTGGGTCTGTTCTGGTTATCAGAGCAGTTTCCAGGAGAAACAAGGTAGAGCCTCTTGTTATTAAGGAGACGGAGAAAATACTTTAAATAAAAACTGACATTTGTGGCACTAAACTATTCCACGAGCATCTGCTGATGGTGTCACTAAAGACTTAACTGAGGAGGTTAAGTGCCCGTCAAAAGAAAGCACTTAAGTCCCATACGTTAAGGGTGAGAAACTCACTGCTAAGCTAATGGCTCAAGTGCAGTTGCAAAGGTTTATGAAGGGCAAACAGAAGGCTCTCATTTGCATGGCTGAGCCAATTTTTGAACATAAAAAAAGAGTGCCGTTAATGTGGGAGAAAATCAACTATGGGCTCATTTAGGCTCTCATGTGTGATTCTCTTAAGTTTTGAGATAAGTTTGTTTTTGCAAAACAACTAGAAAGCTCTTATTAAACAGATATTCTAACAGGTTTATTGATTTTCATTTATCCTTCAGTAACCATTCTCAGAAAGTCCAAAGACAAGGATATTCTATCTCCTCTATGCTCCTTTTTTGCATTCAGTTAAATCCCCTATTAGAACTGCTGGAAGACAACAGTATTGGGCTAAATATAGAATCTTCCAAGCTTCCATGCATAGCTTACGCAGATGACGTGACCATAATATTGAAAGAAAAAAAAGAGCATAAAATAGCTCACGATATTTTGCAATTCTGTTCCAACATTAGCGGCATGACGGTTAACAAAAGCAAAACATGCTATCTGTACCTAAATAGTGCGAAAGGTTCTGTGACGGACTTATGGGAAAGCAAGAACACGGTAAAAATAATGGGCATTACTTGGGAAAAAAATTACTAAAACAGTAAAATATACCTGGGAAAAATGGTGGGAGCATGTTGTAAGTCGCATGAGCGAAATTTAAATCTGTTTCAGGGAGTGCTGATTTGGGACAATTGCTTCTTGAGTAAAATGTGGTGTGTGCCATATACTGCCCCGACCAAACCATATTGCGGCAAAAATAGTAAAATGTACAAACATTTTCACGTGGAAAAATTATTTATTTAAAATGGCAGGAGAACAAGCTGTTAAAAAGTGGGGAGAGGGCGGTATAGGTTTAACCGACTTTCAAAACAAGGTAACAGCCTTATTTTATAATGGTATTTTTGAGACCATGGAATACCCAAGTACTTGGGAAAAATCCCTTTCAAAGATTCCCATCAACATTTTAGGAAAAACTCCAACGTTTAAAAAATACATCAATGCTGCAATGAACTTTCTTGGAAACGCTGACATAAGAAAAATCAAAAATGTCAAAACAATTTACACTCATTTATTATAAGGGAAAGTTGATGGGCAGTCAGCAGGCCTCACTGCAACAAAGAGTATGCTTAACTGTAAAATAGTGTGGTGCAATCTAAAAAAGATAAACCTCAGTATGGAGAATAAACTGTGTATTTTTAATGTGGCAAATAACCTGTGTGTAACGAGAAAAAAACTAAAAAAGATTGGTAAAGAAACGTCAGAAAACTGTGAAATTTGTGAGGCAAAGGAAGATACACAACACAAATGTTTTCAATGTGATAAAGTGAAAGATACTTGGTGTACAGTGAAAAAGATGTATAAACAACTAAATGTTTTTGGCGAAAGTGAGATAAGTGATTTAAAACTTTTATGCCTGGATTACAATCCTTTCCCCAGTTTTAAGACTGATGCTACTAACAGCAGATTATATTCAACAACTTGAGAAAAATACTGGAAAATTTGTTAATAAATTTGAAAATACGGACTAAAAACTATTATGTGAAGAAGCAAGAAAAATTCAGCAAGGATACACCAATAACTGAATTGTATGTAACTTTTAAAAAATTTGCCTTATTTCGAGAAAAAAATTGTTCTATAAAAATAAAAATAAATGTACTTGTAATCAAAGAGTTCTAAATGCTGTGACCAATGAAATGTATGAAAAAAATACGCCATTCCGGCATTTTTCTCCGATGCGTGCGGTTGTCAGTGACTGTCTAAATGCCTCCGCCTATTGAAAATCCGCGCGAAGTGCGGTCTGTTATCCGTTTTCTTTGTGCCAAAGGCGTAAAAGCAAACGATATTCATCGTGAGATTTGTGCGGTGTATGGAAAAACATAATGAGTGAAGGAATAAAGGAAGGAAGTGGGATAGGTCATTTAAAGGTGGCCGCTCCAACGGTCATGATGAAGAAAGAACGCAGTGCCTTCGGTTTTTACTGACGACTTGGTGGAAAAAGTTGACCAAAAAATCAAAGAGAACAGACGCTTCACAATTTCAACATTATCTGAACAGTTTCCTAAAATTTCTCTAAGTGTTGTCTACGAAAAGGTGACGGAACGGTTACACTATCGGAAGTTGTGTTCACGCTGGGTTCCAAAACAGCTCACGGAAGTGCACAATACGAAATGTTTGGGAAGTGCTTTGCCTTTCCTTTCGCGGTACTATGAAGAAGGCGATGATTTTTTAAACCAAAGTGTCTGGCGATGAAACAGGTAGCCTACGTTACACCAGAATCAAAACAGCAGTCTATGGTATGGCGGCATTCGACTTCGCCCCAAAAGGTCAAGTTTAAACAAACAATTTCAGTAGTAGTAGTAGTAGAATTGAGATAAAGGGTGCGTCGACGGCAAGGTCATTTTGCACCACTACTCAATCGTTTGATTCAAGACTCATTATAAATGGATCCTTACTACGGGATTTTTTAAAATTTTCGAAAATATCAGCTAGAAGAAGAACATCCGTTTTTAAATACAAATCTGAATATTCTCCAAGGTTTTTACATTGAAATTCAGCCCAAACTGTTTCAGCAAATTCGTAGTCATCTTGGGTTATTGTATCCTCTGTTATAGTACTGTAAAAATATTCTTTTGGGGGAAGGGATTGGACTTCCAATTTTTCCCATGAAACTACAAACTCATAAGGAAATACTCCCTTTCTTGTGATCAAGTCAGTTTTTTCTTTAAAAATTTGGGTTGTCTGAATTTATCCCTAGGAAGTGTGTCGACTAATTTGGAAAGGGATGTACTCAAAAATCTAAAGCTATCAACGAACCGATATGAGAAATTAGAATCTACATATTTAGAAAATGTAATATACTTTTCCTCGCTGTGTGGGATGCAAGTGATTTTCAAATTATCATAACCTAGATGTGGTACAATGAGATGGGCATCATAATTTGAAAGGTTGTGTAAAAAAAACAGGTAAGTATTTAGGAACTTGACAATTCACATTACAGTTACGGTGAGCCGCACCTCGAAATTTACCCGAAAGATGGTCGTGATCTCTCACACGATCATTACCTAATGTATACCCACAAATATGACAAATAAAATTCACTAACTCTTGGTTAACTATGTGGTATTCCATTATTTCCTGGATATAAACAGTTACTTATACCACTTATTTGGTAAATAAGTGGTAGTAGTAGTAGTAGTAGTAGTGTTTGGATTTAGGGTGCGTCGACGGCAAGGTCATTTTGCACCACTACTGTGCTATTTAATTACAATTGTTATGTATAAAGTAATCTAATGCATCTGATGTCTTCGTTGAAAGTGTACATAATTAGACTTTATTAAAAATGTTTATTTCTCTGAGAAACCGAAATGTACAGATTAAGTTGGTAGGGTGGTCTCCTAAAAGGGTTTTTAGGTCTCCCCCTAGATTATTTCGCCTTCGCGCTTCGCGGTACTTAACACAATCTAGCATGATGTGTCTAATACTTAATGGACATTTACAATCCCCACATTGGGGAGGTTCCTTCTCTTCAGTAAAGAGATACGCATGGGTCAGGGGGCTGTGCCCTATCCTCAATCGTGTAAGTACTACTTCCTCTCTCCGATTACTACGAGCTGAGGAGGGCCACGCTGCTACCGTGTCCTTGATGCCACGGAGCTTGTTATTATTTAGAATCCTCCATGACTCCCTCCATTTTCCAAATACCACGTTTCTTAGAGATGCTCGTAAGTCCTCGTGGGGAACCAGCGTTGAGACTAGAACTTCGTTATTCAGAGCTTCCTTGGCCATAGCGTCTGCTATCTCATTCCCGGCTATCCCCTCATGTCCCGGTACCCACAGAAAATGGATATTCAAACCCTTTCTCGAAAGGGTCAGCAGGAGAGAGTGTATTTCTTGCACGATCGGGTGCACGGGTGAGAAGCCAGAGATGGCTTGTAGCGAGCTCCTGGAGTCAGTGCATATCACAAAGGAGCCGCCGTGGTCATCTAGGGCTTCTAGAGCTGTCCTTATGGCATAAAGCTCCGCCGTGTACACACTGCACATCGGGTGAAGCTTTGCTCTGATGTTCCCGTGGATAGGGGAGACCACTGCACATGCACAAGCAGAGTTATCTTTCGAACCGTCAGTGTAAACGGGGGTAAGGTTGGGGTGATTCCATCGGAACATGGCAAACAAACGCTGGTAAATAAGTGGTATAAGTAACTGTTTATATCCAGGAAATATGACAAATGCTCGCATTATTAAAAGCTGTTATCTCTTCCTCACTTAACTTTGCCAACGGCACCTTTCTTCCATACACTTCACTCACAAAAACAGACATTTCCTTTAGCTTTTCCAGAAAAACCTGCACTGCATCTTTACCTCTATAAAAAAGGCTCGAATGTCTCACCGGTATTCGCAACCATGAGCAGACAGAACGACATGACTTCATGCTGCTGACACGTTTTTGTGTATGAATGCTCATTCCTAGGAGTACAACTTGAAACTTTGGGAAGAATGCATTCAAAGTCTGCATATACAACGTATGGTAGTCTCATTATGTTGGAATAATTTTTAAAACTCAAATAAGAATCCGTACCTTCAGGAAGAATAACTTTTGAGGGTGAATTCCGCATGCAATCATCCTTGTGAGAAAGGAGATTTTTTTCTGAATTGAACGAGAGGAAACAACGTTTACAGACGTGAATACTTGCCTTATGCTTACTGATTTGATGATGGACGAGTTTATTGAAATTTCTGACCCAACAGTAGCATGAATTATTCCCTTCAACTAAATACATTAGATCGCGATGGTCCTCCAGCTCCTTTTCCACAACCTTTATGGGGTAAACGTCATTTTTTTCATCAAGTCCAAAAATGTTAATAGAAATTGAATTATTTCTTTCGAACACTTGAATTTTAGAAATAGTTCCAATCGTAATATTTAGGATATTCAACACTATCATAACTTGACACGCTATGTGGTGATTGTTCAATAAATTTTGCCAGAATAGAATATTTAAAGTAAAAGGCATCTCTATTTTTCACATTAATTACTGCTTTTGCACCAGACATTTTCTGTGGTAATCTGATGAAAGATGACCCTCTTAAGTGGTTGATAGCGATTTATCCTAAGTTCTAACCCTAACACATCAAAAAGGGTCCATCCAGACCCTTTTGCGGAACTTTCAGATTTTTATTTTAAAATCTTCGCGAATAATTCTTCTAAAATTTCACCCACATCGTCCGCCTGTAAAACCCTAAAATATTTTGTCTTGAAACATCGCTCCTGCTCTTCTTCATCTTTCTGAAACATAGCCTTTACCAAAATATTGATTTTAAGAGATGTATTCTCTAAACATTCTTCAATTTTTTCCTTCAAATTATTCTTTATGCTACTCAAAAAAATTACAACATCTGTATGCACTCCCCCACCACTCACCCAATAGGTTTTTAGACGGTTCCGGGCAGCAGATTCCATCAGCATCAGTGATGGACCAACTCCTCCTCCAATCTGATCCTCCAATCCTCCTCCTCTTCGAATTGCATGACGATGATGAACACCAGACATTTCGTGTGCTGCCAAGTATTTAGGACTATAGTACACGTAACAGGTTTCACAAAGAACAAGATCCTCCATCGTTGCCGTCTACCTTTCTCTATTGAGACTGATATTTTAGGGAGAAATTTTTCCCTTTATATATCCTCTATCTTGGCAAGCATCTGCGTTGGCGCGCATTCAATTGGCACCCTCCCTAATTTCACTCACCCTCGCCATTGTATCAGAACTTATGGTGCACCAAGACAGGTTCAGACTCGTTCAAGAGGAACTAATGAATATTAATCAAAAAATGTTCTCTTTTACTCTTAAGTTTCCTCTTTGTTTTCTCCACAATGACATAATGAGAAGGAATATTTTAAATAACACTCACAAATTCAGCTATGAAGACACTTTTATTAAATATAAATGTATGCATCTTTACATCAATTTTTATAAATCATATCAAGTTTACTGTCTCAATCATTTATTTAAACAACTTTTTTCATTTAACGCTGAGGTACCCCTTTACTTTAACTAATGAAATATTCTCTCCCCATGAGTTTTCGTAAAAAGAATTTATTTCGGCTTCACTCAAATGAAAAAATTTCGGCATGAAAATCTTCCTTTCTCTTCCTTCATATTCAATGGTAGCCAAAAGCGCCTCTCCATATCTGGTTTTTGTTGATTCCAGTTTGGAAACAACATATTCCTTCCCCTCGATTAGGTCTTCCCTTTTGAGGAATTCAACATTCTTGTGTTGATTAAGCAGTTGAGTTTTGATGGATTCCATCTAAAAGTATAAATATATATTAAAATAGTAACGTTTGCATTTATAACTAAAAATTTCAATTTTATAATGAATATAAATATATATTTACTATAAATTTTATCTTGATGATGATTTTTACAGCGTGATCAACAGAATATTTTTCTTTACGAGAGCTGATACTGTTACAGAAGTACAATTGATCGAATGTCTTTTTGTGTCCTCTGGACTTATATTTATATGAATCCTTACCCATCCCACTCGCAAGCGGAACTGGTTTCTACTGGTTACGCTCACACGGATCCCATGAGAGTTCCCTTCTCACTAGTGATGGGTCGGTCGTGAACGATCGAATCATGTGACCAGGGTCATCTCCGAGATTGATCGGTGAACGGGATCATTCAGATGACCGAGAGGGTCATTTCCTCCCGTCCTTCGGTCGTTCGTGACCGTGGACCGCCGTGGAAGTTCTCCATCAGTCGCGATCGTCGGTCATTCATGATTGTTCTAGACACAGGTCATTCATGATTGTTCTAGACACAGGTCATTCATGATTGTTCTAGACGCAGGTCATTCGTGATCGTGGTCGTTCTCCGTCAATCGCCAGCCATTAGGTCATTCGTGATTGCTCATTGCATAGGTCATTCTCAAGCACAGTCCAATCGCTATCATTCTTCGAAGATGTCGCGGTTGATGATCGTCACTCGCGACCTGAATTGACCGTTTTTGACTGCTCTTTCACTCGTGGTGGTGAATGGCATGGTATTGCAATCACTTTTAGGGGCAATGTTCGTAATAATTGTAAAGTTTTCTACATTCGACATTTCAGGGTACCTATGATCTTCATATCTCAGGTGATATGCCGAAAATCTTGAGAGAGCCCAGTTTTCTCTCATGCCTCTCAATCAGTTCCATTATTTATATTAACTTTCCATAATAAAATATTGATCACTAACCCTATGCCCCACGAATGATTGGAAATTATCGTTGATTCTGTATCTTGAAAAACAATAAAAGGAGTGTAATAAACAACATTTAAGGAACAATCTGTATTTGTAAATGTTTAAGAAGTAATTAAGGTAAGAGTTAACTAGTTTATGGTTTTATCAAATGAAAAACTTTATAGATTAATAATAATAACAACTCATCTCTCGTTTAACAAGCTACATAGATATTGCCCTTAAGAAGAAAGCGATAAGCGGGTCATGATTGACAACAGAGTAGTGATTGTCCCCTCGGTCGTGATTGTCTACGCGGTCGTGATTGTCTATGCGGTCGTGATTGCCTGCTCGGTCGTGATTGCCGTCCATTTTCCACATTCATGACCTCCCGTTCATGACAGAGTCACTCAAATGAATGGTCACCGTGATTGGGATCACGAGAATGACCGACTAAGTCCATCACTACTTCTCACACCAACAGTTGCATGAAGGGGTTTATCAAATGTTTCACACGCTCCAGCAATCACGTACACACTGCCTCAACCGTCCCAAGTTTATCTTCTCTCTTCTCACGCATCCGGTCGCGACTCAGCTGACTCAAGTTTATCTTCTCTATTCTCACGCCTCACGCATCCGGTCGCCACTCAGCCGAGCCAAGTTTATCTTCTCTCTTCTCACTCATCCAGTCGCCAGCGACTAAAGTTTATCTTCTCCCTTCTCACGTTCGAGTCAGCACGTGCGTCTCAGTGTCTCGACTCCTTCGCGCGCGACATCAGTCACGTACATCCGGTCATTGTTTATCTTCTCCCGAGCAGACGCAAATATCCTTTTATCACGCGAACACATGCGTTGAGTCTTTGCGCAAAAAGCTCTCGTCGAGTGATAGGACTTTTATATAAAAGCTCTCTTCAGTGTCCCTCCATCCATTCAACCGACAACACGGACAAGAGCTCTCTCTCTTCCCTTCGCAGTCACCTCTCGTAGAAATGATGTGTGCCATCATAGACGTGTACCATCTAGTCGCAGCAAGGGCTAGGCTCTGCTTGTTCTGCGCATCCCGTTTGGGGTGGAACGTTAGGGAAAGGAGACATCTTCTCTCCCTTGAGCACCTTCGCGTGTTCAACTGCGATTGCTGTAAGCGAAATTTAGCGATGTGTGTAAGGCCGTGGACGGAGTGTGCAGAGTGCTGTCAGGCAATGGTGATTTCTCCTCAGCCCCAGCAGCCGGCACCTCCACTGATTCGCCAGCAATAACAGCACACAGCGGTTGCTGTGGAATGTGGTGAGTGCTTGCAGGCCATGCGAGCACAGCAGCCGCCGCCACAACACGCGCGGGAGCAGCAACAACGCGGTGAACGCGCGCTGCCCCCGGCTGCTTGTTCGCGACCACACCACCCTACGACAAAGCAGATGCGGGAGGAGCTACAACGCGCTGCCCCCGGCTGCTAGTTCGCGTCCACACCACCCTACGCCACAGCAGATGCGGGAGGAGGAGCTACAACGCGGTGAACGCGCGCTGCCCACGGCTGCTTGTTCGCGACCACACCAGCCGTCGCCACAGCAGATGCGGCACCCGTCTGCAAGTGGAATAGCAGAGCAGACCCCCGAATGACGTCACAGTAACTGCCTTAGTACCGCAAATGAAGGAGAGATGGCGTTGGCGGTAGCGCTGTTTTGAAACGAATTTACAATGTAAAATAATTCAAGGAAGATATTTTATAAACGATTAATTGTCATCAAATTAATCGGAAAACCCCTAAATTATTAATAAAGCTATAATTAATGCTAATAAATGCGTTTAAAGAATGTGTCATACCCGATAACGTGTTTCATCATCATTTTAAGCTAGAGCGCAATAGCTGCGGGAACCGTGCGTTACGAACAGTATTTTTAATCCAAAGTTTATCGGTAAATTTGCTGTGTCAAGCGACGTAACTGGTGTTTGGAGTATTGTGATGTTCGTTTACAGTTAATACAATACGCTGTGAGTGATCTTTTCCTTTTATCGCCCTGAAGAACTACTTTTAAGTGAGAGTACCTTTCGAGTGACCATGCCTGCAAAGAAGAGATGTTCGGTCAGCCTCTGCAATAATAATTCAGTTGACCACCCAGGGGTACTTTTCCATAGATTTCCGGCCAAGAGAGAAAGGTTTGTGTTAAATTCCGAAGATTGTTTTCGGGTCAATGTTTTTAGTCTTAACGTTGGCTCTTTGTTTGTTCCGCCCACTTCCACCATAATGACTACACCAATGCCCTTAGAAATAGATTAAATGGTAATGCTTTTCCCACCTTGTTACTGCCTCAGCAGTATCTGGAAACTAGCACTAGCAATGATGAAGGCACCTCTGTCCCTCTTGTTAGCTCTACACCCATTACCATCTCTCTTTCATGTGACTTCCCTATGGGAAATGTTTCTAATGTATTGTTGATTTCTACACCCACAACTACACCCGATTCTATCCCACCCACTGTAGAACCTTCACTATCCACACTATTACGTTCTTTGACGCCAATCCCTTCTACCTCTAATGGTAATTTTTCTCCTAGTCATTCAACTTCAACTGTGATATTAGAAACACCTGCTAGGTCATCATCCTTAAATCAATGTGATCCATCTTGTACCCCTCTGTCGGCTACTCACAGCACCCCCATGACAAGTGGGACTAGCTCGCACAAAGGTAAACTATTTTCTCTTCTTGAAAGTCTTAATTTAACATCAGTGGTCGATTTCACTCCTCGAAAGAAAAAAATGGTTCATCTTATTAGGTCTCAAAGAAAATCAATTTCTAAATTTAAAAGAATGTCAAAAGCAATAAGAAAGAAGTACCAAAATATTTTGAAATTCCGTGAAGACAGTTTTGTGGAACATGCAGAAAAAAATTTACCTTCATCATTTACACAGTTTCTTCGTACCCAACTTAGAATTGCTGGAAAGAAACCTAAAGGAAGAAGGTGGACCACTGACGAGAAATTAATGGCTCTTCCTTTGTTTAAGAAAAGTCCGAAGGCTTACACACTGTTAAGATCTTTTGTTCCCCTACCCAGTAGAAGAACCCTCACTTCGTTATTGCAGCAGATACCATTTTCCACAGGAGTACATGCAGACTTGGTTAGTCATTTATCCATCCATGCATCAGGAATGGCTGAAGAGGATAAGTTTTGTACTTTACTCTTTGATGAAATGAGGTTAAAGCCAAATCTGTTCTTCGACAGCCATCACGATCGCATTGATGGATTTGAAGATTTAGCCACTGGAGAGAAAACCAATAAATTGGCAAAGTATGCTCTTGTTTTTATGGTTAGAGCCCTTTTTGGTAAGTGGAAGCAGCCAGTTGCCTATTACTTTAGCCATAATAGCACATCTTCCTCCACCATCTGTGCAATAATTAAGGAGATTATTCCTTTACTCCGTTCTGCTGGACTTAAGGTTTTGGCAACTGTTTGCGACATGGGCTCAAACAATGTGAAAGCCCTGAAATTATTGGGTGCTAGTTTCCAATCCCCATTCTTTTCCATTGGTAATACCAGAATTTTCACAATTTTCGACCCACCTCATTTGCTAAAATGCTTCAGAAATTTATTTATGAAATATCATGTAGAAATTGGTGTGGATATTGGGGGGAGTAAAGTGAAGAAGGTGGCAAAATGGCAACATATATTGGCCACCTATGCTGACCAGGTTCCACCATTTCAAGACCTCAAGCGCCTTACCAAAAGACATCTTGATCCCAAACATCGAGACAAGATGAGAGTATTCTTGGCAGCACAGGTACTGAGCAATTCAGTAGCTTGTGCTGTCAACCACAGAGTTTCATCAGGTATGTGTTGATAGTGAAATGTTAATGTGATGAATTTTAAATATTCTAATTCTAAGTTCATGGAATTTGAAGGTATGGAGAGGGTCTGATAAATAATGTATTCATTGATACAGGTGTTCTGTGTTCTGATGGTGTGGCCACTGCTACCTTCCTCCTCCTCTGTGATGAACTATTTGACAGCCTGAATGGTACTCAGCATCGACGAGACCGGTGTAAGGTATTGAAAGGACCTGTCACATCATCTTCACCTCATTTCCAGTTCTGGGAGACTGCCATCAAATCTATAGATGGTCTTAAGTTTCTTAATTGTGACAGGAGACCAGCCTCTCAATATGGCTGGTTGGCAACCATTAGGGCTGTGAGAATGCTGTGGAATGTAGTGACCAAGGAGGGCTTTCGTCATTTAGAAACGAGAAATCTTAACCAGGATCCAGTGGAAAACTTTTTTGGCATAATTAGGCAAAACTGTGGGCAGAACCACCACCCCAACGTCCCACAATTTGTCAGTGCATTGAAAACAGCCTTGATTGATGGTTTTTCTGCACCATCTACTCGACAGAATTGTGAGCTGGATGAAGGGAATTTTTTAAGTAACCTTAGGTCCTTCTTAGAAAAGGGTCTTGGGTCTTCTGGCTCTGAAAGAGACAATCCTTCCGATATGTCCACCATTGCTTACTCGAAAGTACAAGACCGTTTCTTTCAGACATCTATGGGGGGACTCCGAGTGCAAAGCATTGCATATGTCAGCAGCTACATTTGTCAAAGGCTTTTAAAAGATTTAAAATGTAATGAGTGTAAATTGACCCTAACATCAGACTATCTCTCTTCCTGCCATATTCTCACATCTTTCAATGATGCCGGTGACGAGTCAGGTCATCTCCCATTACCATCTGAGGAAATGGTATCTGCTATGGTTCAGGGTACTAATACTTTGGAAAGTGTTATGCCTGATGTAGCACATAAGGATAAGGTATGCCAACAACTTGCAAATGAAATATTACACTCCGTTGATTTCTCCTTTCTCAAATGTTTACCTCATAAGGAAAAATTGGAACAGGATATGTCTCTTTTCTTGAGTCAGATATTTGTGTATAGATATTGTAAAAATGTAAATTCTTCTTTAGAAAGCCCTTCTTAAAATGTTCTTTTCTTCCTTTCATAGGCCATATTCCTATTTTGATATTATATGCTATATGGGCGATTCCACCAGAAAGTGTCAACTTTCAAGTCCCTCTAGCTCTGTAATGGAATCACTCAAGTTAAACCAAATTATTTTTAGGTATATTTTTGAACACTTTTATGTAGTTATTACTTTATTATATCATTTACTGATTTGTTAAAATACATAAATGTAGATTGATTCTCATTCCCCTGCCACGTCCTCATATTACATAATCAGATTAAAGTCCAAATAATTGAATTTGTAGCCTTATTGTTTTTGTAGTGTATGTTATTTATAAGTAATAACTTATAACCATTATTAATTTCATATATTCAATTTTTTGTTGGCATATTTAGTTATTAAAAAAAATATTTGCAATGTCCCTCTTGGAATTATCATTCCCTTGTTGACATTTGAAGTTCCCGCTAAAAGAAGAAGAATCTTCATTTTGTAATGTTAGGGTGGGGATTGCTGATGTATGGCTTGTACTCTGAAAGTGTAACTCCACAAGTGGCTATTTTGACAAGCATCAAAATTGTTGAATTCATGTTTATCAAAGAAATGCTGTGATTGTTTTTACTCTGTCTCATTCCCCTGTCAACAGCAACCAGGTAATTGTGCACAGTCATTTATTTGCTCTAATATGTATTTATTGCAGTGATATAAATCTGCTAATTGTCATATGTTACAGGGTTCTATCCTGTTTCTATTTTGTCTAAATTTAGGTTAACCTAGAAATTTCTCATTCCCCTGCCGAAAACGTGACAGGGGAATGAGAATAACACAGGGTAATGAGACTTAGTGTTTCATTTTCATGTGTTGATCATGGTGTTGTGGTGCTTCTGTTCTGAGGCACTTGCTGTTTTTTCCTTTTATGTGTGTATTTTACATTGCATAATTTACCCAAAAAATGTTGGTTAAAAATTACTCAGTTTTTGTTTTAGTGAAATCACCATCTTCAAATTGACACTTTCTGGTAGAATCGCCCATATATTTGATTCGTTATGCTGCTCTGTTAAAATGTTATGCTGCATCTAAAGATTTAATAAGTTTGATTTTATCTGCAATATTTTTTACAGTTAGTCAAAACAAAACTCTGTTAAGACTGACTGTTGATTTTTTATATTAATGTTTTGTAATGATTTCACCTTTGAACCGATGTAATAATTTTGATTGTTTAATGAATTAAGGATTCCACAGCTATACATAATGTTTATACAAAGTATTTGAGTGGCTAATGTATACGTACTTAGATTATGTCATTATGATATATTTTGTGCCTTTTTGAATAAATGTAGAAAATATTCGTATTTATTTTCTTTTTATTTATATTTATTCCATTTTAAGGTCCGTAACTCCAGAGTGGCCGTTTTATGTGTGATTCATTACACGAATTATAGCTCTATAATTGCCGCGGTAAAAAAGGTATTATGTACTTGTGATTGCACAGATTGTGCATTTTGAGTAGCTTTACGCATTCGTAATCCCTAATTTTAATATTTTTGCTCTCCCAAGTTTTTCAGCAAGGAAATAATAAACTTTTTCAGAGGTATCCCACCCAAATGTTGACAATAATTCCATCTCAGAACAATTTGGGGATAAGAGGTAGCGTAGCAATGGATACGAACATACCGCCGCACAGTGAGCGAAATGCCCAAAAACGTGGCCAAAATAGGAAAATATGAACTTAGTATATAAGGTTTTTGAAATTATGTATTGGCTAAAGGAAGAATGGGAGCGTCCGAAAATACTATTTTAAAGGCTGGTGAGTATGTTTACGCGTTGATAAACCACTGTGAAAGTGATGTCCGCGTGAGTAAGAGCGGCCACTGACCAGCGCAAGAATAAGTACTTGTAGTTCATTATAACGCTACTGCTGTTGTAATTGGGCGAATTTCGTTCTGTAAAATGTATTTAGCCAAGCAATGTGTGTGCAATCTAAATAAATTTCTTAAAAATTGCTATAGGTTAATAAATTGGCAGTATTAAAGTTATTTTTTGAATAAAATTAATACAATATTATTCGAAAAATTATTTAAAAATGAAGTCATAAGTTTAGCATTCTATCGTATTCTGCGTACTAACAAGCATATAATCAATCTTACACATTTAATTGTTATTACGAAACAAAAATTTGCTGCCCCAAACTGCCCCTCGCAAAGTTTAAGCCATTTAATTAAGATAATCACATGGCCACGCGCTGGGTTCCATAGTCGGTACTCTACACGCTCATTATGTTTCCGTTGAAGACATGAATATTTTTATGCGAATGTGTCTAGTTATGTAATTGAACTATGAGTATTTATTTTCAAGTTTCAAAAATTGTTTATACGTTTTGTTATTAACTATTCAAATTTTGAATGGGCCATTGAAAGACGTTTTAAATTTCACTTGTAATTCCAATACTTTCGATCTATATATTTCGACGACTCGCTGCGCTCCGCGCGCTCGTTAAGGGGCTCCGCCCCTTAATAACCCCGGTTCCGGCTTCGCCGTCTACTTTTGTGGTCATTCGAAGACTTTTGAAGTTCGAATAATTACACCTCGGCTAGGGGCCGGCTTCGCCGGCCAGGGGGTAGGGAGGCGCCCCACTCATTCCTCGGAACGGCTTCGCCGTTCCTCGCGGAAGGGCGGCTTCGCCGCCCAGGGGTTGAGTGTGCCCCCCCGGGGCTACCCCGCTTAATACTCGGAACGGCTTCGCCGTTCCTCGTCTAAGGTCGCCATAGCCGCCCAGAGGGCGAAGGCATTTCGGAGCTGTTTCACCGTTTTTCGTTTGAGATGGGGGGAGTCCACAGCTTCTGCGCCGCTTGAACATCGGGGCGGCTTCGCCGCCCGAGGGTTACTGAAGCTCCTCCTCGCCTACGCCAGTTACTCCTCGGAACGGCTTCGTCGTTCCTCGTTCTGGGGCGGCTTCGCCGCCTTGGGATTGAGGAACCCCCCGCGGCTGCTCCGCTTAGTCCTCATTAATGCTCTTCTCCACCGAGAGGGGTGCCCTGGGGGATTCGGGGGTTTTAATGTGTTATGCATGCGGTCACCAATCGTCCACAGTGATCACGTAGCGATGATTGTAATGGGTGAATGAATGTAATTGCAATGCGGAGTAATAGTGGCGACAAGTACCCATAAAAGAAGACTTAATGGCAAGTTTTTCATTTTTTTGCCGGGGGTTCCAACGGAATACCGGGGGTTTTATACTTGTGTAAAACCAGTGGTCAGAAATCGTTCTCATAAATTCCGTGCCGATAAGTCCTAGGGGACCGGAAGAGTGGTCTGACGATTCTTTTACCTGGAGAGGCTATTTATTAGAAATTATTTGGGAGGTTTCACGGGGTTATCGGGGGTTTTAATAAGTGGTAGGGGCACCGGTTAAATTGTGTCGAAAACTATTCGGAGACGCAAGTTTAAATTTGTTTTATTTTTTTTTCGGCGATGTTCCAGGAGGTAATCGGGGGTTTTCTGGTATTTTTTCCCGTATGGTTTACGGTGGCTCGCCCTCACCAAATATTCTGGATCTAGAGCTCAGAGGGGACGGGTAGTGCGGCGTAATGTTTGCGAGAAGTTCCCAAATAGGAGACTAAATGACACATTTTACATTTGGGGGGGATTTCACGGGGATACCGGGGGTTTAAATGTGTGTGCTCCTGGCGGTCACCATCTATTCACATAAATTTCGGGGGGATGAGTCGTTGGGGGCGGTGGAATAGTCACGAAAAGAACCGAAAAAGTAGACTTATATGCAAAATTTTATTTTTGGGGGGGGTGTTTGAGGGTTTACCGGGGGTTTAGGTTTTTTCTGCCAGCGGTCATCAATCGTCCACATCAATTCCGTAGCGATGAGTGGTAAGGATTGGAAAAGCGGCGGAATCGTGACGAAAAATACCCGAAAAGGCTACTTATATGCAAATTTAAATTTTTACGGGGGTTTCAGGGGGTTTAAAGATGACGATACCATATGGTCACATTGATTTACTGTCATATCTAACAGTAATGTGCCCTATGACATCCATATTTCAGGAGTAATACAAAAAAAAAGGAAACTAGTCCCCGAAAAAAGTGAGTAGTGCCCGCCATTTTAATTTTTTCGCGGTTAAATCCATTAAATTATTTACTAGATGTTTATGTTTTCTGAAAAACAATGCATAGTTGTATGTAACTATAAAGTTTTAAAGAAATCAGTCGGGTAAAAATTGACAAAACCTTGTGTTAATCTTTCGGAAATCGTAATTTTCGGTGATTTTCGGAATACTTTAATTGTTTTCTGAGTAACCAAGGACGATGAAAGAAAATTGTTACCTACATTTCGTAGACGATGTTATGAGCATATATAATAATCATTTTCGTTATCCAACACCTTAAATTAAGTAGAGGGGAGGGGAAAGTTTGAAATTGTTTTCGAGAAATCAATTTTTGGACGCCATTTTGGCTGTAATTTTCTCAAATGAAAACTAATAAATTTACTTACTTACGTGCCCACGTTCATCAGCTTTCAAAAAATGCATTAACGACTCGTGTGGCACGTACGATTCGCGCGCAGTAAAATAAAAACCGAGAGACGGTCCCCGGAAAAAGCGCGATTTCGGCCATTTTGTCGTCCTAGCGACGACACGTGGCGGAAACTTCCGGTTTTCGGATTTTTCCTCCGAATCATTTCGGGTTCCCCGCACGCGTGCCAAATTTCAGCTCTCCAGCACTTCTAGAAGTGGTCGGGAATTTGTATCCATGAGTCAGTCACCACAAGGGCTGTATATAGATGGGACTCGCTGTAGCTCGCTAGGGGGCTCCGCCCCCTTAGAACCCCCGGATCCGGCTTCGCCGTCTAATTTTGTGTGTGTTTATTGAATTTTTTTTACGAATAATCTCACCGCGAATGAAGAACGAGAGCCAACCCTCGGCTACGCCACTGCCGGTTTCGGCGTCGCAATCTTCGCAACGGCCTCTTGATTCGTCGAAGTTCTTTCCATTTAGTTCAAAAACCCCTTTTCCGTCCAGGGGGAACGTTAGCTCCCGCTTGAGCCGCCTTCGTAAGGACTCGGTCGGCCGAAAGTACGATATATGTTTTCCGAATCTTTTATTTATCGAAATTTATGTGATTTTTGGAATTGTTCTACTTACATCTCTGTAGCAAAGGGAGATTAAAACAATCTGTTGCCAACATCCGGTTGAAGATATTGCCAGCATGTATGGTAATCATTTTCATTATTCAACCCACGAAAATAAGTCGAGGGCAATGGAACGTATTCTTTTTTTCCGTAAAAGGTATTCACAAACGGATTATCTGCCGGCTTCGCAGAAACACCACTTGGAAGCTCAGTTCCCAAAATTACCGGGTTAGAGAAGGGCGTGGGTAAGGAAAACGCACCCTCTACAACGCTACGGTCTGCTTCACCGGCAATTTCTTCGGAACGGCTTTGTCATTCCTCGAATCTCTGTGCACAAAGTCCTCGGGGCCGTATTCGCCGTCCAGTGAGGAAGGATAGCGCACACCGACCCACCTTCTCCAGCACACTCCTTGGAACGGATCGCCGTTCCTTGTATCTTGTCCATATAGTTCTAGGTACCGGATCCGCCGGCCATTGGGTAGGGTTAGCACCCGCCACGTCCGTCGTGGCCAGCGAACTCCTAGTAACGGCTTCGCCGTTTCCTGATCCTCCGCTCCCAAATCCCCGCTGATCAGAGCGGAAGGGGGAGGGGCGCGGCTAAGTTGACTTATTCCGAACTGTAATGCATACTTTCATGTAACTGCAAGCTTTGTAAGAGATCGGTCGTACGATAGGCGTCAATTTTTAATATAGAATCCCCTTGTTCGGCTTCGCCGTCTTAGTTGGTGGTTGTCCGAAGAATTTCTATTCGAAGAATATGACCAAAAATTGAGAGGCACCGTCTTCGCCGGCCAGGGGGTAGGGAAGCGGACCCTTGGCTGCTTCACCACAGGCATCGTCGGCAAAGTCTTCGGAACGTTATCGCTCATTCTCCTACCGCTGTCCACAAAGTCCTCGGGGGATATAGGGCTCGAACCTGAAGAACCCACTTCGCGGCCAGCTTGGTCGGCCGCCTCCCCGAACGGCTTCACCGTTCCCTGCCACGGTCAGTCGGAGGGAAGAGTCGTTAACCGCGGCTGTGCTTCGTAAGGAATCCCCCAAAGCTGCGCTGCCTAGACCTCTAGACGGCTTCGGCATTCCTCATTGTGGGCACCACGCCGCCCGGAGATTAAAGCAGTCTAACCGGGGCTGCCGCGCTCATTCCCCTGGACGGGTTCGCAGTTCCTCGCTTAGTGGGGGCTTCGCCACACCCGGGGGTTGAGTGTGCCCCCCCGGGTGTACCCCGATTAGTCATCGTAACTGTTTCGCCGTTATTCGTTAAGAAGCGGCTTCGCCGCCCAGGGGGGGGAAAAGCCCCCACCGGTGCGCCACTTCTTCTTCCGGATGCCTTAGCAGTTTCTAGAAAAGTTTGGCTTCGCCGCCCGGGGGTTACTGACGCCCCCCGCGCCCACCTCTGTTAGTCCTCGTAACGGCCGTCGCCGTCTAATTTTGTGGGTGTTTGAAGAATTTTCATACGAGTAATGTGACCGAAAAGTGCTTGTGCAGAGGGGAGGGAAGCGGACCCTTGGATGTGCCACGACCGCCATCGACGGTGAACTCCTCGGAACGCCGTTCCTCGTACGTCTATCCACTAAGTCCCAGGGACCAATTTTACCGGCCAGGGGAAAGTAAAGCGCCCGCCGCAGCCAGCTTCGCCAGCACACTCCGAAATGACGTATAGTAGTACGCGGTACAAAATGCGTGAAATGAAATATTTCGTGAATTATAATAATGTCTGGATAGTATTATACTGCGTTACGTTAAATTGTAAGTTATCCAAACAATGATCATAGTGTACATACACGGAATTGCCGTTCTTGGAACGTAAAGTATGGCTTAAGTGTTTGTATTTAAAATGCGGGTTTAACGCAAGATTCCAAATACAAATGTACGTAAATAGAAGGTGATAAGAGTTATTCATTTAATGAAAGCTGTACAGTGATTCCGAAAATGTTGGTGTTCTTTTACCTCAAAAATGCGACTAAACATGACAATATAGAGAAATACTGCATTTTCTCCCGTTATGTGTACGATTCGAAAGCTTTTCGAAATGACTTACTTAAAAAACGAGTAAAGTAAATTGAAGAGAGCCTGAAAACATTCATTAACTTTCCTAGTAAACTGTAACCACCCGTATAGTATCACAAGGTCGGGAGTATGAAATTAATAGCATGCGTATTTTCGGAAAATAGTAAAATTCAAAGATGGTTTAATTCTTTTCACTGGAACAAAGGTTGACGGAAAGAAATTGTTATTCATGTTAAGTGGAGAAAACTTTAGGAATGCATAAGGTATTACTTTACTTCGTCTTACTGTCACAAGTACGAGGAAGGGAGCACAAAGTATTGTAAAAAGTACAAATTCTGCGTTTGAATGATGCTATGTAAATTAATTTTCTGTCTAATTGCATAATTTTATAGGCCGTAATAACTTCAATTCCATTTCCATGACAGATTAACTTCCACAGATGTATTTGATTATGCAGCCTACTATTTGGCTATAGGAACGCGGAATAAAGTGAAACAGAAATATCACCAGACCTGTAAGTTTAATGTTTTCTAACATCTTTAAAATTAGCAATTCTAAAACTTTTTCTTCTACGTTATGCGAGACATGGCAATAGGAACGCGACTTATCGAGACAATAAAACTATCACCAGGCATGTAAGTTATTTTCATTAACATTATAAATAAAAATAGGTATTCTAAAATATGTTTTTATTTCTTACGGGATGCATGGCTTCACGAACGCAAATCAGCGTTAGACTTTAGTAACAACCAGTTGCGCAAGGTATTTTCACTATTATTATCCATAAAAATTTAAATTCCAAAACATGTTCATTACTGTTACGCGAGAGAGGGCAACATTAAGGAAAATCAGGGTTAGATGACACCCATTACCACTAACTAAAGATTTTTCACAAACATTTTCCGCATAAATTTACATTCAAAACAACATTCATCACTGCTACGCGAGAGATTGTGCCAGGAAGGTAAAGCAAAGTACATGGGTGCGACAACCAGGAGGGTTATTTTTCTACAATATTAACAATTATAATTTTAATTCAAACCATTTTCATCGCCGCAGCGCGAAATATTGTGGTCGAAATTGGTCGCTTAGGCTTTCTGTTATGTAATAATGCGTGAAATAAATAGGCAGTTATTCTGGTTGAAACAAAAGAGTGCATATTGCATTGAAATCAGTGTGTTATTTACCTACTTTAGTTGAATTAAGTTATTTAAACTCACCTCGAAAAGTTACATCGCTACATCAAAGTCGCTTTCACTTCCACTCCATGGTTGAAATCGATCGCTTGCCTGAGCGTAGAGGTACCGTCAACAAAGAACACCATACGTTTCCTGTGGCTCCATTGATAATCGGTTCAGTCTCCGGGATTCCTGTACCCCAAACACTCTTCCCTAACTCCTACGCATGAGTGCACGGAGGGTACCTTTCACCACCGCTTACGCTTTCCAGATTGGTCATTTTGCATTGTTGCTATGAAGTAAGGCGTTGCATAAATAAATAAATAAAAATAAATAAACAGTTATTCGGGACGGAACAACAATAGTGTGCAAATTGCATTGAATTCAGTGTGTTATTCAACTCTTTTATTTTAATTGAGTTATTAAAACTCCCCTAAGATCCCTTAAGTATATATTTTGAGAATGTATTGAAAACAGTACATGCTTGCATTCGCATCTTTCCTTGTTTACTATAGCTGTCGATCTGATCTTTCATCTGCCGAGATTCGCCATATTCATTAACCGCCTGATTGGTGGCAGGGGCGCAGCTACGAAATAAGGCTAGGAGGGGTTTCAGGCACAACTAATACTGGGGGGTTTGGAGGTATATTGCATTACCACCAGGGTAAGCGGGAGGTGCGGAGGCCTTCCGCCGGAAAAAAAATTAAGGTAAAAGGCTCAAAATGGTGATTTTTACGGCTTTGTGAGGGATATTTTTATTAATTCTAGCACTATTCCGAAAGTTATATTAACCCAAGTAAGTAAAATATATTTAACTTATTTAGAGCCTTGAACCTATCCCACATAACCTCTCCCCCTCGCTGCGCCACTGGCATTCATAGCAGTACATATTTGCATTCATATCTTTCCCTGTACAGTATAGCTTTTGATCTTATCTTTCTTTTGCCTAGATTCGCCAAAATGGAACCCAGTAAAGAAGAGTTCACTGGTTTCTCATTGACCTTCTTGGGCCTATGAGGCCCTGGAAAGGGTCCGGAGTCGTTTCCATAAGAAATGCAGATAAAGCTACTTTTTAATACCTGCAGACGTTTTTACTTTTGCATATTTCGAAACGAGATTCGGCGAAGCCGCGGCGCAACCGCGGGTAGCGACTCTCCCCTACGACCGACCTCGTCAAGTCAAATCTATTAGTAATGGTTGAGGGGCGGCTTCGCCTCCTCGGTGGTTAGACGGGTCTCCTCCTCCGACAGGGGCTCCAGAGGAATGTAGGGGTTTTAATGTGTGTTATACGTGCGGATAACAAAAATCCACATTAATTCTGTTGCGATGATTGGAAAGGGTAGGGCAATGTGGCGTAGTGGCGGCGACAAGTACCCATCAAAGAAAAACCTATTTGGAAATTTTAATTTTTAAGGGGAGGTTTCAACAAAATACCGGGGGTTTCATATTTGTGGTCAACCAGTGGTAATAAATCGATCTCATAAATTCCGTGCCGATAGTCGTAGGGATCCGGAACAGTGGCGGAATTCTGGAGATAAATACCCAAATAGGCGACCTTTACTAAAATTATTTTTTGGGAAGTTTAACGGGGTTGTCGGGGGTTTTAATAACTCGTAGGTTTAGGGAACACTGATGAATGGTGAGGAAAACTACCCGTAAAGGCGACCTTAAAAAATTAAAATTTCCTGGGGGGTTCCAGGAGGTCATCGAGGGTTTTCAGGTTTTTTTCCCGTATGGTTTACGGTGGCCCTTTATTGGCAAATATTCCATATCTAGAGCTGTGACGGGACGGGCAGTGCGGCGTAATGTCGGCCAGAAAGTCCCAAAAAGGAGAGTTAATGTCAAATTTTACATTTTTGAGAGTTTCAGGGGGATACCTGGGGTTTATATGGGTGTACTGCTTGCGGTCACCAGTATTTCACGTGACCTCCGTAGGGATGATTCGTGGGGGTAGGGATCAGCTGTGAAATTGTGACGAAAAGTACCCAAAAAGTAGACTTCAAAATGAAAAATTCAACTTTTTTCGGGGTGTATTGGGGAAACGGGGTCACCAATCGTCCACATAATTTCCGTGACATGGTAGGGGTTGGAAAATTGGGGTAATTGTAACGAAAAGTACCCGAAAAGGAGACATATATGCATGATTTAATTTTTGTTGGTGTTTCCGGGGTTCGAAGATATATGGTCACATTTATTTACTATCATATGTAAGAGAGGATGCCCATATGGCATTCATATTTTGAGAGTAATACAGTAAAAAGTAAGACATTCCCGGGAAACAAATGAGTAGTGTCCACCATTTTTATTTTTTCGCGGATATATCGATTGAAATAATTCTGAAACGATTGCCTTTCCTAAAATCATATGCATAGTTGTATATTATTGAAGAGTTTTAACTATATAGCCAGGAATAAGTTCAGGAAATGTTGTGTTAATCCTTTGTAAATCGTAATTTTCTGTGATTTTCGGAATATTTTAATTTTTTCTGAGTAATCAACGACGTTGAAAGAAACTGTTAACTTCATTTCGTAGAACATGTTATGAGGAAATATCATTTTCGTTATCCTTCACCTGATATTACGTAACGGGGATCGGGAGTTATGATTAAGAAGAGTTGATTGGTTTCTTATTGAGCTTCTTGGGCTCATGAGTCCCTGGAATGTGCCATGAGTCATTTCCATAAGAAATACATGTAAATTAAATTTTAAATGCCTGCAGACGTATTTGTATTTGCACATTAAAATTAGTGGAAATGGTCACATTAAGTTAAGCCATATATCATTCGAAAGGAAAAGAATTGCACCTTCTTAATGCTGCAGATCCATTTCGTTTTATACCTGATTTACACTGAATTTAGAAATAAACATCCAAAAAAGGTTCAAGTTTAGCGTGTTTCGCTTACCTTTCCCTTGACGACCGTCAATATTGTTTATGCCGTTTGAAATATTTTCCCATCACACTAAGATATAAATAGCATGTTCCAAGGAGATGTATTACTGCCACGAATCCCTATTATTCCGACAGATGTGCCAATTGAATACATACGGGTTCAATTTCTAATTAGATTGGCAATCGCAATGACAATAAATAAGACCAAAGTATGTCTGTTTGTGGCTTAGATATTGGAAAACTTTGTTTTTCACGCAGACACAATTTTACGTGGCATGTTTTATCGCGTGCGGTATAACATCCAGTTTATTTGTGTTGGCTAGAGATTGAATTACTATAAATATCGTACATTTCATCGCACTAATAGAAAAAAATTTCGGTCAGGTACGGTTTATATGGTAGGAGAAAATGTCACCGACTGATATAACTTCATATCGATACATCTTGATAACAGGATGTAGTTCTGCTAAATACTTAATTAGTATGAATACTACCTTGCCTTCAATCATACCATTAAAAGCCTTATCGCAGCAAATACAGTAACAGGTCTGCAAAAGCGATGTATAAAACGCACAATTTTTTCGATTAAAACTTCAACTGTAACTGCTGCATTACTTTTCTTTAACTTTTATCTCGTTTTGTACCTTATTTTTATCTACCAACTAGAGTTTCAGTCCCTAACCTAAATAAATAAAACAGATATAAGGGAGAAATACCTGTTGTGTATCTATTAATCTTATTCATAGCCCTGATTATTATTTAAAATAATTCGAAGCGTTGGCTATAACTTGGTGACATAAATAGGCTGTTATTCTGGTCGGAACGACAATAGAGTGCACATTTCATTTAAATGAGTGTGTTATTTAACTACTTTATTTGAATTAAGTTAATTAAACTCCCCGCGAAGAGTTATATCGTTGATACAAAGTCACTTTCACTCCCGCTCGATGGTAAAAATCGAACGCTTGGTCAGGAATAGTTTCACGAAATGTTGTGTTAATCCTTTGTAAATCGTAATTTTCTGTGATTTTCGGAATATTTTAATTTTTTCTGAGTTATCTACGACGTTGAAAGAAACTGTTAACTTCATTTCGTAGAACATGTTATGAGGAAATATCATTTTCGTTATCCTTCACCTGATATTACGTAACGGGGATCGGGAGTTATGATTAAGAAGAGTTGATTGGTTTCTTATTGAGCTTCTTGGGCTCATGAGTCCCTGGAATGTGCCATGAGTCATTTCCATAAGAAATACATGTAAATTAAATTTTAAATGCCTGCAGACGTATTTGTATTTGCACATTAAAATTAGTGGAAATGGTCACATTAAGTTAAGCCATATATCATTCGAAAGGAAAAGAATTGCACCTTCTTAATGCTGCAGATCCATTTCGTTTTATACCTGATTTACACTGAATTTAGAAATAAACATCCAAAAAAGGTTCAAGTTTAGCGTGTTTCGCTTACCTTTCCCTTGACGACCGTCAATATTGTTTATGCCGTTTGAAATATTTTCCCATCACACTAAGATATAAATAGCATGTTCCAAGGAGATGTATTACTGCCACGAATCCCTATTATTCCGACAAATGTGCCAAATGAATACATACGGGTTCAATTTCTAATTAGATTGGCAATCGCAATGACAATAAATAAGACCAAAGTATGTCTGTTCGTGGCTTAAATATGGGAAAACCGTGTTTTTTACAACGAAACAATTTTACGTGACATCTTTTATCGCGTGAGTAAACAATCCAGTTTTGTTTCTGTTGGCTGAAGATGGCCTTAATATAAATACCGTACTAAAAGACAAAAATATGGGGTAGGTACGGTTAATATGCTAGGAGAAAATGACACTTATCGATATAATTTCATATCGACATATCTTGAAAAGGGGATGTACTTCTGCAAAATATTTTATATGTATGAATCGTAAGTTACCTTCTAGCATACCGCTAAAAGTCTTATCCCAGCAACTATAGTAAAAGGTCTGCAAAAGGAATCTCTACAGCACACAATTTTATCGAACATAACGTCAACTATAACGACTGCATTAGTTTATTGAAACTTTTATCTTGTTTTGTACCTTTCTTTATCTACCGGTAAGAGTTTAAGTCCCTTTCATAATTAAATAAAAAAATATGTAAGCGACAAATCGAATTCCAGCATTTTAGATTCGATTTTTCTTGTTGGAAAACGGGTAGAGCGGAATGTTCATCATTGCTAAATGTGACCTCTATGGTAAGGATCATGTCCTTATATTTTTATTAATCTCGCAAAAGAGGAAACTTGTATAAAACGATATCGATATATCCCCATTTACTTAACATTGAAAATATATTTCGCCATAAAGTTAAAACTATGGTTTTCCACGGAGACCAAAAGATAACAGAAATCTTATATCACCAATCACGTACTATCCTAAAAATTTCAGAAATCTACATTCAATAACAAAGGAGAAAATGAGGCATATCGATATTATTTCATTTCGATATATCTTCATTATGAATCATTACTCATCAAAATATGTTACATGTACGTATAGTACGTTGCTGTCTAAGAAAATAATTAAAAATTTTATCCCCGTAACTATGTAAACAAGTCTGAAAAAGACATGTATCGAATGCACCCTTGGATCGATTATAACTTCGCTTTTAATTATTCGATCCGCCTGATTTAACTTTTGCCAGATTGAGCACGTCAACTTTGGTATTGCATTTGAATTACGATTTCATATCTTGAATAACAAAATAGTTATTAGCGAAGAAAGCGTATCCAAGGAGATTGGTATCGATATAACTCACACATTAATCTATCGAGAGAATTGGTTATCATTGCAAAAGTTGTCCTTCTTGATATTAGTATTACCCTGAAAATTTCGTTTGTCTAACTTGAACGGTTGCCAAGTTATTCAAGATCGTGTGCTTGTGAGGAAACTTGTATAAAACGATTTAGATATATCCCCATTTACTTTACATTGAAAATATATTTCGGCATAAAGTTGAAACTATGGTTGCCATGGAGACCAAAATATAACAGAAATCTTATATCACCAATCACGTACTATCCTAAAAATGTCGGACATCTACGGTCAATAACAAAGAAGAAAATTAGACCTATCGAAATTATTTCATTTCGATATATCTTCCAAAGGAATCATTACTCAACAAAATATTTTACATGTACGTATAGTACGTGGCTGTCTTAGAATGTAATTATAATTTTTATCCCCGTAACTATGTAAAGAAGTCTGAAAAAGACATATATCGAATGCACCCTATGATCGATTATAACTTCGCTTCAAATAATTCGATCCGCCTGAATTAACTTTTGGCAGATTAAGCACGTCAACTTTAGTATAATATTTGAATTTCGTATTCATACTTCGAATAACGAGAAAGTTATTAGCGAAGAAAGCGTAACTAAGGAGATTGGTATCGATATAACTCACACATGAATCGATCGAGAGGATTGGTTATCATGTCAAAAGTTGCCCTTTTTGATAATAGTATAACCCTGAAAATTTCATTCCTCTAACTTGAACGGTTGCCAAGTTATTCAAGATCGTGTGCTTCACAAAAAAATGGCGACAATGATTTTCTCACGTGCAGGATATTTTTCGGAATTTTATTATGAATTAACCAAGAGGGTTATCGGAAAAACAGGGTAGGGCGTGAGGGTACGGAGTACCCTCTAAGGGTTTTCACGGAGATTCCAAATTTTCATATGCCGAAGTCTCAAAGCCGAAATCCGAAATTTAATATTCGTCTCCTCGACAATGGAAAATCGAAAATCGTTTATTCCTCGGAATTCTTTCGACTTGTGAATATTCCAAGATAGCCAAAAAATCAAGCAAAAAATCTAGTATCTTGCGTTTCAAGGAATTTGTCCTACCATTATTGCAAGTTGGTCAAAAAAAATTCCAAAGATAGGCCCGTAAGAAAAGCATTGGAAATTTTTAAAAAAATGATAAAAAATAGTAAATATAAATACACCGTTATGACAACCGTACCAAAAAATCAATCAAAAAATCTAGTTTATGTCTATTGAATATCATGTTCCTACGACGTTTAAAAATACGAAATAAAACCGAAAAAGTTTTAGTCCCATAAGGCTCCCATGTTAATTCAAGTCGATATATCTCGAAAACTAATCGACTTTTTCGAGTTTTCAGATTTTTCCTCCCGATGAATTTTTTTTTACTTTTACGTCCAATAAGTCAAAAGTCCACATCTATCACAGTTTTGGCTGTGAATTTGTATCCATGAGTGAGTGAGTATGTCACACATCCGGCTGTATATATAAGGGACTCGCTGTAGCTCGCTAGGGGGCTCCGCCCCCTTAGAACCCCCGGATCTGGCTTCGCCGTCTATTTTTGTGTTTCTAGAGAATTTTTTATACCAATCATCTGACCGCAAATGGTGAGCCAAAACGAACCCTCGGCTACGCCACGATCGGCTTCGGCGTCGCAATCTTCGTAATGGCCTCGTTATGCGTCGAAGCTCTGTGCACTAAGTCCAAAACATCCCTTTTCCGTCCAGGGAGTGTTGTAGCCCCCGTTGTAGCCGCCATTGTAAGGACTAGTTCGCCGAAAGTACTATATATGTTTTATGAATCTTTTATAAATCGAAATTTATGTGATTTTTGGCATTGTTTAACATTTATCTCTTTAACAGGAGGGGATGAAAACAATCTGTTACCAGAAACCAGTTGATGATATGGACAGTATATATAGTAATCATTTTCATTATTCAACCCACGAAACTACGTCAAGGGCAATGAAACGTATTATATTTTTCCATAAAATGTATTCACAGACGGATTTTCTGCTGGCTTCGCAGAAACACCCATTGGAAGCTCCGTTCCCAAAATTACCGGTTTCGGGAAGGGGGGGATGGGAGGAAAACGAACCCTATTCTACGCTACGGTCTGCTTCGCCGGCATATTCTTCGGAACGGCTTAGTCGTTCCTCGAAGCTTTGTGCACAAAGTCCTTGGGGCCGTCTTCGCCGTCTGGTGAGGAAGGATAGCGCACACCGCACCCATCTTCTCCAGCACATTCCTCGGAACGGTTTGCCGTTCCTCGTAGCTCAGTCCATATGGTTCTAGGTGTCGGCTTCGGCGGCCGATGGGAAGGGTAGCACCCGCCACGTTCGTCGTCGCCAGTGAACTCCACGTAACGGCTTCGCCGTTCCTAGAAGCTCCGCTCTTATATATCCAGTGACCAGAGGGAATGGGAGGACCCCGCGGCCAAGTTCACTTTTTTCCGAAATGGAATGCATAATTTTTTGTAAATGCAAACTTCATAAGAAATCGGTCATAAGGTCAGCTTCCATCTTTAACTTAGAATCCCCTGATTCGGCTTCGCTGTCTTAGAATGTGGTTGTCCAAAGAATTTCTATTAGAAAATTCTGACCAAAAAGTGATATGGGCCGGCTTTGCCGGCCAGGGGGTAGAGAAGCGGACCCTTGGCTGCTCCACCACCAGCATCGTCGGCAAAGTCTTCGGAACGTCATCGCCCATCCTCCTACCGCTGTCCACAAAGCCCTCCGGGGCAATAGGGCTCGAACCCCTAGAAGCCCCTTTGCGGCCATCTTGGTTCGCCGCCTCCCTCGACCGCTTCGCCGTTCCCTGCCGTGGACGGTCGGAGGGAAGTGTCACTAACCGCGGCTACGCCCATCCTCGTTTCAGAGATAGCATCGCCGCCCATGGGCAAGGGAATCCCCCGAAGCTGCGCTGCTCAGACCTCTGGACGGCTTCGCCGTTCCTCGTAGGCTGCACCACGCCGCCCGGAGATAAAGGAGTCTTACCGCGGGTGCCACGCTCATTCTTAGGGACGGCGTCGTAGTTCCTCGTTGAGAGGCGGCTTTGTCGCCTCTCAACGAGGTTTAGGTCAGGTTAAGTGCGCCCCCCGAGGGTACCCCGCTTCAAACTCGTAACTGTTTCGCCGTTATTCGTTAAGGTGCGGCTTCACCGCCCAGGGGTGTTAGAAGCCCCAAAGTTCAATGGGCGGCTTCACAGTTTATAGTAAAGGGCGGCTCTGCCGCCCGAGGGTTACTGACGCCCCCGTGCCTACGCCAGTTAGTTCTCGTAACGGCCGTCGCCGTCTAATTTTTTGGGTGTTTGAAGAATTTTATAAGAGTAATCTGACCGCGAAGTGCTTGTACAGAGGGGAGGGAAGCGGACCCTTGGATGCGTCACGACCGCCATTCCCGGTTAACTCCTCGTAACAGCTTTGCTGTTCATCGAACGTCTGCCCACTAAGTCCTCGGGTACTCTAGGGCTCGAATCCACTTCGCGGCCAGCTTGGTCGGTCGCCTCCCCGAGCCGCTTCGCCGTTCCCTGCCGCGGTCGGTGGGAGGGGAGAGTCGCTACCCGCGGTTGTACCGCGGCTTCGCCGATCCTCGTTTCAGGGATAGCTTCGCCGCCCAGGGACAAGGGAGTCCCCTAGAGCTACAATACTCAGACCTCAACACAGCGTGGTCATTCCTTGTTGGGGGCGCCACGCGCCACGATTAAGGGAGTCCTACCGCGGCTGCCGCTCCCATTCCTCGGAATGGCTTTGCCGTTCCTCGTTAAGAGGTGGCTTCGCCGCCCAGGGGAAGAGTATGCCCCCCCAGGGGTACTCCGCTCAGTCCTCGGAGAGGCATCGACTTTGCCATTCCTCTACAGGGATTGGCTTTGCCGCCTAGAGGGCAGTGACAGTTCAGAATATTTCAGAACTGAAAAGGGGGTGGAGGAAGCCACCAGCGGCTGTGCCGCTTGTTCCTTGGGTCGGCTTTACCGTTTCTAGTAAAGGGCGACATCGCCGCCAAAGGGTTACTTACGCCCCCTAGCTTCGCCAGTTCGTTGAAGGGCGGCTTCGCCGCCTCGGTGGTGAGGAGGCCCCCCCGCTGCTGCTCCACTTAGCCCCCATTACGGGTCTCCTCCTCCGAGGGGGGCTCCAGTGGGATGCAGGGGTTTTATTGTGTGTGATTCATGAGGTCAACGATAATCCACATTGATTCTGTAATGGTGACTGAAAAGGGTAGGGCAATGCGACGTAATTGCGGCGACAAGTACCCATAAAAGAAAACCTAATGACAAATTTCAATTTTTAGGTTTGTGTAATTGGGGAGGTTTCAAAAAAATACTGTGGGTGTCATATTTGAGTTCAACCAGGGGTCACAAATTGATCTCATTAATACCGTGCCGATAGTCGTAGGGATCCGGAACAGTGGCGGAATTCTGACGATAAATAAAAAACCTTTCAGAAAATAATATTTTGGGAAGTTTCAAGGGTTGTCGGGGGTTTTAATAACTCATAGGGTTGGGGAACACGGGCTGAATGGTGACGAAAACTACCCGGAAAGGCGACCTTAAAAAAATTAATTTTTCTGGGAGGTTCCAGAATGCGATCGGGGGTTTTCAGGTTTTATCCCGTATGGTTTACGGTGGCCCGCCATTAGCAAATATTCCATATCTAGGGCTGTGAGGGGACGGGCAGTGCGGCGTAATATCGGCCAGAAAGTCCCAAAATGGAGAGTTAATGTCACATATTACATTTTTGAGGGGTTTCAGGGGGATGCCTGGGGTTTATATGGGTGTACTGCTAGTTGTCACTAGTCGTTCACATGAATTCCGTAGGGATGAGTCGTGGGGGTAGGGATCAGCGGTGGAATTGTGACAAAAAGTACCCAAAAAGTAGACTTCCAAATGCAAAATTCAATTTTTTTGGGGGTGTATTGGGATTAATAGGTTTCCACTGCCAGTGGTCACCAATCGTGGACATCATTTCCGTGGCGATGAGTGGTAGGGGTTGGAAAAGTTGAGGAATAGTGACGATAAGTACCCGAAAAGGAGACTTATATGCATAATTTAATCTTTTGAGGGTGTTTCAGCGGGTTTGAAGATGACGGTATTATATGGTCCCATTTATTTACTATCATATCTAACTGAGGTCACCCCTATGACATCCATATTTTGAGAATAATACAGTAAAAAGTAAGACATTCGCGGGAAACAAATGAGTAGTGTCCACACTTTTTTTTCTCCATATTTTAACTTTTTCTGAGTAATCAAGGACGTTGAAAGAAACTTAACTTCTATTCGTATAACATGTTATGAGCATATATAAATATCATTTTCGTTATCCTACACCTGATATTACGTCACTGGGATTAGGAGTTATGAAAGTTTTCCAGTAAAGAGGTGTTCATTGGTTTCTCATAGTCCTTCTTGGGCTCATGAGTCCCTGGAATGTGCCATGAGTCATTTAAATAAGAAATACATGTAAATTTAATGTTGATTGCCTGCAGACGTCTTTGCTTTTCGGTATTATGATTACTGATAATGGTCTCATTAAGCTAAGCCACGTATCATTTGAAAGAAAAAGAATTGCACTTTCTTATTCCTGCAGTTCCATTTCGTTTTATACCTTATTTACACTGAATTTATAAATAAATATCCAAAAAAGGTTCAAAAAACCATTCAGTTTGTTTGTATTGGCTAAGGATGGATTTACTATAAATACCGTACACTTCATCGCACTAATAGAGAAAAATTTCGGGCAGGTCATGTCCCATGAGTCAATTCCATAAGAAATACATGAAAATTAAATTTTCAATGCCTACAAACGTATTTGTTTTTGCATATTAAATTTAGTGATAATGGTCTCATTAAGTTAAGCCACGTATCATTTGAAAGAAAAAGAATTGCACTTTCTTATTCCTGCAGTACCATTTCGTTTTCTATCTGATTTACACTTAATTTAGAAATAAACATCCATTAAATGTTCAATTTTATCGTGTTTCGCTTACTGTCCCCTTGACGACCGTCAATATTGTTTATGCCGTTTGAAATATCTTTCTATCACACTAAATTATAAATGGCATGTTTCAAGGAGATGTATTACTACCACTTTCTAGCGAAACTAAAATCTGTTCTAGAAAATTTTCCCTTACATTTGATAAAACAAATAATGCACTGTTAAAAAATCTTTGGGACTACGAACCTCCGCTGAAACAAAAACACCGCCTCCCCAAATGTGCCCTCAACCCTTCCCATATCCCTATCCCCTTATTCCCTGTCCAGTATTATTATGCCATGACTCTTTTAATCTGTTAAACGTGATCAACTAATCTGCCTGCAAGATTACTAAACGAAACGCCCAGGAGACAGCTGCAAAGCTGGGAACTGCGGAAAACAATAACGAGAAAAATACTTGGACTTGGACCTACTACTACCACGAATCCATATTATTCCGACAGATGTGCCAATTGAATAAACACGGGTTCAATTTCTAATTAAATTGGCAATCGCAATGTAAATAAATCTGAAGGAATCTTAGGAATGCACACTTTGATCGTTTATTACTTCGACTATATTCAGGCGAGAGGTGGCAATCGGAACGCGAAAAATCCAGACAGAAATTTAAACCTTAAAAATTTTAATTCAAAACCATTTTCATAACCGTGATTTGAAATATTGTGGTCCACTTTGGTTGTTCGGCATTGTTGTCTCTATCATTATCCATAAAAATTTAAATTCCAAAACATATACATCACTGCAAGAGCAGTGTTAGTTAGACCAAACCCGCAACCACTCACTGAAGATTTTTTCATAAACATTTTCCACATAAATTTACATTCAAAACCACATTCACCACTGCTGCGCGGGATATTGTACCAGAAAAGCAAAGCAATATACATGGGTGCGACAACCAGGAGGGCTTTTTTATCTACAACATTAACAATAACAATTTTAATTCAAAACCATTTTCATCACCGTAACGCGGATTATTGTGGTCCAAATTGGTCGTTTGGACTTTCTGTTATGTAGTAATGCGTGGAATAAATACGCAGTTATTCCGGTTGGAACAACAATAGAGTGCACATTTCATTTAAATCAGTGTGTTATTAAACTACTTAATTTGAATTAAGTTATTTAAACTCCCCTCGAAAAGTTTAATCGCTACTTCAAAACCGCTTTCACTTCCACTCCATGGTAAAAATCGAGCGCTTGCCTGAGAGTAGAGGTAGAGTCAACGGAGAGCTCCATACATTTCATGTGTCTTCATTGATAATCGGTTCACTCTCCGAAATTCCTGTACCCCAAACACTCGTCCCTAACTCCTACGCGTGAGTGCACGGAGGGTACCTCTCAGCACCGCTGACGCTTTCCAGATTGGCAGTTTTGCATTGTTGCTATGAAGTAAGGCGTTACATAAATAAACAGTTATTCGGGACGGGACAACAATAGAGTGCACATTGCATTGAATTCAGTGTGTTATTTAGCTCTTTTATTTTAATTGAATGATTAAAACTCCCCTAAGATCTCTGAAGTATATATTAGGAGAATATATTGAAAACAGTACATAGTTGCATTCATATCTTTCCTAGTTCAGCATATCTTTGGATCTAATCTTTCATTTGCCGAGATTCATCATATTTATTAATCGCATGATTTATGGCAGGGGATAGCTAGGAATTAAGGCTAGGGGGGGTTTCAGGCACAGTTTATGCTGGGGGGCTTGGTGGTATTGCATACCCGCAGGGTTAGCGGGAGGTGCGTAGGCCTTCCGGCCGTCTCCGCCGGAAAAAATTAAGATAAATGGTTCGAATTGGCGATTTTTACGCCCTTCCGAGGGATAGTTTCTTATTTGTCACACTATTCTATCAGCAATATTAATCCAATTAAGTAAAATAGATTAAATTTAAACATTTCTGTGAGCTCCGGGGTGGGGGATGTTATCCCCCAAAACCACCTCGCTGCGCCTCTGATCGGTGGCACTCCTTGGCAGTGGTATACTGCACTTAATATGCATAAAATAGTATTAGGTACAGTAGTCCACATTTATTCTATAGTGATTATTGGAAAGGGTAGGGCCATGCAGCGTAATGTCGTTGATAAGTACACATAAAAGAAGACCTAATGGCAAATTTCATTTTTATTGGGGGTTTCAACGGAATACCGGGGGTTTTATATTTGTGATCAACCAGTGGTCACCAATCGTTCTCATATATTCCGTGCCGATAAGTCGTAGGGATCTGGAACAGTGGGGGAATTCTGACGATAAATACCGAAATAGGCGAGCTTTCAGAAAATAATCTTTTTGGGAAGTTTCACGGGGTCATCGTGGGTTCTAATAACTCGAAGGTTTAAGGAACAAGGCCTGAATGGTGACGAAAACTACCCGGAAAGGAGAACTTAATAAATTTTATTTTTCTGGAAGGTCCCGGAGGTGATCGAGTGTTTTCAGGTTTTTTTTTCCCGCATGGTTTACAGTGGCCCGCTATTAGCAAATATTCCATATCTAGAACTGTGAGGGGACGGGCAATGCGGCGTAATGTCGGCCAGAATGTCCTAAAAAGGAGAGTAAATATCACATTTTACATTTTTTAGGGGTTTTAGGGGGATGCCTGGGGTTTATATGGGTGTACTGCTAGCGGTCATCAGTCGTTCATTATGAGCATATATAAATGCAAATATTCGTTATCCTAAACCTGATATTACGTCGCGGGGATAGGGAGATATGAAATTTTCCAGTAAAGAAGACTTGATTGGTTTCTTATTGACCTTCTTGGGCTCATGATTTCCTGGAAGTTCCAAGGAGATTTTTTACTACCACGAATCCCTATTATTCCGACAGATGTGCCAATTGAATACATATGGGATCAATTTCTAATTAGATTGGCATTCGCTATGTCAATAAAAAGGACCAAAATACGTCTGTTTGTGGCTTAGATATTGGAAAAAGATAACAGAAATCTTATATCACAATTCACGTTCTATCATAAAAATTTCAAAATGGCACGCCCAATAACAAAGGATAAAATGAGACCTATCGATATTATTTTATTTCGATATATCTTCATTATGAATCATTACTCATCGAAATATTTCACATGTGAGTATAGAACGTGGCTGTATAAGCGAATAATTAAAAATTTTATCCCCGTATCTATGTAAATAAGTTGAAAAAGACATGTATCGAATGCACACTTTGATAGGTAATACCTTCGCCTCTAATTATTTGATCCGCTTGATTTTACTTTTGTCTGATTAAAAACGTCAATTTTAGTATTGTATTTTTATTTTATATTCATACCATGAATAACAAAAAAGTTATTAGCGAAGAAAGCGTAACCAAGAAGATTGTTATCGATATAACTCTCACATGAATCGATCGAGTGGAATGGTTATCATTGAAAAAGTTGTCCTTTTTGATTATAGTATTACCCTGAAAATTTCATTCATCTAACTTGAACGGTTGCCAAGTTATTCAAGATCGTGTGCTTGTGAGGAAACTTGTATAAAACGATTTAGATATATCCCCATTTACTTTACATTGAAAATATATTTCGGCATAAAGTTGAAACTATGGTTGCCATGGAGACCAAAATATAACAGAAATCTTATATCACCAATCACGTACTATCCTAAAAATTTCGGACATCTACGGTCAATAACAAAGGAGAAAATTAGACCTATCGAAATTATTTCATTTCGATATATCTTCCAAAGGAATCATTACTCAACAAAATATTTTACATGTACGTATAGTACGTTGCTGTCCAAGCAAATAATTAAAAATTTTATCCCCGTAACTATGTAAACAAGTCTGAAAAAGACATATATCGAATGCACCATTGGATCGATTATAACTTCGCTTCTAGTTATTCGATCCACTTGATTTAACTTTTGACAGATTAAACACGTCAATTTTAGTATTACATTTGAATTTCGTATTCATACTTCGAATAACGAGAAAGTTATTAGCGAATAAAGCGTATCCAAGGAGATTGGTATCGATATAACTCTCACATGAATCGATCGAGTGGAATGGTTATCATTTCAAAAGTTGTCTTTTTTGATAATAGTATTACCCTGAAAATTTCATTCCTCTAACTTGAACGGTTGCCAAGTTATTCAAGATCGTGTGCTTCACAAAACAATGGCGACAATGATTTTCTCACGTGCAGGATATTTTTCGGAATTTTATTATGAATTAACCAAGAGGGTTATCGGAAAAACAGGGTAGGGCGTGAGGGTACGGAGTACCCTCTAAGGGTTTTCACGGAGATTCCAAATTTTCATATGCCGAAGTCTCAAAGCCGAAATCCGAAATTTAATATTCGTCTCCTCGACAATGGAAAATCGAAAATCGTTTATTCCTCGGAATTCTTTCGACTTGTGAATATTCCAAGATAGCCAAAAAATCAAGCAAAAAATCTAGTATCTTGCGTTTCAAGGAATTTGTCCTACGATTATTGCAAGTTGGTCAAAAAAAAATCCAAAGTTAGTCCCGTAAGAAAAGCATTGGAAATTTAAAAAAAAATGATAAAAAATAGTAAATATAAATACACCGTTATGACAACCGTACCAAAAAATCAATCAAAAAATCTAGTTTACGTCCATTGAATATCATGTTCCTACCACGTTTCAAAATACGAAATAAAAGCAAAAAAGTTTTAGTCCCATAAGGCTCCCATGTTAATTCAAGTCGATATATCTCGAAAACTAATCGACTTTTTCGAGTTTTCAGATTTTTCCTCCCGATGAATTTTTTTTTACTTTTACGTCCAATAAGTCAAATGTCCACATCTATCACAGTTTTGGCTGTGAATTTGTATCCATGAGTGAGTGAGTATGTCACACATCCCGCTGTATATATACGGGACTCGCTGTAGCTCGCTAGGGGGCTCCGCCCCCTTAGAACCCCCGGATCCGGCTTCGCCGTCTAATTTTGTGTGTGTTTATTGAATTTTTTTTACGAATAATCTCACCGCGAATGAAGAACGAGAGCCAACCCTCGGCTACGCCACTGCCGGTTTCGGCGTCGCAATCTTCGCAACGGCCTCTTGATTCGTCGAAGTTCTTTCCATTTAGTTCAAAAACCCCTTTTCCGTCCAGGGGGAACGTTAGCTCCCGCTTGAGCCGCCTTCGTAAGGACTCGGTCGGCCGAAAGTACGATATATGTTTTCCGAATCTTTTATTTATCGAAATTTATGTGATTTTTGGAATTGTTCTACTTACATCTCTGTAGCAAAGGGAGATTAAAACAATCTGTTGCCAACATCCGGTTGAAGATATTGCCAGCATGTATGGTAATCATTTTCATTATTCAACCCACGAAAATAAGTCGAGGGCAATGGAACGTATTCTTTTTTTCCGTAAAAGGTATTCACAAACGGATTATCTGCCGGCTTCGCAGAAACACCACTTGGAAGCTCAGTTCCCAAAATTACCGGGTTAGAGAAGGGCGTGGGTAAGGAAAACGCACCCTCTACAACGCTACGGTCTGCTTCACCGGCAATTTCTTCGGAACGGCTTTGTCATTCCTCGAATCTCTGTGCACAAAGTCCTCGGGGCCGTATTCGCCGTCCAGTGAGGAAGGATAGCGCACACCGACCCACCTTCTCCAGCACACTCCTTGGAACGGATCGCCGTTCCTTGTATCTTGTCCATATAGTTCTAGGTACCGGATCCGCCGGCCATTGGGTAGGGTTAGCACCCGCCACGTCCGTCGTGGCCAGCGAACTCCTAGTAACGGCTTCGCCGTTTCCTGATCCTCCGCTCCCAAATCCCCGCTGATCAGAGCGGAAGGGGGAGGGGCGCGGCTAAGTTGACTTATTCCGAACTGTAATGCATACTTTCATGTAACTGCAAGCTTTGTAAGAGATCGGTCGTACGATAGGCGTCAATTTTTAATATAGAATCCCCTTGTTCGGCTTCGCCGTCTTAGTTGGTGGTTGTCCGAAGAATTTCTATTCGAAGAATATGACCAAAAATTGAGAGGCACCGTCTTCGCCGGCCAGGGGGTAGGGAAGCGGACCCTTGGCTGCTTCACCACAGGCATCGTCGGCAAAGTCTTCGGAACGTTATCGCTCATTCTCCTACCGCTGTCCACAAAGTCCTCGGGGGATATAGGGCTCGAACCTGAAGAACCCACTTCGCGGCCAGCTTGGTCGGCCGCCTCCCCGAACGGCTTCACCGTTCCCTGCCACGGTCAGTCGGAGGGAAGAGTCGTTAACCGCGGCTGTGCTTCGTAAGGAATCCCCCAAAGCTGCGCTGCCTAGACCTCTAGACGGCTTCGGCATTCCTCATTGTGGGCACCACGCCGCCCGGAGATTAAAGCAGTCTAACCGGGGCTGCCGCGCTCATTCCCCTGGACGGGTTCGCAGTTCCTCGCTTAGTGGGGGCTTCGCCACACCCGGGGGTTGAGTGTGCCCCCCCGGGTGTACCCCGATTAGTCATCGTAACTGTTTCGCCGTTATTCGTTAAGAAGCGGCTTCGCCGCCCAGGGGGGGGAAAAGCCCCCACCGGTGCGCCACTTCTTCTTCCGGATGCCTTAGCAGTTTCTAGAAAAGTTTGGCTTCGCCGCCCGGGGGTTACTGACGCCCCCCGCGCCCACCTCTGTTAGTCCTCGTAACGGCCGTCGCCGTCTAATTTTGTGGGTGTTTGAAGAATTTTCATACGAGTAATGTGACCGAAAAGTGCTTGTGCAGAGGGGAGGGAAGCGGACCCTTGGATGTGCCACGACCGCCATCGACGGTGAACTCCTCGGAACGCCGTTCCTCGTACGTCTATCCACTAAGTCCCAGGGACCAATTTTACCGGCCAGGGGAAAGTAAAGCGCCCGCCGCAGCCAGCTTCGCCAGCACACTCCGAAATGACGTATAGTAGTACGCGGTACAAAATGCGTGAAATGAAATATTTCGTGAATTATAATAATGTCTGGATAGTATTATACTGCGTTACGTTAAATTGTAAGTTATCCAAACAATGATCATAGTGTACATACACGGAATTGCCGTTCTTGGAACGTAAAGTATGGCTTAAGTGTTTGTATTTAAAATGCGGGTTTAACGCAAGATTCCAAATACAAATGTACGTAAATAGAAGGTGATAAGAGTTATTCATTTAATGAAAGCTGTACAGTGATTCCGAAAATGTTGGTGTTCTTTTACCTCAAAAATGCGACTAAACATGACAATATAGAGAAATACTGCATTTTCTCCCGTTATGTGTACGATTCGAAAGCTTTTCGAAATGACTTACTTAAAAAACGAGTAAAGTAAATTGAAGAGAGCCTGAAAACATTCATTAACTTTCCTAGTAAACTGTAACCACCCGTATAGTATCACAAGGTCGGGAGTATGAAATTAATAGCATGCGTATTTTCGGAAAATAGTAAAATTCAAAGATGGTTTAATTCTTTTCACTGGAACAAAGGTTGACGGAAAGAAATTGTTATTCATGTTAAGTGGAGAAAACTTTAGGAATGCATAAGGTATTACTTTACTTCGTCTTACTGTCACAAGTACGAGGAAGGGAGCACAAAGTATTGTAAAAAGTACAAATTCTGCGTTTGAATGATGCTATGTAAATTAATTTTCTGTCTAATTGCATAATTTTATAGGCCGTAATAACTTCAATTCCATTTCCATGACAGATTAACTTCCACAGATGTATTTGATTATGCAGCCTACTATTTGGCTATAGGAACGCGGAATAAAGTGAAACAGAAATATCACCAGACCTGTAAGTTTAATGTTGTCTAACATCTTTAAAATTAGCAATTCTAAAACTTTTTCTTCTACGTTATGCGAGACATGGCAATAGGAACGCGACTTATCGAGACAAAAAAACTATCACAAGGCATGTAAGTTATTTTCATTAACATTATAAATAAAAATAGGTATTCTAAAATATGTTTTTATTTCTTACGGGATGCATGGCTTCACGAACGCAAATCAGCGTTAGACTTTAGTAACAACCAGTTGCGCAAGGTATTTTCACTATTATTATCCATAAAAATTTAAATTCCAAAACATGTTCATTACTGTTACGCGAGAGAGGGCAACATTAAGGAAAATCAGGGTTAGATGACACCCATAACCACTAACTAAAGATTTTTCACAAACATTTTCCGCATAAATTTACATTCAAAACAACATTCATCACTGCTAAGCGAGAGATTGTGCCAGGAAGGTAAAGCAAAGTACATGGGTGCGACAACCAGGAGGGTTATTTTTCTACAATATTAACAATTATAATTTAAATTCAAACCATTTTCATCGCCGCAGCGCGAAATATTGTGGTCGAAATTGGTCGCTTAGGCTTTCTGTTATGTAATAATGCGTGAAATAAATAGGCAGTTATTCTGGTTGAAACAAAAGAGTGCATATTGCATTGAAATCAGTGTGTTATTTACCTACTTTAGTTGAATTAAGTTATTTAAACTCACCTCGAAAAGTTACATCGCTACATCAAAGTCGCTTTCACTTCCACTCCATGGTTGAAATCGATCGCTTGCCTGAGCGTAGAGGTACCGTCAACAAAGAACACCATACGTTTCCTGTGGCTCCATTGATAATCGGTTCAGTCTCCGGGATTCCTGTACCCCAAACACTCTTCCCTAACTCCTACGCATGAGTGCACGGAGGGTACCTTTCACCACCGCTTACGCTTTCCAGATTGGTCATTTTGCATTGTTGCTATGAAGTAAGGCGTTGCATAAATAAATAAATAAATAAAAATAAATAAACAGTTATTCGGGACGGAACAACAATAGTGTGCAAATTGCATTGAATTCAGTGTGTTATTCAACTCTTTTATTTTAATTGAGTTATTAAAACTCCCCTAAGATCCCTTAAGTATATATTTTGAGAATGTATTGAAAACAGTACATGCTTCCATTCGTATCTTTCCTTGTTTACTATAGCTGTCGATCTGATCTTTCATCTGCCGAGATTCGCCATATTCATTAACCGCATGATTGGTGGCAGGGGCGCAGCTACGAAATAAGGCTAGGAGGGGTTTCAGGCACAACTAATACTGGGGGGTTTGGAGGTATATTGCATTACCACCAGGGTAAGCGGGAAGTGCGGAGGCCTTCCGCCGGAAAAAAAATTAAGGTAAAAGGCTCAAAATGGTGATTTTTACGGCTTTGTGAGGGATATTTTTATTAATTCTAGCACTATTCCGAAAGATATATTAACCCAAGTAAGTAAAATATATTTCACTTATTTAGAGCCTTGAACCTATCCCACATAACCTCTCCCCCTCGCTGCGCCACTGGCATTCATAGCAGTACATATTTGCATTCATATCTTTCCCTGTACAGTATAGCTTTTGATCTTATCTTTCTTTTGCCTAGATTCGCCAAAATGGAACCCAGTAAAGAAGAGTTCACTGGTTTCTCATTGACCTTCTTGGGCCTATGAGGCCCTGGAAAGGGTCCGGAGTCGTTTCCATAAGAAATGCAGATAATGCTACTTTTTAATACCTGCAGACGTTTTTACTTTTGCATATTTCGAAACGAGATTCGGCGAAGCCGCGGCGCAACCGCGGGTAGCGACTGTCCCCTACGACCGACCTCGTCAAGTCAAATCTATTAGTAATGGTTGAGGGGCGGCTTCGCCTCCTCGGTGGTTAGACGGGTCTCCTCCTCCGACAGGGGCTCCAGAGGAATGTAGGGGTTTTAATGTGTGTTATACGTGCGGATAACAAAAATCCACATTAATTCTGTTGCGATGATTGGAAAGGGTAGGGCAATGTGGCGTAGTGGCGGCGACAAGTACCCATCAAAGAAAAACCTATTTTGAAATTTTAATTTTTAAGGGGAGGTTTCAGCAAAATACCGGGGGTTTCATATTTGTGGTCAACCAGTGGTAATAAATCGATCTCATAAATTCCGTGCCGATAGTCGTAGGGATCCGGAACAGTGGCGGAATTCTGGAGATAAATACCCAAATAGGCGACCTTTACTAAAATTATTTTTTGGGAAGTTTAACGGGGTTGTCGGGGGTTTTAATAACTCGTAGGTTTAGGGAACACTGATGAATGGTGAGGAAAACTACCCGTAAAGGCGACCTTAAAAAATTAAAATTTCCTGGGGGGTTCCAGGAGGTCATCGAGGGTTTTCAGGTTTTTTTCCCGTATGGTTCACGGTGGCCCTTTATTGGCAAATATTCCATATCTAGAGCTGTGACGGGACGGGCAGTGCGGCGTAATGTCGGCCAGAAAGTCCCAAAAAGGAGAGTTAATGTCACATTTTACATTTTTGATAGTTTCAGGGGGATACCTGGGGTTTATATGGGTGTACTGCTTGCGGTCACCAGTATTTCACGTGACCTCCGTAGGGATGATTCGTGGGGGTAGGGATCAGCGGTGAAATTGTGACGAAAAGTACCCAAAAAGTAGACTTCAAAATGAAAAATTCAACTTTTTTCGGGGTGTATTGGGGAAACGGGGTCACCAATCGTCCACATAATTTCCGTGACATGGTAGGGGTTGAAAAATTGGGGTAATTGTAACGAAAAGTACCCGAAAAGGAGACATATATGCATGATTTAATTTTTGTTGGTGTTTCCGGGGTTCGAAGATATATGGTCACATTTATTTACTATCATATGTAAGAGAGGATGCCCATATGGCATTCATATTTTGAGAGTAATACAGTAAAAAGTAAGACATTCCCGGGAAACAAATGAGTAGTGTCCACCATTTTTATTTTTTCGCGGATATATCGAATGAAATATTTCTGAAACGATTGCCTTTCCTAAAATCATATGCATAGTTGTATATTATTGAAGAGTTTTAACTATATAGCCAGGAATAAGTTCAGGAAATCTTGTGTTAATCCTTTGTAAATCGTAATTTTCTGTGATTTTCGGAATATTTTAATTTTTTCTGAGTTATCTACGACGTTGAAAGAAACTGTTAACTTCATTTCGTAGAACATGTTATGAGGAAATATCATTTTCGTTATCCTTCACCTGATATTACGTAACGGGGATCGGGAGTTATGATTAAGAAGAGTTGATTGGTTTCTTATTGAGCTTCTTGGGCTCATGAGTCCCTGGAATGTGCCATGAGACATTGTCATAAGAAATACATGTAAATTAAATTTTTAATGCCTGCAGACGTTTTTGTGTTTGCACATTAAAATTAGTGGAAATGGTCACATTAAGTTAAGCCACATATCATTCGAAAGGAAAAGAATTGCACTTTCTTAATGCTGCAGATCCACTTCGTTTTATACCTGATTTACACTGAATTTAGAAATAAACATCCAAAAAAGGTTCAAGTTTAGCGTGTTTCGCTTACTGTCCCCTTGACGACCGTCAATATTGTTTATGCCGTTTGAAATATCTTTCTATCACACAAAATTATAAATGGCATGTCCCAAGGAAATATATTACTACCACGAATCCCTATTATTCCGACAGATGTGCCAATTGAATACATACGGGTTCAATTTCTAATTAGATTGGCAATCGCAATGACAATAAATAAGACCAAAGTATGTCTGTTTGTGGCTTAGATATTGGAAAACTTTGTTTTTCACGCAGACACAATTTTACGTGGCATGTTTTATCGCGTGCGGTATAACATCCAGTTTATTTGTGTTGGCTAGAGATTGAATTACTATAAATATCGTACTTTTCATCGCACTAATAGACAAAAATTTCGGTCAGGTACGGTTTATATGGTAGGAGAAAATGTCACCGACTGATATAACTTCATATCGATACATCTTGATAACAGGATGTAGTTCTGCTAAATACTTAATTTGTATGAATACTACCTTGCCTTCAATCATACCATTAAAAGCCTTATCGCAGCAAATACAGTAACAGGTCTGCAAAAGCGATGTATAAAACGCACAATTTTTTCGATTAAAACTTCAACTGTAACTGCTGCATTACTTTTCTTTAACTTTTATCTCGTTTTGTACCTTATTTTTATCTACCAACTAGAGTTTCAGTCCCTAACCTAAATAAATAAAACAGATATAAGGGAGAAATACCTGCTGTGTATCTATTAATCTTATTCATAGCCCTGATTATTATTTAAAATAATTCGAAACGTTGGCTATAACTTGGTGACATAAATAGGCTGTTATTCTGGTCGGAACGACAATAGAGTGCACATTTCATTTAAATGAGTGTGTTATTTAACTACTTTATTTGAATTAAGTTAATTAAACTCCCCGCGAAGAGTTATATCGTTGATTCAAAGTCACTTTCACTCCCGCTCGATGGTAAAAATCGAACGCTTGGTCAGGAATAGTTTCACGAAATGTTGTGTTAATCCTTTGTAAATCGTCATTTTCTGAGTATCGGAATATTTTAATTTTTTCTGAGTAATCAACGACGCTGAAAGAAACTGTTAACTTCATTTCGTAGAACATGTTATGAGGAAATATCATTTTCGTTATCCTTCACCTGATATTACGTAACGGGGATCGGGAGTTATGATTAAGAAGAGTTGATTGGTTTCTTATTGAGCTTCTTGGGCTCATGAGTCCCTGGAATGTGCTATGAGTCATTTCCATAAGAAATATATGTAAATCAAATTTTTAATGCCTGCAGACGTATTTGTATTTGCACATTAAAATTAGTGGAAATGGTCACATTAAGTTAAGCCATATATCATTCGAAAGGAAAAGAATTGCACCTTCTTAATACTGCAGATCCATTTCGTTTTATACCTGATTTACACTGAATTTAGAAATAAACATCCAAAAAAGGTTCAAGTTTAGCGTGTTTCGCTTACCTTTCCCTTGACGACCGTCAATATTGTTTATGCCGTTTGAAATATTTTCCCATCACACTAAGATATAAATAGCATGTTCCAAGGAGATGTATTACTGCCACGAATCCCTATTATTCCGACAGATGTGCCAAATGAATACATACGGGTTCAATTTCTAATTAGATTGGCAATCGCAATGACAATAAATAAGACCAAAGTATCTCTGTTCGTGGCTTAAATATGGGAAAACGGTGTTTTTTACAACGAAACAATATGACGTGACATCTTTTATCGCGTGAGTAAACCATCCAGTTTTGTTTCTGTTGGCTGAAGATGGCCTTAATATAAATACCGTACTAAAAGACAAAAATATGGGGTAGGTACGGTTAATATGCTAGGAGAAAATGACACTTATCGATATAATTTCATATCGACATATCTTGAAAAGGGGATGTACTTCTGCAAAATATTTTATATGTATGAATCGTAAGTTACCTTCTAGCATACCGTTAAAAGTCTTATCCCAGCAACTATAGTAAAAGGTCTGCAAAAGGAATCTCAACAGTACACAATTTTATCGAACACAACGTCAACTATAACGACTGCATTAGTTTATTGAAACTTTTATCTTGTTTTGTACCTTTCTTTATCTACCGGTAAGAGTTTAAGTCCCTTTCATGATTAAATAAAAAAATATGTAAGCGACAAATCGAATTCCAGCATTTTAGATTCGATTTTTCTTGTTGGAAAACGGGTAGAGCGGGATGTTCATCATTGCTAAATGTGACCTCTATGGTAAGGATCATGTCCTTATATTTTTATTAATCTCGCAAAAGAGGAAACTTGTATAAAACGATATCGATATATCCCCATTTACTTAACATTGAAAATATATTTCGCCATAAAGTTAAAACTATGGTTTTCCACGGAGACCAAAAGATAACAAAAATCTTATATCACCAATCACGCACTATCCCAAAAATTTCAGACATCTACATTCAATAACAAAGGAGAAGATGAGACATATCGATATTATTTCATTTCGATATATCTTCATTATGAATCATTACTCATCGAAATATGTTACATGTACGTATAGTACGTTGCTGTCTAAGCAAATAATTAAAAATTTTATCCCCGTAACTATGTAAACAAGTCTGAAAAAGGCATGTATCGAATGCACCCTTGGATCGATTATAACTTCGCATCTAATTATTCGATCCGCTTGATTTATCTTTTGTCTGATTAGGAAGGTACACATTAATATTATATTTGAGTTTCGTATTCATACCTTGAATAACAAAATAGTTATTATTGAATAAAGCGTATCCAAGGAGATTGGTATCGATATAACTCTCACATGAATCGATCGAGTGGAATGGTTATCATTTCAAAAGTTGTCTTTTTTGATAATAGTATTACCCTGAAAATTTCATTCCTCTAACTTGAACGGTTGCCAAGTTATTCAAGATCGTGTGATTGTGAGGAAACTTGTATAAAACGATTTTGACATATCCCCATTTACTTTACATTGAAAATATATTTAGCCATAAAGTTAAAACTATGGTTGCCATGGTGACACAAAGATAACAGAAATCTTATATCACCAATCACGTACTATCCTTAAAATTTCGGGCATCTACGGTCAATAACAAAGGAGAAAATTAGACCTATCGAAATTATTTCATTTCGATATATCTTCCAAAGGAATCATTACTCAACAAAATATTTTACATGTACGTATAGTACGTTGCTGTCCAAGCAAATTATTAAAATTTTTATCCCCGTAACTATGTAAACAAGTCTGAAAAAGACATGTATCGAATGCACCCTTGGATCGATTATAACTTCGCTTCTAATTATTCGATCCGCTTGAATTAACTTTTGACAGATTAAGCACGTCAATTTTAGTATTACATTTGAATTTCGTATTCATACCTTGAATAACAAAATAGTTATTAGCGAAGAAAGCGTAACTAAGGAGATTGGTATCGATATAACTCACACATGAATCGATCGAGAGGATTGGTTATCATGTCAAAAGTTGCCCTTTTTGATAATAGTATAACCCTGAAAATTTCATTCCTCTAACTTGAACGGTTGCCAAGTTATTCAAGATCGTGTGCTTCACAAAAAAATGGCGACAATGATTTTCTCACGTGCAGGATATTTTTCGGAATTTTATTATGAATTAACCAAGAGGGTTATCGGAAAAACAGGGTAGGGCGTGAGGGTACGGAGTACCCTCTAAGGGTTTTCACGGAGATTCCAAATTTTCATATGCCGAAGTCTCAAAGCCGAAATCCGAAATTTAATATTCGTCTCCTCGACAATGGAAAATCGAAAATCGTTTATTCCTCGGAATTCTTTCGACTTGTGAATATTCCAAGATAGCCAAAAAATCAAGCAAAAAATCTAGTATCTTGCGTTTCAAGGAATTTGTCCTACGATTATTGCAAGTTGGTCAAAAAAAATTCCAAAGTTAGTCCCGTAAGAAAAGCATTGGAAATTTTTAAAAAAATGATAAAAAATAGTAAATATAAATACACCGTTATGACAACCATACCAAAAAATCAATCAAAAAATCTTGTTTACGTCCATTGAATATCATGTTCCTACGACGTTTCAAAATACGAAATAAAAGCGAAAAAGTTTTAGTCCCATAAGGCTCCCATGTTAATTCAAGTCGATATATCTCGAAAACTAATCGACTTTTTCGAGTTTTCAGATTTTTCCTCCCGATGAATTTTTTTTTACTTTTACGTCCAATAAGTCAAATTTCCACATCTATCACAGTTTTGGCTGTGAATTTGTATCCATGAGTGAGTGAGTATGTCACACATCCCGCTGTATATATACGGGACTCGCTGTAGCTCGCTAGGGGGCTCCGCCCCCTTAGAACCCCCGGATCCGGCTTTGCCGTCTATTTTTCTGTTTCTAGAGAATTTTTAATATCAATCATCTGACCGCAAATGGTGAGCCAAAACGAACCCCCGGCTACGCCACGATTGGCTTCGGCGTCGCAATCTTCGTAATGGCCTCGTTATGCGGCGAAGCTATGTGCACTAAGTCCAAAACATCCCTTTTCCGTCCAGGGAGAATGGTAGCACCCGTTGTAGCCGCATTCGTAAGGACTCGTTCGTCGAAAGTCCTATATATGTTTTGTGAATCTTTTATAACACCCATTGGAAGCTCCGTTCCCAAAATTACCGGGTTCCGGAAGGGGGGGAGGGGAGGAAAACGAACCCTTTTCTACGCTACGGTCTGCTTCGCCGGCATATTCTTCGGAACGGCTTTGTCGTTCCTCGAAGCTTTGTGCACAAAGTCCTCGGGGCCATCTTCGCCGTCTGGTGAGGAAGGATAGCGCACACCGCACCCACCTTCTCCAGCACATTCCTCGGAACGGTTTGCCGTTCCTCGTAGCTCAGTCCATATAGTTCTAGGTGTCGGCTTCGGCGGCCAATGGGAAGGGTAGCACCCGCCACGTTCGTCGTCGCCAGTGAACTCCACGTAACGGCTTCGCCGTTCCTAGAAGCTCCGCTCTTATTAATCCAGTGACCAGAGGGGATGGGAGGACCGCGCGGCCAAGTTCACTTTTTTCCGAAATGGAATGCATAATTTTTTGTAAATGCAAACTTCATAAGAAATCGGTCGTAAGGTCAGCTTCCATCTTTAACTTAGAATCCCCTGATTCGGCTTCGCTGTCTTAGAATGTGGTTGTCCAAAGAATTTCTATTAGAAAATTCTGACCAAAAAGTGATATGGGCCGACTTTGCCGGCCAGGGGGTAGAGAAGCGGACCCTTGGCTGCTCCACCACCAGCATCGTCGGCAAAGTCTTCGGAACGTCATCGCCCATCCTCCTACCGCTGTCCACAAAGCCCTCCGGGGCAATAGGGCTCGAACCCCTAGAAGCCCCTTTGCGGCCATCTTGGTTCGCCGCCTCCCTCGACCGCTTCGCCGTTCCCTGCCGCGGACGGTCGGAGGGAAGTGTCACTAACCGCGGCTATGCCCATCCTCGTTTCAGAGATAGCATCGCCGCCCATGGGCAAGGGAATCCCCCGAAGCTGCGCTGCTCAGACCTCTGGACGGCTTCGCCGTTCCTCGTAGGCTGCACCACGCCGCCCGGAGATAAAGGAGTCTTACCGCGGGTGCCACGCTCATTCCTCGGGACGGCGTCGTAGTTCCTCGTTGAGAGGCGGCTTTGTCGCCCAGGGGTTGAGTGTGCCCCTCGGGGGTACCCCGCTTCGAAGTCGTAACTGTTTCGCCGTTATTCGTTAAGGTGCGGCTTCACCGCCCAGGGGTGTTAGAAGCCCCAAAGTTCAATGGGCGGCTTCACAGTTTATAGTAAAGGGCGGCTCTGCCGCCCGAGGGTTACTGACGCCCCCGCGCCTACGCCAGTTAGTTCTCGTAACGGCCGTCGCCGTCTAATTTTGTGGGTGTTTGAAGAATTAATTAAGAGTAATCTGACCGCGAAGTGCTTGTACAGAGGGGAGGGAAGCGGACCCTTGGATGCGTCACGACCGCCATTCCCGGTTAACTCCTCGTAACAGCTTTGCTGTTCATCGAACGTCTGCCCACTAAGTCCTCGGGTACTCTAGGGCTCGAACCCACTTCGCGGTCAGCTTGGTCGGTCGCCTCCCCGAGCCGCTTCGCCGTTCCCTGCCGCGGTCGGTGGGAGGGGAGAGTCGCTACCCGCGGTTGTACCGCGGCTTCGCCGATCCTCGTTTCAGGGATAGCTTCACCGCCCAGGGACAAGGGAGTCCCCTAGAGCTACAATACACAGACCTTAACACAGCGTGGTCATTCCTTGTTGGGGGCGCCACGATTAAGGGAGTCCTACCGCGGCTGCCGCTCTCATTCCTTGGAATGGCTTTGCCTTTCCTCGTTAAGAGGTGGCTTCGCCGCCCAGGGGAAGAGTATGCCCCCCAGGGGTACTCCGCTCAGTCCTCGGAGAGGCATCGACTTTGCCATTCCTCTACAGGGGTTGGCTTTGCCGCCTAGAGGGCAGTGACAGTTCAGAATAGTTCAGAACTGAAAAGGGGGTGGAGGAAGCCACCAGCGGCTGTGCCGCTTGTTCCTTGGGTCGGCTTTACCGTTTCTAGTAAAGGGCGGCATCGCCGCCAAAGGGTTACTTACGCCCCCTAGCTTCGCCAGTTAGTTGAAAGGTGGCTTCGCCGCCTCGGTGGTGAGGAGGCCCCCCCGCTGCTGCTCCACTTAGCCCCCATTACGGGTCTCCTCCTCCGAGGGGGGCTCCAGTGGGATGCAGGGGTTTTAATGTGTGTGATTCATGAGGTCAACGATAATCCACATTGATTCTGTAGTGGTGATTGAAAAGGGTAGGGCAATGCGACGTAATTGCGGCGACCAGTACCCATAAAAGAAAACCTAATGACAAATTTCAATTTTTAGGTTTGTGTAATTGGGGAGGTTTCAAAAAAATACTGTGGGTGTCATATTTGTGTTCTACCAGGGGTCACAAATTGATCTCATTAATTCCGTGCCGACAGTCGTAGGGATCCGGAACAGTGGCGGAATTCTGACGATAAATACCCAAATAGGTGACCTTTCAGAAAATAATATTTTGGGAAGTTTCAAGGGGTTGTCGGGGGTTTTAATAACTCATAGGGTTGGGGAACACGGGCTGAATGGTGACAAAAACTACCCGGAAAGGCGACCTTAAAAAATTTAAATTTTCTGGGAGGTTCCAGAAGGTGAACGGGGGTTTTCAGGTTTTATCCCGTATGTGACTACGTATGTGACTACGTATGTGACTACGTAGATTTCCGCGGTGTTCAGGTTCCAATTTCTCCATATTTCCGGTGCAACCGCGTCGGTTTGTTGGTGATGACAACAGTTTCGCTGGCACTGCTGCCAGCGTCTTCAGGTCGAAGATGATGCCGGTCCACGATTTTCGTCCTCCCTATATAGGGGGTCAGTCCCGCCAGTTGTGGCTGCCGCTCTCCTATTGGTCCGCCTAATGAGCCTCCTCCAATGGGCATCCATATGGTAGCCGTCGTCTCTGTTAAAATTGTCCGTCCGGGCTATCTCAATGGATTCGCGGATGAGTCTGGATGAGTTTTATCCCGTATGGTTTACGGTGGCCCGCCATTAGCAAATATTCCATATCTAGGGCTGTGAGGGGACGGGCAGTGCGGCGTAATATTGGCCAGAAAGTCCCAAAATGGAGATTTAATGTCAAATATTACATTTTTGAGGAGTTTCAGGGGGATGCCTGGGGTTTATATGGGTGTACTGCTAGTTGTCACTAGTCGTTCACATGAATTCCGTAGGGATGAGTCGTGGGGGTAGGGATCAGCGGTGGAATTGTGACAAAAAGTACCCAAAAAGTAGACTTCCAAATGCAAAATTCAATTTTTTTGGGGGTGTATTGGGATTAATAGGTTTCCACTGCTAATCATGAACATCATTTCCGTGGCGATGAGTGGTAGGGGTTGGAAAAGTTGAGGAATAGTGACGATAAGTACCCGAAAAGGAGACTTATATGCATGATTTAATATTTGAGGGTGTTTCAGCGGGCTTAAAGATGACGGTATTATATGGTCCCATTTACTTACTATCATATCTAACTGAGGTCACCCATATGACATCCATATTTTGAGAGTAATACAGTAAAAAGTGAGACAGTCGCGGGAAACAAATGAGTAGTGTCCACACTTTTTTCCATATTTTAACTTTTTCTGAGTAATCAAGGACGTTGAAAGAAACTTAACTTCTATTCGTATAACATGTTATGAGCATATATAAATATCATTTTCGTTATCCTACACCTGATATTACGTCACGGGGATTAGGAGTTATGAAAGTTTGCCAGTAAAGAGGTGTTCATTGGTTTCTCATTGACCTTCTTGCGCTCACGAATCCCTGGAATGTGCCATGAGTCATTTAAATAAGAAATAAATGTATTTTAAATGTTTATTGCCTGCAGACGTCTTTGCTTTTCGGTATTATGATTACTGATAATGGTCTCATTAAGTCAAGCCACGTATCATTTGAAAGAAAAAGAATTGCACTTTCTTATTCCTGCAGTTCCATTTCGTTTTATACCTTATTTACACTGAATTTATAAATAAATATCCAAACAAGGTTCAATTTCAGCGTTTTTTGCTTACTGTCCCCTTGACGACCATCAATACTGTTTATGCCGTTTTAATCATCTTTATATCACACTAAATTATAAATGGCATGTTACAAATATTGGAAAACTTTGTTTTTCACATACACACAATTTTACGTTACACGCTTTATCACATGGTAAACCATTCAGTTTGTTTGTGTTGGCTAAGGATGGATTTACTATAAATACCGTACACTTCATCGCACTAATAGAGAAAAATTTCGGGCAGGTAATGTCCCATGAGTCAATTCCATAAGAAATACATGTAAATTAAATTTTTAATGCCTACAAACGTATTTGTTTTTGCATATTAAATTTAGTGTTAATAGTCACATTAAACTAAGCCACATGTCATTTGAAAGAAAAAGAATTGCACTTTCTTATTCCTGCAGTACCATTTCCTTTTCTATCTGATTAACACTTAATTTAGAAATAAACATCCAATAAATGTTCAATTTTATCGTGTTTCGCTTACTGTCCCCTTGACGACCGTCAATATTGTTTATGCCGTTTGAAATATGTTTCTAATACACTAAATTATAAATGGCATGTTCCAAGGAGATGTATTACTACCACTTTCTAGCGAAACTAAAATCTGCTCTAGAAAAATTTTCCCTTATATTTGATAAAACAAATAATGCACTGTTAAAAAATCTTTGGGACTACGAACCTATCCCTATCCCCTTATTCCCTGTCCAGTATAATTATGCCATGACTCTTTTAATCTGTAAAACGTGATCAACTAATCTGCCTGCAACATAACTAATCGAAAGCCCAGGAGACAGCTGCAAAGCTGGGAACTGCGGAAAACAATAACGAGAAAAATACTTGGACTTGGACCTACTACTACCACGAATCCATATTATTCCGACAGATATGCCAATTGAATAAACACGGGTTCAATTTCTGATTAAATTGGCAATCGCAATGTAAATAAATCTGAAGGAATCTATGGAATGCACACTTTGATCGTTAATTACTTCGACTATATTCACGTGAGAGGTGGCAATAGGAACGCGAAAAATGCAGACAGAAATTTAAACCTTAAAAATTTTAATTCAAAACCATTTTCATAACCGTAATTTGAAATATTGTGGTTCACTTTGGTTGTTCGGCATTGTTGTCTCTATCATTATCCATAAAAATTTAAATTCCAAAACATATACATATCTGAAAGAGCAGTGTTAGTTAGACCAAACCCGCAACCACTCACTGAAGATTTTTTCATAAACATTTTTCAAATAAATTTACATTCAAAACCACATTCACCACTGCTGCGTGGGATATTGTACCAGGAAAGCAAAGCAATATACAAGGGTGCGACAACCAGGAGGGCTTTTTTATCTACAACATTAACAATAACAATTTTAATTCAAAATCATTTTCATCACCGTAACGCGGATTATTGTGGTCCAAATTGGTCGTTTGGACTTTCTGTTATGTAGTAATGCGTGCAATAAATACGCAGTTATTCCGGTTGGAACAACAATAGAGTGCACATTTCATTTAAATCAGTGTGTTATTTAACTACTTAATTTGAATTAAGTTATTTAAAATCCCCTCGAAAAGTTATATCGCTACTTCAAAACCGCTTTCACTTCCACTCCATGGTAAAAATCGAGCGCTTGCCTGAGAGTAGAGGTAGAGTCAACGGAGAGCTCCATACATTTCATGTGTCTTCATTGATAATCGGTTCACTCTCCGAAATTCCTGTACCCCAAACACTCGTCCCTAACTCCTACGCGTGAGTGCACGGAGGGTACCTCTCAGCACCGCTGACGCTTTCCAGATTGGCAGTTTTGCATTGTTGCTATGAAGTAAGGCGTTACATAAATAAACAGTTATTCGGGACGGGACAACAATAGAGTGCACATTGCATTGAATTCAGTGTGTTATTTAGCTCTTTTATTTTAATTGAATGATTAAAACTCCCCTAAGATCTCTGAAGTATATATTAGGAGAATATATTGAAAACAGTACATAGTTGCATTCATATCTTTCCTTGTTCAGCATATCTTTCGATCTAATCTTTCATTTGCCGAGATTCATCATATTTATTAATCGCATGATTTATGGCAGGGGATAGCTAGGAATTAAGGCTAGGGGGGGTTTCAGGCACAGTTATTGCTGGGGGGCTTGGTGGTATTGCATACCCGCAGGGTTAGCGGGAGGTGCCTTAGGCCTTCCGGCCGCCTCCGCCGGAAAAAATTAAGATAAATGGTTCGAATTGGCGATTTTTACGCCCTTCCGAGGGATAGTTTCTTATTTGTCACACTATTCTATCAGCAATATTAATCCAATTAAGTAAAATAGATTAAACTTAAACATTTCTGTGAGCTCCGGGGTGGGGGATGTTATCCCACAAAACCACCTCGCTGCGCCTCTGATCGGTGGCACTCCTTGGCAGTGGTATACTGCACTTAATATGCATAAAATAGTATTAGGTACAGTAGTCCACATTTATTCTATAGTGATTATTGGAAAGGGTAGGGCTATGCAGCGTAATGTCGTTGATAAGTACACATAAAAGAAGACCTAATGGCCAATTTCATTTTTATGTTGGGTTTCAACGGAATACCGGGGGTTTTATAATTGTGATCAACCACTGGTCACCAATCGTTCTCATATATTCCGTGCCGATAAGTCGTAGGGATCTGTAACAGTGGGGGAATTCTGACGATAAATACCGAAATAGGCGAGCTTTCAGAAAATAATCTTTTTGGGAAGTTTCACGGGGTTATCGTGGGTTCTAATAACTCGAAGGTTTGAGGAACACGGCCTGAATGGTGACGAAAACTACCCGGAAAGAAGAACTTAATAAATTTTATTTTTCTGGAAGGTCCCGGAGGTGATCGAGTGTTTTCAGTTTTTTTTTCCCGCATGGTTTACAGTGGCCCGCTTTTAGCAAATATACCATATCTAGAGCTGTGAGGGGAAGGGAAATGCGGCGTAATGTCGGCCAGAATGTCCTAAAAAGGAGAGTAAACATCACATTTTACATTTTTGAGAATTTCAGGGGGATACCTGGGGTTTATATGGGTGTACTGCTTGCGGTCACCAGTATTTCACGTGACCTCCGTAGGGATGATTCGTGGGGGTAGGGATCAGCGGTGAAATTGTGACGAAAAGTACCCAAAAAGTAGACTTCAAAATGAAAAATTCAACTTTTTTCGGGGTGTATTGGGGAAACGGGGTCACCAATCGTCCACATAATTTCCGTGACATGGTAGGGGTTGGAAAATTGGGGTAATTGTAACGAAAAGTACCCGAAAAGGAGACATATATGCATGATTTAATTTTTGTTGGTGTTTCCGGGGTTCGAAGATATATGGTCACATTTATTTACTATCATATGTAAGAGAGGATGCCCATATGGCATTCATATTTTGAGAGTAATACAGTAAAAAGTAAGACATTCCCGGGAAACAAATGAGTAGTGTCCACCATTTTTATTTTTTCGCGGATATATCGATTGAAATATTTCTGAAACGATTGCCTTTCCTAAAATCATATGCATAGTTGTATATTATTGAAGAGTTTTAACTATATAGCCAGGAATAAGTTCAGGAAATCTTGTGTTAATCCTTTGTAAATCGAAATTTTCTGTGATTTTCGGAATATTTTAATTTTTTCTGAGTAATCAACGACGTTGAAAGAAACTGTTAACTTCATTTCGTAGAACATGTTATGAGGAAATATCATTTTCGTTATCCTTCACCTGATATTACGTAACGGGGATCGGGAGTTATGATTAAGAAGAGTTGATTGGTTTCTTATTGAGCTTCTTGGGCTCATGAGTCCCTGGAATGTGCCATGAGTCATTTCCATAAGAAATACATGTAAATCAAATTTTTAATGCCTGCAGACGTTTTTGTGTTTGCACATTAAAATTAGTGGAAATGGTCACATTAAGTTAAGCCACATATCATTCGAAAGGAAAAGAATTGCACTTTCTTCATGCTGCAGATCCACTTCGTTTTATACCTGATTTACACTGAATTTAGAAATAAACATCCAAAAAAGGTTCAAGTTTAGCGTGTTTCGCTTACTGTCCCCTTGACGACCGTCAATATTGTTTATGCCGTTTGAAATATCTTTCTATCACACAAAATTATAAATGGCATGTTCCAAGGAAATATATTACTACCACGAATCCCTATTATTCCGACAGATGTGCCAATTGAATACATACGGGTTCAATTTCTAATTAGATTGGCAATCGCAATGACAATAAATAAGACCAAAGTATGTCTGTTTGTGGCTTAGATATTGGAAAACTTTGTTTTTCACGCAGACACAATTTTACGTGGCATGTTTTATCGCGTGCGGTATAACATCCAGTTTATTTGTGTTGGCTAGAGATTGAATTACTATAAATATCGTACATTTCATCGCACTAATAGACAAAAATTTCGGTCAGGTACGGTTTATATGGTAGGAGAAAATGTCACCGACTGATATAACTTCATATCGATACATCTTGATAACAGGATGTAGTTCTGCTAAATACTTAATTTGTATGAATACTACCTTGCCTTCAATCATACCATTAAAAGCCTTATCGCAGCAAATACAGTAACAGGTCTGCAAAAGCGATGTATAAAACGCACAATTTTTTCGATTAAAACTTCAACTTGAACTGCTGCATTACTTTTCTTTAACTTTTATCTCGTTTTGTACCTTATTTTTATCTACCAACTAGAGTTTCAGTCCTTAACCTAAATAAATAAAACAGATATAAGGGAGAAATACCTGCTGTGTATCTATTAATCTTATTCACAGCCCTGATTATTATTTAAAATAATTCGAAACGTTGGCTATAACTTGGTGACATAAATAGGCTGTTATTCTGGTCGGAACGACAATAGAGTGCACATTTCATTTAAATGAGTGTGTTATTTAACTACTTTATTTGAATTAAGTTAATTAAACTCCCCGCGAAGAGTTATATCGTTGATACAAAGTCACTTTCACTCCCGCTCGATGGTAAAAATCGAACGCTTGGTCAGGAATAGTTTCACGAAATGTAGTGTTAATCCTTTGTAAATTTCTGAATTTAGAAATAAACATCTGAATTTAGAAATAAACATCCAAAAAAGGTTCAAGTTTGGCGTGTTTCGCTTACCTTTCCCTTGACGACCGTCAATATTGTTTATGCCGTTTGAAATATTTTCCCATCACACTAAGATATAAATAGCATGTTCCAAGGAGATGTATTACTGCCACGAATCCCTATTATTCCGACAGATGTGCCAATTGAATACATACGGGTTCAATTTCTGATTAGATTGGCAATCGCAATGACAATAAATAAGATCAAAGTATCTCTGTTCGTGGCTTAAATATGGGAAAACCGTGTTTTTTACAACGAAACAATTTTACGTGACATCTTTTATCGCGTGAGTAAACCATCCAGTTTTGTTTCTGTTGGCTGAAGATGGCCTTAATATAAATACCGTACTAAAAGACAAAAATATGGGGTAGGTACGGTTAATATGCTAGGAGAAAATGACACTTATCGATATAATTTCATATCGACATATCTTGAAAAGGGGATGTACTTCTGCAAAATATTTTATATGTATGAATCGTAAGTTACCTTCTAGCATACCGTTAAAAGTCTTATCCCAACAACTATAGTAAAAGATCTGCAAAAGGAATCTCTACAGTACACAATTTTATCGAACACAACGTCAACTATAACGACTGCTTTAGTTTATTGAAACTTTTATCTTGTTTTGTACCTTTCTTTATCTACCGGTAAGAGTTTAAGTCCCTTTCATAATTAAATAAAAAAATATGTAAGCGACAAATCGAATTCCAGCATTTTAGATTCGATTTTTCTTGTTGGAAAACGGGTAGAGCGGGATGTTCATCATTGCTAAATGTGACCTCTATGGTAAGGATCATGTCCTTATATTTTTATTAATCTCGCAAAAGAGGAAACTTGTATTAAACGATATCGATATATCCCCATTTACTTAACATTGAAAATATATTTCGCCATAAAGTTAAAACTATGGTTTTCCACGGAGACCAAAAGATAACAGAAATCTTATATCACCAATCACGTACTATCCTAAAAATTTCAGACATCTACATTCAATAACAAAGGAGAAAATGAGGCATATCGATATTATTTCATTTCGATATATCTTCATTATGAATCATAACTCATCGAAATATGTTACATGTACGTATAGTACGTTGCTGTCTAAGCAAATAATTAAAAATTTTATCCCCGTAACTATGTAAACAAGTCTGAAAAAGACATGTATCGAATGCACCCTTGGATCGATTATAACTTCGCTTCTAATAATTCGATCCGCCTGATTTAACTTTTGCCAGATTGAGCACGTCAACTTTGGTATTGCATTTGAATAACGATTTCATATCTTGAATAACAAAATAGTTATTAGCGAAGAAAGCGTATCCAAGGAGATTGGTATCGATATAACTCACACATGAATCGATCGAGTGGAATGGTTATCATTGAAAAAGTTGTCCTTTTTGATAATAGTATTACCCTGAAAATTTAATTCATCTAACTTGAACGGTTGCCAAGTTATTCAAGATCGTGTGCTTGTGAGGAAACTTGTATAAAACGATTTAGATATATCCCCATTTACTTTACATTGAAAATATATTTCGGCATAAAGTTGAAACTATGGTTGCCATGGAGACCAAAATATAACAGAAATCTTATATCACCAATCACGTACTATCCTAAAAATGTCGGACATCTACGGTCAATAACAAAGGAGAAAATTAGACCTATCGAAATTATTTCATTTCGATATATCTTCCAAAGGAATCATTACTCAACAAAATATTTTACATGCACGTATAGTACGTGGCTGTCTTAGAATATAATTATAATTTTTATCCCCGTAACTATGTAAACAAGTCTGAAAAAGACATATATCGAATGCACCCTATGATCGATTATAACTTCGCTTCTAATAATTCGATCCGCCTGAATTAACTTTTGGCAGATTAAGCACGTCAACTTTAGTATTATATTTGAATTTCGTATTCATACTTCGAATAACGAGAAAGTTATTAGCGAATAAAGCGTATCCAAGGAGATTGGTATCGATATAACTCTCACATGAATCGATCGAGTGGAATGGTTATCATTTCAAAAGTTGTCCTTTTTGGTAATAGTATTACCCTGAAAATTTCATTCCTCTAACTTGAACGGTTGCCAAGTTATTCAAGATCGTGTGCTTCACAAAATAATGGCGACAATGATTTTCTCACGTGCAGGATATTTTTAGGAATTTTATTATGAATTAACCAAGAGGGTTATCGGAAAAACAGGGTAGGGCGTGAGGGTACGGAGTACCCTCTAAGGGTTTTCACGGAGATTCCAAATTTTCATATGCCGAAGTCTCAAAGCCGAAATCCGAAATTTAATATTCGTCTCCTCGACAATGGAAAATCGAAAATCGTTTATTCCTCGGAATTCTTTCGACTTGTGAATATTCCAAGATAGCCAAAAAATCAAGCAAAAAATCTAGTATCTTGCGTTTCAAGGAATTTGTCCTACGATTATTGCAAGTTGGTCAAAAAAAATTCCAAAGTTAGTCCCGTAAGAAAAGCATTGGAAATTTTTAAAAAAATGATAAAAAATAGTAAATATAAATACACCGTTATGACAACCGTACCAAAAAATCAATCAAAAAATCTAGTTTACGTCCATTGAATATCATGTTCCGACGACGTTTCAAAATACGAAATAAAAGCGAAAAAGTTTTAGTCTCATAAGGCTCCCATGTTAATTCAAGTCGATATATCTCGAAAACTAATCGACTTTTTCGAGTTTTCAGATTTTTCCTCCCGATGAATTTTTTTTTACTTTTACGTCCAATAAGTCAAATGTCCACACCTATCACAGTTTTGGCTGTGAATTTGTATCCATGAGTAGATCAGTCAGTTACACATCCGGCTGTATATATAAGGGACTCGCTGTAGCTCGCTAGGGGGCTCCGCCCCCTTAGAACCCCCGGATCCGGCTTCGCCGTCTAATTTTGTGTGTGTTTATTGAATTTTTTTTACGAATAATCTCACCGCGAATGAAGAACGAGAGCCAACCCTCGGCTACGCCACTGCCGGTTTCGGCGTCGCAATCTTCGCAACGGCCTCTTGATTCGTCGAAGTTCTTTCCATTTAGTTCAAAAACCCCTTTTCCGTCCAGGGGGAACGTTAGCTCCCGCTTGAGCCGCCTTCGTAAGGACTCGGTCGGCCGAAAGTACGATATATGTTTTCCGAATCTTTTATTTATCGAAATTTATGTGATTTTTGGAATTGTTCTACTTACATCTCTGTAGCAAAGGGAGATTAAAACAATCTGTTGCCAACATCCGGTTGAAGATATTGCCAGCATGTATGGTAATCATTTTCATTATTCAACCCACGAAAATAAGTCGAGGGCAATGGAACGTATTCTTTTTTTCCGTAAAAGGTATTCACAAACGGATTATCTGCCGGCTTCGCAGAAACACCACTTGGAAGCTCAGTTCCCAAAATTACCGGGTTAGAGAAGGGCGTGGGTAAGGAAAACGCACCCTCTACAACGCTACGGTCTGCTTCACCGGCAATTTCTTCGGAACGGCTTTGTCATTCCTCGAATCTCTGTGCACAAAGTCCTCGGGGCCGTATTCGCCGTCCAGTGAGGAAGGATAGCGCACACCGACCCACCTTCTCCAGCACACTCCTTGGAACGGATCGCCGTTCCTTGTATCTTGTCCATATAGTTCTAGGTACCGGATCCGCCGGCCATTGGGTAGGGTTAGCACCCGCCACGTCCGTCGTGGCCAGCGAACTCCTAGTAACGGCTTCGCCGTTTCCTGATCCTCCGCTCCCAAATCCCCGCTGATCAGAGCGGAAGGGGGAGGGGCGCGGCTAAGTTGACTTATTCCGAACTGTAATGCATACTTTCATGTAACTGCAAGCTTTGTAAGAGATCGGTCGTACGATAGGCGTCAATTTTTAATATAGAATCCCCTTGTTCGGCTTCGCCGTCTTAGTTGGTGGTTGTCCGAAGAATTTCTATTCGAAGAATATGACCAAAAATTGAGAGGCACCGTCTTCGCCGGCCAGGGGGTAGGGAAGCGGACCCTTGGCTGCTTCACCACAGGCATCGTCGGCAAAGTCTTCGGAACGTTATCGCTCATTCTCCTACCGCTGTCCACAAAGTCCTCGGGGGATATAGGGCTCGAACCTGAAGAACCCACTTCGCGGCCAGCTTGGTCGGCCGCCTCCCCGAACGGCTTCACCGTTCCCTGCCACGGTCAGTCGGAGGGAAGAGTCGTTAACCGCGGCTGTGCTTCGTAAGGAATCCCCCAAAGCTGCGCTGCCTAGACCTCTAGACGGCTTCGGCATTCCTCATTGTGGGCACCACGCCGCCCGGAGATTAAAGCAGTCTAACCGGGGCTGCCGCGCTCATTCCCCTGGACGGGTTCGCAGTTCCTCGCTTAGTGGGGGCTTCGCCACACCCGGGGGTTGAGTGTGCCCCCCCGGGTGTACCCCGATTAGTCATCGTAACTGTTTCGCCGTTATTCGTTAAGAAGCGGCTTCGCCGCCCAGGGGGGGGAAAAGCCCCCACCGGTGCGCCACTTCTTCTTCCGGATGCCTTAGCAGTTTCTAGAAAAGTTTGGCTTCGCCGCCCGGGGGTTACTGACGCCCCCCGCGCCCACCTCTGTTAGTCCTCGTAACGGCCGTCGCCGTCTAATTTTGTGGGTGTTTGAAGAATTTTCATACGAGTAATGTGACCGAAAAGTGCTTGTGCAGAGGGGAGGGAAGCGGACCCTTGGATGTGCCACGACCGCCATCGACGGTGAACTCCTCGGAACGCCGTTCCTCGTACGTCTATCCACTAAGTCCCAGGGACCAATTTTACCGGCCAGGGGAAAGTAAAGCGCCCGCCGCAGCCAGCTTCGCCAGCACACTCCGAAATGACGTATAGTAGTACGCGGTACAAAATGCGTGAAATGAAATATTTCGTGAATTATAATAATGTCTGGATAGTATTATACTGCGTTACGTTAAATTGTAAGTTATCCAAACAATGATCATAGTGTACATACACGGAATTGCCGTTCTTGGAACGTAAAGTATGGCTTAAGTGTTTGTATTTAAAATGCGGGTTTAACGCAAGATTCCAAATACAAATGTACGTAAATAGAAGGTGATAAGAGTTATTCATTTAATGAAAGCTGTACAGTGATTCCGAAAATGTTGGTGTTCTTTTACCTCAAAAATGCGACTAAACATGACAATATAGAGAAATACTGCATTTTCTCCCGTTATGTGTACGATTCGAAAGCTTTTCGAAATGACTTACTTAAAAAACGAGTAAAGTAAATTGAAGAGAGCCTGAAAACATTCATTAACTTTCCTAGTAAACTGTAACCACCCGTATAGTATCACAAGGTCGGGAGTATGAAATTAATAGCATGCGTATTTTCGGAAAATAGTAAAATTCAAAGATGGTTTAATTCTTTTCACTGGAACAAAGGTTGACGGAAAGAAATTGTTATTCATGTTAAGTGGAGAAAACTTTAGGAATGCATAAGGTATTACTTTACTTCGTCTTACTGTCACAAGTACGAGGAAGGGAGCACAAAGTATTGTAAAAAGTACAAATTCTGCGTTTGAATGATGCTATGTAAATTAATTTTCTGTCTAATTGCATAATTTTATAGGCCGTAATAACTTCAATTCCATTTCCATGACAGATTAACTTCCACAGATGTATTTGATTATGCAGCCTACTATTTGGCTATAGGAACGCGGAATAAAGTGAAACAGAAATATCACCAGACCTGTAAGTTTAATGTTGTCTAACATCTTTAAAATTAGCAATTCTAAAACTTTTTCTTCTACGTTATGCGAGACATGGCAATAGGAACGCGACTTATCGAGACAAAAAAACTATCACAAGGCATGTAAGTTATTTTCATTAACATTATAAATAAAAATAGGTATTCTAAAATATGTTTTTATTTCTTACGGGATGCATGGCTTCACGAACGCAAATCAGCGTTAGACTTTAGTAACAACCAGTTGCGCAAGGTATTTTCACTATTATTATCCATAAAAATTTAAATTCCAAAACATGTTCATTACTGTTACGCGAGAGAGGGCAACATTAAGGAAAATCAGGGTTAGATGACACCCATAACCACTAACTAAAGATTTTTCACAAACATTTTCCGCATAAATTTACATTCAAAACAACATTCATCACTGCTAAGCGAGAGATTGTGCCAGGAAGGTAAAGCAAAGTACATGGGTGCGACAACCAGGAGGGTTATTTTTCTACAATATTAACAATTATAATTTAAATTCAAACCATTTTCATCGCCGCAGCGCGAAATATTGTGGTCGAAATTGGTCGCTTAGGCTTTCTGTTATGTAATAATGCGTGAAATAAATAGGCAGTTATTCTGGTTGAAACAAAAGAGTGCATATTGCATTGAAATCAGTGTGTTATTTACCTACTTTAGTTGAATTAAGTTATTTAAACTCACCTCGAAAAGTTACATCGCTACATCAAAGTCGCTTTCACTTCCACTCCATGGTTGAAATCGATCGCTTGCCTGAGCGTAGAGGTACCGTCAACAAAGAACACCATACGTTTCCTGTGGCTCCATTGATAATCGGTTCAGTCTCCGGGATTCCTGTACCCCAAACACTCTTCCCTAACTCCTACGCATGAGTGCACGGAGGGTACCTTTCACCACCGCTTACGCTTTCCAGATTGGTCATTTTGCATTGTTGCTATGAAGTAAGGCGTTGCATAAATAAATAAATAAATAAAAATAAATAAACAGTTATTCGGGACGGAACAACAATAGTGTGCAAATTGCATTGAATTCAGTGTGTTATTCAACTCTTTTATTTTAATTGAGTTATTAAAACTCCCCTAAGATCCCTTAAGTATATATTTTGAGAATGTATTGAAAACAGTACATGCTTCCATTCGTATCTTTCCTTGTTTACTATAGCTGTCGATCTGATCTTTCATCTGCCGAGATTCGCCATATTCATTAACCGCATGATTGGTGGCAGGGGCGCAGCTACGAAATAAGGCTAGGAGGGGTTTCAGGCACAACTAATACTGGGGGGTTTGGAGGTATATTGCATTACCACCAGGGTAAGCGGGAAGTGCGGAGGCCTTCCGCCGGAAAAAAAATTAAGGTAAAAGGCTCAAAATGGTGATTTTTACGGCTTTGTGAGGGATATTTTTATTAATTCTAGCACTATTCCGAAAGATATATTAACCCAAGTAAGTAAAATATATTTCACTTATTTAGAGCCTTGAACCTATCCCACATAACCTCTCCCCCTCGCTGCGCCACTGGCATTCATAGCAGTACATATTTGCATTCATATCTTTCCCTGTACAGTATAGCTTTTGATCTTATCTTTCTTTTGCCTAGATTCGCCAAAATGGAACCCAGTAAAGAAGAGTTCACTGGTTTCTCATTGACCTTCTTGGGCCTATGAGGCCCTGGAAAGGGTCCGGAGTCGTTTCCATAAGAAATGCAGATAATGCTACTTTTTAATACCTGCAGACGTTTTTACTTTTGCATATTTCGAAACGAGATTCGGCGAAGCCGCGGCGCAACCGCGGGTAGCGACTGTCCCCTACGACCGACCTCGTCAAGTCAAATCTATTAGTAATGGTTGAGGGGCGGCTTCGCCTCCTCGGTGGTTAGACGGGTCTCCTCCTCCGACAGGGGCTCCAGAGGAATGTAGGGGTTTTAATGTGTGTTATACGTGCGGATAACAAAAATCCACATTAATTCTGTTGCGATGATTGGAAAGGGTAGGGCAATGTGGCGTAGTGGCGGCGACAAGTACCCATCAAAGAAAAACCTATTTTGAAATTTTAATTTTTAAGGGGAGGTTTCAGCAAAATACCGGGGGTTTCATATTTGTGGTCAACCAGTGGTAATAAATCGATCTCATAAATTCCGTGCCGATAGTCGTAGGGATCCGGAACAGTGGCGGAATTCTGGAGATAAATACCCAAATAGGCGACCTTTACTAAAATTATTTTTTGGGAAGTTTAACGGGGTTGTCGGGGGTTTTAATAACTCGTAGGTTTAGGGAACACTGATGAATGGTGAGGAAAACTACCCGTAAAGGCGACCTTAAAAAATTAAAATTTCCTGGGGGGTTCCAGGAGGTCATCGAGGGTTTTCAGGTTTTTTTCCCGTATGGTTCACGGTGGCCCTTTATTGGCAAATATTCCATATCTAGAGCTGTGACGGGACGGGCAGTGCGGCGTAATGTCGGCCAGAAAGTCCCAAAAAGGAGAGTTAATGTCACATTTTACATTTTTGATAGTTTCAGGGGGATACCTGGGGTTTATATGGGTGTACTGCTTGCGGTCACCAGTATTTCACGTGACCTCCGTAGGGATGATTCGTGGGGGTAGGGATCAGCGGTGAAATTGTGACGAAAAGTACCCAAAAAGTAGACTTCAAAATGAAAAATTCAACTTTTTTCGGGGTGTATTGGGGAAACGGGGTCACCAATCGTCCACATAATTTCCGTGACATGGTAGGGGTTGAAAAATTGGGGTAATTGTAACGAAAAGTACCCGAAAAGGAGACATATATGCATGATTTAATTTTTGTTGGTGTTTCCGGGGTTCGAAGATATATGGTCACATTTATTTACTATCATATGTAAGAGAGGATGCCCATATGGCATTCATATTTTGAGAGTAATACAGTAAAAAGTAAGACATTCCCGGGAAACAAATGAGTAGTGTCCACCATTTTTATTTTTTCGCGGATATATCGAATGAAATATTTCTGAAACGATTGCCTTTCCTAAAATCATATGCATAGTTGTATATTATTGAAGAGTTTTAACTATATAGCCAGGAATAAGTTCAGGAAATCTTGTGTTAATCCTTTGTAAATCGTAATTTTCTGTGATTTTCGGAATATTTTAATTTTTTCTGAGTTATCTACGACGTTGAAAGAAACTGTTAACTTCATTTCGTAGAACATGTTATGAGGAAATATCATTTTCGTTATCCTTCACCTGATATTACGTAACGGGGATCGGGAGTTATGATTAAGAAGAGTTGATTGGTTTCTTATTGAGCTTCTTGGGCTCATGAGTCCCTGGAATGTGCCATGAGACATTGTCATAAGAAATACATGTAAATTAAATTTTTAATGCCTGCAGACGTTTTTGTGTTTGCACATTAAAATTAGTGGAAATGGTCACATTAAGTTAAGCCACATATCATTCGAAAGGAAAAGAATTGCACTTTCTTAATGCTGCAGATCCACTTCGTTTTATACCTGATTTACACTGAATTTAGAAATAAACATCCAAAAAAGGTTCAAGTTTAGCGTGTTTCGCTTACTGTCCCCTTGACGACCGTCAATATTGTTTATGCCGTTTGAAATATCTTTCTATCACACAAAATTATAAATGGCATGTCCCAAGGAAATATATTACTACCACGAATCCCTATTATTCCGACAGATGTGCCAATTGAATACATACGGGTTCAATTTCTAATTAGATTGGCAATCGCAATGACAATAAATAAGACCAAAGTATGTCTGTTTGTGGCTTAGATATTGGAAAACTTTGTTTTTCACGCAGACACAATTTTACGTGGCATGTTTTATCGCGTGCGGTATAACATCCAGTTTATTTGTGTTGGCTAGAGATTGAATTACTATAAATATCGTACTTTTCATCGCACTAATAGACAAAAATTTCGGTCAGGTACGGTTTATATGGTAGGAGAAAATGTCACCGACTGATATAACTTCATATCGATACATCTTGATAACAGGATGTAGTTCTGCTAAATACTTAATTTGTATGAATACTACCTTGCCTTCAATCATACCATTAAAAGCCTTATCGCAGCAAATACAGTAACAGGTCTGCAAAAGCGATGTATAAAACGCACAATTTTTTCGATTAAAACTTCAACTGTAACTGCTGCATTACTTTTCTTTAACTTTTATCTCGTTTTGTACCTTATTTTTATCTACCAACTAGAGTTTCAGTCCCTAACCTAAATAAATAAAACAGATATAAGGGAGAAATACCTGCTGTGTATCTATTAATCTTATTCATAGCCCTGATTATTATTTAAAATAATTCGAAACGTTGGCTATAACTTGGTGACATAAATAGGCTGTTATTCTGGTCGGAACGACAATAGAGTGCACATTTCATTTAAATGAGTGTGTTATTTAACTACTTTATTTGAATTAAGTTAATTAAACTCCCCGCGAAGAGTTATATCGTTGATTCAAAGTCACTTTCACTCCCGCTCGATGGTAAAAATCGAACGCTTGGTCAGGAATAGTTTCACGAAATGTTGTGTTAATCCTTTGTAAATCGTCATTTTCTGAGTATCGGAATATTTTAATTTTTTCTGAGTAATCAACGACGCTGAAAGAAACTGTTAACTTCATTTCGTAGAACATGTTATGAGGAAATATCATTTTCGTTATCCTTCACCTGATATTACGTAACGGGGATCGGGAGTTATGATTAAGAAGAGTTGATTGGTTTCTTATTGAGCTTCTTGGGCTCATGAGTCCCTGGAATGTGCTATGAGTCATTTCCATAAGAAATATATGTAAATCAAATTTTTAATGCCTGCAGACGTATTTGTATTTGCACATTAAAATTAGTGGAAATGGTCACATTAAGTTAAGCCATATATCATTCGAAAGGAAAAGAATTGCACCTTCTTAATACTGCAGATCCATTTCGTTTTATACCTGATTTACACTGAATTTAGAAATAAACATCCAAAAAAGGTTCAAGTTTAGCGTGTTTCGCTTACCTTTCCCTTGACGACCGTCAATATTGTTTATGCCGTTTGAAATATTTTCCCATCACACTAAGATATAAATAGCATGTTCCAAGGAGATGTATTACTGCCACGAATCCCTATTATTCCGACAGATGTGCCAAATGAATACATACGGGTTCAATTTCTAATTAGATTGGCAATCGCAATGACAATAAATAAGACCAAAGTATCTCTGTTCGTGGCTTAAATATGGGAAAACGGTGTTTTTTACAACGAAACAATATGACGTGACATCTTTTATCGCGTGAGTAAACCATCCAGTTTTGTTTCTGTTGGCTGAAGATGGCCTTAATATAAATACCGTACTAAAAGACAAAAATATGGGGTAGGTACGGTTAATATGCTAGGAGAAAATGACACTTATCGATATAATTTCATATCGACATATCTTGAAAAGGGGATGTACTTCTGCAAAATATTTTATATGTATGAATCGTAAGTTACCTTCTAGCATACCGTTAAAAGTCTTATCCCAGCAACTATAGTAAAAGGTCTGCAAAAGGAATCTCAACAGTACACAATTTTATCGAACACAACGTCAACTATAACGACTGCATTAGTTTATTGAAACTTTTATCTTGTTTTGTACCTTTCTTTATCTACCGGTAAGAGTTTAAGTCCCTTTCATGATTAAATAAAAAAATATGTAAGCGACAAATCGAATTCCAGCATTTTAGATTCGATTTTTCTTGTTGGAAAACGGGTAGAGCGGGATGTTCATCATTGCTAAATGTGACCTCTATGGTAAGGATCATGTCCTTATATTTTTATTAATCTCGCAAAAGAGGAAACTTGTATAAAACGATATCGATATATCCCCATTTACTTAACATTGAAAATATATTTCGCCATAAAGTTAAAACTATGGTTTTCCACGGAGACCAAAAGATAACAAAAATCTTATATCACCAATCACGCACTATCCCAAAAATTTCAGACATCTACATTCAATAACAAAGGAGAAGATGAGACATATCGATATTATTTCATTTCGATATATCTTCATTATGAATCATTACTCATCGAAATATGTTACATGTACGTATAGTACGTTGCTGTCTAAGCAAATAATTAAAAATTTTATCCCCGTAACTATGTAAACAAGTCTGAAAAAGGCATGTATCGAATGCACCCTTGGATCGATTATAACTTCGCATCTAATTATTCGATCCGCTTGATTTATCTTTTGTCTGATTAGGAAGGTACACATTAATATTATATTTGAGTTTCGTATTCATACCTTGAATAACAAAATAGTTATTATTGAATAAAGCGTATCCAAGGAGATTGGTATCGATATAACTCTCACATGAATCGATCGAGTGGAATGGTTATCATTTCAAAAGTTGTCTTTTTTGATAATAGTATTACCCTGAAAATTTCATTCCTCTAACTTGAACGGTTGCCAAGTTATTCAAGATCGTGTGATTGTGAGGAAACTTGTATAAAACGATTTTGACATATCCCCATTTACTTTACATTGAAAATATATTTAGCCATAAAGTTAAAACTATGGTTGCCATGGTGACACAAAGATAACAGAAATCTTATATCACCAATCACGTACTATCCTTAAAATTTCGGGCATCTACGGTCAATAACAAAGGAGAAAATTAGACCTATCGAAATTATTTCATTTCGATATATCTTCCAAAGGAATCATTACTCAACAAAATATTTTACATGTACGTATAGTACGTTGCTGTCCAAGCAAATTATTAAAATTTTTATCCCCGTAACTATGTAAACAAGTCTGAAAAAGACATGTATCGAATGCACCCTTGGATCGATTATAACTTCGCTTCTAATTATTCGATCCGCTTGAATTAACTTTTGACAGATTAAGCACGTCAATTTTAGTATTACATTTGAATTTCGTATTCATACCTTGAATAACAAAATAGTTATTAGCGAAGAAAGCGTAACTAAGGAGATTGGTATCGATATAACTCACACATGAATCGATCGAGAGGATTGGTTATCATGTCAAAAGTTGCCCTTTTTGATAATAGTATAACCCTGAAAATTTCATTCCTCTAACTTGAACGGTTGCCAAGTTATTCAAGATCGTGTGCTTCACAAAAAAATGGCGACAATGATTTTCTCACGTGCAGGATATTTTTCGGAATTTTATTATGAATTAACCAAGAGGGTTATCGGAAAAACAGGGTAGGGCGTGAGGGTACGGAGTACCCTCTAAGGGTTTTCACGGAGATTCCAAATTTTCATATGCCGAAGTCTCAAAGCCGAAATCCGAAATTTAATATTCGTCTCCTCGACAATGGAAAATCGAAAATCGTTTATTCCTCGGAATTCTTTCGACTTGTGAATATTCCAAGATAGCCAAAAAATCAAGCAAAAAATCTAGTATCTTGCGTTTCAAGGAATTTGTCCTACGATTATTGCAAGTTGGTCAAAAAAAATTCCAAAGTTAGTCCCGTAAGAAAAGCATTGGAAATTTTTAAAAAAATGATAAAAAATAGTAAATATAAATACACCGTTATGACAACCATACCAAAAAATCAATCAAAAAATCTTGTTTACGTCCATTGAATATCATGTTCCTACGACGTTTCAAAATACGAAATAAAAGCGAAAAAGTTTTAGTCCCATAAGGCTCCCATGTTAATTCAAGTCGATATATCTCGAAAACTAATCGACTTTTTCGAGTTTTCAGATTTTTCCTCCCGATGAATTTTTTTTTACTTTTACGTCCAATAAGTCAAATTTCCACATCTATCACAGTTTTGGCTGTGAATTTGTATCCATGAGTGAGTGAGTATGTCACACATCCCGCTGTATATATACGGGATTCCGATAATCTTCCGGTGAAAAGTACAATTTGTAGTTTGATATGTTTCATGAGGAATGTGGGCTTGGTTTGGAGATGTTTGGGGGGAAGAGTCCAATTGGTTTTCAGCGCGTTGAATCGGCTGTTTGGTTTACGGGGAAGGAGTCGGTTGATAGTGTGCAGGGACGTGGAGGGTGCACCATGCACCCTTTTCTCAACTTGGTTATTGGCTCACGTCCGTGATTTACAATGTTTATTCCTTCGCTGTACAAACGACACGTTGTATCTTTCTATTGTGTTTAATGCTTCCAACCGTGAGGCGGATCGGGGGATGCCATACTACTAGCACGTATTAGTATGCTTCGATGCTTTGAATGTTTCATACATCTGTCCTTCAGACTGCACAAAGAAAGTTTTTCAGGTCTCACCTAGGCCTCATTGTTTAGAGGCCAAAGCAAAGTTTTGGGAGTAGCAATGACGGAAACACAGCTCGTCGTTCCTTTGAAAATAGCAGCGTTTCTGCGTCCATTACTGGCTTGGACTTAAATTTGATTAAACGTATGCATACCATTTTGTAAGTCATATCCTGCGGCCATCAAATAGATGTCGACATATTTGAAGAGTATGCAATTGAAACTGCCCGTTTATTCGTGCGCTAATATCCCTGGTTCAACATGCCAACAACGGTGCATAAACTATTTGTACATTGAAAGGAATTATTTAATAGAAATTCCATATTGCCCATTGGATGGATGTCAGAAGAAGCCCAGGAGGCGTGCAATAAATATTTTAAGAGGCTTCGTGAAGTTTTTGCACGGATATGTTCACGCCGAAAAAATATGCAAGATGTTTATTCCAGGCTGTTGATTTTTTCAGATCCTTTAATAAACAGCCCAAGGCCATTGCCGAAAAAGAAATTGCAATGCTTAAGCAGCGAGGCGTTGCTTCTGATAATACCACCGAGTGTTACAATGTCTGAAGCTTCATGCCCATCCTCATCGACCTCTCCCGAAGTATATTCCGACAACTCTTCAGACGACTTTGTAAGCAGTGATCCACCTGAACTGAGGAGCTTTTGAGGAACTGCTTACAAAGTTGAGATCACTGCAATAATTAACATTTGCTTGGGTCATGAATTTAATTGCTACGCATTTAACTACCCATTCATTGTTATTTATAAAATAATGCCAGATAAATTTTTTATTCATCTATGTTATTCCATTATTCACTCATATTTTTGTAAACTTAAAACTTCTTACTTTGCCTATATTTCATAGTTTATGCCTTATTTATTCTGAACTTCTTTTAATTTATATATCATAATTCATCTTTCACCATGATTTTTTTAAATTATGACTTCAGAATCGCACTCAGCAACCTCAAAAACATATAAAACGTCATCTTTTAGGCCATATAGGAATGATTTTTAGTTTTGACCATCTTTTGGGGCATTTCGCCCACTGTGCGCCGCTACGCTACCGGCAATACGAGTTAGTTACGCAAATGAAAAATAGATGGCGACACCATGCGACAGAAATCGCCGTAAGAATACCGTTCAGTTGCTTCCCCGTGAGATGCGGGAGGAGCTACAACGAGGTGAATGCGCGTAGCCCACGGCAGCTTGTTCGCGACCACAGCAGCATGTACCACCATTCTTCGCGTACCGAGCCAGAAGTATCAACTCAGCAACGGGAGACGCCTCGTGTTGAATCCGAACGACACTCGACAGTGGAGGAGGAGGTTCAGTATAAAAGAATTAAAGTTCGAGTTTTTCCAGAGGCTCATTATTGATGATTTCTATATTGTGTTAGTAAAAGAAGACTTTTTAAGCAAATTTATATGTCATATATTGTGCGGTGTTTTGATAACATTTTGGGTAAATGTCCAGAAAACAACCCCCACCGATTACACGGAAATTTTTTCGTCATTCTATGTTAAAAATCCTCCTAATTAACGTGGTGCTAGTCATTTCTTTCGCAAATGAATATTTTCCCATTTATTGACATTTTTAATTATCCACCCAAAACTGCCTCCTTACCCTTTAATCACCAACTTTCGCGAGATTGGAGCAGCTCGAGGGATATTTTTTTCCAGTTGAACCCGAAACTACCCCCTTACCCGTTAATCACCAACTTACGCAACTAAAATCGAAGAATATTACATTGTCTTACCTTAAGCAGTTACTTCGCCGCTGCGTATGCGCTCACGTCTTCCGCCGTAATTTCTACGTCTTCCGCCGTAATTTCTACGTCTTCCGTCGTCATTCCTCCTACTTTTCCCGTCATGGAAGGACGTTGCGATAGTTGTGAAGGAAATTGCTTCGACAATATATCGGCTTTTCATAAAAAGGAAGACGCCGCCATAACATTTTTACGACGCCACGGTGTCATTGCACCTTCTGTGAAGTGCGGTATTTGTGGTGCTCTCTGTCACTTTTCCGAAGATAGACTTCTCTGGCGTTGTCCAGCAACCCACGTGGTTCCGAAAACTAAGAAAAGGAAACGGTGTAATTATCAGGTTTCCGCTTTGAAAGGAACTTTCCTTTCGGGCCTGCATTTTCCACCCTGGAAACTTCTGATCTTCGTCAACCACTGGCTGTCCAAACACTGGGATCACGACACAATCACAGAGTGTTTGGGCTTCTCAAGAACCACTGTCGTGGATTGGCGGTCCTTTTGCAGCGAAGTTACTGAACACTGGGTAAGAAATCAGTCTCCTATTGGTGGCGAAGGAGTGATAGTGGAGATTGACGAGACCCTCATCGCCAGAAGAAAATATCAGCGAGGGCGCGGTGTTAAACAAATTTGGCTATTCGGTGGGATCGAAAGGCATTCAAAAAAGAAATTCATCGTCCCTTTACCTGAGAAACGTGATCGAGCAAGCTTGGAGCCACTCATTGAAAAGTTCATTCGACGTGGGTCGACGGTTTATAGTGACTGTTGGAAGGGATATTGTAATATCAGATATCTCGGGTACGTTCACCATACTGTGAACCACAGCGAAAATTTTGTGAACCCCGATAGCCCTGCCGTCGACACGCAAAACATTGAGAGGCTGTGGCGTGACGTGAAGGAGTGGGTGAGGCGTCCCGGGAATCGTTCCGAATATTTGCAACAGTATCTGTCGCGATACTTATTCATCTGTGCCACACCGAAGAATCAGCTACTTCATCAGTTTTTCCTGCAGGCTGCGACTTTATACCCCCCCCCCCCCCCAACCATCCCATGTGGAAGACGCGTCGCCCACTGAAGCCGGAGAACTAACTACTTAAGGTAAGACAATGTAATATTCTTCGATTTTAGTCGCGTAAGTTGGTGATTAACGGGTAAGGGGGTAGTTTCGGGTTCAACTGGAAAAAAATATCCCTCGAGCTGCTCCAATCTCGCGAAAGTTGGTGATTAAAGGGTAAAGAGGTAGTTTTGGGTGGATAATTAAAAATGTCAATAAATGGGAAAATATTCATTTGCGAAAGAAATGACTAGCACCACGTTAATTAGGAGGATTTTTAACATAGAATAATGAAATAATTTTCCGTGGAATCGGTGGGGGTTGTTTTCTGGACATTTACCACATTTTGATTGAAAAAGTGATTATAGATATATATGTTTATTATGGTGTAGTGCCCCCGGCTGCTAGTTCGCGTCCACACCACCCTACGCCACAGCAGATGCGGGAGGAGGAGCTACAACACGGTGAACGCGCGCTGCCCACGCCTGCTTGTTCGCGACCACACCAGCCGTCGCCACAGCAGATGCGGGAGGAGCTACTACGAGGTAAATGCGCGTAGCCCACGGCTGCTTGTTCGCGAACACACAAGCCGTCGCCACAGCAGGTGCGGGAGGAGCTACAACGAGGTGAATGCGCGCTGCCCACGGCTGCTTGTTCGCGACCACACCATCCGTCGCCACACCAGATGCGGGAGGAGGAGCTACAACGAGGTGAATGTACGCAGCCCACGGCAGCTTGTTCGCGACCACAACAGCATGTACCACCATTCTTCGCGTACCGAGCCAGAAGTCTCAACTCAGCAACGGGAGAGGCCTCGTGTTGAATCCGAACGACACTCGACAGTGGAGGAGGAGGTTCAGTATAAAAGAATTAAAGTTCGAGTTTTTCCAGAGGCTCATTTTTGATGATTTCTATATTGTGTTAGTAATAAAAGACTTTTTAAGCAAATTTATATAATGTCATATATTGTGCGGTGTTTTGATAACATTTTGATTGAAAAAGTGATTATAGATATATATGTTTATTATGGTGTAGTGCCCCCGGCTGCTAGTTCGCGTCCACACCACCCTACGCCAAAGCAGATGCGGGAGGAGGAGCTACAACACGGTGAACGCGCGCTGCCCACGCCTGCTTGTTCGCGACCACACCAGCAGTCGCCACACCAGATGCGGGAGGAGGAGCTACAACGAGGTGAATGTGCGTAGCCCACGGCAGCTTGTTCGCGACCACAGCAGCATGTGCCACCATTCTTCGCGTACCGAGCCAGAAGTCTCAACTCAGCAACGGGAGACGCCTCGTGTTGAATCCGAACGACACTCGACAGTGGAGGAGGAGGTTCAGTACAAAAGAATTAAAGTTCGAGTTTTTCCAGAGGCTCATTATTGATGATTTCAATATTGTGTTAGTAAAAGACTTTTTAAGCAAATTTATATAATGTCATATATTGTGCGGTGTTTTGATAAAATTTTGATTGAAAAAGTGATTATAGATATGTTTCTTATGGTGTAGTGCCCCCGGCTGCTAGTTCGCGTCCAAACCACCCTACGCTACAGCAGATGCGGGAGGAGGAGCTACAACGCGGTGAACGCGCGCTGCCCGCGGCTGCTTGTTCGCGACCACAGCAGCATGTACCACCATTCTTCGCGTACCGAGCCAGAAGTCTCAACTCAGCAACGGGAGACGCCTCGTGTTGAATCCGAACGACACTCGACAGTGGAGGAGGAGGTTCAGTACAAAAGAATTAAAGTTCGAGTTTTTCCAGAGGCTCATTTTTGATGATTTCTATATTGTGTTAGTAATAGAAGACTTTTTAAGCAAATTTATATAATGTCATATATTGTGCGGTGTTTTGATAAAACTTTGATTGAAAAAGTGGTTATAGATATGTTTATTATGGTGTAGTGCCCCCGGCTGCTAGTTCGCGTCCACACCACCCTACGCCAAAGCAGATGCGGGAGGAGGAGCTACAACGCGGTGAACGCGCGCTGCCAACGGCTGATTGTTGGCAACCACACCAGCCGTCGCCACAGCAGATGCGGGAGGAGGAGCTACAACGAGGTGAATGCGCGCAGCCCACGGCAGCTTGTTCGCGACCACAGCAGCATGTACCACCATTCTTCGCGTACCGAGCCAGAAGTCTCAACTCAGCAACGGGAGACGCCTCGTGTTGAATCCGAACGACACTCGACAGTGGAGGAGGAGGTTCAGTACAAAAGAATTAAAGTTCGAGTTTTTCCAGAGGCTCATCATTGATGATTTCTATATTGTGTTAGTAAAAGACTTTTGAAGCAAATTTATATCATGTCATATATTGTGCGGTGTTTTGATAACATTTTGATTGAAAAAGTGATTATAGATATAAATGTTTATTATGGTGTAGTGCCCCCGGCTGCTAGTTCGCGTCCACACCACCCTACGCCACAGCAGATGCGGGAGGAGGAGCTACAACACGGTGAACGCGCGCTGCCCACGCCTGCTTGTTCGCGACCACACCAGCAGTCGCCACAGCAGATGCGGGAGGAGGAGCTACAACGCGGTGAACGCGCGCTGCCCGCGGCTGCTTGTTCGCGACCACAGCAGCATGTACCACCATTCTTCGCGTACCGAGCCAGAAGTCTCAACTCAGCAACGGGAGACGCCTCGTGTTGAATCCGAACGACACTCGACAGTGGAGGAGGAGGTTCAGTATAAAAGAATTAAAGTTCGAGTTTTTCCAGAGGCTCATTTTTGATGATTTCTATATTGTGGTAGTAAAAGACTTTTCAAGCAAATTTATATAATGTCATATATTGTGCGGTGTTTTGATAAAATTTTGATTGAAAAAGTGATTATAGATATGTTTCTTATGGTGTAGTGCCCCCGGCTGCTAGTTCGCGTCCAAACCACCCTACGCTACAGCAGATGCGGGAGGAGGAGCTACAACGCGGTGAACGCGCGCTGCCCGCGGCTGCTTGTTCGCGACCACAGCAGCATGTACCACCATTCTTCGCGTACCGAGCCAGAAGTCTCAACTCAGCAACGGGAGACGCCTCGTGTTGAATCCGAACGACACTCGACAGTGGAGGAGGAGGTTCAGTACAAAAGAATTAAAGTTCGAGTTTTTCCAGAGGCTCATTTTTGATGATTTCTATATTGTGTTAGTAATAGAAGACTTTTTAAGCAAATTTATATAATGTCATATATTGTGCGGTGTTTTGATAAAACTTTGATTGAAAAAGTGGTTATAGATATGTTTATTATGGTGTAGTGCCCCCGGCTGCTAGTTCGCGTCCACACCACCCTACGCCAAAGCAGATGCGGGAGGAGGAGCTACAACGCGGTGAACGCGCGCTGCCAACGGCTGATTGTTGGCAACCACACCAGCCGTCGCCACAGCAGATGCGGGAGGAGGAGCTACAACGAGGTGAATGCGCGCAGCCCACGGCAGCTTGTTCGCGACCACAGCAGCATGTACCACCATTCTTCGCGTACCGAGCCAGAAGTCTCAACTCAGCAACGGGAGACGCCTCGTGTTGAATCCGAACGACACTCGACAGTGGAGGAGGAGGTTCAGTACAAAAGAATTAAAGTTCGAGTTTTTCCAGAGGCTCATTATTGATGATTTCAATATTGTGTTAGTAAAAGACTTTTTAAGCAAATTTATATAATGTCATATATTGTGCGGTGTTTTGATAAAATTTTGATTGAAAAAGTGATTATAGATATGTTTCTTATGGTGTAGTGCCCCCGGCTGCTAGTTCGCGTCCAAACCACCCTACGCTACAGCAGATGCGGGAGGAGGAGCTACAACGCGGTGAACGCGCGCTGCCCGCGGCTGCTTGTTCGCGACCACAGCAGCATGTACCACCATTCTTCGCGTACCGAGCCAGAAGTCTCAACTCAGCAACGGGAGACGCCTCGTGTTGAATCCGAACGACACTCGACAGTGGAGGAGGAGGTTCAGTACAAAAGAATTAAAGTTCGAGTTTTTCCAGAGGCTCATTTTTGATGATTTCTATATTGTGTTAGTAATAGAAGACTTTTTAAGCAAATTTATATAATGTCATATATTGTGCGGTGTTTTGATAAAACTTTGATTGAAAAAGTGGTTATAGATATGTTTATTATGGTGTAGTGCCCCCGGCTGCTAGTTCGCGTCCACACCACCCTACGCCAAAGCAGATGCGGGAGGAGGAGCTACAACGCGGTGAACGCGCGCTGCCAACGGCTGATTGTTGGCAACCACACCAGCCGTCGCCACAGCAGATGCGGGAGGAGGAGCTACAACGAGGTGAATGCGCGCAGCCCACGGCAGCTTGTTCGCGACCACAGCAGCATGTACCACCATTCTTCGCGTACCGAGCCAGAAGTCTCAACTCAGCAACGGGAGACGCCTCGTGTTGAATCCGAACGACACTCGACAGTGGAGGAGGAGGTTCAGTACAAAAGAATTAAAGTTCGAGTTTTTCCAGAGGCTCATCATTGATGATTTCTATATTGTGTTAGTAAAAGACTTTTGAAGCAAATTTATATCATGTCATATATTGTGCGGTGTTTTGATAACATTTTGATTGAAAAAGTGATTATAGATATAAATGTTTATTATGGTGTAGTGCCCCCGGCTGCTAGTTCGCGTCCACACCACCCTACGCCACAGCAGATGCGGGAGGAGGAGCTACAACACGGTGAACGCGCGCTGCCCACGCCTGCTTGTTCGCGACCACACCAGCAGTCGCCACAGCAGATGCGGGAGGAGGAGCTACAACGCGGTGAACGCGCGCTGCCCGCGGCTGCTTGTTCGCGACCACAGCAGCATGTACCACCATTCTTCGCGTACCGAGCCAGAAGTCTCAACTCAGCAACGGGAGACGCCTCGTGTTGAATCCGAACGACACTCGACAGTGGAGGAGGAGGTTCAGTATAAAAGAATTAAAGTTCGAGTTTTTCCAGAGGCTCATTTTTGATGATTTCTATATTGTGGTAGTAAAAGACTTTTCAAGCAAATTTATATAATGTCATATATTGTGCGGTGTTTTGATAAAATTTTGATTGAAAAAGTGGTTATACAATCATATATGTTTATTATGGTGTAGTGAGTGTACTGTGAAATATTTTATTTGATAGTTATTGTGAGGAGGGGGAGAGAGAGAGGAAGATAAAATACTGATTGTTCGGATTGTTAAAAAAAATGTATTATATGAAGTTCCAAGAGAGTACAGGAATAGTATTGAAAAAGCCACAGGGATGTTTTCTTCCCTCACTTCCCAACTCTTGGAGCTGCTGCTCGTTTTCACCGAATTCGGAGCTCTAACAGCTCCGATTTCGGTGAAAACGAGCAGCAGCCATTTACACCCACACCGAAGAGGAAACCAATTCCACCAAACTTCACACCACTGAGAATGGACAAGTCATTCTGGTCACCGCGGTTGAAAAATGAAACCGTGGATTCGGATGATGACGTGCAAATAGTGTTCGAAATCATAGTAACGTGTGTTGAAAGTGAATTTACACAATGCGATGAAGCCGTCAACTCTTCGGCTGAAACAGAAATTATTACCGCTAGTAACATACGCCATGTTCCATCGTGTTTTAAGTCGGTAAATAATAACAGTTCTCTGATTCACTCCGCAAATGAATTATACCCTCGAGTATTCAACATAAATTACTCGGTCATTAGTGAGGAAAGTTTTGTTGAGTGTTTGGAGAATTACTCATGGTTTGACTGTGTGATAAATGACATGTCACTGTGAGGAAGGCATAGTAGAGATTTGCGAAGAACTTGTAAAATCTATTGAATAAAGATTATGTGTAAAGCCGTAAAAAGTATCAAATTTATTTACAATAAAAATGCCTATACTTGTTCCTAGAGAAGTGTTTCGATTTGTCAGAGTTTTTAGTCCCTTTTAGATATGTAGTGATCCGGAAATGGAAGATTTCAATTTCCAAAATATGCATAAATATGTTGTTGTGTGACGTCTCCGAATAGACAGCTATGACAAACTATGCCTCGGGATTTGCACCTTTTCACTTTCAAGAACGCCTAACCTTCCTCTTTCCCTTCCTCTTGGACGAAAACATCCTGGTTCCACTTCCCTATATAATGGCACGATGGAGATGCTATTGAGACTGACGCACACAGGACTCACTCAGTAACCTCACAGTTGGAGTCGAAGCACGGGCCGTACGGCCCGTGCGACCTAAGCGCCTCGCTATCCACCCGTGCCATCACCAGCAGCTCCTCTCCTTCCCGAGACTTTGGTAATGTTCTAAATTTTGGCTATTCTGGACGCACAAATTCACTATTACTTCATGCCTTTTGCGTGAATTGATTTGGGAAATTGGGTTTTTAAAAGGAAATAAACATTGGGTCTAAAACTTCAAATGCTAGTGTATGATTATTCGCTTCCCGACACCAAGGGCAAGAACCCGCACGCATTACTGGTACAGGACATAATAATAACGGAAGGTAGCAAATTGGAGACGGCCGTAAACAATATTCTAATCAAACTTTGGAAATTTGAAAATTCATTAAGTAGGCAGCGTAGAGGTCTCCTCAACATAGGAGGGGACGTTCTGAAATTTTTATTTGGCACATTGACAGACGCAGATTTAGAAGACCTCAAAAAGGAGGAAGGCGTCCTCCAGTCCGCAGTCAATAAAAACTTACACGTAACTAAACTTCAAGCTACGCTCATAAACTCCACCTATGCTTTAAGTAAAAAGAATAAAGCTACCATAGAAAAGGTCGGAACCATAACGGAAAGACTCGCGAGGGAAATTGCATTAATCAACATTAATTTAGGCGAAGATTTGCGAGTCATGACTCATCGCGTAGCAACTACGTTTGCCATTTCGGCGTGCTTCCGTCAATTAGAAGCCGTGTTGGCCGAGATCAGGGAGGACCTCATCCTCCTTAAACACGCATGGGAGAGCACGATACACAATTTGCTTAGCCCTTCATTAACCCCGCTGACCTATTAAGCTCATTAAAACAAATCCAGCCACACCTTGCGACTGGAACGAAATTTCCCTTCCCCCTCACACCCGCGGAAATTTATAAGTATTACGCATTGGCACGCGTATCTTACGCCATTGTGTCGTGTAAAATTAAGATTATGGCGGAAATCCCAATGCAATCGGGAAATCAATTATTTCGGCTTTTTAAGGTAGTACCACTTCCCGTCCTATTACCAAATGTAAACGCCTCGATTGTAATAGTCCCGGAGGCGCCCTATTTAGCTGTTTCGGAAAATCGATTGAGACACATGCTACTGTACGAGGGAGACATGAATGCATGTACTTATGACCCCTTGACCATATGCTTCCCTAGACCGCAAGTGACTGAGTATCCGTACTCATCATGCCTCTACGGTATTTACACGGGGGAAGACGAACCCCTTGACTGTGACACACGGATCATCACCCGCCCTAGTCCCCGATTTTTTCGAAGCCGAGGCACCAACCGCTGGGTCTTCAGCGTGCCGCACCGCAGCCGCCTCCTGCAGCGATGCTCCGCGGGGAAGGAGTCACTCAACATCACAGAGACCTTTCTCGTCGGGACGGGCATCGTCGAGCTGAACGACGGTTGCTCTGCCTACTGCGAGGGCCAGGTGCTGACGTCATATCAGCACCGCAGCCAACGCGTCTCGCCGAGAGCGGAGGAGGTCTCTATGCCGGACATCCACCGGATTTTGCCGGCAGGACTTCGTGACTACATCACCGCCCCCACAATCGAACGTCAGCAACGGCTCGCGGGCATCATCGCGGCAGCGGCAGCAGCGCACGGCGGAAGAGCTGACATCCCGACGGCACAGGTGGAGAGGATGCTGTCGGAGGCTAAGGACCTGGAGGAGACGACGGGGATAGGCGGCACCGCGTCATTCCTCCCTTACATTGGAGGGGCACTGCTGCTACTCGTCATCCTACTCATCGTAGGCGGCCTGATCATCCGCCGATGGAGGAGGGTGACGAAGTCGACACCAGTGCCAGCGGCACGAGAAGAAACGGAATGGCTGCAACTGCATTCGGCGCCTACCCCAAGGCTCATCCCAGCGGCTACCGAGGAGACGGTGTGGCGGCACACGCGCCCACCGCCCACCGCCCCACCGCCCCCAGCGGAAGAAGAAGAGACGAAAACGCCCCCGGAACCAGAGAGCCCGCTTCTTCAACGGGGAAGAATACCCCAACCCCTATAAATTCAATTTCATTTTTTTTCTTTAAATCTGTTTTCTCGTCTTTCGTTTTTATTTCCATGTGACAGTGTCACAGACTTTTGCACGGGATGTGGAATAATGTTTTGTTGTGCAGCAGCGCACGAAGCAGGGTGACGAAGCCGACACCAGTGCCAGCGGCACGAGAAGAAACGGAATGGCTGCAACTGCATTCGGCGCCTACCCCAAGGCTCATCCCAGCGGCTACCGAGGAGACGGTGTGGCGGCACACGCGCCCACCGCCCCCAGCGTGTATATATATATATATATATATATATATATACATTTTTTTTCTTTTCCAATTGTCCGATGTGTTCTGTACTCATTCCTCTTTTTCTCATCTCCATGTATAGTCTTTTATTGAAAGAAAGTATGCCAGTGCCCCAGGCCTCAGAACAAGGGTGGAGGTCGGCGGAGCGATGGGGAGAGTATTGGGTGGAGGTCGACGGGATCCCCTGGGAGGCTGACCCCTACCAGTGGAGAGAGGACCTTCTCTACGCGGCCCGCCCCCTTGCGAGCAGGGAGTGGGGAAACGGCACCGGCCCCACCTTCTGGCTAAGATATGCATCGCGGGAGGAGACAGAGGCGGTCCTGCTTTTTTGTAGAATGCCGGTGGCGGGGGCACCAGAGATGACCTCCAGGCTGTGCCATCCCCTAACCGTGAGGGGGATATGAACACTATGGGGGGGGGGGGGGAGTGACAGAAGAAAAAAAGGGAAGAAACGAACTTTTTTTTTACTGTAAATCCCGTGTGAAATACATAACTTCAACGACAGCTACGTGTAATTTTGTTTCTCTTGGCAATGTTACTTCTTTTGCTGTCCTTTTTAAGGGAACCAATTGGAACCCGTCTTTCTATTTGTGTGTATTTTCTTTCTTCTTTCTCTGTATTTGTACTGTCTAAAAGAGGAATGAGTGTGAATGCAATGAGGAAAGAGGAAACCTACCTAAGAACTAAAACGGCATCTACAGGCACATAAAAATGCGAGTAGCCTCGTCGGAGGCTGCTCGATTTCGCGAAAGGAGGGAGTATTGTCGTTGAATCTTTATCCCAAGATGATTCGCCTTACTCAACGTCTATCATTAATAGCTCTCTTGTCTCTATCAATCAACGATGTAAACTGTCTGATTGGATATGACTGTAAGAATCCAGATGTGAAATACTCATCTGTATCGATCAAGGAGGTTAAACCATGTGACGAGGTTCCTAAGCGAGTGGTCTTAGAGACTGTTCACATTCAACAGATACAGAAGAGGAGATATTCAGTTATTCCTTACTCCGCTTGCTATACCAAAACTATAGCTCACATAACTCATTGTGGCATGCATAGTCATGCGTCCTCAGTGACAGGAGGCATATCAACAAGGATAATCCCTTATACTTATCATACGTGTGTGGAGGCCCTCAAGAGCATGAAAGTGAGACTGTTCGATACCTCTATCGATGTGCCTTCCTTTAATTCATCTGTTCATGGAACATTCACAGCATACGGGTCCATGTGGGGGTCAAGTGCTAGTTGCAAGGGATCTTCATTTGTGTGTAATGGACATCACTACTATGACTCAGTGATGCAAATCGCATGCGAGATAATTCTCAGGGACGGTGTAGGGACAGTGTCGCAGAGTCGGATAAATTTATAACAGGTCTCGGAAGTGTTGGTGTTTATTCTCCAGGAACTGTCATAGACATTAACTACGGTTATGTATTCTGGGACAAAACAGACCTAAATCGTGTAATACAAATAGCTATCTGGTCCTCTATCAGGGGAAAGGAATTCGACGATAAGTCGCCTTCGCAGTAATTTGTATAGGGCCAAGGCTAAACCACTTGGGGCAAGTCCAAAGGTAGAGCGACCGACTTTGGTAGGCTTAGGGTAAAAATATTTATACAAGTGCTCGCCAGCTTTTTACGGCCCAATTGCAGATAAATGGTATTGGTAAGTACGGTCGTTGTTGGCGCCCTTACATGAAAGATATTGCGTTATCTTTATACTATCATGGACCTTAGGCATACAGGTTCCTACAGAAAACACTTTCTCTTCCGTCAGTACGGTCATTGTTGAACTGGCAGGAGGTTATTGTGAATCCAGGCATTGATGATAATGCCTTGGCTGCACTGGAGAAACACTCCAAAAACCTTACAGGTTCTGATCTTGTAGTTTCTCTAGCAATTGACGAAGTATCAGTGAAAGAAAGTTTGTATTATGATTGTGGCGTAGATTGTGTTTTAGGTTAAAAAAATTATAATGATGGAGTGAAGCCAACCATTGTGAATCATTGCTTAGTTGTTATGGTTAAAGGTGTTAGTAAGAAGTGGAAACTGCCTTGGCTACTGGGTGACCCACAGAGGCACAAGTGCAGATATACTGCAGAAAATATTCATAAGTTGTGCAGGGTAAGCTTGTCATTTGTGACCAAAGACCCCATAATTTGAAGATGCGAAGAAACCTAGGGATAACTCCCGAGAGGCCTTCTTTCATGGCGAATGGTCACAGCCATTTCTTCATGTTTGATCCCCCTTTCTTCCCATTTGAGCCCATCTTCTGAAGTCGATGATGAATAATTTGTTTAAATATAATTTAAATTTTGACGGTAGCAGAGTTCAGTGGTGTCACTTGAGAAACTTGTTTGCCTTGTCTGATCCTCTCAAGCTGAAAATGATACCAATGATTACAAAATTCCACACTGATATAAAACCTTGCAAAAAGATGAGTGGAGTTGGCGTCACAGGCCTTTAGTGATAGTGTTAGTGTAGCTATGCATGCATTTGTAGCTTTAGGGACACTTCCGGGTGAGGCAAAGAATACTGCCAATTTCATTGAATTTATGGATAAGTTGTTTGACACTTTTAACAATAGTAGTATAAATTGTCACCCTTTCAAATTGCGGCATGCAATCGGGGAGAACACCCCTCATTAGGGTGTCCCAAGACATAATGGAAAAAATTTTTTTCGCGAAATCAAATACGCATACCCTCTGTTTTTTTTCTGTTTGGCCTAAAAAATTCACATAATAAATATTATTGCGATTGACTTATGATAACACGTGCCGACTTGATCCCAAACATGAGAAATGAAAATTTGTCCTGGGTTAGTATGGAAGGGTTCCAGAAATTAATGCTTATTTATTAAATAAAACAACAATATGCCCAAATCGTGTCTACTGTTTGAAAAGTAAATAAAATTACTCTTTAAATTTTCTTTTTAAAGTTTGCTTTTTGCAGTCAGGATAAATCTTCCGGTGTTCTTGTACCCAACGTAACAAAAATTGATTTTGTTCCTCCTCCATCGTGATTACGTGAAAGTCTGGGATCAACTTGACCGCTCTTTCAGCTGCATCGTTGACTGCCCTCAGCATTGAAACCTTCTCTCTGGCTTCTTGAAGCGATGCATTACTTGACCACGTAGCAGGACATTCGTGGAGAAAACTGTCATCAATTTTGAGGCGATCGAGCAATGACTTGCTTCTGACTGAAATGAAGTCGTAGATGTTTTTCTCTGAAATATAACAAGAGAAAGTCAGTTCACAAAATTGTGATCTAAACAGAAAACTAAAGAAACAACTTCTATATTTACTTATTTAACTTACCATACAATGGACCGCAAAGTTCAACCTTAGATGGGATGTAACGTTTGCCATGAGTTGATAAATTCTCTTTGGTTAAATTTTCAACCATTTTGCCTTTAGTTTCTTGATCCAAATCAACGTCAAACAGTGACAAGACAAAAATTTCATCAGTCAAGTACCATAAATGCTGGATTTTCTTCTTTAAAGCTGCTTTTGAGATGCTTTTATCAATTTTTTCGTAAGCCATCATTAACTTCAAAAAGCACAAATCTTGGTAAGGTGCTTTTACTGCCAAAACTCATTGGAGCCATGGCTTGACATGGGATGTCACTATGAACAGGCTTTCTAACAGCGCTGTCTTATCCTTGATCGTAAATTTGAATTGATCACTTAGTAATGATATTTTTAGGGAATAAATTGCTCTCGCCATCCATCGAGCTTGGTGCATGGCACCTGGAGGTCGAATTTTAAATTTTCTCTGTGTCTCTCCGCCTAAAAATGTCACAGAAAGCTCTATCAACTGTCGATCGTCATCTCTGACTTTTCCTTTCGTCAGTTCTGTTCGGTAAAACTCAAGGAGATTGTCAATTTCGGAAACAGTCAGGTGCAATACGAGCTTTCCTTTAAAGCACTGTGCTTTATCTGGATCGACACCATTCCAGTTATCTCGGAACTTTTTGAAGAGTGGAATGTCGGGATTTGCTGTCACTTGACTGATTTTTACCTCTAAAACGCTTTTTAACACCAATTCATACACGTGATGGCGGCAAGCAGAAATAATCATATTTCTATTAAGTTTTTGTTCAAGAAGCACACAGGCACCATCGATATGACCCGTATTTGAAGCCGTAGTATCACAACAAAGAATTTGCACTTTATCTTCGAGATTCCATCTACAATCGCGTTCCAAACAGCCTGCGCCTGTCCGCTTCCTGAAGAGCTTTCCAACCTTGGCACATTAATAAGTTGTTCTTTATTTGCATATGAAATAACTATTGGAAGACGTTCTTCTTTTGATTTTCGAGCATCTAAAGCAGGCAACAGTTTGCCATCCCAGTGAACAGTCACAACATCTGGTACCTCGTTTTGAAAACGAACTTTTATGGCTTCCGCACGCTCTTTCCGTTAAAACAATACTTTTACTTACAAAATATCAAGTGATCACAAACACATCGACGCGTTAACACGCTTTCACAACGCACAAGCAAGACCTGCTTCACTAAACAATCACTACGGACAACCAACGTGAATCTAGCGAGTTCCAGCTCGCACTGATGGCGTATCACATGTTCACCTGCCTCCCGTCCAAGTCCCGCGTCACCAGTATTGCCCGATCTAACACTAAGCTATCAGTCTAATTACTTTATTTACACACCTTGTACAATGTACAATTGTACAACGTGGTGCATTTTTCGCTAAATTCGCATTAACCGGTGGGCGCGCCGCCGCACTCCGTGCGACATACTTTGTATTTCATGGTATCAAAAAAACTGTAGGGTGCGCCACCTGTGAGTCTAGCCATTTGTACTTCGTCTAATTTGTGCACATTGTGGCAGTAATTGTGTGCTTACCATCTCATTGCCAGTTCCATTCGGGCGTTCAAACTTGAGGTGTTGGGTTTTGGTGCTTTTCTTGCGGTGGGACCCTTCGTTGGGCGCACCGCCCGTGCGGCATACTTTGTATTTCTTGGTTATCAAAAAAACCAGCCATCATACTAGTCACCAGACCAAGTTCAAACATCATATGTAAGTTTCCCATTGCTTAAAAAAAATTTTATTCAGGTAAAACTGCTGCATCAGTCACCATAGGGTTATCATATGGAAGGTTTTCCGCGGCGTCTTCCTTCGCAAATACTGACATGTTTCAACACAAGTCGGCACGGGTTTCCGAGGTCCTACGCATATAAAATTTTATTTACATTTGATTTGACGTCGTATAAATAAATTAAGAGGGTATGCGTTCCAAAAAAACGACTTCGATTTTTTTGGGACACCCTACCCCTCATGTTTAGTTTTTGAAAGGGGATACATGAAGTTGAAGGGCAGTCGTTTTGTAGGGTGCCAAGGGCTTATGCTTTGCTTGAATGGCCTTTTGGCTTCTTAGTATTAGTAGCTTACTAGGATTGCATGCTGAATTGAAGGATTGGTTTGGCGCCCCATAAATGGGTGTCATGACAACCCTACAGTTTGGAAAGGGATTTAAGCACTTGTTGCTCAAATCAATTTCAAAAATTATCATCTGCATCAAATTCTGAGCTACACTTAGAAAAGTTTTAAGTTATAATTAGCCATATATAATTAGTATCTAAGAATAGAAATAATGATAGCAATGGCTCCCAATTAGAAGTAGATCTTAATTTTAGTGATCTTAGATCAAGTCTGCTAGCACCGCATTACAGTGGTGTAAAGTGTGTGTTTTGTTGAAAAGCAAAGTAATTTCCTTCCAACTATATTGTCGCGAGGGGTGTTTAGAGAGCACTAACGGGACTCCTAGTGAGATCGCTGGAGGACGAGGTGATCTCACTAGGAGTCCCGTTAGTGCTTTCTAAACACCCCTCGAACCAAAGGAGCGGATTGGAGAGGGAGTTCTACTCGACGAGGCGACCCTGTCACATTGGAACGGCCTCTCACACCAGGGTGGAGCTTGGAGATGCCCATTGGATCAATAGCTGTGGACGATAAACCACATCCGGGAGCGATCGAGATGGACTGGTGGCGAGACCTACTCGCCTACGATCGTTCGCAGAGCATCGAGGAGCAGAGCAGAGCCGTAGGCGCACCTTGGGAAGATGACGGCCCTCCAGCTACACCCGAGCGCCCTGTTACCCCCAGACTAGAAGAGGAGATCCCCGTAGCCACTTCCGCCGGAGGATGGAGCATAAGACCGAGCAGTCCACCGAGAGGTGAGGGAAACGAAATTCTACGCCGCTCACCCCCATCTCCTCCACCCAAAGACACTTGGCATGCGTCCCGCCCTTGTCACAGGCCTCATATCCCTCCGCAAGTGGGCAACACCAAATCTTCATTCCATCAATCTCTCGTCCTCACCTATTACTCCCGCGATGCAAAAACGACATACTACATCAAACTCACATAAAAAGCACAACCAGCAAAGGCGCATCATAAACAATAAACGGAAAAGAGCGTTAAGGAAGGCGAAACTTAGTCACTGCACCTGAGATAGCTTCCGTTCCTACAGAAAAAAAGCCATGACAGGGATGATAATTTTCCACTCACACCTACTTCATCTCTGGCACTAAAAAAAAATCCTGTCCATTTCAGACATCCGGCGAACATGATGTGGTGGACCTGTCTTCCTATCATCGCCCTTCTACCCCCTTGCCTCCTTGGAATCCTTTTTATTCCCCATGATGCAGTCATCCTCACCTCAGGGGAATGGATAGTGCACCTTGACCTGCACGATCAATTATTTCAAAGTGCACTGACGGATGTGAAAGACCAAATAAGCCGTTTTAAAGAATTAGCAACGACGACAATGTCAACTGTCAATAATAGCCCCGCCGTTAAAAAAAATCGCGCACGAGTATTCAGCCAACATGAGTCGTACGACCGCTTATTTACAGCGCTATTTACTTCTTCCAAACGCTCACAGAGAGGACTTCTGAATGCCATTGGGTATGGTCTTCATTACTTAGCTGGTACGGCCACAGACGATCAGATTAAGGCAGTATGAGAGGATATATCAGCACTCGCGAAACGCTCAGAAGCGATTGCAAAAAATTGATTCACTTTCCTCTCAAACGTATCCGATACATTAAAGCGTCACGACAAAATGTTGTCTCAAACTTCTAAGGCCCTTCAGGTATTTCAAAATATTATAAACGCCACAGAAAGTAACCTCGCTCACCAAGCTGCCACTGACTTTGCTCTTGTTAATTTAATGTCTTCCATCCACACCAGCTATGTAGTAATCACGCAGCATTTAGTAGAGCTGGAACGAGTTCTTTCGCTCATACGGACAACCGTTACGATTGCAGAGTTGGGTAAATTGCAACCCACAATCCTCACCCCTTCTCACCTGAAAAAGGTTATTGAAACCGCACAACTCCAGTTGGCACCTGGCTACAAATTTGCACTTTACAAAGGCTCATCAGTACTGCCCATGTACAGCATTGCACGAGTTCGCATGCTCAGGCATGCTAGTGCTATTATGCCGTTGGTAGTACTCCCGCTATGTCGAACCAATGGAGAATTTAAGGTGTTCAAGGCTCATCCCTTCCCAGTGGGAATGCCTAACGGACAACCTGCTGTTGTCTTATCACCAGACACCATGTACCTGGCGGTAACAGAAAACTACGATGGGTTCATCCTCCTTCCGCCGGATTATGGAGATGATTGTGTCACTGGCGATGTGAGAGTGTGCCTTCCATCCTATCCCATCCTAATCAGCTTATCCGACTCATGCAACATAGCGGCATTTTTAAACAATAGTGTTTCTATAAAATCATACTGTGAAGTGCACTTAAGGAGCACACCGTTTGCAGTGTATATTAAGGGAGAGATAGCAGGTCAATGGCTGTTTAGCGTGAGTAGGGAGCTTCTTCTGAATGTTTCGTGTCCTCGGAAACAATTTTAATCGTTGTTAAGGGGACATGGAAGTTTCATTCTCCCCTTCGGCTGTTTCGCGAGTGACGGGATATCTCGACTAGAAGGAATTGGCATCAGCTATTCCAGCAATTCCACCATTCCATTAGATATAGTATTTGCACCGATTCCGAGGTTTCCACCAGATTTATCGATATTTAACCAAATATACCATTCCTTGGGAGTTAAAGAAAACATTAATAAAATACTTGGTTCTATCAAAAATCTTAACACACATGAAGTACCATACATACCCATGGCAGAAGTTACTCGACATTTTAAAACACTCGAACCGTTAGAAAATAATAGTAGTAGTATTTGGATTTAGGGTGCGTCGACGGCAAGGTCATTTTGCACCACTACTGTGCTATTTAATTACAAAAGTTATGTATAAAGTAATCTACTGCATCTGATGTCTTCGTTGAAAGTGTACATAATTAGACTTTATTAAAAATGTTTATTTCTCTGAGAAACCGAAATGTACAGATTAAGTTGGTAGGGTGGTCTCCTAAAAGGGTTTTTAGGTCTCCCCCTAGATTATTTCGTCTTCGCGCTTCGCGGTACTTAACACAATCTAGCATGATGTGTCTAATACTTAATGGACATTTACAATCCCCACATTGGGGAGGTTCCTTCTCTTCAGTAAAGAGGTACGCATGGGTCAGGGGGCTGTGCCCTATCCTCAATCGTGTAAGTACTACTTCCTCTCTCCGATTACTACGAGCTGAGGAGGGCCACGCTGCTACCATGTCCTTGATGCCACGGAGCTTGTTATTATTTAGAATCCTCCATGACTCCCTCCATTTTCCAAATACCACGTTTCTTAGAGATGCTCGTAAGTCCTCGTGGGGAACCAGGTTGAGACAAGAACTTCGTTATTCAGAGCTTCCTTGGCCATAGCGTCTGCTATCTCATTCCCGGCTATCCCCTCATGTCCCGGTACCCACAGAAAATGGATATTCAAACCCTTTCTCGAAAGGGTCAGCAGGAGAGAGTGTATTTCTTGCACGATCGGGTGCACGGGTGAGAAGCCAGAGATGGCTTGTAGCGAGCTCTTGGAGTCAGTGCATATGACAAAGGAGCCGCCGTGGTCACCTAGGGCTTCTAGAGCTGTCCTTATGGCATAAAGCTCCGCCGTGTACACACTGCACATCGGGTGAAGCTTTGCTCTGATGTTCCCGTGGATAGGGGAGAACACTGCACATGCACAAGCAGAGTTATCTTTCGAACCGTCAGTGTAAACGGGGGTAAGGTTGGGGTGATTCCATCGGAACATGGCAAACAAACGCTGGTACTCCGAGGGAGTTGTGGAAGACTTCGGTCGAGATCGTGAAAGAATATTCACCACCGGAGTGGGAGTGATCCAAGGGGGGTGTTCCGAGAATGAAACAGGATACACTTCAGGTAGCGTGAATTCGCATCCGCGAATAAAATCGTTAAAACGAACGCTTACTGGTCTGGTTGCTTTAGTCCTTCGGTTAAAAACATTAATAAAACGGGGTTTAAAAAGTAAACTATAACATGGGTGACTCGTCATTGCTAAAATTTTGGAAACGTAGCTACAAAGAAGCCAGGTCCTTCGGTAGCATAGAGGAGGCTCGCCTGCGTCGGTATATATGCTGGGAATCGGGCTGGTCCTAAACGCCCCAGTGCATAGTCGCAGACCTGCGTTGTGCACTGAATTAAGTGCTTTCAAATACGTCTCGCGAGCGGACGCATACACGAATGAGCCGTAGTCTAATTTCGACCGCACCAGTGTGCGGTAAAGTAAAATTAAGGTGGTGCGGTCTGCTCCCCAAGATGCGTGGCTTAAAAACTTTAAAATGTTCAAAGACTTCAAACAGTTTACCTTGACAGAATTAATGTGCTCCTTCCAGTTGAGTTTGTGGTCGAGGGTCATCCCCAGAAAACGGACTGATTCCACAAATGGGAGGTTTCTACCACCTAGGTGTAACGTGGGATTTACATGGACGCCCCGAGTGCGAGAAAAGTGAACGCACTTTGTTTTCTCCAAAGAGAAAAGGAAGCCGTTATTTTGGGTCCATTTGTGAAGTTTATTGATGGTGAGTTGCGCCATACGCGATGCATTCACGACCCTAGATGATCTGCAGAAAATCGCGAGATCATCCACAAACAGTGACCCTAACACTGGCTCCTTGATGCAGTGAGCTATGTCGTTGATCGCAATAGCGAACAACGTCACGCTCAGAACGGAGCCTTGGGGAACTCCGTTGTCAAGAGGGTAAAAATTTGACAACAACTGTCCCGTCCTTACTTTAAAAACACGGTTGGTTAAAAAATTTTGTATAAAAATGGGCAAACAGCCTCTAAAACCCCACTCGCGTAATACGCGTAGAATCTTACGTCGCCAGACCCGGTCGTAAGCCTTCTCTAAGTCGAAAAATACACCGACTACGTGTTGGCGGAGAAGGAAGGCTTCTTGGATGAAATTTTCAATTCTAACCAAGTGGTCCATTGTGGAACGGTTCCGTCTGAATCCGCATTGTATCCTAGAGAGGAGTTTTCGACGCTCCAGCCACCAAATGAGACGTCGATTTACCATTCGCTCCATTAACTTGCACAGGCAGCTGGTGAGAGAAATCGGCCGGTAAGAATTCGGATCAGCTCGGTCTTTTCCATGTTTTGGGATGGGAACAATGACGGACTCCCGCCAGGACGGAGGAAAATCCCCATTGGCCCAGAGCTGATTAAAAGTTTCAAGGATTTCCAGCAACGCCGATTCCGATAGATTTCGGAGGAAGGCATTGTGGATCTCGTCGGGTCCTGGGGACGTGTCGTGGGAGTCATGGATGGCAGATTTCAGCTCCCAAATGGTAAATGGCATATTGTAGTCTGCCGTTGTTTTAGGCTCCATAAAGGATATAGGGACGTTCTCGAGCCTTTTCTTGAGGGTCACAAAAGAAGGTTCATAGCATTCGTCGCTGCTCACTTTGGCGAGTAATTGGGCGAATACGTTCCCTATCGCAGCTGGAGAAGTGATAGCCTTTCCTTCGACTTCTAGGAGGGATATACCTAGATGCTGGCTGCTACCCGATATGCTCCTCACCTTACGCCATACCTGTGCAAGTGGAGTCCTGTGGTTGACACCGGAGACAAAATTCATCCAAGAAATCCTCTTTGCGTCCTTTATTACCTGACGCGCTTTCGCTCTTAGTCGCCGAAAAGCGGAGATTATTTGCTGTAGGATACTTGTTGAAAATTCGGAGAGATTTCTTACGTTTTTTAATGGCTTCTGCGCAGGTTTCATTCCACCATGGCACAGCATTTCTTGGAAGGATGCTTCGAGATCGTGGTATGCTAATTTCGGCGGCTTGAATGATGCTGGATGTCAAAAGATTTACGTTTGTTACACAGTCGTTGTTTTTATCCCACACGTAGTTAAAATTTGAGTTAAAAAGATGCCAATCAGCTTTCCGGACAATCCAACAGCCTGGTCTAATAAAATCGGGGTTTAAATTTTGCTCCCTTTTGATTAAAAGGGGAAAGTGATCGCTCCCACTAAGATCCTTATGCACAGAGAGTTTGAGTTTATTGACCAAACTAGTCGATACAATACCCAAGTCAATGGAGGAATAATCGCCGCTATAAGAGTTAAAACGGGTTTTCTCGCCGTTATTGAGCAAAATTAGGTTAAAATCACTAATAAAACTTGATAAAATACGTCCCCTACGGTTGCACTGTTCCGGGGTGCTTCCCCATAGACGATCGTGAGCATTGAAATCTCCGAGTAAAATAAAAGGCTGAGGTAGCTGATGAACAAGGGATTCTAGATTAAAACGGGTGACGGGTGCACCCTCCGGCAGGTAAACGTTGCACACCGTTATGGCCTCGGGAGCGTGCACCGTCACCGCTACCGCTTGGAACGGCGTGTTAAGATTTATTCGGGAGGTGTAAAGAGCCTCCCGGACAAAAACCGAAACTCCACCATGGGCTCGTTGGCCGCTGGTATCGTCCAATCTAAAAGCGTTAAAATGTTTTAAGTATCCCTTGTCCGTGTCCTTAAAACGTGTTTCCTGCAGACATATACAGGACGGGTTAAAATCTCTGATTAAAATGTCTAGCTCCTCCTTATGCCGATAAAAACCGTTACAGTTCCACTGTATGATAAAAGCCATTAAAATTGATAAAAATTAAATAAATAGATTAATTAATTTAAAACTGACAGAGGGAGAGTCAACGCTTGATGCGTCTTCTCTCCTTAGCCTTCGCCCGGATGATTTCTGACTCGGAAATATATTCGTCTTCTTCCATAGACTCTGGTTGGCTACGCGTAGGCGAACCAGATGGACCCGGGGACTGAGATTTTCCACGCCTGCTTTGCGTGGCCACGGTGGGTGTTGTGGTTGGGTTCTTCTTTGAAGAGCCCTGACTAGCATCGTTTTTTTCCGGCGGTGTGCCCTTCTTCGTTGCCGGCTTGGTAGCCTTATCCGGCTTGGCTTGCTTTGCATTCTTAATAGTATGTTCTTCCTTATTTTTCTCTTGCGTGTCTGTATTGTTAGTTTTCTCACTGTCTACTACGGCAGCATACGAACGGGAGAACGTAGGCGCGATGAGTGTTCTGTATTTCTTTCGTGCTTCTTGATATGGCAGCTTTTCCACGGTCTTTATCTCCATTATTTTTTTCTCTTCTCTCATCTTGGGGCAATCTCGAGAATAAACCGGATGTGATCCCTCGCAATTCACACAGGTTGGTGCAGAGGTGCACGCGTCACCTTCGTGTTTATCTTTGCCACAGCGCGGGCAGGTGGCCTTGCCCTCACATCTCGTAGCGATGTGGCCGAAACGCTGGCATTGAAAACACCGCATGGGGCTAGGAATGAATGGCCTTACGGAAACAGATTCGCATCCCACATACACCTTGTCAGGAAGTTTGTCACGACAGAAAGTGAGGATGACGGACGTGCTGTTGGTCAGCTCACCGTTCCTCTTTGTCTTTAGACGGCGGCAGTCTATTACACCCTGAGACGCCATCTCACTCTTTATCTCATCTTCAGAGACGTAGAGTAGGTCGTAATGCGAAATGACTCCCCGACATGTATTGAGTGTTTGGTGCACCTGGACCTTAACCGGTATTTCGTTAAATTTTGTCATTTTCAATAACTTTTCACTTTGTGTTTCGTTGCTGGTTTTAATTAACAGTGATCCATCCCTTAATTTTTTGGCCGATTCTAAGTCACCGGGTATCGCTGCCGACAGAACTCGTCTTATTAGAAAGGGAGATACCTTTGTCAGGGTCTCACCATCATTAGCACATCTCATAACAAGGAATTTCCGACATGCGGTAGACTTACTTTCTCCCCCGCCCACTTCCGGACGGGATCTTTTCGTTGGAGGAAGAAAGTTGTTATCCATGGACTCAAAACAGAAATTCATCCCCTGGGCCTCCCCACCCACCACGGAGCCACACATTCGGGACGCCACACCGAGATCCGGTGTGGTCGCCAGGGCTACCCGAGGGATATAGGAACCTTTGATAGGGGATCTCTTTTGGGTTAGAACCTCCAGCGCGGGAGCCCTCCGAACCCACGCACCTTCGGCCGCCCTACGGAGACCCCCATATCTCCAGCACTAACCCGTCCTGGCGTACGCTCGGAATGAACCGCCAAGCTCCCCAGCCGCCAGGAGCCGATTGACCGAGCTGGGCTCTTCTCGGCCGCCCGTTTTTCGGGGAATCCAGGGCCGAAGTGGGGTGTTGAACTCCGGCCCATACCGGGTTTCCGACGCCCAGCTGGGAGCCGGAGAACTCACCCACCAGGATCCCCTTCTCCCCCTTGTACGGGTCTCCACGCACGGCAAACACGTGGGTGAATCTGGACGCCAGATGTTTCGGCTACACAGCACAGCAGTCACATGCTGTCTGGACGCTATCCTAGCGTACGAAGGGTTTTTTTGACGAGGTTGTCTCCCCGGTGGGCTCGGGTCCGTGGGGGCGCGACTCCCCAAAGGAAGAGATTACTCTCTTCCCCCCGTGCGGGGGTTAGAAAATAATGTAAGGTTAATTAGTTATACAGGAATACCTGCACTAGCCCTTTTCGCCTTGACCCTACCATGTGTAGGCTACATTTTCTAGTAGTAGTAGTAGAATTGAGATAAAGGGTGCGTCGACGGCAAGGTCATTTTGCACCACTACTCAATCGTTTGATTCAACACTCATTATAAATGGATATTTACTACGCAATTTTTAACATAAAATAGAGGGAAGCTTTTAAGTTTTGTTGAAAAGACCTATTTCCTTGAGAAACAAAATTGTACTACTTAGATTGGTGGGGTGGTCTCCTAGAATAGATTCTAGGTCCCCATCCAGATTGAACCGTGTTCGCGCATCACGGTATTTGTCGCACTCTGTCAAGATATGTCGGATGCTTAAAGGGCACCTACACTCGTCACATTGAGGAGCTTGCTTCTCTTCGGTAAAAAGAAAGGCATGAGTCAGAGGGCAGTGCCCTATCCTCAAACGAGTGATAACTACTTCCTCCCTTCGATTGATCCTGGTAGAAGAAGGCCAAGCTGACGTTGTATGTTTGATGCTTCGCAGTTTATTGTTATTCAAAGTCCTCCACGACTCCCTCCACTGTTCAAGTACAACATTTTTTAGTGACCCTCTTAGGTCTTCGTACGGAACTAGCCTTGATTTAATCTCTTCGTTAGTAAGAGCTTCCTTGGCCAACAAATCTGCTTTTTCGTTTCCACGTATCCCCGCATGTCCCGGAACCCAAAGAAAGCAAACACTTATTCCCTTGTTCATGAGAGTCCGCAGCGTGGCATGAATGTGTTGAACAACTGGATGCATGGGTAAGAAGCCAGAAATGGATTGTAAGGAGCTACGGGAGTCGGTGCATATGACAAACGAGCCATTTTCGTCACTCAAGGCTTCCAAAGCCATTTTAATTGCGAAGAGTTCCGCCGTATAAATGCTGCACAGCGGATGCAGCTTCACCTTAATGGCTCCATGTAGAGGAGAGAACGCTGCACATGCACAGGCAGAGTTACATTTCGATCCGTCCGTGTAAATGGGGATTAAATTGGGGTGGTTCCACCGAAACTTAAAATACTCACGTTGGTATTCCAAGGGAGTAGTGGAGGATTTTGGCCGAGATAGTAAAAACGTATTAACCGTAGGAGTGGGAGTCAACCAAGGTGCGTAAGTTGAGTACGCAACAGGGTATACGTCTGGTAGTTTAAAATCACATCCGAGAATAAAATCGTTAAAACGAATACTTACAGGTCTCGTTGCCCTAGACCTTCGATTAAAAACATTTAAAAGCCGAGGTTTAAAAAGTATGTCGTAGCATGGGTGACTCGTCATAGATAAAATTTTGGATACGTAACTGCAAAGCAGCCAAGTCCTACGGTAGTACAAGGGAGGTTCTCCTGCGTCAGAGTGGATGCTTGGAACTGGGCTGGTTCGAAAGGCCCCAGTGCAGAGTCGTAGCGCGCGCGGCGTTGTGCAAAGAATTTAACGCTCGTAGATACGATGGGCGGGCAGATGCATAAACAAAGGAGCCGTAGTCTATTCTAGACCGCACCAATGTGCGATATAGTAGGAGTAGGGTGGTACGGTCTGCTCCCCACGATATGTGACTCAAAAACTTTAAAATATTTATAGACTTAGAACAACTTGCCTTCAGATTATTGATGTGATCTCGCCAGTCGAGTCTTTGATCCAATGTTAGCCCCAGAAAACGGATTGACTCCACAAATGGGAGATTTCTTCCGCTAAGACGAAGTGTAGGAGGAAGGTGGACGCCTCTGACACGGTGGAAGTGAACGCATTTGGTTTTCTCAGTTGAAAATCTAAAACCGCTACTATGGGTCCATTGGTCTAATTTGTTCAACGTGAATTGGATCAATCTCGATATGTTGGCCACTCTAGATGACCTGCAGAATATCGCCAGGTCGTCAACGAATAGAGTGGCCATTATCGGCGTCTGGATGTATTTAGCTACGTCGTTGATCGCAATAGCGAAAAGCGTCACGCTCAAGACGGACCCCTGGGGGACTCCGTTGTCGAGAGGGTAGGGACGCGTTAGAAACTGCCCCGTCCTTACTTTAAAAATACGGCTTGTTAAAAAATTTTGAATAAAAGTTGGTAAGTTACCCCTAAAACCCCAATCATGCAGAGTGCGTAAGATTTTTCTACGCCAAACCCGATCGTAGGCCTTCTCTATGTCGAAGAAAACCCCAACCACGTGTTGGCGGAGGATGAAGGCTTCTTGGATATAATTCTCGATCCTCACCAAGTGGTCCAAGGTGGAGCGGCCCCTTCTAAATCCACTTTGAATATTGCAGAGAAGGTTTCGGCGTTCCAACCACCAAATGAGCCTCCGATTAACCATTCTCTCCATGAGCTTGCATAAGCAGCTGGTGAGTGAGATCGGACGGTAAGAATTTGGGTCAGTCCTATCTTTCCCATGCTTGGGTATGGGGATGATGACACTCTCCCGCCAGGATGAAGGAAAAGTACCTGCTACCCAAAGTTGATTATAGGTTCGCAGGACTTCCAGCAACGCGGATTCCGGGAGGTTACGAAGAAAGCCATTGTGGATTTCGTCTGGTCCTGGAGAGGTATCATGTGATTCGTGGATGGCAGAACGCAACTCCCACATAGAAAACGGAATGTTGTGATCTGCCGTCATGCACGTCTCCTTAAAACAAATAGGGATGGCTTCTAGGCGCCGCTTGAAAGAGCGAAAAGATGGGTCGTAGCTTTCGTCGCTGCTTGTTTTGGTGAGTAGCTGGCCGAAGATGTCGCCGATGACAGGGAGTGAAGTTATGGTGGTTCCGTTGACTTTCAAGTAGGAGACCCCACATTGCTGACGGCTACCCGAAATTTGCTTCACTTTACGCCATACCTTATCTAGTGGTGTCCTAATATTAATACTAGAGACGTATTTCATCCAAGAGTTCTTCTTTGCCTCTTTCACAACTTGGCGGGCTTTCGCTCTTAGGCGTCGGAAAGCGGACAGGTTATTGGCCGTGGGATACTTGTTGAAAATTCTCAACGCTTTCTTACGAAGACGGATAGCCTTGGCGCATTCATCGTTCCACCATGGAACGGCAGGCCTCGACGTAATGCCCCGAGACCGTGGCATACTTATGTCCGCCGCGTTGATGATAGCTGCCGTTAAACATTTGACATTGGAGACGCTATCGCGGTTTTCATCACATATATACTTAAAATTTTCTTTAAAACTATACCAGTCGGCTTTCTGGATAACCCAGCTGCCCGGTCTGATAAAATCAGGGTTAAAATTTCGGTCCTTGGAGAGTAAAATAGGGAAATGGTCGCTTCCACTAAGGTCGTCGTTAACGCGAAATGAAATTTCGTTGACCAAACTAGTCGATAAAATACACAAGTCAATGGAGGAGAAATCGTCGCTAAAAGAGTTAAAACGGGTTTTCTCGCCGTTATTGAGTAAAAATAGGTTAAAATCACTAATAAAACTTGATAAAATACGTCCCCTGCGGTTGCACTGTCCCGGGGTGCTTCCCCATAGCCGATCGTGAGCATTAAAATCTCCAAGTAAAATAAAAGGCTGAGGTAGCTGGTAAACAAGGGATTCTAGATTAAAACGTGTGACGGGTGCACCCTCCGGCAGGTAAACGTTGCACACAGTTATCGCCTCGGGAGCGTGCACCGTCACCGCTACCGCTTGGAACGGTGTGTTAAGATTTATTCTGGAGGTGTAAAGTGCTTCCCGAACAAAAACCGCCACTCCACCATGGGCTCGTTGGCCGCTGGTATCGTCCAATCTCAAAGCGTTAAAATGTTTTAAGTATCCCTTGTCCGTGTCCTTAAAATGTTTCCTGCAAACATATACAGGACGGGTTAAAATCTCTGATTAAAATGTCTAGCTCCTCCTCATGCCGATAAAAACCGTTACAGTTCCACTGTATGATAAAAGCCATTAAAATTGATAAAAATTACATAAATAAATAAATAGATAAATTCATTTAAAACTGCCAGAGGGAGAGTCAACGCTTAATGCGTCTTCTCTCCTTAGCCTTCGCCCGGATGATTTCTGACTCGGAAATATATTCGTCTTCTTCCATAGACTCTGGTTGGCTACACGTAGGCGAACAAGATGGACCCGGGGACTGAGATTTTCCACGCCTGCTTTGCGTGGCCACGGTGGGTGTTGTGGTTGGGTTCTTCTTTGAAGAGCCCTGACTAGCATCGTTTTTTTCCGGCGGTGTGCCCTTCTTCGTTGCCGGCTTGGTAGCCTTATCCGGCTTGGCTTGCTTTGCATTCTTAATAGTATGTTCTTCCTTATTTTTCTCTTGCGTGTCTGTATTATTATTTTTCTCACTATCTACTACGGCAGCATATGAACGGGAGAACGTAGGCGCGATGAGTGTTCTGTGTTTCTTTCGTGCTTCTTGATATGGCAGCTTTTCCACGGTCTTTATCTCCATTATTTTTTTCTCTTCTCTCATCTTGGGGCAATCTCGAGAATAAACCGGATGTGATCCCTCGCAATTCACACAGGTTGGTTCAGAGGTGCACGCGTCACCTTCGTGTTTATCTTTGCCACAGCGCGGGCAGGTGGCCTTGCCCTCACATCTGGTAGCGATGTGGCCGAAACGTTGGCATTGAAAACACCGCATGGGGCTAGGAATGAATGGCCTTACGGAAACAGATTCGTATCCCACATAGACCTTGTCAGGAAGTTTGTCACGACAGAAAGTGACGCTGATCGACCCTGAGGCTGAGGCCATGGTGTGTGATTTGCCTGACATTGAGGGCCTGTTGGACGAGCCTTTACATATGGAACCCATAGAAGAGAAGAACAGTGACATACCAGCTGAGATGTTTCAGCAATGCTTTGAGTATTACTTATATACGGAGAGGGGGGCCTTGGCACTAAGGAGATACAAGGACACCGGTGAAGTCCCCGAGGGGTGGAGGTTCAACCCCGCAGACGTGGACATGGAAGAAGTCGAGGCATGGGCCATGGACGAATGTATTATGGTATGTATTATGAACAAACTGAAAAAGTTACTTGACTGGTGGTAACTACTTTCTCCAGAGCCAGTCACTCAGTTTTGGCGATTCTAAAAAGGAGGGATAAGCTGTTGGGTCTGTGGCTTACAGTCGCATGATATATCAGTATTTCTACTACTTTAGTATCTCTGTCTATTTTGGAATGACACAGCAAACGAAGCAATTCACCCTTTTAGTCGCCTCTTACGACAAGCAGGGATGCTGCGGGAGTATTCTCTCAATCCCCCTCACCCGCAGGGGACGACATACTTCACCTTAATCCCACAACTATTCACAAAACCATTAGCTCAAGGAATAGAGACAAATCGTAGTACATAGAACACAGTTATATTCCTGTAGATTCTGCTCAGTTCCCTAATGTGAGTGATCACTAGTTCTCTCACCTCTGCCCTTCAAAAATGCGCAGTTGACGGAAGCACATTGCACTCTGAAAGTTGGTGCACCTTGACATGTCCATTCATGATTGTTGGATGAGACTATCGTTCCGATGACGAACGGAGTGGAGCTGATTGAAGCAGATAGCAAAGGGTGCTACCCCACTCACTGATGACCAAATGATAAACACAAGACTATTGTGAAAAAGCTGCCCTAAACTGATTTTGTAGGACAAAAGCAATGTAATACACATATGTGCAATATTAAGTAGTGTGTGCAATATTTTGAAGGATAGAAGGCGTAAAAAAGCAATTCCGTACAGCAGAATAAAGCCATTGAGGGAGAGATGTAGCCTGCTCATGACTGAAGATAAAAAGATGTCACTATCACTGAAAGAAATTTTTTAATGCAGGTAACCACATGAATAACCAACCACTAAGTTTCTTTAAACTTTATTCGAGTCATAAATAATTCAATAAATGACAGTATTTTGGGAAAAAACTACTGGAGTGAAAGCCAACTTTTGGTCAATTTTCAATGGTTACCACAATAAGATATCAGCTGAATGTCAGTTTTCCCCAGTAACTGGTAAATATTTCAAAAATTGATGATTTAACTAGAGAGAAAAGAGCGAATGACTAACCCATGTTTAACAAAATTTATCAGAAATTGATGACAAGTAACAGCGAGCTTGCAAATCTTAAGTGGAACCATCAACAGCACTCTAATGCATAGGCAACATAATGAATATGTGAATAAATCAATTTACTTTGTCTTAGCCTTCTATGCATAACTCAATAACCACATTTTCATAACTCCGTATTTTTCCAAATACCTTGATCAAAAAGATAAATTATCATATCTGCCATTAAATAATTTTAAATAGTAGATTAAATCCATAATTAATGATATTTATGTTACGATGGACCAACAATAAACTGAATTCCATCATATTTAGAATCAGCATAATTTCTGGGAAAGGAACATGTTAAAAGAGCATCTCTGCACATAAATTTTGCTACATAATAATGAGTTTTATAAACAATAAGTCAAAGAATTAGAAAATTGATGATAAACAATGTGAGAGGAAACAAAATCTGAGAAATTTGAAATTTTTAAAAATTAGAAGGGTATGGATATCATCTCATATTGCATACTGAATTCATCACAATGTAAGCAACACCTTATGTAATGAATTGTCCCAAAATTGCATGAAAATGCAAGCAAAATACATGGAATGATTTTTTTATTTACTAAGTATACAGGGAAGAGATGGAAGCCGTATGAGAAAATACTATTACAAAGATAATGCACAGCCTTGAGATTTATCTCATAAATAAATGTTTATAGTCTAACAGTACTGACATCAACAAATCAGCAATGTGCTCAATGACAGCACAACCACAGATATCAAGTATCACTTCACCTGTGAGTGTCTGACTGACACAATGTTAGCCTAACAAGTCTACTGCTGTTCCGCCAACACTTAAGACCTCAAACTTAACAAAATAAAGATTCAAAATCATGAGTACAATAAATAAAAAGACAATTGAGATTCAGGCACTGAACATTAACAAGCACCTTCTACTGGCAAATTAAATTGCAACTAATAATTGCCATTATTTCCAAGGAAAGTAACTTTAAAAAACATCTTCCTCATTCATAAAGCTTTGATTATGCAAAATTCACCTTTCCATGAGGAAAAGAGATTAAGCTATAGACAGTGTGTTAAGGAGGTGATTAATGAGACACTGTGCGACCCTTCACACAGCGATCATCAGAAGACTGAGGCAAGCACATTAGTTGTGCATGGGATGAAGAGGAGAGCGATTCGGGTGTGATAAAACAGGCACCCCAAAAGAGCACTTTCATCGCTTTTCACGCTTCCACACTATGACCAAACCATGGCAGTCACTTGTTGCCAAAAGAGACTCATCATAGTTGAAGCTGACGCCAAGCACTGGGGATGCGTGGCCTTGGAGCTTGTTCACGGTGGCTGGCCTGCCTTCTCGCTCAATGTCCAAGAAGTAAACACAGGAATCTTCACTCCCCGTCACTACAATTATAACATTTCTATTAATCTCATGAAGGCATGCACACTGTTAACACATGAAAAACAGACTACACACATATTTTCACAGAGGTAAGCGAGGTGCGGGCCTTTTTGATCCAGCATTATTTTTCCCACTTTTTTCACTCTTTGGAATGATTTTTTCCTTTCATTATGGACTGTACGCTTTAGGGACACAACTGCTTTGTTTTCCTAAACGTAGATGGGTATTAAATCCAGTTCTGAAAAGCACTGATATGCATGCTGTTTTGTTTATTATGTTTTTCAGCATCATTATCATTGTTATGTTTTTCCTTATAAGACTTCTACTTCCTATTATAAGTGTTTTTTTTGGCATAAATGAAGATTATAAATAGTGAATTATGTAATTTTTTGATTAACAATCAAGGAACCTCATTAGTAGGGAAAATAAGTAAAAAAAGACTATAGACTGCAATGGATTCATGGCAAGAAAAAATATCTAGTTTATATTTATAACCTGACTCAACCCTTTGGGTTAACATCCTACTTTGCTGCAGCATCCCTGTGCATTTTGAATTTATTGAGCAAAAAATGTCAACAATGTCCGATTCAGAGTGCTAAGCTGCATTGTTGATCAATTGCAGGCACACGCCACACCATCTGGCGACAGGGGGGATGAACCACCTCATCTACGTCATATGTAATATTCACGTGATGCTAAGAATAGCTTTAACACTGGATTTAACACTGGAATGGGGTTTAACACCGGAATGAAATTTCCATTTTCATTTAATTAAAACGAGCGTGCTGCACCCGCTCCCAGCGGACTTCCTTCCCCCGCTCTTTTCAACGCAGGTCCACAGAGGTATAGGCACGTTTCTAATTTTAAAATGTAGAAAAAAAGGCAGGGTCTTATGTACAAATTTAATTGGAATGTTCTTGTACAAATTGAGTTCAGAGAACCTCTTTAAACACATCGGAAGTAATTACACTATTCTCTGTTAAACACACATGATGACTCATACCTACGTATCAACAAGAGACTTGAATGTGGAATCAGCTGCATTTTGATAACAGTTATTTAAAGAATGCGAGATATTGTTGCAAATGAACAAATGTATCAGTTTATGCGCCGTTAACGTCAGGAGTATTTACCTGTTTTTGTTTTTTGTTTTAATTATTTAAAAACCAATTTTAGGAAACAATAGCAATATTTAGGAAGTAAGATATGCCGTCGCATGTTCTCTGATAAATTCTGTGCATTTTGGTACCACATTTGTCGAGTTTGGTTGCGTATAAGTTGAGAAAAAGGTATCTATACAGTAGAAATAATATAGAAGATAATTATAAATCGCCATCACAACATTGAGCAGTGGCAATTACGCACCCCAGGCCATATAAATTTCAATACAGGCAAGAGATAAGAAATTGTAAGCCACCTAATAAATATGAATTTCACCACCACTCGAGCTCTCAAAGGCCAAATTGACAACTACGTGACTTTGTAATGAGTTGAATTTGCAATGCAAAACAAAAAAGAAATCCTGGCGCAATCATTAATAAAATTCAGAGGATCCCAAACTTTTCAAGTCATAAAATTTAGGCATTTAAAGTTTGGACGTTACATTGTTAGCAGGTTTTAATGAATTCAAAATCTATGGTTCTCACCATTCCGCTGAAAGAAGAAAACTGGTCGTTACAGGAGGGATATCGTGGAAAATTTCCATTATGAAAGAAAGATCCTAAGCTGGTTCCACATAAGGTGGGCTACTTCCCCGTTAAATGGAAGCTGCTAAGGATCTTCCTATCACATTGAAAGGTAGCATAAAATGATGGATTTACATTGTACAGCTATGATAGATATTATCAGTATTATTTCCAATGAATCTCAGAAAACAAGAAAGGAATCTAGAAAAATATCTATCCAGAACTAGCGCCACATAACATGACGGCTGTACAGAAAGTAACAGACGTTTTGAAATAAAAATTAAGGAAAGAGAAAATAGTAATTTTTATCCTACACATTTTGAAGTTATACGACTATTTTATCAATAATCGCCTTTTAAATTAAGGCGTTTACCATGACATGATGAAAGCTTTTCAGTACCCTCTCTCTGTAGAAGTACGCCGTCAGCAAGTTTAACACCTGGTTTAGGTACACCAGCATGTAGTTCAGCATCAAATCGTTGTGCAGCGAGCCACATCTTCATTCATGGGAACAAGAGGCAGACTACCCAGTAGACCCTGAGTGCCAAAGCCAGGCTACACGGCAGGTTATTGAAAACTTCCACCCAAAACCATCCACCTCTTGGATTCGAATTGCCATGTGTAGACGAGCATTCATGGACAAACAAAAAGAGTTTTCCCCGATCCTTGTTTTGTGTCACCCGGGTAAATTTTATGAGTGACTATTCCTTGATCGTACACATCACAAATCTGGCTTTAAATTTCAATTGCGTTGTGATTTTTCACAACAAAAAACTTATCACAGCTCACACTTGACAACTGGTGGGATTTTCCACTGCAGCGCTCATTTTAAATCCACTGTATACTAAGTACGGTAGGCACAATGCACAAGATATGCTTGCTCGTTATGTATGGAGTGTAGGAACACTATGATACCAAGATAGTGGCGCTTGTCCCGCCCATTGCCAAAAGCAGAGACAAAAGGTCTGTCACTTTCTCAGCAACCCTCGTATCTAGCATATGGAGCCATTTTTAGAAGGTTAGAGCTGTATGTTCAGTATGAAATGCAGAGGTTTTATTGAGTGAAGGGATGGAGATTCACGACATGGAGAGGTGTAATGGGTAGAGGCTTAATGCATCGCCCTAGATCCACATGGCAAATAACCAGCAGGCCAGTTTGGAGCCATTTACTAGTTTTAATCAAACCATTGGGTGCTGAACCATCAAAGGCTGCTTCATTACAAAAATAATAGCAATAAATTAAACGCAGGGAGCACCTGTGTTTGGGATTCTAGTATCAAGAGATCAAACATGGCATTTGCAAAAATAACTAGTACAAAATCTGTTAAAATTGATGCAAAAGTTGATTGGTTTTGGTCACTTTTGAATTAGAACAATTTATGGAATGCCCAACGATGTCGAAGTCCTGCGTTTCATGAGCTTTTCTTTTCCATGTTATGTTCTGGAGGCATTTCAGCATGAAAAATAACAAGGACATAATCACAGAATGTTGTTTGCAGCATTCTGATGATGGTTCTTCGTGGACATCCAGAATACATTTTTTTCCAATTTACAACCAAGAGCCAATTTTTTGTTTGTGAGGTTTCACTGTATTACCTCAAATTCACATGAAAAAAAACTAGCATGTTTCTAAGGGGGCCATGTACTAGGATTTGCCAACCAATTTTTATTTGCACCATAGGGAATACAATTCAAATGATTTTGGCTTTCCTAGGAGGAACAAAGTAATGCAAAGAAGATAACAAAACTACTTTGGCGTGGGTTCAATTACTTTGTGCTTGCTTTTGATCTACCATATAAGGGATACAAGGAATACAATTACTCACCTACACATGCTCCCTGTCGAAATGACATGATGGGGCAAAAAGTTGAGCGAACCAACTGCTCCTTGTGATGAATTATAAACTTCCGTCTGAGGACGAGGCTTCCTTCTTTGTCTCTCACTCTGAAAAAGATGATCACCCACACAATTAAATTGACTTCCTCATCAATAGTTGGCAGCTATAAATTGTGACGTGGGCCTCTACATATGTCAGTATGAGGCAGTATCTGAGGCATTCCCAGAATATTACAAAAGAAATTCCCTTTGGGTTTGCCACCACGTCAAATTCTTCATCACTGCTCAGGTTTCAATGGCCATTTTGTCATTAGCCATAACAGCAAGATGGATGACCTTGCCATGGAAAGCAGCAGGGAGACGGATCTCACCCAGTGGCAATAAAGTACAGTTAACTCTCAATTACACGAAGTCAGCAGGACCAGAAAATTGGCACTTTGTAATATCGAATTTCGTCATTTCAAACCTTATTCATTTGTCGCAAAAAATCTTTCCTTGTTTCCACCGCTCTTTTTTGTTTTTAATGGCCTTTTTTAATGTTTTCGGTGATGATTTAAGTAAGTGTTTCACTTCGTATGTTTTAAGCCTGAATAATACGATCATTTTATCCGTCTTTTCCGAGTGATCACTCGCAAATGATCGTCGCCAGCAATTGTTTTTTGCGATCACGATCGCGATGAGGATTCCCATCACTTTTTTCAATCACTTGCCCAGTCGCTTTTTTCGTCGCTGAACCTGTCACTAAAACCCCATATAAGCCAATTGAAACGCAGGCCCGTATGGAGCGATTACAGCGCAATGTTTGACAATCGTGGGAATGACATAGATAAACAAACACGCTATATATTTTCATGATGCGGGTCCTATGACAACGAGCTGTGTCATCAAAAGTGATGCGAAAGGCGACGGCAGGAGGGGCCTTGTGATTCAGAAAAATTATCACAAAAAAGCCATCACCTATCCCTTCGTGAAAAGCAATCGCTCTAGTGATCACTTTACCTGACGAAAGAAAATGATCGTGTGACTCAGGCTTTAGTTATCAGAAAAATGGATGATAAAGTTGCGGCTCGTTCGAATAGTACACCTGATATTCATCTACATAATACCCCCCAAGCCGCCTAAAAGGCGTGTGGCAGGGGGTGTTAGGACACCCTTTTTTTAGGACACCAAAAATTGATGCCACGAACCTCATGGAATTTGTTAAGACAAATTATTACTATAAGTCGGCGGCAAATCGAGATGTAAAAGAAGCTTGTAATACTGGAGGATAACGATCGTAAGCTTACGAGCTGTGCTGTTGAAGTTGGCAACACCGTACGTCCATCATACGGTACGAAGTCACAGCAAAATAATCTGCACACAATCCACATGTGAGATCACAAATCGGTTCTGCTGCCAACACCCACACACAAGCTACAAACTATTTCAAAAATATAGGTAAGTCCATAAACAATATACTAGCATATACCATAAAAATATAGTGGGAAATAGGCAAATACAATTATCAAAAACTGGAAGTCACTACCATTCTTATATTCATCACGTTCAACTTGCAATAACAGAGCTCGTTATGATGAAAACAACTATTTATTCACTGATTTAAAGCCTTAAATTAGCCCATGCACGTGACACAGGTCCCTTTTCTCACTACTATTCGTTGAAATAATAGAATAAAAAACTTCACACACAGTTTTGATCTTGATAGCTTGATCGTGAAATGTCATATCTATGGTGAACAACAGAGGTGAACACGCCACTGACAATTTTTACACTACTGTTAGACAAGAATCGATAGCGTAATAGCACTTTTTACAATCCAATCACGATGGAACACTGATAACTCTTGGCCGATATTTTTCTACCATGTCAAACTTTGTGCATTACAACCACTGGCACTGTGATTATTAGCAGTAGCTTAATGGGAGATGTCACATTGAAAATAACACTATTTTGGCACAAAACAAAAATTCCTAGATGTCTCCAATCAGCGAGAAAAAGTTGCAATGATTGGAATTCACCTCATAATACAAGCACAGGCAGTCCTAAACAACGAATTCTCAGGTACCTAGAAATGCATGGATTAAGTTAATGTATATAAAAGCATAGCAGACATTAGTAAACATCAAAATTGTTCTAATTACATACTAAAATAAATGATATGCCGTCGATAACATCAACTTACAATTACAATTAACTTACAACTTAATTACAATTTACAATTAACGTATCCCCCTACCAACGGCCGTGGCTCAGACTCATACAACGATGTTATTTAGGTATTATAAAATTTTTGGTTTAACTGCTCCAGTTTTATATTTTATGCCCTTAATCAGATATTAATATTATAAATAATAAGAAGTGTGAGGGATTCCGCGCCTCTATCGCCTTATCTTTGCTTTAAATTGAAAATAATCAACACGTCTCACAAACGAAGCTCTCACAACTGCTGGCAACTATTACAAACAATCACAACAATTGCTTCGTGTAATGTTTAGGCACCTTTGACGTCATCGAGGCTTTGTCGGCAGTAGTTTGGGGGGCACGGGAGTTTTTGGCACGCTTTAAAATTCGTTGTATTTATCATTGAATATCTCGCAAAGGAAAACTAAGAATTACGCACGGTTTCCTTTGATGAATTCAGAAAATAATTTTCTGTCGGCCTGTTAATTAAAAAAAATTCATGCAAGTTCCCCATTCGTCCTGTTTGAAGACATCCATGGAGACCTTTTGTTATTTGAAAGCACGAAGCATTGGGGGAAGTTGAGGAAGGGATGGAAGGAACAGAAAGGATTGGAGGAGAGGGGGTGTTAATTATTAGCGAACGGATCGTTGAATATTCGGCACTCCTCTGGGCTTCAATACAAAAAATAATCATTTCGACTGGGCAAATTTAGCGATAAGAGACTTGAATCTGAAAGACTTGAGGCCCATCAGTAGCGATACACATAATTAAACCTATGAAGAAAGGGGACCCACAAAACGACAGCTATCATTTGAACAGACAGTTACTCAGTCAAAGAAAGTGAAGAAGGAGAATGAGGAGTTAGTTGTTGCTACTACTGAAGCCTTTTGAAATGCTGGAATTAGTGTAGAGAAATTTGATAAACCCAAAATTCGGGATTGGCAGTGGGGATTTGCCATCTGCCGACTGTATTAGCCAATAATACATCCTGATTACATGGAAAATGAAACAGGAACAGCTTAAATATTGTGCTATTATTCTAAATGAATACAATGAAAATTGACATTGAAAACAAATTTCAGTACCATTTAGTCAATTTTTACCCCAGTCTTCCTCAAAAAGACAATTGAGTGAAGTGTTCGGCGCACCTTTTCTTGCTCACTCTATAACATAAATGCTTGAAATATTGATATATCTCTTGAACCATTTCCTTCATTTGGTTTTATCAGAAAATTTGTCATATCAAAATTGTATCAAATGTTATGTAATATGCTTTAAGAAGTATAAGCAATCATGGAACGTGTACAAAAAAATAATGAAACAAAAAAATGTGCACAAATTTAAATGTTAAACTTACACCAAGGTTTTCTAAAACACCGAAATCAAATACAGTGCACTCCGGGATAATGATGGGGAGAGGTGGCGTGAATAATCGGAAAACACAAATAACCCAAACTTAAAGTTGATTTATAGTAATTTTCATGATTTACGTAAATCAAACATTCTATTATTACTTATGCACATTGCCTATTATTTTAGACTGCTTTCCAGAATTGTTAAGAGCTCTCTCTTCCCAACCACAATCTTTTTCACGGTGATAACGAGATAGTACTATTATTCTTACTGCTTAATGTAATAACTGGTTTCCGAAAACCAGGCACCCGTGGCCGCGATGTCACGGATTCAGAAAAGTGGTATGCACGAATGCTTTGCAACCAACCGATGTCGGAAACTACCCTGACAGGTACCATGCCGAGTGGTAGCATCTCGCACAAGTTGCCTGGGATGCAACTGCTGCGGGACACGGATCCGTAGTCAACAAATGAGATCCCGCACCGTGATGCTAGGAAAAGAGGAGCTTGGAGCTCCCGTGAAGGCAACGGGCGTGCAATTACACCATTGCGAAGTAGTGGTTATAGGAAACCAGGACTTGAAGCAAATTGCCTACGCAGGCAAGCGCCTGGCTATGACTCATGCTATCTCTACTTCCACTATTCCCTTCCTCTCCAGTTTGGCCTTGGCTGGTAACGGCATAAACATGCCCAAGTGGGATTAAATCTCTAGTTCTCTTGGGCCGTATTCAACAGCATGTGAGGCCACAGCAATAATTGCCCATTTGCGATATGAAATACACAACCGTACATCGTAAGTAGCATTTCTCTGAATTTACGAATGATTAGCCATTGAAGAATGTTCTGACATTAATCAAGAGTTTTTTCCCACCGCTGATCGTCGTCTAGGATACTAGAGCAGACGTCCAAGTAAACTTCATTCAAACATTCCTTGCCAGCAAGTAGATAAAACAATTCCACATTAGGAACGGGATCCTAATGGAAATAATAAGCACGGTGTAACATTGTATTTCTAAATAACACAAATATAAAGGTGCTTTCACATCCGATTTTATTTTTTTAATATACACTGCAGAAAACTTCAAAGGACCGTGAACTAATGCATGGATTTGAAAGAAAATTAAGTCCCCAAGGCTGTACCCTTTGCTGGGCAAAGGTGGGGGGGGTGTGAAGTCACAAGGCTGATACTCAGCCTTATAAGATCTCACCCCCACCTTTGCCCAGCAGAAAGTACGGCCTTGGGGAATATATTTTCTTTCAACTGTTCAACAGCCATAGTTCGCTCAATCACCTATAATGCACGGATAATCCAGATAAACTGCAGCTGGATAATCGAGAGTCTGCTGTAGTTTTAAAACGAATTTTAGCAAAAAATAAAACCACTTTCACGGACCTCTATAAATTAGTTAATTTAGCTATGATTCCATAACGATCATAAATTACACAAGATATTATTTTCTACAGACCTATTGATGCCAGATGTGAGGTGCCATGTTTATAAAGTAAGTCTCTCTTCTTTAATGCTGACAGGAGCAAGGTTTCCACCACAGAAAAGCATGAGAAGCATCTTTTGATTTTGGGGAAATAAAGAGAGAACTAGGTATTATTATCCATATTCATTTTTTTCCTACAGCACTTCTCAAGATATTTGGTGAAACATTGGTTCACTCGCGTGAATTCCCAAAAATGATACCCCAAAATGTGTACCTTAACCTCATTTAGTTTTTGTAGTTCTTTCTCCTGCAAGTCGAAAATTATACGGAGTATCATTAATATAGAGAAAAGATTTTTTTATGTTAGTTTTAAAAGCAGTATCATGGAAAGGACAAAGCAAATAACTAATTTCTAATTAAAGTCTGCAGAGAAGAAGAGAGACAATTTTATAATCGCAGCACCTCACACCCGTTCAGGGAAAAAGTTGCATCTCTGACGTGAGTTCATACACTACCACTGAATTGCATAAGAACACAGGGAGTATTTTCAGATTCCCAATAAGATTCTTAACAAACCCGAAGTACATCCACAACTCCCAACAAGTGAATTTGACTTCCCAACAAAAATGACTTACCTAAATAAATATATGGCATTGGCAGCACAATTAACAAGCAACGATGGATCTCTGGCCTCACGACTTATCCATGCTCGATATGAAAGGCAGGTAATGGCACTGCCTTCACTGACACTGATGCGCCGACATTTACTGAGTTTTCCCGAGCCCAACTCAAAGAAGAATGAAACTATAGTCCCCTGGAATACAAATGAAATGTATCAAAATAACAATACCTGCCATTCATCAGTCCATATCAAGTTTAATATTTCAACTAACAACTATGCAAGTCCCAGACTATAAAAGATAGAAAAATAAAAATAATGATAACCTTTCTCTATTAAAGGTTTTCATTCATCAATAATGAACAAGATACAAGGCATGTCAAAATATAAACAACCATATACATTTAAAAAAGCAACTTCAGTGCACACTAAATATTCATACTAATATTTTTTTAAAATCTGTTGGGTATACATCAAAAATATATTGAAATCAGTTATGTATTCCGCACAAATAATACATTTTATCCATTAAATCTCTTTTTTACAGTTTTTATACAAACATATGGGGCATCAGTAACATCCTCCTTAGAGGTGGGTTAAACTGTTCATTTTGATGAACCGTTCACTTTGAACCTCTTCAGTATAAAGAACAGTTCAAAATATCTGTTCATGATGAGCAGTCAGGGTCATTCACGTAGAAAATACCATTTATCTGACAATTAGAGTAAATGAAAGCTTAGTGCGGCATCATTTGGTTTGTGCAGCTTGTCGTAGTAATTTCAAGCTAATTCTGTACCAGGCCTTTACTTGGTTATCCTTGTGCAGGACAATGTCTGCTATCCACTTCTAGAATAAGCCAGAATTAATATACATTTATCAACCCAGCGTCTGATGTTATTCGCATATTTAGCACCAGAAAAGTATTTTTTTAATGCTGCTCTTATGAGCAATATAGACTTTCATACACAGCTAACTGTTCTTTATAAATATTTTTAGTATAAACATCATTTGTGAATCTCGCTCTTACACTCCTTGGTAAGATATCGATTTTTTTCTCCTCGTTACAGCCTGCATTGGGAATCTATCCCCTCTAACAATACAAATAACTGTCAATAATAGCATGCATAAGAAGGTAAGAAATAACCAGTTTCATTGCTAAATTAGTACTTTTGGTAGAATGTAAAAAAATAATAAAATATGTTACACCCATGGAATTCTGTAACATTTAAATATTAAACATTGAAAGCAAAGAAAAAATTAATGCTTTGAGGTGCACTTGTGCGCAATTAAGCTAAGTAGTCACAATAAAATACATAAAACATCGTGACATGATAAACCTATCAATCGGTTTACGGTGATTTTATTTGATGACATATTTGCGTTTCTCGGACGAAAGAGCACCTTTTGCATTTTCGTAGATTTCCACCGAAATCATAGTTGTTCATGCTTAAAAATCACTGTCTGATCGATAAAAACAGATTTGTAGCCATTATATAGCCATACGCAACGAATAATTCCCTTAATCATGAAAAACTTCCTTGATGCATCCAGTCCGGAGGAGATGCATTAATTTCTGAGCATTTGCTCACTCTCTGAAGCAATTGCTCCACTTTATTCATACAAAATGCTTGAAAATTGAGCATTTGCTTATGCTCCGCAATTAAAGTGAGCATTTGCTCACGCGCCGCCGACAGAGCTGCTGAGCAAATGCTTATGCTCCCGATTTTTATTCTTACAAACTGAAGCAAATGCTCCAAATCCAATGAGCATTTGCTCACTTTTATTCATCCGGGCCATAGATTTGTTAGCCAAGGTAAATTACGGTTCCTATAATAGGAGGGAACACTCAAAATTAAAAATTAGTTTTCATTATTTAAAACCATAATTATATGAATGGAAAACACACATGCCAAATTACAGAGCACAAATTCGATTTTTAACCAAGATAAGTAGCTTTGAAAGTCCGCTACGAGCTTCGGCCATGCCCTCAACATGAAATGTATTTCTATTTGCTGACACCACATGACGTGCGAACCTCATAAATGTGAACACATTGGCTTTCCTGGAAATAGTGGCCAAAAGTTTATCATCATGGCAAAACAAAACGTTAATTTAGACTGGAAATGCTATTTGAGGAGCTGGAATTACTATCCTCTGTGGAAGAACCTTATGTTAACCAAGTAAAATTTGCAGATGGAGAGAAAGATTTGTAACATACCACAAACGAAATAAAATTGGCTAAGTTGGCAAAACAAGATTGGAAATGCAAGTCTCAACTTATACAACGTACTGCTGACAGACATTTGGAATATGCAAAATATAAGTCAACATCTTTCGATTTATGGATGTCTTTAAGCAATACATTCAAAAGAAAAGGAATTGCTGGACAGCTTCTTCTAAGAAAGCAACTATTAACAGTGAAATTTTATGTTACGGATGATACGTTAGTGAATCACTTCCTGAAATTTGATAAACTAATAAGAGAATTACATTCCACTTGAGCTACAGTCAAGGAATCGGACATTGTGTGTCAACTACTTTTGACAATGCCTTCTGAATACGACGTGATGGTCACAGCTATCGAGACGCTGATGGTGAAGGACCTCACGTTGAGCTTCGTGAAGAACAGATTAATGGACGAAGAATCAAAGCGGAACGAAGTCGTCGGGAAAAACACAGGAAATGCATCACCTCCTGCCGTGTTTCATGCTAAAAATTGGAATGGACAAGTTGAAACCGCCATGGAAACTGGTAAATCTAAACACATGGGAAATTCAGGGAATTCTTAACACTTTAAGTGTCATGGATGTGGAAAACCCCGGCACAAGAGGGTTAACTGCAGGGTGAAACTACCGATTAATTCAGGAATAAATAATTCAGCGAATGTGAGAGAAGAAGATGGATTAAGCTTCAAAGCAAAGCAAATGAAGATAGAAAATTGGAGATTTATCCTGGTCCTCGGATTCTGGAGTGACAGAACATCTGATCAACAGTAAGAACAGACCTCTCAGTAATGCCTGGAAACTGGAACACCCTTTAACAAATGAAGTCGCTAAATCAGGTACTTATCTTGAGGCTAAATATAAGGGGAAATTTAAAGTCATCAATGCAGTAAAAGGAAAGGAAGTTGAGATAACTACAACAGATGTTTTATCTGTGCCTGATCTTTATTGTACTTTACTTTCGGTCAGAAAACTGGAAATGAAAGGTTTTCGTATTACCTTTGAAAATTCACAGGGATTAATTAAAATGGGATAAGAAACTGTTGCTTTTGCAAAGAGAGAGGAAGACTGGATCTCAATTATATGTTCAGAATTTCTTTCAACATAAAGTATTGTCGGCTGCTTCATCAGGAAACAAAATTAAATTTCCTATACCAGAACTGACTAGAGATGAAGAGGAAGTTGAAAATGAAACTGAAGTCAATAAAACATGAACGGAAACTCTACAATGGTCTACCAGGAAGAATGATATACCAAAATACCTTCAGGATTATGCTGCTCTTGCACTGAGTGCTGAAAATTATGTGGACGATGTACAGGAAAACTACAAGGAAATCGCAGAAAGTGAAGACAAGGAACTCTGGTATTGAGCTATCAAGGAAGAACTTAATTCAATAAAGGAAAACAAGGCTTGGATTTACACCGATTAACCCCCTCAGGGTTCCCACTCTACCTAAATAATGAAATTCACAGATTTTTCCAGGTTTTCATGTTTGTTTTTTTAAGTTTACACGGTTTTTTCAGGTTTTTATGGTCTCAATGTTGTCAAATTCACGCAACAATTCATGTTAATAAGCCAACAATAAAGCAATCACCGGCCGTATATTAACAAAAAATTAACGTACGCGACAGATGGCGTGAATGTAAACGCAGCAATGAAAAGTGGTATCTTTTATGACGTCACCTATCGTTTACAAAATTCAGAGCTGACCAAAGGCCCAACCCAACCGCGCTCTTGCCTCGACGCCATATACCATGGCCTTCTTTAATATGCGAATGCCCTAAGGACCTTCTTCCACCTGGACGCTGGAAGTCCTTTTTTAATGCCCTTAGGACCTTCTTCCACCTGGACGCTGGAAGTCCTTTTTTAATGCCCTTAGGACCTTCTTCCACCTGGACGCTGGAAGTCCTTTTTTAATGCCTCCCCGAGAGAATGATTTTTGCACACGTTATTACCGCACAGTAACCAAATTTCCCTTACCGAATCTTCGATCGCGGAATCGCGAATGAGATCGCGGAAAATATTGAAATTGTTATTAGAATGTAATATATCAAAAAATCAATTTCATATAATTATAATGCACTTGATTTGAAATATCTAAAGACAAAATAAATACCTGCTGAAACACGTTATTTTCACTTTCACATTATTATTCACATAAACTCAAACGAGGCAAACGCAGTCTATTAAGAGCTCTTGCCATAAATTGAAAGACTATTTACCGTAGAAATGTTTCCTTTAGTAAAATTGCAATGGCAAACTCATATTTGGAAGCAGAATATGGCATGTGCCCTCATTTTGTGTGGGAACCGAACTTCGAGTTACAAATCAGATAATTTTCGTAAATGGTTAATTATGGGTCTATTAGAAATGCAAGTTATTTCATTTGTCCTTTTTCGAATTTAACTCCATCCCAAGCTATCATTGAAATTGAACCCTCAGACAAAATAACAAACTTGCACCATTAAAATGGAAAATAACGGTCAATGCGTCGTCATATAGTACGTACTGTGGTATGGACTAATTACTTCACTTCGAATATTCGTGTGCAGATAAATGCATAGACTATGAGTCTGCGCAGGCCCGACCGAGAAACATGATTAACGTATCCAATGTGATCAGTCGACCATAGTATTATTATCAAGATTGAGATATTTTTAAGGTTTTATGACGAAATTCACGGCTATTTCCAGGTTTTTTCACGGTAGACAAAATTCACGGCTTATTCACGGTTTTCACGGTTGAGTGGGAACCCAGCCCCTGGAAGAAAGGCTATTGCTGGTAAATGGGTTTTCAAGTTGAAGAGGGATAAGGATGGAAATATTGAAAAGTACAAGGATGGAGGACTCGTAATTAATGGATGCTCTCAGAGGATAGGACACGACTACGAGGAAACATACGCACCAGTGGCTCGTCTTGCAACAGAGAGGGTTCTGCTGGCTGTGGCAAACAAACTTCGACTCATTCTGGAACAAATGGATGTTCCTGAATTACTCTGGTTGAAATACTTAATGGATGACTTTCTGATTCCACTGGAAGATAATCGGGCCTGTAAACGACTACTGTAAAAGGGGGAACATCGTAGACTGTGGCATGTCAATGTGAAGTATAACTTTATTTGTCAACTCAACAACCAAGGAATTATAAATGCAGAACATGCATGCTCAGAAGATCAACTGGCCAAAGGCCTACCCACTCCCAGGTTCATTGCATTGAGAAGCTCATTGGGTTTACTTTGATTTTTTTGGGCGATGTCAAATGCAAAGTTAAAAAATTAAATTGAGGAGGGATGTTGAGATTGCAATTTAATGCTTCAGCTGTTTCCATAAATAACATGCTAATTGTTGTTATTGTTATTGATCACCTGTCTTACTTGACTGAATAAAATTAAAAGTTTTCTTTGCTCCTGAAATCCATTAATTAATTAAATTCTATATAAGTTGATATGCAACAGATGAAGCAGAATTATCAAAATCATAACTCCTGCATACGAGGGAATGGAGTCCGTGGGATACCAATAGGATGGATAAAAAATAACGTATCATACCTTTTCTCCTCATAGAGGCCAATAGAACCCTTTTCTAAAATGGGTTGTACTAATGTAATGCATACATTCAAGTAGTTCTTATTTTTTAAATATGTTTTTAAAACCAGTGCCCGCATTAAAAATCAGAGTTTAATAAATGTAATTTTAACTTTTTTTCAGAGAGTCATCTGACTATGTTACGTACTGCAATGAAACCAGTTGCAATTTAATCAAGCTAATGGAAAATTTTGTGGAACACTCAAATAATTAATTTACTCAGAGTTCTTAAATAAAAGACGAAAAAATTACATTGAAAAATTATTTATCCACATTTTTAACCATGAATTGTGATGAATTTGGTTCACACATTCTTCTCTTTACATTTGGCAACAGCAAATTAAATCTCATAGTTACTAGAACATTCGAATAAAACACGATCTAATGCACAAAGTCATGTAAGGACCGGTGACCACATAAATAATCCAGGTTTGCAAATCCGAAAGATTTGTGCGACCACCGGGAAGGGCTAAGAAGTGCAAAATTTGGGGAAACATGCTGTGAGTCATCAGTGATTAATATTGATGCCACCCCTGAAAAAGGCTGAAAATAAACAAATCATACCAAGAAAAGAATGATTGGAAGTGTCTTTTAACGCTCTAAAAGTAATATCTGATTATAAATAATGATTTTATTGTAAGTCATGCTAATATTTTACCTACGGAGAGATTACCTAGGTAGGTACCTAATTGATTCCGTTGGAGGATCATCGTCATTGCTGTCAGATGCAGCATGTTTCAACTAAGTGACGATCTGGCTCGATATGCCGCTGTTAACACCTCGGTGTTCCTTTGCTACAGCTGAATCCCCCAGCTCACTCTCCTTGCATTTACAAGTGAACATCCACAGCAGGCTCTGTCAGGCAGTGTCCTAGACGTTGGTGAAGGGAGCTAGTTCGTTGACCATCATTCTCCATTTCAAATTGTGTAATCCACTTCTACTGCTGATTGTAAGTAGGTTTTGCATGATATTTAGCAGCCACAGTGGTCGGTGGCAGATGAGCCAGTTTCACTTCTCCGTGGCCACAGACATATAAAATGTAAGTTACGCAGTCCACTCAAACGCTTCCTTTTAAGACCTCCACAAGACACCTACCCAGTCCTTTGCCTAGACGTACTTTTAAAATACTCTATTATTTTTGTGAGTGCCTACTTAATAAAATTCTTTGAGAGCAATAACATAAGTCGATATCGATAGCAGTAATTTTTCTTGAAAGAGCACCCTTCAGACTTATGAAATAAAACCCATTGAGTCCCTTACCACAAGTAAAAACGTGGCAGTTGACAATGCACTGTGGCCACAGAGGCAATCGCATATGATGATACCTTCATAGAAGCTGAACACGAACGGTATTCTCTTATCAGTATTCTTCTTGTACCAAGATGCAGTACCATCTGCAAATATGCCAGGCAGAATTTGAACGCACACCTTGCCACCATTCATCCAACAATGCAGAGAGGAACAATACTTAAACTAATCAACAGCAAACACCTCTTAGTGTTCAGGCTTTACTCTTCGGGTATGGTGCAGTGTGCACAACTTGGACAGCTAGGCACTTAATGTGCTCAGCATTCCAAACCATCTTGTCCGGTACAGACCACAACCCTCTACAGACAGAAATGATGCCTCCGTATATTAACAGGCTAAAGCACTTGACCAGAAACAGGGGGATCCAGGTTCGAAACTTGGTCAAGGCAAATGATTTCTTCTGGGTGGAATTTTTTCACAACAGTAAAGAAATTGAGTTTTAAATGCAAATATGATCCCTACAAAATACATACCTTGTCATTCCCACACCAAAGTAGTCTCCCTGAAGAGTCAAATGTCAGAGAGAGGATTTTTCCACCAACTTTACTGCTTCCTCCCCTTGGGTATATGCCGGTGGAAATATTTAAAACTGCAACCATACCGCTAGAGTTTCCAGCATGAGAAAAAAGTCAAGGAGAATATGATGATAACAAAGGCAAGGAGAATTGTTAATTTCAAAAATAATCTGAGAGTGAATAAAAATAACTTCCATAGGCCAAAATAGTGATGCTATGTATTCTAGTGTGAGGCAGTCATCAAATGAGCATATGTCAGCACAGGGTTCACACCAACTTTCCATTTTCAATTCCCCACTCTGAATGCTTTAAATTTTGCAACACAATAGCAATTGCATAGCATTACCACACTTATGTCCAAAAAAGAGTTAATAACCATAGAGCCATAAATTTTCTAAGTACAAGGTTTTCATAGGAATTTGACGGAAAAATGCAGCGAGGAATGTTGTGAAATTTTTTCAAGTAGTAGTGTTAGATATGAAATTGCACCAAATCCTTGTTACCCCATGCCCCCCATATTCAACTAACATTAAAACTACATTTTGATAATTAGCTCACAGAGTAACACAGTGAATTGAGGTATTCCTGCAATAATATTGTTCAATTCGCCAGCGTTTAAATCAGCACCATTCACACTAAATAAATAAGCATATTTGTAGTTTGCTAAAATGCATGAAGGCGAAGAAATTTCTGGCTGCCTTGGGCCGTATTCAACCGCATGCAAGGCCACGGCAATGTTTGTGCATTGCAATAAAAATATACAATGAAAAATTGCAGATAACATTTCTCTGAAGTTAAGATTGGATAACCATTGAAGAATCTACTAAAATAAATCAAGTTTTTTTGCCTACTGGTGATCATTGTCTACAGTGCAAGAGCAGACGTCCATGTAAACTTGAAGCATTCCTTGTCAGCCAGTAAATAAAATAATTCCATTTTACAAAGGGACTCTAACGGAAGTCATAAGCCTGGTGTAGCCTTGCATTAAAATGAAAAAAATCCTGGTTCTCTGCGTCCCATTTTATTTCTTGTGAGGATCACGAAAGCATCAGAGTGGTGCGAACCAATACATGGATAGCTGCAGCTGAATAATCACGAGTCTGCTGTACTTCTAAATGAATCTACATACAGTAAAACCTCTTTATATCGTAATGGACGGGACCAAAATTTGGGTAATTTGATGTATGGAGGTTAACTATGGAGAGGTCTTAGTGATAGGCACCATTTTTTCATATCATTTGGAAATGAAAGGCACTACTGTCTTTTAAACCATTATCTTTGAAAACACATGCATGCATCAGTGAACAAATATTTATTATTTCATAATTACAGAAAGCGACTGCTATCGCATGATTTTTACCATGATTCGAGAGAAAATGATGTGATCTCTCTCAATTCAACAGTCACTCAAAATGATTGGTATAGTTGGATACCTTTTTTCTTATTTACTGTTAGGTATGTTCTCATATGGAACAAAATGTCCACAACTAATGATTAATATGAAAATTACAGCATATTAAGGTATATAAGAAGAAAAGAGTGAAACATTTATTGCTGAAAATGTCATTCCATGTAGGTAATCGAGGCTGCATTAATGGTCTCTTGTTGCCTCGGTACAATTTGCGGAGGTAGTTATGCCGTCTCAGGGGTATCTCCTAGGTATGATAAGAAGAGGATTTACGATATAAAGAGGTTCGCCAAAAAGAGGTTTGCCTATAAATTGAAATGTAAATCAGACTGTAGAGGTGGTATGATGTATGGAGGTTTATGATGTAAAGAGGTTCACTACATAGAGGTTTTACTGTGTATTGTTTCAGTCAGGCTGGTTGTTGAGTAGTGTACTAAAGCATGGCTCCCCTAAAATAACAACTAAATTCTGAAATTAAATACTCTGCAGCCTAAGTTTCTTCATTCATGTGTCCATGAACTAGGCAAAAAATGTGGCAGCCAAATGTATGGTGAATTATTGCCCTATTCATATTCCAATCCTCAATCTAAATATAGGAGTCTCACTAAGGTATCTGCTTGCAAAAATTGATAACACTAATGAACAACTATGAATCCACCCTGAAAAGCACCACATTCCAACACAGACTAGCATAAGTCTAGCCAAACCCCTACAAATCAAGTCGTGAACACTATGTTTCAACAAGTGTTCACATTTACACTTTTCGACTCAAACCTGAATACATACTTAAGATAACACTCAAGTAAATAATAATTTATCGATGTTCTAATACTAGTTTTTATACCTTCAATATTGTGCATTTATAATGAATCTAATTTCATATCTTACTTCAAAATATGATTTGCCAGAATAGCTTCTCTAGCAAATATGTAAGGCTACAGTGCTTCCAATTACAGCAAAGAACCTTCAATTTCCTATCCTGTCAATAAAAGATTCTTTATGCTTTGACTATCACACTAGCAATAGCAAAATTCTGTTTAGATGCACCTGTTTTCCATGATAGATTTGAGGTAGGGTACCAACACAATAATTATTGAGATAGATTATGTATTTAATAAAAGGATACTATAACAAAGTTATTGTTGACCGGATGAAACAAGCATGAGAGTACTTCAGCAGCACCTTGGTCTCGCACAATACGCAAGCAACGTGGTTCCCCCGTCTGCTGACCAACCTCCCACAAGCGTATGGTGCCATCCAATGAGCTACTCACCAGCAAGTCATTGGAAATGGACCAATCACAACCTGGAAAATGCACACATGACAACCCCAGTCACAGACAGGAAAGGACACCACAAGAGATCAAAGGGTTACGGCACAGTTGCAGAGTCATTTACGCAAAGGGGGACATTTGCCTTGAAAAAATCACTTGGCTACGGCAGGATTCAAACCTGGATCTCCTGATAGCTGACCAAGAATGCTACCAAGACAACTTTCTCCAAGACAAAATTCTAACAGGTTTTACCCAACAAGCCAGTAGTATCTCCAGTCAAAGTCTGGAGTCAGCTCCAGAAATGGATTAAATGATTCTAATCTCAGTCCATGTGATGAATAATGTGTCAACAGAATTTGTTCACTTTGAGCATTTTCAAGGGATTCCTACCTGTCACTCCTTTCTCATGCCCACTGAGAATGAAAAGCACTTTTGGAGGGGCATCCGCCACATCGCAAACTGACACCAGGCCATCTAGTGATGCACAGCAAAGCCTCGATCGGTCATTGTTGCCAAACTTTATCATCGTAACTGCATCTGTGTGCTAGAAATGTAAAAAACCATGTACATGCATAGATGTAGGAAAATGGAAAAAAAAATTTTGTATGGGTAACTCAAGCTAAGACATAATTGCCATTACATTTCAAAATCGGTGAATCCACAATTGAAAATTAAACTCAAATGCACACAGACACATGGGCAGGGAGGGAGGGGTGCTCCAAGGGCTCAACCCCTTCACGCCGGACATTGGGTGGAGCCGACGGGCATTTCCACACGCAGAACACCTGACGTCGGGTATTGCTGTCGCTGAGTTTTCAACGCAGACAACCGGACGTTGGCTCTGGCCGACGCGAGGGAAGGGAAGTGACCACTGAGGTAGCAGTTGTCCGATGCATTCAGGCCCGGCCTGAGACCCAGCTTAGCGAGTCCTAAGGGCCACTCCTAGGCAATAAAGCCTGACCCTACCGCTCATTTATGACCATCCTCACCATAGGAATCCTTTGCATAGTAGTTATGTTTTCAATAGTTTTTTCAGTGATATGTTTTATTGCATACTACTATTAATTCATACTTTGAAATGAATTCTTCGTTTTGTTCTGTGCCCAAGCAATTTTTAAATGGAATTATAGCGTTAAAAAATACAGAGTTCCGCATTTATAGTCTTATTACCTTACATTTACTAACTTTTTTGTTATTAATGCTAGAAACCCGTTTAAAATTCCACAATGCTTAAAAAAAACTTTAATAATTCTTTTAGAAGAGTAAATAATTTAAAATCAACTACAATGTTTGGTTGAAAAAAAACACTAGTAACGCACGATAGAGTTAGAGGGTGAAGTCCAGTGGCTGGGGTAAGGGATGGGCAGGGCAAGAGCTGGGCCCCAAATCTGAGGGACGAAAATACCCAGGCAACTCACCCCCAAAAAGGGCTCCGCACAGAGAGGTTTAAAATATTCTCATGCTACTCGTAGCATGAAAACGTTTTTCTATTGTAGGCACTGGCAGGAAAGGGTTAAGCACACCCATAAGTCCACCCTAAAAAATTGGATGCGTAACGCTAAATGGAATTGGGTTAGCATTTGATCATTTGCACAAAAACTTGTTTCCTTTCAAAAAAATGCAATAGCCAAAAATTTTGGTTAAACACATCAATACGGTGGTCCAAGTTAGTGCTGGGTATGGAATGGAAGTTTTCAGAACGCCTAAATGCCACAGCTCTCTCATGACTAACACAAGATTTTAAAGCTCCCTCTTTTCTTACTTTGCCACAATGTGGCAGTTACTTATATTTTGTGTCGTTACAATTCAGATCTGAGTCAAAGAGAATGATTTCTTTTTCTGTGGAATTTTTGCACAATTTGCTGAACTGAGGGTGACTCCATATTAGTTATCAGTGCGGCTAGTTCCGGTATACTTAAATTAGTGGTTGCAGTAGTTTCCTAAGACTGAGTAGACAGATTGATTGAAAAATGACTGCAATAGAAATAATGCTTTACTTATGTGGAAAATCTGAAAAAATAAATGGGAGTGAGTTGTTGCTGTGATTTTTTGATGCAAAGTAGTGAAAATTGGAAATTCATTTGTTTATAACTTTATTCCCTTTCGTAAATATTTAGGTAGATATCCTTTCTGAATACACCGCATCAGCGTGATATTGGGACTTTGTGCAGGCAGTCACATTGACTCAATACTCCCAAAATCCCTGGTAACTCAGATTATCTCGGTTCCAACACCTTGCATCTGATTGGTACCCCAATGCCATTTGCAGTGCTGGAGGCACTGGCGAAAATTGCTGCGATGGCATTCAACAATTCAATCACCAGAGAACTTCCTCTGGTTAGCAGCATAATATTACCTGTCAATAGAATTAGTCCACCTTCCGCATTTAATGGGGTTGGTTGACTTCCATTAAGCTCAGCCCCCCCCACAGTGAGTTTAAGTCTATGTGCCAGCATGAACATCCTCCATTCCATAGGGCTACACCGTTGTCACAGTGAAGACATGTGCCTACCATAATCCAAAAACCTCAAAGCCATCAAAAATTACGAATCAGAAGAAAGGTAGCCCGTGTGATAGTGTCGCACAAAAAACAGAGCAGGAACGGGAAACCATGTGGAAATAGCCAAGTTTTTATTTAATCTAAAATGAAGAAATTATGGAAGCATTATTTCTTTCCAAGATTTACATCTTGGCTATTATTGAAATGACAACTTCGGCCACCAAAAAGCATTACCGGCAAGACCTAGCGGAAAGACAACCGAAGATTAAATATAAATGTACAATACATCAACAAATGAAGAATTCAACATAAGAACATAACTTCAGGATTACACAGATTTAAAGGAACACGGTAGTTTTAATGAGTATGGCGATGAGAAATGATGAACCTTTGCAGCTGGCTTGCACTCTCCATTTGGCAAGTTCTCGCTAACAGATGTCGTTGACAACATAAGAACTGTCCACAGCAACTTGGCTTGGTGGAACTTCGGAGTCTTAATAACTACGAACCAAATAGGTGATTCTCACTAACATGAATAGTATAAATTTTTCCCAACACAACCACAGCTCTAAACTACTGTTCTGGTTTAGTTTAAATAAACTCCCTGCTTTACCTCCACTATAGAAACAGTCAACACTTTCATGACACCCTATCATAAAGAGGAGAAAAGAAAACAGAAAGATGAAACATCATTTACCTAAATATTTTAATGAACTTACTCAGCAAAAGATAAATCTTGCTTGGATTGATTAATCACCACTCCATATCAACTGCAGCGAAGCAAGTGTAAGAAACAATGTACAAATTCAAAAGTGAAAAATGGGCCCTCTACTTTAAGTTGCTATCTTTAGGTGCATACAACAATGTCCATGCCTCTGAATCTAACAAAGAAGACACATAGACAAAAATTGCATTAAATCACAGAAAGGGTAGTTACGGTTAAGTGAAGTTAAAATTGCCATAAAATGAAAATTTCATCAACGATAATTTGAACTATCCTTGAAAAGAGATAAAAAATTGATTATTGGATACAGGCAGCATTAGTCAACATCAAGTAGCCCCAGAGAAGTCAGCAAAAGCAGCAATTATAATGAAGGAAATCACCCACAGAACACCTCCCACGTTTTGGGAAATCATCTCCAGTGATAAGTGAGGGATACCAATACATGCAAACACAGGAGTAATATAGTATGCAGAGAGCATATCACATATAAAGAAGACAAAAAGATTTCAAATTAACAGTCAATTTATTTAATACAGAAACAGTAAACATAATGCGCCATTGAAATGTGCCACGACTGTACCCATTTGGGACCATTGATCCTTGTAACTACATCATTGTTACAGAGTGACTACATGTAGGATGTTTTAATTTTTCCAGAGGAAAGTATCAATTATTAGTCGAGAGACTTGAGAATGGAATGAAAATTTTCACAACCGTCAAACCGTGAAGTAATACCAACGAAATGAAACTTTACTCACCATTAAACTGCACTAAAATACACATCATTATTCTTGCTAAAAGGTTTGTTAAAACTCGAAGCAATGAAACTTTCCCAATATTAATTAGACTAATAGGCATTCGAAAATAAATACGCCACACACAAACTTGCCAAATTAAATCATGAGATTATTCATCAGCCTCGATAGGGAAGGTTTTCATGTTCCCCATCTCCCCCCCTATGAAATTACTTTTCAATTAATGAGATTTCGACCACTAGTGCTCTCACCTGGTCAAATATGTGATGAACTCCGACAAAGGCATAGTTTTCAGCAATGGTATTTCCACCGACAATAGCTCGGGATGCTTCAGCCTGCTTTGTTGGAACTACTTCCCCTTGACTCAACGTTTGATAACTATTTCCTTGAAGCTTAAATATGTCGGGAGATTCGCTGACCTGAAACAGGAGCACAGTGTAAATCACCAATGATCTCAAAACAAAATACATTGAAACGACAGGAATTAGTTGACCATTTCACTCACTCTGATGCTGCTTCTAGCACTCGTACTACGACTTTTCTGAGATACCTGGTCCGCTGGTACGCCATACCTTTGTTGTAGGAGCTGACCACGCAACCGTAGATACTGTTTACGTACAGATGGATCCTTTACGAGTAGAAAATAAGTACTGTATTCTTGCACAACCTGCAATATCAATATTATAATACTTGAATATATAGTCCCTAAGGGTATTTCATTCGAACCTCACAACCACTGTATTCTCGCAGGAGTTGATTCCTTCTTCTTATGTACAGCGTCCCTAAAAGGATAAAAGCAACACATTTCAATACAAAAGCAACTGAATATACCACTAAGTGGCAATATTTAATTCGTGCCAGCATTAACAGTAAAAATTCATGAACTCTTACGGAAATTTGGATGGTTTGGTGCTCGGTGAGCGTTGTATCGCGAATCCAAGGCGAACACCTGCTGCTTCCACAAGGCAGCCATTTGTTTGTTTCGAGTAATTTCCGGTCAAATAATATTAATCTACATAAAGAGATTTAAAAGCAAATTTGACAAAATTTAAATCAAGAAAAAAACCAAAAAACAATGTGTGATGATTCACTTTCAAAAATAACTTCCACTTTTAAGTCAAGCTATTTTGAAGTTTTTCTTTTGAGTTCCGCATCATTTCCCTACCATAATCATCTCCCCGCCCATTGACGCTTATTTCCTGCGAGAAGTGAGCAAGGAGGACGTGTCGTCGTGAAAATGCAAGCCATCAAGTGTGTTGTTGTAGGCGATGGGTAAGTGCATATTTTATTCATTTAGTTTTTAATGGTATTCATTGCTACTGCGAATGTTCTACGTCCGCCCTTCAAGCTTACTTTTTGCACCAGATCAAGGTCTCAGATTTGGTGGCGGCCAGGGAATGTGTATATACAGTAGTGAACAGACAGATATTAGTCTTTCTTACTGTACTTAGTGACCTAAAGAGTTGCCCTATTATGCAAATTTAGTAGTTATTGCCTTGCAGATGTTACTGTAGATATACATTTTTTGCCAGTTCGTCGGAAAATCATCAATTTCCCTTTAAATTTCTGAGGTTGTTATCCCTTCACTGCATAGGTAGGTGTGGGAGATAGCTTTTCGTAAGGGAGATATCTTACGCCAAGAGCTGTTTCATTGCTCTTTGACCAATATTTACGTCGTGTGGGTTTCTGAGACGTATATTTCATTTACCTCCTATTGAAATATTTTGCGGATCCTATCATTAATGTTTTCGCCATCGCTCATGATTACGTTTATGACATATCTTTTCTTTTTATAGTTAATTTTTCTTTGTAATTGAAGAAATTGGGCTCGTTATTGCTGAACTCTGCTTTTGGTTTAATCGCTATTTTCTTTATTGTGTGCGACTAGAATGAAAGCCTAGTTGAGTGACATTTACGTGTATTTCTTATATGTTTGCACTAATATTTATATTAAGATTTGATTGTAGATTTACGCCCGCAAGTTTATTGTACTGGAAGTGACAAATTAAGAAATAAATGTATTTCTAAGGGTATTTTACACAATTCTTGGACTTACAGGTTGAGTCCGTTCTATGCTTACATTTCCCTCTTACAGCGCTTGTTGTAGATTTGCCTTTCATTTGCCCTTATCTCGTTTTATGCCCTGAACTAAAGTACCTTTAGGAATTGTATAGGGAAGAGCATGCGACAGGTTCCCGTTTTCCTTTTCGTACTGACACTCACTTGATCTCATAGGAATCCTACGCGGCACTCTATCTAGTGCACTTGGCACGTCATATGGTGCTAGCATCCTAATAATGCTTACAGAGGACATGGAATGAAGTATTCCAAGATGCTTTTGAAGAGAGTCTTACCGCGTACTCTCAAGATGCTGGATTTGTTGATTGCGTGAATGTTGGATTATGTAGGCCAACGATGCGCCTGGAATTCAAATTTAGCCTCATCCTTCTCACACAAAGGCACGTTGTTATATCTACTTTCTGGACGGTTTCCAGATCTCCACAAGGTCGTTTAGATTCAGGGTGGTTCATCTGTGCCACCAATACCTCGCCGTGCAACATCTCCGAATAAAGATATTCGCGACTCACCCTTAACCCAAGTTTATCTGCATGGTTTGCAAAGATGTTAGCCTTTGGAAGACTTTTTTTTCATATTTCGGCTTTGTTTGTAGCTTTTCACGTCTGTAATATCTGGCATCAATGGCTATGATCACTATTTTAAACTCAGTTTTATCAGTTAATGTTGTCTGCAGCGAATGTTACCATATCTTTCGACCATCTGACTTCCAAACCTGATACATGAGACAGGTCATCCTTAGGTTGATGTTTTTTTCTCAATTTTTTCCGAGTCTGGTGTTTCAAGTGTGCCGTATATTTCCTGTTTTCCTCTCTATCAGATGAGTATTTCTTGTCTGAGAAAATGGATTTTTGTGTGACAGCATATCCCAATGTCAACGGGTTGGTATTTTTGCAGGCTATATTTTTTTTCGAGATTCCTCGGCTGCTCCCTTGAGCTTTCCTCTGTGGCGGCCCGCCCTTCAGTCCGGAAGTTGGTTTCGGTGTATTTTAAAGGAAGGTGACACCGCAAAAGTTGTTTAATGTTGATATTCTTTCGCAATGCCTTATCCAACTCAGTTACCACCCCTGGCTATCAATACTTTGATGTAAATTTTGTGCTCCCTTTCCATTCTTCTTATGCTTTACTTGTTTATCAAAACAAATGTCAATGCAATTCTTGCTAATGGCGTTTGCTTGGGTTTAGTTTCGGCATCATTTCACAGGGATTGAGCGTTCACAATTAAACTTCTCTCTGTGGTTTTTCGTCTTCAAATTTATGATCGAATTTGACTATCTTTTGCTTCTGTTGTGATACTTTTAGTTTCTTATCATACACCCAATCAGTTTCCAGAGAATAGTTTTGTTGGGGTCATCTTTGAGATGCTGCCGTCGTCTTCTTCGCTTTAAGATAAACATAATTGCCTCTCACACCTTTTAGTTTCCGATTTCTTTTTCCGTTCTAGTTGTTTTTGCCTATTGTTTGTGCGCCGGAAATGTTTTATTTTACCTGTTTCTACTTCTCTGTATCAGTCTGCTCACCAACGTATATCCCAAAGAGTCGCATCGGGAGCGTATTATTATTATTCTCTAGGGTATGAATTGTGTGAGGGGATATCTCCCTGTTCATTATAATTTAATTTGTTGCGCCCTTCTATATTTACACTATACCCTGTAGCCACCTATAGGGTGTGCGGCAAGGGGTGAGTATTTTTATCCCGAACATCCACTCATCAGTGTAGATGCCACCACCATTGCGCGTACTATTGCATGGCTAGGGTAACCACTCACCATTCATTCCGCTACGTACGACAGTACTTTATGGCCCAGATGCACATGAATCGTAAATTTAGGCGTAGAATGAATGCTACCGACGCATCGACGATTTGCTGCTACTGGGGATGTTATTCGGAGATAATAAATGAAACATTATAATAAATAAGTGTTGAATACAGTCATTTTTTTCTTTCTCGTGATCCCATCGCGTTAATAATGTTGCTTCGTGTTGGAAGGAAATGTGAGTGTATCCCTTCTCGTATCTGCCTGATCCCTCCCGTCTGCTGTCGATGGCATTCGCTTGTTGTTCTCCCATTGATTCCCTGGAGGCTGGGCAGGAAATCTTCTGCGGTGGGCCCACCCCGGGCGCCAGGCGCTGCTAGACTGCAGGAGGGAGCCGCTTCTTCACCCAGTGATGACGCTATTGGATTATTGTTGAAGTGTGTGGTGCATCGTGACGGATTCCTGATCCACTCTCGTGCCGCCTATCTTCTTTTTTGGATTACAATCTGCGAGCCTGTGTCGTGTGGTTGTGTGTTGTTCGATCTCTTCGTGTGTTCGTTGGAGATGATGTGGTGTGTTTGGAGCTATCCGTTGTTTCCCGCATTTCTCTCCAATTCCCCGTCCACTGCAATTGAAGCGGTGTTGCGATGTTTCAGCGCCGGCGCCTCTCATTGATGACCACAACAAATGATCTCCCCCTGTGCCTGCACGTGACGTGAACTATCGCCGTGATGTGCTCTTTTGCCTGCCAATCTGAGTCAAGGCCACAGTGAGGGGGAGGGTCAAGGGGTTCCAACCCTCCCCGAAATGTGTGTGATGAGTTATTTGTTAAGTCCCCCCCCCCCCCCCCCCCCCCCCGGAAATGCATCCTCTCTTCAAGTACCCCCACACCCGATATGCTTGCCGTTCACGGCCTGCTTGATCTAAAAGTGCTCTACTCTCTCTGTGTGCTGCTGTTGTTCTGGGTACATGGTGACTTCCCAAGTGGTTCCTCGCCGTGCACATCGCTCCAATCTGTTCTGTCCGTCAAGATGTCGCTTCTGAGCCCCGCCTCCGCCCCTGTGCATCGTCTGCCATTCCGAGGTCCCTCCACTTCTGACGTCCGCCACTATCCGACTGCTTCGCTCGATTGTGCAGTGTGGGGTTCCCCTGATTTTGAATACCGCTGAGGAATTATAAGGCACATGCTATTGCATATCGGAATCCTTGCACTTATCCTCGAGATGACTCCATAGGCGAATATTGGGAAAACATCCGCTAATAGATAGATTCTCCCAATTGAACCTGAGGTGTGCTTCTAGTGTGTTTTGATTTTGTTTTGGTCCCTAATAATCCTTAAAAAGTGACTCTTTTTTATTCTTATATCTCTATAACGTGTTTAAGTGGATGGGAATACTTACCGGGCACTCTTACTTGTTACTGCACCTTTGCGAGTCATTAAAATAATTGTTCATTTGCTTGGGGACTGCTTTCGTATTTTCGTACTCTTCTGTCTTTCTTGGATTGTAATGTCTTATCTTCTATCATCATTAAGTTTCTTCGTGCCCCTTCCGTCAACCTGCTTTTGCTGAGTTAATTTTCAGCATTCATAGAAATGCGCATGCCGCTTAATGCCCTGTCGTCGTTTGCTTTGAACGCAGAACTGCTCACTGTAGGGACGTTATAAAGATGAGTTATTTTTTTTTTAAGTTGAGTTTCGTGTGCTTGGATGATGTATCTGGTCTATGATTATTAGCATTTTTGTCAATATTGTGACTTCAGGTCGCGATTTTTCTTGCCCAGATACACAAGGATGTTTTGAGCTGCGTGTGTGTTGATAATGCATTAAATTGGGTATTTGTGCCAAGTTAGGAATTTATCTGCTTCTGGCTGAGGTTAATTCCTTCGAATACTGAATTTAGCTCGATTTATGACTTCAAAGTATTTTCTGCTTTGTGAAAGTAAAAGTGTGGACATATTTGGGCTTTTCCCAATGTTATGCTCATTAGTTCAGCATATTTAGTAAATAGAGTTACTACGAACTCGTCCGGCTGCACCTAGACTACGCCGATAGCATACAGGTTCAATATTATTCAATACGTGAACCAAATAAAAAACGAGGGATGGCAGCGGTACGCAGCTTGCACAAGAATTGGGTTGGAGGCCGCTAGAGACTCAGATGCCCCTAACCCTTTCCTAGATGAGTTGATGACGTCTTCATTCCGTGGCAGTCGCCGCTTCTCAGCTACCCCTCGTTTTTTACGCTCTTTTGAGTAGTTTCCGTCATTTCCCAAAAGGTTCTCCAATGACCTAAAGTCAAATGAGTCTGAACTCCTGCGTGGGGGCGACGGAAGCGTATTTTTTACATGCTTTTTCTTCATTCGCTTCGTCATCGATGGAGTGTTGTCATTGATTTTTAACCCTCCTCTCATTGTCGGATCGGCTTGGCATTTTCAGTACACATTGCCACCACATGACGATACCTTCTTACTCTATCCCTAGGTCTTCAGAGGCCGTTTGAACCTCAGTATTTGGCAATTGAAATGATCGCTCAACTGTAAGCCTAAGTATGATTTCGGTTCTGAGTGAACGACCGTGTGTTCCCTTAGCACTCCTCCCGTCTTGAATCTCTGATGCATAAGTAAAGACATGCGGATTTGTCAGGAGAGGGAGGAGGTGAGTGCGATGGACAAACTCTCTTGAAGACGCTTGATTTTCGCGAATTGCCGTCGTTATATGCGCACCACCCATCACCTGAGTAAATAACCCATACTTTGCCTCATCGTGTTTCTTCTCTTCTCCTAGCTTCTCGCCAGCTAGGGAGGAATGCGAGATCACGAACATGGGGTGTATAGACTCTACTGAAATACTGTTGTTATTGGTGATTGTATTAAACCGCTCAAGAACGGCAGATAAGTTTCTCGGGTTTTCCACCGGTTGATGTCGTGTCGGGAGACATGGACGACATCAACCGGTGGAAAACCCGAGAAACTTTTCTGCAACTGATACGCCGGGAAAACCTAAGATCATACATACGCTCAAGAACTGGTTTTCGCTCATGTTATCTCTTCATGTTAATGGCCGTCTATTTCTAGTCACAGTGATTTTCAATCCGATTTCATTGCAAGCATTTCGCAATAAAAGCGCACCATCCTTGTAAGTGGTGGGAACACTTCGTTAAAATTTTGCCTAACTCTGCATTAAACCGTGAATCGAGTGTTGGAAAGAGGAGAAACGGAAAGAATTGCGGGCCCACCCTTGTTTCGCCTTTCAAACATCTTGGTATTCCTGCGGCACTTCACTTTGTTTCTCGAATCGTAGCGGCTGGTGATCTCGCAGAGAGAGAGAGGGAGGAGACAAATCTCCGTCGTACTCGATAAGTATCGTGTGCGTATCGAAGTGCGTCCACACGTTTCATGGCTGCAATGTTTTGACCGCCACAGAGGAGCTAAATTTTATGAAATGCGAATGCGTTTGGAATACGAAATTTAGCCTCCATTATTAAATGAGGAAAAGGGCATGTAACTGAAAAGAAGGTTCTCCTTCCCGTTGATGTAAATGGCTAGAAGCAGAAGGGTAGAAGCATCCATTGAGTTCACAGTCTCATAATTTACTGATAAAACCTTCAGGCCTTACTCTGTGAAACCTGTTCAACGAACAGGTTTCACAGAGTAAGGCCCACACAGTGTTCATGGTAGAAAATCTTCAGAAAATGTGGCAACGTTATGAAACTCGGATCTTACTCAAGTAACGTGAATCTTATTAAGTTTGTTTTTTTTTACATCCGTGAATAATCCTTCCAGTTTGTGGATAGAGACAGCATACTTTTTTGATCGGCACTCCTGAACATAGTGGTTATGTCTAGGCTTCATGGTAAGTCACCGTAATATCCGCAGTATATTGTGGAATAGTTTTCATACTGGACCGCGCGTAGGTACCCTAAGGAATTTATGCGTCCTATGTGGCAAGTTCGCACTTCTATGTATGGATAACTGGGCTTTATAGTATATGGATTTTTGGATCCCAGGACGATAGGCAATGGAGGTCTTCGGTGACACCTGTGATAGGATTGTTCGATTCCCAAAGGGATGGCACGCTGGTCAGGGCACTTCTGCTTTAGATGCTCACTGTGATGAGCCGTGCAGGTCTGTAGATGTGGCGAGAGGGGCCCTTATCACCTGCGAAAGGGCCCTCATTTCTAAGAGGGGGAGGGGCAGGCGTGTCTAGGATCTTCTGTTTACCTCCCTCCGCTTCTCCTCGAGATAAGATAACAGCCAACGCTTGCAGCTTCATCTAAAGTGTTGATTCCCTGGGTGTGAAGGGTGAATAGTCGTCGTGTTTCTGTACTAATGAACACAGTTGACTTATTTGGATCGAGTCCAAACATATTTGCTCGAGGGAACTCCTTTATCGGGGAGATTTGAGTACTTCAAACGTCACTTCACCATCCTCGAATTCTTCGACAGGTGGTACTGCTGTTTGTCATTCTTTCAGACTTTTTAAAAATAATGTTGGAGCTCTTGTGTGACTATTTGGTATGGTTATAGTAGCTTTCCATTTCTCTGCTGTTGGCTTTCATGGAGACTAGCCTTACTAGAGAGAAGCCATCTCTTTCGGCGGGTGTGCTGATGACGTTTCTTCGTCGTTTGTTGGATATCGAAAAGAACTTTATTCCATGAGTAATTTACTTCAACGCCATACGGTTTAGACGCGACGCGTCATAATAGGAGGTGTATCTCCGCTTACATCAGTTGCAATCGCAGTAAATGGTGGTGTGGGACATAAGTGCATTATTTCTCCTATTATATGCATCTTGACGAGAGTGGGGTGTTGAATATAGTTTTGGGCGGGGGGAGGATACTAGGGTTCAAACCCCGCCCCCCCCTCTCCCGTGAATGGATTGGCGGTTGTTTTGCTTCCCCCTCCTCGACTGCAGATAAAAAATGTTAGGCCACGGCCTAGACGTACCTGTTAATGGCAACGTGAGACATTTTTAAATCCTTTCATGTGACGACTTTCTTCGATCCATTGCGTAATTTTCGAGTCTGGTCAGCTCAGTTTGGTGGGTGCGTAGGGGGAGGAGGTTTGGTTGTCAGAGTGAAACTAGAATGTGGACGAATGGGTGATATTATTGAGGGCGGGGAAGGAGGACAAAAGTGCTATTGTTGGGGTGGTGCAAAAATATCTATTTATCATGTTTGCGGGTGCGTATTAATATTATGACGTTGTTTCATTAGGATTAAAAACAAGGAAAAGTAAGGTGATGCTAATGTTGCTATGAACAGCATAAGGTCCTCTAATAATCTCTCTGGAAGCCTCATAAGTCTGCCTTAGAAATCCGAATATTCCGTGGGCTGCCCATCTGCAAGGCCAAGGACAATTTTCGGTAATTTGGACCATGTTTCGCCTCATAAGCCTCGGTGTCTCAAGGCTACAAAAGGTACAGATGACTTTTTCGAACGCGATTCGGTAGGGCCAAATATATTGCGATTATGTCGAATTTTTTTCTGAAAGTTTCTTTCCTAAAGTAATTACTACAAAGAATTCGTCGTATTAAAAAAAATAATTGTTTTGAATCGCCCTGATGTCGGGTAGGTATTGCAGTGTCTCCCACGGCAGCTTCTTCGTCTTCTTTTTCTCTTTAGGGCGGGTGGCAAAGTCTCAAGCAATGAATGTCCCTCATCAATCGTCGTCTCAATGAACTAGTCCCAACTCCCAGATGACTGCTCGTCTCATTAAAACATTGGCAAATGGCAATTCATTCAACAGTTGTACCTGGTGGATGAGTTCCACCTCATGTTTCCTTGTCTATTATTCTAGTGTGGGGAACCGCTTTAAATCCCCTTCCTGCCTTCGTTCGCGTTGCCTCCGTGGGCTGTCGTGTACGGCAGTGGGCGGCTTTCGCCCTCCACGCCTCCTCGCGGCCGTGCCCTTCTCATTCGGACGATGCTGTTTCGTCTCGTGGGTAACTCACCTCCTCCCCTCAGAAATAGACGCGAATTAAGAGAAGCCAAAAGACCACCTGATGAATAGCCAGTCCGCTGTGGTCTGCTGTCTTGCAGAATAAATACTCGCTGAGTTTATATCTGTCTCCATCTTGCCGATGTGCTGACGTCCTACGGTTTGGTGTTTCCGTGAAAAATGAGATGCAGGACGAACTGTTTATTACCGTTGTTCGTCGTATGATTGTGCGTGCTCATTCCATTGCGTTTCACACTGCATGAGGTGAGGAGGATCGTGTGAAATAACCATTGTATTCATTTTTGAATGCTCAAAAGTTCTGCAGTTTGTATTAAACCGATTCGGAATAGTTTAATAGTTTAAATAAGAGCAATTTGAGCACGGTAATGTCTCATGAATGGATCCCTGGCACCGATTAAAGCGCATAATTCCATCACGGCTTTACTGGTCAGGGATTATTCGCTGCATTCCAATCACAATCTCTCCAAAAAAGTAGTATTACGATGAACTATTGATCATAACGCGTGTTTTTTTTGTCACTCCGCCACAGTGTTTCGTTTTAATTTTGCGTCTGTGTATCTTGTTATTCCTCTTGTGCGCTGTTTTAGGTCTCCTCTCTCTTTCTCCGTCCTTAACGTGATGCGGCTTACCCCCAGATATTGTTTCTAAGGAGCGTTTAGCTGCTTCTCTATTTCGAACTTCTTGTTCGGTTATATTCGCTACGTGGTAGACTTCCTAACGCGGGTGGGATCTTGTTATTTATTCGGTTTTTTTGTCTTCGGTTTCTTTCATGTCAACTTTAGAATGGTAATACAGTGTATATTAATTACACTTATTGCACTGGCGCCCTTCTTATATGCATATGTGCATGGGAAATCGCTCTGATTTGATTTTTTTCTCTGCAAATATAATTCGGATGACATATGGACGAGGAAAGGATAAATTACTTGAATTCCCTTTGATAGTTCTTTCACCTGCACTATCCTTTCGATCGAATATTCCCATTTAAAATAAGGCTTGGGAGTCACATCGTTTGGAGGCCGCGGACGGGCTATAGAGCGTGGCCTAAACTGCTTCCGTGCACCGCGGTCATCACATATTGCATTGTTTAGACTGTGTTGGGTGCAGTGATTTGCTGGTGTGGATCTGGGGCAGAGAGAGAGAGAGCTCTACGGCGAGTAGTCAGTTGGTGGCCGTACATTGCGTCAGCTCTTGATTCGCTCACATCACTCGGCCGCCTCCGCACTCTTCCAGATGCTCACGGAGTTGACCTTCCTCTCTGAATTGTGCGTGACTTCACGTACGTTCTTGTGTCAACTCTGCTCGTGGGATTGGAGGGAGGGTGCGAACGGAGAAGGACTGAAGCGAAGCCAACGGAAACATATTTAGTCATTTCGTAATGGGGTCATTCACACACACCCATAATTGCAATGCGTTACATTCGGAATTGGAATGATGCAAGTGAAATAATGTTGCTTCTCCCTCTGTCCCAAGTGACGCTGGAGTTGCAATAAAAAAATTATTAATTCTAAAACTTACATCATCACGAAAATAAATAGGGGTCAGGTTGGTGAGGAGGATGGAGTGTTGGCTTCCTACACTGTGGGTCCGGGTTCTAATCTCTGCGCTGGCGTTCAAATCTCCCTGCTTGTGTGCTTTGCAAAGGGGACCTCAATCACAGCACTCCGCCCGTAAGATGGGAGTGAAGGCTTGATCCCTTCGATGTCTCTCCCTGGCCGCCTCCAACTGTGCCGATGATCTTAGCTGTCGCCAGCCTCCTCCTAATGCATCCTCCGTAAGAATAAAAAGTCGGTGAACAGCCCTTGTAATTGCTTATTTTCCCGTGAAATTGGGATTGCTCTGCCATTCAGAGACGCGATCGGCGACTTTTGTATGCTCATATATTCGCGATGGGTGTCGCCACAAGTCGTGCATTGGTTGGAGAATCCTCTATAGTAATATTTGTGGATATGAGTCATTTTCAAAGTCCCGCCAAAAATCAGAGAGAGGGGGGATACGCGAAAGCGAAGCTGGAGTCCGATATAGTACTTAAAGTTTTTACGAAGAGCGAATGTGATGTATAGATGTGAGGTAATCCACATAAGTCTCACCATCTGCATCATCGCAGTCTCGATGCACACTCGCGGTGGGCGACAACGCATCTAGTAATTTAGTGGGCAATCCTATGCTGTTGAGTAATATTTGAGGCGCGGAGTCTGCTTTGAGTAAGAGCCGATTTCATAGGAAATCCGCGTCATTGCTTCTTCTGTGTCGTCGTGGACGTGTGTGTTGGTTGCTTTGGTGCGTCCCACGCGCTGTGCGTGTCGAGGCAAACTCTTTTCAAACTTCCATCCTCGGCTCTCTATCTTCCCACTCGGATGTGGGTGTTGGACGCCGTGTGCGAGTGGGCGGGGTCCGCACTCGGTGGTAAAAATAAGCAGCACACGAGCGAGTTTGGGGGGCTCCATCGTCCAAGAGAAGCAACATATGCAATGAAGTTAATACCTGCGTTAGGTCTTATCCTTTTAAACATCCTCTACCTCGTATTATTGTCAATGCTACTAAAAATTACGAATTTGATGTCCACAACGCATTGCAAACTTCGAAACCAAGTGATTGGTCCACCCGTTACAATGTTTTTGAATCGCTAAGTTTTCGTAGAAGTGGTGGAAATGCATTTCATCCCAGCTTTGCCTGATGTACGTCATTAAAGAACAATGCGTCCCAGATTTCGCGACAGAGGATGTGGGGATCAGTCGGGATTTGAAATTCCGTTAATTTGGCCAGCTTCCGAGCTCATTTTTCTTGCCCCATTGCCGCCATTGACCAATTATAATCTAATCTATCGCTAATGTGGTTTAATGCTTTATTGACTATTTTTCCTATTAAGCACCGTTGTTCACTTTGTCGAGAGAAATGAAAATCACTCATGAATTTTCGAATTTTAGGGATTAGCGTCCCATGCGGGAGCTGAATTATTTCCTCGGGTTAACTACAGGGACCCTCTCTCCCCCGCAATCGTGTGTGAAAAGAAGTCCCTGTGAAATCCTCCTTTATTTATGCGTGACATTTGCCAAAAAATATCATTTAGCACCGATAGATTGATTTTTTCATTTCGAATTTCATCCTTAGTGCATGCAACTATGGCCCCGTGCGCGTGACTGTGCACAAAGTCACTTGTTCCACGTTTATTTACGCCATTAAAAACGTCTTGCAACTTTTTCCACTTTCCAGTGTCCCAGTAAAAACAAATTGGTTATAAATTGAATTAAGAAGTGGTGCTAGTGATTTTGAGAGAGATGAAGGAAAATTGAGTTTGTAAATACGTACGGGGATGTGGAGAAGGGATCAGGGTCTGAGGTGAGGAATGAAGTAGGGAGGGGAGGCGGAAGATAAGTGAGCGCTGCGATGATCTTCGGGAAGTTACTAATTGATAGTGATAATGTGGAGTGGGGTGGGAGAGTAGAGAGCGAAAGATTTTACAAAAGTAAGGAGTTGAGGACAGTTTTTGGTGGGGTAGAGGATGTGGTAGATTAAATTTTGGTCACTTAAGCCGTAGATTAGGAAATAATTTGTAAGGGGAGATAAGTCCGAGCAGCGTTAGGGGACGCATCGCGTGTTTGAGGGACACTGTATTGTGCATTTTTTATCTTCATGTCCCCGTAAACGACGTATAGTACACAGACAAGCACTTACATCAAGGGATTTGAACAAGCAATAAAGGTGGACTATCACAAACACCCATGCCCTGGGCAGGATGAACCTACTTGCGGGGCTCGAACCCACGACCTTCGGTTAAGCAGGCGAGGATTGCCCCGCCGAGGCCAACTTAATTATGAGGGCGCAACCGGGTATGAACCGGGGACCTCTTGATATGCAATCGAACGCTCTGCCACTGAGCAATAGCCTCGTAAGACAAGGATTTATAGATTTCAAAGAGCTAGAGGATGGAGGTGGCGTCGTCCAAACGGGAGGGGAATTTGTTAACACGGGAATAACAGTCTTTAAAAATAACTTTGAGGGTATGGCCGTCTCTCGCCATGAGAGCCCCCCACCCCCATTCATTTACAGTTCCCTGTTTCCCCTGTCCGCCCCTGTTGTTGCAATTGGGGTGGGGGAGGCGATTGAGGATTGACTTTGGCCCGCAGCGTCCCCGGTTTCTATGGAGACGGATGCAGCGTCTCCTCCCTCCATTTCTCTGGCCTATTTAATCTTCTCTCTCTTTTAATTCGACCACCACCACGATGCGTCATGGCGACACGTTTACGGCGCTGCCTTTTTCCGCTATTCTGGCCCTTCGGACGTGCATTTCTACATTGAGCGCTTCGGATTGTTTGTGTTCGATGATCGGTCAGTTATTGTTGGCCTTAGGGCATGGGTAGGGGTCCATGTGACAGCTTCATCGAAAAGAGGTTCTTCCCAGTGCTGGGAACCACAAATTGTTTGCAATTCGTCAGTGCTTTTTCAAGTCGGCTCTTTACTTTAAGTTAATTTCATGTGGAGGCCCCTTCAAAAACAAAATATGTTTCGAGTTGAAACCGTCATGGAGTAATTATTCTCAGTGGGACACTGATTTAAAAAGCGAATCTATTTGCCAATTAGTTAACAAATTAAAACCAAACCATTGTAGGTTTTCATTTTTTTGTGCCGTTCCTATCCTCTGTTCCCTAGGTCACCCCCCACAAGTGACATCCGGGGGGTCGAAACCCGTTCGGTCGTGTTTGCAACATCGTAGCGTGAGTCAGCATGTCATTGATTCCACGTCTATTCTTATCGTATCATATGCTCTAGGCAGATAAAATTCAACACTGTCAGGAGTAACTTGCTGGTACTTATACAGTTTGGATGCTGTCTTAAGTACTTAGCACCTCTAAGTTATCCTGTGCCCTTGTAATTTTCTGCAGAGGTCAGCCGGCTTCACCCATCTAGGGCCTCATTAGGTCACTCTCCGTCGGTTTCAACTGAAGATGCCCAAAGTGGAAAGTTCCATATTGAAACGAATATCATAATTTCGTACTGGAACTGGTTTATTGTACCTGGAAAAATGTAGTTGTAAGTAAATCGATCAGCATTTTCCACAAGTGCTCTCTGCTGTGTGACGTGTTCCGACTGATCAGAGCAGGATCCGTGCCTCCCTCTCGACCGATCCCTCTTGTCGACGGATTGTCCACTTACAGCGGAAGATGTCGTCTTGAAATTTGCGTGGTTAAAAGACTGGACCTTGGTTAACAAGTTTGACTGTCTCACATTTGAAAATTTTACCTCTCAGATTTTTTTTATTTTTGAGATACTGCCAAATTTTGACCGAATGTTTACTCCATGTGCCCTAAAAAAATCAAGATTAGAGGGTAAGTTGTAAATTATTAATTCCTCACCATTTACGACAAAATATCACTGGTCGAGTGGGAAGTATGTGTTCTCTTAAGTCATCATCTGAAGTACTCATTAAGTGCACTTGATAATGACTATTATGTGTGCCATTTGTCGCCTTGTTAGTCTTATTTGTTATCCTGTGCTGGAGTGTGATTCCGCCTGCCGACCCTTGTCTTCGACAGTTCCCTCGGGGTCCTCATATCTCCCGATATCTGTTTCTTGTCTTCCTTTTGCCTACCCCCTCCCCGATTGGTGGCGTGATGTGATTGGCTCCCACGCTCCGTGCGACCGTCGCGAGCGCGTGTCTTCGTGACCGCACGTGAGAGCGCGGAGTGACCCACCCACGGCTATCCGTGGCAGTGCATACCCGATCCTCCATCCCTGTAGCTATATGCACACACTTGATTGAACTCCGTTAATAGTAGCTACTCTCTCCGCTTCGACCTTGGGATGGCCGATGCATTAACCGTGCGCATATTCTCATGCCAGGGAAAATATTACTAATAAGATGGTTGGCTGCTTTCAGATTCTCTCCCGCGTCTGTTTATCCCATGTCGCCTGAGATGAACAGATGCGGGAGAGAACCTGAAAACAGCCACTCATCGACACCACTCTGCCGAAGCCTTCTTTCCAATTATTAATGAGAGTTAATTACGAGTGCAGTTTAATTGGTTGGATGGTTTTTCCTTATTTTCGTTTTAACCGTGCCTTTTTCGGCCATAACGTCAGTTGAAAATCTCCTGGGTTTGAAGACGGGAACTAATATTTCTGTTTGTGTATATGGAGCAGTAAAGAGCTTATTGCTGTCTACACAAACATTTAGGTTTCTCTGCGTCATATTTTTGGCGATCCTGCCTTGGTTTGGTTGTCTTCATCTCTTTTTCATGGTGGTAGTGAGAGGTAGTTTTTCTTCTGTTATTGAATTTCTAACTTAAGCAATTTTTTTAGCTGTGTTTCTGAGGGAGACCCCTTCTATAGCTATTATTCTCAGCTCACGTGTGTTTGTCATAATTCACTATCATGTGCATGTTAGCTTTGATATATGATGTTTAATTATAATTTGCCATTTTCTTGCTCTTTTGCACTGCAATTAAACCATTTATTCTTGGTTTACGTGTATGTTCCTATCTTTAATTTTTACTCTGCTCCTTCCACTTCTGTGTTTTATGACTAAATTACTCAACGCGGTCGTCAGACCCAGTGGGCCGCGTGACGTCAAAACCAATGCTCTCTGTACGCTCCTCATCCGGGGCTTCCATTCATTGCATATCTTCTATTATGTTTTCCATCCACCTTTTCTTCGGACGTCCTCTCGTTATTCCTCCCGAAGGGGCATTATAATTAATTAATTTAGGATATGTTTCGTTATTTATCCGTCCCAATGCCATCTCCTGCTTTTTAATAATCCCTCTATAGTTTTGTTGCCTACAGTTTTTTGTATATAGTTAAGGATTTTGTCGTTTTCTCCATTCACCTGTTAATTCGTCCTGGACTGGACCATAAGCCTAAGCGCCTTTCCTAAGCGCCCGTCTCTCAAAAAACTACTAATTAGTTCAAGTCTTGTTTTCTTGTGCTCAGGATTAGGTAACCACAAATAACTACGGGGAAGATTATTGTCTTGTGCCGTTTGTGGCTAAATAATCCCAGCCCTCTGTACTTCAGCTAAATAATGTTTGTGGCTAAATAATCCCATGAATCCCAGACCTCTGTACTTCATCGCTCTCCTTCAGCGCGACGTCTGAATTTCTTCATTACCCTCTGCTAATGGAGGATATGCCCTCGCCTTAACGTTGCAAAGGGGAAAAGTATAAATGCGTATGAATGAGAGAAGAGTATCGTTCGGAATGTGGTAAATGTACGTATGACTCGTGTGAATCGTTCCTTTTGGTGATTGGGGACGAGAGAGATGTGGTGGGGCCGCTTCTTCCATAGAATCCCACCCCTCCCTTTAACCCCTCCCCCCTTCCCGCCCACTTCCCCTTCGAGTCCTCGGCCAACGCCTCCAATTATGCCTTCCAAGGTCCTCCTCGCCGTCCCGTGCTCCATTTAAGGCCTCGTGCTCTTCGCATCCGAGGACGGGAAGACGCTCTTAACGGGAAGGACAACAGATTGCGGGAGACGGAGAAGAAATTACTGCCGCACATGTAAACGGATTTACAGAAGTAACTCGTGACGCTGACGGTGAAGCGATCCGAATTTCGCGAGGGTATCAGCTTTATTTATTGCTATAAACCGAAATTCGTGTATGATGTGATATTATCTATTGACTTACTAACTTGGTGCTATTCCTCGCCGTTGAATGTACATTGATAGTGAAGGGAATGGATCGTTCTGCATTCATCATCGCAGCGGTGGACGCTTTTGCAAATCGATTGAAAGGCGCCCTCAGTGGCTGCATAATTGTCGCTTCTCCTGGACGGCGAAAGAGGCCTCCTGTTCTCTCCTTGTGTTTATTCTTTGCCGCTCCGTGTAAATGAGCGCTCCACGATCGGCATTTGTCAACCCTCCGTGTGTGTGGTCGGCTCTTTTTCCCTCACTTGTCTCCTGCCGTGAGCATTTCACGCCCGTGTCGACGCGTGTTTATTTTCGTCCCTCACCCCCTTTTGGGCTATGAAGTGTACCTATCAATTTTTGGAAAATTTCCGTTTATTGACATATTTATTATATGTCCCTTGAACGCATTAGTTATGGTTGTTTCGCTCGGTAAATATTGTAAAACACCCAGCAATTCGGTGATGTGACAGTGGGCGGAAATCGAAAAAAGCTGGCCAAAACATCTATGGAAGAATTTTTGGCTAACGTATGGCTAATAAGTGGTGATTCTAGAAGTTTTTGATCTGAGGAATCCAATTTTAGTGTTTTTAGGACTCTATCTCTACAAAAAGACGCTCTAAAAACAAAATGGCGGAGAGGCCGTTTTTGCGGCATCCGATGGGTTGGTCTAATTTCTGGAAATCTACCCCAAATATTTTTCCATCAGTTTAATTATTTGATATTTACTTCATAAGTCTTCTATTTGCCATACGAATTAGCAGTTTAATAACTTTCTCATGCAAACAATATAGTAAACTCCTAAAGATTCGAGGATGAGATTAGTTCTATATACATAGAATGGGGAGGATTAAAGTTATTAAACGCATTATCATATTTGAGTTTTTATTTTTATGTATGAAATAAATATAATATGAACGATAAAAACATCAAGAAGGTTTATGAAAAGTCAAAATCTAGGTATGATCCAGAATCTTCCTCTTTAGCATCTGAATCAATTTCTTAAATATATGGGTCGGATAACAATAAAATATATGGGTCGGATGTAAGAAGTATTCCGTGAAAAGGTCGTGATTAGTGGCTAGTCTGTATATTTTTCCTGAGTGATGCTCTCTAATTCGTCTAATATCTTTATTCCTTGCTTCCAAGGCCTCCTCGGATAGCTGGCCAATACGAATAATTGCGTCCTTAATAACTGCCGCATCGTGAATCAAAACTTAATGCACATTAGGCGGCATATAGAACCCGAATAAATTTTGGTCGTGGAACAACAATATTTTGTTAATACAGCCTCATTTATTTTGCAGCTAACAGATAGCATTTCATGCTGCTCGTTTCTGCCAATGCATCGCATACCTACAAAACCAAGCTATGAAAGAATTTAGATATAAATTGAAGAGTAAACACTTGATAAAAACTAGTTATTATTATTTGCTTTATATGCCATATCTTCCCTTCAATCACTATTACCAATAATTTGAAAGTCAACAAAATACTGTCGATCTGAATTGGTCAAAGATTCTTTATCTGCTCACTAATATACCTTTCTTCTTCCACGGAAACCTCTCTCGTTACTCGGGTCCATTGAATTGTTATTGGTCTACAAAATCTGGTCGAGGATGGGCGAGGATAAGACCATAAAGATTTACCTGTATCAAAAAACTCTATCATTTACGTTTCAGAATGAGAACGTTGCGTGGTGCTAATACTACTATTTCCAAAAGTGCTTACCTTATGTAGTGTCTAACAAGTGAAGTGGTACAAGAGAGGTCGCGAACTAGCTTTCGTATCTTACATTAGGTTTCTCACATGTTTGCTTGAGCTGGGAAAGGCCAAAACTTCCGTCAAAACCCCATTTACATATTAGGATGGGTTTTTGGGGCAGTCTTTCATTAAAAACTTGAGTGAAGATATTATCCTTGAGGCTGTGTGATTTAATAGAGACTGCAAGTTAACTTCACATTTTTCCTCAGAAATAGATATTCCCTCAGGATATGCTGCACTTTTTACCAAACTGATTTGGTCGTAACTTGAGTATGTTTTGTGGCCATGATTTCTCGCCGTTTCACGAATTAATGTATTCTGCGCCTTTGTCAGATGGCCCGCTACAATAAGGGAAATAGCCTCTTCCCCCGATAATTCTGTTTGAGCTATTTCTTTCCTTCTCCATTTGTCAAGCATCCCCCTGGTCCTGGTTGGTGTAATTGTTGTTGCTTATTTAACAATTTTTTCTGCAGCATCATCTCCTGTGGCACGTAACTGCATTGAAGTTGACACACATAATTCCTCTTTCGAAGTGCTGCTTCTCACATTCTTCTTTTTTCCTTCTTTTGGACCTATGACTTGCTCTCTCAAAAGGCGTCAATGGTCTTCCTCCACGAGTAACCAATATTGAGTAAATAATTTTAGGAAAAGGCAGTTTATGACCAATACTCCTCGCACGTGCCCCTAAATTTTTTTGCACGCAGGTACCAGTTGCCGTTGTAGGCAAAAGACGGCAAGGGACTAAGGGCTATTTATTGCCGTCTGGTTGAACCGCGGGCAGGGTCTGAACACTGCGGACTTCTAGGAAAGGATTAAAACACAGGAGCTGGGAATAGCCCAAAAAGGATTAAAGGGAATATGTGGAAAATACAAAGTGTACAGCAAGTGTGATTACAATCTCAGTTTTCCAAGGAATTGGACTAACAGAACACCCTGTCTCGAGCGCTGCGACGCCGCTCCGCTAAGCGCCTGGCGTTATTTTACATTATTCAGCAAAGTGGAAAAGTTGCAAGTATGCGCAGGACTTTATCGTTCCATTACATAGAATAAACATCACTCTACCTGTTGATGATAATATCTCCGCGGAGATAAGTAAGTTTATCTCTGATTTAGTTAAAATTTAAACGAAAAACAGTTAATTTTTAATTAATATATAACGGCCATTCGGAAAGTGTTGTTTTCCACGATGAATAGCATAATAGTATCTAAAAGATATATATTATCGTTGTGTATTCGCCAATAGAACAATATTTATGTTTTGTTCACACACCAGGGCAACAAACATGGAGATATTTAAAAAAAAAACGTAGATTTGGAACTTCGCTATTTTTTATCACTTTTCGAAGGATATTACACATATAAAGAGCATAAATAAATTTAAAAAAGTTAACGTATTTGGAAGTATAGACATTCTAAAACAATACTACGCAACTTTGGGATTTAAAAAAATAATGAAAAATTGGGGTTTTGGCCAGCTTTTTTCGATTTCCGCCCACTGTGCGCGTGTTTATTTTCGTCCCTCACCCCCTTTTGGCCTATGAAGTATACCTATCAATTTTTGGAAAATTTCCGTTTATTGACATATTTATTATATGTCCCTTGAACGCATTAATTATGGTTGTTTCGCTCGGTAAATATTGTGTACACCCAGCATTTCGGTGATGTGTAATTGTTTCAAGGTCGAGTTTCTAGTACTTCAAGTCATTTCATGTTGCATGGTGAGGCAGTCAATAATACACTTCATCATGAGAGCAGTTCCGATTCGATCCCGCGACCTGCGGTTTCTGATACTGCGACTCCACCTTCTCCCCTTTCGTCGCATCTTGTTGGCGAGGTCGGTGGCTGTGGTAAAGTGACAGTTCGACTTAATAAAGGGCGTCCTAATTATTGTTGAATGCCGAGGTATTTATTGTACTCTTCTGATTTTTATCGATGAGGAATAGAGGCGCCATGTTCTAGAGGAAAATAGCCAACTAGCCCTTTCCGCCCCGTAATTATTGCCATTCACTGTGTGAAATACAGACTCCTTTTTGCTGTTTTAGTTCATCCTCATCATAATTCAACAATTCGAGGTTTCGCTTGACGCATTCCTCTTTCGATTGTTTTCATCAAGCCATCGTGCCTCACGATGCAGCCAACTAAGTTGTCCCATCTTCTCCTTAAGGTTTTTGGAAGACTCATCTTTTCCCCCGCTCTTCTTTGCTCTTCCTCTTCATTTCTTCAGTCGATCCGTCCATTTGTTGTAGTTACCTCTTGGAAATTAAGTTCGTATAATGCGTTGGGCCCGGTTGAGGAAGGAATATGCCTAATTGCCAAGTTTTCAAGTGATTTATTTATTTAAACGGACTATATAATTCCAAGTAATTTATTTACTTAGTCGGAAGTTAAACGCCGACTAAGAGTTCTTTGGAAATCTGTGTCCAATCCATTGTTCCCAAGTGATTGCTTGGAAGTTCTTCGAAGGCAGCAGCCCCACCTCCTCGATGGAGCCCCACCATAAAATATCTCCCTTCGCAGTGAAACTGCTGCTCGGACGGGTGCGTGGGAGGAAGGGGAGGAGAGGCTTGCGGCCCTCGCGCTTCACTTGTTTGACGCTTTAATCGTAGGCATAAGCAGATACGACCCGTTATACGCTTTGTATGTTGCACGCACTGTTTATAGTAGAAACCAGTGGCGTAACTAGGATTTGGCGATGGGAGGGGATGTTGAATACGAAATTTTGCTTTATTGGGTGTATTAATTTAAGTAATGTAAGAATTCGGTAGCTATGCAAATAAACTGTTAACATTCTCAATTTAGAGAGGCCCAATTCAAATATGACCCTTAATACATCGTATTTCAAACAGTTAAGATCGCTGTGATGCTATTTCTTCTGGGGCCCTGTCCCCCTCATCCCTCCTCCCCTCCGTTGCGTGGCAACTGAGGATGCCATTCGTCGCATGCCTCTCATCTATTTCTTTCGAGACGGGCGTGTGACGACAGCGGTTCAGATCAAGATCCTGGTGGACAACAGTTTTGAAGTTGGGAGTAGGAGCTGGTCCCACTAGCAACGCATCTGTTGTTGTTTGCATGGTCGAAGGCATACGGAATGGCGAAATGAGTCTAGACCCTCACTCATCTTCTTGTTTGCATCGCAATAGTCGGTGTCCCTCGCGTTCATTTAATAATTTTGTTTTGTTATCATTCTTTATCCTTGAAACTATTTTAGATATTAATGACATAACTTAACTGAATAAGTGCAATAATTCTAATTATCATCCATCTTTTCCTCTTCGCAAATATTCCATGCATAAATAGTAGAATACTTTTTAACTGCAATAATTTATGACGTAATACTGCTGTCATTTTTCCCGAACGCTTGGTGTTCGAATCTTTTTTCTCCTTTTTGTTGACAATTAACCATCGATTCTTGATATCTTAATATAATTGTAAAATTGTGTATTCGCTATGCTTCTTTTCGTGCTGTGCCAAACAGTTGATCATTGCGACTCTTCCTCGGATTAATTTCAAGTGCGCCTTTCCCTATAAATTGCAGTTAAGACGACTCTTGAGGAGAGACCCTCGGAGTAAGATAACTATGTCTTTATTTGTTATCTGTCACCTGAATTGGCGTAAATATATTTCTAGAAAGTTCTGTTTATTTAGTTACAGTAAGTAGTAAGTTTGCCTCAGCTTTTAGCCTCTCAATCCTGACGAACTCAGCTTCCCGTGAATGAACCAGATTCCTCGTCTTTGCGTTGCTCACGCCTAGATTAGCACCGTTCCAAAGAAGGGCATACAAGCCATTCCTCGCATATCCCACACGATTTTTCGGGCCGAAACTAGTTCCAAGTTGTATGATCGTTTAGTTGCATTGATTTCAGTGAAGTAGAGAATTCCATTAAGTCACGCCTACCTATTCGTCGAATTTGTAATTCATTCGTCATTCAGATAGACTTTATAGCTCGTAGTTGCGACCGCAGTTTGATGTTTAGTGTGGCGCAGTGTCACTTTATTTTGAGGTTAATTTGGCCTGGTGGCCCCGTCTTTCCACAACCGCAGGGCGCGACCAATTCAAAGTAATAATTAATTCAAGATTTGAGATAATGCTATATAACGCAGGAAAGAGAAAAAATTAGATATTTGCGAAGTAAAGGATCTCAGCAATTAATGGCAAATTTGTTTCTAATGAAGTAATAAATGCAGCAAAATGTTAAAAGATAGAAGCCAACAAGAAAAGAAGAAGCCAAGCGTAGAACACACTTCACTCCATACATAAAAACCAATACGAAAAAAATGATAAAGGAGTCTACTAATTAAGGAATTTGTGTCTTCATAAAGAGCTCTTGTGTCCCCCGTTCTCGGGCAATGGGTATCTTGCGGCAGAGGATTTAAATGACTTCGCTAAAGATGAAGATGAGATGTGGAGTGGATGGTCGTAGCAGCTGCGTGCGGCGGCGCATATTCAATGGGAAGTGGAGATGGTGGACAAACAGGTGGGTGGGTGGTTGGGGTCTTGGCTGCGGCCGCTGGCTAGCTTTCGCTTTCCAATCGGGTGAGGAGATCCGCGATCGCCTTGACAGACAATATTGAGCTCAGGATAATCCCCCGACAGATCGCTTGCTGCATTGGTTTATTGAACTTGTGTTTATTTAAGTACTGGTTGTTTACAGTTGGCTGAAATTTTGGTCGATGCTGACGAATTGTGGGGAAATTCACGTTTGAGATATTATATAAATCAAAATGTTCTTTGTGTTGTGATTTTTTTCCTTCGTTGTAATGGAAAACTAAGGAACTAGTGCTGTATTAATGCCAAATTTGGCGTAATTGAGTCATAAATATAGCTGCATCTAGAATTCTTACTCTCTTTTATTTAAAAGGGTATCACTCGGGGCTGTTAGCGATTAGAGAAAATAGGGAATGGGTAGGGGATCTCATTCATTGCGTCTGGGACAATTAACGTCGAAAGGCACGATTCAACAGGACCTACCTCGCGAGTGCAAATACTCTTTATTGCACATTTTAAGATTAAATGAATCGCTCTGTGGTCAACGCCGCGGGCTGCAGAGTTTGGCAAAAGCACTCGTAGTGGCAACATGAATCAAACCAGCACGGGACGAGTATTTAAAAATGAGAAACGAGGTTAAATTCCGTTTTTGAGCGCATTCTGAAATTATTAACAACATAACTGAGCAGTCTCTGCGATATTGGTCTTTTAACTCGAGTGATAGAACATTGCAATGGAATGTAGTCTCCATCCCTGCCTTTCTAGGTGGTTACCTTAAATATATGCTTGTCCTTAAAGTCGCTATTCTGCCTTCGATTGTTTTGTGTCGTTGGGTTGCGTCTTCGCTCGTCACGCCCAGGTGTCTATCCTCCGTCCTCGGCCACCTGCCGCCTCGCCCTCTTGCAACGCCATTCACGTACGATCATCATGGAAAAACAAACAGGACGGCGATGACTCCGAAAAGTACGGCTTGATGTTATGCTAAGGCTTTTGCCGCTTGTGAGTCATATTATCACTTGCTATTACTTTATTTTACGGGCATGGAGCCTTATTACGAAATACAAAAGTGAAGAATTTGCAAGTCTGATATATAAGCAAAAGAAATATTTATCCGCCCAATTTCACGAAAAATGAAAATTAAAATAAAGCATTGTACCCAAAATTTATTAAATAGTAACGTCCTTACTTATTGTACATTGATGAGAATTTTAAGTTAAATTTAAAATTACATGGGATGGAGTAAGCACATTAGATGCAGAGCGTCGAATGGGTGAGTGATGTCGAAGGAAAAATCCCCTAATGGGGACTATAAAAGATTAGTGTTAGTAGCAGATAGAAAATCACACAAGGCATAAGAACGTGAGAGAAGTGACGGAGTTGGTGAAAGGAAGAAGTGCATGCTAAGCTAAGACAACATTAGTGTGTTGACGGTCGTTACTTTGCTCCAGCGGTATTAAAATAGAGGGAAGGAAACAGCATGTGAAGATATTAGCGTGCACAGTGGCACTCCACGGATTAAAAAACTTGAAAATCGAAAATAGCGACCAAAAGAGACTTAAAGGCTGCGAGAGTTGGTGCTGGCGACGGATGCTGAAGGTCAAATGGACGGATGAGAAACAAGGAAGTGCACCGAAGAATAAGATGCGGATGGGAGTTATGGAGCAATATAAGCCAGAGAAGGACCCGCACGTGGATAGGGGTCCTATCTCATGATACATTACGTGAGAAGTATTATGGTTGGAAAATTTTAAGGTGTCCCCCAAGAAAGCCCGACAGATAAGTTATAGGGGATATTCAAAGAGTCAAAGTCTTTGAGAACTTAATGCACTAGCTTGGGATATGGAGACATGGGGTGGGCTACAGTAGGTATACTAATCTTGGATTGTAACACTTTGAACGTTTAAATGGAGTGGCAATTTCCAGTGAAAGACGCCTGCCGCCCTACTGCCACCCACAACCAAAGCGCAGTAAGCCAGCTATCCAGCCACCGTGATAATCCGCTAATCCCAAGTCCATCCGCTCGCATCCAATGCGGGCTAAGCTATCGCTCGGTTTATGTCGTACCGAGGAATAGGAGAAGGAAGGAAAGTGTGGAGCACCACACGAATGAGGAGCCGTGAGCCATTTCATAATAAGATGCGATTTCATGAGGAATGATATGATGGGGGTGGGAAATTGGAGGGAATGACCCCCGAAGGAAGATCCTGAGATGCACACGGGAGACGGATACAGAGGATGATGAGGGTGTGGGCGGCGAAGGGAAGGGCCTGTGGTAATCGAGGGCTGCAATCATAGGAGAATTCCCTCTGGTCTTAAGTTTCCGCGCATTCTTTTCAGTGAGTACTCCCGTAAGTTGTGCATTAGGCGGTCGAGGTGTGCGCATGGAGGAGATGGCATGGGCGGTGAGAAGGATGGAGGAAGCTCAAGATGGGCAGCTTCTGTAATGCGGGAAGGACGTTTGGTAGGGAAGCGGAAGGAATGGAGGACTGAAGAAGGACGCAGTTGGAGTGGGAGGGGTGGTTTGGAGAACAACCACCCGCCACGCCCTACTCTTCTAGTGCAATCTCTTTATTTCCTACTAATGTGTTCATAGTTAATATTTTTCTTGCATGAGCCATCCTCTTCCAATCGCCTCGCTTTGCGATTTCCGGTAAGAAATCAATGCCCTGAATGCTTCTTCAATCTTATCGCTTGCAATTTAAATTAAAAGCGATTATCTTATCTGCCTTGGCTCATTTTGGATCATCTTAATCTTTCGAAGCGGCTTCGGTTCCGTTGAGTAGGTTAGATCCTCCGAAATATCTTCTTATCTCGGAATGAGCGTAAGGCGATCATCCTTAAAAGCCAATCCCATCATTTGTGATCTCACCGATAAGATAATGCCGTTGAGCGTAACACCTCTTATTCTTGGGGGAAGGAGTCCCGTTTCCGCTTGCCTCTGGTGCACTTTCAGGTGTGCAAGTATGCATTTATTTTGAAAACGACGAAAAACGAGGACAACTCTTACATTGTTCATGACAATTGAGTATGGCTTTGTAGTACCTACGTGACACAATTATTAAATCGTTCGCTGGATGTCGCTCTTTGGAGAATAATGCGAGGGAAAGCAGCTTCTAGTGTATTGTACAAAAAATGGAGTGTGTACTCGATGAGGGACCCATTAAGGTTTTAGCATTATCCCTCCCATCGTAAAACATCATTTTGAGATCGGTTAGCATTTATTTTATCCCTTCAATACAAATAATAACGACAAAGGTTCAGTTAAGTTCATTTCCCCCTCGTGTTCTTTCCAAACCATGCCCTCCTCGCAATTGAAGGCATGTAAGCTGTACACGAAGAGTGTTCCTAATCTCTGCGTTTCCCCGCGTGAAGTTCATGCTCTTGTCATCGTTGCTGTTGCGTGTTCTCGAGACGACTCTTCCAATTCATTCGGGGATCTATTCAAGCGTCCATCGTGTCAGATGTTTCGTGAGGGGGTCAGCCCCTGAATCCTGTCTAGAAGGCATGCGGATGTTGAGTAGGGAGGAGGTTTTTCTTCTTCTTTTGTCACCCTCCTCCTTACATTTTTTATCGTCCCGTTTGACGGGGCTGTGTGTGGTGACGTCGTATTGGAGCACCCCTTTAAATGAACACATGTGTGGTTGGTGAGCGTCCCTCCCCTGCTCTTCTTCTGCTCCTTCGATTAGACCCCTCCACATCCCACGACACGGATTCCAATTGCTTGGGTCCCTATGGCGACACTGTCTTCTCGCACGCGTACTTCCCACTCGTCGGGATTTTTCTTGTGACCGAATACTGGCTTCAAACTAATGCCTCCATCTCGAAATTTTGCATGGGGTGTAGAGTGGCTCCTATTCAACATATGACCGTGCGGCACCATAAAATCTTTTCGTCAATATTAGCTCCGATGAAGTTTTCTTAACTTGCTAGAAAATTCCTCAGAAATTTCTTATAGCTTTTCCACAGAATTCCCGAGACATTTCCCTCCTCTAAGTATCGAAACAGTTTTGAAGTGATTTTTACAGAATCCCTTCCAGTTCCACAGATTTTCCCTTATCATATTTTTGTATTTTCTCGGTTATTGAAAATTAAATTAGAAAATCTTGGATGATTTTTAAAACTTTTAAGCGCTATTAAAATAAATAATTAAAGAAATGTAAACGCAGAAAACCTAGATGGGTTCGATTTGAAGGCATGACCTACTGCTTCTAAACAGCTTGTTCGAAAGTCCACGCCAAAGGCTGATGTCAGTCAGGTCTGTGATATTACTGTTGGCGAAGTTAGTGCGGGGTCTCCTGATCGGTCGGTCAACTCCCATTTATAAGCGATTGTATCTGTTTCTATTTTTGTCAGTGGAGGAAAGTACTAATGAGAGTATAATTGATAGGGATCAGTGTGAAATGAAGGAATAAGAATATGAGAGAAATCAATATGAATGGAGTTCATTTAAATCCTTATACTCATTTTTCTGGGTGGATATTCACTTTGATGGCATTGAAATTTCCGATCGAATCAAACCACATAACGACAGTAGTTGTCGTCATGGTCTGCCAGTCATACCCATCGGTTTCATCCTGTCGTCTGGGTAATTGGCCTTTCAATCTCAATTTCAATGCGCAAGAGCCGTTGCGCGCTCGTCTTCCGAAGTCCTTCCTTTGCGTTTCAAGTACTTCGGATGGGACGTCCGTGAGTCTCCCTTGGTGCCTTTCGTTGTTTCAATTAGGCTATTCCCGACGCCGAGTTTCTCTCCACCCTCTCCTTCCCTCATGGCGAAAATGACCTCAATCGACAGTCTCATCCTACAACCACCTCAACCAATCAATCTCATTGTGTTTCTTGTCATTTATTGTCGTGTCCGGCGGTTTTTTGCATTTCTGATTTCTAATGCTTTGCTTTTCTTTCCTTACAGGTAAGTTGCTTCATCCTCTTTACTTCCTTGAACCTGTAGCTGATTGGTGGTGAGTAGGTCTTCATTTTTTTATGAAAGTTTTCCTGCGAAAGGAATCCTTGGCGATACTACCGATCATCGTCTCGTTCCCTCCTGCAATTTCGTGATTGAGCAGCTACTTCCCCTCCTCATATACTTCCTCTGGCGGCCAAAAAACAAACAGTTTCATGTTTGTTGCAGGAACATATCCGAAGAAGTGAGTGTGAGATCAATCTTATCCACATATTACGAGATTAGCAAAACATCCCGCGAGGTCGAAAACCCTTTCACGTTCGATCCGAAAGCGTATCCGAAGGAGAGGACATAATTTTAACCATTGTATCCATCATCATCAAAACTCAAAACAGTGGAGACATTGGTTTGACGCGCCTCTCCATTCCACTCTCCTTAAAATAACCTTTTCTTATAAGCGTATTATTGTTCTCTTTTGCTTCCTTACAGTGTACCTGTGCAATGTGACACATTCGGTGACGACCCTATCCCTTCCTCCCGCCCACCTGTCCATCGACGATTGTCATTATCAGGTCATCATGGCTTGTAATGCGTCCGATTGAATTGTCCCGACTTCTATTTAGGTTTTTTCGGAGACTTCTCTTAGCACTTCCTCGTTACTCTCTCGATCGATCCATTTCTATCTTCATTATTCTCTATTAGCACCACTTTTCCAATTCTTCCGCTCTTAAATTCTCCGCTGCAAACGTACAATGCGAAAATAGTCTCTTCTTCGTTCTTCAGTCGACACGGAACTTGCTCAAAGCGGTGTTCTTCATAGTTAGATCCGCGAGGAGAGGGCGATTCCGAGGAGAGTGTGGTTGAGGTGGCTCCTTCTCCGCTCGCTTGCCGCCAAGTGTGCCGCCGCCGCGGGTGGTTTTCTGTCCTGCCAAACCCTTTTGCCTTTGCGCCCTGAGCTGCCTTCGCCTCCCTCCCTTCATATCGATCAGCCCTCGCAACCAGTGCCACCAGCCGGACGGCGCCGGAATGTGTGTGCGCGCCTGGCACCCTTATCCCTTTGGGAGCGCCGCCGCCTGGGGGGAGAGAGGGGGAAGGAAGGGGTGCCCTAGCCCACTCCCAGCACCCTCAAGGGATGGCCGCACCAATGATTAATTTCTCACCCTGATTTTTCTCCGGGGACGGATGCTGTGTAGACTAAGAAATGGCAAAAAAAAGTCATAAAAATGGCATAAATTGATTAATCATTTTTCTGTTGGATTTCTTATACTAATCATTCCATTGCGTAAATTGAAATAGCCTGCAAGAAAAAGTTTTAATAATTAATTCTTGATTGATTTATAAACGAAATTAATTTATTATACTATGGAATGACGACTATTAGTCAATTATTTTACTACGCTGGTTCGCTAATGTGAAGTAAATTATGACGCAAGTGTATTAATTCAGAGCACATATAATACGAAACCTTCTCACTGGAAAAGTGTTTAGAGTTCTTTATATTTCAAGAAATTATTTATTTTGCTTCACATTTTTGAAAGATATGAGCGGTGGCAACACCATTCAACAAGGACGACCATGCCCCCCCTCATACCATTGAATCCCTGACTTTGTATCCGATTTTGACGCGGAGATGCTTACTCTCTCCCTCTCATATTTGTAGATGGTTCATGTTTAATTGTGTCGTGCTGCGAATCGGCCGGTATGGCGCCATAGCTTCTCCGGCTTTTGGATCGATTTCTTTTGAAATTGTCTCATGCCATGGAGCGTTGAAGTAAATCCGTTGTACGTAAGTCGAGTCGAAGTAAGGCGTTTACTGCTCGAAATAATACCAAACACTAAACGTTACCTCAGTATTCACATTTTCTCTCAATTTTCTTTCTTTTGATGACTAGTCATAGTCACAATTGACTGCGGCAGTGGATATTTATCGGAAAGAATAGCACTGCAGTATAAAAAGTCTTCTTATCCACCAATTTGTTCCACCATTAGTCATACCAGAGAGGAGAAGAGAGGGCCAGCCTTTATGGGGAAAAGGATATACATTTGTTGTTGTGAATTGCTGTCGAGAGAGGGCAGTGGCGTACTCTCGCACGGGTAAGCTGACCTTGGGCCTTGGGTCCTCTCCCTCCCTTCTTTCCCCTCACTGTTTGACGGGGGGACACTCGTGACATTCGACACCTCAGTCCGACTGGAGACGAAATCAGATCGGGCTGTGTGAGGGAGAGAGCTGTTGGGACAAAAGAAGCATGGATAGGAGGGATTTTTTTTTATCGCCTGGCGAGCTGCGTCTTCCACAAATCCTTCCCTCATCTCTCTGCTTGGCTCTTCCCGTTATTACTGAAAACACTTTTAAACATGCAGCTGTGAATAACTGTTGAAACAGTCTCATACAGTTCAAAGAATGCTGTCCGAAGGAGAAGAAGAAGAGAAAAAAATTTCAGGGCACCGGGACCCCCGGTTTGATGGTTATAAGTGAAAAATGAAGCATCCTTCATTATTGAAAACTCAAAAATATGTAATCTAACCTTGAATTAATCATCGCTTCCGCAAAAATATTATCCATCAGTCCGAAAGAACAGATTCTTAAATTCTGAATGCATCTCCATTCCGGGTCATATTCCTTTAGGGTATTTTGTTCCATATTGATAAATTAAACGAATAAGCTATCAGTGAGAAAACTTCCGGGAAGTATCCACTCGACCTCCAGGGATTTTTATGAAATTTAGAGAGGAGATATGCACGAATATCGAATGGACGTTCAGAGGATTTCAATATAAGACAAGGTCTCAGGCGTTATTTTATGGAATTGCTTCATGTTCAATGAAATAAAACATAGTTATTTTATTTCATTTAACAGAGGATTTTATATTCAGCAATGTGAGACTCAATGAGTCCTTTGACGAAGTTCTGCAGCCTTCCGCAATACGGTACTGGTACCAAGGCAAATTTGAAAGATAATAACGTTTATAGTATTTTGTCGGAAGAGATAAGCCACTTTGTGAAACTTATTGGGCTCCATTAAATGAGGCAATTAAATATTATCCGCTGATAAGTTGACGCAAAAGTGGAGACAAATTTATGAAAGTAGGAATCTTTCGTTCGGAGTTTCTTATTTCAGGAATGAAGAGCATATAAAACGTAAAAGTTGGCGCACAACAACATGCGAAAAGAATTACACAAAATAGTTCACTATCTCAATCCTTTTGATTAACTCAAACATTCTCCTGCGAACAGATGTTTTTTATATACGCTGAAAATAGGGTATTTTCGGACAAATTCTAAATTAAACGATCACACACACACTCCTACAAAATATTTTTCCTCTGTTGGAAGTATTTTTCAACGTCTGAAAACATTTTACAAGTTTTCAATCGTAGGGAAAATAGTCCCTAACAATGGAGGAAATTGAGGGCTTTACTTCGGGAAAATTATTTATAGAATACATGTCAGTGAAAGTATCTCCGGCTCGTCAACAGGTCGTTAGCAGCTAGAACTTTGAACTTTATGTTGCACACTGGGAACAAATACTGTACTAACATTGAAAATCAATATTGTATTGAATAATTTGTTATCTAAGACAAACAATTAGTTTTGGCTCGTTACATTCTTTGCAAAAAGTCAATAAATATCTAAAGTACAGAACATCAAATATTTTGTAGCCTTCAATGAATGGATAACTCAAAATACTTACGCGATGGCGGTTTAAGGTTTTGGACGTTGGATTAAGTCCACAAAGTTTTATTTGTGATCAGGGAAGCTGAAACAGAAAAGCTCTAAAAGACTTGGTCGTCTCGTTTGAAAATCCTTATTTCGAGGTAAAAAATAGAAAAATTTATTGCATATTAGATGTGCCTCATCTAGTCAAATCTTTAAGAAATAACTTACTTACTAGTGACTTTGTAGCGGATGGAAAAATAATTTCATTCGAAAATATCCGCAGTGTCCATAAGAGCAACACTTCGAGCTCAACCACAAGAGCGATGTGGAAATTAACGCCGGCTCATTTGTGGCCAAATGCCTTTCAGAAGATGTCAGTGAAGCTGGCTACTCAAATATTCAGTTTGTCCGTCGCCGCCGCAATCCGTGCGAGTTGCTCCACAGAAGAGCTGATACTATCATCAGCTACCTCTACTGCGGACTTCATTGAGATGATAAACAACATTTTTTATTTGCTCAACTGTAAATTAAATGTCCGCCTTTGTGATAGCAATATTAAAACCAAGGACCTGCTGCATGAAGGGTATCGGATAATGAGTGGGATAACAAAAGTAGACGGAAGTCGACCTCCGTGTTTCGACGGCTTTCTTTTGTCGATTAAGTCAATTATGGCACTTTTAGAATCTAGTGAAGAGGGAGTTGCGACAGCAAAACTAAACCAAGACGCCCTGGAAAATTTTTTATCCGTGATGAGGCAGAAGGGGAGATTTAATCGCAATCCCACATTAAAGGGATTCAGAACGAGCTACAGGCAAGTTTCAGTGCCGAAAGAAGTTTGCTGAAACCTCCTAGATCTTCAAGCTACGACTTGGATGATAGCTACATGCTGGACATACAGAATGAGGAATGGATTAGATCCATGGAGCCATGCTCTTCAATTTTGCCTACCGATATGGAAGAAGGTGAAGAAGACACTTCAACAAACTCCTCCGAGGAGCATGTTGACGTCAACTCTGATATCGGAACGGATGTGATCACCCTCCAGGATTGCTCCGACGTATACTTCTCAGGGTACTTGGTAAGAAGAAAGACTTTCCTGTCCCAAGTGCAAGGAAATGTTTGTACACAAGGAGGACATGAGCGATAAGTCTCAACTCCTAATTTTATATAAGACCTTTCCTGGCCTGAAGAATACATCTTCTGGTCTTCATTACCCATCCAGTGACTTTTTTGTTTTTACTAAAGCTGCCTTGAAAGTTTCCAAAAGAATTTTCAAAAAAATTCACATAAACAAAATGTAAGAAAAAATTTAATTTCTAAGTTGAAAAGAAATCTGAAATAGAAACCAGAGGGCCACACCGACGCGAGCATTCCATTTAAATGCAAATTGCATCTATTCTATGCATTTGACCTGCTTTTTACGTGCCCAATTTAAAAAATTGTAAATGGATGTCAGTCAGTAAACGCAATAGCAGAGATAAGATAAGAATTTTGTCTCATAAATAAATAAAAGTGGTAAATATGTGTTTGTAGTAAAAAAACTGAAGTTAGTACACTCTTCTTTACACAAATCATGCTATTTTATTCTCTCCATCAAAAAACTCATTTTTTATAAAATTACTCTTTACTGAAAATATTCTCTGGAAATCTCTTGAACGACTATAAAAACGATATCGAAGGTCATCGGATTTATTTATACCAAAATAGAAAGTAATTTTCAATGATTACAAGCTTGAACGTTTTGAGATAAGTTAGAAGACAAATTACCTTAACATGGCAATTAATTATATTAAATAAATACTATATTAATTTCTTAATTAGTAAATCACGGCTACAAAATACTTGGAATCAATCATAAGCTGAAACAGTAAAGTTAACGGTTCACTTTCTAGGATATTTGTCTTCGAATGAGGTAAAAATTCTTTGGCGCCGAAAAAATTCAAGAATTAAGAATTGAGTTCGACTTATTACGTGATAGACGGATAGATTCAGGGTGTAACTTGATGTAACTGTATTGAACTACACAAAAAACTACAGTAGCAGAGAAAAAGCTTCAAATGGTAACTCAGGTGAATAGTGGCAACAGCTCTCTGAAATATTATATACTATCAAAATATGCATGAACTGTCTTGAAATATTTAATGCCCACATTGCACTAAAGAATTTTATAAAGATGTTTTAAACGGCCTACGCAAAATTGACAAAATTCAATGCGGTCAAGTAATTTTAATGTTGTTTTGAAAAAATGCAGACTAATCGAAAATGATGGGAAGTATATGTGAGCGTGTATATGGAGTTTCTGTCGGGAAAAATAGAAACCTAGTCGCAAAAATGGTTTCCTCATCTATGAAATATTAATTTTCGGATTTTTGTAGAAGTGAATATTGTGAAAACTTATAAAGCATCCCACACTGGTGTTATTAAAAACACAATACGATTTAATTACTTACCACAATAGGGATACCAGAAGATCTTCTCCATACAAAGACAGAAATTCAAGATTCTTGACGCGGTAAACGCAGAAGTAAAATGATAGTAAATGGAGCCTAGAACCTTGAACACTGAAAATTGTGTTATAAATTATGATACAGCAACCGATGTTTTTTAGAGTATATGTATACAAGGGCCGACAAGCCCTTCTACAGCAGACAAGTCTTCCTACAACCAAAATTGGTAAACCTTCTTAAAAATGAAAAATAAACCTTTGCTATTCTCTCGAGAAACCCACTACTCATCCTCCGAAAACATTGTCTTTGGTCAGAATAACTCCCCAAATTAGTGAAAATAAACTTTATGTTGGGTAGCAAGGCCCCAGAATTCGAAACCACCTCATTATAAAGACCCAAGGCGAAATTCGTCGTTCCAAGCCGTCAAAATTTGCTTTATTTCCTGAATAAGTAAGTAAGTATTGAAGTTACAGCGAATCAGTATTCTCCTTTAGGGATATGTAACGAAGGAGTACATATTTCCTAGTAAGCATTGACAAAAATATCCTTTCCCGCTCGAGAATTTTCTCTCCGCGCGCATGGAGGTTGCGAGAAGCTCGGCTCAGTGGCGCCGTAATATTTTTTCGTAATATCAAAACCTTGTAACTCCCTTCCAAATTGAGATAGGTAAATGATTTTTTCACTAAAAATAGCTATATAGTTTTCTTCAAATTTGATTCACAGCATATAGGGACCTATGATGTAAGAAACGTAAGTTAGTAGGCGACTACTTTTTACCTTACAAAAATCCCAATTTTCTTGTCCTGGTGGGTGTAACATCGGTATAACAATTTTTTTCCCAATAACTTTAAAAAAAGGTGAAAACCTTCAAAGAGAAAATAGTATGAAGAAATTTATGCAGAAGATTCAATTCAATACACTCAACGGTTAGGCGGCAATTGCGAGAAGAAGACAAAGTAAAAAAATATACGTTTCTAACGGAAAGTTAAGGAAATGTTTTTTATAGCTTTTGTTATAACTTTTATTGAAAAACTATTGGTACCAATGAATGAAGCGTCTCATTCTACATTAGAAAGCATTTTTTAACTAATGCAGGGCGCAATCTTAATTTTCATGCTGTAATTGACGACTTGGAACCGCGCTCCCAGCCTTATGGAGAATAACATGGGAAACGAATCTCCATAAGAAACCATACTGTCAACTGAATGTGGAGCGCTTTATACGACGAGAGTCAAATAGCCCGCGCGATTGGAGCTGTGAGCCTTAGAGCCATCTGAGCCACAGCTCCAGAACTACGTCAAAAACGCATACGCTCTGATAACATGGGCTTGGTCCTCCTCTCCTCGGTCATACTCATCCTATTAATTAGTAAGAGTGAACTCATGAATGAACGGATTATTTCGCAATTATCATTTGATTCCGTTTTTAAACAGAAATAAACAATGGATTAAAGAACCACATCGTTGCCATTCGTCACCCTCTCATCAGACCTCACTCTGATTTTTTGCCAGCGCTATTCGAAACTTATTGTCGGTTGTCCTCTGAATTTTCAATTGGCGCTGTAATCAAAACACATCGTGAGAGTTAAACAAACCATAGGGTTAAAATTTGTTAAAAAATTTACGTACTTTGGTTTTAAACGGAGAAGTTAGGTGAAAATTAGGCATTGTATGAGTTTTTAGCGAATTACTAAAAATGTGTCATTCTTGCGAAGTTATGTCACGAAATATTGTTAGTAAACTTAAGATTGAGATTTAGGTACCCAAGAAACGTGGATAGAAGTAGTTATCACAATTACTCGAAAATTTTTCTAGCGAGCCCCATTTTAGCCGCTCCTTGACTAGATTAAGAAGTCATTATGAATTTTCTCGGACTCTGTCCGTGTGCGCTTTGCCTCCTATTCTTTTTTGAGTGGCGAGTTCAATTTTTTCCTATAATACAAATATACTCCAGTTTTACTTGACGTAGGAAAAATTTGTTGTAGAACTTATTGTTTCGGGTTTTATTCAAGGCTTCTTTATCCTCGATGTCGTTACCCTCGTTTTAACCATGGAATCTGCCTAAAGCATAGAATAAAAGTCATCAATTTTACCACATAGCGCTCCATTTGCTTTGAAATTAAGCGATTTATTGCCATTTGGGATTTTCTTTTTCACGGGTAGTCGGCTGTTGGGAAAAATCCACCATTCATTCCGTTTTAAGACTTCCGCTAATTAACTAGATGACAGTAAATAATAATATGCTTGAATATACTGAACTTCAATAATTTTAAGCATCAATTGTTGCATATTTTTGTTGATGACAAACGTTTAGATTAAGGTTCAGACACTACGCTGCCAAGTAAAAAATAGGTACAATAAATGTCGTGTTTCATTGCATACTGGCTGGTTCAGAGGATCGAAAATGAGGTTGTCTTTATGAGAGAGTGAAATTCCCAGTCATTCGCTTCTCTTCTCTTGGAATAGACATGTTCCTGGAATCACTTTTGTGTAATTACTTCTCGAGTCATGCGATGGTACTAGTAGTTGTGCCGGCATGTGTTTAAGTGGTTCAGAGTTGCGCGTGCCTTCATTCATTCGCATGGTTCAGCTGGTGGTGGGAGGGTGAATGTATCTATCTCCCACCCTCCCCTAGTGTCGTCCTGAGGAGGGATGAAGTCGGTCTCTCTTACCCATCACCTGGAGTAACAATCCCTATAGCGCAGTCGGGTGGATAGGGGGGAATAGTATTGGTTTGCAGGGTGCGGGGGGTGCCCCGCGTGTCCTTCGATCTTCTGATTCAGGTCCCTGAAATCCTCGGAGAGGCCGATTGAAGGGAATTTCGCGTTTGATGGTTTCCCGGCCACGCACTCTGATGGATGAGTCGGACTCTCTCAGTTTTTCACTCCGAGTCACGTCCTCCATTTCTCCTTCCAGTGTTTCGACGAGCCAGTCACTCATTCTACGTGCTCTGCTGGAACAGGTTGTTTAAATTGATAAAACAGACATTCAGTGCTATTTTTAGTTTAGACTTGAAATGGGAATGGTAGGTACAACATTGGCGGTGCTTTGCTTAAAGCAGGTGTGCTGTGGTAACGGCAGTTGCATCCGTTGCCTTTGTCGCCACAGATTGAATGTTGCCATTGGTTTTCAGTGCTTTGTTGTGACAAATTCGTACAGAAAGTGGAGGGATCGTTTAACTGCGTGTGACATGGTCGACTGAACGAAGCTGCGTGCAGTGTGGTTGCTGCGAATGTATCTCACTCGCTATTCATCTTTTAGGATCCGGGATTCTAATCACTTGGATTCCCTGAAGACGTGGGATGAGTCACTCTTCAAAAGTTTAGAGAAGAAGTGAGATCATGACCTCTTATCAACCATAGCTAGTAGGAGAGACGAGAGATTGAATTGGGTTGTGGATTTTGTTTTTAACATCAGTTGCTTGAATAAAGCGTGGAATCAGTGCAATCGGAGATTGTCTCGTGGTAAATATCTCAATGAATCTCTTCACCCCCCTCCACCACACCCCAGATTCATTCGCACATAATGACATCATTTTTTTCGGAAGCTCCCCTCTGAAACGAGAGAAAAAGGACGTCTCTTTTCATCCCCCTCAATCCCCCCTTGAAAATAATTCAGCCAACTTGGGTGCCATTTCCCCCCCTCCGACTCCACACGCCACTCCATTCCTTCGCGGGGGGGAGGGGGAGACTTCTGCTGGGAGTTGAAGTCGGCGCGCCACGGCGTGCCCAACCGGAATGAATGTGTCCTCGTATCAGGGATGCTCCTTTCAAAGTGATGGTGCGTACAAGTGACGGGATTCATCTCTGATATTCTCCTTCTTAATCAGTTTGTAAAAAATTGAAAAGCGCGAATGCGTGATACCATTGACCCTACGATGACCATCTTTCGGGTTTCCACCGCGTACACGATGATGTGATGACTTCACAGTTCTCCCGAGCGACTTGTGGTTGAAGTGCTTGTATAAATTTATAGTGGGGTTTTCCACTGAGACCGCAATCGAGTGAAATAAGTCGGTGAATGGAAGGGAAATATATATAAGAGGCAATGGAAAAATTTACCTCCCTCAATCAACCATTATTTCTCAAGTTAGGCAAAAGAACACGAATGTTGTGGACCACTTTTCATGGCGTCATTAAAGAGTTCAGCTGCATTTACGTGCTCAAGGAGGAGAACCTCTCGCCCAGCGGAGGCATCATGGGCAGAAGTGTAAACAGCAATGCAAGGCCCGTGCACAAGGACTAGGAGTAGCCGCGGAGAGGTGTCCCACTCCACATGGGTAGTTGACGTCATTCACTTATCTGTGAAAGCGTTAAGGCCGTCGATTTTTCTCCGCGAATGTCTCGAGAAGAAGGCTGAAGAGATAGAAAATCGGAAAAAACGCGGATCTCTATGGTGTGCGGACTCGATCGCTATCGGCATTGAACGTAAGTTTGTGAGTAAGTCCATTTCACCATCTTTTTCTTTGAGTTAGTTTTCCTTGCGAGAGCCGTGATCGATCAAATTTTAGACAATTCGTGCGGAATGCTCCTACCAAGTGGTACCCCTCTTCTCTGTTGAAATTGGATTTTCTGATGACCTCAGTTGATTCTTAAATCGCTCTTGGATATCTCATTTTGTTACTATTGACTCGGCTTCTTTTAATTTTATTGAATTACCGCTATCCGGCCACGTAAAGGAACACGGACTGAACTTCTTGTTGTTATCAAGAAGTTCTCATTATGCTTACTACTCGGCGGATGGCATTGGAACAAATGGATCGCTCTGTGCCCAGCACCGCGCTGCTGACACTTGAGAAAACCGACCGATGTGTCAGCTGAAGTTTAATTTCGACTGGGATCCCCTATTGAGTGTTAATTCCCTTGGTTAGAAGTGTCATCAGTTGCAGAGGCTGAAAAAATAACTGGATGCCAAATATTTTGCATAGCTCTCTTGACACCAAGTCGTAGTTCGGCCATCGCTGCTTATATTTTATATTACTGTGAGAGGGTCGGCTGTGATATACCCCACTGGATGCATCGAGATGCCCTCCTCTATTATATTCAGTCCTCCTAATACAATAAAACCTCCTCACTAGCCTATTTCCACGCACGCCCAACTTCCCTGGCTTCCGCCGACCCCCATCCAGCGCCACTGCTCCTGTTCCCTCCCTCCCTGCCCCTGTTGGCCTCTCGTCCTTTGTGCTGCCCCTTCATTCACCCCTCCCTCTCATTGTGTTTGGATTGGCACTCTCTATGCCATCCTCTTCAGATTGCAGTCGCTGCCTTCTTACGCACGCCATTGCTCTCTTAACGTTCACTCTTTTCTCAGTGACCCGCATTATTTGCTTTCTCCATGAGCGAAAAAATCCCCTTGTATAAAAAGAAGGAACTTAAGGCCTGGTTACACGTAACATTAACACGTACGGGTTAATGTCTAAATGTGTGAACGCGTGAATGAACACGAAAATGTGCCGCGTAACCACCCAACTTGTGCGAATGCATGAACGGAAAATAGAACCTGTTGTAATTTGGTTTATTCATTCGTGCATGTTCCGTTCTGGTCCACCAAAATTATCCGCGCAAAGGTGCATTAACCTGTACGTGTTAATGTACCCTGTAACCAGGCCTTTGGACGATGCGTTAAGCCAGGTTTACACGTTGAAGTACAGTCCGGTCAACAATTGGTGGTCCCTGAATGCGCACAATTGTAGCGAGTGAGGGGTTAAGTGTGTGTTTGTGGGGGGGGGGTTACTTGGGAGGGTATGCGAGTCGCTTCGGATTGAGTCGAGCAGGGGAGAGCTTGAGTGGAGTTAAATCCCAAGCAAAGGCACTTCTTCGAAATGGACTCGCGCATGACCAAAACCGACGTACCCGCAGGGACCACCAAGTTCTAAACGAAATGTAGCAGTTTCCCTGGTGTGCCAACGCGCAAGGTTAATGCATAAGTACGAAAACAAAAGAAGTGGCAGTTGCGAAGGGGAAATAATTTCACCAACTCTTCTTTAAGAGAAAATTAAATCAATTTTTGGGAAACCGTTGATCCCATAGTAACGATAAACTGAAACAAGGCTCTCTTGAACCATATGCTTTGCCTGTGTAATTAAATGAGCTCTACGGCGGAATCGTATCTATGCCTAGTGTGATATATACAAAGCCGTCGTCTCCTAATGATGTGGGAGTTGAATTGCTTCTACTTCCCTTCCACACCTCAATCGATTCGTGCACTTTAGCAGTCGCTCTCCACAAGTACGAGACGATTTTAACATGCGACCGCTGTAGCAATAACTACGACCTGTAACCCCAGCCTTGTGATCGATATACAAATAGTAATGTGATCAATGTTGATCTCTAAGATCGAGTTTCTTGAGTTAATGACGGTACCCTGGGCAGAAATAGTTGTCGAACTCTTCAGGGGTGAGAAGTACTGGATGTTTATATGGACAGGGTGCTGCAATGCTGTATGTGATCGCCCGAAGGAAAGCCATTAGTCTTAGGATCCGTGTCCCTCAATTAGACTTGGTATTTCGGCTTAATTCCACTTATCACTCAGTCTCCTAATCGGCGTGAATGTTTTGTAAAAGCTCTCTCGGGAAATTATCGCGGTTCTTGCCTTTAATCGCGTCGCGTTAGCAAATACTCACTGACCATTATTTATCTTCGGTATCGTCGCGAAGCACGGCGTTCCGTCGACGTGATATCGATGCCATTATCTCTCGGCAAACATGAAATAAAAGGCAATGTATCTTCATTTGCTATACGTCTACCCCATGCTCTCTTTTCGTGGACGTGTGTCGCTCACGACTGGAATGCCTGCAATTCCGATCTTTCTACAATTAACGCTCCTCCCATGACTTCCTGCCGCCCTTCCGTTCAATGGCGACAGCGTTTCCTCCTTAGAAGTGTTGATAACGCGCCTTAATGGACTCTCTTGCAAAAATTGAATCTATTACTCGCTTCCGAAACCGCAATCCATTGAAATAATATTCTGGATGGAAGATAAAGACGTTGCAACGCAAGAAAAAATCTGCCTCGTTCGGCCATTCTCTCGTAAATTTAGAGGAATATGTTCGGACGCCAAAATTTTAAGCTATCGATTTATCGTTGCCAGTACTGGCGACGGATCGGAAAATGGAAAAATGCTGGATTATTAATTAGCAAATTCCATCGCAATTGACAATTCTTTCAAATTGGTGAGTTAGCATATTATTGCAATATACAAGAATTGCCTTGAGAAAAAATTCCCCTGGACCGGGAATCAAACCACGGACCTTTAACTTTCCGGGACACTGCGCAAACCAATACGCTATTCGGGTTCTTTAATTCCCATGGCAATTATACCGAGGCTCATGGTACTAGGTAATGTAATGTTCTTGTGGCAATTCTTGTATATTTCACCGCCGTTCACGCGGCAGGATTAGAAATATTACACATTTTACTTCAAGTCTTGCCATAATTTACTCGTCAATTCATCGGTTTCACGCAAATTGATCCGCATTCCTTAATTTTGAAAAAAAATAATGCCGGCCTCGGTGGCGGCGGAGTGAAGTCCTCGCCTGCCAAATCTAAGGTCGCGGGTTCGAATCCCGCCTGGATAGCTTGTACCTATCCAAGGCATGGTTGTGTGTGATAGTCATTGTTATACGTTATTTCTCCCGATGTAAAAGGCCTTCAGTGTGCTGTTTTCGGGCTGATGAAAATAAATAAATTAATTAATCATGGGGCATCCTGTAGAATTTCTAATGGAGGAAGTAGGTAGGCGAATATTTTGGCGAGGAAAGGCATACTTCATCAACTCAGTAAGAAAGCCGCGCGGTTTGTCAGAAACTTTTTCTAGGGTTGCTTGAGCAATTGAGGAGAGACTTCCTTACGAGGCGACACGGAGAACATCATGTTATAACCTGGCATTGTCTAGCGGGTGCGACGGATAAAAATGATAGTTAGAGAGATATTTTGCCGAAATGCTTAATTATTAAAATTATTCGTTTATCCCAGAGTTATGTATTTTATGAGCATATTAAATGTATGATTTGTGGCTTTGAGTATTCAGAAACGCGTACCTTTTTTATGCTTTGTTCACGGCTGGTTTCCCAACACCCCCACCACACGCCCTTTGAGGCGGCTTGAGGGGTTATGTGGTGTAGCATGTCGGAAGAACACATGCCGCCATCGTGTGTCGCACTGACGGACCTCTGCTGTCTTCACGAATGAGCTCGGGGAGTGGCCATCCCAACTGTTGTGGCCGGAGAGCAAGTTTGCTGATACGTACCTAAAAAATCCTGCGCAATACTACTTGAGCCCGCAGGCTCTTTTGGCACGCAGCGTGGAGTGTTGAGTTTCACGCCATCGTGGGTTCGCGAGCCAAATTCTGCGCCCTCTTATCATTCGAGTTGGTGGCCGAGTGAGTTCATACTGCGCTTCCCGCACCACGAGCACGCTCACCGCTCCACCCGTCTTTTTTTTTCATTTAAGTATTGCTCGCTTAAAATAACTGGAGTCTCCATGAAAGAAACTCCTCCAGTCTTCATTTGGTGTACATTGTCTCTCGCATTGAATTTGAGGTGTAAATATTGTGTATTCCGCAGATTTTTATGCAACACGGACCGCGGTTTCAATGACTGAGCATCTCAGTCATGCGTCACAAACTAAATGTTACTTGGTGAACCATGACTGCGACACTTAGTCGTTGAAACCGCGATCAATGTTGAATAAAAATTGTGGTATTTACGAAGGATTAATAAGTTAAATTGTGCCGCCATTTTGAAGTTTTCGGGCTATGAATAGTGTACCGTGGGCAACATAGTCCTTTTTCTCAAATTTTAAATATTTGACGTCAAGTATTTTCTCAGGTGCATTTTTTTATATTTGAATAACTGATAATATGTTGAAAAGCGTTCACTGTATGCGCTCACATTTCAATGTGAGGAATTGAATGAGGAATACGTTGCCTAAAAAAATGCGTAATACGATCGGCTAAACACGGCACGATAGGACTGTGGGGAGGGCCGTGTGCGCTGCACCCAAATATCTCCTCGAATGTTCGCGCACCTCTTCTGCACTCATTCCAGAGTTGTTGCGACTTTTGCTCGTCGAGGGCGTCTTTTAAGAGGACGCCTCTCTCCCCTTATGCCGATCCTGCTGATTTTTCTTCGATCGCATTGCATTATTTTCTTCAAACTGAACAGCTACTGTCTTCATGAAATCATTCAGGCGATTGGACTTCGTGGAGGAGGCCCCGGTCCGCCCGATTGAGGAGTGAATGTTGCTGTCCCTCATAGTTCAGTCATTGGAGCCTAATATCAGCTGTAACATTTGCATTCTTTGAAACTAAACAAATTGACTTGAAATGTGTACTTGTATATAGTTGGAGAATGAGCCAACGAATATCGGTGACGTTGCGTTTGCGATTCCGCTCTAGGGGTGGTTTTCACCCCTTCTCGAGGGTAGTTTTTTTCTCAAAATAACTCCGAAAATCCATAGAGGGCACATTTTTTTGCAATCAATACAGTATTCATCAAAGAGACATCGACCTGAAGACGCCGGTGGGAATACCGGAGAAACTGTCGTCGCAAAGAAAATCCACGCGGTGAAACCTAGAAGCATGGAGACATCATCTAGACAACGCCGCGGAAAACTACGCAACAATGAAGTATTAAGTTTTGTCTATCAATGAATGCCTTTTGAGTTTTTTTCTCACTTTAAAACTTGGAATTGTTTTTGGAAAACCACGTTTTATAGACGGGGTTTCTTTAACATATCAAAAACTACGCGTATTATCAAAGAAAGTGTAGTGAAGAAATATGTAGCTTGTAAAAAAGTACTGTTTTTTTAGGAATAATCTAATAAGAAATCTAATTGAAATATGTTTTGTTGAAGGGATTTTTTTTCAATCCTCAAATTGATGTACATATTCGAAATCAGATAACGGAAATAGGATTGACTCCGCGGAACAAGGATTGATAAGGAATGACCAATATTTTTTTTGTTTTAATGCTGCTTGAAAGGAACGGAAGTAAACGTGGTCAAATGCAGAGAGAAGGGAAGTTGATATAATTGAACAGAGGAGTTTTCCCCACTCTAATATCCTATTCCCTGCACCATATTGTCAAATATAAGTTGTCTGTTCCACTGTAAAAATACCACATTTTTGCGTTTTTCTCTTCTCCGCTATCTTTTAAAATTCTAAAACTACAACCAAAACATAGACAGATTTTACGTGAAACGCACCGAATCGAATTTCTATGGCTCAAAACTTGATAAGAAAGAGAAGAAAATGCAGGTTGACTGACTGACAGGCTATCAAATACATGTATATTGATTGAAATGTAGTGAATTCCTTAAAACCTTTTATTTGGTATAAATTTATTTTACGAACAAGTTTTTTTTTTCATTTGAACACAAAGCATTCCACGTAGTCACGCCGCTAACTGATCATTTTTAATCCGGGTTTCTTAATTGTACAAGCTCTCTCACTACTGAATGTGAAATTAAATTGGTGAGCAAGCCCATTCCATCGATGAAGTGCCCGAAACCTCGATCCACATTCATCGTGTGTTATCGCAATGTACTTGTCCGTCTCGAATGATTTCCTGTGCCGGCAGTGTACACTGGCCGAGCCGTTTATTTAGCTCGGTGATGTAGTTTTTCGGAACTGGCTGCTTATGCCTGTCGCCTGAAAGAATTCTTGTGTTCAAAGGGAGATTTCCTTTGTGTTCTGTATTGCTCGTCGCCTTTAAATCGCTCAAAAGCCACCGTCGGCGCTCGGAAGGCGGGTTTTGTTGAGTCGTCGGTCGGGTTGGCTTCGATCGCGATTCTGGGTCGTCGCTTCCTCTCTCCTCTTGCACTCCGAGGGGTGCGTGCGTTATTGCTTGCGTGCATTATTTGTGACAATTCAGTTGCTCTGTCGATGAAATGCTCGTTTCGTGAATCGCTGGTCTTCTCTTCCCCTTCGAGGATTTATCTCTTGTCAATGTCATCCGACTCGGTCTGTTATTGTTCGTGATTTTATACTCTTTATTCATTCGGGTCGTCTCCCACGCTACCCCTTGCGTGGTCTTCCTATCCATTGGTGTACTTATTTGATTTTAAATAGTTGCGAGGTCTTTCCAGAAAGTATAAGACGTTTTTGAAATAAAAAATAAACAGTGAAAGAACCAATTCATATCATATACATTTTGAGGTTAAACTCTTTCACTATTTTCATCAATAATTGCCATTTAAATTAAGGCATTTATCAAAACGTGGTACAAGTTTTTCAATATCCTGTCTATAGTAATCTTCCGCCAGCGAGTTCAACCACTGGGTTAGGTACACCGGCATACAGTTCAGCATGAGTGTCAAATCGTTGCGTAGCGAGCCCCGTCTTCATCGCTGGGAACAGATGGTGGTCCCTCAGCGCCAAATCCGGTTGCACTGCAGACGATTGAAAACTTCCCATCCCAAACCATCCAATAGGTGTCGGTTTCGATTGGCCGAGTGTGGGCGAGCGTTGTCGTGGAGAAATAATCCTTCCTTTCCCAGTTTTCCCCTTCTTTTGTATCGCGTGTGTTAATTTTCTCTGTGATTATTCCTCGATAGTGCGCTTCGCATATCAGGCGATAATTTCAATTAGTTTGTAAATTTTTGCCAACGGAAACCTAATCAGAGCCACTTAACAATATGCGGTATTTTAAAATGCAATGGTCATTTTAACACTCCGCTAAACACACATTACGATTGGCACGATGTGCAAAATACCCCGGCTGCTTGCCTAAAGAGAGTAGGAACACCCTGTCACGAAGACAGCGGCGCTCGTCCCGCCCAATGCCGCGCCATGACTAAAGATCCGCTACCTTCTGGGCAGCCCTGGCATTTATACCTCTGAGAGAAACCCTTGCTTTGTATTTATAGTAAGCGGTGCACTGCGCAAGCAAAGAATATTGCAACATTTTTGTATGATGCGTGGTAAAGAACTGTTTAAAACATGTATCTTTAGCCATCGTGACTTTTGTTTTCCATCTACTATCTCTACCATCTCGACACGAATTAGTAATCTTGGGACTCATCCGTGTCGATAATAGTACCGATATCGTCTTTAATTTACTGCTTTAGTACATAGTCTCAAAGAACAGGGTATGAAAATATTTTTTTCGCCATGGTCTCACTCCTTTTGTTTTTCCACTTCTGCCATCACGAAGCTCATTAGCATTCTTTAGACACTTCTGTGGTAGGGGCAAGATATCGATTTTGGGCTTCTGCCGTAGCAGTCTCCTTGGACCTGTAAACCAGGCTTAGAGATGCAGATCGTCTTAGTCTTCTTCCATGATTAGATAGGACCAGTTTATCCACATGTTGGTTTTCCGGATTAGGTCGAGTGAGGGGTAGCAGGAGGTGTTGCCCTTCCTCCCTTCGTGGCGTGCGCACGAACACTCGCGTGTCACTGCTTCGTCCGTTCTCTCGCGTGTCCCTCTCTCTCTCTCTCCGTATAATCCCTACTGTTCCTCAGCCCTCTCTCCCCGTCCACTCCTTTGTGTCGCTAATGTCTTCGCTGCAATCGTAATGTAAACTCCACCCTCTTCCCCTCCCTCCCTTGCCGCACCCCTTCTCCTCCTCTCTGCGGTCCGCTCCTGTGTTCTTGACCCGTGTTCTTGCTTTTAACATTCTTCGGATTGATTCGGAACTTTATTCCTGCGTGAGTTCTTCAATCATTCTGTGAATCGCCTTTGTTGGGAGGATATACGATCGCTATCGATGAAAGATGACCTACGGAAAAAATGCTCGGTTCAGTGTGACTCGAAATCGCGATTTAAAAAAAAAAAGAAAGAAATCTGTTGATGGAAGGGTAAAATGGGTAATTTCAAAAAGTCTCCTCCTCTTCATGAGTTGGTGACGGCACCAGAGATCGGTATGGCTGATTGAATCTTGCAGTAGGAAACTCAAGTGAGGGAAGGAATCGTAATTCGAAGGATGTTAACAACACCGGTCAACGCGAAGCTCAGGAGACGCGGAGACACCGTCATTCATGACGTCATCAACTTATCTGCGGAAGGGTTCAGGCCGTCATTTTTCGCCGCAAATACAATTAGCGTCAACAGTAGACAACGATAAACTGAAATATTAGGGTATCTTCATTTCTCTAACTATATCACAATCAGCAATAATTATTATTATTTAAGCATTCAACCAAATAAGGTAGGTGTCCATTGAGTATCCAAGAAGCATTGGTTGGTCATTTAGCAAGCCAAAACATGTAGTTAGCTTATAGTTGGGTGGAATGTTATCTTAAATGGCCTAATTAAAAAAACACTTAAAATTGGAACAATTAATGGACAAATTTTGTGTAAAATTTTCACAGGGACGAAAAAGTCGGTATTTGTGTACTCAAGTTAGTGTCACATAGATTTATCGAATTTATAAATAAAAGACAAAAATATTACGAAAGTGAAAGCTGTGAAAATATTTTTAAGTTCTCTAAACTGTAGTGGACTTCTAGGCTTTCCAATAAAATGGAGAAACCCGATGAACTGGAGAACTTGTCTTGTAAAGTTTCCGTGTTTGCGTTCCCATCTTTGCCTTTGGGGAAGGAGTGCTTTTCAACGCCTCACGGTTTCTGAGAATCCCTCCTGTCTCACACGAGCGAGTGAATGTTTGAGTTGCTAAACTTTCGGAGTGGTTTCTAAATCAGGTGAAACCTCCCCGTGTTAACATTTCTCGAGGCGCATTGGCACGCGGGCTCTTTGCTCGTCCAGCATTTGTTTTATCATTGTCATAGGTTGGTAAGGTAGAGGTAGTGTTGAAAAATAAAGAGGCTCTTTTTGATGTTTTTCGATCCATTAGCCTTACTGATCTTAAGCTATTAGCGGCGGAATATTAACGGGCTGCCCATTTCGCGGTTAAAGGTACCGACGAAGACAATCCTTCTACACCCCTCGCAGGAATATTAAAACAGGTTTCCCCGCCATTATCACCCGCCTTGCTTTTAAATGGGTCTAGAAAAGTAGCCACGCGCGTCACCTGACGGTAGAGTGATCAGAATTTCACGGGAAATTAACTATTATTAAGGTTATTTACTGAAATTTATACTTAACATGATATACAATATTGGAGTCACAGCTTTACAATGTTATAGGTCGCGAGCGGCACCAACTATTGTCTGTCGGCTCACCGCTCCACGTCAAAAGTGTATCCTTCTCGTGTGGATCGTCGTCATTGGCACCCTAATTATCGATTCTTTCTGTCAATGATCGGGTCACTCCGAACGACCGGAACTTTAATGACGTCACTCATTTAAAATGTGCGGCAGTATATCCTTTTTTTCGTTATGATGAAATTTTCCTAATGACGAAGGCTTCTCTTATCGTTTTAAATCACCTTTCTACCGAATTATCTGATTAAATCGCTATGTTGAGGACGTCGAGTCTTAGTGAACGACGCGGCGATGTTCGAGGTCTGAGGTGCGCCGCTGAAAGCTGAGGTCTCGTGAATAAATGAATAATGATCGATACGCACAATTTTGAACTCTTTTACGCGCGTTATTAGTGAAAATAATCTTCATTTGATGATGGAGCCTATGGCATATGCCGTGAATTGCAATTGAATGTTGAATTGTTTGGGAACGAAGTCCCATTAATGTTTAAGTAAGTTCAAGCGAAACACCGCCAAACTTCACTCTGAAAAACGTTCATTCCCTCCGTAAGTCCTTGTCTGTGTTTCCACACTCCTCCGTATTGCATTGTGCATGTATACGAATGCACGAGACAGAGCTTATCAGACTCGAAATTGAATGGAAATGAGGCCACTCGTTTTGAAAAGGGTACAAATACATTTAATTCGAAATTACTTGCTTATTTTTGATGGATTTGAGGGTGTTTTACTTGCGTCCGAGGTCGGACTCTTTTTTTCAAGTTGATATGATGACTGCGCTTCCAAGCCCTCGTCTTCCGCTCGTCGTCCGTTCCGCTGGGTGCTCTTCTGGAGCAAGTCATTCGCTCTCTTGTATGTATCCCAGAGAAGACGTTCGCTTTGAACAGATAGCGGAGAAAGTCCGAATGTACTCCCATTGTTCCGCGGCCAACTCTTCTTTCTCTGTGTTGTGGTGCGAGGCATTCACTGACCGTGCATTTGTATGCCTTCGCATGCACGCCCGACAACCACAGCGCCCGTCGGAGATGTTTTCAAAACAACAAATATATTTTATGGGCTCGTTCGCCAATATTTTATTGTTTTCGGTTGAAAAATAGAGTGACCTGTATTTTTTCCGTCTTTCGATTCGTCGTCTACTTCTTGAGCTATTCGAGACGAAAAATCGATGGCTTCAACCCTTTAACAGATAAACTGACAACGTCACGAGCTCATACCAGGAAGGTCAGCATTGCTCTGCTACTCCTCCGTCTTTTGCATGGTTCTCGCGTGGTTCGTTCAGTAACGAGTATCATCATGAACGAGTAAATGAAGCAGGACTGTAATGACGTCACAAACTCGTGAAATAAGGGCAGCAACTCCCGCGTTTGCTTTTTGTTATAAGCTTACGAGTTGATGCGTAAGATTTCTTCTCCTTAATTATTAATCATTCCATTGTATTGATCGAATTCTCGGAATAAATTGTGATGCCGGGTCTGTGTGGTCGACCACAATGAACTAACTATATTTATTCTTGGGTGGGACGTATGTGGTGGTGACGCGAAAAGTGTCTCGTTCATTCGTCTTTTTTCCGATACCCAGCGCTTTTCATCTGGCCTTGCAATGTCGTTAGAAATCTTCAGTTGATTTAAATGAGTCTCTTCTACAGAAGGGATTGGAATGGGATTTGGATACCGGAATTTGGTTTTCAAGGTAAAATTAGTTACTTAATTTTTCTTCCTGGAAACGACATTAAGTATTCCATCCACTTAATAGTGTCATTTTTTATATTCTCAAAATTAAAATCATTACTTCTGTCCACCATGTGGTCGCAAAGTACCCTACATAAATTCTCGTCCCCGTCGTTATATTCATGACAACGGGGACTGTATAGGTACATGCAGCTGCTCTCATCTCGGCTATCATGGTGACCGCACTTTGGCTCATGGACCGTTATGTTCGCAATTTATGGCTTTGAAGCGATTTGAAGGTGTCGTGTGTTTGGAGAGAAGATGTTTTTATTTGTTGGGGTATATTTTACGACTGCAGACGGAAGTTGGAGGAGATAATGATGATGATATTAGGCCTCCTCCTCCTCCCTACATTTCCCTTTTTACAATCTTTGCTTGGGCGAGGTGAGGCGTGAAAGGTTTATTCGAAGCATGCCTCGGCACCGCATCAATTTCACAGGGCTGGCACGTTATGCTTCAATTGGATTTCCTTCCTAGAGATCGGGAGAGCATGAATAGTGGCGGTCTATTTCAGCGCCACCCTGGCGTGCGTTTTGTTAGTAGCTGTTTTGCGAGTCCCTCGGATGCGTCTTGCTAATTTCATTGTCGTCGGAACACGCTTTCTGTGCCTCTTAATTGGGGAAAGATGTGAGAGGTGCTGCCAAGGCAACGAACGCTCTTCTCCACACCAGTGCTCCACGCTCATCTCCAGAGTGGTCGCCCGCTATGAAATTAGTCATCATGTACAGTCTGCAACCCCGAGGTTGATTTGAAGTAGCCCTCCACTCAGTTCTCCTGTCTGCCAATATTTTATTATCATTTGCGTAGTTCTTATGGTTTTCATCCTACAACACCTGCTCACTGAATATCATCCGTGGCCTACCTCGGCCTTTCCTCCTGCCCTTCCACGTCAATTTCCATTGGACCCATTTCCCATTGGGCCCATCAACTATCGACCCATCACACTGTCTCACGATACGGCCGATTAAATTGTACCGTCTCATAGCCAAGTTTTTCAAGAGACTTCTCTCCAACCCCTCTTAGAACTTCCACATTACTCACATGGCCTATTCATTTGTTCTTCATCATTCTTCTTTTACACCACAAAGCTTCCAACCTTGATATCTCCGATGCTGTCATTGTTACATCCTAAGAGAAACATGCTCCAAATACAAGTCCTAAGAAATTGTTTCCTGGCTTCAACGCTTATAATCTCAGCTGTAAGAAGAGTCATCACTTTAAGGAATGACCTCTTCGCTTGACGGCTACCCTACCTACCCTTTCGTTGTTGCTTCGTCCATCGTAGATCAATCGGCTACCAATAAGTGGGAGAACTCCTTCACCTCCTCGAGTTTATAGTTTCCTAGGTTCAGGTTGGCCTTCACCTAGTTTCTACCGCAGACTAATACTTTTGATTTCTTGGCATTTATTTTCAGCTTATATCGAGTCATTTTATTTTCCATAGGCGATACCATTCTCCGTTGGTCTCCCAGTGTCTTTGATATCTAATCGCTGCATGCTAATATTTTCACCGTCGATTTTCACTCCCAGCGCTTTCCCTTTTACTCCATTGGCAGCATTCTTAATGAACACATTTAATATTATTGGGGACAGAGCACACCCTTGTCTTACTCCTTTTTTTATTCCTTCTTCGGCGCCGGATCCAGATTGAATCATGGTTTTTATATAAATTTTGGATAATTCTCCGGTCATTATTTATTTATTTATTTCACACACCACCGAAAATAGCACTGTTCGGCCTTTACATCGGGGTTGATAACATATATCAATCACAAACATCCATGCCCTGGATAGGGGTAACTTACCCAGGCGGTACTCGAACCCGCGACCTTCGGTTTGGCAGGCGAGGACTTTACCCCGCCGCCATCGGGGCCGGCCTCTTACCTATTGCCTAACTCTTGTTACCTATAAAACACTCCCAACTTATTTCAGGATTTCGAGCTTCGAATTCCAGTCTACATCATCAAAAGCTTTTTATTAATTCAGAAACGCGATGTTTTTCTTCTCCATTATCTTCTTCGCGAACAGTCGAAGGGCCAATACAACCTCCCTTTTGCCCTTGTTTTCCTGAATCCGAATTGGTCTTCATCCAGGAACTCCGTTCTATTCTCCTTTAAAAGATTCTTGTTAATATCTTTGACTCGTGGGATTTTAGCTAATGAGCCTAAAATGTTCACTTCTCTCCCTTCCTTCTTTTTGGGAATAGGGGTGATGATGGTCATCTCGAATTCCTTTGCTATGTTTCTTGTTACCTACATTCAGGTCGCAGATGGTGTTGTAGAGCTGAGCTAGTAATTTTTCCCCTTCATTTTCTATACGCTCTGCTGGAATATCATCAATTCCAGATGTGTTATTCTTCCGTAAGTCCTTCATTGCGGCCTCAAATTCGGATCTTTAGGTTGAAGTTACCATATCAACATTTTCCACTTTTTATCTCCCCTCTTGCTCCTGATGGAAATGCATCTTGCACTTTCTATTCTATTTTCATAGTTCATGTTGTTTACGAGTCAATTTATAATTCATTTATCTTCTCTTTTCAGGTAAGTGTCGATGTGTTCGTAGCTTGATTCCTAGACATCTCTCTCTGACTCGAGTGCCTTCCGGTGAGTAGGTGATTCAGACTAAATGGAAGTGTGCGAATCAATGCAGGGGTTTTAGTTCCAGTCCATCTCGTGTCCCCGGCTGAGAAAAGCAATAGTTTCTGTGAAATTATTACCTTCCTCGCTCTTAAGTAAACTAATACAACTCTCTCCGTAAAATGAAGCTCGATTGACACCGCGGAATTGGAGAGATCTAACGGAATACTCTAAGGAGGCCCCAGTCGGTCCCCTAAAAGCTTTATTCACGTTCCTTTTATAGCGTATTTTCATCGTTTTTCAAAATTGACCAACGCGTTGTATTAGTGCTGAGCGATCCATTAATTCTCTAAATCTTTGATATAGTAATTGCGCCCGCGACCTATAACATTGTAAAGCTGTGACTTCAATATTGTATATCGTGTTAAGTATAAACTTCAGTAAATAACTTTAATAATAGTTTATTTCCCTTGAAATTCTGATCACTCTACCGTCAGGTGACGCATGTGGCTACTTTTCTGCGCCCATTTAATTATACGGCAGGTGATAATGGCGAGTAAACCTATGTTTTAACATTCGTGCGAGGGGTGTAGAAGGATTATCTTAGTACCTGTCGTGCATTTCTAAGTTGGAGTGCAAATCATATAATCTTCGAGGCAAAATTTTTGACTTAATATTTGGCTTTGTTCCTATCGGCGAAGAAAAAAAGCATGATTATGATGATAATTTAAATTTGTCGAGCGTCGGGATGAGATGGGGGAGGGCGGGGTGCAAAGAATGCCTCGCGCTTCGCCGCCCTTCTTCGATGACGGATTCTCGTTCAAAGCGTATGGTGTCGTATTGGTAAATTAAATCTTACTGCCAATAGGGAAGTGCACTAATTTTTTTTTATTGCTGAATTTGAAAGTTTAGCCTAAAAAAGAAACATTAGTATAGTCACTTTTATTTTCTGCATCTAGGGTATGCACTTTAAAACGTTTTGAAAGTCGGAAAATTTCATGTTGCGCTGAAACACAGTGCCTCCATCTTGATTGAGATGTGACGTCACAAGGCAGTAGTCACCAGTGGAGTATCGCTGTATTCCGTCGCCTTCTTTAGCGCGGCGAAAGTTTCCGGGAATAGGTGGAGTTTGCTTCCTAAAAATGTCGTCTAGTACCGAAATCATTAATTCAAAATAGAATTATAAATGATTTTTTGTTCCAAATTTCATCTCGACGTCGAAACAAAAGCCTGGAGAAGATATTCATTCCCGTGCCTCAAGCACAAGCTATACGGAATAAATGGTTCAAGGCTGCTCCTGACTCTTACCTATCGATGATATTCTGTTTTGAAGATCATTTGAAGGTACTGTAAGATCAAATTGATATTTATATTATAATAATTTACTTAATAGGTACCTCAGTCACATCAGAAAGTGTGTTGAGTCAAAATATAGCATCTTCCGCGTAGACCTACGTAATTTATAAACTGAAAGTAGTTTGGTTAAAGAATTATGGCGCGACTGTTCTTTTACACGACCGGGCAAAATGCGTACTTTGCCCATGATATGTGCATATATGATAACAAACGATTTTTGTTAAAGTTAATCTTTATTTGTTGAAATTAGTACATTTATAGGTGATACAGATATAAAGGTACACGGCAGGTCGCGCGGCGTAATTTGTACTCCACTGGTGACGGGTTCATCTTGCTGATCCAAAAAATTAGCTACAATACCTCGAACTTTGAAAACTCGCAATATAGGCAGTCAAAGTACATTGTAAGAATACACGAGACCATTATAGCCCAGAATGTACGTACAATGTCGAAATCCTTGGTTTTCAAAGATTGACGTATTTTATACGCCAGCGCGCCCGGTCCAGGGTTATCAACTTTTATTTCATCCTATTTGTTAGTTGAAATTATATTTCAGAATAGTTCTTTTAGCACTGCTACTGAGGTAAACTGGTAGGTACTGAGTACAAGGCACTGAGGTATGTACTGAGTAAGTAAACTCCCTTTGGAGTAATGTGAATTACAAGTGTTCGAGATATATGGCATTTTATATTCGCTTTGTGTTCTTATTAATTATGCCTGTACGCATATTGTTGCTTGCCGCGAGCCTTTAATGGTATGTGCTCTTGCAAGAGTGGTTTTCATTTTTAATGTGGAAGTTGGTCAGTATAAGCAAAGAAAAAATTAACATTTTAGCGCACACCAACCCTTGTAGTCATCGTATCTCTGCGTTTGTAATGACACTGCTAAAATACCTAAACGCCATAATGATGACAAAAAAATTGTCTCATGTCAATGATTGCTGCAATTATAATTAATGATAAACTTGATGCCGTATGATCACAATGAAGACAACAAAAAATAATACCATGACGCAGTCTTGAACCACGGTCCTTCGGGTGAGATCTATCCATAGTATCGTGCACGCTACCGCTACCCCAACCGACTCATTGAGAAATTGTGGACATTTTGAATTTATATATGTAACTTGTAAAAAGTAACGCATGAAAATTAATTAATTACAGCCTAACTAACGCCCTAATTGAAAAAGATGCAGCAAGGTACGCGGTCTCCCCTTGTTAGCCTTAACGTCTCGCATTTCTATGGAGCGTTGAACCTGTCCTTATTCAAAAATTCAGTAACCATAAATACATCAAAGTTTGGTATACCATTTATAAATCGTTGGAATTTTCCTTCTCCCAACTAAGATTATCTTTTCTTGAACCCATCCTGAACAGCGAACCATTGCAACAACCAGCCAGCTCGGAAATAAGGCTAACATCCCATGATTCTAGTTGCGAAGGGCGAACGTTCCGGCCGGCGTGAATACATGCGCAACGAATAAGTCTTGCAGCAAACGTCTGAAATAGGTTTATTAGTTTGACTCGGTTCTTACAAAAAAGTTTTGGCATGATAAACGGCATTGTGTCAAAATATACCCAGCGAAAAATAAATGCCATCATGCATTTATTAAAGATTCAATGTGCTATTCGTACTACTCTTTCCAAACTTGAAGTTGACACGTAAATGAATATTAATATATTACGCGATGATGAAGTCGTTTACTCAAAAGAGAAGCAGCCACATATATATTCTGAAGATATTTTATGACAGCAAAAAACGGATACCCTCAAATTCTGTAATTTTTCTATGCAATAATAGTGGTAGAACTAAACGGTGTAGAAGCTGCCTTCTGCTACTGCCTTGTGACGTCACGGCCAATATTCAACATGGACACCCGTTTTCGCGGCCTTTGAATTTTTCCATATTTCAGACGGTCATCTCGAATAAAGTATTCACTATTAGGCTTTAAACTGTGGTTTTACGACATTATGTTATTCTGAACTCTAATTTAAAAAATGTGTTTGGTGCATTTGAAACACTAGTGCACTTCCCTATTTACCACGACCTCTTCAATTTTCCGCGTACGGCCGTATTCATTTCCAGGTATGACGATAATACTAGTGTATTGAAAGCCATCGTGTACGAAAAATGGAAGTGTTTGTGGGAAATTTTTGGTAGTTTTAATTAGCCGATTTGTTGGAATACCACCAGATTAAGCTTCTTCAAGCCATCATGTCTCATGATGTGGCTAACTAAGTTATCGCGTCTTATCCTTAAGGTTTTCAGAAGACCTGTCTATATGCTATCCTCTTGAAATTTCCATGGTTGATAAATACTCATTTGTCAGCATGAGCCTGTGTCCCAAATGTGACGATTTTTCCCTTTCCGTTATTTTCTCACGAGTGATTTTGCAATATTTGAGAAACTGGCAAACGTTGAGCAAGATCTACCCTGAAAATTGCATCTTGAAACCACAATTGTTACTCGAGTAATACTTCACCAAAAACGACTAGTCGAGAGGTAGTTATGCGCTCTCTTAGTAATATTGAATGAAGCTGGACGAGAAGAGAGTTCGATGTGGGGTCAGTGGATGAATGCAGCCTCCTCGGTTGGGTCGTCTGCTCCATCCGCTGTTGCTCGCCACTTGCGACACTTCCCACTCGACTCGTTCCCTCCTGCACGAACAGCCGACCCTCATGGCCGAGTGCCAGTGGACACCGCCGCCACGTCACGCCCTGCGATCTCTCCTGAATCAAGTCGAGAATGTTGTTACCGCGAGTGCCCGCTCCAATATTTAGTGAATACCCGTAGTCAAGATTGAATCACGCCATCATTGTTTTCCGTCCTTTTGAGTGATAGCTCCGGGGATCGCTTTCAGGTAGTTCCAAAAGAGTGATTACTCATTGACTCGTCTATTTCTGAATCAAGCGGTAATTTGCACCGCAACTTTCCGTATTTACAATTGTCATTCAAGTAATGTCGCTGCTGATGTCTTAACGCGTTATTATTACAAATTGCTGCTCAAGTACTTATCCATCGGTGACCTCAGTAACAAACACGATAAATATAGGCATATTTATCGAATGATCTCATTGTGACTACTTATTTAAAAAATGTGTGCTGCGAAATATGTCTGCATACGTAGACCATGCTGAAAGGGATTTTTAAAAATTTCTTTCGCCTAATTCAGTCTTAGGCCCCGGAACTCCATTATCATCGACTGCTTTTAAAATTCGATAGTGTGGAAAGCGAAGGGGGGGGGGGGGGCGGTGATATCCGAATCTGCTCTAATGGGTGTCAAAATCACTTGCACCGTTTTGTTCCGTGGCGATATGTACTTGTTTCGCATTTTGTTAAAATACCATTTAGATAAAAACATTCCATACGTATCTAAGTAACCAAGCACGTTTAAAGAGTGTCTCTGAAGTATTAAACGACTTATCTAATCGCTTCGGGCCTTATTCTGTGAATCGTTTCCACGGTGTGAAATTAAATTATTATTCTTTGTTTGGTTCCGTGTAGTGTCCATTAAGCATAAATAGTGATCCTTGCAAAGTGCAATGCTTTCATTTTATGAAATAATTTTGCAAACTTTTTTGACTGCATGCTTTTTATGAATAGCAAAAATGTGTTTTCCATTTAAAATAGCTTTATGTCATTTTCCATGGGCCACATTTTGATCTTATGGTATTCATTCATTGGTTTAATGATACCCCTACTATGCTTGAATTTTTTAAGACTGTAGTTCCTCCATACTTCAGAGGAGACTTCCCGTCTCCAACTCCGTGTCGTTATTGAGGGAGTGAGCGTATATTTTCCCGAGCAATGCGTAAGGGTATTGTTGTGGATGAACTTTGCGAAAGGCATATTGAATGAGATATTTCGCTTGAATCTGGGATGGCTGGGAGCGCCCAAAGTGGAATCCACGAGAGAGGTCCAGAGTTTCTGCAGAAGTTACGCTTTCGATGGGAAATGTAGACGGGCGGAAAATAAGAGGATAAATCCTTTTGTGTGATTGATAGAGTGAGCGAGCGGACCATTCTATTCGGGATGACTCACAAGGCATTCATTTATTCATTCTATGAGGAAGAGTGTGTAGGTCGTGCTCATTTGAGCGTGAGCTGCGGGGGGAGGGAGGGAGGGAGACGCGTGAATTTGGGGGTGGACCACGTGGCGGAAACAGAAAGTGCTGGAATTATGTTGTCTATTTGCTTGCTGAGGAATCGCTTTTCGATAATGTTCTGTGAGAGGCGCCGAGTGAGAAGCGATCTATTTACTCCCAATATTTGCAGCGGTGTGTTTGCACTCGTGAGGGGGAGCTTCTTCATTCGTTTAGTGATGCGTGTAGTTCGAATGCATTTTTTTATCCTGTAGTCCCTCGATAAATGTGAGAAGCGTAAACAAGGCGACGCAAGTGGCGACTCGTGAATTCTTTTAAGTGCGTCGTGGGTGACACTCACCTTGTGACCGGCTGAAGAATCCTCTTTAAAAAGGGCAGGCACTAAATGAGCTCATCTCTCCGACCTTAATTAATCGTAGCATGCATGTGCCTAATCAATAGCTTTTGAGGTCTTCTATTTATTTTGCTCGAATGTTTTTTTCTTGCTGATATTTTACGTAGGCCTGGGTGTGCGAGGCCAATGTATGCGTGTCTTCTGTCTCATCTATTTTTCCCCATTGGTAAACAGAATTTTGTATTGATCCAGGTGGGACCATGCTTTTTGAAACCATTTACTTGGTCGATAAAACTAAGATGGGAATTTCCACGAGGTGAAAATTTCCATAGTGTGCTCCAATGACCATTCCAGTGCGAGTAATACCATTGCAATGGTATTCTCGCCTCTTGGAATGTTGGAAGGGGCAATGGGCTGATTTACTAATGTGCCTTCATTTGATGTAAAACCTTCCCAGAACATAGTGAGAGTCGGTGGATATTTTTACTCTCACGGCAGTCCCGTGTTTATAATTCCCTGCCGAAAGGAAGGTTATTACGTTTACTTCCTTGTTTCTAGTATGAGCCGCCAAAGCTATGATTCTTTATTGCCGACCATGCCGACAAAGATTTAGTATAAACGAGGATTTAGTTCCTCGAGTTCCTTCGCCGACCCCATAAATATTTTGGTCAGAAAATAGCTATTTTCTATGATGTTACGCAGACGAAGTTGTTCTGTAGCGTTGTTTACTTAATTTAAAATGGCTTCCCTGCAGTTACCCCGTTAAAATCCCCTTATTGTACTTTGTAATCCTTTTTATTTCACGATGCGCTGTTATGAAAGCGATTCTGTAAGCATTGCAGCTTCTTTGGGTCACTTTGAGAGGCCGCAATTATTTTGTGATGTCGTGAAGTCATCCTCCCAACCTTTCGGGCCCAGTCTCGCCCAATCTCACATGGGAGATTCACCGCAAATATCACGCGGTCATTTTCCGCAAAAAAAAATCTTCCACGTCTCACGTAAAGACGTCGCGTCTCCTTATTAATATGTAAATGCCTCCATGGAAGCAACCTTAGTTGAATAAAGAAGTGCAAATGCTTTTATGAAAATGCCCTGGTGTAAAATTAAAGTGATCTTTTTTTTTTTGGATGAACCAATCTAATTTTAAATAGTTAATCCATTCAAACAGCAAATACCTTGGCAAAGTCTGGAATTGACTAAGACGTGATATAAAAGCTTCTGTAAATGAGCTGGGCATTTATTTCTGATGAATTGAAAGTTTTGTACACTTATTCTAAAAATATATAAAGACCCTCAAATCATTCCTGACCCTCTCTCTCTTTTTTTGTGGGATGTCTTTCCTGGCAAATCACTTCCCCCTCCCGTGTGTCGTGATTTCAGTCGCAGCGCTTCAGTGATAGCATTATGTTATCCGAGTACATGTGGCCAGTGACTACAGGGGAATGCGTCACTGTGGAGGGTCGGGCACGAGATTCCTGCGACCATTCCATCGACTGCGGAGCATGATAACATGAGCCCGCCACTGGCGAGGACAAAGAAGACTTTCGCCCGCTAGCAGGAAAAGAGAGATAAGGAAATCCATGTATCTCGGTCCTACTCCTTTTTTGTGCCATTAGATAATTTCCTGTTCCAAACATGTGAATCGGTGCGTTAAAATAATTACGCTTTCTATTTAATTGTAGCGAATTTTCACGTATTTGTGGTAACTAAAATTTCAGAATTCTTTTGCACCATTCTGCATCTGGAGGTGGGGCAATGAGCTGAAATGGGCGCCCAAGATTTCCGAAGTAGGTCTTACGTATGCGTACTGGAGGAGAGATATTTTCAGGAAGATAGCACGTCTGACATTTGGGTGGGACCAAGGAAGGATGGATGGATGTGGAATGGATAGATAGCTGAAGGTAGGAGGAGAGGTCGATATCCTGTTCATTAATTATGTACTTCGTCAGATGCCACGACGAGAAACTCGCGGCCTCTTCATTCCTTCATTCCACATCGAATTAATGCGAAAGAGTAGGTAGCGTTTTCAACATTGACCGTTTATCTCATAAAATTCCCATTTGTGTTTGAATATTTGCTTTTTAAACTGGCTCCAGCTCATTGCACTTCGCAATTTCAAAAATATTTTGCTTGATTGATCGATGGCACGTTAACCAATTTTAAGAAACCAAGCGTGGACGCCGTAGTGTTCGTGGCATTTTGACAGTGCAGTGAATTGTCATTTTCATAATATATATTAACAATACGTTGGTTCAATAAAATGATGGTTTTTTTGTGAAATTAATGTATTCAAGATCAAAGTTTTAAGAAATCGGAAAAAACACGTATTAAAAGAAATGAAAAGAATATTAATGTTAGTGTGCGATAATGTCATAAATTGCTACGGTTGTCTTATAATTCACCAGAAATCAGTACACCGGCATCTGATATCGCAGTCTTCACGGAATGGAAGCCATGCACTTTAGACTGTATTGATATGAGAAAATGAAAAGAGAAGGAAGTCGTGTGGTGAGAGAGGGCGCGGCAATGATAGAGAAGGCCCTCTTTAACACCTCGTCGCTGTGTGGGCCGGAAGCTGCGGAGCCTCGGACGCGAGCCAATGTCACGTCTCGTCTCCCTTCCACGCGTGATACTTACTGTGTGTGCACTTATTACAATGTGTGAGTGGGCGAGAGCAGGGGGATTGGGTGAGGGGTGCGTTATCTGTCGCCTCGAGAAGCTGAGGTTGTTCGTCTCGCTCACCGCGACCCTCGTCGCACATTGTAGCCCCGATGCAAGCGAACTCGGATGCTATATTCCTATTCCGTATGTTCTCGTGAAAAAGCCTTGACACTAAGAAAATCTTTTTAAAAATAAATGAAGAATATAATTTATCAAAAAGATTATTTGGAGAAAAAAATTTTTATGCACACTCTCAAAATATTTTAGAATAATAACTGATATAGATGGTTTGAAGTGGGATGTACTGTAATCTAATTAATCAAAATTGGTATAAATACAAAAAATATTATGCTTAAAAATTGGGACCTAAAAAACAATCTGAGCAGCTAAATGAAAGGTACATATGTCACATCAAGTTTCTTAATTCGTTTTTTATGTTAAATCTATTTGCTGTTACGTTTTATTGGATATTTTGTGCACTGTAATATTAATTTGTAATACTTGATCACTTTTTTATTATATCTCTCATCTTTTTAAATAATCAGCCTTCAAACTGGAAAATAAATTTCCCAAACGCAAATATGTTGTTTTATGTGTGACCTAAATCGCAAAGAGTTTATATTTAAAAATAATTATAGTAGTAACGATTGCATCTTTCAAAAATTGTGAGGGTTTTAAAGAACTCGCTTTCGTAAAAAAAAAAGTAGTTGGTGGCTGTTCACTGACTCGTGCAGACAGTTTGGAAAGTCGACTTGTAGACATGAATTTCCAAATTTAGATATTTTCATGGTTGAGACTGGTGTGGCTGTGTTGATTGAGATCACATCTCACCGCTATTTCACTCGCCTCTCCTTCGACGTATTTCGGCTGCTCCAACTTCCCCTCCCCCAAATCTCCGTTTGGGGCCATAGCAGTCTCTCTTCGAGGTGGTCCATCACAGCATCAGCAGCAGCGGCGGGAGGGGACGGCTTCCCACCGCGAGCGAGCACGTTTTAAAAGCCTTCGCGGCGGCGGCGGATCGTGCACATTCGTTTCACCTCGGAACTCGGGCGGTACGTGTCCAGGGGGGCCGAGTGCTTTTTTTACACACTCTGGAAATATTTCTCTGGAGCCTACCCCCTCCACGCCACTGCCCCATGGTGCTGTTTATGCTGTCGAATGTGTCATGGCAGTCGCTACGGTTTTACATTCATCGCCATCGTCATAAGTCGACAATTGGTTTCACGCAGCTCCACACTACACTTTCCTACTTGTTAATATTTTCACATTTACTTCATTCTTCTGCTTTATCTCCTTAATAGTCGCTTGTACCATGTCCATTCGTTTTGCCTTTCTTCCCGCCCACTTGCCCGTCCAAGAGGCCCGTGCCTTCATCGTGACGTGCCCGATTATGTTCTTTCTTCCTCCTAACGTTTTCTTTTTTTAGATTTCTCATTTCTCCCACACCCACTTATTAGCACCTTCTCATAACTCAGTCGATCCAATTTCTCTTCTTCATTATTCTTACGTCTCTCAGCCGTCATTGCCATCGTGGAAACAAAACTGCATGTTTTGCGCTCCCCCCAGCCGCGACTCAAATACATAGTACTTACTTTGTAATCTAGCTGGTTCATTAATTTTAATGAAAAAAATTAAGGAAACTCAATGACGCCTTAATTATGAATGTTGTCCTTAGCACCTTTTCGCCCAGATTTTGGTCGAGTTAGGCAGGATGAAAATTTTACGATAGAATGGGTAACCCAGATCTTATTATGTGCTGTTAGAACGTAGCAAGGCGTGACTCTTGCTTCTCTTCGCATGTCAACTTCACCTTCTAATTACGCGGCTGAGGTGTTGACCTATATCCCTTGCACGAATTTAGAACTCTTTAAGTTGGTAATTCCGTATGTATTGGGTGATATATATCGCCTCAATTTCTTTGGTGGGTGCTAATTAAATCTTTTTTCTTCGTTTTACCGACATCGAGAATCAAATTGCCTTCCCTACGTCATTATTGATTCCACTTAAACGGAGTGTGATTTTGACATTAGGTAACTTCATTTTTTTTAAGTAGCCAACTTTTATGAGATTAACGGGAGAGTTAGTTGAATTATATTACGAATGACGGGGGTGTAGAATAAATTCCGAGCCATTCCGTTTGTAATTTGGTGTTTCGTGAGTGTTTTATATGCACTCAGATTTCCCTTGCACTTCACAAATCGCATTTTATTCTTTATGGTACCTACTCTCGAAAATCAACTTGTCTTGCCCAACGTCTTTATTTGATTCCGCTTTCAAGAAAGTGGTTGCAGCCCGAATTTCATTTTTTTATCGTTATCCGCTTTCCTAACCGTTATGGGAAAGATCAGTTTAGACTTTTTGTCTTTTATATCGTATCGTCATGATTTAGATGAAATTTCTTGCCAATGATGCTTAGTAAAAAAGTTTTTTGCCGTGATAATTTTTATTTTTTACACGCTCCTAATTTTTACTTGATAAATGCCAGCCCCTGGAGAGAGAGCTTTCAAGGAAGTGTCTTTTTGTATTTCTCTCGCATATCCTGACGGCTGTAAGAATTTAATCGCTTTATATTCCTCCTATATGCTCGTGTTTCGTATTAAAATAATTCTTTTTTTGGTTTCCGTATTTAGTCAACTTTGCAAGCATATTTCTTTTAGCAGTGGTTTGAGCATTGCACGTACAGTCTCTGCAGGTTTTTAACGTTATTGCGTTTATATTTTTCTTTAAATTGCTGCTGTTAAATGCGAGACCCGTTTAAAATATATATGTCGATGTTCTTCTACATGTTGAAGATGATAGTAGTCTTCGAGGCATTTGTAATGGGATATCGACATCCTATTCACGAAATTTACGTGCTATGCTTGTTGTTGAAAAAATTAGGGTTTCATGAAAAAAAATCAAAGCTATCCTTCAATTTTTATTGAATCGGTTTTTTTTAGTTATTGTGTAGTCTGTTTTGCCTTCGAAGTTTAGAAAGATAGCACGAACGGACTCACTTGCTTTGTTTAGGATTGGATGTGCTCACGATTTTGGTCTTTATCATCCCGTCCTATTTCTATGTTCGACTGATATAGTTGTTCGAGTGAAATCCTTTAAGTGCGCGTGATATGATTCACCATGATTTCGAAGCCCAAATAGGAAAGGTAATAACTCTCCATTACTTTGCAAAATGCGATTTTTACGTAAAAGGACGCGTAGTTCGTTTGTTATTTATTAGCCCGTAATAGCTCTAAAATACGGGAAATCAATTTCGTCTGACATGTCTTCTCTCTAATTGAGTTCGGTTATACTCAAAGGAGATTTATTTTTGCTTTGACGCTCCGAGACAAATTTTTTAATTCTCTATAAAGATCACAAAATGTAACCTCTCTTGTTTCACTCTAACATCCAGTGTGCGGTGCTGAGTTAATTTTTTGCGTGAAATACTGTTCGATAAAAGAAACCAACATTAGCTTGCAACTGTTCTTACGTGTCGTAAAAAAGGTTTTGTTTTCATATTTTACGCCGTCGTTCAATGCTAAAAACAAGTTATGGCACATGTTTCATGATTGATTTTGTGAATGTATTTTTTCATTGCCGTAGCGAGCCGTTTTAGCTGCCTTAGCGCCATTTAAATTAAATTCTAACGTCTAAATTTTGGTTCCAAATGCAGTATGAATTTGGTATAAAAATTTATAAGTAGTATAGTGACGTCTCCGAATGTCATTGTGGTTGGGAATTATCATCATGGCTTTGATTTTTTTCTTGACGACGTTATAATATAACTGTTGTAACTGTTGATGTGTGTGTGTGTGTGTATTTTTTTGCGCCTGGACAAGGATTTGCGATGAAAGAAACAGTGGAACATTTTGAGGATCTAAAAATACAGTTCCTAAGAAATAATTACTAAGCCCAATTTGTTTTTTTTACCGCTGGCGACAGTGCATGGAGCGAGTGTGCACAAGAATTACGCAAATTGAAATCGTCACGAAAATGACATTTAATTCGTTTCCCGGCGGAACTTCCGTGATGTCGTGCATCTTCCACCCCCCCCCCCCCCCTCTTTCCACCCCTCACCCCCAAACCTATCTTCCGTTATCACACGAGGTTCGCGTTGCCTTGGCTACCCGTAATGTGTTTTCCCCGCTTATTTACCCGAGTACGGTTCGCTTTTGTCCCCGCGCTACGTCGATTCACGGTTTCTTAGCAATAAACGATTCCCCAGGCGGTCATTACTTGTGTTGTTACCCACCGCGCATTTAAATGGGTTTACAAAAGTTGCTAAGGATATCCCCGACGTGGGAGAGCTATCCGAATATCACGATGAAACGAGTTATACCTGTAATTGGAATGGGAAGTGATTTTGTATTCTTTACAAGGTTATAAATGGAAAATTTCATGCTTCTGCTAATTAGGAAAATAGGTGGATGGACCCGGACCGGCGCCAGTCTCCACACTGCGGACTCTTTCCAATACTGATTCGAAAGAGCACAAAGTGGCAGCATATAAGTACATCAAGCTTCTTCGGTATGGACAGTATTCCTCATGTGTAGTCGGTCCTCTACAGGGGCGCAGCTAGGAATTACGGCTGGGGAGGGGGGGGGGGGGTTCAGGTGCAACTAATACCGGGGTATGTTGGGGTATGGAATACCCACCAGGATAAGCGGTAGGTGCGAGATTAATAAATTAAGGAATTTTGAGATAAATGGTTGAAAATTGTGAGTTGTACGGCTTTCTGAGGGATATTTTATTAATCTTTACACTATTCTATTAGTAATATCAATCCAATTAAGCAAAATGGATTAAACTTAAAATTTCTCTGAGCCTTGGGGGGGGGTTAAAATTCAGGTAATTATATTTTGATATTTGAATATCGCGCTGATCTGAACAAAAAAAATTGGGAAAATGATGCAATATTGCTCGGTTAAGACTTACCGCGAATAGAGTGTTTTTCGCATTGAATGACGCATTCGGGGGGGAATTGTCTGAATGGTCTCTCTCTCTCTCTCTCCGTCTCTAGATCTGTGCCAGAGAGTTTTAGGCGCCCTCATCAAAGTGCATTTCCAATCAAGTGTGGCATTTCCTCTCACGCCAATATGATGGCCAAATTCCAGTGTGGTGGCATTTTAATATATCTGTTTTGTTTTCATAAATATTGACCGCCAAGGAGTCACTTTGCACTCTGTTGTGCATAAATTATTGGGGAGGGGGTTGGTATTTCCTCTCGACATGTAGTTTGTTGGTGATCATTTCAACTACTTACCAAAATACATTTTTGTTCTTCAATTTCTCATTCAACGTGAATAAACGGCATGGGTATCATTTTAGACTGTTTTTAGGACAGGAAAATCGACTTAATAGTGCTACGTTGTGGGCGCCCTCATCGAAGTGAATTAGGTACGTTTAATTATCTGTGATTTTGCGATCTGCAAATTTTTCTCCCAGCCAGCCTCTTCTGCACCCTTCTCGGTATCCCCTATCTCATGTGCACAGCCTCCTTGCTGTCTCTATCCGTCAAAGCATATGCGACTGACCAAATCCACCGCTTGTTTATTGACTTGTGCAGACGTTGAAGCCAAACGCTTTGAAGGGTTTATTTATATTATGCCATCGAATATTTGGTTCCCCCCCCCCCCCCCTTCCAATAAAGATCGTCGCCTCCCCTCCCCTCCGGCGCCCCGCAGTTTGTTTACCTCTTCGTCTCCCGGTGACGTCACGAGAGGCGAAATGGAGGAAAGCCGCGCCCCTTCGTCGCGTGAGAGAGAAAGTAAAAGCGTGCGTGAGTGTAGGGTGGGGGTGGAATGGGATTGCTATATAATGCGCGTCAGGGGATTCTTTCGGAAGGGTAATTAGGGGTCGCTCTCTCCCTCCTCCCCCTCGCTTTGCCACCTTCTGTAGTACGTCTGGCGAAAGCGCCATCTTTGTAGGTCCACAATTCGGAGACGGGAAATTGACGCCGGCTCTTTTCTGGGGGCAGAGTTTGTTCGGCGGCATTTTTTTTGTGATGCTCAGCTACAGCTGGTAAACACAAATTGACAAGTAAGTTAATTTGCCTATGTAGCGTATTTGAATATATATCTTAATGGTTGACGAGTTGAATTAGTGGAACTTCTGAGTTTCTAATGGGATGAAATAAAAAATGCTTCATAAAATCTTTGGTGGCGGAAACTATTGCCGGTTTCAAAGCATCTGCATAATTGTCAAGGGTTGAGCTATGAACAATGCGTTGAAAGTGGCATTTCCGTGCACGCAATATCCTGACACTTCTAGGAGATATTTCTCCCCGCCTATTCATATTGGCTACTTGCAGGCCCTTCGGTGGCTCGAGCACAATGTACTGCATCCTTCCATGTGGCAATGGTAAGCTGTCACCTGGCATGCTCCAATCATTCCGCCACCACAGTATTTAAACCCAAATCTAACTGCGTTACAAACTTGGGACATGCATAAAATCTACGTGCATTACGACTTTACATTACGATCTTAGTCTGGAATATTGCCTAAAAAATTTACAATATAAATCATTGAAACTGTTAGGGGTTTTTGGTGCAATTATTATTTATCGAATAGAGCATGTATTTTTTATTCCACGAATATAAGAAGGAAATTGCAATTTTTTTCTGTAATCAATTCTATGCCTTGTAAAAATATTGCATGAAAGGAAATTTGACGCCGTATTTTTTTACAAAAACTTAAATTTAGGCTTGCTGTACAAAACTGTTTGTTGCTGTTTCCTCGAAGCCATCGAAACGCATGATTGCGTATGACCATTGTTTTAAGTGACTCGACAGATTTTATAAGATTTTGGATAGTATTTGAAAGATGTATGTACTATCGGTTTCGATGACTTTAATGGTGCTAGTGATCCCTAATTTGTGAATGTTGTTGGATATTTATATCATCATGTCGTCTTTCCATATAGCTCTGACAATTAAGTGATTCATTCAGTATTCAATGAGCAATATTTTCCCTTCCTTGATTAAGATCCTGAACGCTAGATGACCGAAGTTGTTTTATTATTTTAGTTCCAGAAGCGCAATGCTGTCGTATTTTTATTCGTTTTCATGTGGACTGATATTAGCCGCGGCCTTCCCTTTCGTGGTTAAATGGGAGCTTTTTATTCTCGCTTCAATCCCAACCTTCTCATTTCTTTTTCACCCCCTCCCCCGGTTGGAAGAATGAATGCCCCTTAGCCCTCCCCTCCCACGACAATCGAGCATCTGGGATCAATGCGTTCCCCCTCCCCTTTGACGCGATTGCTTCGCCTCGGAGAGATATTGCCTCCACTGTCGTGGTGAGATGCTCCGATTAAATGGTCTTTCAAAACGTTCCTTTTTTTTCTCGAATGCTTTGAAGGCAATTCATTAAAAATGAGTTTAAATCCTTTGTAAGAAATATGAAAGAGAAATTCTTTTGAAGTCTTCATTGAACTGCGTGATAACTTTATAGGTTTTCAACTGTGTTTTGTTTTGTATACAAGTACGCTTCGCAAACCCTGTGTTAGGTTAACAGTCTTGTAAATTTTATTTTTTATAAATCTTATCTATGATAATGCATTAACCATTTCTCAAGCTGTATGTATCCTGCTCCTTTTATCTGTTATAAAAATCCATGAAAGGGCCGGAAAAGTTCTCAAGTGAACGATAGGGAAGTATTTTTTTCATTGCTGTAATTGTCATTTGATATGGATGTTGTTTATAGCAGAAACTTCAGTTCCATTCAGTCGTTCTGTTTGTTTATGTTATGGTTTCTCTGAATGAAAGCAGTGGCAATTCCAATAATAATATGTTAGTATGTCAGTATCCCCGTTGTTTGAAATTGTGAAGTGTTCTTGGGTGATCATTTTCCATGTCAAGGATATCGTTTCATCAGAGAAGTCGACGTTTACCCATTTGTATCTGCTGTACCTGAAGCTGAGGATTCCTCCTTATTTTGCACAAATGATTGCGTATAGGGCGCGGCATCTCTGCATCTAGGTTTGTTACATGTCATGGTAATCAGGCTAATAAAGCGAAAGTCAGGGAATTTTAAATAGATCAGGAAATCTCGTCCGTTGTAGGGACAATTAATGTAACAGTATGAGAAAGAAAGCACGCTCCTTGTTTTCGGCTAGCTGAATACTCGCTGTGTATACCTTTGGAAATGCATGTTGCGACATGGAACAATCTTTTGTACTGCAATTAAGTTAGCAAAGATTATGAAGATACTATTTTTTTGTTTTTCCATCTAAAGACTTCGTTTGTTTTCTCTATTACACTTTGTCACCAATTTTCACTTATATTTGTCTGAAAAGCTTTCTGCAAATTGTCGTTTTTCTGTGTTCGTTGCAAATTAAAACGTTTTCATAACATTTTCATTATTTTTATGATAATGTTGCGTTTTTTTACCTACTTTTCAAAAATGTTGGTAAGAATCGAGTTAGAGATTTAAGAAGGTGGTGAAAAAGAATTATTTTCTTTCGTCGCGAAAAATGATCGGAGCGATCGCTTTTCGCGACGAGAAAAGAGATCGCTCTAGGGATCATTTTTCTGAATCACACGGTCCCTCCCGCCGTCGCCTTTCGCATCACTTCCGATATCACAGCTCGTTGTCATAGGACCCGCATCACAAAAATATATAGCGTGTTTGTTTATCTATGTTATTCCCACGATTGTCAAACGTTGCGCTGCAATCGCTCCATACGGGCATGCGTTCTGATTGGCTGATATGGGGTTTCAGCGACGGAAAAAGCGACCGGACGAATGATGAAAAATAGTGATGGGAATCTTCATCATTTGAGTGATCGCGAAAAACAATTGCGGGCGGCGATCATTTGCGAGTGATCGCGATAGTGATCACTTGGAAATGACGGATAAAATGATCGTGTGGTTCAGCCTTTAACAATCCTTGTATTTGTCTAAAACGCGACTTCATTGAGGTAGGCAGTGTATGCAGTGTGCGCGGAAGCTTATGGTGGATTCGTTATAGGTCACCTGTGAGGTGGTGCTTTCTATTGTCTTTGTGTGTTATGTGATCCGATGGGCAATTAATTCGGGGGATCTGTGGGGGGGGGGGGTGGGAGCGTTGTTTATGGCAGTGGTCGAGGCGTAAGGGTTAAGTTAGGTGTGTTTGTCACCCCCTCAACCCCCCCTCCTCCCTCGCGTGTATATTTCGGAAGGTCCACCTGTTGATCGTCAATGGATGTGCTTCGGAGGACACACTCACCTGTTTTTTTTCACGTTCTGCTCCCTCGGTTGAGGATGCTCCTCATTCGCAATCAGTTGAAATACTCCCACATTGGACTTGATTCTTATCCTTTCAATACACAGGTTCGTTCCCCCAATCACCTTTTTCCTTCTTTTTGTAGGAAGTCTTTGTGGGTGTTACGAATATTGAGTTCTTTTGACGTCACGTCCGCGACCCACGAGAATTCCATTGTCACGATCAAGTGGACTGCGAAGAGGCGGCCCAATTCCATTCCACTTTAGGCTTATTTCTGTTGCCACTTCGATCGCATTTTACTCGGTTTTCAAAAATGTCCGCGGCGCGTTGATGTGTGCTGTACGATCCACTTATTTCTAATGTTTTGCAGTAAAATTTTCGTAATTGCGAAGGATAGTATTGAGAAGTAATTAATTTGATAGATCACATGATTATTTATGTTAATTTCAGTTTACACTCCTAATTATTCCTTACTTCCTCGGGAAACTCTGATCACTGTGTCCGTAGGGGACGCATGTGGCGACTTTCGTAAACCCATTCGAATGCGCGGTGAGTGGCAACACTTTTGGAGGCCACTCGGGGATCCTCTTTTGTAACATCCGTGGTCACGAATTTCCAGCATTCTGAGGAAGTATCCGTTTTGGATGGAGGGGAGATTTCCTCCTGAATATTGCCCCGATTTCGGCCGAACAGTGTGCTGTCCTTGTTGCTTCCGCGAGCAGTGTGCCTGGATGAAGTGGCGGGAATCCCATCCGCATTGTGACGGAAATCCCATCGACGCTCATTCGACTGAGTATTCGCACTCCGAAAAACAGCTCAACATTATTTTATAGTTTTTGCACACTGTGATCAAGTGAAGAACCTGCTATACCTTAATTTGCTGACCTATCCTTATGTGCATGGATTTCGCCTGATGTGAGGGAGAAGGACGCATTTTAATCCCAATCTGAAATGTTTCATCTGAAAAAAAAAAATTCCGAGGTCGAGAATGAAAGCAACAAAAGGGAAAAAAATGGAATTGTGGGATGAAAACGTTTATCCACGAGAAAATCAGGAAACAATTGCAATTTTTTTCTTGTAGCGGTTTAGAGGTAACGGATCATTATGTGTCCATGAAACCACCGAACGGCCTCAATGGGCGTGTGGCAGGATGTGTGAGAACACCAGCCGTTAGATAACAATTAAGTAAATGCTCTTAAGAAGTTCCGCTTGGAATTTATGTAAGTATTAATCTAATATGCGTTTAAATACGGTGTAATTCTTTCCCGATGACAAATTTCGTGAGGCCTTCTCGGTATTCTACCGGTTTACTCTTTGTAAATCCCATCTTTTGAACGATTGAAATCGGGGGAAATCCTGTGAAGACTTGTCGAAAATACTCGCATATTTTAACGTGGTTGAGACTGTTTCGCCGTCTTTGATCCATGATTACCGTTGTCCTATCGCATATCTAGTCATTTTCATCATCAAAGCATCTAAACGTTAACTAACCACGTGAATGACCTTTTGCTGTAGGCTTATATCGCGTAGGACTCCACAAAGCCTGAACTCAGTTGCAACATATTTAATATGCATTCAATCTTCTCGTGGCGAGTAATCTTCCTTCCGCGTTCATTATTGATTTTTCAATCCTCATGTGTCGTTTCATACGCACTATACGACAATTGGCCTATTATTACGATCATTGATTCGACTTTGGCTGAGCCATGAGTGAGCACTTGATGCAGCCTTGTTTAAACAATATACTAGTCCCTCACATCAAACAGATGACTACCTTGGAGTTTGTAAATAGTTCTCGTTGTACCTTCTAACTACGTTTGACAGTTGTAGAGGCACAAGGAAAGATATTACGCACGGAAGGATCACCTGGAGCCCTCTCAGGAGATTCAGTTTTGTGAGCGGTTTCTTTCCCGAAAGAGTGTGGTGAAAGAAAGACCTGTATTACCTGAATGAGCTAGTGAACTGTAACTTAAATGCCGTCTGAATGAAAACTTTTTTTTTACTTCTGATAGATGGGCTGAATGAGGAGCGTTCTTTTTATCTTCATGACTTATATTTCCCTTTCATGTACCATTTGATGACTGAGATTTCGGGTCTGAGTGAGCCTAAGAATCGACAGTTGATGGCTCACCCTTTGAGGATGCATTGGGCGAGTTCCGCTCTACCCCCGTGTTACCCAGGTTGCCTATCCCCCCCCCCCCCCCAACCCCCTTTGAGTGGTAGGAGCGAGGGAGTACCCTGGGGGGGGAGGGAACCTTTTACCTCTGGTTTTCCGCCGAAGAATCTTTTCATTTTGGTTTGGAGACTCACCTGCACAATTATCAGAACAATTTCCTTCCACGTGACTTCGTGTCGCCCCGCCTTTAATGGGCTCGTTGGCCAAGTTTATTCTATTGTCTCATGTAATAGAGTTGAAGAAGTAAAGAGACTAATTGTATTTTTTACCATTTCTCAATCCGCCGCTCACTTCTCGAGCTCTTCGCCACGAAACATCGAGACGGCCATAACCCTTTGCTGATAAGTTGATGACGCCACTGAATCCGTATGAGAGAGTACCGTTGCTTAGCTACTCCTCGGCTTCATGCATGGTCGTCGCGTGGTTCCATGTTCTTTACACTCTTTTCATCGATCATTTCCCCCTCTGAGCGCTAATCTCTAAACGAGTCAATGAGCCAGAACTCTAATGACCCCTCCTACTCAATGAAAGTGGGCGGCAACTTCTTTGTTTTTTTTAAGTCTTGAGAGAATGGTCCAATGAGGAAAGTTTATTTATTTCACCATCATCATAAGTCAACAATCCTAAGATTTGTTTGACGCAGGCGACTCCCGGTGATAGTGATGTGGTGATTTCCTCTAACGTTCCTCATCGCAGTAATACGTCCATTAAAGTAAATGTTACCACGAATGCAGTGAATTGAGTGTCGCTATACTGACCACCGTGGTCTCCACCTTAACGCGTAAAAAGAAGAGCTGCTTCCCCCTCTTCCCAGGGTGATGGGTGGCGTAATTGTTGGCTAACTCCCGTCGCCTAGTCACGGAATCTTCACAGGTTTTATGCGTCATTTAGATGGCCTATCTGACCATGGGATACACTAATACCACCTCGGAGTACCGTCACTTTTTGTCCACGACTGCTTATTCTACGAGTGAACTCGCTTGTATTCCCTATATGTAGAGGTCGACCCTCCAACCAACCGCATCCCGGTGGATACACTCTGTGGCTCGAAGCTCAGCCGCTCTTGCATCGCAACGTTTCTCCCTCCCACGCACAGACTTCTTTGAAAGAATCACGATTTCGGGTCCGACCTAATTGGTTGCACTCTACATTTATCTCCACTTTATCATCATCCCCTCATTTCATTCCTTCCGCTTTATCTCATTTCATTTAGCCTTGAGCGGAAAAAAAGAAGGGAAAAAGAGAAGGGATTGAGAGAACGACGACTCCGTGTCCCAGGTCAGTGTTTCCAATTTGCCTGGTCGTGGTTGATTTCCCCCCCCCCCCCCTCACAGTTCTCTCGCCCCCCTTTCCCTTCACTTTGCCTCCGCGAATGCGCGGCGCACCCACTCGTTAAGGAAACTCAATTTAAACGTCCATTTCGCCTTTCTCCTTCCCTCTTGGAAGTTTCCTTCGGGCAGAACCGGAAGCGCTCGAGGTTTTCCTCGTCCTCCACCAACACTTATCATCCACATCGAAATGATAGCATCGTGTGTGTGCGAATAGTGCTTAAATCCATCAATAAACCGTGACTAAAGCTGTGCATATCCTTGGTGAAGTTCTTGAGGATTTATTCGGTCAATGATTGATCTGCAATGCCTGGCAAACTTTCCGCTTCATTTTTTTAACCATCGCCAGGGCTGATGAACGAAAACAACAACACCAGTCAGAAATTTTTTAATCAAACGTCAAAGTAGCAGTTAAATTAAAATATTATATTAAATGGCCAGATAAAAAGAAATTCGTAGGCTCGGCATTAATAGAATTAGTGGACGAAAAATTCTCCTTTTATTAAAATACCAATGGTGGAAGCAAAAAAATATAAACAAATATTGGAATAGTTCGACCTTAACCCCAAGAAATTTACAAAACAGGTATGATAAAAGTGGTGGGTATAACCAATAATTTGAAATATTATAACTGCCGTCCTACTTCACTTCATAAAGTGTCACTCGTGGACATAGTGCCGAAAACGGTGTTATTGTGTTACTACTTTTTAACATTTTATTTCTGCAGTTTAAAATGCCTTGCGGCCTCATTAAGGACCAAATTGCTTAATACGCGTATGACTCTTCCTGGTTTTCCTATTTCCCCAAATTGTTATTCTCTGAGTTTGTCTGTGGTGATGGGGAAATCATATCAAGTAAGGACGTCTGACCATGACGATCCATTTCATGTTCGCGTCGACCTTTCGTCCATAGTTTGACTCGGGGTTTTCTTATGGATGAGTGAATAGAAATGTTGGACTCATTGTTTTGAGACTGTGTACATAATAAAATTTTAGCAATAAGTCCTCGAGGAAACTGAACTCTACTCTCAGAGATCCTAAATAATCATTTTCGATTGCATCCTGCGACTCCTCGAATCAGCAGATTTTGTACTCATGATTTTGGAAACAATTTGCGGATCAGGCGCCAGATGAATACGAATATCTGGCAATTGCCTGGGATAACTTCAATCATGTTGTGGAGAACAAATACCATAAATATTTGTGAGTGAGTCTTGAGGAAGCTAGGATTCGTTAAGGGTTTTCCCATGAAAAAGTGAAAGAAAGGTGCTTCTTCGCACTCGTTTCATCGTACATCGAATACGCGGCGAGCATGGAGGATCCGACGAGGGAGGATTTAATCCGTGAACTTAATTAAATACGCGTAGAGCAGCGTGAAGCGTCATAAATTTGGTACGAGCGAACAGAGAGAGCGTTCGGCTCTGCTTTTGCGCGATGGATTGGGCAGGGAGCCGGTGGAGGCTACGTTCGTGCTAGGCTTCGATTGCTGGAACTATTAAGAATTTTAGAGGGACACATCATCTTTGAATCCCACTTTCTACTTTCGACGGAAACGATGGAAATGGATTCAGGACGGATGGCTGTATGAATAGGAATAGGCGTTTATCGTCCGGACGTGAAGAAGGTGCATCCTGAGCGATTTTCGTATTTCTTCTTTTTTTCGTGATTTGATTGTAGCCTTCGCTATATCTTGAAATTTTCAGACTACATGTATGAAGTAAAACTTATTCAATATCTGCCAATTTCTAGAATGTAAAAAAAAACGAATGCGAGATATTTATGAGGTGACATTTTCACATTCGATACGTTGGCAAATGTTGATCGGGGTCATATCTATAAATACTGAAAACTATCAAGATTATAGCATCAGCTTGAAGCGGGTAATCCCTCAGCGGAAAATGAAAAACGAAAGGCGAGCGGAGGCGTGTGTGAGAATCTTAAATAATGCTCGGCGGGACTCTGTCGTGAAATCATTGCAAGGCGCGCACCTTCTGTTCTACTTCATGATTGTAAGCTGCTGTAAGAGGGCACCCCGCGCCACACGCCTATTGAGGCGGGATGTCGTTGAATGGCCTCCGCTTGCGAGAGCCCTTTGCCCCGAGGTTGACTCGCCCCCGCAGGTGAGCGTCGACGTCCCTTGGGATGACTGACCTCGTTTCACACATTCCCCCTCCTTTCGGGCCGTGGGCTGCTCAAGTGACTCCATCTCACCTCTCCGCTCCGTCGCTCCTCTCTTGTTCTCGCCAGAAGTCGTCGTCGTTTTTCCTCGGCGCGGATCCAAAATGCAGCGAGGTCGATTCTTTAGCAGCCTCTCTCTAAAATCTCTCCATAATTCGTGTCTTTCTCGAAATGAGGTCGTCGCGCCCAAACAAGGTGATTTAGTGAGCGCTCTCGTAAACACTCGGTGCATTGTTTTAAATGCTCGTCCGTTTTTTGCTTCTCTTGCACTCGTCTCCTCATTCAAACTGATTGTATCAGGCGAAAGTTTTTGGAATCTGTGGAACATTTTAATGCATTAATGCAAAGAATCCCTCGTGATATGTATTTGCGACCGGTTTCGACTGACTGCCAGGTTGTCTGAAGCTAGATAACCTTATTAGTCAAACCGGTCGTGAATAAATGATGTTTGGAATAACCAAGTTTTCGTATTCATTCATGTAAAATGTCACTTCATTCGTTCTAAACTATCATAAAGTCAAAGCATTGAATATGCGTCGATGTCACTTACGGTACGTACCTTCAGTCGAAAAATTGTATCGTTCACTCAGATTCTAAATCGCTACGTAATAAAAGAATTTTGTATATGTAAGGAAATGGCACGACGCTTTGCTCGACCTCCACGACTCTCTTTCTTTCCATTCATTCGTAGCGCCCTGTAAACCTCTTTAATAGATTATCACGCGCGCGACATTCTGGCTCCTTATGGCTTTGTATACTCTATTTTCAACATCAGCAATTCCTCCCACCTGCAGAGTTTAATCAGTTCTCAAATCAGTCGCCTTTTTGGTTATTAAAACATAATTTACTCTTTGAAATGTTTTGTAGGCTTGATATTTCTCGACAGTGCACAGTGTGACCCCTTCCACTGAGATGCTCTCGAGGCGAACATAAAAGACGGGTTCAAAGAGAAGGGTGTTTTCGCTGTTTTTTCAGTGAAAACGGAAAATCGTTCCTGTCATGTGAATGGGTTGCGAAAGGTATTCAATTTTTTATTGCAAAAGGATCCGCCATATCATTATAAAGGATGACCTCGGACACAAAATCGTTAATTTTTCCATGATTAAATTTAAATTTTTGTCGAAATTTCTTAATATGTGTCACCCTGTCATTTTTCAAATTCTCATTGCTTAGAAATAATATATCGTGAATAATGTATTTTATTTATTTTTTTGCTAAGTGAGAACAATTTTACTGAAAATTGTTCTCACTTAGCAAAAATTCGAAATTAAAGTGTACATACTTATAACTATAAAAATGATAGAAAAAATATATTTAAGTTAAAAATCAAAAACCGACAAAACAATATGCCTATGCGGTGGCCATATCCTCAGTATTTAACAAGTCATTTGGTTATTTTGCATCAAATGATATGACGGAAAGTCAGTGAAAACTTTAATTTATAAAGGGGTCGATTTCAATCGGGAGAGTATTTATTATGGCGGAATGACGGTGGATAAGAGAACGCTTAATTGTCCATGGCTTAGGTCTTGACATGTGGAGTAGGGACTTTGAACGGAAGTTACCCTTATGTTGATGAAGAAAACAATGTCAGGACAGTCAAAGTTGGAATTGAAAGCGTTGGAAACGAATTCTATATCCGATTTAAGATGGAGACGGAAGAGACTTGGGGAAAAGTGATGGAGAGGATAAAATGGTGATCCCTTGTTGTCCCACCATTTTGGCAAGCTAACGCTGAAATTGGAGCTTACTTCAAACCGGAGTATTAAGGACGTGGGGACCCCAACCTGTCTCGTTGAAATTGGAATACACCAATCAGCTCTTTACCCACCCACTACTAATAGGTGCACCCTGCATCGGAAACTTTATTTTTTCGTGGCATGCCCGCATTCAACGTGGTCACACCGTGCGGTGCCGAGTGAGACTTTATCCAGTGCGCACTAATAAAATTTCTCTTCATACTCACCGCTTCGTCGCGTCCTTCAAGGTTTTCCCTTGGACCGGGGTGACCTGGCTCTCCAAGGGTTGCTCTCTCTTTCTCTCGCGAAGGAGAAGAAAAAGGTGGGCTCTCTGTCGCGTTTGGAAATGAAGCTGTGGATTGGTGGAGTGTGCAGAGGCCATACAGCCGCCAAGTGGTCCGTCCCAAATGATGGCGTCGCCCTCAATCTCTTCTCTTCTTCTTCTTCTTCTTCGAGTCGTCGTCGAGAGTTCGCGTTTTCGTCCGCCGTTTCGAACTCCTTGGTCGCTGAATATCTTCGTCGCCTCCTCATTTTGCGCCGATTCCCGCTCCCCGAAATAAGAAGAGCCTTCATCTCCGAAAGGACACGTTCGCCGCTTCGTCACAGAGAGGAGATTTCACGGGGATCTTGATTCTGGCAATCCGATATCGTGGCGTTCGCCAGACTCATTTCCTTAACAGAGGCAGAGCGAGCACAGGGATCGTGGGAATTTGAAGGGAATGGGGTAGTCCGCTCACAACTCAGGTCACAAATTCATTCAAAGACTAGTGAAAGATCTACATAATGCTGTGCGAGCAGGAGTGTTTGGCAGAGGGTGAATGTGCACCAACATGCAGCATTCAATACACTACTTCTTCGTAGTTACCCAAAAAAAGGCCGTAGCACATGCCTGGAGGCGGTGTAAGCTCTCACTGATCATGCAAGTTGACTCCAACCGTGCAAAAAGTACAAAATCTCCTCTGGACTCAGTTCTGAGATAAATCTCAAAGTGAAGCCTCGAGACTTGATCACCAGGGGGCGCGTAGCTGTAGGCTGGACTCGTACTTGTGGATAGCTACGGCGAAGAAATGTAGGACGTGATCGATTATGATTCAATTTGCTTGCTAATTTGAAGTTGTGTCCAACTGTAGGAACACAGTAGGAATTGATGACTATTGATATGCTATCGCAAGCGAAGAACGCTGATTCAAATACCTCGGTTAATAATATAGCTACCGTCTATTTATAAATTAGGATGGGTCATTTGTAAGCCAATATTTAGTATAGTTTCCTAACAAAGAAGATCTCTTTCGCCACTGCCTTTTTTTTCTCTCTATTTCAGGGAGTATAGTGGCACTTTAGGACACCTGCGTGTTGGTAATAGTGGCGAGATTTTAGTTTTTAGGTTGCTCATATAGCAGTCAACTTCAACTCATGAGCCAAGCTCTGCTCTGTGAATCATTCTCCCCGGTCTTACCCATAAGAATTAATATAATAATTTTTCCTTTCGGTCTCTCGTGTTCTATTTTATTTTTTGTCCGATTTCTAATGTTTTCCTCTTCTTTTCTTACAGGTAAGTCACGTCATCCCATTACCTTCTTTGAGGCAGTCGCTGACCGTAGGATTGCTGAGTATAATTACAATACTTACTTTTGTTAGTAATAATTACAATGACATTCCTATACCGGAGAATAACGGTGATCATTTTATTCTACCCAGTAACTTTTTTATTGAACAGTAACTCCATTATTGGTGCTGCTGGGAAAGATGTGAGTTACTAGGTCATGGAATTTTGTTTTGGTGACTTGTTGTTCGCCAAAATATTCCTCGTTTCATCTGCGTAGATCAGTCATTCGTGACACAATCCAATATGCCTCACATGCAGGAAGCAAAACTCCCTCGGATAGCTAGGCTATTTTGAACGATAGTGTGTTGAAGACTAGGAATATGCTGTGTAATATTTATGCATCGCTATTCAAATTATCGTAGAAGTAACTAAGATTAAATATTGACATTTGTCTTGATAGGGTAGAGTAATGCGCTTGAAAATAATCTTAGGAGGTTAACCTCGTGAAAAGAACAATTGGCATGATTAGATCAAGTTCAGGGAAATGTTATGAAAACGGTAATAATCCAAGCCGTTGGTCGCCTTTTACAAACACCGTACCATGGGATGTTTAGATAGATAAGGGGGACATAAATTATGTGGGAAGAGGTAGAGTTATCAAGCATTTTTTTATTTTCTTCTTTCTAGAGCTAAGCCATTTTGTTCTCTTTATATATGCCACTTTTTGTGCTGCAAATTAACCCCTAGTGATTCCAAGTCCTAATGATAATGTCGTAAAAGAGTTATTATTTCTTTCTAAGGTAAGAGCATTTCCCTAAAATTCCAGTATTAAACAACTTGGTGATTGCCTGATATATTAAGGCATAAATACTCAAATATGATTCTTTTTTAATCGTACTCTATTTTCCTCTGATTTCGATGTGTGTCTGGGGCGTAATCTCAACTTTGTTTGCGTCCCCATCCCGTGTGGACGTTCTGCAAAAACAGTTGACGCGCGCCCGCCGCTGCTTTTCCTCGCGCGAGTGGGGCGCATGCCCTTAGCGGGTCCATTGATTCCCTTGGTTCGTTTTCTCCCCATTTTCAGTGCGGATCGCGTTTTTTCCCTTTTCAGCGCTCGGTCGGTCGCGCCGAAGAAATCCGATCTCTCGCACTCCTGTCCACCGCCACTCCAAGAAACAACTTGCTCTCTTTTGCTCGAAAGATGACGCGTAACTCGCATCAACGGAGACGGATGGCCTGAATTCAAGTGTTGACGAGTTAGCTTTGTGGAAATTCATATTTAATGAGTTAATAAGGGCAGCCTCTACTCCTTCATTGAGAATTGTGTGTTATTCCGCAGGAAATTCTGACAACCCCTCTGTCTCTGTTTTTGTCCTAATTATTTATTTTTATGCAACGGGGTGGAGAAGAAACATTTATAAAAGGCGGCTAGCCAAAAGCAACTATCTAGGCTCGGATTCGAGTATTTTTGGTGATGGCATCATAGCTCGCGAACGCGAGGAAAGAGTCCTCAATCTCCGAATCCAGCTTTGTTTGCCAGCACGGAATACGGGAATGTAACGACTAAGGGATGAATTATTCGGCAGTATTAATACCATGAAACGTAGATTCGCGACGAACGTAGAAGAATTCTTGTCGCATTGTTTACCCTCTGGTTTCTGGCTTTCTCTAACTACTACAACGCCCCTGTCCTTTTTCTGTTGTGCGTACGTGCTATTGGCGTGCCGTGATTATGGGATATCCTTCCCTGGAGTCATGCCTTCAAACGGTCGGTCATTTTTGGAGCATCTCGATTGGGGCGGAAGGGACTGTTGAAATGATGGTGCGATTTCAACCAGAGTCGCCCCCTTCACCCGCCGCCCAATCGCATCCAACCCTTCGAGCATCACTAGAGAGGAATTTCTCGAGGGTTTTTAGGTGCGCTGTTACTCATCGCGCTTATAAATGGATTTCCAAAATTTGCCAATCGCAATACAATACTCGCGATATGGTGAGTCGAATATTTTGTGGAAAATGGCTCTTCCCTGAAATATGTATTGGTGATAGTATAAACTATCGAATCCTTCACTCTTTTTTAGGGATGGTCGGATCGGATACCTCGGATCCAAATATCCGCGGATATTGCCCTTCATCGGATGCATCGGATCCAAAGTCGCGGAAGATGTCGGATCTGGTTCCGAAATTTTAAATGATAGCTTCAGTGAATGCAACGCCCCATAAGGGTGGAAAGAGTTTCGATTTTCTCTTCGAATGCGCCGTCGCATGCGATTCTTGTGCTACTCATGAACCGTTTTGTTTGAAAGCTCTCACAGAGGTTACGTAGGAGAATTTCAGCGGTGGAAAATAAAAAAGGCAAAATACGACTGGCACATAGTGTGACTCTTCCCAAGAGATTGAACAATCATCGGGGGAATCTCAGCGTCAGGAATTTGAAAATGCATTTGAATCCGAAAATAATCCTGGATCCGTCCGTCCCTTCTCTTTTTGCTATTCTTCGCGATTGTAAATGCTCCATTGCAAATTTGAGTATAGCAGGACTAGCCACGGTGATAACTTCGCGGGAGTCACCCGTAATGCACAAATTGTGCGACAAATCCACAGAGAAAAAAATCATTCGCCTTGACCGGGATTCGAAATCGGATCCCTCAATTTCAGGCCGAGTGCTTTAGCCAGTTAAGCTACCGAGGCGTCATTCTCCCCTGTGGAAATTAATGGACTATAGGGAAATCTAGGGATCCGGGTTCGACTTCCGTTCAAGGCGAATGATTTTTTTCTCTGTGGATTTTTCGCTCGCTATTGCAAAAAATCGATGGCTGTGCACGCGTGTGGACCTTTCTGAAAGTAGGTGGGACATAAGTTGAGTTTCCACAGGAATGAATCCGAATGTCCTCTATGCCTACGCTTTGCGTGAAATTAAAAATCCTACGTGCACATTGAACGATTCGAGCGGATACCGTGTAGCTTTTTTAATGTTTTTGGGCGCAATCTTCGTTGGGGTTTGTGCGATTGATCTCCGTTCCCGCGAGAGGTGGTCGCTCAATGCAGTTGCTCTACTCTCTCTCTCTTTCACTCACACGCGTATGCATCTTTTGCTGCCGGCGTGAGAAATAGTGTGTGCGGTGGGAAGGGTGGCAGTGGGGTGGGAACAATAAGAGGGAATGGTAATGCAGGTGCCCCCCGTCGCGACGTCTGGGTGCGTGTGTTAGTTCGGATTCGACCACGCTCCCCGCCTTGCTTTTTTTTTATTCTTTTCCGCTCCCGTGCGCCCCTCTCATCGTTAGTGTTAATCTGTGGGCCTCCCATTGCTCCCGTTCCCATGGAAACGCGTCCTAAACCCAAAAATGCTTTATTTCTCGCGCTCTCGGAGTATATCCTTTCCGTCTTTCGTCATTGTTGTTGCTGCCCCCTTTTTTTCGAGTTCATTTTCACATTGTTGCCCCGCACTGCTCGCGCCAGTTGAGTGAGTGAGTTCGCAGCGAGGGTTTGAAAAGCAAAAGACGGCGTCGGTGTGCAAGTGAGGCGGAATTATCGAGTGGAGCTGGAGTTCGGGCGCGAGCCGCACAAATGTCAGTTCTCGTCCGTTGGCTGACACAAGTGACGTCAGTCGTCATTCGTCACTCCGTTCATTCCTTTGCCGCATTGATCTTCGCTACCGACACCTTCACGCTAAAGTATTCGTGCACTATCTCCTTTTATCGTCCAATGCACACCTGATATTTTATCTGCTTGCTGTACTTGTCATTTTGGGGTGCAATCATGCGTAGTATATCGGTATTTATATCCTAACGATTCGTGGTTGTTGCTGGCCACTATTTCTGAGGGAACTTTCCAGCGGAGGTATTATATGTGGTATAGGAGGAGTTATATAATATTTGTGTTGTTTTCGCGGTGGGGAAGAGGCTGTGAAGTGAGGGATTTCATTCTGTTGGACGTCAAAGACTGCGTGGCTGACTTAGACTCCTGAAAATATCAACTGCATCCGTAATGACCCGCGAAGTTTTTGAGCAAGCGATACACTTACGTTAATTATTCCTTATCTTTCATCGTGAAGCTGAGATTCATAATCTAGCCGTTTTAAGTTCCTCTCATTCTATCATTGCGCTGCCAAACAGCTTGCAGATCTTCACGAGGTGCCATGTGTGTTCACAGTTTCACTTATGGCTTACTAGCTGTTCTACAGAAGTCCTAGGACGATATTGTGCATGAAATAATTGAAAACAAGTCGCTTTGCCATCTATAACACGTGTGAGAAACACGGAGTATGAACATCAACACATCGTCGTCGCGGGTATTATTTCTCGTTACTGTATCAGAAAGTGTGTCATTCAATTTTCTGGAAGGTGGGAGCAAATATACGCAGCGTTCCTCGTGTCGTGCTGTTCGATTTGTTTTTCCTGTCGTTTCTCCTCATCGAGGAAGCTGTTCCGCGAAATCCTGCGGGAAGATTTCATATTTCTTGAAAACTTCAATGATTTTTTAAAATAGTGAGGGTCTTCGTCTCTGCATACACGAATGCACGAGACAGGGCAGAACGTGCACGGAGAAGATGGTGTACGGAAACTACACGACACTTCAAATTTTTCAAAAAAGTGAAATTTATTCAATATTTGTGATTTGGATGGGTTATTTAGGATTGGACTTTTTTATTTTTGTTTTGATGTGACTTTTGGTACTCTCCCTGGCCCGAGTTGCCCCAATTGGAATCCCAAGGTCGGTAAAAGCCTTTTACCGACCTTGGAATCCGTGGAGACTGTGGCACCGTGATAAGGATTTCCTGGAACCGGAGAAGCTGAATTTTACCCACAAACCCACGTTCTAAGTAGCGGAAGAACTACAAATAGTTCTTCAATTACACATATTCTGGGATATTCGCGATCTAATTAATAATAGACTCTGCGTCTTTTGAGTCGTTGTACAGTTTTCGGTGTCGCCCGTCTCTCTGGCTGCTATTCTGGATTAGGGGTCGAAATAAATAGCGGTTACTATTCCGCTCGTCATTACTACACCGACCCGTATTCCGAATGAAGGGTTTCAATGATTTTCTTCGGAATTGCACCGTGCTATTTCTTGCGCGAGCTATTTGGAAGCTCCGCCTTTGCCCGTATGAAAAACTTTCTGAACAGTTTTCGCAACCAACTAGGGAGAGGAGATTTTATGTATTCTACGGAATATTGACTTGCAAATATAAGCAATGGCTTTATTTACATTTGAAATTTTTATTAAAACCTTGGATACATATAATACGCTTTGAAAATCTCATGCAGGAAATCAGCTTAGTTTTTGTTTTTGGTTTGGATAGATTTCACAATGGCTACGTACAGGTTGGTTAGGTCCTCATTTCATGGTAGTCATAATGATTTATTGGGAATAAGTAATGAACAATTTACCTATATCACTTCTATTTTCCTGCGCAAAGTGCATGCTATGCGGAGTAATCATTGAAAGCTAAATATGTTTGAAGTTCTTCGTTATTGTGTTAGGCTTGGAAGTCTGTTTATTTTTTGCGTGTCAAAATAAATATCTATTGACTTTTCTTGTGTTGCTCGTGACGATATAACTTTACTGGATGAACTAGAAACTTTCGTTTCTAATGATAGCTTTATATTATATAACTCCCTAAATTTCAGAGTTTATTCTTTGTGTAGAAAATGTAGTAGGTTAAGACGTAACAGCGCTGTGCTGAATTATGATGGAATAATCTCGATGTTTCAGCCGCAGATATGGAAAAAGCAGAGGGAGGTGATGGTGAATTCATGGATGGATGGAACGGCTGCGAACGAGTGAATCGCGTGGAAAGTGCTTTTGTGTCACCTCTTATTATTGTTATCGTATCAGCTGATTTTAATATGCTCACTGAAAATTCTGATAGAACTTTGCAGATAAAACTGAATCGTAATTTTGTGAACAACTGTGTTGCTTACATAGGCAACAATTAGTATTGAAGTCCACATTATAAATATTGCATCAATCATGTTGTCCACTCAAGCAAATGAACCGCTGATCAAATGTATTCGTTTTCGTTTAAAGCTATGACTATTATATTACTTGGCGAGTCGGTGGGTTAACACAAGATGGGAAAAATTAAAGAATTGACCGCAGAGCCTACATTGAGGATGTTTTCGTCGCACTTAAAGTTAAATAAATAAAATTATGCGTAGTAAATATATATACATGGCGGAAAATTGTTATTGTTTATGTATTGTCGATGAAGCAAGCTTGTGCTCCATATATTAAGCTCGAATATTAATTTCTTCACAATTCGCTTAACTAGTTGAACATTCAGCTCGTATGCTACGATTATTTAATTAAAATAAAGTCGATTTCATTTCATTTTTAGCTATTATTCCATTTTTAATACGTGATTTGGTTACTTTAACCTCGGAAAAACAATTCGACATCGCAATGAGCACGGTATTACGGGGTGCAATACTGAATAGCCCGGTTCGGGAGACTGAGTAATATCATTCCGACCTTGTCGGGCGCGATTGGCTGTTCAGAATACTGAATTGCTCCGGAGCTACAGAAATTTTGAGAATTACGCCTTCCGAAGGAATTGAAGCATCGATTACGGCGCGCCGTTCAGAATAGGGTCGGAATGCGCAATATTATTTCGCCTTCTGCCGTGATATTGGCGAATAGTTCGGTGTAATTCCATCCATAATTGCAGTCTTCATATGGGAGTGTGTCCGTTCGTGGCCCCTTCAGCTTCTTCCCCTGAGCTACGCTTTGTGTGGATCCAGTTGGAATTCGAGTCTTTCCGCCCGAAGCTATTAAAAGTCAAAGACTCCAGAAGCCTCGAAAGAGTCCATTTACTTCCTTTTTTCCCTCTCGATAAATTGAATTTGTGTCACGTGTCTATGAGAGTGGATATGGCTTCCTTGGGAGACTTTGACCTTTGACAACACAGCCTTGTCCCTCCCCTCCCCACCCCTCTGCGCCCACGCTTCCTCCCCCTCCCCTCGTCTCGCATCCCTTAGGCACCTTTGAATTTGCAGCGATCGCATGGAATCCGACGCAGAAAGACTTAATACGTGAACTTTATAAAATATAAGGGTGAGCTACGCGATTCGTTAAAACCGCTGCGGGCGAACATGAAGCGATGTTGAGCGAATTGGGCTGGGAACCGCTGGAGTCCCGGAGGCTGCGCGCTTGGCTTAGATTGCTTGAGCAATTGAGAACAGTCAGGGATGCCTGCTTACAAAATATATTGGGGGACCCAAACCGGGGATTTTCCCCGGGAAATTTTTAAAGTTGTGATTTTTAAGTTTTTTTAAGCATTTTAGAAGAGTCGTATGATCAACATTAGAACCCTGACAACTCAAATCTCGATATCTGGGCACTCGGGGGAAAATCGACAAGCCTGACACATTTTTTTTCACACACCGATAACAAATTTTTGAGGGGGCTCGGGCCCCCGTCACTCTGAAAGAGTGACTCGGAGAATATCATATAGGTATGGGAATAAGGTTTTCCCCCGAACAATCAATAAAATACTTTAATCAATACTAATGGAACTACGTAGGATCATTCCCAATTGGTTTTTTAACGGCTGGCTCCCTAACACCCCGCTCCACACGCCTATTAAGGCGGCTTCCGGTTTCGTATTCAGAAGTAGATGAAGCCATGTTTAAAACTCTTTAGGTGAGTGCTATACAAGTAATCCCCAGCTTATCAACAGTAGCAGTAGTTCCGATAACAATATCTCGCTACTATTATGCCAGCATAAGAAGTGTGGAAAGAGTGCCAATACGCTTCGTGTTGGCAGAGGCGGAAACACTGTGATGGTGGCGAGTGACAAATATATTTAACTCCTTTTGTTTGTGTGGAAATTAAATTAAATGCTGTCTCATCATTGACTTAATTGGTTATAAAGCGAAAGCTCTAGCTGTGGCGAAAGTTGCAGCTATACTCTTTGCTTACTCAGTGTGAAATCAAAATTTACCGCTCGAGAAACGTTGAAAAGCAGAAGAAAAAAAATGTCGTGGACTGTCTGAGACCGCTCTTTGTCACTCCTCACCGCCACTGCCCTTGTCATCGTCACACTCGCTCTTTCCTCTCCCCCTTCTTCTTCTTCCCCCCCCCCTTCCACTCCCCTCCCATCGCCATCTCTGGAGCGAAGGCCAACCTCCCCCTCCCGATGAACTTTGGTGAATACCCGACCCTGTGATATGATGGGACAAATACGAAGCCCTCCCTGGTCCATCTCTCTCGGCCACTCCTGATCCCTCCCACCGCAGGTCTACAGTATCCTTTTGTTGAAGCCAATCATTAGCTTTCAAGGCGTTGCACATTTTTCTACCCTGAGAAAAGTATTGGGCGTCCGAAAAAATCCGATGACATTACGAACCGAGCCCCGAAGTTCCTGAGGGTGTTTGCCCATGTGGAATGAGTATCCAATTCTTTATTTATTCTTCGTATTTTTTTCCCTTTGGTTTTTCTTCGAGTAAATTTTGTTGAGGAAGGCTTCTGCGAAATTTTGGATTTGTTTTGGCAACATGTGCGCCTGCTGCGTGGATATTTCCCGAATAATGTGTTCGAAGCGATGTTTCCCTCGAGCATATGCCGTCGTCTTTCGTTCCTCATTTATTTATTTCTTTATTTATTGAGATCGATAGTTAAAAAAATTGATGAACGATTGAAAAAATTGAAAAATTGCTTGTATTCAACTTCCACGTATGTGTGTAAACGAAACTATTTCATCGTCAGCCGTCAGGGCCGTCAGCATGTTGGCCTATATTTCTCACCACATGTCGTGCAGGCTTTTCTTCTGTTTGCGGACATTTTTAATTTATGTACTTAGTGCTTTGGAACTATTTCAAGGCGCAAGAACGGCCGCTGGGGGAGGATATGCCTGAATTGAAATCGCTGAAGGGTGCCATAAACCGTGCGTTTATCGAGAGGGTGACGATGCATAAATCTTATTTTCTGCCTACCCTTCGTAATCCTAGGACTCCACCGTTTTTTCTCCTTTGCCTCGATGAGGGTTGTGACCATAGAGTTGAGTATTTATGGTTGTGACCAAAAAAAGGAAGAAAATAGTGAGGTATTTTTCTTTGCACGGAAAGAGGATAGCGTCTTGGAATTGAGGCATGCCTTGAAGTCACTCCCCTCTGCGTTAGATTGAGGTTTGGAGACGCGTTAGTTTTCTTTGTCGTTAGACTTTCATTAATCCGTGTTCGCCTTGATTGCCTCTGTCGAGGGTCCAAAGACCGAAGCCATTGTGATTTGAGCTGCAAACCTCGTTGACAAACAGCTTTCAACTGGAAGTGCTTCCTTTAATCGCTGTCGCTGGACATGGTCCAATACTCCACCCCTGCCCTCATCTCCGGGGTATCCATCGTTCAGCAACCTCCTGGGGACTCATCGTGTATACTACGCGGTAAAACAGCTGCCATGGTATTGAAATTAACAATCTATTATCCATTCGTGTTGAGTACTGATGAGTTGTGTGGGTACTGATTTTTAATCATACTGCACATGCACTCAAAGATACTCAGAATACATAAATACCTAAGGACGTTTTAAAGTAATAGCATGAAAGTTGCTCAAATGCTCTTGAAATATATTTTACCGATGAAAAAGTATCTGCGGAAAAGTATTCCTATGGGCCACATGCAACTACGTACTCAATGCCACTCATAATAAGAGCTCAGAGAAAAGACAAGAATCGGTTTGACTTTGAAGCGATTTCATTTCATTCGCATTTCATTTGTGTATTTATTAAATTTCTATGCTATCATGTCCCTTGAAAGGCTTGCATTACACCATAAAATAAGAAGTCAGTCTCATGCTGAGTGGCAATATAGTATTTCAATGTTTCCAGTACTACATAATAACCATTATCATGAATATCATGAAATGTAAAAAAAACCTTGGTTATTCCACATTAATGAATGTAGAACTACAAAGTTTTTTTCCATCTCATTATATTAAGTCGATTCCATGAAGTCACGTCCGAGACAGCGAATTATCGTGACTATAAGCACCAGATGTCAACAAATGTTAACAATTGACTTATTTCAAAATATATGCATGCATAAAATACTGGAAAGTTTTTCTGATCCATGCTAAAAAAATATTAAAGAATTTTCTAACCGACACAATGATAAACCGAAACCGTTTGGAAATATTGTGTTAACTCAAATGTATTACTCGCAAACAGATGAAGTAAAAAAGGAAAGAGGTGGTGGTACAGTAATTTTTACACGAAATGAAGAATTTATTCGTTAAAATGACATTTATAACTAACGCACTGCATTTTATAAAGTATAATACCAATGCAAAATTTTGTTGATTTCATCGGGTAAGTTGTCGTTACTGGCACCTTTTGATAATTGTTGTTAGCATTACCTTCAGCTTCTGCTGGTTATCATAGTAAGACGGTTGCATTTTAAATTGACATCAATTGATGAGGTTGGTTGCTGTGGGCTCTTTAATGTGAAACAGTTGTTACTGTTTTTTTTTGTCGATGACGTTTGAAGTGGGGGTTTTCGTCATTCTGCCGAAACGGTTTTATGTTTCGGAGAGGTATTGTGTTAGAGGCTGGATATTCGTATTGTTTTGAGATGTATGTTGTTGTTGAGATTGTTTCGCACGAATCAGGGGGTGCCCTTGGTAGTATGTTGGTCATTGTTCTGGATTACGCGGACTTTGTACGTGAGTGTCCTTGCAATTGAACCACAGGAATGGTGTCTATAGGTGAGCACGGGCCTCGTCTAATGTTCATATTGTTATCGGATGCTTCTGAAGCAAATTTATTTCCATAAGGGACCACATTTCTCTAGTTCAGAAGTCCGTGCCCTACGAGATGTTACGTACATTGATCCGCCATGCACAGTAGCTCGGAAATTATGGAGTAAGAGTATTTATTCCTAGTCAATTCTATGGTATTCGTGCAAGGTTATTGTGAGTCGAAGAGAAGGAAAGGGAAAAGCTTGTTCGTCTGCGCAATGTCTCCTCCTGCTGCACCCCCTCCCTCTTCTTCGCCTCTCTCTCTCTCTCTCTCTCTCTCTCTCTCTCGCCTCTCCTCCCTTCCCCCTCCCCCCACCCCTCCGTCCGTCGCCGTGGGAATTTCGCGTGGTTGCACGCCGGGAATGTTTTGCCGTGCAGGTCACCGACCCTATCGCCATCTCTCCTCTTCCGTGACTTCTCCTGCCGCCCGCGACAAGAGGAAAAAACGTATAAAAAAAGGAAAAAGGCTTTTGCCGCAAAAAAAGGGTTTGGCTGAAACATTGGTTCGCCGTCCGTCCTCCCTCCCCCGGCCTCCGTGGTGGAAGGGGTAAAGTTTTCGCCTGTGTACCAAACGGGAGGTCCCGCGTGGGTAGATCGTCCGGACGTCCCAGGGCGTGGATGATCGCGTACGTTTAATCGTTAACTTTTTTTAAACTCCGATGTGAAAGGCCAATATAATCCTGTTTTCGGTGGTAAAGGTTTATAAACCTTTTATAAAAGGTTTTACCTGGCAAGTATATGCTGTATGTGGTTCTCTTTCTTTAAAATAAAAAAAAATTCAAAATCGCCGTTTTTCTCTCATATCCCATCAAAACTCTAAATTGCCAGCATTGATTTCTTTCGTTCAGTTATGTAAGGAACCCGATTGGAAAATTGCTCATTGCCCATTTGCAAATTGATCGCTCGCCAATTTTCTTGCATTTCCGGTTGTGATTGCGTTTGAAATATAACGAGACCGATATCCATCCGACGCCTCCGTATCGAGGTATCAGTGGTGAAATATCACCGTCCTTTAACCCTTTCGCTGACGAGTTCGTGACGTCACGAGCACATGTCGAGCGCGCCCCAGCTACTCCTCGACCTCCATGTGCCTGGGCCTCGCGTCGTTCCGTGTGTGCACTCTCCTCTAATGACGTCATCTACTCGTGAAAAGTGGGCGTCAACTATTGCGTTTCCTTCTTTTGAACTTACGAGTGATTGGCTGGATGGGGAAGTTCTTTTGTTTTTCGTAGTGACATATCCGTCGGCCGAATTCTTGAAATGAATCGCGGTCGGAGTGAATGACCCGATTCTAGCTGCTGTTGCTGATTTGGACGAGGTCGAGCATTGCGAAATACGGGCGTCCTCGGACGAGATATGCAAAGCGATAGCTTATTAGACCGCATTGGTTGGGAGCGGATGGAGTTGGGATTAGCGGATTATCATGGAGGCTGGAGTGCTGGCTTACTGTGCTTGGGTTGGGGGTGTTTAGTTGTAGAACATGTGGGTGCAGGCGTATTTAACTGGAAATCCCCTCTCCACTTCAATGTTTTTCAATTCAAAGTATTGCAATCTTTAATTGGTATACTATAGCCCACGACTTCTCCATATCCCAAGCCGGTTCATTTAGTTCCCACAGACTATCCTTGTCCTTCTTGAATAGCCCCCATTACTTATCTCTCAGTCTTCCTCGCGGAACTTCATAAATTATTCCCTCCATAATATTCCTCACGTAATTGCCACGTTTCAAGACCCCTGTCTACCTACGTGTCCCTCTCCGGTGTATCATGAATGCTAGTTTTACTCGGGCTATGCTAAGCTTGATGTCTGCTATGGTTCTTTCCCGAGGAATGATCTTTTCTGTTTTCTGAGGTGTGGAAACTATTACTTCAAAGTAAGGAAGCAACCATTGCTCTCCATTACTTACGTAAATGATTGATTCTTTATATTTATGTGGGCCGCAGGTTTCCGACTCTTGGTTCTATGAATGCTCACGAAGACAAGGGAATGAAATGTATTCTATTTGCTGATTCTTGTGCATCGAAGGCACTCTTCCTGGACATCAAGTGCATATGTATTCATGCTCTAAGAGTAAGGCGTGTTGTCGCCCGAATGGAGTCTTCGGTGGCGTCCGAAGCTATTTCGATTGCCCTGCCGGAATCCAACCCTGGATCTTCACGGAAGTCGACCCATTTGCCCACTGTTGCAATTTTTGCAAATGGCTCTGTGTTTACATTTTCAGCATTTAATTTTCCGCATGCCATTATTTAATTGAGTCTTTTTTTGTAGACTTCATACGAGATTGCAAAAATTCATGCCGAATCAAAGCGAATATTAAAAATGGGGCCGCGGCGAGAGCGTCTTTCGTCCCGTGTATTGCGCTCGTCGTCCTGCCTTGAACCTTGCCCTAATTCCTCGCCCCAGAATGGCCCAAATCGTGCCACCGCCCACCTCCCCTCCGTATTGACTTCCTCGTGGAGAGCATCTCGGGAAATGTGTCACAAAGGGGTGACCCATTTAGCGCGACCCCGGACGCTGCACCCTTTCCCGAATTCCTGGATGCAGACACGCCCCTTTTTTGCAAGTACGCATTTGTGGAGCGTTCTCGTAAGCAAGAAGCGCTAATAATATACAAGGCTATAATGAAAGTTGTTTGACCTGAACGTTATCAAAATGTTATCCTTACGAAAAACGTGGTCATAAGTTATGGTTGTTTAAAAATTAAATGCCTTCCCTCACAAATCCATATGTAATGATTATAGTAGAGATGAGATTGGATGCTGAAGGTCTGTATTCGGATTTTAAAAAGGCAGTTCCACCTGTCGATTAGTTTCGTGGGTGACGCCTCGGTTTTGCGGCAGGGTGACTCCCTGCAGTTATCGGTCACTCGTGCATTCACCATCCTCCCACGGTGCCCACGTGACCCACCCAATGGGCCCTGTCCATTGGTTCTATGGTAGATATGGTTAAGCAGCCGTTCGTTGCATGATTATGCTGACGGACTATTTTTTCTTTCGGGAACTGCTTTCGGCTGCAAACTGGAGAGCAGTTCAGTCTCCGGGAAAGCACGAAGACATATTGTAGTGTTTTTTTTCCTTCAGATATTTATTTCGGCAATTCACTCGGTCGTCGTTTACTTCGATCCGAAATCACAGTTTATGGAAAGAAATCAGTCGATGAAAAGTCATCCTCGTCAAGCCATTTTCTTATAACTTCAAAATGAAATAATGGAAAGTCCACTTTTCATAAGTTGTTGACGTAGTAAACGTAGTTTTTTTTACTTTTTATGTTGTTCGGAGAGAATCCCGACCCATGGCAGAGGCAATCGCTCCCGGTTGTGGAGGAGAGAAGAATAATGTTGGGGAGGAGGCGGCTGAGAGTAATGTTCGAGGAACGAGTTGTCATTCGATCTCTTTGAATTTGAATTCGAAGAAAAAGCACTTCCATACTCACTGCCTGTTAATTTTAGCGTTCGAATTTTTGGGTTTTGGCTTGCAGTTAGGAAATGGGGCGAGTGGGCGCCAGTAGGTACCGATCGGAAGGAGGGGAGGGAGGGATGGCGCCAGCGGGCGCAGGCGCCACTTTACTAGGAAGGGAAGTGCCCGGGCCGAGAACACCCCCAACCCAGCCCCTCTTCTCTCTCTCGCGCGCGCGGACGGACGACTTGTCTGCACCCGTTGTCATCACTTTCTTCCCCAAAACGATCGCTACGACTCAAGAGGACGGAAAAGGAAGTCATGATGATAATTGATAGTGATGGGAGCAGAGGACTTGAGGGGACCCTCATCATTCCCTAGTATTCTCTCTTTTCCCTAGCATATCACGGGTCGGAAACTTATTCAGTCATATACAGTGTTTTTCAGTCTGAATTTGTTGGGATTCTAACATTTTATTTATTTTTATTTTTCTGGCAATTTGCCACAAAACACTTCAGTTGATGGCCGGTTTCAATGCCGTGAAATTTTTATTCTCTTCCGATGACTTCTTCTCAAAACATGCCGTTTAGATACCGGGTAGGGATAATTAATAAGGGAAGAGACTGAGGGGTAATAATCACCTAAATAATATAAAGAAAGTTCTGGATATTTAGAGTATATCCTTGCTCTTTCTCAAATATAAAAATTTTCCTCGGATAGTTGATATTGGTAAACGTTCTGTATTTGAAATGCAAGCAAATATTGACTTAGGCGTATCTGAAAATTTCAATTCAATCGCTTAATTTTTTAAACATTTGATACTACTGTGAATGCGGAGAGAGTCTGTTTCTTTTTTTTCTTGAGCGCTCGATGAACGCCTTGACATAATAAAATTAATTTTCTTCTTTCTACGCTAGCTGAGAAGAACTTCTGTCTCATCTATTTCTTCCCGACCTGTTTGAACTTAATTCACCGTCACTCACGTTAGCAAATTATTTACAAAAGCCAATGAAAAAAGAAAAGCTGCAGCATCACCCCTTGTATTTAATTTACCGAATCCCAATTAAAAGTCCTTAATTATTCATCAATCGGAGCGTGAAAATTAAAAAAAGTAAGTGTTCCGACGCTCACCTCCCCACCCCTCTGCGCAGCGTTAGTGTCTTTGGTTTCCTTTCACGCGGGATTTCCAAAAGCCGTCTCTCTCACTATCCCTCTCCCTCTCTGGGGAAGCGGTTAAGTAGGCGGAAAGCGCATTTCTATGTATACGAAGCCGGTGGAACGCTAATATCCACATCTTTCTCTTTCTCTCTTTATCCGTTGATGGTTGAGGGCAGTAATGGCGCCCTCTTCGCGAGTTCGAAAAAATTAACCCCAGTCGCTAATGTGGGTCCCAAGTGGGTGTGCTAATGGCAGATAGAGTAGTTACCGACGACGGAAAGATTTCACAGAAATGGAGACTGCTGGAAATGGGACACTCTACGCGGCTACCGTCACGTTAATTTCTTCGGGAGGGTGGTTCATTCACACCCGAAATTGTGATTCAGTAAAAGACTCTTGCTGATGGAAGGGAAGTATAGGTGACGGCAAAAACTTCCTCGTGCAGCCATTCTCTCATTATTTCCAAATGAAATTCGCGATAGTTGCCTCCCACTGTACATGAGTTAGTGACGTATTAGAGTTCCGGCTCACTTATTGTTCAGAGCAAAGCGCTCGTTGTTGGAAGGGTAAATCCTCACGAAAGTGGAAACTACAAAGAGCCACGCAAAGCCGATGCACGCGGCCGAGGAATAGTGATGGAGATCACGGTGGGATTTTGTGACGTCGTCAACTTCTATGCGAAACGGTTTAGAGTTCGTTTGGAGAATAACTTTGCTATGATGCATTGCGTTGGGCATGACTGAAAATTATTTTTATCTTACAGTACGTGCTGTACGCGAAATACTTTTTGTAATAATTCCATGTCCGTACAAACTCTACGAATTGAAGGTCCACGAACTTCTAAGTTATTCACCGAGGGTCGGGACGGCTGATTCCCAAGTAGCTAGAGATAGCGGGTCCAGTGCCTTCTACAAGCAATTAGCCGCCCCTCCAATGGCCGCTATAATGGACCCCTGGAGGAAGGATATTTTTCACGGCATCTATGAAAAAATCTCGCATTTGTTTAAGAAATTCGGCCTATATTTTGCTCTACGCTCCTGTGAAGAGACTCCCCCCCCCCCCCCTAACTCTCCTTACGTGTAGCTAACGCAGCCCTTTTTATCGTCATCACTACTCAGCTGTGGCACACCATAATTTATCAGTCGTTCTCAGCTCCTCCGTTCGTCGTCCATTCATTTCCCTTTGCGTCTCTTCTCAATCAGTGCGTGAGCGGAGCGAGCAAGTGCATCCGTGGATGCATCGGATCGGGAGTGGGGGGGAGGGGTTCGCGACCTCATTGCAGCAGCAGCAGCGTCGTCCTCGACACACTTGCGCGCCCCTTAAAATTCGACTATCGATTCCACCCACTCTCGCGTAGTACAGCAGTAGTGAGTGAGTGAGTGCCCGTGTGTCTGTGGCTCCATTGATCCCTCTTGTGCGCACGGACGGCGACCTATTTCGGGCGGACGACCCCCGGCACCTCCCCCGTTTGTGTGTGTCGCTGAATTATTTCCTCCGATTGCATTGAAGCGAGTGCGAACGGTCGTTCGTCGATTGGGAGTTCGCACCACTTTTATTATGTCTGGTTAGTGTTAACCGCAGCATGGTCCGACCATAACATTAATAAAATCGAATATTGGGAAGTCGTGAGAAGTGGGTAGTTGGTAAAAGCGATTAGTTAAACTGAACGTGGTGAGTATTCGGTAACTGCTTCCTTACTCAGAAGAATGTGTGCTGCATATGTATATGTTCGCTGAATGGGGTCACTCACAGAACCTTATAATTGAGCGAAAGTTCCACAGAGAAAAAAATCATTCGCCTTGACCGGGATTCGAACCCGGATCCCCCGATTTCCGGTCGAGTGCTTTAGCCAGTTAACCTTATAATTGAGTTATAATTGCCTCTACAAAAATCTAAGTGGGGAAAGGATAAGTTATTTTGAAATAAAAAAATAATCTCCATTCGGCTATTTTCTCGTTAATTTTAAAGATCTCCAGAGTTTCGCTCTATTTAAATACCAGTTGGGAAATCTTTTGAAAAAAGATTCTCTTGCATTTCGGATGAGATTGCGACTTGGGAGATAAATTCCCAGTCCACGGTTTCTTTCGCTTTTTTAAAAATGGACGATCCTTTCCATCGAACTCCTCGCATTTTCCCACTTAAGCATAATACATATGTACATGGGAGTCGGCCATGGGGTCGGCCGTGTTTGAAGGGCCCGGATGTGCTTCAGCCTGGTTTCAACTGCTCCCATGATGCAGCATTCCAATGTTTCAATGATTTCAGTGGATGCTTCCGCATAACTATCGCCTCATCCTGTGATTGGATTGAAGCGAGTGCGAACGGCCGCGCGATCGCTTCATTTTTTGTGACGATAGACTTGAAGGGCGATAACAATTGACTCATGAATTGCTTTTCCGCTTCTCTCGAGTTCAATCTGCACTATGCTCACGAATAGTGCAGAAAACGATTCTCGAATATGAGTAACTAGTAATTGCACAAATGAAAACGAGACTTCGTCAACTTCCACGGATTTATTTTCTTGGTACAACATGTTTCGATCCATAGATGTCATTTTCAACTATTTGAACACTCCGTACTTCAAAATGACCTTTATGGATCGAAACATGTCGTACCAAGAAAATAATCAGTGGAAATCGACGAAGCCTTCTTTTCATTTGTGAATATCTACTTCCACATAGTTGAACTTAATACCATCGAACTAGTGATTGTGTTGTCACCCAACCATTAATGTTAGCTAGAGGTTACGCTTAAATTTTGATACTATGGTAACTTGGTTAACTGAGATTGATTTTTTTACACTTTTTCATTGTATCCCTTTGCGTAATTGGGCACGTTCATGACGAGGTACCACAAGTTTTCTCTTTTTTTTTTCGCTGATGTTGCTTGCACTCATACGAGTATCCGTCTGTCTTTGACGGTATGCTCAGTAGGTCTCGGTTCAAGTGATGAGGAATGGGCGAGGGGGTGATTGAGAAGGTTCATTAGCGCTCTTAAGTGGAATTGGCGTTTGTATCGCATTTAATCCCGTGATTGGTATGAATTGCAAAATATTCTCAAAGGTCTGAGAAATGTGAATGTTATGCTCATCTAAAATTTTCCCTTGGTCCACTTTCAATGCATCAATAGCCGCCAAATGGATGGTTTATTTATCCATTGAATTTACCGGTTTAATACTTTATTTGTATTTATTAACTCTGCTTGATGCCGCGTATACTCCCTGTTGTTTTCATCACTCGTTGCATGTCCTATGGAACATTTACTAATGTATATGTTTAAATGTCAACTGGGTTTTTTCCATTATGGAAAATTTTTAACTCAAAAAAGTGCAAATCGTCGTTAAAAAAATTGTCTTGGCCGGGATTCATCTAAAATTTGCCCGTCAGGACGCCACCTCCGGTATTAAATTTGATCACCATTGGTAGACCTTACTTCAGACCTCGGTCGAGTCGTAAAATATTTTCTTGCCACCCATTCGCGTGGGTTTCTTTGTCACGCTTTCGTTTCAATGGCAAATTCATTATAACGATGAAGCCATCGATTGCGAGACTGTTTTGACGCTGCCCATTTCTGTCTGGTCACGTTGGGCTACCGAAAAGTCAACTCCCGGTGTCTCCGTGATGCACGTGATGCCGGCCGTTTGCTCCTCTGTCATCGACCTGCAGGCCTTTCCCCCATCCCCCTCCGTCTCACTGAATGCCCCCCAGTTATCTCCGAGGGTCGCAGAGGTGGAGGCTTCTCGGCTGGAGCTCCTTCTTTTGTCGTCAGCTGGGTGTGGTGCGAGCGACTCAACTGTGGGCCGAGGGAACTCGTATTGAGGTGACCCCGTTTCGTCCGTCCCTCACGAGAGACGAAATGTTGAAAAAAGACGCGATTTGCATCTTCTGTGCATTAGACCAAGATGATGCAATCCGAGATCACGTGAATGTTGTGGTCGGACAACGATCGCATTTGTTGAATCTTGCATTTCGTTCGGAAACCTCATTTCCATCAAATTTCTCACCCATGAAGAATTAGTACCTGCGTTTAAAATTGATTTCATAAAAAATATAATGAGTGAATTTTATGTCTGGGCTTCAGTTATGAGTCACTGCGGTTTTCATCGGGGGTATTTCATTCGGTAAAATTCATCGTTATGTAGAGAGCGTTTAAGGGATACTTATTTTAGCTGCGTTCGAGAGGAAAGGTGGCTGGCGGCATCCGTCCGTACCGGAGAAGCAGCTTCATTTATCATCCCACTGAACTGTTGTCGCCTCTGCATCGAGTAGTTCGGTCTCGTCAACGGCATTCCTTCAGTCACCCAAAAATGGTGGGAACGTTCCAGAAGCGATTTCGTCTACGATAAAGTAATTATTGTTATTTCTCGCTTCTAGTATTTCGTAGTATCTTTAGCTGCAGCAGAGGAAATTCCCTAACGTGCTGAGTTCTGAATTGCCTTACGTCATCACCTATAAATTTATGAACCATTCTATTTATTAATGATTAAATAATTCCTGGAGTATTGGTCATATAAAATGCAAAGACGTTGTTAGCCAACGTTTCATTTTATTTTAAAGCCTTCGAGGGAAGGGCTTAGTTTTGCACATATTTGTTTTTAAACCAAGTTTTAAATAAACTGAAACATTGGCCTACAACTTTTTTTTGCATTTTATGACCTATACTCCAGGAATTATTTACTCATTAATTAAATGAGGTTAAGATAAGAGGAAAAAGAAAATTAATTATTCTGTTTATTCGTTTTATTTATTCTTACATCAATATTAATTATTATTTAAGTTGATGAGGAGATTTTTGGGTACTGATCCTGCTGATAAAACGATTACGGCTTCAATTTTTTACATTTTTTCTATCAAAATTCCTTATATTTTGTTCGCTGGTGGTGTTTTACTTATTAACTCTCTCGTAATAGATTTTTCCAAATTTCTGGAGCATCAGATAATTTTTAGTATCTATCGATTGTATGTTTAAAAACTAGTGCTCACCTCTAGGTGATGATCATTTTTGGCTAATATGGTCTTCCTCCCTCACCGTGATCAGCGTGCATTCGTCATTGATCGTTGTCGTCAATTCAATCGACCAAAGGACTTTTCTCCTCGTCTCTGCCGTCGACATCATTTTTTTATCGGGGCACTTTTACTTTCCCGCTTCTCTCTCTTTTTTATGTTCCGGGCGACTGTAATTCTTTTGTTCCCTTCGTGAAAATCCTCCTCATCTATTATCACTATCGCCACAGGGTTTTAATTTGTACACCTTTTTGCAAACCCCCCTCCACATATTCTCATCTTTTTTCTCGCATCGCATTCTTTTTTCGGCCCTTTTTTCATCTCGTGTGAGTGAGAGGCGAAAGTGTGGATGCATTTCATTTGGCACCGTGTCAGTGGTGAAGAATCTCTTTCGCATTCCTCGATTTTTTGTTTTTCCTTGAATCGTTGCATTGAATGTGCTCCTTCTTCGCTTGTTCTCAATTTTCGATTGTGATAGAATTCGGAAAGTAAAGAGGACAGTTTTTTTTCGTTTTTCTATCTGTTACCTTCTTCTCCCCGGGAAAACCTCAGCAAAAAAATTGACGCCCTTTCAACCCGTTCTCTCACGAGTTGATGACGTCCTGCCTGTGTATCTGGTCACCACGTGTCGGCTTCCCCGCTGCCTTGCGCATTGCCCTCACGTGGGTCTTTTACACTCACGTTAGCAATTGTAATTCTTCAGTGAGCAGTTATCTCTGAGCGAGCTATTTAGCCGAAACACATATTGTGTTCTTAACTGTTTTTTTCGTCTTTTTTACCAGTAAGTCACCTCATTTCGGGCTGCCACCTCGTGAATTACCCTTTATTATTGGCTAACGGTTATTCAAAACCTTAATATCTGTTCCCTTAACAATTTCCTCTTGAGGGCAATAAGTGATTGCCTGTGGCCAGCTTGATTTTCTTATTTCGGGAACGGTTTGGATTTCCCAGCCAATCCAATTTCCAGCTCTTGCTTAATTTCCGAGTTCCTAAATGCAGTTACACCCTTATCTTGATAAAATAATCCTCAAATAATGTGTCAGATGACTCGTCGCACATTCGTTGCTACACTCGCCATCATGGGTGCGTGGCAAGGGACCACGCGTATTCGCGTAGTTTACGTTCGACGCCGACACGCTACAAACTTAATGTGTATAGATGTGCCGTAAAAAGAGAAAGGGATGTCCAACGTATGGAAGTGATTGGGAGAGAGATTTGTTTCTATAGATTATTAGGAAGACAGTGTGTTAATGGCGTGGACTCTGCCGTGCATGCTTTAATTTCAGTGTTCCTTGCATTCCCCTGGGATTTGTGACACCTCGTGTAATGGCATTAGGAAGCTGATTCACTCGTGTCTCATCGCGACACATCTCACCGGAAGTGTTGCAGCTCAGTTAGGGTGGGGGAGGGCGGCGAGGGCTGAATGAGAGAATAAGTATCGCACCGTCGTACGCGAGCCATCACGTAACGAGCAGCCTAAGCCTTCGCCGTGCAAACCGTGATTTTCTCTGCTCCCTCTCTCGACTTCACTTCAGCGACTGCATTTGAAGAGTGGCGCTGTGTGGCCTCGGAGGTGTTTTAGCTTCCCGTGAGAGAGAGAAGAGAGGCCGAGGAGAGTTGCTCGTCGTCGGCTGACGTGGCCTAATTGGAGTGGAACGGAGCGCCTCCGTCAATCTCAACGTTAAGGTCTGGAGGTTTATGGAGGAAAGGAAATTTGCAATAAATTAACTGTTGACGATGAATTAGCCGCACGGCTTAGGGGCGAAAATGGGAAAAATTATAATATAGTGACTGCCGCCGTCCATCACTCATCTGAACCGCACGCGCGGGATTTAAATTGGGTTGGGTGGTTTCTTAGCTGCGTTCTCGGTGTCTTTTCCGGAGTTTACTTCTCATTTCCATATTGCATCCATGTTATACTTCATCCCTAGATGTCTTATTTAATTTATATCTAAGGTTTCCGTGGCGTTCCTCCATACGTTGTGTTGTCCATAGGTGACGGCGGTTTCTCAACAAGTGAAATGCTGCAGGTGAGATGAAATGCTGGAGGAAGGGTTTTATCGAACTGATTCCAACGATGCAAGATTAGTAGGTAGTAAGCACCCTCTAAAGGAAAAAAAACTCGCGCTAGAAGTGATTAATTCAATGCAACACTTTGCCATCGTTCTTGTCACAAGGAATGACTCTATCATAAATATTTCCATTTTGCGGTCCTTTTCTTTGAATTCCTCTCCTGATCATTCACACCACTGTGCAAAAGCTTATCATTCGATATTTGGCGAAGGAAAAAATAGTCTCCACCTAATTTGCTCTCTGAATTCCTCCTGTACCTATTTTTTTATTGTGGAGTGAATCAAACCAAAGATGTGGTGTTCACCCGCTGGTGCGTCACGAGATCGTGAATCAGGCGTGAATCCGTGCGCTTCGAATGAGTCACGGGCAACGAGAGATCCGTGAATGAGTCTCCGCCGTCCATTCGCCCGCCCCATCCCCCATTCCTCCACCCCCTGCCCCCCCCCCCCCCTCCTGACCACCACCCCCTTCTCCCTCGCCCTCACCCTCCATCATCGGGTGTCTTTTGTTTGTCGCCGCGATCGACTCATCCCATGGGGCAAGGAAACTTCGATGATTTGGGTGAATTATATTGAGCGTTCGCGCCTCTCAATTTACTGTTCAAGGCAGATAAAATTGTCGAAATTGTTACGTTAATGACTCAGCTCAATACTCTTGTTTGGATTAAATAAGATATAATATGTATACGCGACAACACTTGCTGCGTAAATCCTTTAATTGAGAATCTTTCGGACTCTAGTTGGGAAACTAGATCTCCATGAGATCTCTTATTATTGTTACCCTTTCCCTTATTGTTTTAAATTGACATCTTTAAAATACTGTATTTTTTAATGTATTGATCCAATAAAAATTGGAGATGAATATTGATGATGGTTGATGTCCTCACGTGTAATCACAAGCGCAATCAATACGGCATGTATTTTTAATACATGCCGTATTTTTTAGAAAGCAAAATAGTCTCCCCGGAATTTGCCTAGATGACTACGAAGAGGAGACCGCAGTCCGGCGCGTAGAAGATTTATTTATTTGATTTATTGATTTCCATCGCTTTTCTCAAATCCGTCAAATAGTCCGAGTGCGGCTATCATAGAGCTCAACTGTCGCAATTGTTATGGTCCCTCATCGTATGCGATAAAAAACGTCTTAAATTTTTCGGTTCTGCAGTCTAATTTCCCTAATCTTATCCATGCGATCTTTTGTACCATAATGATTAGGCCCTCTCAAACTTAGCATCGGTCCGCCGTCAGCGTCACGAGTGGCAATAAACCTTATGAGAGGCGCTGTGTGTGACATTCCTCCATAAATGAGTGGTAATGGGCTCGGCTGCTGCAAATGCGATTGCCGCTCTCGCGAGTGAATCAGTCGCCGCGAGGCCGTGCTTGCATTCGGCCGATGAGACCCCTCGCCCGTGGCCTCACGTTAGTCACTCACTCACGAATGCCTGCGCGCCACACGCGTTGGCGTCGGCCCCGGCGCGACGGTCGGTCGACCTCGGCAATCGCGACCCTTTGCTCCCGCTTGTCTTTCACTTGAACGAATGTCGTCGGTGGCATCAGCTCTCCGAATTTGGCGCTTGCATACCCATCCACCCAACCCATCGCTCGCGGCTGCCGTCTTTTTTGTGACGGATTTCTCGCTTTAAATTTTGCAACAGTCTTGAAAATGTCGGCTTATGTAAAGAAGAGCCTATTCAACATTTGCCCACGTTTCATGTGTTTAAATTTCTTCTAAACTATTTGATAGATTTTTTAACTACAGTTAAATTATTATTAAACTAACTGGCCTACGGTTTGTATTGCCTATAGTAAATCCAAGCAAAGGTATATACAACAAAAAAGTGCAATAAGTCGTCCTAGGAACTGATGCCATTAATTTTATAAATCGAGACACCATTGCTACCCCTCATAGCATGAGAAAATATTGACATTTAAAAATTTTCTGTTTTGCGATGGTGAAGTAAATTTAGTCTATACTTTGCTCTTCCCTACTGTAGAGGTTCTCATTGTAACTCGTCTAGCTTATTGGAAATTTTTCCCTTTATCATTGTAACAACTCGTCCTGAACCTGGCCGCCCTGCGATGTACTCAATGGATTTCAGATTACCATTCCTACTTCACCAGGGTCCCACACGCTTGCAACATACCCCAAGTGATGCCTTATTATATATTTTATATGATACAAATCACGAATGCTGTAAAATTTTCATCAATTGAGTTGACTGATTCCTGGAGTCCTTGGCGACTCGCATATTCTTTGTAGTTTTCTGGTTGGCAACGGGTGATCGAGTCTTCGCTCTCAGGTCTCTTCTGCGGTGCGCTCTACGAGCGAATGATCGAGTTACGCATGGGCAAAAAATACCGGCATTCGGTAGTAACGAGTACTATTTTTTTTCTACTTCGGTAGTACCGGCCAGTGTTTTTTTGGCGGTACTACCGGAGTATCGGTACTAGAAATACCGGTACTTCGACGGCTCTGCCATCTTATGTGTTATCAATCAACTACCTACCCAGCTACTTAAGCAATTGAGTTTTGATAATATATCAAGCGAAATAGGCCATTTCCAAGAAATAAAACTTCATCGCTATCACCCTTCTCACTATTAGAGAATCTAGCCTTCATGCATTTTTCCGATAAATTTTCTTTAAAAAAATCCAGTTAATAATTTTTTCAGTGTATTCTTTCTGTATGTTACGCTAATTTGCCGAAATACCGGATAATTAGGGTAAGAGAAGCGTTAAATCTCAACTTATTAACATATTTTATCAATTGTGAAAGTACCCGCCGTTTTTTCGCCGGTTCTACCGGGAGAGTATTATTATTGCTTTTTAATACTCATCACAAAAATACCGGTACATTTTTAAGGACCGCCCATGCCTAGATCGAGTTGCAATTGGAGACGTAATCGGTCAAGGAAGGAAAGAGAGAAGGGGCCGTGGCCAGGCGACAAGAGATTCGGCCGATTGCTTACCCCCTATGTCTCGAATGATTCATCGCCGGCGTGGAGGGAAGGGTTATCCCTCGTCGCAATGCCACTGTGCCCCTCTGAATGAGTACCCACCCGCTCATTTCTTCGGAGATGTGATCAAACGCTTACTAGTGGAAATGCACGTATGTATGTAGGTATATTGCTTTTCGTGGTGAAGAACTGCAAAGGATGGCGAGTTTTAGCTTCTGCGTAGGGCTCTTAACATTCGAGGGACTCATCATGTGATATAAGGCAAGGAAGCAAGACTGAGCCATTTCTTCGTATGTGGCTGCTAGACTACATTGCAGTGATGAGGTTTAAAAATAAATAATCGCTTTCTTTTTTGAGCATTCAATGTATTGAATCTAATATAATTCGAAATACCTTCTTAATGATTTTCCATCTTTTTGGTTGCACCGAGTCCAGTGTTGCCGTTGACAACGATTTCGCGAAGGGGATGACTTTAATACTGGACGAATCGCAACGAAAAAATGGAAAATCAAAGTTCACTCTGCGGAAACCTAAGGAGCAATTCTGCTATTACTGCCGGTAATATTAGTTAGCGCGACCAAAAAAAAAATACTGAGAATAGTTGGGTGTGATGGCTAGTGTAGGGCTTTCAATCCTTTGTGCAGTGCAAATCCCAACAGGAGCGGAGATATTTCGGAAACTGCGCGATCTTTTCTGCAGTGTTTTGTAGGGGGCGATTCAAGTCAGCACTCCTTCCGTCGGATGGGACGTAAAGTCGTGGTCCCTTTGGCGTAAATGCGGGCCAATGCCGACCCCGGGTTCCTCCCTTTGCTTCCTTCCCAACCATTCCTTCATGGCGCAAATATTGTCTGCTGTCGGTCGCTTCTTCTAAATCAGGAGTCGTCAACCTTTTTTAATGCGAGGGCCAAAACTCGATTTCACATCGTCCGGAGGGCCACAATGCTCCACCTCACTCTGCCACCACATCAATAATATTTAAAAAATGTAATTTAAAAGTGCAATAATCTTTATTGGTTAAAAAGTTAAATCGATCAATGCGATTTTTGATATTGTTTATTTTTTACGAGTGTGTCGATATATATTTTATATTGTGTGGCGCGACACAATATTTTCTTTATCGCCTCTGGTGGCCGCACGGGCCAGAGGGCTGCGTGTTGAAGACCCTTGCTCTGAAGGTGTACCATGCTATACCGAAAATTTGCATCAATTCTCAAGTGTAACGCGCGCGCTATACATGTTAATTGCAAAATTTTCGCGGTAACTAGATACGCGCTGTATATTCTTTTCGTGATCCCTTCTGCTATTGCACGACGGTAAACTAAGGATATTATTCACATAGATATATATATCGATTGCGTATCAACAGTATGAAGTAATTGGAGACGCTTACAGGCGGGTTTACTCATGAAAGTGTCTTCCTTGCATGGCTGCGGCAGTCCATAGTATTCGTAGTTGATCACTCTTCGCACTTTCTAGCTAAATACGCGGGCCTTTGTTTTCCCTGCAAGTAACATTTCGAATCTGCTTTAGAATCTCAAGGTATCCGTTGAATTCATGATCTGAATGGCTGCTATCGTGAAATGGCAATATAAGCCATTTCTCTATTGAGTGGAAAAGGACTACCATTTGAGCATTAACTTGGTATACTAAATTTGAGCTTCCGTCACATTAGGGAAAATAAATTTTGAGCAGGGAAGTAGTGTAATCTGAAAAATGTGTGAGTGCACTTTTCGAAAATAAATCTGTGGAAATCTGCTATCTATAAGTTTCCCTTGACTAAAACAATATTCGATGAATTCTAATTTTACTGCAATCAATTCTGTTTGCTAGCCAAACTCATTACATTTATATTTGGTGTATGCCGAAGAGGATTTAAGTATAATAAAATTATTAACATAAATCGACACTGGTATTGAAGATGGCGTGTGAAGTTAATAGAAGTTTATCCTTTATTTTGCCTATGGGGATTTGTATTAGTAGGATGATGTTTTTTTGTGTAAAATTTATTTGTTGTGTTAGTTGAGTGAGCGAAAGGTTCGATTGCTCCCCCAATTGATCATGGTCGAATGAGTGTTCACTCTTAACTTTTCTCGCTAATACGCCATAACAAAGACAATGGAAGTATAAAAAACTACCTACGAGAAAAAGTTTATGACATGCGATAGATGAAGACTCGAGGGTTGAATATAATAAATCAAAAACCATACATCTTAACTGTGTTTCTGTACTGAAAAAACTCGCAATTGGAAGCCTATGTGATACATTTTATTCATGTCAAAGGATTTCGGTATTTATTGATGTGCCTCAAGGTCAACGGGAAAATAATGATGAACAAACAAAGTAATTTCAAGAGAGAATTGAAAGTGCTTTAATGCCTATTGGTTAAATATTGATTTGATGAGCTAAGCATGTATCGGTAATTTATTTGTTATAATGCTTTCTATCTTCTGTTGTTGGGCACTGATTTCGATGTTTTTGTAATAACGAACACTTTCAGTTATAAACTTGCCTCCATGATCAGTTGTTTTTGTTTGCGTTTCCATATATGTATGGGTCGGCAACCGCACCAAAAGAATTCTCTTCTGCGGTGCCTTATTTCGGTCTATAATAGCTAATGCTCATTTAATCATGTGAATTATCTAAATACATGAATTAAAGCCCTACATTATAATCATACATTATTCCTAAGAAAACAACGGACAGGAATTCCGCGTCCTTAATTCCGCCACTCATTTGTTTGCATTTAAGACGTAAGTACCGTGTAGGCTCCTGCCCTGCTCTGAAGTAGTAGCGATACTATTCGAGGCATCGTGGCAGTCACGCGCGCGAGGGCGAAATCAGCAGCGGACGCAGCCTATGTTGTACAGAGGAGCTAGCTGTCTGTGTGTACCTGCCCCCACCCCCTTCCTCTCTCTCTTCGTCCAAGGTCGCATTTCACGGCCGTCGCCCCCCCCCCCCTTAACCCCCCCCCTCTTCCCCCCATTGGTTATATCTGCGACAGAGCACGCTCGGAGGGGTTGTCGACTCTCCCTTTCCTCGTGAAGGGGGGGGGGGGACCTCGAAACACCGCAATTGAATTTCATTTGTAGTTCGGAGGAGAGAGGACCACGTTCTCAAATTCAGTGGTCCAGATTCTGTGCAGATATCATTCCATGTATGAAGCAGGCTGTTCAGTGAGTGATGTGAATATTTTGACTCTAAGCAACGCGAACGATATTAATGAGCGGATAAAACTCTCAGACCCCCCCCCCCCTTGGCGGAGCATACGTTCGAAGGAGGATCGAATGAGGGAGGGTCGTCGCTGTGCTACAATCATGTTGCTTTTTTAGTGGTCGCTCTTGAGACCGCACGAGAGTCCAAATGAACCGAATTACAATGATCATTCTTACGTGAATCCCATTTGTTCCTAATTAATTGTACTTTATGGTTCGATTTCCTCGCTGTGAATCTACAGTGCGTTGTTGCTGGTAGGATAGTCTGGCATTTGGTGAAGAGCCCAAGTCATTGGCACCATTACGGAAGGGAAGGAGGGCTGGAGAGAAACCCGGCGTCGCACAGTGGTCCGAAATCGGAAAAAGCCGGACAAAATTCCAAAATAGCGTTTTTTGAGGTAGAGACTTGAAATTTTACGTATATGCTCACAAATGATTGGTGATCATGAAACAATAAGTCGTTTTTCATAGATCTGATCCGTTACTAAGATACAGAGGACCAAACACGACCAAATTTCCAAAAACACGCCCGATCTCATTTTTCTTCGAAAAACTTAGAAGTTAAGCTGCTCGTAGAGTTTTTGAAGGATTTTAATGCAGTAAAAAACATTATATTCCAGTAATATGGTACTTTATCTACATTTTACATTATTTTTAAATATTTTGGTTGATATCGAGGTGGTATAATGTCGCAAAATGGCGGCTCCGTTTTTATGGCAAAACCTGACATAAAGTAGACATTATCTTTAGTTTGAGAAATAATAGTTCTCCAATTTTTACTGAGAGTATTTAGTATAGATAGCTTAAGAGTATAAAGCAAACATCTTGGAAAAAAGTTTGCAGCTGCGGAAATGAGCGCAACTTTTTTATCGCACTTCACGCCCCGGCTCCGCGACGCGGGGGCTTAGTGACTCTGAGACACTGTTGGATATCTCACTTTCTCTGGAACTTAATTATTTAAAGTCGTCGTTTTATGCACAGTAAATAGTCTCTATTGGCCCTAAATACTTAGTTGAAGATACTGCTAAGATATTTGATCGATATACTATGTTACTGAACGCGTAAATCTGGTAAACATGCTTTGTTTTTATGCCCACATATAGTCTCCGCTACACAGGCCTTCCAGTTTTTCGTCATTCCATGGCCCCCGCACTTTGAGCCATACATTTCTTTCAATTAACGCTAAATATCAATCGGAGCAACATTCTTCACATTATTGACCGACCAGACGCAAAACTTAACCCCTTAAGCGCGGCTGGCATTTTATTAAATCCCATCCCAACGGCCGGATGAAATTTAAATGACTTCACCTTTTTGGCATACTATTATTCAATAATTTATATCTTTCATAATATACAATCAGTATCATTGAAAATTTTTGTAAACTTGCGTAATATAATGCACTACTATATAATAATTTTTCGTTCGATTTGAATAAATTTTTATTGTTTATGTATCTCCTTCTATGAACTCATGAATAAATTTTCAGTTTTGAAAGATTTAAATTTGGATTCGAATAAGCTTTGAGATCTCTAACATTCCATGTATTTTTAAAATACAAAACATGATGTATTTTAGCTATTTGGGGTCGAAAATTTCATAACAGATTGGATACTTTCGATAGGATTACCCGTTACACCTACTTGAAAAGTTATCACTTCGCCCATTTCTCCGTATTTGTTCTGTAATTACCGTATCATTTCATACAGGTATTCACGTGCTAATGTTTCTAACGTCAATATGTTAATATTCAAATGATTTTACCTTAGAAAATCTGCGTTGTGTGACTTGATTTGAAGCAATCAAAACATAATCCCACTGCACATTTTTCACACCAGTACACGCAGTCTCTTCATTTCCCATGAACGACTCTAGTGGACTGAAGCGCGTGCGAAGCTCCATCAAGAGACGAGAAAACATTTCGAAGGGGTCCTGGTATACGCTGACTGTTTAGGAGGAATCTTATCTTCGTTGATTACTGTCCAGTAAAAAAATATGAAAAAATAAATGCAGAGCGAGGCATATGGCCCCTTCGCTTAGGACGCTTAGGACTATGAGGCGGACCAAACACACTTGGGGCTCGAGGTGACGACACACAAGAAAAAGGTGGAGAGAAGGCAGTGGGCTCAGATGGTACCGTATCTCAAGCTAAAGCAGCTGACCCTTCTTTATGTCCCACAAGCAGAATAGGCGGCAGTTTTCATGATGGAACAGTTGAAGGAAGTCAAGTCTAAGGGCAATATCCTGTGAAATAAGCCTAAAATATGCAGCATTCTCGCAATACTGCCAGAGAACGGCGGAACTGTACGTGGAGCTGTACCCGTGGTCCTATATGCCAACCACAGTTCATAAAGTACTGATGCATGGAGGGGAAATTGCAAAGGAGGCAATTCTCTCACTATGGCAACTTTCCGAAGAGGCATTAGAAGCAAGAAATAAGGACACCAGAAAATTTCGACAATGATTCACCAGGAAGCACTCAAGAGTGGCCACAAATCACGACATCTTCCAAAAACTTTTGATTACGTCAGATCCGTATATTTCGTCTACCGTGTATTCAAAGCTAAAAATATCAAGGAAGATGCCTAAAGAATTGAGGGAAGTTTTGGTTTTAGAAGAAAGTGAAGGAGAAGAATCAGATTGTAGTAATGGCCAAGATTCTTCGGAGGACTGAATTCATGAATTTATAGAGTTTCAAACTATGACCATGATTACAAAAAACCAGCGCGGTGTTAGGTAAATTCATTTGTGTACACTTTCTTAGTTCTCTAACCTTCAAGTTCGTTGTAAATCATACGTTGGAGTTATATTTAAGTTGTTTTGATTAATGTTTCATTAAATTAATGATTTCAAACTATTCTCTCGAGGAGTCTAAATTCAACATTTTATTCCTATTGTTTTCACTATTTTTATCATTCTGTATTTTTTTAGCATTGAATAAGGCATATCTATCTATATCTATATATATATATAAAAGAAAGTCGAAAATCGTGTTAGTTAGAACACTTATAACTCGAGAACGGCTGCACCGATTTTAGTGACATTAGGCTCTTTGGATTCGTCTCAGCCCGGGATAACATATAGGGCATTAAAAAATTGGAAAAGTTCACAAAAAAAATTCAACTTTATCTCAGAGATATGTTTTTAGGAGTTGATTGTTAAGACGGTCAAAAAAATAGGATTTTTTTTTCGTTTTTACTAATGCATTGACTGATCTTATTAACAATATTAAAAAATTTAAATATTCAAACATGTTAAAAGTATTAAAGTAATATTAAAATAGTATTAAAATAATTGAATTAGAGGTAAGATCAGCTCGAATTGAGTTGTCAACAAATGCATAACTACCGTGTGTGTAAACAAATCTCCAAGCAATTGTTGATTATCAGTAATGTCCGTGTACTCTGCACGAATTCAAATCTTTTAACTTTGTAATAAACGAAGACGAAGTCACCAACTATCTATCTGAATATTTAAAGTCCTTGGACGCACCTGGCTTACCACGGCACGATTTACAGCTAAAGGTAGGCTCTGTGTTCGTAATATTTCGAAATCTAAACCAACCAAAACTATCCAACGGAACGTGTTTGGTTATTAAAAAAACTGATAATGAAAGTGATTCACGCCACTATACTCAAAGGAAAATTCAAAGATGAGGAAGTTCTCAATCCGAAGATTCCATGATCCCAACTTATATGCCCTTTTGAGCTTAAAAGTATTCAATTTCCAATTCGTGTTGCATTCATGATAACGATTAACAAATCGCAAGGTCAGTCTTTCAGTTTTTGTGATGTTTGTTCTCATGTGTCAGTGAAAACCCATGACTTTCTCATGGTAAATAATATGTGGTATGTTTACGAGTCGGTAAGCCATCCGCTGTATTTCTTCCTTCGCTACAAGGGCGCAGCTAGGAATTAAGGATAGGTGCAGCTAATACTTGCGGGTCTGTAGGGTATAGAAAACTCGCCAAGGTAAGCGAAAGGTGTGGGGGCCCTCCCTAGAAATTTTTTTAGGATAAAAGGTTCAAAATGGTAGGTTTTGCGGCTGTGTGAACAGTTTAATATTTTGTGACACATCCGTCCCCTAATATTAATAACCAAATATTTTATAAAAAGATTCTCTGAGCATTTGGGGGGGGGGGGGGTTAACCCCCAAAACCCCTTCGCTGCGTCCCTGCTTCGCTTCGCTATTTTTATTTAGCTTCATTCGCTTTATCTTGCGTCTGATAACAAAACAAAAACTGTTGTTTATCAGAAGGTGCTTGACGCAAGACATTAAACCCGAATGTATAGGGCACACCGTGGTGCGTTTACGCATGCAGCACGTTTACGCAGTGCATTTTTTCCAAACAGAGATACTATAACTGGCGCGCCTAAAGTCATTTGATACAAATGCTGCTTCATAGGGGCTTTTCTTACACTATTTTGAGCATCAATCAAGCGTCGGTCTAGCGTTGCGTTAACCTGCCCCGTGAACGAGCCAAGTTTACGCTGCGGACTTAGACCTAAAAACATTTTTTTAATAACACAAATAGCCAACAACTGAATGCGTATAGTTTTTATTTCATCAATATTTTTTCATTTAATTTATAAGAAATCAAATATGATTAAAACGATACAGCCGCTCTTTATTTAGAAATGGTACAACTAAACTATAAGTTCATTGAATGTTAGGCGGTACGAAGTTCGCCGGGTCAGCTAGTATTGTATATATTCTCTATTCTGACGGGATTTTAAAAAGGTAAAACTTTGAATTGTAAAATTATACTAACTGCATGAATTCACATTTTATAATTATATAACAAAATTTTCTTTAAAAAAAGCTATTAATTCATGCTATTATCCCTTAATAACTATAATTTCCTCGTGGTAGGTTATATGGCATGCTAAACAGGATAGGAAGCGGAAAAACCGTCTTCTTAAATATCCATTGTATAACAACAAAGGCTGCGCGGCATGATAAAATGTCCCTTTTTGGCACGCACCTCCACGGCAAGGTTGAAAAGGGAATTAATTAGTGATAGAATGCCATTTGTTGCCTTTCCTGGTAATTGTACATGTCAGTCGACGCGAGAAAACTTCAATCCTACTCAAAGGATGTTCGTAATATGCGACCTGATTCCGTTGAGTTTGGAAACTAAAGCATGTTTACCAGATTTACGCGTTCAGTAACATAGTATATCGATCAAATATCTTAGCAGTATCTTCAACTAAGTATTTAGGGCCAATAGAGACTATTTACTGTGCATAAAACGACGACTTTAAATAATTAAGTTCCAGAGAAAGTGAGATATCCAACAGTGTCTCAGAGTCACTAAGCCCCCGCGTCGCGGAGCCGGGGCGTGAAGTGCGATAAAAAAGTTGCGCTCATTTCCGCAGCTGCAAACTTTTTTCCAAGATGTTTGCTTTATACTCTTAAGCTATCTATACTAAATACTCTCAGTAAAAATTGGAGAACTATTATTTCTCAAACTAAAGATAATGTCTACTTTATGTCAGGTTTTGCCATAAAAACGGAGCCGCCATTTTGCGACATTATACCACCTCGATATCAACCAAAATATTTAAAAATAATGTAAAATGTAGATAAAGTACCATATTACTGGAATATAATGTTTTTTACTGCATTAAAATCCTTCAAAAACTCTACGAGCAGCTTAACTTCTAAGTTTTTCGAAGAAAAATGAGATCGGGCGTGTTTTTGGAAATTTGGTCGTGTTTGGTCCTCTGTATCTTAGTAACGGATCAGATCTATGAAAAACGACTTATTGTTTCATGATCACCAATCATTTGTGAGCATATACGTAAAATTTCAAGTCTCTACCTCAAAAAACGCTATTTTGGAATTTTGTCCGGCTTTTTCCGATTTCGGACCACTGTGCGTCGGCTCGCGTAATTAATGGACGCTACCCTTGCGTGAACGAGATTCGCCCATCCCCCACCCCCCTTACCCGCTGTTCCCACCACGCCCCCTCAAATACTTGGTGGGGGGGGGGGGTGTTAAAATGAAGGCCCGTGAGTGGTCAATGGTTGGTTGGAAGGGGATTCACACGCTGGGGTGAATGCGGAAATTGCGAAACGACCCCTCCGCCCTCTATCGCCGGAGACGGGAAGTGCACATCCTCACCTCTTTGCGGCAACAACCATCGCGTGGACCAATAGTGCTGTTGCCTTGGAAATGGGCGATCTTCTAACCACCAAGGTGGAACTCGCTGGACGGCTCTTTGACACTTCACGTGCTTTTATCTAATCATTACTCAACACCCTGCAGATCGGAAAATCATTTGACATCTGAATGAAAAAGAGATTTCTTAGGGCTTCGCACTGATTTCTGCAACTTTATAATTTCCTCTTAAGTGCTTGGCAGGGTGTGACGAATCACCTGAATGCAAACCTAAGATGCGCACTATAATATTATCAATGATATGCATATAATAATTTTAAAAAAGCAATAACGTTCGTTCAAGTAATGTGATCTCCGAACGAATACATCGCAGCTTTCAACACAAGACTGTTACACAAATAAAATTTCACAATGAGCTAAAATCTGACTACTATTAATAATTACAATAAGTTAAGTATATTTGTGTCGTGCTATTACCAAACAAAGGGTTTCGAGCGTATGAATGTAGGACAAACAATGCTTTAAAATGATAAGATGAGAACAAATGCAGTACCAATGAAATAAGAACAAAAAATCGCGCTGTAGAAGAAAGTAAAACATTTAATCGTGCATCGTAACGAGTTCCGCAATTAATTTCAAGAAATGCAAAATACTGCTATTCCTGTTGGTTGGAGGAAATAGCGACTTCCTAAATCTGTCGTTTGGCTGTCCCTTTCCCTTATACACATTTTGGAATGCAAAAGTATTTACATGGGAATCGAATGAATACATTTTTGCAGGGCTTCGCACTTGTTTGGAGGCATGTGTAACCACTTCTGGGTAAACCGTATTTATTGACTTAATCAAGAGAGTGGCGTTTACAATCTCGCGTACAAATGAAGCGTATACGATGCCCTAGGAAAATGTATAAATGCTGAGGTTGGTTTGACGCAGCTCTCCGCTAAATTCTTTAAGTTATCAGCTTCTCTTTTTATGCTTGTGCATAGCTTATCGTTTTTTATGCTTGCAAGTCATATCATTTACGTCTTTTGCTCCCCGTTGTATAACTCAATACGAGGACCGACCACTTGCCCCTTGCAGATTCCATTGATCTAAATCCCTTGTGTAGCTGATTCGGGTTGGAGGGAATTCGATGCTCGGAGGACATTTGCGGACGATTGACTTCCGTGTGATGATGAAAGCGTCGATCTGTTAACGTCTTTGCACTTCTGATTCGATGACTCTATCAGGGAGAGCCTTAAACTGCACGAAAGATTCTCTAATAACAATGTAAATAACAAAGAACCAATCGGAGGCCCATGCACGACCCCCAGGAGTAGCTATAAAGCGGCGACCCGCTCGACGTAGGTTCTTGACGTCATCAACTTATCTGCGAAAGGGTTAAGGCCATCGATTTAAATCGCCGCGCATAGCTCGATCAGTAGGCGACGGTATGTAAAACGGAATATAAGGATCTATTTATTTTCCAAACTCTACCTCAATGGAAAAATAAAATAAATTGTTGACGGAGGGAGTTGTTGGGCTCCGCGTTTAGGTGAAGATCATTGGCAAGCGAGAGAGGGGTCTTCCCTCCTCTTGGCTTGTGGAGTTCCGTTTTGGCGGCGTCCGTATTTGGGCCACGAGAGAGTATTTTTAGGGGCCCCCCCGCCGCGCGTTGTGCAACGCTGCCCGCTGACTCACTCACTCACTCGCGCAAGCGTCGATACAAATGACGAGAAAAGGAGAGATGTCCGTGGTGCGAACCCCCGTGACGTTCCCAGGAGACTCCTTCCACTAGCCCCCTGTCTCCTTGCCACTGAAAAATAATACACGAGCCTAGAAAAGATTATGTTGAAAGGTAAAAAAAATCACCCAAATATATTTTTCTTCCTTTTTATAGTTTTATTGAGCGACCCTGGTACGTACACAATAACCCCTGACAGCCCGCGGCGAAAATCAAATCGGGCTAATAAGGGGCAGTATAAATAAATGAAGTACCGCACACTTTTCGTTTTCGTCATGCCGTCGATACAAATATTCAAACACAGCCATTTTCATCAGAGTCCATTTTTGATCCATCGCATGTATTCGAAAAATTTTAAACGTTTTTACGGTAAACGTTTAAATTGTTTCTTGCAATATTTGCAATATTCCGCGAATTAACGCCGGGATAGACTCTCGTAACTTATTAGGCTCTGGTGATAAATCACTCATCGCCCAGCTCTCACCACTTCTAATTCTCCGATGCGATTGAAGGGATTTTTATAATGGACACGGAAAGGACAGACAGGATACTTATTTCGGAACAAATGTATGTTACGAATGAATTAAATCAACGTTTTTACTTTATGTTTATCCATTTTCATGAAAGAATGGGTGTCCATATATATTAAAAAATTGTGGAAAAGACTAGCCGTGCGAAATGTAGGTGTGGATGTGGAATGGAGAGGGTTAAGTGGACGGAGAGGAGGAGGAAGGACGAAGTGCTGGATATGGTGGGCGAGGAGGGGGAACTTCTAGAACGAGATAGGGGAAAACTGTTGGGTAAGCGGAAAAGGGTGAGGAAGGGAATAAGATTGGTGTGGAGGAGAATAGTATGTCTTATTATGTATGTATTATTGGAGTTCAATTTGGGTGGAGAGAGAGTCCGGAGTGATTCGTTGAATGATCATTATGTAAACCTACCTTAACCGCTATAATTCCTTTGATAATAAAAATATTTGGTCGGGTCTTGAAAAATGTGACGAAGCATCCCAAATTCTAAATTGGTTGAGGCCCGATGATTCTAGCCAGGGAATCTAGACGGAGCGCAGGAACTGGAAATTGCATCATGGGGCGTGGTGGCTCAAGTTGATTTTGTAAGACAGTTCACTTTTGGCTTCGAAGGCCATCTTCTTGCTTCCTCGCCGCGGATTCGACTGCTCGACCGCTTTGTGCATGTCCGACGTATCGCACTTTTCTCTCCTACGTCACCGTATTGATTCCGAGAATTCTCGGGCGTTCTAAAGGCCTGGCTACACGGTACATTAGCCGGCACGAGTTAATGTCTAGATGCATGACCGATTTTGGTGGACCGGAACTGAAAATTTTCGAATGCATGAACCGAATGGAATGAATTCTATTTTCTATTCGTGTATTTGTACAAGTTAAGTGGCCACACAGTTCATTTTTGTGTTCATTCACGCGTTTATACAAAATTGACCTAACTCGTTCGGGTTAATGTACCGTGTAACCGGGCCTCAAAAGTTCGTAATGAAAAATAAATTGCTTTAAATCCACACTTTATCAATTTATAAAACGACCTCCAACTTTTCCAATGATTATAGTGAATGTAATAAATATGAAGAAGGATGGGGTTTATTAAATTCTGATACTTTGTCAAAGAATGATTTTTAATCGCCCAAACTGATAATTCTACACTCGATATTTTTAGGAAAATATCGACGCGCGCATTTGATACATAACATTATCTGTAAACCATTTACGCGCGCAAAAGTTTCTTTACGGCCACGTTGCTTGTACTGTCCCTTTCGTATTCGTGCGAAGGACTCCTCGACGGAAAGAAGCTGTAAACGATAGTGTACATTTCATTTTAATAATCGCGTAAACACGCTAAAAGTTTCAATGTGCATTTTCCACCATGCGCTAATGTTTATTCTGTAGGTGACAATGTTTTTTTGCTAAGCATATTGTCTAAAGTAGAACTGTTGTCCATGAAGGTGAACTTCTTCGAAATCGACCGATTTCACGCAACTGTCATTTTTACGCTGAATGCACGACGGGTTCCTGCGGCCGCTCTGATCAATGCAAAAACCAAGTTAGTGTCTAGCTTATTTTGTGGACAATATCCTGTTTAATCTGACTACAACATGCGAAAATTCCTTGCAAAAATTCGCAAAATGACTTTTGGCCAACTTTTTTCGATTAGGGACCACTGTGCGTCTTCCAATCACTGCACTCCTCCTAGTACTTCTTTCTCGGACCATCCATTTCTTCTCCATCATGCTTTGGTAGCACCGCGATTCGAGTGCATCTGCCAACGCCCATGCCTCATTGCCACAAAGAAACACGCTAGCACCTGATGAATTGTTTTCTTCCTTCTTCGCTTTTATTCTCGGGTGTAAGCATATCCTTATTTATTTAGAATGCCCTTTTACTCGTGTTGTTCTACCTACTGTTTATTTATCGCTTCGCCCATTGCCCCCTACGTACCAATATATCTATTCTTTCATCTTTTCGAGCTTTTCTTCTCCCAGTTTAATGTTGATCGTGGTCTGTAAAAAGCACGAATGCAATCTCGGGGTCTCTTTAAGTCGTTTCCCGCGGCCTAATTCGTCTTCCAGTCTGCTCTCTCTCTCTCTGTACGTGTATAAATCATTTCCCGTCAACCTCCCTTGGGTCGTAACGAGCCTGGCAGCATCTTCGATTGGCGTGGCGATTATTTGGGTGATGTGTATGGGCTCGGTATGGGTCAGCAGTCGATATCCCCAAGTTCGGTTAGCAAGCAATTTGGTGGGTGGATTTCTGGGGGGCAGGGACCTTTGCCTGGAGAGGGGGGATACATGTCTCTCATCTCCAATTAGATTTGACGCCCCCACATTTCGAACGGCAATTGAAGAGTCCTCTTTTGAATCTTCCCCTAAGGGTTCGCAGAAGAGAAAAAAAGCAGCCCTTCGCAGTGGTCAGCGATTCAATTGAACCCAAATGTTCGGCAATTGCTTGGTTTGATTAGTCTTAAGATCAATCACTTTTGTCAATCACAGGATACATATTGTATCTTTTGGATCCCTATTTCAAGAAGAAGAATAATTTCATTTTCCTGGTGAAATTGCCGTCCTGCCTTGGTGGACGAGCATGCATTAGAGTTGTTGGTTACTCTAAGGACGAAAGCGTGGATTCACTTCATTGATATTTATTGTTTCCTCAAATGCTTTCAATGTGTTATTTTTCAATACGTTCCTCAGTATAACCCGGGGAATGAATTTCTGTAGATGTTGAGCATACGAAAATACATTCCCATTCATTTCTAGTTAATTTAATGGATACCGATTGAGTGGTTATCGTGATAAATCACTTCAAACTCGGGTATCCCGGCTATCGATCATCTATGTATACTTTATTTGCATTGCCCCTCTGACCCCTTCACTATCCTCCCCGGATCCCATGCGCTCGCTGCGTATTCTGCAAATGAGTGGCCGGACGAGTGCGAAGTAGCACCTCTCCTTCACATTTTCATGCGAAAATCTTCCCAGAGCACGCTACACACGAATCCTAGCTTCTTAGGAGCTTTTCCACAAATATTTATTATTTATGTTCCCCAGGATAGGTTATAAGTTTTCTTAACTCCCAGATACTTCACTTAATCTGTCGCCTTTATATTTACACCATCCACAACATATACATGTATATATGGGTATGTATAGTTAGACGACCTCCGCGAGAAAAGTACCGCCGTGCATTTCCTCAGATTAAGTTCTAATCCCCACTCTTGGCTCCACGCATGAACATTGTTGAATGCCGATGATAGAATTTCAAAGTCAGAGTGATCACTTATTTCGATATAGATTACGGCGTCGTTATAAAATCTACGTATTGTCCCGCTTTCAGTAGATATTTACTTATAATGGACAAATGGGGGCCGATTGCGCTTCCTTGTGGGACGCCTGTTGTCACTTCATAACTGCCTCTAGCTTCTTCAGGGCTCTCTTCTTCTCGGTTTCGTTTTAACTACTGCCATCAGAGCCGACAAAAAAGCTAAAATTCGGGAGAGGGCTCTTAATGCACTATGGGATCAGAAACGAAGAGTCGCATTCCCAAGAAAAGTCGTCGCCCAATGGAATTCGAGTCGAAACCGCACTTACTTCCGCAACGCACACTTCCTGGGAGACGGTGGAGGGGGGGAATGACATGGTGACAAAAAGTGACGTACGGCAAGAACGACGACGACGAAATGGTGTTGGGAGGTGTAGGTAGCGCAGCGCACAAGCTCAACTCATCAGGATGGGAGATTTTGGAACTTGGGAGGCACTTTGGGATGGATCATGGTTGGGAAAGAGCATGGGGAAAATTCCCGTTGACGACACGAAAATAAACATAAGTGGCGCTAGGCTCGACCCCACGAAATTCGACACGGGTAAAATTGCATGGGATGATGACACTGCGTACCTAAACTGTGGTTCCCCAATCCTCATGTTATGCAATCCTGTTGCCCTCCCTTTCTCTTTTCACGTGGCTATATAGTTCCGTGTTTTTCTCGCCTCCTTTATCTGTCCCAAGTGCTTATCTCTAGGTCTTCCTCGGGGGATTTTTCCAAAAAGTGACTGCGTCTGAAGGACCACCCCTCTCTCTCCTTTACATGTTAATAACCTCCCCATCACATTTTTTTTTACGAATTCTTGCCTCTTAAGGACTCTGCTATAAATATTTACTGTATATATTCCCCACGATGGATTTGAAATTATCATATACTCAATAGTTAGAGGCATCTCTTGGTTAATTTATTGCAGTTTTAATTTTAAAAACTTAGTAAATTTCACTTTTACATAATTTCAGTCGTCCGGCTTCGTTGCGATGCGACACCATGTGGTACAAATACAGGAAATATCAAATCATAAATACATAACTAAGCGTATTTTAAACGTTGGCATTTCCTGAGTGTTTTTTTCAGATGTTGTCGCACCGCAACGAATCGGGTGGTACAAATATTTTTTAACGAAGATCAAAATTATGGCGGCTCGCAGATATTTGAATTGATCTGACGCATGAACGTGCACACGATGCAGTGCATGTGCACGTGGGGATAGTTGGACGGCGGCGCGGTGTGGCACGACGGCCTTGGCTTAGCCGCACCAGGGCGCCGATCGCGACACTGGTGCTAATCTCTCACTCTCCAATAGGGTGGTTTCCTATTATTTTTTTATTGCTTTAATCGAAAGATTATTACTCCTGGAGTACGTATTTCACGCTTTTAGATTTTTAAATGACAACATCTATTTTTCGCGATTAAATGAAAAGTGAAAATTTTCAAGCGCGCGAAAACGCGACGCTCAAGTATGAATGCCGGGAAATATCTCCGTACGTCGTATTTCTGGTTCCCCCTCCCACCCGGTGTGGTGACCTTGAGGCGAGACTTAGCGCTGATACGTCGCAGGATGCTAGCGGATAGCCGAGTACCTTGCTGGATGGTAGCGCTTGGCTTAAAAAAGGTTTATTAATACCTTATCAAACGAGGAAAACTTTCCGACCTTAGCCAGTTTCAATAAGTGTTTATTAAGACATGTTTCCCTGAGCTCTGTGCCTCATGCATGCATTGGTAACCTCAGACGATGTATAACTCCTATCCTCTCGTGTAGAAACTAGGTCCCTGTGACGTCATGCGGAGTGGAATCGTATGGGCGCCAATCTGGCCTTTTTCAAATGAGGATAAAATTTGACCCTTGCCATTCGTCTAAACCGGTATTTCAAAAACCAAACAATTTGTGTATTATGAATACACTAATGGTGGGTAACGAATCGCAATCAATGCCTTTGGTTTTCTTTGATGAACGAAACTACCCTATTTGGTCCGCTGCCCAATCGATAGTCGCTGGACCACAGCCACACCGATGCTTCATCGTATTCTCCGACGCCTGGCTCATCGCGTCGCTCAGAGCGAACAAACAGCTCATTGATGGAAGGAATCGCTCTCGGGAGTGTGAACGGCATGGAACCACGCGAGGCTGATGCGGGAGGGGGGGGGAGGAGTTGGAGCTGTTGATCGAAATATATATATTCGCGATGGTATATAATGCTCTATCTTTTCAATTTCGACTAGCGGGTGTGTCTTTGACCCTGAAAATTCATAGCCATAACGTTGCTCACAACACAGTACTTTGTTTTTGGGCAAAAATTCTTGTAATTCATAATTCTCATGACTTTGAGTTAATTTGTTCAATTTCCTCTATTGTGTTCTAAAAATCAATAAATTCCTTGCATGTTTAGTCGTGTTAGTTTTCCTTCACTTAACGTGTTCTAAATTTTATTTTGTAGGGATTAACATTCGTTCGTTGATGAAGAAATTCTATCGCCCTTCGTGTGGGGACAACTTTTCCCCAATCAGTCCATGCATTTGATCTTATGCTAGTCTATTTTGTCGAAAGGCTTTTTTGCGCGATTCATTTCCTCGTGAGGACACATTCACTACGTTTGCGCCCAAAATTTCACAGATACCTGAATGCACAAATGTGTTCTATTATCTTGTATCTATCCTAGCATTTGTCTCGTCACGTACTTGTTGGGATCAGTGCTTCGTGTAGATACGTCTTTACGATTCACAAATCTCCGACGACTCTTAACTATGCCCCAATGGTCCCGAACCAAGCAACGAAATATGTGTATATCAACAATACTGGTGATCACGGCGACGTAATAAGTGCTGCGGACAATTCATCTTTCACGATGGAAAGTTGAGCTACAAGGTTTTTCCATGCTTATGTGGAGAGAAGGATGAGGAGGGAGTTTATTTGTATGAAATCGAAGAGGAAATTGTCGGTTGTCGGTGTTGGAAACGCTGCCTCTTAGTCTTGGCATTTTCCGTGTTCCAAGTACGCGGAATAATGTCACTTATTATTTACGCTTTCAAGTGAATGTGTGTGAGAAATTAGTCATTTTTATCTCATAGGCGGAAGATCGGAGGCGATCAGGTATACGTTATTGCCGGAGGTTGATGGAAGAGTGGTGTACGTCGACAAGATATTTGAAACGGTTGAGAGATTTCCGTTATGTGATTCCCCCGGAAGACTAAAGCCGGAGGAAGTAGACGATGACTATGGCGATGGTGGCATATCCAAGGGAAGAATCGGAAGAAATATTCCATTTCTCAACTGTATGCAGAAAATTTTCGCAATAAAACGGCCGAGTAAACGTAAAGTGTCATACAAAATGCACCCTGATATGCATTAACTTGTAGAATTCTTGGAGTTACACAGTTAAATGATTTTTTTCAATTCTCTCTTTTGTGTTATGAGGATCAATAAATTCCTAACTTGTCTTTGTCGTCTTTGCTTTCCTTGTTTACGTACTTCTCTCTCGCGTGCATTTTTGGGTATGCTTTCTCATCGGTAAATTCGGAGGTGGTTCATTTTTAGAGGGTGTGCATTTCAACTGTGGACATTTCACGAAGATCACGAGAGAGGAGTTGATTCTACATTACCCCCCCCCCCACCCCCCGCGCATCTAACCACTCCGCTGACGGCAAAATGATACACGGGGAAGCTCGCTATGGTTAAAGCTTAATCTGTGGCTTAAGCTGTTAATAGAAATGTAATCTATTCGAAGGGATACAATGTATCGAATTCATCACTATTCCTTGCAAATGAATACGCTGATACAAATATTGGGAATGCATGTATCGCCCTGCACTAATCGCTATGCTGCTGACATCTTTGGAGAGAGATTTCAATGTGCCCTCATTGGTAACCTTAAAGAAGCTTCGAATGTACAGGCCTCCAATCTCTAGTTCCCTTGTACGCAAGCACTCACAAAAAGCCTCGAATATGAGGTACCTCTCGGTTGACGACTGGTTGTGTTACCACTGTAGGGCGACCACGCTTGCTAGACTAAAAATCATTTCCCCCCACCCCCACCACCCGGAATGTGCAAAAAACACACCTTTGGCTTTGTCTCAGGTGAGTTCTACCCTCTTATATCAACTGGGCGAGGCTTTTTCTATCGCCTCCTCTTGAACTGTGTGCCAGGTGTAGGTATGTGTTTTGGATAAAAAAACATGGTGAGGGGGGTCACAAATTTTCTAGACATTATTAACCTTGAAGATAGGAAGACAAAAAACAGCATGTCTCAAAAATTTAAAAGTCATATACTGTCATATTTCTTGTTACTGTGATAAGATGTTTGATTGGCAAATGAAATTTAACGACATTATTTAAATATTTTGAAAAGAAGAAGAGGTGTCTCCAGGTCTTATTATTGTCTTGCATCTACGGGATCTTCCATCCAATACAGGGCTAGCAGGTAGAGCCAATTAATCATGCATCTAAGCTTATGTTTCACTCAATAGATTGTGAATATTCATCATTGGATTGATAAGGCAGGCTCGAGAAAATTTTTATTGGCTCGTAAATGCCATGGAAATGGAATTCAATGATTTAGTTGCAGCTGGAAACAGTATATGAAAATTCTGCACTTGACATTAGAATGACGAATAGTTTATGAGTGTCAAAGAAATAGCAGTATGAGCTTTTGTTCTGGTAATAGCAGTAAGAAATGATGTGGCAAGTTTTATCATGCTGTAAATTTTCCTGGGATATTGTGAGAAAATGATACTGATGCTGCTATTTTCTTCTTGTGTCTTTACAGTGCCGTTGGTAAAACATGTTTGCTGATCAGTTACACCACAAATGCCTTCCCAGGAGAGTACATACCCACTGTGTAAGTTAAAAGAATACCCATCTTTTAAAATGATTTGTTTACTTTTAATTTTTATATCTAAATTTAATATTTTCCCGATAAAAAGTCTTTTGGTTATCTCTCAATAGTGCTATTGAAATTGCCAATTACAGCAAGAACATATCAGTTTATGTTTGCTCAATTGTCATGAGAATTAGATAATACCCATTAAGTTGTTTCTACTGTTTAATTGCTATTATGCTGGTAGATATTATGTCAGGCATCATCCTCATTTAGGTGATTAAGGCAGGTCTTTTCATGGGATAAACCTCTATATCCATTGATCATTGCAATTCTCATCGTAGCAGCATATGTACTGTTTCTTTCCTTTGTTGCTGTGATGAAGTAATTGGCATTGTCTCTTTCCTCCACTCCTCCAGTTCCCTTCTGCCGTAAGCAATTCTCCTCTCAATCAGTGGCACATCCAGTTCATTTATCTTCTTTTAGTGACACACAGCAAAGTCCTCTCTTCTGCTACTCCTAGCAAATCCTCCTCATTTCTTATCCTGTCTTTCCAATATCATTATTATTTCTTTTTTCACCGTACACATCTCTAGAGCCCTTTATATTTTTCATGTGCCTTTTTCAATGCATGTGTGGGCCTCTTTTAGATCAATATGTCATAATACTTTGTTACTAAGTAATATAAATATTAAACATTGAATCTCAAATCTTTAGCATTTGATCACCAATAACTGAACACCTTTTAATAAATGTTAATGCCCACAACTTTTCATGAGCAATATAAAAATGATCTCAATTTAGTATATTAGCATTGTCGCTTCATAATGTGGTTTTTCGTTTTTCAAACAATTGAGAAAAGGAAAAAAATATTTTTCTAATCTTCTGTAATTATGCTATAAATTAAATCCTCAAAAAGTTTTAAGTAGAGATGTGTATGCTATTATTTAATCCTACCATCTGCTTACAAGATAATTAAAGAAACTTCTCAAAACTCAGATTCCAGTGAAAATGATTTACAAATCTATAGTTTGCTTTATGCAATATGATTTGAAGCCTCGCTTTTACCTATGTGCTTCTGAATGAGGATTCACGCAATTTAAAGGTCAGATTAAAATGTTTTATGTCCCTAATGCTTCTTGAGCATGAATTTCCCCACCCTGGTAACAGCGTCATTTGTGTCGACCCTATGCTCTTGTAAGTTTCCTTGTGTGTCAAAGATGAAATGAGAAGTCCACTTTGACTGTGTGTTTACTTTCATCATTTTTCATTTCACTTGGTTGCTTCCACAATATTTTCCCTACCTAGTGTAAAATTACAGAAAATATGACAGCAATGTGTGCATGTTTTTTTTTACTGGTGGGGAAGAGTGGAGATTCAGCCTCTTTTAGTACTTCTTTTAGTACTTTAGACCGTGACATAAGTAAATGTGTTGACAGTGAATTATGTAAATGGAGCCAGTAACTTCATCTCATCACTGTAAGTTTTCCAAATTTTAACTTCTAATTTCCATATTCTCCATTTTAAAATCCATGTGCTCTTGTAGCAGGAAAGAGTGATGAAAGAAAAATTGCTTTTTGCTATTTCATCTGCTGATTATTCCTTGTTGTAATCCTTGATTCTCTTGAGTATTTGGTCATTTAAAGATCAATCCCTGAATCCTGGGTTTGTACTAAAATATTTCATGCACTTATAGAATTAGCGGTGAAAGAGAACTATATCTGTATCGTATGCACATATGGAATCGGTAAATTAAGTAACATAAATATTTATCTGTACTGATGAATAACAAAATTAATTTGTTGCAAAGCAAAGTCATGCAGAGCTTAGGAAATGGAGTTGAATAAAATTTTAATACTGAGAATCGATGTGCTTTTATTAGTTATTCATAATCTGGAAGAATTTGTCATTTCATAAATACATCACTCAGTGAATTATCACGAATTAATAAATGACAATCCTGGGATTTTTGGATGGTCATTTTGTTAGGGATCCTGGAATTGCAATCCTTGATCCTCAGTGGAGGTCAATATTGAGATGGTGAAAATGGCTAGTATTTATGTGCATTATCAGTATTGTCAGTCCATTCGCAATTGGTCTGCTAGTTTCCACCATTCTTTGGCCAGCCAGAAATGAGAAAACTTTGAATACACCCTGTAATAATGCAGTATGCTGAGAAAGCCTACTTCACATGTGCCGTCATGTATGATATTGCCATATGGTCCTTGACATAGGCTTATGAAATGGCTTTCATGCCTTCAATGAAGGGAAGAAAACTGATATGTTTGTAAAAAAAATTATCTCCATGTTGTATTTTTTGCTCGAAATCGCTTGATAGCACAGTTTTTGTTATTTCGTATTTCATTAGATTCGACAACTATTCAGCAAACGTGATGGTGGATGGGAAGCCAATCAACCTAGGACTCTGGGATACAGCTGGGCAAGAAGACTACGATCGACTTCGTCCTCTCTCCTACCCACAAACTGTAAGTTGCATCATCTGCATTTCTTTAATTCATTAACTGGGGCAGTGAAAGTGAAGAAATTGATCCCATGGCATCCTATTTGACACAAACGAATCGTATCAATCAATATTTTCCATTGAATTTTGGTCATGGTACTTTTTTTCCTTTGAGTTGAAGGATAATAAAAGAAAAAATGGCAAAGGTTTAAAAAACTATATGTATTATCCTTAAATCTCCCAATGTCTGGTTTGATTAATTTGAGTTAGTCGGAAGTATCAGAAGAAGACAAATCCCCATTGCAAACAACAAGATTATTATTTTTCATATATAATCGGAAATTCGATTGACCAACAGTGATGCTTAATTTATGTTCTTTATTGAACATACTATATTGAAGTTTTATGCGAAGTTAATTTTGGTAAGCAGTGACATAAAAATTTGTCATTGAGAGCTTGTCGCGATTAATATTGTAATAGAATATTTATTTATTTCACACACCACCGAAAACAGCACTATTCGGCCTTTACATCGGGGTTCATAACATTTAACAATCACAAACATCCATGCCCGGGACAAGGGTAACTTACCCTGGCCGGACTCAAACCCGTGGCCTTCGGTTTGGCAGGCGAGGACTTTACCCCACCACCACCGAGGCCGGTGGGGTGAAGTCGTCGCTTTAGAATATTCAGCTTCATCATTATTCAAATATTCAGCTTATCTTATCTTAGATGAAGGATGGTTTCAAATTGAACTATGCAGCATTCTTCATCGTATACTCTTGATTTTTATGAAAGCAATTAAAAATGTCCAAGCACCTCTCCTCATGTGGATCTTTAATCATTATGTGAGATTATTATTCATTCATTTATTCAAGATTTTGGGGATGGTGTAAAAGGACCTCTTAAACAGTCAGTTGGTGAATTTTCTGGCATTTTGAAAATTTCCAAGGTAATTCCAGTTTATAGAAAGAAAGCAGATAAGAGTTCACTCAGTAATAATTGGCCTGTATCTCTTCTTTCACTATTTTCGAAAATAATGGAATACGGTTACTGTACTAGGTTGATGGAATATTTGGAAGAGCAGTCACGCTTAGGTTTCTTTGTGGAAGGAAGTTAACTGCTCAAGCTCTCTTTCCTGCCTACATTTTTGAATTCCTAAACAACAGTCGCATTGCCCTGTATATTTCCTTTGACTTCATGAATGCCTTTAATTTTGTTGGGGATGAGTTGCTTCTCTGGAAATATGTGTAACAGTAAAGGTATAACAGTTGTAGCATATAGATGGTTAGAATCGTACTTGTCCAACCATCAGAAAAAAATTAGACTTGTTTAATGTGCCACAATTACTCATTGAACCCAATTCTGCATGTACAATTGACCTACATGTTATTCATCAAAACTTCAAGGTCTCCTTGTCAGGTCTTAATGTACATAAATTGTACTATGTCCCTCCTGTGTATATTAAAAAATGTCTGTAGTGTCTGCATTCAAATGCCTATTAAGTACCTGATGGCAAACTGTTTTTACTGCATGGAAGAGTACTTTTGTTAGGGCCATCATGTTTGTTGTTTAACCATTTTCAGCTTTTTTTCTTGGCCTGTTTTTTTACATTCCTGTTATATCCAGGACAGAACAAATTAAAATTATTAGTATGACTCTCATCTATATTGCTACTTGTATACTCAAGAGCTCTATCAAATGATGTCAGTGATGCAGATACATACTAATATAAAAGCAAAGTGAGATGTTTTTCATGAGGGAGCGTTCAAAGTATTGCTTAATTTTGGTCATTTTCAACCTCTCCTTTCCTCTTGTAAGCATTTGCGGAACCCTTCACTTGGCTCTGGCTAATGTAAATTTTTCCAACTTTTTTTAAATTTTCTTAATAAAAATATTTTGGACTACTTTTTGAAGTGTTTCTTTTGTCTTATTATCACCATAGTAAGAGTGAAATGAATTTCTTAAGTTGCATTTATCTATAAATGGAATTCATTCAAGTATTTTTTAATAAATTGTTATTAGTTTGGTTAATTGTACGTACTGTGTGGATGTTCTGTACAGTGTAGAAAAAAATTCACTTTGAGGATGAAACCAACAGAAGGATCTACTCGACCACCACTCCCTCCTTCACTTAATAGTCGTGCATGATAGCCTTACATAGCCAGAGCTGACACATCATTAAAAGTAAGGAAATGCAATACCAATCCTCAAGGTATGCTAACATAATATGTGTCAGGAGATTTCATTTGTTTTATTGGTAAAGAAATTTTCAATTAGTTCTCAGTTACTCATGCCTGTAATTACAGCTGGTGAAATGCATTTTTAGATCATTGAGATCATATATGTAAGTATTGTATTCCATTAAAAGTGTTTGTGTATCAAAGTAATTCATTTTTTTAATTTTCCAGGATGTGTTCCTCATCTGCTTTTCTTTGGTCAACCCAGCCTCATTTGAAAACGTCCGTGCTAAGGTAAGGAATTGGTGCAGCCCTTGCCACAGCTTTGATTTTTACACATTTTCATTTGTAGGGGAATGGGTCAGTCATCCCATGGAAACAACTCAAGTTCCAAACCTCTCAGATATTGATGAAAATTGGTTGGCATGTTTGTCTACTCAAATGAAGAATGCATATGTACTACTTTAAGGGTTTTGCCAAACACTGCAAGTTCTCAAAGACATGTGCACTTGTTTACATTGACTCATTCTTGAAAAATGTGATGATAATAACATTATGTTAAAGAAAACTTTATTAAGATACCTTTAATTCAGCTGTTCTTTTTTACTTTCAAAATACACTTCGAATTTTCTTATTTTTATCTGAGGATGTTTTTTGAACTCATATGGAAACCAATTTCAATCAGAATTGGAGAGGTCAAGGGTCAACTTCAATCGGAGTTGTCATGAAATCACCCCACATGTTGTCTCTGCTTGAAAAATTTGTACTAGTCCTCCTTTCAGTTCAGGATTAGGTTACTAAACTATAGATTGTTACTATTTTTTCCTAAATTTCCATATTAGTGGTAAAGAATATGTGAATACAATTGATAATCATTTCAATTGGCCTTAAATAATTCAATGAATATGATTCATAACCTTTATATGAAGGCTGTATAGTGGGGTGGGCCAAAAATAACTTTTTCTGAATCAAATTTGCCCAATACAGGAAATTTTATGCATTCAACTCATGCTCTCAGATGGGAAATAATTTCAAAATCACTGAGACATTAATGATACAATAACTCTTGAAAAAATTCTTATATCACCACAAATTTGGCTACCAAAAGGCAAAATGTGTAGTGATGCCGCTCACAGCCAGACATTTTGGATGGCATACTTTCTATCTAAAATATGATATCATTCTCATGCATTGTGTAGCTGTAGAGTTCATTAAATAAACTTTAAGTTTAGATAATCATATCATGTTGAAAATTATTATCATACATAATTTATTATTGTCAAATGTGGGCTTAATTGCAGTGATTTCTTCTCCATGGGTGGTATGTATTCGTCTCCAAATTCAGCCCAAATTTTACAAAATTTCAAACTTTAGGTTTCTGGCAGCAGTAGTTAATATCATCCAATTTTGAAAAAAAATTGGAATTGAGAACCTGATATGAGAAGAGAACTTTGACCTTGAGGGACAAATTTGATCTTGAGGCAAGGTCACTTTAGGGCCCACCCTACTGTATTGTGTCAATACACATCTTCCTCATTGCCAGGTTTTTTAAATCTTGGAGATGTATGGAAACTTGTATTCCATGCTGTCTCCCATGAATTGAACTACACTGACCTTTTTCTCATCAATTATTTCCCATCATATGAGTCACTATCTCCCTCTGTTAAAATATTTGGATAGGGTTGTGTAATACATACATATCCTCCTCTTTAGATTTGTACCCTGAAGTTCGACATCTTACTGTGGTTAAGATTTTAAATCATTTATGCACTGCAATTATCAGTGCTGTAGTTGGGCCGCCACGGCGTACCCCCTAAAATCCATACTCGTTATAAGCGTACCTGTTAAACTGCCTTTTTAAATATTTAAATAATAGCTCAACTGTAAATTGTCTGATGGATTTCAGAAAGAAAAATCGCAAATGACTATTTACTTGTTCAGAGTTATCTCGTTGCACAACTTGGAACTAATATAAGACTTGGAGTTTGACATTTCAATCATGGCTGGTAACACATGGTTGTGTAACACATGTTCAGCTGTTGGCAAATTTTGGTGGGTACCGCCTAATTTTTTTCCCCAACTACAGCACTGGCAATAACATTACTGCTAACAACATACCAACATTACTGCTATCTCAAGATATATAGAAATACATGCACCAGAAATGTATAACCTTTTAACAAAAGTATTATTTTTTTAAATATTTGTTCGGAAAAATTAATTGTTTGCTATTTTGAAATAATTATTAAAGAAAAAATCCAAAAATTCTCTCAACAATTTAAGAAAATCCTCTCCTTACAATTAAACTGAATGCCTGATTGTAAACATCTGGAGTAATGCAAAGTAAACTTAAAATTCCAACTGGAACATTGGAATCCCATCGACTGTTTAGAGTAACTAGCAAATGCGCATGGTTTTGGTGTACGTAATCGTGTGTTTGATGCATGTCCTCTTTGTTGCAGTGGTACCCAGAAGTTCGGCATCACTGCCCAAGCACCCCGATCATCCTAGTTGGGACCAAGCTGGATCTGAGGGAAGATAAGGACACGATCGAGAAGCTTAAAGAGAAGAAACTGGCCCCCATTACATACCCACAGGTACACACTCATGGATACACACAGGTTCAGTGGCGCAGCAGGGTTTTGGGGTATAAAACCCCCCAGGTCTCAGAGAAATTATGAATTTTAATTCATTTTACTTAATTGGATTGATATTACTAAAAGAATAGTGTAAGGGTAAATAAAATATCCCTCAGAAAGCCGAAAAACTCACCATTTTCAACCATTTATCTTAAAATTCCGCAATTTATTAATCTCGCACCTACTGCTGATCCTGGTAGGTATACCATACTCCCACACACCCTGGTATTAGTTGCACCTAAACCCCCTGCCCCAGCCTTAATTCCTAGCTATGCCCCTGCAGGGGTTGATGTGCATTTTAACGCAAAAAAGTGAAGGGCTTACCATTTTGACTGTCATTCAGCCTACGCAATGAATGGCAGGACTGATAGCTACTTAGGAATGGTGGGCATTGTTTAAGGATTTCTTAATGGAAAGAGTTGAAGTGATACATGCGTAGTTCTGATTTTTATTGTTGTCTATGTGTAAATTTTGGTAGTTGTACTTTATTCAGGTTCGTAATCAAGTTTTTTATTACTATAATTATAGTTACTAGCTGAGCCAGCAACGTTGTTTTGCCATATAAACTATTTCTAATGAACATTTTGATATTAAATAAAAAAATGACTGACCTATTGTAAATGTGTATGTGGGGATGTGGTATGTGACTCAGAGAGGAATGGAGCGCTGTGAATGATGACGACCTGTAAAAATAACAAAATATGTACCAAACATTTTATTTTTTGAATTCATTGAACTTTTATGATATTAATCAATAGATTTTGAATTACATCTCTTTAACAAATTATGACAATCAAAAAAATGAAAAATTATCAGTCTCTTAGTGCAATGGAGTGTGCGATATTTTTAAAGAGTCCATCTTTAGCCAACACAAACAAACTGGATGGTTTATCCATGCGACAACATGCCATGTATAGGTAATTGTCCGTGTGAAAAACGCAGTGTACCCAAATCTAAGCCACAAACAGACATCGTTTGGCCTTGAGACTTATTGACTGTCATTGCGAATGCCAATCCAATGGGAAATTGACCCCGTTTGAATTCAACTGGAAAAATTGTGGTAGTAATACATCTTCTCCTTAAAACTTTCCGTTTAAAATATGCACTGTTTGACAACATTGTTCATAAATTTTTCAATGATTAATCGCGTGCCATTGCATAGCTGCAGGGGATTCAAATTAAGAAGCATAATACATAATAATAAATTTATTAACCTTCAATTTTACAAGGCAAGTCAATAGTAATGATCAAGTACATAAAAGGTAATAGTCAAGTACATAAAGTCAGTAAAGGATATATGCAAGTCAGTACACTATGGTGTACACCAAGGCACAATATACGTTACAATCAAAATACAATATTACATTATGAAATTGACATCCTACAAATATTTGGATTCGAAATCCTATGGTTTATAATTATACCTATAATGTGAAGGCATTTTGGTCATTTATGAATTCATTTAGTGAATAAAAAGCCTTTTTACAAAGAATTTGTTTAATCACAGAAGAGAATTTCTTATTATCTTTCATTGTTTTCATTGTGTCTGGTACCTTATTGAAATACTGAATTCCTGTGTAAAGTACACTTTTTTCATAAAATGCTTTTTTGTGGAATATACTATTAAAATTATTAGGATGTCTGGTTTGGTATTTGTGACAACTCGAATGTGGTGTGTACAGATAAGGGTTATTTTTAACAAATATAATTATGTTAAGTGTGTTAATACAGGGAAGAGTTAGAATTCTATCTTTGATGAAATAATTTTTGCAAGATTCACATGACCTCAGGTCATTTAGGATCCGTATAGCTCTTTTCTGGATCCTGAATAATCTCTCTATGTACACCATTGAGGCTTGTCCCTAGTATATAATGCCATATTGTAGTAGGCTGTGCATGTTAGCATGATATAATGTTAATGCTGCTGTCTTAGAACAGGTTTCCATGATTATTCTCATAGCAAATACAGTTTTATTCATTTTATTACAAATATTATTAATGTGGCTACTTCAGTTTAGGTTAGTATCTATATTTAAGCCTAAAAACTTGAGACTGTCAACATTGATATATGGTAAACTATTATTGAGCCTCACAATATTTTCTTTTTGTTTCAAGGAATTAGACACGGAATAATATAATAACTGGGTTTTGTTGTCATTAATTATTAAGTCATTTGTTAGAAACCAGTTTTTGGCTTTGCTTATGGTTTCCAAGACTTCATCTGTTGCCTGATTAATGTTTGTAGCATATATTCTCATTGAGGTGTCATCGGCATGCATGGTGGATGGCGTAGTATTCATGTTTATCAAAAAAATCATACTTAATTAACTGGAGATCCAACATTGTTGTAAACGGTGCAATGGCATGCTTGGTAAATCCAATAAATTAATAAACTCGGGTGGATAGTTTGAAGCTTCGCTGGCATCGCAAACAGTATCGATAGAGGAGATGTCAAGCTACATAAACAATGCTGACTGTCGCCAAGGGGACAGTAAGCCAAAAACGCTAAAATTTCAGAATTTTTATGTATTGTTTATCAAATTACACTGTAAATCACGAGGAAAACTAAAATCAATTGCAAGAATAAAAATGTGCATTTCTTTTTCTTTCCAATGGTTTGTGTCTCAACTAAATGACACATTTATCACTAATTTAAATATGCAAAAGAAAAAAGGTCTGCAGTCATTAGAAATGAACTTTACATGTAGGTATTTCCTATGGAAATGACTCAGGGCCCATCCCAGGGCCTCATGGGCCCTGGAGAAGAATTAAAAAGTAGTTTACAACATGTTCTCAGTCCCACTGAACACACTGTACACCAAATTTCATGGGAATTCGTACAGCCGCTACGGAGGAGTTTGGAAACAAAAAAACTGTGGCACAAGAATTTTATATGCATAATAGATTATCAATATTTTTTCCTCATTTTCACTGATGCCCTCACCCCCTGTAGTCTCGTTCTATTTATTTCCTTGCCTTTAATAAACAGTTATCTCATTTGGAGATAGGCGTACAGCAAGATTTGGTGGATTTCAGCTCGATGAATTAAATTGCAATAATACTTTTAGTGCTAGCCTGGCCTTTTGATTCGTGTAAATGGCATGGAAAGAAACTAATGCCATTTAAAGGGGTTTCTTAATATTTTATTTGTATTTGATTTTGGTTCCAATTACACTAGGATTGACTTTGGCAACATTGATCAAGCGTACCAAATGTGTAAATATTTCATTTTATGTAAAAGTGTCATTTAATGTGTGTTATATCATCACCTTTGTTGAAAGAGCTTAAAATTCATTCAACTTACTTCTTTCATTGAAACAGAAGGAGTAACTTTGTTGAAAATGTATTGATTGGTTTACGAATTTGTGGTTAGGTTTTGAAAATGCCAAACAAGTGCTATGCCTACAATTTAGTGTTCACTCTGTATCCAAATGGTAGTGCTTAGTTGCTTCTCTATTGGATGCTGAATTTCACACTAAATTTTGTCTTTCATCCCCATATAATATCTAAAAATACTCACCAGATTTACTTAACTTTCTATTGTGATAGAGGGAGAAATGTAGATACCCATATTTTTCTGTGTTTTGATCTTCAGCCATTTGCAGCAAACAATGTTTGACCCTTTTGCAGGTAAGTAGATGGCCTCCTGCCATGTGGGTCTCTGCTTCTCCCTTTGGCCTTGCGCATGGGCCTCACGTGGTTCACTGTTGTTTACACTCTTGTGGGTCATTCCTTCCCTCAATGAAAAGTTCTTCCCGAATGAGAAAATGAACCAGACATCTAAAGACGTCACCTCCTCTTAAAAAGTTTGCTACAACGTAAACGAGTTCCTTATTTTATCGTACGAGAGACAGGTTGAATGAGGGATATTTTTTGTTGTATTCTTTTTATAAATTGCAAGTCAGGGTCTGCGTTAATGGCCACATTGTGCATTTAATTTTGTCTTCCATTTCCATCATGTATCCGAATGTCATTTGCCTATTCTAATGACTAACATAGCTATTGTTTTGGAATGAATCTTGTTGTGTAATCCTTTCAAGTGAAGTAATTGTGGGTGTTGTTGGTTGCAGGGTTTGTCAATGGCCAAGGAGATCGGAGCCGTGAAGTACCTTGAGTGCAGTGCCCTCACCCAGAAGGGCTTGAAGACGGTGTTTGACGAGGCCATCCGTGCTGTTCTCTGTCCTGTGCTGCAGGTCAAGAAGAAGAGGAAGTGCGTGCTGCTTTAAGAGTGGCGAGGAGGGGAAAGTGGGCGGAGAAAGAAAGAGCGTTATGTGTTACATTGTGCATGCCCCAAGCGTGTGCTGGATGGCCGGGAGGGGGGCCAGCAGATGAGGAGAGCAGACCATCTCCCGTCAATGTCCCCTCCGATCGCCCACACACAGGAGAGGGAATAATGCTGACGACAGCCAGCCGTTTGCGTGTGTGCATTAGTGAACGAGGGAATGAAGGATTTAAGCCGATAGGGAGGAGCCGTTTGTCTCTTGTCTGTTGTGAAACGTGTGGTAGATGTGCGTTTGCGTTCCGAGGAGCATCATGGAGTCTCACTCTGCTTGACCAAAGAGACGTTGGATGGGGGAGCGTTTGCAGAGTGCCCTCTTCATCTGTTGTTGTGTCATCGTCGTCTGTTGGGAGATTGAGGACAGTGTGCATGCGTGCGTGTTTGAGTAGTGTGTGTGTGTGTTTGATTGGTTTGCATGAGGCTGAGAATGTGTTGTTTGGAGGGGCGTGAGATGACGGGATTATCCGCTGGAGGTACCACGCTCAGTTGACTCTCCTCCCTCTCCAACGTTTGCACGCACTGCAACAAGAGTGTTTTGCTTGCCAGTTCACGTCACAGACAGCTGTCCCCCACCCCCTTCCTGTGTGTTACCATCGCCATTGTCACAGTCGACACCATCGTCATCATCATCATCATTGCCTGGAATAGCTAAAGAGCCACTCTGTTATCTTGAAGGACTGACCAGAAGGAAAGATGATGCTGAGAGGGAAGATTGCCTTCTTTCTTTTTTTGGTGTGTACCTATCTACCTTGAGTATGTTTTGAAATTTTTCCTTCCTAAGCAGTGTGTCTTGACTACGTCCTGCGTATTCTTTGGAAGGGGCCCAAGTGATTGTGGCGCCTCTCTCTGTCTCATCTCCGTCTCTCTCTTTATCTCTCCTCATATCTGTTTTACAAATCGCTCCACTCCATCGTGTGAAATCTTACCTTTCCGAATGCATATGCGTCACTCACGGGCATTTATTTCAAGAGAGCCAGTTAGTTTCCATGGGGACACATTTCTCTAGTGGGTTGTTTCTATGGACTCTGCATTCTCTTCACCATGATAGGAACTCGGATTGATGGTAATATTTGCCTCCTTTTACAGTGTAGTACATACGTCTTTTATATATTTTTATTATTTCACGTGGGACTTGATTTTTTTGTGTACTCAAAAGCTTTCATGGTTGGAAAAAAAGTTACTTCGCTGCAACCCTCCTTATCACAAGCAGTTATGGTTTGTTGTGATATTATCATTATATATCTGTTAATGTTATTGTAAATATTTTTGGACCGTTATTAACTTTTTAACTTCATGATATAACTTTCTTATTTGGAAAAAAAATAAGCTGAAGTACAATTTAGAGGAGATTTTGTGAAGCATTAGTGAATGGGTGCCCTGCTATCGATTGCACTTTTTGTGACGTTTGACATCTTGCACACGTTAGCGCTCATTGCATCAATATCTCGTGACTAACCTTTACTAACTTTGCCACAAATTGAGCTTTTATTAAAAGGAAAAAGTCCACTTTTTACCATCTCATCTTTTGAATGATTGATGATGGGAGAGGGTGTGTGTATAAATAATACATAATGATGCTCTGGCCAGTGGTGGTTCCGCAGTGAGTGCACATTTTCACATGCGTTGCGTTGGCTGGTGCCTGTTTATGTGACCGGGATGTGTTCATCAAATTTTTTGGAAAATGAAGAAGATATGGAGAGGGAAGTGGAAAGCAAACAAATGTTTTTAGTGTCCAATTCTGACGGAAATGTATGTGTAAATCATATATGTATATGTATTTACACACTCATACACACATAAAATAATTACATATATAAAATATATAAATATATAGTGCAAAGTGTATGGTGAGCGTAAATTTGGCAACACTTCTCTGTGATAACATTGTTGAACTGAAGAAAGCTGAGTAAACCTGTTTTAATTAGTCATGGTGGCCGTAGTCGTCGTCACTGCTCTTTCTCTTGTTGTCATACGTGTGTTATCACCGTTGGTTGAAAAGGTATTTCCATAGGCTTGCTCATGAAGTTGTTTTTCTTACACTTGTTTGGCCCTTCTTTGTAAGAAAAAACAATTGAATGGTTTTGTAATCATCCTTAGTTCCAAAATTTCATGAGGGAGTGGAAGTACATATGTATGTACCTATTTGCTATTTTAAGAAATATCTTTGTAACTTGCATTAACAGCTGCATATTTTGATTTTGGCGTACAAGCACTATAGCGTGGCAAGATCTGGATTTCATCCTATGGACACTTATTTTGATGTGCACAACATGGAAGAATTTTATCAAATGGTATCTTACCAAGATGTTAGTTGGATCTTTTATTGTATATTGTCTCCAATGCATTTACTTACAAATATGAGAATGATTTGTTGTTGAAGATATGGTTTGTTGCTAGTTTAAAAAAAAGGATATATTGACTTATGGAAGCTGGTGTAGATGGCCCATGATATCTGTAACATAAGATTAGCATTTGAAAAAGGGGAAAACTCAAATGTTGGTGCTATATTTTCTAGGTGTATTCTAAAAGCCTGCTGTGTGTTCTCTTATCTTCTTGCTTAGGTATCAAAGTTGAATGGAATGAATCTTAAAGAAAAAGTAAAAATTTAATTTATGCTGTATTTTATGTCTTCCACTGTCAATTTGCTTAAGCTTCAATGTGAAAACTTCAAATTTGTGGGCTTGATGAGGTAATAACGATTCAGCTGGAAAAACTTTAATCTCTTGAGAGCATTAACATTTTTAATTATATTCTGGCTTCCTTTCTGAGTCGATGTTTTGTTGTAAAGATGCATACATGTGGGTGTGTGTGTTTGTTGATCACAATTTATTGTGAAATTAAAACGAGAATGGTGAAGTGGGTGCAAGCTTTAAAATTCTGTGTTTAACAATAAGGGATGCAATATTTTTAGGGCTAGGGTGATTATTTTTTCTTTGGCTTAATCAATTTAACTCGTGAAACTCAACTTGTAAAAAAAAAAATATACACGCACATGTGTCATTCAAATCATTTGCCATATTGCGTTGCGGAGAGCACTCGCGTTGAGTAATATCTCTGGCTTAGTCTTTTTAAAAACAAATACCTTCTTCAAGAGTCTCCATTCTTGTGAAGGATGAACCTTCTTATTTCAGTAATTGATTTGTGCTTTCAGTTGATGAAACTTTGACTTTCTGCGTGAAATTGTGGTCAATGCTAGGGGATATTCAAATCTTGAGGCTCCGTGCTTATTGAAGTACTCAGTAGCCCTGGCTCTGTTTGTAAGAAATTGTTGGGCGTCCTGAGATTGCTCAGAGATCATCAATGGTTATTAATCCTGGACCTGTAAGTCTTGAGTGGTATAATTGTGTACATAGATGGAGCATGTTGTTACTGGAATGGTTTAAAATAATAAGGGATGTTCATCATGACTGATTTCATTAAAAAGCACCAACTCATTCATTCTGTGTACATATTATCAGATTTTGATGATTAAAAATAGTGTAATTCATGCTTTATTAAAAATTGGGTAATTTTATTCATTATAAATCATTTCAGTTTTTATCAATAATATTACTTTTAACTATAGAAGTGCTTTCTCGTCCTTAAATACAATTTCAGAAAACAAAAGGCCTACTAAAAAGAGGTAAAAATTCTTTCTTTTCTACTGGAAATTATGAGGATATTCGCATTAAAATTATTTTTTAAACTAAAAACTGGAAGTATCCTTTATTTTCTTCTGAGGGAATCGTTGATTGGCATTTTTTCCACTGAATGTAAAAATTTCTCCTGACCAAACTACAAAAATTTTGTGCATGAAGGTATGTTAATGCACCAAATTGTTCGTTAGGTATTTATGTTTTTCTGTAATAAATTTGACCCTCTGGTTATGCCAGTGACAGAATTCCAAATTGCGTATAAAAATTACCTTACCATATGTTCACCTCGCAACCAGAAAAATTAGGTTTTTGAATTCAGTTTGATAGTGAAAGATACAATTACCGTACTTTTCCGAATATAGTCCCCCTCTGAATACAGTTCCCCCCCCCCTAATTTCGAGGCTTCAGTTTCGGGAAAAATTTAAAAAATGCATTTGAATATAGTCCCCCCCTTTACTTTTGCCGCAGGCATTTTTGGAAAAAAGGGGGGACTATATTCAGACATATACAATTAGTTCCCGAGTAATTGATTGGTCCCGAGAGATTGATCAGTCAAATTATGTGAGGTACGTGGAGAAAATTCATTAAAAATCAAAAAAAGAATGTATTTAGATGAAATGTATGTGGCCTGATACCAAATATGTTATTTTTCCATGTACTCACAGCACAATCTTGAAGCCCTAGCACCAACTGTTGTGCATCTTTTGCTCTTTCTCTCTTAACCTATGTTTTTTTGGCTTCAATCCCTATAATCCTAAAAGCATTGCTCTCCTTATAAATTTGAATTTAGTGTAAAGAGGGCATATCAAACTACGAGATGAGGATGGGTGACTCAGACAGGGTTGCTGGAGATTAAAGTAGTCAAGGGATTTGAAATTAGTGAGGGAGAAGATAAGGAATCATGTCCATACCATCAGAGAAACATTATGTCATAATGTGCAAATCTCGAGAACTGCTGGCTGAGGGCTGGCATTTTTTACACGGAAAGATATTGTAAATTTACCTTTGGAAATACAGTTGAGGACCTCAAATCCAGAATCCAGAACATTTGAAAATTCCTCTGCGTAGTGCCACCTCATGGGACCACTCTCCGAGCCTTGTTCTGGAGTGATTAGGAAGTTAGCACACACTATGAACATATGCTAACAACTACACGTAGGGATCTCGAATTACGAGTACCAGAGCCTGAATGCATTTATAAATTAATTAATTAACAAAATATAGAAGCATTTGCTGAGATTTACTGTCCAACTAAGGAAGGTATCGATAGAAATCGCAACGTCTGCTAGGGAATCCTATCAACTAAAGCATTGAGCATGAAGAATAAGATATATTTATTGCTCATTCTCATCCAGTATTAAGCACTGAAGCCAGTTTATGCTGCAGAAGCCACGGTCGTGATTTGACAACTTATTCAACAAGTTTTTTGCCTCCTACAATGTAGTGTATGTACTTGAATTCATCTGAGGCGACTCATATTCCCAAAAAAAAGGGTACCATTTTTTCTGCGTGCTGAAATCCAGAAACCCTTAGGTCCCAAGTTTTCCAGATTTGACGTTCTCAACTTCATGTGGATTAATGCCATACATTATAATCATTCTTTTTATTAAGGTTCTGACAACATCATTTTTCACAATATTTTTTGTACCAAATAAAATAATTTATGTACCCTTACCTCTAACAATTTCAAGAAACAATTACCTCTGCTTCACCATGTTTCTCATGTAGTATGCAAGTGAGTCACACTGAATAGCCCTAAAGAATAATTGTCAGTTGATTCGATGCCATATTTCGATTTTTATTTGACTGAAATTAAGTCTACTCGTTATTGTTTTTCCATTCCGATAAAATAAAATTTAAAGAGTATTTCAATACTTTTTTAAGAAGTATGTATTTAATTTATTCTAACACTTAAAAAATGTTATGCAAGGACAGAAAGGAAATTTGAGGGAAGTGAAGATTTCATGTCTGGGACTTTGAATTTGGGAATCTTTTATGAAGCCTTTCGAGCTCGCATTCAAATGACTCAAGCTTGAAAAGCTTATCTTAAAATATTGAAATGCTTTGGATCCAATCATTTGAGAAAATACTTGTGTTGTTTTTTGTAGTTCTCATAATAATAAAACAACAATCATTAATAGCTTCTTAAAATTAAGCTATGAAAGTGAAACCTCAATTAAGAACTGGAACTGAAAACCCATGCCAGGGAGCAAACTAGGATCATAACGGGCATTTAAGTGGAACCCAACCATCCTAAAAAGAAATAACATTCTCAATTGCTTCAATGAGGAAGTTTGTTTGGATGGGAAAGGCTTGAGCTCTCCCAAGATTAAGCTACCGGTGTGTGCATGTCACACGTTCAGTGTATGAGTGCCAGTTGCTTTCCCTGAACCAACTAGAGGACTACATATTTTTCTTTTGCAGGTGCCTTTAAGTATTCACCAATGATTTGAATTCAGAATCTTTCTCATGGAAGCAAACGTTCAACCAACTAGGACACCATGTTTTTTTAGAAATTGTTGTGGAACGTTACAATAGTTCATGTAAACCTTTGGGCTGCGGGTGTTCACGATTTCAGCTGCCAGCCAGTGCAGAAGAGACCCCCCTGTGTAGGAGGCACCCCCTGCCAAGAGGGCAGCTCTGGTTTAGAGTTTAGCCTCTTAGCGATTCGTATGGCGAGGGAAAATGCCCAAGTGCAAGATATCCAGGCAGAAATAAAAATTTAGGGTAAATGCTGCAGTCAGCGTGGATTGTGGGGCACTTGCATATGAGATGTGTAGCTGTTCCTTCTCCCTTTTACACATGTCCAAGTTTGCAACTCCCAGTAGGTTCAAATGTCTCTTAGTGACCAGTAAGCAGGCCTACTGCCGTGCAAAGTTGTCTTCTGTTCATAAGAAGAAGTCTTCTCCTGAGTCTAGGGAAAGGTTTCTCAATGAGGAGTTAAAGCCTGGTGTAGTGCTGGTGCTTCTCGCCAGATCTTTAAGTGTTGGGTAGATCCTCATAATTTGATCACGGCCATCCCTGTTGAGGGTGCAACAGGCACGAATAGTTTTGGGCCAGTTGGGTACTGTTCAGCGCAGGCCTTGGCCAGTTCATCTGCCTTTCCAATTCCGGTAATACCTGAATGTCCCCATACCCAGAAAAGTTCTCATTTACTTCGGCTACCCAAATTATCCCAGAGCTACACCAAGATGAGTTCAGGGTTTCTAGTGCAGCCTGACTATCGGTTTAAAAATGGATTGGTCTGTTATACAAGCCCATCTCTTCAATGACATGCACACAGGTCAGGATAGCAAAGATTTCTGCATGGAACATTGCTGCATATCTTCCAAGGGGGTAGATATCTTCCTAAGGGGTGATTGTCTATAAACACCAGGCCCTGTTTTCCCCTCTTTCAAAGAGACATCAGTTCACCATATTTGGGCTCCCCTGTGGAGGTCTTTACCCTCTTCTCTTGCCCAATTCTCCCTATGCAGAAAGTGAGTTTTGAAAAGAGGTGGAGAGGAGTTGAACGTAGTTATTGTGGATTCCGACCCCATTCCAAAGATAGTGCCAGACTCCCTCAGGTTTGTCCACAGTTACCTGTGTCCAGCAGAGGCGCAGCTAGGAATTAAGGCAATGGGGGGTTTCAGACACAACTAATTCTGGGGGGTATTGAATACCCGCCACAGTAAGCGGAAGGTGCAGGGGCCCTCCTCCAAAAACATTCAACATAAATAGTTCAAAATGGTGAGTTTTGCGGCTTTCTGAGGGATATTTTATTAATCCTTTCACTATTCTACTAGTAATATTAATGCAATTAAGTAAAATATATTTAAATTAAAAATTTCTCTGAGCTCTGGGGGGGGAGGAAAAAGGAGTAAACTATAGGTATCACCACTGCATTGTGTAGCCAGCTAATGGCTCTGGATTGAAGGCCCCAGGTTTTACCAGGGCCCTTCAGCATGTCCACATAGAGGCACATACTTTCTTGATTTTAATGTCCATGTGCTCTCCCCAGTTGAGCTTGGAGTCTAAAATGACTCCCAAGATATTTGACCGTTGATATTGGCAGTAGTCTCTTTCACATTAAGGAGGGATGATAAAAGCCTCTTTTCCTTTACCTAAGGACCCCTAATAGGGTAGTTTCCTTCATCAAAGAAAACGAAAGGCATTGATTGCGATTCGTTACCCACCATTAGTGTATTCATAATACAATAATTATTTGGTTTTTGAAATACCGATTTAGACGAATGGCAAGGGTCAAATTTTATCCTCATTTGAAAAAGGCCAGATTGGCGCCCATGCGATTCCACTCCGCATGACGTCACAGGGACCTAGTTTCTACACGAGAGGATAGGAGTTATACATCGTCTGAGGTTACCAATGCATGCATGAGGCACAGAGCTCAGGGAAACATGTCATAATAATCACCTATTAAAACTGGCTAAGTTCGGAAAGTTTTCTTCGTTTGATAAGGTATTAATAAACCTTTTTTAAGCCAAGCGCTACCATCCAGCAAGGTACTCAGCTATCCGCTAGCATCCTGCGACGTATCAGCGCTAAGCCTCGCCTCAAGGTCATCTCACCGGGCGGGAGGGGGAACCAGAAATACGACGTACGGAGATATTTCCCGGCATTCATACTTAAGCGTCGCGTTTTCGCGCGCTTGAAAATTTTCACTTTTCATTTAATCGCCAAAAATAGATGTTGTCATTTAAAAATCTAAAAGCGTTAAATACGTACTCCAGGAGTAATAATCTTTCGATTAAAGCAATAAAAAAATAATAGGAAACCACCCTATTCTACAAATCTAAGATTTTTACTCACAACTTAATTGGAATTTGTACTTCTTGTCTATGGACATCGTCATTCCCATATCAGCAATTGCACCGCAACTCCGGCTTTAAATCATGTGATCTATAAATGAATGCAAAACTGTGGATGACCCCACGTGACAAGCATATGTTGTGAGAAGTGAAATAAGATCCTTTTTCAGAGTACACATTAAATTGGGATCCTTAAAGAAATTATTGGTAATTCTAAAATGTACATGTTTAAATGCTTCATTATAAGGATTATGTAATCAGAAATTTGCTTTGAGGGTGTTCATGGTTGGCAAGTGGGTTACCTATATTGGTTAATTTTTATGTCTTCGGAAAATCATGAATTTAATTAAATAAGCCATAAATTTCGTTTGCGTCTTGACAAAATTTGGAGTCATTGCTTTTTGTTATTGAAATGGCCATAGTTATCATGGCTTGATCTCTGCAGGCATTTGTTCCCAATTTCCACCAGGGTTTTTAAATGAATTTTAATCTTTAGGGCACTGGCAGTAGTGGTTAAAATTATCTGCTTTTGAGAACATTTAGGATCTGAGATACTGATCTCAATTCACAGCTCTTAGCATTTAAAAAGAAAGTTATAAGAAATAAGTTCCCCCAGATTATTTGTCTCCTCAGGAGAGGTATTGAGGGGAGTCACTGCAAGAGAAAACATTTTGGGTAAAGGGGCAGTAGAGAGTCTCCTAGGCAACATTTGAACTGAAAATAAATTATTCTCCACAAGTGCTTCTGAAATCCAACTGAATTTTTGCAAATTTTTAAACTTCAAGCCTCTGGTGACAAATTACCTAGTTCCTCAGGAAATAAGTTGTTTCTTGACTAACCTCTCAATCCCAACCCCAAGAAAAGGCTTAAACCTGGCAATTAACCTCACGCCACTGCCTGAATCAAATACAGGAAACTCCCGATTGTGATGGTAGGGAGAGTTAGCACGAAAAATTGGAAAACATTAATAATCCAAACTTTCACTTAAATTTCTCGTAATTTTCATCAGCTACATGAATCAAAGAATCTATCGATATAGCTGTTATTTTAGATTGCTTTCCGGAATACTTAAGAGCTTTCTTTTCCAGATCAAGATCTTTTTAGCAGCAATGACATGATTGTACTCACATTCCTGCTGCTCTGTGTAACACCTGGGTTCTCAAAACCACGCAACCATGACTGTGAGATCACGGATTCAGAAAGGTGGTTTGTAGAAATGCTTTGAAACCACTGCGCAACGTTGGAAACTACACAGTCAGGCACCACGCATCTTGCACAAGTTGCACGGGATGCAACAGCTGCGGGACGCAGATCCGTTTTCCACTCTTCTACAATAGAGATCTAATGAATATGGATAGTCACCCCAATCATTTTGAATTTCTTATCCATATTCTCCTATTTCCTTTCCATCCTTCCCTTCCACAACTGAGGTGTTCCAGTCTCCCATTACCATGAGGTACTTACCTGCGATCTTCCTAATTACTTCTTCAAGCTCAATCTATGGCTGCTAGTGTGCATGTGCACTTGAACCGCTATAAGGTTGGCCTCAACTTCTACCATCAGGATCATATCGCTTTCCCTCTCTACGCTATCGTGCTATCTTAAAAGCCCCTTGTTTCATACCAAAGCTAACCCTCGTTGACTATCTTCCCCACGTGGTACCACGATATTTGGCCCTATATCCATCACCCCCTTCCAAGAAGGAAAGAAGGGCAAAGGACGGCCCCCAATGAGTCACATAGGACAGATTATAAAGGTTGTGAAAGAGAAGAAATATGTTGCAATGAAAAGGTTAGCGTATAGGAGAGAGGAATGGAGAGCTATCCCAATCCAGTATTTGTATTGTTGACTAATCATGATGATCCATCACTCCAATAATCCCTGCTTTCCTTATCCATTTCACCTAATGCAATACTAAAATCTCTTCTTCCTTTTCATATTTTCTTACCCAACGTCATCATTGCCGTAATGTCCCATGTTCTGCATTAATTGCTGCCACTTTCTCGGTCTTCTAACTTTTAGGCTCTTATAACTCTCTGATAGAATTTCTAATGATGAGGAACTTGAGGACCTTGGCCAACTAGCTAACACCTATGACACTAACCATGAAGGGCTGCATCATGTTGACTTTCTTTTTTTAATAGGAAAGGATTGATTATTATTATAAGTATTCTACTGATTAAGGGAGGTTTCCCTGGAGTACTAAAGAAGAATTCTGGGAGCATCCCTATCCAAGCACTCGAGCACTTCCATTCACAATAAGGCCTACTCCCTTTCATTCTATCTAAAAATCCTGTTCTCTTCCTTCCTTTCTGTCTCCTCCATATCTCATCTAAAAGCTGCCTCTCCTCACCCACCATATTTCACCTCACTTCGTTGTTCCTCCTCCTTGACGTCCACTTCACCTTCTCCATTCTTTGCCACACCCATATCTCGAATGCCTCCAGTCTTCTCTCTTCCTCCTTCCTTATTGCCTACGTTTCCACACCGTAAAGTGGTACTCCAGATGAGACTCTTCACTAACCTTTTCTTTAAGCTTAAATAATGATCCTATCATAAGCTCCTTCCTTTTCATGGATGCCTCCTTTGCTAATGAAATTCTCTTATGTCCGTAATACTGGATCCATTTTCCTCAAATGTGCTGCCTAAATAGTTGAATTGCTCTACATGCGCAAGTTTTTCCACACTCTCTATCTTGAGCCTCACATTCCTCGCTTGCAATGCTTTGAAGCTGACTGACTGATCAACACCTGATCATCCGCAAACCTTATTGATTTTAACATCATTCCTCCCACTTTTACACCAGCTTCCAACTCATCCCATACTTCCCTTACCTTCCCTCAGCATACACATTAAAAAGCAGCGGCAATAAAGGACAGAAAGGAGTGATAAGAGGATCATATAGAGAGATCATGAAGACAAGGCCTATGTGACTCTGGTTTGGAGGACAGAATAATCAATACTGATGAAGATGGATTAGAATTATCCTCCCAATGATCAAAGGTTCAGCAATCCATGCACCGAGATGGTGCGGGGTTGACATAATTTTTAGCACTTCATCAACAACCATTCGATTTTCTGCCATAAAATTAATTTTAAAAACAACGTAATAGCTTAAATCTAAATCCAAGGTTATAGACAAAGACGGAAGCTTCGGGTATGAATTTAAGATTGAGCAATTTCTCTCACATGTAAATAAATTACTCGACGACGGCCAATGTGTTCGGTGCACAAATAAGGCTTTAAATCGCGATTATAACATCTCATTGGGAAAGATGCTGGGAAAAACAATATTCATGCCAGTAGTGGATATCCCTTCCTCAGTTATGTTTTTGCCATTCACTATCACCATCAAAAATTCAAGAACCTAAGCTTACATGTGTTTCTAGAGTTCTTGGATGCATTTATAATTTTTCAAAGTTATTCTTGAACATCAAAATCCGTGAAAATTTTAAATTGGTCTGTCCAACGTAAACTGTCAGCAATTTTCATCAAAATCACTGCGTTTGTCTCCAGAAGGTAGCCAGACTGACTTTAATGTTCTCCGCTGATTTATTTCAACATTTTCAGTAATGGATGTGTTATGTCCAAGATTTACACATTTGATAATTTTACTCCATGGCTATGTCTATTATTTCAATGGTTGTTTTTTTTACGTATCATAACATCATAATGCACTAGCCACGGATATTAGAAGGCGCTAGCATTTGAGCATGATTAATACATTACATAATGTATTCTCCATGCATTTGAGCATCCTTTTTCTTTTATCCACGGTTTGTTTTCGCAGAAAGTTAAAAGAGGATTTTATCTTGAAAGACTATGATCTTCAAGCAATTTCAGACATTGCTTTAAGTATATTTCTTAAACTTACTGTAAATTAGGTAAATGCATGGTCATTAGGGTAAATGGGTAACTCAGACTCACCCATCAATATTGTTCAGAATTTTAGAGAACGGAGGCATGATATACATGTTTCAGGATTCTATTCGAGATTCCAGACAAGAGAGACGCTATCTAGCGGCCGAATTCGCAAGTACAGGTTGAGGGATACCCCTACTAGCATTCAGAAGGAGCACGTTGAGATTCAGTGGCCTTGAGCAGTTTTTTGAGATTTAAAATCTTTTTCATTGAATTTAATCTCTATAATTTAATTTTTAGTCGTATTAGAGATAATTAATTACATCGTAACATAATTTTAGCTGAGTTAGTATACCATTTTAAGTTATTAATTAAGTTATTAGTTACGAGGCTTGATGTGATGGTTGACAAGGGTTTCATCATCAAAAATTTATGTGAGGAAAATGGAATTAGGGTTGTTCATCCACCATTTCTCAAGAAGCAAAAGCAATTTTCAAAGGGGGACGCAATGGCCACATGTGAAATTGCTAGGGCTCGAGTCCATGTGGAGAGGGCCATTGAAAGAATTAAAAAATTTAAAATGCTTTCAGATGTTATACCTGTGACTTTGTGCCATCTAGCTGGTGAAATTATGACATGTGTGTGTGGCATCACTAATTTGTCCACTCCAATTTTATCAAGAGACAAATTTATTCAAGATTGAACAAGACTGCATTTACATTACGATTGTAATGTGATGTATTTATGGAATATTCGTAACATGAGTCATTAGATAATAAAACTCATTTCAAACCATCTTGCGTGATTATTTGATTTAATATATCTATTTATGATACCTTTGATCAATAAAGCATTTATTTCCTGATTATGTAAGCATCCCCTTTCAACATGTTCCTTTTATATGGTGCTGCTTTAAGTCCTACTGCTCTTTCCTGACCACCCAGCTGTAATACATAACTTTTCCTGTCATGCATTTGTGTGAATGCTTTTCATTAGCATAAATTATTTTGAAATTCCAGGTCTCGGATGGTATGGAAATGATTATCCTATTGTGATGTGGTAAAAATACTCTGCTAATACTTCCTAAGCTTCATTTTTATGATCCCTGTTCCAAGTGTCATTAAGTATTCTTTCTAAGCATCAGGTGCCATGAAGCTTGTGAATGGTTAGGGAATTTACTGTGGGCCACGGTGAAAGGATTTATGTTTTCACCAACTTGTATGCATTTGCTTTTGTGGGTCAAGTTTCAAACAATTGCACGATCATGTATGCAGTAAACATATAGGAAGAAGTAATTTTCCATAGAAAAGAGATACTTTGACTTACATTGGAAACAGATGTATTGACTTTATTCTTTATGTATTGAATTTAACTATTTCATAGGGCCTTAAAGTTACATCCCTAACAACCCCATGAATCCTGTGAAATATTGCATGCTTGCTTACCCTATAATGGTAATTGTAATGTCAACCATGGCCCATTATTACAATAGTTCATGATTAGGAGTTTTTCATAAATGCTTTGCAGTTACACAGTAACCCTTCTGCAATGCCAACCACATCTTCTTTGACTCATTGAGAAGACCTATGATTAAAATACCTGCTGATATTCTTCTCTTACAGTTACATCTACCCTTAAATTTTATGCTTCATATGCCTTGCAAGCTGCATAATTATGGCTAACCCAAACATGGTTGCTTAACTTCCTTTCAATTTCTACGACTACCTTGAACTAGACCTAGAACCATTACTTTTTTTACATTTATTAATAAAGATGTTCTTACATTCCCCCCACAAAATGTATCCAATATGCTGATAATCTAAAAATTTACCACCCTATTGATTGCACTGAGAATGTCAAGAAACTTCAAAATTTCTTTAACAATTCACCTACTTGGTGATGTTCTAACCAAATGCAATTAAATTTTGATAAGTGCAAGGTCTTTTTCAAAATTAAGCTGCCCTGTCTATGTCATTATAATTTAGCTAGTACCCCCTTGAAGAGAGTAAGTTGCTTCTCTGACTTAGGAATCTTATTTGAAAATAATTTAGGCTTTGAAATGCATATTGAATAAATTACTTACAAAATGTTGCAATTCATTTACTGAATTTGTAGAGATTATAAAAACTGATTATCACTGCTCTATGCTCCTCTAGAGATATGTTCTGGAATACTGTACTATGATATGGCATCCATAGTATGAGGCACACCAATGCTTCAGAAATGATTCAAGAGAAATTTCTTAAAATGATGACTATAATATTAAGAGAAAGTCACATAATGACCCAGGATGCAATATTTATGAACAAAATTTGAATTTGCGAGTACTTTCAAGTCGTAGAAGACAAATTGGAATTTTATTCCTGAATGATATGCTAAAAAATAAGATCAAATCCCCTGATATAATGTCCTTACTATCATGCCAACAGTTTCCAAAGAAAAGATATGATGCTAATGATAACAAGAACCAGTTATATCAAAAAATTAATTAAAAGGTATTATTCTAGAGCGTGAAAAGTATGGGAATAATTAAGCATGAAAATTTAGCTATTTCCAATGAAGTTAATAGGTATTTTTTCATTTACAAGAAGATCACCATACATTGCAAGTTTAAATATCACTTTTGAAAGCATTGCTGTCTAGCCTATCATTGACTTAGGGGGTTCTTTGAAACATAAGACAACTAAAATTTAAATAAGATACCTTACTTACCTGTTGGGAACTGAGTCAATCAATAAGAAGGCACGTTCATTGGTAGAAAAATATTTATACTCATAGAGCTATTTCGATTACACCTAAGGGTGAGCAATAATGCAAAGGATAAAACAATAGGTTACTTATCCTCAAATTTTATGCCAGTTCAAAGCTATATACAGATTTATTACAAATTAGAGAGAGCCAAATTATAATAAGCAATACACTACTAAAGCTAAAAACATTTCACGTTGGTCCAATCCTTACCAAAACATTAAAAATCTCCAAAATTATATTTTTTACATATAGTATATTACATTAAAAATATTACAAACACTAGGGCAATAATGTAAAAGCAAAAGAAAATGAGCAGTTGCTCATTCTGGAAGTTTAGTCCTCCACTTCTTGGTCACTCCATCATATCAACATCATTCACTTCAGGGTCAAGGCAGTTGTCATGTATTCTCCCTACCCTACAATGAAATAATTTTCAATAAATTATTACAGATAGAACTTCAAGAAACTACAGATGTTCAAAACTATTGGCACTGATTATCCTTAAATGCTTCATGATCTCATGCAATCCAATTGTAAACTACAAGTAAAGATAGAAAGTCACTCAAAAACTCATTATTCCCAATTAAAATATTCTTTGAACTCTTGTAAGCAGTTTTATCAGCAACAAACAATGTAAGGATTATTTTCAGGTAAATTTTCTGTTGTATTTTTAGACCTGGAAAGCTCAGACTTCATTTTGATAAGTGCAAGGTCTTTTTCAAAAGTAAAGCCGCCCTGTCTATGTCATTAAGACAAAGTTAAGACAAAGAATTGGATTCACTTGAATCCTTCTATGTCCTTCAGCAGTGAGAAGAAGTTATTGGCTGAAAATTTTCTTATTTTCTTGATTCAAAACGATTTTTTAATAAGTTCCTTTGCCGGAAATATTTCTACATAGGCCACTTTTTATGATTTCAGTAACACGACTTATTTCCTTACCACTTGAAAATATGAAAATTTCTGGGGATGAAATGACAAGGTAACCATAATTATATTAACTGCCGTCCGTTGAAATATGGCAATACTCCACGATATTGAAAGTAAATTGATAAAAATAACGTAAAATCTTAATGAAAAGGTGGCAAAACTTACCGGTGAAGTGCTAGTGCGGAATCCGGGCATGCTGCTAATAAGGTCTTCATGCATAAATCTCCGAAGCCTTGGGGCGTACACTTCTTCTCTCCACTTCGCATTGCATGGCAAAATTCCTTTATTTTGGTGGCACCATAATTGGTACTAGCGTCCTTCTTCTGCCGCTGCGTCCAGAGGCATTTCACGTCTGTGGACGACAGTTCTTCTAGACTTTCAATATCATTCCTAGTGCAATAAATAACCAGTTATAATAATAAAAGTGGTATTTATAACATCACAATCAACAACAGTAATTGGTTTTAGGTACAATTATTGCTAAATAAATTAGATATCCAAAACTTACCGATACAAATACCATAATGTGGCACTAACGTGCTTGCACTTCTCAGAGTTCCCCGCTTTGCAGGAACAACTCATTCCTCGCACAGACAAATCTCCCTCCTAGGTGACCTCTAATGAGCCAGAAACTTGCACAGGATCTTTAGAAAGTGCACTCGTTTGCAGTACAAACGATAAAATATTTATTTTACCCTCTTCTCTACTTCCGCGAGTGCCCACCACCATCACGAGCCCCGCATTAAAAACACATTCGCCTTCAATCACACATCGCGATCCTACATTCCCTCCCAAATACCTAACCATCTCCTCAAACTTTAAAATCACTCTGGCAGACATTTTTCCCTTTCTCTTCCCTACAACAACACTACAAAGCACTTCCAACGCACGACTAGCCACTTACCACAACTTACAGCTTCACAGTTTATCCCGCTTTCGTCGGCCATATTGGAAAATTACGTCACCGACACTAGCGCCGCTAGTGGTGACTTGAGTCTCGAAATTCGAGTTCATGTTATTCCGCCATGCGGTGTGATGCGGCGGCCATTTTGGTGGTTTTGGAGAGAGGCAAGGAGGCAACGAGGCAACCACGGCGAGTAGACTTGTAGGTGAGGGGGGGAGAAATTCGCGGCGAAGCGGGGTTGCGCCGCTACCCCGGCCACCGTGGCGTGGCAATCGCGTGACGTCAGGATAACAGCCAATCGGAATTGACTGCCAATGTCGTCTGCATATATTGCTGTATTTACGTATTACTTATTATTTTTTCTTATTTCCTTCAACCAGCGCGAATTTAGGGACAGGATTTTGTAGGGATCTTATAAGGATAGGGGTATTACTGCTTCAAATAAGTAAAAAATCCGATTACGCTACAAAAGCCTTTATTTTGAGCTGGTGTCTGTACATGAAAAATCGTTATTACAACAGAAATTATTCTTTAACAAGCAGGACAGGAGTCCACAAAATTCACACGTAAAGCGGATAAGGATTAGTTTGTAAGAATTAATTGGAACGAAACTCCCACGTACCACTCGTACGTTCTACCAGTCTAAACTAACATTGTAAAAAGTTAGGAAAGCTCAAATCAATAAACATGGGTTACAACCAACACACATTAAAATAATATTTATACATTGAAAATGTAGTCATTATATTAACAAATAAGCTTCCATCATAACAATTAATGTACAAAATTGTATTGTAAATATCAGGCTATATACCGTAATGTGTACTACAGTATAATGTCCTACGTTTGATGCAATATAATTAAATTAGAAGTTGAAACGAAAACCAAATACTGTTTCACAAACTTTTTATTTGCTATCAAGACAAATTGTCTTGGTAATGATGTTGAAACTAGTTGATAGCATTAGTAAAATAAGACTGCAATATTTCCACTGAGTTTTATTATGACACTACGTGTTCCAACAATGTAGTGTTTATGATCTTGGAGTGTAGGTCATGTTCATGACCTACACTCCAAGATCATAAACACTACATTGTTGTAATTATAAGGAAGGTCAGGAGAAGAAACTGTATACTACGTGTTCCGTCGTTACAAACAACGTTATCAAGTATGGCCAAGCAACACCTGATAATGTTGTTTGTAATGACGAAATGTTAGTGTCATAATAAAAGTCAGTGGAAATATTGCAATGTCTTATTTTACTAATATTAAAACTTCCACCATATCGTGCCCAACATCATACAAGATAGTTGATACCAAATAAAAAGTTTTTGGAACAGTACTTGGCTTTTGTTTCACCATGAATATTTCATCATTCTACTAAGTAACGCCCAAATCAGTTGAGTTTAAATGAGAAGGCTTCAGACATATTGGTAAGGGTGGAAATCAAATTGGAAATGGGAAGAATTCACTCAGGCAGATGATTCTCGGTAGCCTACTGAACCCGGTCGGCTACAGATGATGTTCGGTTGTCAACCAAATCGGGATTGTTACTGACGATTTTTAGTTGCCTACCTACCAAACATAGTAGGATGTTTCAAAAAGCATATAGCCTACTGTAACCGGTTGGAAAAAAATTCAGCTGCAGTTATCCATTCATATCTCAAAGTGCATTCGTATCAATGAAAAGTAACAAAGTGAATCTTTCCTATTTCCAATTTGGTTTCCACACACACTATTATGGCTGAATCTCTCAAATGTACTTATCATACATCAAACTTAGGAGATTATACTGCACTGTACAGTGTAGAGTACGGTGAACAGAAAACCACTACTAATCCATGGTATCTCATTCCAGTTTTTAATCCATATTGCACAAAATTAGTAATCAAATCAAAATTTCTAAACACAGGAGAAATTACTGTAGTGAAAGGGATGTTATTACATATCACTTGAATTGAGGTGACTTTTGGAGTTGAAGTAAAGCCAAGGTACAAAACATATTATTATGAAAATATCTAACCATTGTCAATAATGTCATATGATTTAAGACTCCCTTACAAATTCAAATGTGTTTTGCTGTTAGGATTATGTACATATGCAGTAAAACCTCTATGCAGTGAACCTCTTTACATCATAAACCTCCACACTTCATACCACCCCTGCGGTCAGTTTTACATGTAAATTTATAGGCAAACCTCTTTGTAGTGAACCTCTTTATCTCATAAAATACTTATCATACCAAGGAGATACTCCCGAGACAGCCTAACTACCTCCAAACATCAAATTGCCCAAATTTTGGTCCCCTCCATTGCGATGTAAAGAGGTTTTACTGAATAATTGAGGATCTTAGAAACCAAGAAAGATAAATGCAATTAATTACCAAGAATTATCAGCTATTATGTAAAAAAATTGCACTAGTCCCCCTAAGCTTCTATGGTCCTCATTTGTTATGTAAAATGAATGACTAAATGAATTAATCTAAAAAATATTTACACGTGAGAATACAACTCAAAGCAAATTAGCAGTAGGAACACTCGTGTATTTAAAAATTTTGACTGCAGTAACTTTTCAACAGTCTGACTGAACTATTAAATAAAAGCAAACAAAACAATGAGGTGGGAATGGGAAAGATTTTTCTGATTACAGAAAAACCCGACTCTCTGTCTTACTTTGAAATTTGATTAATTTACCCAGCCTTAAATATTTATTTATTTCAAAGGATGGAAAAAATACACTTTTGCATTCAAAAGAATCCTAAGTCTGGAATAATGAACAGTAGTCTCCATGTAAACTTACTAGGAATTTCCAAATTAATCAATTTTAGGGGCGTACAATCCACATTGAAATCATGTAAAACTCAAGGTCGGAAAATGTCAGAAAATTGCAAATGCCCTACAACATGCTTCAAAATTTCCATTAAAAGCTGTCCAGATTTGCCAAAGCAGTATCCACTCCTTTGTTTGAAAAATGTTTTTGAGTGACCTTAAGTGTTTAGGGTGGTAAAACATTTATCCTTGTGCATTTCTTATGGAACAACCGTTTTGGTTACCAAAAATCGAAGGCAGCATTTCTTTACTACCTCCTTTAGGCAAGTTTCATTTGAGATATGAAGTTATAATTTTCACATTTATGCTAACAAATAGATGAGATTCACTTGTCTAGCAATCCATTTCTTCCCACGATAATATCTCCCTTGATAAATGCAGTTATACTGATTAAATAATTCATATTCCCCCAACATCAATAAGGACATAGGTATTTACTTCCTAACCATAAATACCAAGGGCAGGAAACAGTAATCTCATCTTCTGAAATCCATCACTTAGAAAACCAGATTATCAATGCACTAGATAATAAAATGGAAGTTGCTACAATATTTTTTGATTTCTCAAAAGTTTTTAACACTGTGGACCACCAATTGATCCTCAATAAACTTGACTTGATGGTTTTTGTGTCATAGCTAATTTTGATTGAAACCTACTTGTCGGACCATATTCAATTTGTCATTACCTCAGGAAATGGTCTAACTTTCATTTGCCTGGGTACAGGCCTGAAGCATGGAGTTCCATTAAGCTCCTTCCCTGTGCCTATCCTATCACTTTCAGACATAAATGATCATATAAATAGTTTTCTACAAATAAATGGTTCCAATCCATTCCCTATGCTGTTGACACCAATATTGTTCTCACAGCAACAATAATTTTGGAGAATTGAAAGAAAAATGCAAAAAGTGAGTCATACTTTCTCTACCTATCTCATTGAATACATTGGAGTTCCTCGTCTCAGACAATGGCCATTTTTATAGATCAAAAAAAGAGGCATTTAGGCTATGAATTTTTAAAAAACATGATGCCCTTTACTGTCCTCTGTTCAAAAAGTTGGCTGTATTACCACTGCCATGCAAAAATTAGAGGTTTTGGTACTCGTTGTCTTTAAGTAATGGTTATTTTATTAAAGTCGGTAGCAAAAACTGTAACTACTGTTTTCACTAATATTTCTCATATCTTGCTCACTAAGGGTGAGGCCTTAAGACAAAGTTTCATTACACTTCCCTAAAAGACAGAGAAAAGAATGTCTCATAAGATACAAAGAAATAATATCTCCTTCATCTTACACAGAAAACAGTATGTTTATACATATCTTGAATTGTATTCCCATCGTTGATTGTTGAAATAAATCAGGCCATTATATGTACCGAATAATTTTGTAAGGTGTGCTAAGAATGTTGGCTATGTTGTGTAATCTGACTGATGTGTTCTATTGAATCTTGGTGCATGAGTAATTAAACAGACTAAATGAGTAACAGGGAAAGATACTTTCCAAAAAACCATACCATACAACTTTGTGAAAACATCAGGAGAGGTACAGGCTAATGCTTGGTCAGAGAAATGCAATTTGATAAATAAAATATATAACATAATATAGAAATACCCACTATAGAGACTGCACAGAATTGGCGAATCACAAATATATACACTTTTTCAATACCTTCTTCCTAAAATTCCAGATGCTGACATTTATCATGCAAGAGGCCACAAGATTTCCATTCGAGTTCTTCTGTTGGGCACTTCCATTAAAGCTGCAAAACTGCTTTATGAATTGAACGATTTCTGCTGTCACACTCACACCTTAATCAATCCACCCTGCAATAGACAGTAAAAATAACATGGATGTCTCCCTTACTAAATTTATCTATTTACAGTTTCTCAAATCTGTATGAAATCATACTCACCTAACCGAACAAAAATGTCCAAATGGAGAAGACAGTAATCGACAGAATGCATGGGCGGCAAGGCTCCCTTTCATTTTCTCTCTTCACCTAGGATTAAGAGTAGAGGTGGATATCTTGGGGAAGTGAACGATATTCCCAGTGTCTTCTACTCAGATTCTTTAGTCTCCTCATTGTGGGTCTATTTTCCAACCCTTGTAATAGCTACACCACCAACTGTCATCTACAACAAAATTTATAATTAATTATGGTTATTTACATAATACTGACAATTTTGAAGTATTTGCTAATGTTTATACCTCTTCTTTATTGTCATATTCCATGAACATGTTTCGTGGGCACTTCAGGAGATGTGGAGGGTCATCGATGGTGAACATTTTTTCACCCGCAAATCTGAAATAAAGATAGGATATCTTTGCCAAAGTGTTGGAGGAGTAGAAAGGACTATCTTCAAAGGGATTACTCATCACGCCAGCTTCCCTAATATAAGGGTACTCCCGTGGAAAATTATCTTATAGTGAATGACTGTCTCTCGCATGGAAGAAAATAATGCCCTAATAGTACTTAAGTCCCCACCCTTTGCACTTGCATTTACCCCGTCATAACACCATTTACAGCACATATATAGCATGACACTAATGAAAAAAATCCACAGATACTCCAAGAACATAAGAATATTATACGCTAAGTACGATATGTCACATAAAAACAGATTGTTTCATTAATTTTGAAAGTGAATTGGAAGAACAGGGATATACAGCGGAACCGCCGGTCTCACCTACTGGCTTTCAGTGCATTAATGGCCAACTTATACTACAAGATTCTTTCACTTTGTACTTACAGACGTTCATTCCGAGGAAATTAATGCAATTTGATAGGGCTATCAGGAGTTTTCCGCGCGCCGTATCCAAAAGCATGACAACGTTGAGACGAAGACATGTTTAGATTCAAACGATTACAAACGGTTTGCTGTTGTCTGCTAGTCGTTGCCGATTGGCTGTTATCCTGACGTCACGCGATTGCCACGCCACGGTGGCCGGGGTAGCGGCGCAACCCCGCTTCGCCGCGAATTTCTCCCCCCCTCACCTACAAGTCTACTCGCCGTGAGGCAACGTTGAACAAGTTGAACAACGCTGGGAACCAAATGCTGGGAACCGCTGGGAACGGCAACATCGCCACGCGATTATCCATTTCCTATATCAGCTTGACGGATATTTATGTGAGATTGTAGTATATTTGTCAAAAGGCAAAATGGGAGGATCAGGATTTATGGAAAAATCCTTGAAGAGGAAGTTAAAAAGCCGAAATCGGAAGTTGAAACTTACGACAAAGATTGAATCAAGAATGATCGGTAAATGGCTCTTGTGATCCTTGGAGCACCAATTGCATGTGCCATGTGGTGTTTTGGTTAGGGTTGTTCATATGATTTCTATTTTCCAGAATCGAATAAAAATGAGTCTGCTGAAGGTCGTGATCCTGTCCAGGCGATGGATGCAAAGGCTCCTATTCAAAAGGGTGAGTTAAAATAGCATTGTTTTCCTCATCGTCATCATTTGGTAAGCTGTTATCATTGCTAGAAATTCATGGGCCTTACGTATGATGTATTTCTTGGGGTATTGGTTTTCATTCTCTCCGACAAATCTTGTAATGATAGAAATCAGTGGCGAAAGGGTACTCTGCGCGCCTTTTGCTCCCTGTGAAAGATTCCTAACGCTTCTTGAAGGATTTGCATAAAATCACAGTTGAATGGATGTCGTTAGGTAAACAAACTAGACGTGGAAGTAATTAATACAAAAAATATTCATTATTTAGTAATGATTAAGTTCATTACTTATTAATATGTATAAATTAACATTTTTGTAATTCACCTAGTCATTGTTTTGGATATTTGAAGCATTGTCAAGTTAATCATCCACCCTGGACTTTGACAAAACGCCCACCTTGTAACCATAAGTTGACATTCCAATGACTGTCAGTCCTGTTTTTTAGTTCCCATGCATTTCATGGCTTCCCTCCCTACCCAGGCCAATAAATTATCGTTTTTCTATTGAAAATCCAGCCAATCAGTAGAGGCTGTATATGCTAAATGGATAAAGTGGGGTGAGGTACTGCAAGGACCCCTATGACACAAATTTGACTTGTTTACATCGGTTGGTTGTTCCTACATCTTTTAAGTTTTCATTTATGTATAGAGAAGACTAGATTTCATAGCTGCCTCCCTTAGCTAACTGCCTTAACATTTTGATTAATATCTACTGTTGACACTGGCCCTTGGAATGGTATCTCTATTTGCATTTATGAATATATAACGTAAACTCTTCTCTTGGCACTACTAGACTTCATTTCTGCCTTTGTTAAATCTGTTTGACTTCATTGCATATTATACATGGCTACATAGATGTCTAGGAAATTGAAAATGGGACGTTGTTGTGAACCCTGATCCACCTTCGATTGGTCTTCTTGTAAGTAATTTCCAAATTTCCTGAGTTGAGGTCCGCCAGTATATAATGTCATTGTCATAACTTTATTTACCATAGTGAAGTAGTTCCTTGGATAGTTCATTGTTACCTTAGTTTTTTGTTGGTGTGGCGTTATGAGGATAGTGCATTAGCTAATTTCTCTATGAGTAGTGCAAAGTGTGTAACGTGTAACTGTAGCCACCTTGTTACAGGTCAGGGAAAAGTCTGGCATTTTGTCATTGTGTCTAGGAAATATTTTGTCATGACGAGCAAATCAATGTATGTAACCACTTCATTGTTAGGTGGCAAAGAAATGGCTTGGGTCTTTTTGGTGGTAAGTTGCAGTTAATTTGCTTATAGTATATATGTATGTAGATTGACTCCATACAAAACCATTTTAAACTGTCTGCCTGGAAAATTAAGGTTCTGATTGGGTAGCCGTTTTATAAGTTCTGCAGAAATGTTATGATCTAAAGCATTGTTCAAACAAGGTCGGGGAAAATATTGATTCTTATCAGGGAGAAGTCTGGGTATTTTTATGTGGAATTCTTGTAACAGCCATGTGTTGACATTTAGTTTTTAATGCACAAATTTATTTAATTATCTCATGAAAAAATCCAGTAAAGAGATTGACTTCTGCCCAGTGGATTGTGAAGGAAGAGGATGCCAGTAAAGGTGAAGCTAATGATGGAGAAAGCACAGAAGTTGCCATAGAAGACCCAATTCCCAATGGACAGTCCAGTGATGATAACATGGAGAGTGAAGATACCAAATGTAAGTCATATTGATTAAGCTCTAAGTAATGTAAGGATGATTCGGTTACCCTTTATTGGTGGTTCCAATCCAGCTCAGTTCCTGGCATCTGTTTTCTATCCAGGTTCTCGGTTCGAGTTCCAAATTGTTTCAATTTCATTGCTAATTTTTTAAAAACTATTAATGATATTTATTAGGGTATAATGAAAACTGTAAAAAGAATAAGGCCAAGTTAGCTGCAAGTAACTGAATCTATAATGTGACTCTAGTTGAGGTGTTCATGAAATCTTCTCGGGAAATCAGTTATAATGGTAATCTGGTTGAGGTATTTAATTTAAATTATGCTCAATGAAAGTTGTTAAATTGGTTTTTGGTACTACAGTAGACTCTCGTTATTACGGACAACCTTATTACGAAGCAAATCGTTGGCCCTGACAAAACAGAAAAAACTGTTTTACTGAAAATACCTTATTCTTATGTTTTTAAAGTTGCTGAATCCAAATATGATGGTTTTAAAGTTGTATCACCCAACATTTATTCACATTTTACAGTTAAATTTATGAAAAAAGCAATATTTTTTTAATTTAACAGCTTTTTTATAGTTATAATAAAATTGAAAAAGTAGGTCTAATGAACGAAGATAATGGGGATTGCTGTTGGTACTTCACCGAGAAGTTCAGCAAGCAATTCATCGAAGAAAAAGCTACACAAGAAGCTTCAAGGAAAAAAGGGAGAGAAAATGTAGACCAATTCCAGTTGACAAGTGAACCCTGTAATATCACGCTGTAGTAAATACAAACAATTTTATGATGTAACACAGTGTTTCATTGATTTCCCTGTATTCCGTATAGGGGTATTAGACTAAAGATTAAAATACATATTGCTTGGAAACTATGGGTGATACAAAAAAACTTAAGGCCAGGTTTGGATTCCGCACATAAAAATCTATAAAGATCAGGTATTAAAATAAAAAAAGTTTAAAAACGAAATTTTTTGTTGGCCTGTGCTATCCATTCTATGGTAAAAGAAACGTTATTACAAAATTACGAATCTTAGTCCCGTTCTGGCCGACTGCAAAAAGAACTTAATTACAAAGTTCCACGAATAAGGAACAGCATTTAGGTGAATATACACTACGCTACGTTATAATCATTGCACTACATTTAAGTTCTCGTGTACTGTATGCAAGAGCATCAATTACCATATTTCTCCGAATATAGCCCCCTCCCCCCCCTAATTTTGAGGCTTGAGTTTCGGGAAAAAAATTTAAAAAATGGGTTTGAATATAGTCCCCCCTTTACTTTTACCATGGACAATTTTGGAAAAAAGGGGGGACTATATTCTGACAAATACGGTATGGTTCTTTCTTCAGTAAGAGATACTTAATCATGGTGACCCACTCATTACCGCTCGTAAATTGATTGGATGTGAAGTAAGTCCTCTTATGAATATATGATTTATGAACTTGCAGAGATACGAAAATTGGAAAAGTTCAAGTGTCCCCAAAATCTCAAATTTGACGCCTTTCAAGTTGGCCCATGCGATGCGGTGTGGCGTAATGGAACTCTTTGGTCAAAATCTGAACATACTATCACTTAATCTGAGATGAACTCAGGAACTGTTCAGTGTTTCGCCCGTTCTTCCTTCTTGCGGACAGCGATTTTTTTCGGCTTCGGCTTTGCCGCATGTGAGTGTTCAAAGTGAGTTCACTCACAATTGTAATGCAGTGTTGCATTCTGCAGAATAACCACACTTATCGATGCCATGCATAGCTTCATGAACTAAAGATTTCTAAAAGAAAAATTCATACGAACTTCCGTTTTTCAGTCCCGTGAACTTCATAATAATGAGAGTCTATTGTAATTCATTTTGACTATGGCACCTGTTCTGGTTCTAAGATCAAGAAATCAGGAACCATCCCATGTCTCCATTAATGAATTTACATTTTGTGTCTTGGTGTAGATTGATTCTGATTCCCAGATTATTGATGAATTTTCAGTACCTGGTTCGTCTGTTGGTTTAAGTGTCCTGAGTCAGTCTTCATTCTCTGCTCTGAAGGAGAAGGTGTGTGAAAACACCCTGAAAGCCATTGATGATATGGGCTTCACGACGATGACTGAAATTCAGGCGCAGTCGATACCCCCTCTTCTGGAAGGACGTGACCTTGTTGGTCAAGCAAAGACTGGGTCTGGAAAGACCTTAGCATTTTTAATTCCTGCTGTGGAACTTATTTACAAGCTAAGGTTTATGCCGAGAAATGGTAAGAAATATGCCATTTTCTTTTCTCCTTGCCTTTTATTCCAAATTGGTAATATTGGCTGATGCTTGTTGTTGATTTAACATATTCTTATGTCTATTGAATTGCTCCTGACAACTATGTGTGATTTGCTGCTATTTTGGTCGGAATTTTCTAATCCCCTTTGAAATGGGGACTTCAATTTATTTAGGTACTGGATGTATTGTAATATCACCCACTAGGGAGTTGTCCATGCAGACATATGGTGTTCTCAAGGAACTGATGAAGTATCACCACCACACGTATGGTTTACTGATGGGTGGAGCGAACCGGAAAGCTGAAGCCGACAAGTTGGCCAAAGGTTTGTGAATTTTTCATCTGCCATTTGTATTTAATAATCCAAGTTGTCCTCGTGAAGGCAGTGTTAATTTTTTTGATGACATTTGTGAGGCATTGTGGTAAATATGCAGTTAACTTTGAGTTAACCTCACTAATTGATGTAGACTGAGGCTCGAATAATAAAAATAATGAATGCGGAAATGATACTGTTTGCAGTTTATTTCATTTTGTGGACATTATTTCAAACAACTTCTGACGAAGGGTTTGAAAAGGGACAGAAATTGAAAAAATTAAACATTTCCCCTAGTTAATTGTATACTATTGAAAGAGCATTGGATTTCTAATATTTATTGTACAGTGGAACTTGGTTAGTACGTTTCTGAAGGGACCACGAAAAATGAACGTACTAACCAGGAAAACGTACTAACGAGGAAAGTAAATAATAGCAGTCGGGGTTATTGCAATCAGTGAAAAAGTCGTCATAATTACAATTACTATCGGTAGTTCTCATAGGATCGCCTTCCTGAACTCTTTTCACATTTAAAATCAAGAAAATGAGCGCTACATTGAAAAACAATACCATGTGAATAAAAATCGCAATTTTTCATAGATTTCCGGAGACGATTCCATGATTACAGCGTCTATCTCCCGTGATTTATCCTATATACATTTACAGAACGAGGACGAGTGAAGCTCAGACAAGTCATTTTTCTTTCTCACAGCGTACTCGGAGAATATAACAACAACCCGGAGTAAGTCAACTGGTTTTTTAAACATCATAAAAATTGGGCAAAATTATATTGACTTTCAAATTACGGCAACAGCCGTAGACATTCGCTTCTGGAATGATACCATTTCGATTGTAAAATCGATCGATATATCGACTGATGACACGCAAGATTATAAGATTACGACGTAATTTCAAGAAAATTTTATATTAGACAGTTGAAATTTACTTTCAAAATTTGTCTAATGTCGTCTGCTTTCGTTCCGAGATCAAGTATTTTTAAGCTAAGCTTCGCGTGGAGATCCAGAGCATCGTCTGCTCCCGCAACAGTAGTCAAGTAAATACGCACGACGTCGAGTTTATGGAGCAGTACTGCTTTAGATAATGTGGGAATTGTCTAATACCGTTAAGACTCATTTCTTCATCATGATAACTCGTGCAATAGCAACAATTGCCCACTCACGAACTTTGTGCGCAGCAGTGGGCACTCCCAAGCGCTCCAAAGGCAACAGAAGGTGAGGAGCTCGGGGTGGGGAAAATTGGGGCTTCTTATTGGCTGTAGTTTTTCGTAGTCAGACATTCCTGAAAAATGGGCGCATTTTATTTTTCATCACGTCACAAGAATTCAGAAATGCATTTGGATAAATTACGGTAGAAGGAAGAGATGTGGAATGAATGGAAGAATGTTAATGGCTAATAATAATAAATTAAATCATGAATTCAGACGTTTGCGACCCTTAAGAAGACACTAGAGAACGAATTGCGGGTTGCGTCACGGCAAGCAATTGAGCGTACTAACCAGGAAAGCGCAATTTTTTCAAACGTACTAACCAAATTCTTTTACCTGTATTTTGTTCGGATGGTACCGGGACCGAGGGAAATCGCCGTACTAAGGAGGAAAACGTACTAAGGAGGAACGTACTAACCAAGTTCCACTGTATTTGAAAAGCACTTGGGCATTTTACAAGCAACCTATGATTAATCGGACCAACCATTTTTGAAGATAGTCCCAATCTCTTCTCATTTCTTTGTTGAAATTCATTTCTAGGTGTAAACATCATTGTTGCTACTCCTGGCCGTCTTCTGGATCACCTGCAGAACACTCCAGAGTTCCTGTACAAGAATCTTCAGTGCTTAGTTATTGATGAGGCTGATCGTATTTTGGACATAGGATTCGAAGAAGAATTGAAGCAAATAGTCAATTTGTTGCCTAGTAAGTTGAGTGAATACTAATGGTGGGAGGGGTGTAAATACATTAGTCCTAAGTCTAATGTATTTTGAAGACTATGCAATGCAGTACTGGTGGCCATTAGAAAAATTAGTACACTCATGCCTGGTTTTGTTCAAGAGATGCATTCATTAGGGTCTTTACACTGATCAAATTTGCATGAGATCGCATTTTAAAGAGAGATGAGGGTGCATAATCAGTAGCATAAATTTGGGCATTGAATTTCCATAAATTGTATGTATCCCTTTAAAATATCCCTTAAAAATTGTATTTATCCCTTTGGATATGCTTATTTCCTTAAGCATTATTGTTGCGAATATCATCTGAGGCAGTACATAAAGTTGTTTTCTCTCAAAGAAAACTGTAGTTTGTGATAGTTAAATTCGGTCCACTTGTTTGGGTTGCTTTACAAGTGGGGAAAAATGCATGATGCATTATTATTATTATTATAGTATTCTACCGATTAAGGTAGGTTTCCATGGAGTACTAAAGAGGTGATCTGGGAGCCTCCCTTTCCTTCCAGCACTGCCTTCTTTAATTCACTGTAAGGCCTAATCTCTTTCAATCTATCTAAAAATCCTATTCTTTTCCTTCCCCTCCCTCGTTTCCCCAACATGATGCAATGATGCATGTCATGCATTATTTTTTGCGTTAGTAATTCATTATCGAAGGCTGATAAATGTATTTTCACCATTAGCAAAGAACAAAAACAGCAAAAAAAATGCATCTAATTTTATTAATTATGAAATATGATAGTATTGTATGTAAGTCTACTTATTGTAACACAAAAAGTTATACTTGCATTTTAATGTTTTGGTTGATTATTAAGGAGCTTTAAACGTAAAGAGTTCTTGGATATTCCATTTTTTGAAACATTTTTTAAACTGCTGCTTGATCTATTTGTGACAAAAAATCAACCTTAACGTTAAATGTTGATGGCAAATTTGTTTGGTGAATATGTTTTGGCATCTTCAAGTGCAAGGATATGCATGTCAGCAGCACAGATTCCTATTTTTTTAAATGCTTTCTGATGGTTACTAAACTGAAGCAATGGCCAAATACCATCGTTAGGTGTTCTAATAGTTCTGGGTCGGATATAGATGACTGTCTCTGAATTGCCAAATTTTAAATGGAGCCAATTGTCAGCCTAAACATCATCCAATGATTTGGTCTTAGGATTTTTCTCCTTTATGGAAAAATCTTCCAAAATCGTTGGCACATTAAATTTTGGTTTTGCTAGTAGTGGGCCCTGGTCGCTTTCATGGTGGCGAGGGTTTTTCCCTATCCCACCCTTGTATTACTATCCTTAGCCTGGAGGCATCGTTGGGCTCCTATTGCGGCGGCGCTTTCATCCTTTTTCCTTCCCTTTCACTCCCCTCCCGGGCGCGTGGGTGCATCAGTTGAATTACTGGGTCCTGGCACCAGCGCGTTGTAACCCTCAGAGGGACCCCTTGGGTCCTGATTCTCTGTCTCCTAAAACACAACTAGAGAAATATCTTTTGGTTAATATTCCTTTTAGTATAATCTGCCATTTCTCTAGGCATAGTAAATTCAGTTTTTACCAGTTGTACCTCTTGTCGCCTACATGATGTCGTTGAGATTCTTCCATCCTAATTCCTACCCAGGAGGCATCATAGGGACTCCGTCTTGGCCGTGCTTCCTCTCCCCTTTTTCTTCCAATGTCCTCACTTCCTCTCGGGGCACATGAATGTTTTAGTCTGTGACTTGTTTCCCCACACCAAAGAGGGGTATTCATTTAATGTGTACGAGAGTGGTTTTAAAGCATCCAATTCTGGTCTTTTTTAAGATTTTGCTCACGGCTGTGGAGAGTCATAAAGCTTTGTTTGGTTTTTCCTTTGTGGCTTTGCAATACTACGCTTTATCAAATCTTTTTTCTATACGTATTGAATTCATCTATGATACAGTGGAACCTCGTTAAAGCGAGTACGGGCTATAGCGACACCCCCGCTATTACGAGAGATAGCCGATGCACCGTCAATTGACCCTATAATAAGCGTGTTAAAAAATTCGTTTTACGAGACCCTTTCGGTGTTGGCTCTCGCCATAGCGAGGGTTTTACCGCCGGAAGACTTTCATCAAGACTCCTTAACCTCTGTAATTGCTAGCGATCTGTTAGAAATGAAGTTAATGGAGTGCTCAGTCTCAAATTTATGTGATAAACTGTCGTTCGATAAATATAATGATGACGAAACAATGCTTTGCATGATTTTCATTCAGTGCGGCGCTTATAAATTGTTTGAATAGTTAGTCGTTATTTGAGTAAGGAAATTTAGTGATGCAAAAAAACATCGCCTTTCGTCTGGATTTATGCTTACGTTTATCGGATAGATGTTTATCTGTCGCCGCACCACTCCTGTTCCTGTATATCTGTTCGCAACAGGTATATTGGCTATTATTTGCTCCACCTCCGGTTAAGCGACAATTCGCTATAGCGAGTGTTTATTAGTGCACCGTGGGGTGTCGTTATATCGAGGTTTCACTGTATCTGCCTTACTGAAAATTTCAACTGTGAAGCCCACTTTTCATTTCTTTCTATTGCTAAATATTTCTTCTACATTCCGAATTTCATGTTCTTTTGTCCTAGACATTTCAGAGATACATGTGTATGTCTTGGCAGTAGTAATTTTATGCACCTCAAAACTAGCATATAGATATTTTTCTTGGGTATAATTTCAGTCTTCATGGTTGCCCAAATCGCCGGCTTTTGGCTGAATTTTGTATCGTTGGCTGAATGCACTTTTTCAATGCATTTGTCATACCCAAAACTGTTTAAAGCATCAAATATTGGCTATCAAAAATTTTTGCATGCATATCATTCCTTATTTATCAATTTCCTATGGTTCATTTGCCTTTTTTTTTCTTTTGGAAGAACGAAGACAAACTATGCTCTTCAGTGCAACATCAACCCAGAAGACTCAGGCCCTGACTTCACTGGCTCTGAAGAAAGAACCTGTGTTTGTTGGTGTTGATGATCATGGGAAGGAAGCCACTGTTGAAGGCCTGGAGCAAGGTAGTCAAATGTTCCCTTCTCATATTCACAGAGTTCCATTTCTCAGAACCTATTAAATAGTCAGTTTTATTTCAATTCTCTCATTTACGCGTAAGTTAAAATTTATCATAGTGAGCTCTCTGCATGGTAATCCTTTTAACTATTATCGATTTGTATGTTTATTTCTAGGATTCATAACCTGATTTCTTTATACCATTACCAAATTTCTCCCCATATTTTGCCCAAAATCTCTGGAAGATATTTAATTGGGGAAATAATTCAAGCATAATGGAATTGACTAATTAGACAACCTAAACATAAGTGTCGAGGTAAAAATTACAGAGTGGTGCTTGTAATGATATTGTTCACTTCATCCGAAATAGCAATTCATTATGATTTAGCAGGAGATGGATGAAACAAATTATTTAAAAAAAAAAGTTTTTGGCTGGCTTTGCACTAGAAAATTTTTCCAAAAATCAGGTCTCAAACGTCAAGGGAGTATATTGTGAGAGATTGAATTATTGGACGTTGGGAAGATAACTATTGTCAGCAGCATTCCTTGAATAAAAATATTGAGAACTAGAATGAAATAACTAGGTATGTTATGTTATGATTGCTAATCCATCATAGTAATATTGCCTTTGAAAACAATGTAAAGGTCAGGAACCCAATACACTATACACCCATGTCTCGTATAGCGCAAGGGATGCGTTTCTTGGGGTCTTTGCGCTATACGAATTTGCGTTATACGAGAGCGTTTTAACATAGGGAAGATAAGGATGCGTTCCTGGTAGCATAGGTCTTGGGTATTGAATTTCCTCTAAAACATCTATATTCCCATAAAAAGCCTTAGAAAACATTATTTCTATAAATATTTATAGTTTAAAACATCTTTAAAGATAGTATTCACGCATTCAAAGACTTTTATTCACGTTAAAAAAAATTCTTACGTGCTTTCGAAATTCCGTCCTGTCGTGCGGGTGGGCTAACATCTGCTATCTCAGGGGATCGTAATGCGTTGCCGGCAGTTGATGTTTTTTCAAACTAGTCTAAAAACAACTATTGTGTCACCCAGGCCCTTTTGTCGCTCATCGAAATGACAGGAAAATGCTACTTTAAATGCCATTTCATAGCTAGCGGAGTTTATGAATGATAAATCATTTTAATTTGAAGTCCTCCGAGTCATTAGCAGCTACGTGAAACAGTCTTTAAATGCCTTGAAACCTGACCCAGGTTTTCCTTCCCTGAAAATGAATGAACGAGAATGCATTCTTTTCCAAAAGAATATCGTCTCATCAACACTAAAAACTAGTTGAGGGGGAAAGGAGCCACTTTCAATAACAGCTTGGAGTTCATCAGAAAATGTTGTGGTGGCTGCGCTATCAACACTTGCAGATTCACCTGATATCGCTGCACTGAAAATACCTGCTTGCCGTTTAAATTCTGGAACCAACCGGAGCTTTCACTTAATGTCTCGGAGCGATTACCACTCTCGTCTTTTTGTACTGATTCACCATGAACTTTCCGTATGTGTAGACCGCTTGGTTGAAGTTGGTGCGGCTGAGGTCACTGATATTTTAGTTTCGTCTTTATTCAGAATAAGGCATCGTGAGTTTAAACTTCCGCGCAATATCGCTTTGACTCTCTCCATTTTCAAAGCAATTGACCTCTCTCAAGTCCTCTTCTAGGTTAATGGTTTTTCTTGATAAATTCTTGATTTTTCTACACGCATTCCTATTTTTTGCCATATTCTCTTGGTTTTTACCCTGTATGGCTCTATCTAAATCACCTTCTTCTGCTGAACTGTATTCCTGAGACGCAGAAGGGCTATGACTGCGGGGAGGGAACGAAGCCATTGTGTTTAAGACTCTATAGCGGACCCTTATAGTGTTGATGCTATTCATGCGCAACTCGGTCACCACTCCATTTCTCCCCCGTGAATACCGATGACCTTGAAGGCTTTAGCGTAGACCCACTACCTGGAAGTCAATCGCCCGGTAACCTACGACGGCAAAAATACGTCTCAAACCGTATCGTTGAAAAAAAAAACTCATTTCCACTAGCCCCACGCTTAATTAACGATCTAAATTATTTATTATCATTCTGTTAAGGAGACGAGATAAATCTTCGGTAGGCCGGCTATCTAGACCCAATGACGAGTAATACTTTTGGCAATTGCGCAGCAATGAATTTCGATTAATATATAAACAAAAAAGAAGATTTGAGGCAAGAAATAATATTAATATGCGTAAATTGATAGAAATTTCGTGTGTACTTAGCGCAAGTTCACGTTTTATCACGAGAGCGTTTAAGATTTTTGATTAGGCTACACTGTGTTGCAATGTTTCCCCGAGGAACGAATTTGCGCTATATCGAAATTGCGCTAATCGAAATTGCACTATACGAGACATGGGTGTAGTGAATTGAGCATCAGGAACCCGTTAGTCATGGGGAAATTGTGCGAGTGCCCTCTTCTAGATTCTATCCTCCCCCAGTCTCTCCCTCCCTTTGCCGGTGGAATATTGGTGCAGATTCTCAGGCTCCTTCACAAAGCGCCCAAAAAGAAATGAATGGAGGGGGTGGGAATGTGCTCGAGTCTGCATCAGTAGGAAAGTGGGCATGCAGAGGAACAGGAGAGACGAGGAAAAGGGTCAGTTGTGTTGAATTGAATGCACATCCTGATAACTAGCAAAATTAAAGTGCTGTTGAATCTCAATGGGAGTTTTTATGTCCGCAAAATCCCATCCAGAAACCAAATATCCTATCATTTTACAGGTTTTTTTGTTATCAATGATTTTTACCATGTGACTGTCCTTTTCAGGTTATGTGGTATGCCCTTCAGGCAAGCGGTTCCTCCTCCTCTTCACATTCCTGAAGAAGAACCAGAAGAAGAAAGTGATGGTGTTCTTCAGCTCTTGTATGTCTGTGAAATACCACCATGAGCTCTTGAATTATATAGATCTACCAGTCTTGAGTATTCATGTGAGTATAATTAAACTGCTCTCAAAATATCTTCTAAGGTTGCCGTTGTAAATAATGGGTATTTCTTCACCAAGTTGAATAATATAATTTGATGGGGCATTTTAGATTTCCGTGGTGAATAGATTAGAAAACTAGCTCAGATTTTGTTCCTTGTGATACTTGGCACTTGGGCAGATGTGTTGGAAAACGACATGTTTTTCATCATCGTGTTGTGTGTGCTATGTCAGAAAAGGGTAGTTTTCATTTTTTTCTTGCCTCTATCAAAATTTCATAATGCACTGAGTGTTTATTTGTCACCGTTTGATTTTAAATTGATGATTTATATTTATTATAATTAATTAAAAACTAAATTACATTCTTACGAAAAACTTTTCGCTATTGCGAGCATCATTGGGGAAAGGACGCTGATGAAGCAGTGCCCCCTGCCACTATGTGGTGTAGTGAATGCCTGAGGAGGATAAGTACAAATGTGGTGATTCACAAAAACCGGCTGACTTTATGTATCACATACTCAGCACTTCCATTTTATTTTGAATTCCTTTGTTTGGGACAAAGTCACTCAAAATTTTTTTAGTGGTGAACACTTTCAAGGTTGTATGCTTGGACATTATTTGCTTTGGTTTTACCTTTTAAATATATGTTTTGCAGGGGAAGCAGAAGCAAACCAAGAGAACAGCAACATTTTTTCAATTTTGCAATGCTGAGACGGGAATTTTACTCTGCACGGATGTAGCAGCTCGTGGATTGGACATTCCTGATGTTGATTGGATTGTGCAGTATGACCCTCCTGACGACCCAAAGGCTAGTGGATATTTTCTTATTTTCAGTTCCATAATTTCTCTAAAATTCTATGTTTTTGTATATTTTTCTGCTGTGGAGAAATATAATCTCCACATTGAAGAAAGCATTTTTATAATTTTGTTCTTATTATGTGCTAGAATCATGCCAAGAATAAGTGTTTTGACTTAGAAAACAGTTGTGTCACTAACATTTCATCACATTAGTGGGAAGGCCCAACACTGACAACAAGCATTGTGAAAAGGAAATTTTTAGCGTTCATGAATACTATTTTTCATACATTATTTTACATAAATACAATATCCTTTAAGATATACACACATGCCTTGAATAGTGCAATTTCGATTAGTCCAATTTTGATATAGCATAAATTCATTCCTCTGGGAAACACCGCAACACCGGGTAGCCTAATCAAATAACTTAAACGCTCTATTGATAAAATGTGAACTTGTGCGAAGTACACATGAAATTGCTATCATTTTACACACATTAATAGTATTGCTTGCCTCGAATCTCTTCTTTGTTTATGTATTAAATTTAAATCAATTGCTGTGCATTAACCTAAAGCATTGCTCATCATGCGGTCCAGATAGCCGGCCAACAGAAGTAATTTATCTCATATGAAATTAGTTAATTTAGATCATTAATTTAGCGTGGAGCTAGGGGGAATGAGGTTTTTTGAAAGCAATATGGTTTGAGACTTAATATTTGCCGTCATAGGTTATTTGGTCAAATTGACTTTCAGGTTGAGGGTCTATGCTAAATCCTTCAAGGTCATCAGTATTCACGAGGGAGAAATGGAGCAGTGGCCGAGTTGCGTATGAATAGCGCCAATATGTAAAAGGGTCCGCTCAAGAGTCTCAAACACAATGGCTTCCTTCCCTCCCAGCAGTCGTAGGCCCTCTGCATCTCAGGAATACAGTGCAGCAGTTGCTCAGGAGTAGAAAGTGATTTCGATAGAGCAATACGGAGTAAAAACCAAGAAGACAACGGCAAAAAATAGGAATGCAGGTAGAAAAATCAAGAAGTTATCAAGATGAGGCATAAACTTAGAAGAGGAATTGAAAGTGATCAATCAATTGCTTTGAAAATGGAGAGCGTAAAAGCGATATTGCATGCTTATAAGTTTAAACTCACGATGCCTTATTCTGAATAAAGACGAAGTTAAAACATCAGTGACCTCAGCCGCACCAACTTCAACCAAGCGGTCAAGACATACGGGAAGTTCATTGTGAGTCTGTACAAAAAGGCGACGGTGGCAATCGCTCCGAGACATTAAGTGAAAGCTCCGGGTGGAATTCCAGAATTTTAAATGGCAAGCAGGTATTTTCAGTGCGGCAATATCAGGTGAATCTGCAAGTGTTGATAGCGCAGTCACCGCAACATTTTCCGATGAACTCCAAGCTGTGATTGAAAATGGCTCCTTTCCCCTAAGTCTAGTTTTTAGAGTTTACAAGATGATATTGTTTTGAAAAAGAATTCAACCTCGTTCATTCATTTTCATGGAAGGAAAACTTGGGTCAGGTTTCAAGGCATTTAAAGACTGTTTCACATAGCTGCTAATGCCTCGGAGGACTTCAAATTAAAATTATTTATCATTCATAAACTCCACAAGCAATCAAATGGTATTCAAAGTAGCATTTGCCTGTCATTTTGTCAAGCGACAAAAGGGCCCGGGTGACACACTAATTGTTTTTAGGATGTTTTTGATATTGGTCAACTGCTGGCAATGCATTATGAGCCCCTGAGATAGCAGATGTTAGTCCGCCCACACAACAGGAGGGAATTTCAAAAGCACTTACGAATTTTTTTTTTGTGAATAAAAGTCTTTTGAATGCATGCAAACTATGTTTAAAGATATCTTAAACTTATGAAGTTTATATGAATAAGGTTTTCTAAGGCTATTAACATGATGGAATATATATGGTTTAGAGGAAATTCGATACCCAACATCTATGCTACCAGGAACGCATCCCTATCTACCCAATGTTAAAACGCTCTCATATAACGCAAATGTATAGTGCAAAGACCCAAAGGAACGCATCCCTTGAACTAAGCAAGGCATGGGTGTATGTTAATTGGTTTGTGGGATTCTCATGCTTCGCATAATAAACCTGCAATTTTTCATAAGAATTGGCTGATAAATAAGACATATATAATTTGAATAATTGAGCCACAGGTGCCTTAGCAGACCCCTTTCATTGAAAAAAATGCAGTTTCGCCCAAACTTTGAATGGTCATGAAAAAAAAACAGTAGAGACAGCTCAAAATAATGTTTTAGGCTTTTTTAAGCATAACCTGCACTCATAAATGTGTCTACATGAAATGTCACTTAATGGAAAGAATTTTTACTTCAGGCAGAAATCCATTATAGCAGTGTAAATTCTGAGATGTCATGCAAACATTTTTTAGCAAGGTGGTGTGCGTTCCCTTAGAGCAGGGGTGTCCAATTTACCAGGCCACGAGGGCCACATTCCAAGTTCTGAATCGCCCCTTGAGCCGGATAGCAAATTTGCCAATGACTGAAGTGTTCGATATCAACTTTCGAGCAAGCTCTAGGAGTGCACCTTGCTCCTATGTCGAAGAATTACTGCATATTTACATAATTCAATCATAAGACCACTTTCAGACAAAACGATTTTCCACCAGCCACCATTTACGGCCGGCACACGGCGTTGCAGACAGTTGTCTCCGGTCGTCTTGTCTGAAAGCCTGCCTTTGTCTTGCCTGAATTTCAAGTGAATGACTGCCGAATAAAAGCTGTTTCGTCTAAAATCCGACTCAATATAGCATTGTCTGTATTTCATGCGGTAGATGGTGCATCGCCCGGCCAAATGGGTGCAGTGCCATCAACGGCACGATTCGAATCGTTCGAAGACATCCATAAAGAGCGATGGTAAGTTGAAAGAATGGCGCCATGGACTGCAGCAGACATAAAGTCAGCTCGTTTGAAAGCGCCCGCGGCTATGAAAATGTTGCAATGTTGGCGAGAGCGACAAACTGATGAAACCTTAAATGCGCAAGTTAGCGAGCAACTCTTAAAAAAAAAAAAAAAAAAAAAAAAATGGAAGCCATGCAATGGGAAAGTAATGCTTGGGTTTTTTAATCTCTTTTCACTTTTTGGCCTTCCTCGCCACCATACCAAGCTGGTTCCAAAGTACGGACTTTTTGCGACTGGTTCTCGATACCAGTTGCACAGCCGGTAGGAGCGAGAACCGGGCACTGGAAACAACCCATCTCTAATTTTAAGCAAGGAATAGGTCAACAAAATACGATGGTGACTTAGCTTTCTGGCGAAACTCTTTATCCTAGCAGCTGATGCTGCATTTTTTCTGAAAACAGGATATCAGATTACAATTTATGAGTTATACTATAAGTGTCTCTTGTCAGACTTTTTCTGTTTGGATTTAATAAAGTTAGGTTTCATTTGTATTAGTTTTATTAGCGTCATAGTTATTTAATTAGTTGGCCTCAATTATATTGAAAATATACTTACTTGAAAGGAACACTTCAAATATTAGACTATTTTTGGCCTCTGTGATTCATCTCACAACCAATCACTGCGCCAGTGAAAGTGGTTGTTTTAGGCATAATGTGCACATTGCTCTTGTAAATAGGTGTACTTGAAATGGCCAATGATGGATGTTTACATCAGACAGAAATACATAATAGCAGTGCAAATGCCAACTTGCAAAAAATGCAATGCAAACATTTTAGCGAGGTGGCGTGTCCCTTTAGGATATTTGAAAGAGATGTCAGTCAAATCAACAAGATGCCGCAAGTGTTTCCATAAATTAACCTATTAACAGCTAAAATATTGTTTGAAACCTTTGATGAATATCATAATTACATGCCAGAATCTTGCCTTTCCTGGGACATAGCAACCTTGTCAAACATTCCTATGTCGATTGATTTCTCGCATTCATTGTTTTTTCTTTTTTTCCTCTTGAAGAACAATAGGTTGAGGTTCCACTGTATTTCACCAAAATCCTGCATTTCCGGCTACAACCTAGTCAAACATTCCCACATTTATAGTTTTCCCATGTTTATAGTTTTATTTGTCCATCCCCACGAAAAATAATAGATTGAGGTTCCTCTGTAATTTTATTTGCTTATGAAAACCTTGTGTTCAGCTGGTATATTGATTTTTAGTAACTAAATCTTAGAATGAATGTAAACAAATACGGTAGAACGTCACTTATGACACTTTCAGCAGAGAGCCAAAAAAAGTTCCATGAGTGAGGAAGTTTCAGATATGAGGTGTTTCGGTATAGGAGCATGAAATCCTTTTCATTTAGGTCTGCTTTGTTTCCAGGTTGAGATTACTCATTTGTAGGCAAGAAAGTGAAGCCTAATAATCCTCAAAAGCAACATCGGCAATGATGTGTTACCTTAAGAGAAACATAACTTTGCATTCCTTAACAACGTTACCCACGGTTGAAAGTCTTGGTCGAATTGCTAGCATTTCTGGCACTAAGCTGCAGGGCTGTTTTACTGGAGAAATTCGGAATGTTGATACGAAATGTTCACAGAGAAGCCAATTTTCAAAAACAGTTGGCTCATTAACAGCAGTTTTCAGGAAATACAGTTCACCACCTAAGGGCAAACCAAAGATTAGAGATTGAAGAAATGAGGTACCTGAGGAAAGTCATCCAAATTAACCCTGTAATGAGGGAGCAAAATTTCACTAATGCATCACGAAAGCTTCACACCCTGTGGGCCCAGGTTCAAGTCCTGGCTGTGGCAGAAACTTTTCAGAGATGGCTGTATCCCTGCTTAAGAGTAGCGTGGAGGGAACTTCCAGTGCAACACACTGTCCGGCAGATTGAACGTTAAGCCTATCGTTACAACCTGGCTAATTCCAACACAGGGTTTCTATCCTCCCTCCCTAACCTAATGACGAAAATGACCCCAGCTGTTGGTTACCTCCCTCTAAAAACCATACCAGAGATAATACAGAGCACACGGCACCCGGGATATTCCATAATTAAGATTTTATCTTGTGTGTAGATCACTTTTTTAAGTGAGTCATTTAAATAACTCAGTGATCAAACATCAGTGATGAATGAGCCCAGAAAAATCTCTCCTTTTTATAATGTTGACGCATCAAAAAAGAATTTTCCCATGAAATTTTAGCTGTATTAGATTGAATCTACCGAGTATAGCCTCTCTGTCAGCATTCTTCCGCGAATTCAGCACCGGGACCTTTGACTCACAAGCTGCGTGATTTGTCTTTACAGAATGATTTACTTTCCCATTCCCGATTACAACAGTGGGCACTTTTTGTATTTCGATCTCTCGGTGCTAAGCAATTCCTGAGTCTAAAGGAACTGTTTTATCTTTCACGTCTTGAATTTGACTTTTAATGATTACGTTACGACTGACGATGGGAGTTATTCTCCGAAAGCATTTACAGTTACTCCCGTTCTGTTAAAACTAAATGCTTTCCACCTGGAAGAGCAAAGCTAATAGCTATTCAAGGTCCAACCATCTATCGCTGAGGTTTAAGTTGGGTCAGTTTTGATCAGTGCACCGCATAAGCAACTTACCCCTGGCTCCATTCGTCCTGCAGATTTGGGGTTACCCGAGGAATGAGACTACGCATCCTGTTTTAACATTGTGTTGAGTTGCCATTGACTTACGTCCATGCAACAAATACAATTATCTTTTTTGGATGACCAAAGAAGCCTCAATTTTGGTACTGGAGGTTTTTTTAATGGCTGATTGGATTATTTCGCTTGGGTGACAGAAGACATTAACATTGGCAAAATTATAGAAAGTCTTCCATCAGAGATTGGTACGCGTAGCTCATAATTCCATAGCAATGATCATCTACTATAATTACAATTAATATCTAATAAACAGCATCGCTTATTATTGAAACTTGTTAATCTTTATTGGCATATCCAAGTAATGAGCAGACAGTACTCCCGCTCGTGTGACTAAAACCGGTACGTGTACTGCTGTCTTCTCGTAGAACAGTTCTCTGATAATTCGTAAATGTGAGGTATTTTATATAATGGGCCTGGAAAAATATGTTTCATGACTGAGGTTTTCGTCTAATTGTAAGTGAAAAGTTTATAACCAAGGCTGGAAATACATTGGTCCATGTGGGGTTATTGACGGGACCAAAAAAAAAGTTGTATGAGTGAGGTCATTGTATAACTGAGGGTCATACAACGGAGGTTCTACTGTAAGATGATTTTACATGTAGAACTCTACAGGGGCTCTCCGCTGGGTAATGGGCTGCACACCTCCCCACGTTTCAAAGAACGACGACTTGTTCTCAGGCGATCTTCAGTTGTATGCCATCTCTGTAAGTGTTTTCTGCTTTGATTGGCTGGACACACTGGATACGCAAGGAAGAATGAAGCAAGAATGTAAAGATAATTTTTTCTGAATGCAGTTATACAACTATCAATTATGAATTATTGTTACACTACCATCAATTTATGCGTCATGTGAATTTCAAATAAGGACTGTGGTCCAAACGAAACTGAGTACATATTACATAATTGACCACCGTTGGTTGACCTACGTTGACCACCATATTGGTTGTTATAATGTCTCATTTGATTACTTGCTATAATCTTATTGTTTAAGTAATATTTATTGTGAAGCTTAAATTTAATGAGTGCAATTTTTTAACCTTCCAGGAATACATACATCGAGTTGGTCGAACGGCTCGTGGCGAGGGTGGCCGTGGCAATGCGTTGTTGATTCTGCGCCCTGAGGAACTTGGATTCTTACGCTACCTGAAACAAGCTCGAATTCCTCTCAATGAATTTGAATTTTCGTGGAGTAAAATTGCTGATATTCAGCTGCAGGTATGTTCTACCATTTCACTCTTACATGGCCAGTTTAATTACATGCGCATTTGTTTCATTAATGTTTTGGGAGATACCTCCTCATATAAGTTTTGATATGTGTCCTAGTTCTTTTTTTATCAAAACAGAATAAAATTGAAATAAATGCAGCATTTCCTAAAGAAATATCATCAGTAATAACTAAGATGTAGTCATTAATTTTCCTAAGTGGTAACAACTTATATCTGTGATAATGAATGAATAAATGCTGTTTTCATCATAAAATTTACAAGGTTGAAGGAACCCAAATTTTTTAATGTAGTAAACCAGAGGGCTTGCTTGTATTCCTGTGTTGCAGGTGGCTTGCATCTCTCACCAAGCCAGTTATGAAGTCCGTAAAATTATTTCATATCACTCTATGGGCAGTGTGTGCGTGTGTTATAATGGGGAAGAATTGTAATATGCACAGTGATGACCTTATGCTGCACAATCCATTGAAGGTTGTAAGATTGGTTATGTGTGATGGAACTATTCAGATGAGGCATATAGAAATGAACCTGATTCAAAGAACATAGCACGGGAATTGCTATCAAGCATTTTGACGGGAGTGTACGTCTGCAAAGAATATATTCCAACACTCATTCAGCGTTGCAAGTGGAAGAGCAGCAGGCCACCCCTGCTTGCCGCACCCTAAATACAGCAAAATTCATATTGCTTGTGCTGCTAGGAGGGCGCTTATCTTTGATAATATAAATCTGCAGATAGATGAAGGTAAAAAAGAATGCATAGTGAGACGACTTGTCCCTTTTTGGAGCCTTGTCGGCATTAAACAAATTGACGTCTCCAACTTTAGAGAAGTGATAGAATATTTTTGTATTGTTCACGATATCTTTAGATCCGTGAATGCAGGCAAGGAACCTGTGTCTATGAAGAGGCCTCCCGACTGGCTAGTAAGGTGTGCGAACTTTGGAGACACGCTTCTCATCCATACACTTGCCTGTGACGATATGGATTTTGGATTGAGGCCACTGGTCTCCCCTCCGCGCTCCTCCCTCCCACGTCCAAAATGCACCAAAATTCACACCAAGTGCATCTTTTTTTGTTAGTCTAACTTAGGGGTGTCCAATTAACTATGCCACGAGGGCCACATTCCAAGTTCCGAACCCCCCCCCCCCCCCCCGGGCCGGATAGCAAATTTGCCAATGACTGAAGTATTCGATACCAACATCTACTGAAGAATCCGGTGGCATACTATTTCTTATTTACGAACAGTTGAAGGCGACTTTGACGTGCAGCACAGTGCTGCAATGCTCCTGGCGGCGTCTCACTGAGTTAAACGAGCGATAATCGTGCGCTACTTGAAACTAGTGCGCGGGCCGGATGAAAGCCCTCTGCAGGCCGGATCCGGCCCACGGGCCGTATTTTGGGGACCCCTGGTCTAACTAATACTTGATGTTTCAGCATTGTGTGTGGAGGAACAATCACGAAAGAATTACTCAATTATCATAGAAAAACATAAATTCTGTTATGAGAATGCATCACTGCATCCCAACCAGTTGTATTTGGGCTTACTCGGAGATGCACTGCTTGTTTACCAAAATTTTAATAGCTACAGCAAAAGACAGGAGTAGGATAGGATAAAGGAGTAGCTTATTACAAGTAAAAAAAAAAACGGCAATGGACAGGTGAATGGCGTGGCAAGAGACTGAGTTTTGAGGCAACAGTTTCGGAGAGAGGATTAATTTGCATGCTGCATTGGAGATAGCATTAGCAAAGTGATGCTCTTGTGCAGCTGGATGTGATCCAGTTCGGCTCAGTGAAAGCAGAGGAGGAGGAGGGGTGGGGAGGCAAGGAAGACAACTTTAATGGGCTGCTTTGTTGTTTGAATGAAACATTGCATTTTTTTCAACTGCGTGGTTAGTTTCAATTCAATTCAGTCCCAGTTTTGAAAGTAATTATCCATCATCAATGATTATTTTAAATGTGGGTGTATATGTAAAGTTAAGAATTTTGTATTCAGTTGACTCAACCTCTCCACTAATGTTACGCTATAATTGAAGGAGAGAGTGATGAACCCTGTGGAAATGAAGTTTTTTCTCTGGGAAATGTCAGGGTAAAGTCAGGGAATTAAAGAATCTTGTAACAATCCTGCGTGTTGTAACTTTTGTGTTTTCTTTTCAAATCATGATATTTAGGAGTATTAATATATGTTTTTAAGCATTTTTCTTTCTGTTTTCAGTTGGAGAAACTGATTTCAAAGAATTATTTCTTGCACATGTCAGCCAAGGAGGCCTACAAAGCATATGTGCGTGCCTACGATTCGCACCATCTGAAACAAATTTTTGACGTTGAAACTCTCGATTTGGCTCAAGTGGCCCTGTCATTTGGCTTTCAAGTACCGCCTGCTGTGGACCTCAGTATCCTTTTTCAATATTATCTTGATGACTGTGTAATTAAGGTTTATTATAATTGTTACTTATCACTTACATAATAGTTTGCGCAGACTTTTAAGTAATTATGGTGGGTGTCACTGGGCTGCCATTAGATTACTAAATCCATTTCCATTTTGATTTGAGAGGTACTCATCACGGGTCATCCAAGGGTCATGATCTGCAGTTGCATCATGGCAAATTCACTTCTCTTTCATTCTCTGCAAATTTTCTCCTGCTGTGCACAAATTCCAGCGAGGAAGATTCATTTGCCTGATGCAGATCCTTCGGCAAATGACTTTTCACCTGTGGTTTTTTTGCTTGTGGATTGCACCGTTAATATGCACTGGTGGCTTGTCTGGGTATTATTTCGTCATTATTTGTCTGGGTATCATTTCGTCATAATTACCCGTCCATAAGTCCCGGCCTTGGTAAATAACCTCAGAAGCCTTCGAACCAACAAATATGGCTGATTTAGACCACAATTGATAATAATTTCAGCTTTAGTCCAGGACGGTCATCAGTCTCATGCTTTCAATCATTGGGTCATTAGCCATGAAATTATTATTAATGCTATGAAATTACTGAGACACTCTGCTGATTTATGATATTTTTGTAACATTTTGACATTTTAGCCTGGTTGACAATGACCGTGACAAACGATCAGACTTTATAGTAGATGTAATGTTGATAAAAGAGATGTCTGACAAGACATGCTTTATTATGTAGATAATATAGTGGTATAATTAAAATTATTATACATTTTTGGATTATATTTATATTTTCTCATAAATTATAAAACTTATGTCTATCGGAATCGACCTTTTAATGAATCTTACATCAAATCATTTGTTTGTGTTTTAAGCAAACAAAAATAAAAACTTTTTAAGTTGTGCTGTTAAGCCTATTTTTGTTTGACGTAATTATGGCAAGTACGAAGAACAATAAAAATTATGTTAAATTTAAATCACTCTCAGTGCCGCCAACCGTGCACTGGGAAAGAAGCGAGGAGACGTCTGCCGCAACCAAAGACCCTAAACAAAAGCTGGCATTCTATAGGATATGGGTTTAAATGCTTAAGTACTAACTTATTGCTGTCAAACCATAGTTTCTGCTACACATTCACTCTGTACAACCCAAGTGGTGAAATAAGTTGCTCAGCTTGAAATGAGTTGTAGATGGGTTAGTGCTAAGCTACCAAATGCAGCATATCAATTTTTGTGTGTGTTAAACAGTTTTCTGTTTGGTATGAGAATCAATTGGAGTCTGTGCTTTTGGTTGACTGTTTCTATTGTATGTTGCTATACTCCTTAACTCAATTTTCAGAAGTGAGCAGCAGTAAAGCATCTCGACCACGCAAAAGGGGAGGAGGAGGTGGTTACGGTAATATCAATCAATCCAATGCCATTAAGAAGGCAAAGATATTCCGGCAACCAGGAAAAAAGCTTAAAGTTAATAGAGGATAAATAACTTCAAGTGACAGTTTCTTACCATTTCCTTATCATCTTTTTCAAAGAAGTCTGAAGCAGATGGCAGATACATGGGTATATTTTTCACTGTGTGACTAGCACAACCGTTTTTATATCTACAGATGATGTCGATAGTGGATGGAAAGTAGAGCTAAAGACCTTGGCAGACTCTTTCCTTTTGTGTGCTTCAGTGTCAGGATCAGTGGTTTTTTTTAAATATTCCGTGCTTCTTTGAACGTCTTTTAGGCAGGTGTACTTGTGAGGAGAAGTAAGTGATGCAGAATTAAGTGATGCAGAATTTTAGACTGCCTCCTTCTTAGCTGCTGTTGGGACTTAGGGGCCATTTGAAGAATGGGTGGGCTAAAGGACTGGTGTGTGAGCTAAAACCCAGAAATATGAAATTCTAATGATCTGTGAACTGTGCTGGCTTGGCCAAGAATAATTTAATAGAGCTGTAAATAAAGAAATTAACTTCTTATTATGCAAATTTCATAATTTTAATGTTTTGGAAACAGTCATGTTTATACATTCGAAACCCTGTGTTGAGTGATATGTTTGCATGCGATGGGCTTTAATGATTGCAGCCAAGAAGTGGGCGTTAATTAAGCATGGGGTACGTTTTGGTAGTAATTGTCAACCCCATTTTATTGGAGCCCTAAGTGAGCTGTGAATTCAGGTATGTTTGCAACTGTGCGTGTTTTATTTTCAATATGTACATGCTTCTCTGATGTAGATTGAAGTGCCCATGCTTTGCATATCTGTTGTTCGATTTTTGGTGCGGAAAATATGTAACCTGGATTCATAATGGTAATGAGGATGGATTCTTAGATTTTCACATTCATAAACTCAATGATTAGACCCAGGATTCATCAAATATTGACATCATAGGCACATTTTAAAGGTCTCCTGAAGCGTAAGTTGATGTATTAGTACTTACAGAATAGAAAAGATTTTAATTGGAAGGAAAATATTGGTGTTTTTGGTATTCCCTTGTGGGTTAGAGTGTCATGCCTGCTGATCATGTGTGTTAATTATACAGTGATTGTTGACAAGTTCGGATCCTCCTTTTGAAATGTATAAATTTGGTGGTATGATTTTCCAAATTTAAATGCAATGCAATATAATCTGCTCTATGGTTCACACAGATGGGTGTGACAATGGAATAAGTATCCCTGCGGAGAGGGGATTAAGAGAATACTTCCGCAGTATCCCTGCTTGTCGTAAAAGGCGACTGAAAGGGTCCGAAGTGGCTAATAGTATCAGCTGTGTCAGCTAGGGTTTGATGAAGGCGGAAAATTTCAGATAAATGAAATACAATTCACATAATCATCATTTATTGAAAATGTCTCTCAGCTTCGACGATATGTCTTTATTGGGAGACATAAGCTCTCGCATTTCAACAGGTCAACTGTCTCCTCTTTTTCCGTTGGCAGACCTCCATGCCCCCTGAATGACACAACTGGAGGGAAGAGTTGCCTCCCCAATGACTGCCCTGTCAGCCACTGGTGGTGTTCATAAATGGGCTTCAGTCTCCTGTGACTGCTCTCCACCCATGGAGGATGCACCTGCTGAGTCTACTAGTAATAACGGACTAATTTTTTCCTGGCTGCCCAATATCTCGTCGACTGCTGCATAAAATTTCCAGGATAGGGGTACCTTATCCCTGCCCCCTCTGTCCCCAAACCAATTCGAGGGTTCTTGCATTTCTGTAATTAATAGGATAGTTTTGAGCAGTGAGACAGTTGACAAGCAAGCTAAAGTATCACAAATTCTTGTCATACAGGATTCAGCACGCAATTGGGTTTGTCTGTTAATCTGGTTCTGTGTTGATTGTCACAGGATGACAATTTGACTCAAGTTCCCATGGGAATCCTTTATTACGACTTACCATTGTGTCCTTCCACTCTATTTTCGGGAGCTTTGGCTTCCAGGCCTGCTAAGGCAATAAAGTTTATTGACACTGGAATAACACGTTTTGTTGGTAGTCTATGCGTACGTATCGATGCGGGGTTCAGGCAATTAAAACAAATTGTCTTGATCGCTGTTCACTCGAAGTATTCGATTCGGCTCACTTTTGTATGCATTGCTGTTGCCATTCTGTATTTTTGCGCTCACATTGTTGCATATACTGCTTCAAATCTTAAAGGATTCTCCACTCCCATGGTTCCATTGATTCCCACCAGTCGCAATAAATACAGGCGTTCCAGTCGGTAGGATACAGGTAAACATACGTAGTAGCCCGCAAAAGATGCACTACGCTTTAAATGTGACAGTTAATTACTCAAAATCAAGCTCATTTTATTAATAGTAAGCTTAATTTCATATCTAATAATTAAAAAGACGCAGGTAAATATTTATGAGTGCAATGTAGTTCCTTCAAAACATACGTGTTAGCCCGCATAACGTGCTCGTAAATATGGTGCAGTGGTTAAGGTACTGGAATAGCACTCAAGTTTCATGTTCGATTCCCATCTGCTGTAAATAATTTATAACTTTAAAACTAATCATTGAATTAGTTTCAATTTTTTGTGTGTGAAATAATGTCTTGTCGATAATATTTTGCGGAAATATTTAAATAATCTAACAATTTTTATGTTATATCCTTAAGTGAAATGTTTTTTCCTCTTCTACTGCCTACAAAAATAGTATTTCCTTTTTATAACTCAATACAACTTTCGTATTATTTACATGTAGGTACCACTACTTTATAATGCACGATTGCATATAAAGTACTTAGTGTTGAATATATTCTAGTTGCATATGCACGAAGGGCCACCTCTCGGCAGAACGGGATGCAGGCATTACACATTCGGCGATGATTATACCGGTAGTAAAAATGGCCCACCTCAGTAATTCTGCTTCGTGTGTTAGATCTCAAAGCAAAGTCCGTCACAGTTTTCACACCAGTACAAACTATCTCTTCTCCTGGAATGTTTTGCCCAGACGACACGCCTCCTTTGCGGGCGTTGTTTCTTTCCTGATGGAGGGAGGGATCCTTCTAATGAAATGTCTTTCTGTCAAGCGAGGCACTAAACTATCGGCAGAATGTCGCTGGGGCACTCGGACGACCTTTTTGGCATATTGCTGAAACAGTTTCTCTACCAGCTGGGCTCGAAATGTGAAATGGTCAACGTTTTTATTTGCGATTTCCCGGTATATTATTAGAGCATTCAGTACAGCCGAATGCTGATGACTTCTAAATAGCTTCATGTACCACTTGTGGAGACGCTTTCTTTCAAACAAGTAGGTTTGAAGTAACTAATCGTTTAGATCCACCCCACCCATATATTGATTATAATTGGTATTACTTACTGTTTTATGTGACAGTGGTGAACTCATAAAAGTTACTGTTCAGCAACAGTAAGTTCGGTAGGTAGAGGCCCAATTTTTTAATACCACTGAATGGATTTCGTATCAATGGCATAATAAGACATTTGATCCAAATGATTGATCCCACTCATGTATTTGTTGTATTGAACCACCGCCTGTGGTTTTCTTTACGTACGTCCTCGTCTATTCGCGGCATCGATCAATTATGCACTGAATTCAGTGCTGATCATCAGCACTTCCCTCTTATCCTTCAACTTAAGGATACATATTCCATCCTCAGAGAAGGCCTCCACTACCTCACCTTTCTTTAATTTCTGGGAAAGCACCATAGGAGAAATACCTTTCCTTACCCGCCGCAGTGTCCCCGTCACGTAAGTTTTCCGACTTGGAAAATATGGAGATGGCTACACTTTTGAATTATTGCCCACGTAAATGTCCGCAATCAAAATATTTATCCATCAGTTTCCGGACTTCATTTTCCGAATGCCCTTTTCTGGACACTTATGAGTCGGGAGACTCTTGGTATATGAGGACCTTCTGCGCCAAATCCCTTGGCTCCGTCAACATATACATCTTAATTCCTGATCTGTGTCGCTTTCCCTTCAAATACTGACGAAATCACAGCCTACCTCCTCATGAACCATAGACTCATCCAAACTTTCAATTTTAACTTAATACTTTGAGAAACCCATTCAAGCATCGTCTTCTTTCGGGGAGACATTGATAGTGCTCGAAAAGGTTTTAATACTGCTTTACAAAAGTTCTGTTTGCTGCTGTAGGTCGAGGGACCTGATTTGCATTCAGGAGAACTGACCTGACCTGAATTCTTAAGCTTAAGTTCGGTAGTTTTTGGTGTTGTTTTCTGTCCCCATCATTCCTTTATCTTTCCTTTTTTTCCCAGTCTTGTTTTCTATGTTTTTTTAAATCATTAATCATCTTCCTTTCTATTTCTTAGTACCCATCACGATCGTTTGCTTTGAGTCTGTCATGCAATCCCTTCCTACAGGCAGAAATTGTTGACTATAGTTATTAGACCTCCTGGTAAAATTAGACATTGCAATATTTACACTGGGTGTTATTGTGACTCATTGAAATAAAATGCAGTAGACGTACTGTGATGTCTAATGTTACTGTTATTAAGAACTTCACTTTGTCGTGCCTCACATCGTACCAAAATGTTGACTATGTACATTCTAAAAAAGTATATTTTTTAAACTTAAAGTTTGTCATTACTCTATGGTACTTAAGTAAACTTACTTAAAATAAGAACACCGTGTAGTCCAGATCGTCCAAAACAGCTGCCCCTAATAAGGAAAATCTACTACATTAAGGTGACCACACTTTTCTAATGCTGTAAAGGAGCATGGACTAAAATGAAAAGCATCCACATTTTTTACCGAGCCCTACCTTGAAGCAAACAAGCCGTTGCAGGAAAACGTTTCAAATGTTGTGCATGGCCGCATGCATATCCTTAATGACGACCTTGTCCACTGCAATAACGTTTCTTTTATGTTATAAATTTATCATAGGATTAATAAATGGTACACCAGAATTAAATCGGGAAAAATTTAGTTGAAACATTAAGATAGAATCATATTTTTAAAAGACTCCAGGGCGACCACCCTGCCATCAGGGAGTTGAATTCTTATGGCCCGCCCTGGTGCCCTTTCCTCTACTGGGGTACAGGAGGACTGAGGGAGATCAGATGGAGGGAGGCATGAGAAGAGAGAAGGGGTGGCAGATGGTTGAGGGGCAGGAGTTCTTGAGGCAGGGTCAACAGGTAGTTGAGGTTCTGGTGAGGAGGAGAGTGGGTTACAGTGTGGGAAATTCGAAATCTTGCTTCTTATTAATGCTTCTACGGATGATGTTAAGTGTTGCATTTGGGAGAGGATCCTCTCCTCCCCGTTCTCCATCCGCCTCATCCTCTCCCTGTCCCCCTCCTGTCCCCGCTCTATCAACCGGTACAGGTCGTCCTCGAATGTCGAGGAACATATCCTCTTCCTCCTTGCATAAGGAGTGACCAGAACAGGCGATGACACACTCCCACTGGTCCCTGCACCTCCATCCAAGTCTGGCCTGTAGTGAATGAAGTCATATGAAAGAATTTGTAAGCTGTTCATGAACCCGAAGAAGTCCCTGTGGTGTGTGATGTAGTACGCCGCACTTCTCTGATACCCCGCGCCCTCTTGCTCTGGCAGCGCGAATGAGATTACTCCTTCTGTTGCACCTCGCCATGATACTTGCGACATGCTTCCTGAAAGTTAAGTTTTGGTTGATTAGTGTCCCCAGGTAGGTGGCCGTGGTCGACTGATGCAACTTGTGGTTCCACAGGGTCAGTTGCCGCTTCTCGAAGTGCTTCTGTCCCAGAGGCTTCATTATGATGAGTTGCGTCTTCTTCGGGTTCGAACGAATTCTCCAGTCCTTGAATAATTTCTCCAGGCGCGGCAGTATGGTTTGGATGTTGTCCACCGCTTTCCTTGGGATGAGGGCTGTGCTCCATAGGGGAGTGTCGTCAGCGTATTGTTTTCTTCCACGGACTTTTTCTTCTTAGTTTCCGTGGGTACGTCGGGGCAGTGCAGCGAGAAGAGTAGGGGGGGAGAGCACGGTGCCCTGGGGGACGCCGGCTTGTAGTGGGAGAGCGGAGGAGAGCTGGGGCCCGACTATCACCCTCGCGCCTCTTGTTTCTTATGAAACGATTAATTTACCGCACGAGGTCTTGTTCCATCCCGGGAAGCTTCTTAAGCTTGTACATTAGACCGTCGTACCACACGCTGTCGAATGCCCTTTCGATGTCCAGGAACAAGGCGCCCCGCACGGGGGGAAGAGGATGATCTCTTCCTTTGCGGAGCAGCGTCCCCACGGACCCGAGCCCACCGAGGGGACAACTTCGTAAAAAAACCTCTAATACGAGAGTACCGTCCGGAGTCTTGTGGGCCTGATTATCCCTAATTATCCTTTGTCTGACTTGAAGCTCTATGGTTTTGTCCCGCTGGATTAGGATTAGCATACATTTCCGTTTCCTCCACATCCACAGGAATTTCTGTCTCTACCACGTTTCTTTCTATGCTTATTTTGCGCAGCACACAGCAAGAGTTGATAATGTCGTTTGCTTTTTCCGGCATGTAATTGTGGCGTTCCGTCGTTAAAACTGGTAGATTGTTCACGTAAGCCCAGACATAGGGAAAACTCCAACCGTCGGTCACAAGCTGGTTCAGGGAAAGACTACTAACAATAAGTCAGCACACAAGAAAAATAAATCGCCAAAAATATTTACGAGTTATTTTCGTTCAATATCTATTTGAAGTAGAGTATCAAAATCAGAATTATTACAGAAAACAACGATGACAACTAATGATCCATAGGAAACATTACCAAACTAAATACCAGCAATATAATTTTTCTAAAATCGGCCATGTCAGTGACGCAGTCCATCCACCACAAGAGCCCGAGCAGAAGAGACCTGGGTATTCCACGACGAGGAAGTGTGTAGGGGAGGGATTATTCCAAGGAGAGGAGGGGTAGAGAGGGCGATGATCAAACAGCTGGGAATCTGCCCCAAAAATCGCCCCTGTTGACTCAGCTCTGCCAAGCATCAGGTAATCCCATCCAGGGTCGAAGGGGGGGAACAGCGTTCAGGCCAGAAATTTCCCCTCAATCTTCTGGGTTGGAGACATCAGTCGAATCAGAGGGATATTCATTGGAACACGAGGAGGGGAGAGACATAGTGTGGTGAGGTGTTGGAGGGAGAGAGAGTTGTGATAGGACTATGGTAATACTTCTCACTCCAAACTGCATGCTAGGGACTTAGCACCCATTTCCCCTTGCTTGCCAATGAGTAAGTATTCCTCCGCAGTAGTCCTACATAAGTCTTGCACTGCAGGTAGGCTGGGTTTCTGGATGCAGGGTTTTCTGGAGGCAGGATTTTCCGGAGACAGGAGTCTCCGAGCCTTTGTCGAAGGGCCTTTGCGCGAAAAACCTTAGCGGGAGAAGGTCTGCGGATAAGTTCAGAGGAATTTCTGGGGGGGGTACCAGAAATTTTGGGGGGAAACACTTAAAAATGCCACATAATGAAGGACTCGGTGCTTTAACAAGCATCTCCATCGATCCCTAAGCACTCATTGCACTGCTCTACTATGCTCCGGGCATGGCAAAGGCTCCTGTTATATATCTCCCCTGGAGAATTAGGAATAATGTCTCCTGCTATAGGGGTCATTAACCCTGGCTCCAGGGGGTAACCACTGTCTCCTGAAAAATTTGGGGAAGAGGGAGGAGAAATATTGACTTTCTGGTCTGGTTATTGTTCAGCAGGTTTGTTAACCTGGGTAAAATTAATTTTTTTCCTTTGGATTTCAACACTTAACCAGGTTTAAGTGCATGTGTTACTTGTAACTATTTATTAATATAGTCATCGAGCTTCTATGCAGGCGGTATGTATGTATTTGATGTGCAAAAGGGAGAGAACACTTATCAATTAGCCAGTCATTGAAATTATATTTTTCCTTCATCTGTATAAGGCCCCGTAGTAAATCAGAAAGCGCATAAGTATATGCGTCGTTTGTGGCCCCTTGGAATCTGGCATTAACATTTAGAATTTTCATGTTAGAGTCGCAAACCTGAAAGAGAAATAGTTACTAATTGCAAGGCAATACTTCACAATCGTTAGAAAACTCATGAAAGGAAAATACAATTACAAACTGCACGTTTATGGAATGGTAATCCTTGTGGTTATAATATTGCCTCTTCATATAAATGGGGTTGTCCACTGGTGGAGCAACTATAGCCACGTGGGTGCAGTCTATAGCTCCTATTGCTTCTGGTAAGCCCTTTTGGTAGAAACTGGAAAAAGTAAATTTTAATGTTATCAGTTTTGATATCAGGCGACAAAAATTGCAATATTTGAAAATCAGGGTCATTAAGATGAAAGGAGTGGTTTTGAGACTATGTATTAGAATGTGCAGTTAACCATTTAAGGCCGCGCATGGGGGGAAGAGGGTGATCTCTTCCTTTGGGGAGCCGTGCCCCCACGGACCCGAGCCCACCGAGGAGACAACCTCGTTAAAAAACCCCTGATACGACTAGGGTAGCATCCGGACAGTCTTGTGGGCCTGAATGTCTGTGAGAGACGATACCATCTTGCCTTAGCCCACCTGCATGTTTGCCGTGCGTGGCGACCCGTGTCGCAGGGAACGGGGATCCTGGTGCTGGTCCTCTGTGGGAGGGGAGAATCCCCAACACTCCACTTTTGCCCGACTCTCCTAGACGGGTGGCCGGGAAATAGCTCAGTCCCGGTCAATCGTCTTGGCTTCGTCGTAGCTTGGCGGCTCCTTTCGAGCGCACACCAGGACGGGTTAGTGCTGGAGATGAGGGGGTCTTCGTAGGGCGGCCGAAGGCGTGTTGGTTTGGAGGGCCCCCGCGCGGGAGGTTCTAACACTTGTCGGGGAGTTTTAAGCCACTTAGACCTACTGTACGTGGAAGTCGACTGACCACGAAAATAAATGGAGAAATAGTAAATACCACCTCAGTAGTGCTTTCATTTACGTGTGACCGGCTCCCCGACAAAGTGTTCATCGGGTTCAAAACGACGGCAGATTACAGCATCCCATTTACCATTCAGGAGCTGAAATCTGCCATCCATGACTCCCACGACAGGTCCCCAGGACCCGACGAGCTCCTCAATGCCTTCCTCCAAAATCTATTGGATTCGGCGTTGCAGGAAGTCCATCAAACTTATAATCAGCTCTGGGCCGATGGTGATTTTCCTTCGTCCTGGCGGTAGTCCGTCATTGTTCCCATTCCAAAACATCGAAAAGACCGAGCTGACCCGAATTCTTACCGGCCGATATCTCTCACCAGCTGCCCGTGCAAGTTAATGGAGAGAATGGTGTATCGACGTCTCATTTGGTGGCCGGAGCGCCGAAGACTTCTCTGCAGCATACAATGCGGATACAGACGGAGACGTTCCACCATGGACCACCGGGTAAGAATTGAATCCAAGAAGCCAGAGTCCTCTATATTGCCATATAATAACTACGAAGTTGAGTCGTCGCAATCCGCCATTGTTGGTCAAAACATCAATGGCGGGCTGTGTTGTAGCATAGGCGTAACGTCAAGTAGGTGCAGTTTTTTCCATTTTTGTAATTGATTAATAAGAGAGATGGGTGGTTCTTCTGTACCAAGCTGTTCCATTAGTTGCAGGGATGGGTTCCGTGTTTTTCTTTTTCCTTGTAATCCTGAGGTAAGGGCGAAATGGTCACAAATTTGCGGGATGGATAAGTGGCAACCATAGCCGTCTTCCACAATTTGTGAGGTGAGTTAGAAGTTGATTTAATTCAGTGTATTGGATAAGTATTCATATGAAGATCAAGTTTTTACTTAGTTTCGGCTTAAGTTGATGAAAGGCTGTGATTTATTTCAAAGTTTAATACCTTTGGTACTCAGTTTTACGTTGTACGTAATTTAAAAAGAAAAGAGTGCATAATAATTCCTGCTATTTTGAGAGTTTTTCATGTTTATAAGGTTATTTGTGGCAATAGTGTGTTTTAAAACGTTCATAGTGTCGTAAAACTAATACAAGTACCTAATAAAACTAATAAAACTAATACCCGAGATACATTCAAGTGATTAATTCAAACAATAAACATCAGAATACGCAACCTATTCACATGATGGAATGTGGTTAGTTGTTATTATTTCGTCGCGTGAAAGTTATACTTGTAAGTGTCCTTGAAAGTTATACTTGTAACCATGTAAGTGCTTTCACGTTTGAAATACCATGAGGAACTTTTACGTGCAATGGAATCAATGATACCAGTTTTTATGAAAGACTTACTGAAATAATGTAATATTTAAGTATGTCCCTTTTGGAACTACGTTATTGGTAACGAATGTTTGCAGATAATTGTATTCGAATTCATGCTGGATTTTACACCTTGTAATTACATGCGATTTATAAACACCGAAACCTTCCTTAATTAATATAATAGTCAACATACAGTTTATAATTATTAATATTAAGGTAGGTTTCCATGGAGTACTAATGAAGTGATTTGGGAGACTCCCTATCCTTCCAGCGCTGCCTTCTTCAATTCACTGTAAGGCCTACTTCCTTTCAATTTTTCTAAAAACCCTATTCTTTTCCTTCCCCTACCTCGTTTCCCCAACATTCTACCCTCTAACACCATTTTCAACATCCCCTCTCCGCTAATTATTCGCTCCATCCATAAATTCTGTCTCCCCCGTATCTCATCTAAAAGCTGCCTCTCCTAGCCAACCATATCCAGCTCTTCGTCGTTCCTTTTCCTCTCCGTCCAATTCACCTTCTCCATTCTTCTCCATACCCACACCTCGAATGCCTCGAATCATCTCTCGTCTTCTTTCCTCAATGTCCACGTTTCCGCACCGTAAAGCGCAACACTCCAGATCAAACTCTTCACTAACCTTTTCTTTAAACTCTTATATAACAATCCTCTCAGAATTTCCTTCCTGTTCACGAACGCCTCCTTTGCTAATGCAATTCTCTTCCTAATGTCCTTACTGCCGTATCCGTTTACCTCTAACGTACTACCTAAATAGTTGAACTGCTCAACCTGCTCAAATTATTCATTACCCACCTTTATCTTAAGTCTCACATTCCTCGCTCGTGATGCTTTACAAAACCGCATAAACTTAGTTTTCTTGTGATTAATCCTCATCCCATACTCCTCGCAACGCTCGTATAACGCATTCACTAGAGCCTGAAGCCTCCTCGCTGACTGGCTAACCAACGCCTGATCATCCGCGAATCTCACTTATTTGAACATCATTCCTCCCACTTTTACTCCAGCTTCTAACTCATCCCTCGCTTCTCTTACCATCTCCTCAGCGCATACGATAAAAAGTAGGCATACGCGGCGATAGAGGACAGCCTTGCCTCACACCTCGGCCAATGCTTACCCACCCAGGTTCTCCGTCCGCTACCCACACTTGCGCAGTCTGGGCCATATACAGATTACAAATTAGTCGTCTGTCCCTCCAATATACACTTATTCTCTTGAGGATTTCCATTAACTCTAACCAGTTCAAGCTATCTAACGCTTATTCAAAATCCACGGAACAGGCATATACGTCCTGGTCATATTCTAGGTTCCTCTCCACCAGGGACCTCATTATCGCTATTGCATCACGAGTTGACTTCCCTTTCCTAAAACCAAACAGATCTTCGCCCAAATAGTCGTTTGCCCTCGCCTCCATTCGTCTGTTCAATATCCTCAGCACCACTTTCGTCGCATGCGATATTAGGGTGGTAGTCCTGTAAACTCCGCATTCCACAGCTTTCTTCTTTTTCGGTAGTGGAATTAAAACCGTCTTCACGAAATCCTACGGCCAACATCCCTCCTCGTATATCCTGCGTACTAGTTTGAAAAACCTTTTCTTACCCTCCTTCCCTAGATTCTCCAGAAGCTCACACGGGATATTGTCCACGCCCACTGCTTTACTAGCCTTCATATCACGAAGTGCTTTCTCTATTTCCGAATCTAATATCCTCGGCCCAAAATTATCCTCCCCCACTTCACTTTCATCCTCTAAAGTCAATCTCTCCGGTATGTTCCTTCCTTCATAGAGATCCTCCACGTATTCTTTCCATCTACTCTGTACATCTTCTCGCTCGGTTAGCATCCTTCCATCTTTAGCCTTACTTTTAGACATGGCTTCTCCTGTTTTGCCGTCCGATAGCGACTTAACTTTGGCGTACAACGCGCCTACTTCTCCATCCCTCTGGAACTTTTCCATTTCCTCAAACTGTCTTTTCCACCAATCCTCCCTTGCCCTCTTAGTTTCACGTAGTAATCGATTATTTAGTTCCCTATACATTCTTTTGCCCTGATCTGTGTCCACGTTCTTCCACTTCTTCTTTCCTCCATTTCTTTTACCATTCCCTCCGTAATCCACGGCTTCTTTATCCTTCTGCTGTCAACGTAGCCAATTGACTTCTCCGCTGCATTGACTATTCCCGTTTTAATATTATCCCACCCTTCCTCTTCAGTCTGTGTACTCCCAGTCTCCCGTATACTAATGTACACCTGTTCCTGATATCCTCCCCCTCAGGTGTTCTACGTTCCATTTCTTCGCCTTTCTAACTTTAGTATATAAGTCTTTTGAATCTTACGTTACATTTTATAAGTACTAAGTTGTGGTCTTAATCTGCATCTGCTGCTGGGAAGCTACGCGAGTTTTTCACACTATTCATAAACCTCTGTCTTACCATAATGTAGTGTATTTGATATCTCCCAACATCCCTTGGACTTTTCCATGGGTACCTTCGCCTTTTATGATGATTGAACCACGTGTTTGTGATGAATAACTTGTTTCTCCTGCAAAATTCTGCTGCTTTCTCTCCCCATGCGTACCGTATTTCCAATCCAAATTCTCCTACTTCGCTTCCATCCCTCCCTTCCCCGACTAAAGCGTTCCAGTCCCCCATCACTACCAAATTTTTCTTACTCGGGGTTTCTCTAGTTATTTCCCCGAGCTTTTCATACACCTCATCTACTTCTTCCTCCCTATGATTGCTAGTGGGCATGTAAACTTGGACCACCACAAGGTCGGTGGGCCGCGCCTCAATTTCTATCACCAGAATCCTATCGCTTACCTGATCTATACCTACCATACGCTTAGCCATCTTCCTGTTTAATACTAATAAAGCTACCCCTCGCTGGCTTACCCCCCCACCACTATATATAACCCTATATCCATCACTCCAATAGTCCCCCCATCCCTCCACCTCACCTCGCATAATCCTAAGACATCTATCCTCCCTTTATCCATTTCCCTTTTCATATTTTCTAACTTCCATGCCCTCATGATTGTCCTCACATTCCACGTCCCTACATTTATAGCCGACTTCTTCTTCTCCATCTTCTTGGCCTTCTTCTCTCTTCATTGCTGTTGCTTCTGGTGATGATGATAAGTCTCTGCAAGGATTTCGCATGTTGACGACCCCGAGGACCTTGCCGACCTCGTTGCCGTGCCCGACACCCGCCCTTTGCGGACGGGTCCCGGTCGATGAGATTCCGAGGCTCATTTGGTTGTACTCCATGTTTTCAGGGAAGAGATAGTTGGTAGGGTTTCCCACTTCCATTCCAACAGAGTATTTCACGTGACACCTTCACGTGGACTACCTTTCGTCTGGCTCCTACCCTTCGACCTATCTGGCATGGGTGGCCCATCCAGGAATAATTTAGAATTAATCCCGCCAGTGCAGCTCTAGGGGTATTAGGAACGCGCAAGCCTTTCCACCGCGACAAGGTTGTAGCCCAAGGGAAAGGCAACATACAGTACATGCACGTAATTATTTAGCCATTTAATCATTATGAAAACATTTTCGTGCGAGTTATCTTCGTTTTCCTTGCCACAGGTGCACTTATACGAATCAAAATTTGAATCCGCTCGGAAGGAAGGCTGGAATAAATTAAAAGCCTACTGATGTTCCGACGATTTTCGACGTCGCGAATTATCCTAAGCCTATTACACCAAAGAGGAGACCTCTCATATTCTATTCATCGTATATCGTTTCATACAAATGTTTTGCATGAAACCAAAATCATTGACGTGTGGTATCTCGATAGTATTCCTTGGAAAAAATCCCCTGTGTGTAATTCATGTTTGGCATAGTCGATGGCTGGATGATTCCAAGGTTTCGTTTCTTGGAGGGGTTGAGTGTTTTTGATGGCTACATGCAGTCTTAGGAGCTGGAGATACTGAGCATGTCTTTATTTGTGCTTTTATTCATGACATAAGAACTTATTACCCTGAGTTATGGACTCCTAAAATCTCTTGTAGTTTGTCTTTTTCTATTATGCCTCATGATAGTGTCTTTAGGTAGTGTAAGTCATTTCTCATCTTCCATACGTGTCACCTGCGCTTGGTATTTTGCTGAGATATGACTACATATGTATATTTTTAAATGAAGTAATTGTTAGCATTATCATTCATCTATATTTTTTTGAGAAATCGGCACAGTTGTTGAAAAATAGGCACGCAGTCTTTGTTAATGCTTATCATCTATCAAATGAGGTAGCTTCTCAAATTGACGTGTTTGTTTGAATGTAAGATTGAACTATACATTACAAGTTCTTTTCTTTCACATTGCCTTTATTTATATTCTGGCAATTTTTCAGTTATGCCATTTTTCATTACTTCTATAGCATCAGCCTTGCTACTTTACATTGAAAAATGGTTTTCAAAATACTTCTAGAGTAATTAAACAGAGTCACTAGTTGCTCTTGTGTTAAGCTGTTTTGATGGTCCATGATTGTCAATATACAATAGTATTCCCAGTGATTATTAAGCGCAATTGACTGTCAACCCATTAACCCTTTCACTGCTGTTCAATCTCCGGAAACCTTCTCCTCACATGCGGCGAAAATGTTAAAATGCGTTTCCTGGGCCCATGGAGCAGGTACTTCCAGGATGGGTGTGGTACACCCTCCGAAGGGTCGCTAATCCCTGACCCTATCCTCGACGAACTCACCCACGCAGGACCGTCTCATCGGCCCTACCAGCGGGGGCCCTACCTCCGGAAAAGTGACCGCTCTGACTGCAATTTGAAAATCAATCAATCAATCCGATCATCACAATATGATTGTTTTCATCGCACTCCTGCCAATCAAGCAATCAAGTACGTCTTTGAACCGTGTCTCTGCGATAAAAAATAACGATTTTGTTAACTTTGCAACAAAACGTGGCTGCGGACCACCGGAAAACGGCCATTATATCAAAGTTAACAAAATCATTATTTTTCATCGCAGAAACACGTTTCAAAAACGTACTTGATTGCTTGATTGGCAGGAGTGCGATGAAAACGATCATATTGTGATGATCGGATTGATTGATTGATTTTCAAATTGCAGTCAGAGCGGTCACTTTTCCGGAGGTAGGGCCCCCGCTGGTAGGGCCGATGAGACGGTCCTGCGTGGGTGAGTTCGTCGAGGAAAGGGTCCTTGATTAGTGGGTCCCTTCGAAGTGCTTCGGCGAAAGTGCTGACCGCATGGCGAGGAGGAAGAAAAAGTACGTCCACCGCAGTCTGCCCTGCGGACGTACTAGGTACGTCCACAGCAGTGAAAGGGTTAAAAGAAGGGTTCTATCAGGTCGTAATACGTTTAGTCTTTGCCGAGGTTTTATCTTTATTTTCACCGTTTTCATTGTTGTCATGCCTAGACAATTTGTATTTATGTTACCGAAGGTTTCGGGAATTAGTATCAACTATCCGAAAGTTACCAACATTCTTTGCATACCAAACAAACGAAGAAATCTGCCCACATCTCCTTATGGGTAAATGGGCTGCTAGGACTAACAATGGCGGACGTCGTCATTCCCATAGAGGAAGCCTATGCGACGACTCGACATGATGAGAGAGTAGTGTTGAGAGAGCAATCTAGAGGACTCTGCAAGAAGCCTTCCTGCTCCGCCATCTCGTAGTCGGTGTCTTCTTTGACTTGGAGAAGGCTTACGACCGCGTCTGGCGAAGTACATTTTACGCGTTTTACGCGAGTGAGGTTTTAGAGGCAATTTGCCCATTTTTGTACAAAATGTTTTTACTAACCGTGTCGTTAAAGTGAGGACGGGACAGATTTTATCATATTTTTACCCTCTTGACAACGGGGTTCTCCAAAGCTCCGTCTTGAGCGTGACGCTGTTCGCTATTGCAATCAAAGACATAGCTAACTGCATCCAGGAGCTAGTGATAGGGTCACTGTTTGTGATGGTCTTGCGATTTTCTGCAGGTCATCCAGAATCGTGAATGCATCGCCTATGGCGCAGCTAACTATCAATAAACTTCACAAGTGGACCCAAAATAACGGCCTCCCATTTGTGGAATCTGTCCGTTTCCTGGGGAAAACCCTCGGCTACAGACTCAATTGGAAGGAGCATATTAATTCTGTTAAGGTGAACTGTTTAAAGTCCTTGAACGTTTTAAAGTTTTTAAGCCACGCATATTGGGGAGCAGATCGCACCAACCTAATTTTACTTTACCGCACACTGGTGCGGTCGAAGTTAGACTGCGGCTCATTCGTGTAAGCGTCCTCTCGCGAGACATTTTAAAGCACTAAAGTCAGTGCACAACGCAGGTCTGCGACTATGCACTGGGGCGTTCAGGACCAGCCCGATCCCTAGTATCTATACCCACGCAGGTGAGCCGCCTCCATGCTACCGTAGGACCTGGCTACGTTTCAAAAATTTTAGCCATGACGAGTCATCCATGGTATAGTATACTTTTTAAACCCCGTTTTATCTAAAAACAGTTACTATAAAAAATGAAAAAAATCTGAAGGAGTTCCACCAACTAATGATGCTGCTATTTCTGGAGGAATGCCATGCGGTCCCTCAAACTCGAAGTTTTGGTGTTGGTCTGCAAGAATGAATGTTGAAGTTAGTTTACAGATGGCCTATTTGTTCTTCCGGGTTTTACTTCCCCAGGAAAAGGGCATATTTACCTGTAGGATCATTTCAGCAGTTGGGATGTGCAGAGGGTGACTCACTCGATTCACGTGGGTGGATTATCGCAGGCATAATACGTGATTTTCCAAGTGTAAAAAGAAAAAAAATTGGCCCTGATGAACTTAATTAAAAATTCAGGTTGGCGCTCAACGTGTTATCATAACATTAGAGATGGTAGAAGGAAAACTCCCTTGAAAAAAAGTTGTTTCTGGCACACTGGCTGCGATGGGTTGGAAAACTGACTTAAATCTTTGCGCCCCATATTACAATATGTAATTATAAAAAGGTACAGAAAGAAAATCTTGGCATATTGGTGTAAAATGAGTCGTAGTCATTAAATTAGAATGTCGCATCTGGTGTTCCAAAAATGGAACACTAGGCACAAATGGGTTAATGCCAAAGATTTCTGATTCACAACAGGATTATCTGGTGTCCTGGGATTTGTTGACGGCGAACATGTGGCCATTAGAGCACCAGCAGAGAGGGAATATTTGTATGTAAATAGAAAATCATACCATTCCCTCAATGCTTAAATGGTAAGTTTAGTTGAGTAGGATAAAATAATTTATTTATATAGACATTCATTTTTCCATGTTATGCTGCATTCATACATTGGTGAGTTGAAATCAAGATTTAGATGCCTTCACTGCTCACTCGAGTATGCTCCTGCCAAAGTGCGAAGGATCATAAGTGCATGCTCAAAGTAGTTCGTAGGGTCACTTCAAAACCTTCTGGGGTGGGGGAGGATTAAGGGTCATTGACCTCCCCCTCCCCTTTTCCCGCCCCTCCCACTCCTTAGGAGAAATTAGGGGTGGGATTTTCCCTCCCCCACCCCCTTTTTTCGTCCCCCACCCCCCCTCAGGGACACCTGTGCGTTAAGTGGGTGGGGGTGAGTAGTGGGTGCTTTCCCTTCCCCCGCCCCTTATTTCTCGTCCCCCTCCTCCTCTGGGGCACTCTGGCATTTTAGGTGGGTGGGGGTGTGAAATTTTCCCTGTTTCTTCATGTCCCGGACCGCTCTGCCTTCCCCCATCCCATCCGCCGAAAGCATTGTCCACCCCCTTCGGCAGACGTCACAGGACATGTTTGAACGTGACTCGGTAACCCTTTGAATAATTAACCCTATGAGTCGGTGCCTGGACCGTGTGCATGACCAAGCCCGGAAAATTTCAAACTTCTCGATGATGAAACAAATGAATTGCATGAATTTCCCCGTAACTATTTAAACTATCGGTGGGGGAGAGTGCATTTCTCCGTACCATTACCATAAGCTATTATGATGTGTAGAAGTCATGAGAGGACTATTTCTATTATATTCGAAATACAAGTAAAAATATTGTTCTCGCATGCTAATTAAATAATTAATAAAAGACGATGCATTACCGTGATATCAGATGGTTGAGGGATCCGCAAATAAAATCAATGCAGCACATATTCCTAGCAAGTATAAGTTTATTTTTATTTCAGTAGTAACACATGTAAACATACCGTGGGCATATTACAATTGGAATATAAGAATACAATGTCACCATGTTATGAAAATTATTGCGTAAAATATTCCAAAAGTATTTATTCGTCCCCGCACGGGGGGAAGAGAGTAATCTCTTCCTTTGGGGAGCCGCGCCCCCACGGACCCGAGCCCACCGAGGAGACAAGCTCGTTAAAAAACCCCGTCGTTCGCTCGGATAGTGTCCAGACAGCATGTGACTCTGCTGTTCTGAGTAGCCGTAACATCTGGCGTCCAGAATCACCCACGTGTTTGCCGTGCGTGGAGACCCGTACAAGGGGGAGAAGGGGATCCTGGTGGGTGAGTTCTCCGGCACCCAGCTGGGCGTCGGAAACCCGGTATGGGCCGGAGTTCAATACCCCACTTCGGCCCTGGATTCCCCGAAAAACGGGCGGCCGAGAAGAGCCCAGCTCGGTCAATCGGCTCCTGGCGGCTGGGGAGCTTGGCGGCTCCTTCCGAGCGTACGCCAGGACGGGTTAGTGCTGGAGATATGGGGGTCTCCGTAGGGCGGCCGAAGGCGTGTGGGTTCGGAGGGCCCCTGCGCTGGAGGTTCTAACCCGAAAGAGGCCTCCTATCGAAGGTTCCTATATCCCTTGGGTAGCCCTGGCGACCACACCGGATCTCGGTGTGGCGTCCCGAATGTGTGGCTCCGTGGTGGGTGGGGAGCCCAGGGGACGAATTTTGTACGAGCGTATGGATAATAACTTCTTACCTCCAACAAAAAGATCCCGTCCGGAAACGAATGGGGGAGAAATGAAAAACAATAAATTTCTTATAATGAAATGTCAGAAGGAAGGGGAAACACTAAAAAAAGTGTCCCCTTTCTTAATTCGTAAAGTCCTCTGCTACGGTCCCAGGTGATACAAAATCGGCCAAAAAGTTACGGGATGGATCCCTTTTGATCGAAACGGCAAACCAGGCGCAAAGTGAGAAGGTTCTCAACATGAAACTGATGCACGACATCCCAGTGACAGTGGAGGTTCACCGAACCCTGAACACTTGTCGGGGAGTTATAAGCCATTTCGACCTACTATATGTGGACGCTGACGAAATCAAACAAGAGATGGCATCCCAGGGAGTGTGCGACGCTCGTCGGATGACAACGAAACGGAATGGAGAAATAGTAAACACCACCTCTGTAGTGCTTACATTTACGTGTGACCGGCTCCCTGACAAAGTGTTCATAGGGTATGAATCAGTTCCCGTGCGACCATTCATACCAGCCCCGATGCGCTGTTTCCAGTGCCAAAAATTCGGCCACATCGCAACGCGATGTGAGGGCAAGGCCACCTGCCCGCGCTGCGGCAAGGACAAGCACGATGGGGACAAATGTGCTGAAGCGGCCTGCTGCGTGAATTGCGAGGGTACGCACGCGGCTTATTCTCGCGATTGCCCGAAAATGAAAGAGGAACGGAAGATTATGGAAATTAAAACTGTGGATAAAATATCTTACCTAGAGGCAAGGAAAAAGTTCAAAGCCCTTAGTGCCCCCTCTTTCTCGCGTTCCTTTGCCGCAATCGCCTCCGCTCCAGTTAAGAAGTGCACCATTTCTACACAGACGGAACCTGAAAAGCAGATAGATGTATTAAAAAAAACGAATGCGAGTAACAGTAGCAACAATAAAAAAATAAAAAAACACCCCTAACACCTCCGTAGTGTCTCCCAAAAATACAGCAAAGAAAACAACCAGAAAACCTGACCAGCGAGAGAAAACTCCCTCTCCTGGTCCCTCCGGCAAAGGTATGGAACCGATGCAGGAGGACATAGACGAAGATCTCTGTAGTTGTTCGCTATTGCGATCAACGACATAGCTCACTGCATCAAGGAGCCAGTGTTAGGGTCACTGTTTGTGGATGATCTCGCGATTTTCTGCAGATCATCTAGGGTCGTGAATGCATCGCGTATGGCGCAACTCACCATCAATAAACTTCACAAATGGACCCAAAATAACGGCTTCCTTTTCTCTTTGGAGAAAACAAAGTGCGTTCACTTTTCTCGCACTCGGGGCGTCCATGTAAATCCCACGTTACACCTAGGTGGTAGAAACCTCCCATTTGTGGAATCAGTCCGTTTTCTGGGGATGACCCTCGACCACAAACTCAACTGGAAGGAGCACATTAATTCTGTCAAGGTAAACTGTTTGAAGTCTTTGAACATTTTAAAGTTTTTAAGCCACGCATCTTGGGGAGCAGACCGCACCACCTTAATTTTACTTTACCGCACACTGGTGCGGTCGAAATTAGACTACGGCTCATTCGTGTATGCGTCCGCTCGCGAGACGTATTTGAAAGCACTTAATTCAGTGCACAACGCAGGTCTGCGACTATGCACTGGGGCGTTTAGGACCAGCCCGATTCCCAGTATATATACCGACGCAGGCGAGCCTCCTCTATGCTACCGAAGGACCTGGGTTCTTTGTAGCTACGTTTCCAAAATTTTAGCAATGACGAGTCACCCATGTTATAGTTTACTTTTTAAACCCCGTTTTATTAATGTTTTTAACCGAAGGACTAAAGCAACCAGACCAGTAAGCGTTCGTTTTAACGATTTTATTCGCGGATGCGAATTCACGCTACCTGAAGTGTATCCTGTTTCATTCTCGGAACACCCCCCTTGTATCACTCCCACTCCGGTGGTGAATATTCTTTCACGATCTCGACCGAAGTCTTCCACAACTCCCTCGGAGTACCAGCGTTTGTTTGCCATGTTCCGATGGAATCACCCCAACCTTACCCCCGTTTACACTGACGGTTCGAAAGATAACTCTGCTTGTGCATGTGCAGTGTTCTCCCCTATCCACGGGAACATCAGAGCAAAGCTTCACCCGATGTGCAGTGTGTACACGGCGGAGCTTTATGCCATAAGGACAGCTCTAGAAGCCCTAGGTGACCACGGCGGCTCCTTTGTCATATGCACTGACTCCAGGAGCTCGCTACAAGCCATCTCTGGCTTCTCACCCGTGCACCCGATCGTGCAAGAAATACACTCTCTCCTGCTGACCCTTTCGAGAAAGGGTTTGAATATCCATTTTCTGTGGGTACCGGGACATGAGGGGATAGCCGGGAATGAGATAGCAGACGCTATGGCCAAGGAAGCTCTGAATAACGAAGTTCTTGTCTCAACGCTGGTTCCCCACGAGGACTTACGAGCATCTCTAAGAAACGTGGTATTTGGAAAATGGAGGGAGTCATGGAGGATTCTAAATAATAACAAGCTCCGTGGCAACAAGGACATGGTAGCAGCGTGGCCCTCCTCAGCTCGTAGTAATCGGAGAGAGGAAGTAGTACTTACACGATTGAGGATAGGGCACAGCCCCCTGACCCATGCGTATCTCTTTACTGAAGAGAAGGAACCTCCCCAATGTGGGGATTGTAAATGTCCATTAAGTATTAGACACATCATGCTAGATTGTGTTAAGTACCGCGAAGCGCGAAGACGAAATAATCTAGGGGGAGACCTAAAAACCCTTTTAGGAGACCACCCTACCAACTTAATCTGTACATTTCGGTTTCTCAGAGAAATAAACATTTTTAATAAAGTCTAATTATGTACTCTTTCAACGAAGACATCAGATGCAGTAGATTACTTTATACATAACTTTTGTAATTAAATCGCACAGTAGTGGTGCAAAATGACCATGCCGTCGACGCACCCTAAATCCAAATACTACTACTACTATTTATTCGCTTTTCAAAGTTAACTGTTTTTCAATGCATTCGATTCACTACGAATCATTTCTTCCTGCAGAAAATGTTCCCCGGAATGAGTACTCGAGACGGAACGTATTTCTTCGGAAAGAGCATTAATGGTCAGCGATGGCGGTGCGCCTCCGATCTCCTCCGGATTCACTTTTGCTGTGTTCACAATATCACGGGGTAAATTGTATTGAATATCACCGTCTTCCATCACTTCACCGTGTGCTTCGAATATAGAAACTAAATATATTTTTAAAATTTTAGAGCATATGGAGACCATTCTTTTCGCTCCTCCCATCGTAACTTAACACACTTCGCTATGTTTAAAAGACCATACCAGGATGATTTGGCTAGGTAAACGCCTGCTTTCTCATCTCGCTCACCGGCCTCCTCAAGAACTATGGACTTAGTAGAACATTTTTAACTCGTTATGCACATACTCCTCAGCGGTGTCCCTGAAGCAAGTACAATCAATCAGATGGTCAAGCCATGACCCATCCAACCAGCTACAGGATGTGGCCTGCAATATTTCGTACCTGATTGGTCTGTGTGATTACGTATCATGTTTACCTGTGTAATAGGGCGAAAAACCAGGTTTAATATTGCAAAAATTTTAATGACATTCTAATAGAAAAATACTGAACAAATTCCTATAAACACATTGAATACTTTCCTGTTATTGTATGAGACTATCTTTTATTGTATGAGAGAGAGATCACTGTTAAGATAATCCTCTTCGCCGTCACTTAAAAGTGAATAGTCGACACGGTCCACAATTATTTGAGTAACATTGCATCTCACACTGGTTGGGCCTTTGGCAAGAGATTCAAGGGGACCGCCAGAATACACGATTTTGGGGTTAACTTCCTGATGCTCTGATACAGGTAAGATCACAGTGTCCATACTAGATGTCACAGAGGTGTCACATATAATATTAAGAATAGCACTTCTTTCCTCACAAAAAGTGTTATTTTCCACCGCGTGTCTCTTGTCGAAGATAACTTCGATATCACTGCTACTACAGTTTTCTTTCTCTTTCTCACTTGTTTTTTCACACGTCACAATTTTCTCAAAAGTAATCTCCAGTTCACTTCCATCGAGCTTCTTAACTTTACGTGGCGACCAAAAAGAATCGGGAAAACTGCGGTTGATTCGGGTTTCCAATAACCCTACAAACTCCGACTCCTTTATTGGGGTGGATGTGGCAGGGTCGAAAACCAAATCCTGCAGATCAAGTGATGTCTTGAGCTCCTCTGCCCTTTTCGCCGAAGGAGGTTGATCCTCAAAATCAGAATCCGTATCGTAGTCCGATAAGTTCGTGTACTGGGTCTGAAATAATAAATAAAAGTGGTTACATTAACATGTACAACTTAAATTTAAAATACATGAAAAAATACTAAGATTGTAGTAAAAGTCACTTAACTTACCATAAGTTGAAATTTCTTCGGAGAAGAGCTTCCTCTTCACGCTACTCATGTTGAATTCTTCTACTGGTGAATACCGTCAAGCTTAGCACAGGTTGATGTGGCGTCTAGTGGAAATGCCCGCAGCGCGAACCCTTTTATTGGTAAATGGGGGCGGGTCCCACCCTCAACACCCTGAGGGAACGCAGGTATAAAGGAGGGAGCCAGGGACAATGGGGGGAAAGTTTGTTAATATTCGCACGCGAGTTCCATGCGGAGTGTAATTACTTGGTGACCACTGTTGCTGATGCATCTTCGATTTTCAAGGCTGTTTGGTGTGTTATGTTGCGAACTGTTTATTATTGAGACCTGTTTATTTGGCATTATTGAGAGAGGCAAGGAATGTGAGGGAGTCGATTATTCACCGTTTACAAAGATAAAATATGGGTATGTGTTTCAAAGTAATGTGCTTGTTTTTACCGCTAACTTACTCTGTCTTCACCTCCCTCAAGGTTTCGCAAACAAATTGTGCTGTCTCTCTGAATGTTTCTGCAATCGAGGTTCAAGCGGCGACTACTTTCCCTTGCTCGGAAAAGAGTGAAAATCCGTTTTCTGTGGGTTCCTGGACATGTGGGTATTGCTGGAAATGAGAAGGCCGACTCGGCCGCGAAGGCAGCCAGCGAGGACGACGTTGCTGATTATGTGCTGGTACCATATGAAGATTTGAAGGATAGCACAAAAAAGATAGCCTTAGAAAAGTGGAAAGAGACTTGGCGCTCTCTTACCGGAAATAAACTGCGCGCAATCAAGCCGGTAATCTCAGCGTGGCCCACGTCTGTCAGGAGGAATCGCAGGGAGGAGGTCGCAATCGCACGATTGAGAATTGGGCACTGCGCTCTGACCCACTCGTAACTCTTTACCGAAGAGAGAATTCCACCCATATGCGATGTTTGCGACTCTCCCATTACTGTGAGACATCTCCTGACTGAATGTGAGAAATACCGCTCTGTGCGCCATCGGCTGAACATCGGAGGAGACCTAGGGCACATCCTAGGAGACGACCCTGATAGTGTCAGCCGAGTGATAAAGTTTTTAATAGAGACCGGGCTAATTAACAGTGTTTAAACTCCAACCTTTTTATAATTTGACAACCCCTTTTATTTCAAAACTTTTATAAATGTTTAAATGTTTTTTTAATGCATCTTTTAAAATTTTTGTTTTTATAGATTGTCTGTGGTGCAAATGACCTTAGTTACTCACTCGCAAATATTAAATAAATTTATCAACCAGCTGTTCAGAAAGTATACAGCTGCCCCACATAACCAACACACGATCATTACACACAGAATTGCACCCCACATTTTATTTCTTATTATTTACGTGGTCGTAGGTTATATGCACTCTCGGCTTTCTCCTCTTTCACCACACTTTCTGCTGGTACACTTACACTCACGTCATCGTCCTCCGAGCGTGGCCCGGCTTGGCCAGCCGCTCGCCACCTCAAAGGGTAAGGGGAGCGCGCGTGGAGGGTTAGTGAGATATGTGTGTTGTTGGTTGCGTCGGTGCTCCGGCATTCTCCGCGGCCTTCCGCGGAATGTGCTTGCGAACGGGATGGGGAAGCGAGGACGTTGGTATCTTCTTCGCGGCTTTCTACGGGATGTGCGTACTATTCCAGATTATAACTCTCGCTGGGGACACTGATGAGGTGGAGGGATAAACAACACTGGGAAGGGAAAAGGGTCTTCCACACTTAAACGGGGCTCCGTCGTCTTGGTTTTCCGTGGGCGCCCTCGACGTCCCTCCTGGAATCTGCAAGTTGAAGTGGGAGGGGAAGTACCATGATACGGTTTAAGCCTATTCTTGTGAACAACAACATTTCGAAAGGGAAGCTCCAGCCACACGAGAGAACTTCAATGACTTTGTATGGCCCCTTCCATGGGAAATGAAACTTCTAAACTCGGCCTGACTTGATTTGGGCGTCACTCAAATATACATACTGCCCACACATGTATTTCTCATCCCTGCATTTCTTACTTTACTGAATCTCTCTCGTTTTCTGCGCACTCCTACAACTATTGCGGCACTTCGACCTCACATCCATCACAATTTTCCGCAGACCCGTAACATAATCGCCGACAATTATTTTTACTCTCTCTGTCCAAACACCCGAAAAGGGTTTTCATTGGATTTTCATTAATGTAACTTTTTAATTTTCAGGGTTACTTACGATAGGTAACTGGCCTTTTCCTCTTACGGTTGCTGGTCTGAGGTGTTGGAGGAGATGTTGCCAGTATTATATCATCTTGGGGGGCTGAGGAATGGAATTGGGAACTGGTGGATGGTGTGATGGGTGGAGTGGTGGGAAAAGTTGTCATTTCAGGGGAAGTGTTTGGTGGGGTATCCAGCATTAAAGTCGGGGTAGATAATATGTGAATAGGAAGTTGGATTGGTGGGTGGGAATCAGAAATTCCATCAATCCGTTGCTTCGAAACCTGTGAGAAATGATGAAAAGTTTATGACATGTGAGGCCTCAGATTTCTTTGATGGTTACAGTGGTAAATTCGATACAATGCCCCGCACGGGGGCAAGAGGGTGATCTCTTCCTTTGGGGTGCCTTTTGGCCAGCTTTTTTCGATTTGGGACCACCGTGCGCCGTCACAAATGTTTATAGATCTATGGGGTTCCACTTTCACTGGAACTTGAAAGAATTCCTTCAGCTCCAGCAGTCTCTTTGCCTGTCTTGAGTTATTGACTTCTATGAGGACAGAACCTGACCGCCCTCTTCTCCGTTTTAGCGTCGCCAACCAATCTCTGCATCACTTCAGCGATTACGAAGGGAGACACTTTTTTCAAACAATGACTTTTTTGAACAATGAATTTTTTTACAGTTAAATATTCAAATGAAATCCTGATTCCAGAGTCACTTCTTCGTTGCACTGTAAAATGTCTCTATTGTTCGAAACTATTTCGTGAAAAGCCAGGTTAAGGCATGTTTTGCATGTCACACACTTACACTCGTGGCAATTTGAGATTTCGACTGCATTGAACTCGCCCGTATCTGAAAAATTGTTTTTTCTTTCGGTATGGTCACTTGAACCAACAGCACGCGATATATTCTTGGCGCAGCCATCACAAATGTTACACGTACAGTAATCACTGGAAAGTGGTTCTGATTGTTCAAATGAGAGCATCAGACTGTCTTGGATGTCGGCCTCTGTATCATCATCATCATCATACGTTGCAGCGTCGATGATTTCGGTTTCCGCCCTGCTGCTGATCTCCTCTGTATTCACTTCAACCGCAAGTACTTCGCGATTCGGTGACCAGAAGCCAACCGGAAACTCTGTTTACTGTAACGGGCGTAGAGCATCGAAAGCCGTTCTTGATAGATGGTGGATCGTCATAATCTGAGGAATTATCATCTTCCCAGCTATAAAGGTTGGCAGCTTGAATCTGAAATAAAGGATTTATAAGTTTTCAGTGGTGGACTCGTGGAGTTGAAAATCGAATACATTGATTGGTAACAATGACCGTAATAAAATAAATGACAACGTGCTTACCTCTCGTTACTCAGGAGTGAATTTCTCACACTTTTTGTCCATTTCAATAATTGCCAATGTTGAGGGTCTTGGATGGGTGCTTTCCGTCGACGGGTGAGGGACGACTGAGATCTGGTCACAGTCCTTTCACCAATGGTGGGGAAGTAAAGACGGGGTAGGTACATTAGTGAGAGAAAGGGAATAGAAGAGAAAACAAATTTATTGTTCAATGCAAAGCCTATGGAACATGCATCCAATACATAAAGAAAAAGAACAAGCTCAGCGGTATTACAAGAGATGTATATGCAAGTCACCTTGCTATAACAACAGGATCATTGAAAAAAAACATAATATAAAATCAAATACAATTACAGAATTTACCAAGCCAATTTATCATGCCAATTCAATGGAATAAACAAAAAAAACATGCAAAAAACTTTAATGAAATTAACGTAGATTATTTGAAAGGAAGAAAAAATGATTGAACGGTAGAGGTACACGCTCAATCTCCATAACATTCATTAATCAGGTACGCAAACATTTTTATTTTGAATTGATTTATAGTTTTAGCTTTCGATATGAAGTCAGGAATATCATTCCACACCCTTATACATGAGTTAATGGTGGACTATTGGTATACAGTTGTTCTACATTGAGGAACTTTGAATCGTTTTCTATATTCAAATGACTACGTGCATACCTCTCGTTCAATTTCCTCAGAAGAGTGAATTCTCACACTTTTCGTCCATTTCAATAATTGCCAATGTTGAGGGTCTTGGATGGGTCTAATATATCTATTTAATACATTACTTAGGTTTGCAATTACCTTTTCATAGAGTATTCAATTTCAGTACTTCCTACTCTAATTTTCGGGAATACATCATAATTTAGCTTGCTGACAAACTGAGTAGTGCCGATTATTATAGATTTCGTTTTATTAGGGTTTATTTTCAACAAATTTGCATTGGCCCAGGGACAAATACTGCAAACGTCTTCATTCATTTGTGTAATAGCCCTACCGATGTGAGATGGGTGACAGTCTAAAGCCTGAATCACACGATCATTTTTTCCATCCCTCTGAGACATAGCTCCTGCGATAGGTTTAGAGGGACCAAAGAAATGATAGGTCGACCTATAGATTTCTGAATCACACGATCCCTCCCACCGTCCCTTTTTCCGTCGCTTTTGACATCATTTCCGATAGCACTACTCGGTGTCATACTACCTGCATCAGGAAAAATCTATTGACTCGGTTGATTTGATACCATTTAAATTTGGGAGCGCTGCTATGGATGATTTACATCGGCGCAGACTTCTTTTGGCTGCAGCAGCAGCAATTATAGTGGACAATGATCATCGGCGACGAAATGAACGACGACGTCGCAGGGTATGGGCGAGAGAATGGCTTCAAAGAAGAGATACTGGCCAAGGACTCATAAATATGGTGCACATGGAATGAAGGTATCTTCCTTAATTGCAAATATTAATTTTTAAACTAGGGAATAAAGTTGATAGCAGAGAATGGGTGATTACGAATCTCCACGTAAGTGGGCCACGGTGATCGATCTTCACTTGTTTCCCAAATTGGCGGCGTATTTGGACGCTGAAAGGGATTCGTTTTTAAAACATAGACCCCGCACGGGGGGAGGGGAGTTATCTCTTCCTTTGGGGAGTCGCGCCCCCACGGACCCGAGCCCACCGAGGAGACAAGCTCGTAAAAAAACCCCGTCGCTCGCTCGGATAGTGTCCAGACAGCATGTGACTCTGCTGTTCTGAGTAGCCGTAACATCTGGCGTCCAGAATCACCCACGTGTTTGCCGTGCGTGGAGACCCGTACATGGGGGAGAAAGGGATCCTGGTGGGTGAGTTCTCCGGCACCCAGCCGGGCGTCGGAAACCCGGTATGGGCCGGAGTTCAATACCCCACTTCGGCCCTGGATTCCCCGAAAACGGGCGGCCGAGAAGAGCCCAGCTCGGTCAATCGGCTCCTGGCGGCTGGGGAGCTTGGCGGCTCCTTCCGAGCGTACGTAGACTGGACGATACTAGTGGCCAACGAGCCCATGGTGGAGTTTCGGTTTTTGTCCGGGAGGCTCTTTACACCTCCCGAATAAATCTTAACACACCGTTCCAAGCGGTAGCGGTGACGGTGCACGCTCCCGAGGCGATAACGGTGTGCAACGTTTACCTGCCGGAGGGTGCACCCGCCACCCGTTTTAATCTAGAATCCCTTGTTCACCAGCTACCTCAGCCTTTTATTTTACTCGGAGATTTTAATGCTCACGATCGTCTATGGGGAAGCACCCCGGAACAGTGCAACCGCAGGGGACGTATTTTATCAAGTTTTATTAGTGATTTTAACCTTTTTTTACTCAATAACGGCGAGAAAACCCGTTTTAACTCTTATAGCGGCGATTCTTCCTCCATTGACTTGAGTATTTTATCGACTAGTTTGGTCAATAAACTCAAACTCTCTGTGCATAAGGATCTTAGTGGGAGCGATCACTTTCCCCTTTTAATCAAAAGGGAGCAAAATATAAACCCCGATTTTATTAGACCAGGCTGTTGGATTGTCCGGAAAGCTGATTGGCATCTTTTTAACTCAAATTTTAACTACGTGTGGGATAAAAACAACGACTGTGTAACAAACGTAAATCTTTTGACATCCAGCATCATTCAAGCCGCCGAAATTAGCATACCACGATCTCGAAGCATCCTTCCAAGAAATGCGGTGCCATGGTGGAATGAAACCTGCGCAGAAGCCATTAAAAAACGTAAGAAAGCTCTCCGTTTTCAACAAGTATCCTACAGCAAATAATCTCTCCGCTTTTCGGCGACTAAGAGCGAAAGCGCGTCAGGTAATAAAGGACGCAAAGAGGATTTCTTGGATGAATTTTGTCTCCGGTGTCAACCACAGGACTCCACTTGCACAGGTATGGCGTAAGGTGAGGAGCATATCGGGTAGCAGCCAGCATCTAGGTATATCCTTCCTAGAAGTCGAAGGAAAGGTTATCACTTCTCCAGCTGCGATAGGGAACGTATTCGCCCAATTACTCGCCAAAGTGAGCAGCGACGAATGCTATGACCCTTCTTTTTCGATCCTCAAGAAAAGGCTCGAGAACGTCCCTATATCCTTTATGGAGCCTAAAACAACGGCAGACTACAATATGCCATTTACCATTTGGGAGCTGAAATCTGCCATTCATGACTCCCACGACACGTCCCCAGGACCCGACGAGATCCACAATGCCTTCCTCCGAAATCTATCGGAATCGGCGTTGCTGGAAATCCTTGAAACTTTTAATCAGCTCTGGGCCAATGGGGATTTTCCTCCGTCCTGGCGGGAGTCCGTCATTGTCCCCATCCCAAAACATGGAAAAGACCGAGCTGACCCGAATTCTTACCGGCCGATTTCTCTCACCAGCTGCCTGTGCAAGTTAATGGAGCGAATGGTAAATCGACGTCTCATTTGGTGGCTGGAGCGTCGAAAACTCCTCTCTAGGATACAATGCGGATTCAGACGGAACCGTTCCACAATGGACCACTTGGTCAGAATTGAAAATTTCATCCAAGAAGCCTTCCTTCTCCGCCAACACGTAGTCGGCGTATTTTTCGACTTAGAGAAGGCTTACGACCGGGTCTGGCGACGTAAGATTCTACGCGTATTACGCGAGTGGGGTTTTAGAGGCTGTTTGCCCATTTTTATACAAAATTTTTTAACCAACCGTGTTTTTAAAGTAAGGACGGGACAGTTGTTGTCAAATTTTTACCCTCTTGACAACGGAGTTCCCCAAGGCTCGGTTCTGAGCGTGACGTTGTTCGCTATTGCGATCAACGACATAGCTCACTGCATCAAGGAGCCAGTGTTAGGGTCACTGTTTGTGGATGATCTCGCGATTTTCTGCAGATCATCTAGGGTCGTGAATGCATCGCGTATGGCGCAACTCACCATCAATAAACTTCACAAATGGACCCAAAATAACGGCTTCCTTTTCTCTTTGGAGAAAACAAAGTGCGTTCACTTTTCTCGCACTCGGGGCGTCCATGTAAATCCCACGTTACACCTAGGTGGTAGAAACCTCCCATTTGTGGAATCAGTCCGTTTTCTGGGGATGACCCTCGACCACAAACTCAACTGGAAGGAGCACATTAATTCTGTCAAGGTAAACTGTTTGAAGTCTTTAAACATTTTAAAGTTTTTAAGCCACGCATCTTGGGGAGCAGACCGCACCACCTTAATTTTACTTTACCGCACACTGGTGCGGTCGAAATTAGACTACGGCTCATTCGTGTATGCGTCCGCACGCGAGACGTATTTGAAAGCACTTAATTCAGTGCACAACGCAGGTCTGCGACTATGCACTGGGGCGTTTAGGACCAGCCCGATTCCCAGTATATATACCGACGCAGGCGAGCCTCCTCTATGCTACCGAAGGACCTGGCTTCTTTGTAGCTACGTTTCCAAAATTTTAGCAATGACGAGTCACCCATGTTATAGTTTACTTTTTAAACCCCGTTTTATTAATGTTTTTAACCGAAGGACTAAAGCAACCAGACCAGTAAGCGTTCGTTTTAACGATTTTATTCGCGGATGCGAATTCACGCTACCTGAAGTGTATCCTGTTTCATTCTCGGAACACCCCCCTTGGATTACTCCCACTCCGGTGGTGAATATTCTTTCACGATCTCGACCGAAGTCTTCCACAACTCCCTCGGAGTACCAGCGTTTGTTTGCCATGTTCCGATGGAATCACCCCAACCTTACCCCCGTTTACACTGACGGTTCGAAAGATAACTCTGCTTGTGCATGTGCAGTGGTCTCCCCTATCCACGGGAACATCAGAGCAAAGCTTCACCCGATGTGCAGTGTGTACACGGCGGAGCTTTATGCCATAAGGACAGCTCTAGAAGCCCTAGATGACCACGGCGGCTCCTTTGTGATATGCACTGACTCCAGGAGCTCGCTACAAGCCATCTCTGGCTTCTCACCCGTGCACCCGATCGTGCAAGAAATACACTCTCTCCTGCTGACCCTTTCGAGAAAGGGTTTGAATATCCATTTTCTGTGGGTACCGGGACATGAGGGGATAGCCGGGAATGAGATAGCAGACGCTATGGCCAAGGAAGCTCTGAATAACGAAGTTCTAGTCTCAACGCTGGTTCCCCACGAGGACTTACGAGCATCTCTAAGAAACATGGTATTTGGAAAATGGAGGGAGTCATGGAGGATTCTAAATAATAACAAGCTCCGTGGCATCAAGGACACGGTAGCAGCGTGGCCCTCCTCAGCTCGTAGTAATCGGAGAGAGGAAGTAGTACTTACACGATTGAGGATAGGGCACAGCCCCCTGACCCATGCGTATCTCTTTACTGAAGAGAAGGAACCTCCCCAATGTGGGGATTGTAAATGTCCATTAAGTATTAGACACATCATGCTAGATTGTGTTAAGTACCGCGAAGCGCGAAGGCGAAATAATCTAGGGGGAGACCTAAAAACCCTTTTAGGAGACCACCCTACCAACTTAATCTGTACATTTCGGTTTCTCAGAGAAATAAACATTTTTAATAAAGTCTAATTATGTACACTTTCAACGAAGACATCAGATGCATTAGATTACTTTATACATAACAATTGTAATTAAATAGCACAGTAGTGGTGCAAAATGACCTTGCCGTCGACGCACCCTAAATCCAAACACTACTACTACTTTAAAACATAGAATTTCCTATAGATACATATGTAATGTTCAAAATATATTTTTCCCAGACTAGAAGACCTTCGATCATACAGAAACTTCCTGAGAATGGACGAAGACATGTACACGGAGCTTCTGGCCAAAGTGTCGCCTTTAATACAGAAGCAAAATACAGTGATGCGACAATGCATTACTGCAGATGAAAGGTTAAGCTTCGACTTTATTCAATAATAAATTAAAAAGAAGTAACCGAAGTACCCTTACTGTGGATTGACTTACATTTTCTACCCAATAGGTTATCCGTGACACTACGGTTCTTGGCCACCGGGGAAACCTTTAAAAATCTACACTTCTCCTCAAGAATGGCTTCCAACACTATTTCCGGAATAGTTGCTGAAACTTTGAGCGCCATAATTAATACCCTTCCCCGCACGGGGGGAGGAGAGTTATCTCTTCCTTTGGGGAGCCGCGCCCCCACGGACCCGAGCCCACCGAGGAGAAAAGCTCGTTAAAAAACCCCGTCGCTCGCTTGGATAGTGTCCAGACAGCATGTGACTCTGCTGCTCTGAGTAGCCGTAAGATCTGGCGTCCAGAATCACCCACGTGTTTGCCGTGCGTGGAGACCCGTACGTGGGGGAGAAGGGGATCCTGGTGGGTGAGCTCTCCGGCACCCAGCTGGGCGTCGGATACCCGGTATGGGCCGGAGTTCAACACCCCACTTCGGCCCTGGATTCCCCGCAAAACGGGCGGCCGAGAAGAGCCCAGCTCGGTCAATCGGCTCCTGGCGGCTGGGGAGCTTGGCGGCTCCTTCCGAGCGTACGCCAGGACGGGTTAGTGCTGGAGATATGGGGGTCTCCGTAGGGCGGCTGAAGGCGTGTGGGTTCGGAGGGCCCCCGCGCTGGAGGTTCTAACCCGAAAGAGACCCCCTTTCGAAGGTTCCTATGTCCCTTGGGTAGCCCTGGCGACCACACCGAATCTCGGTGTGGCGTCCCGAATGTGTGGCTCCGTGGTGGGTGGGGAGCCCAGGGGATGAAATATAACGTAGCATGGAGTCTGAAATTCTTCCTCCACCAAAGAGATCCCGCCCGGACACGGGCGGAGGAGAACAGTTATTCGAAAGAGCAAAACGGTTTCTGTCATTGAAATGCTCCAAGGACGGCGAAAATTTGAAAAAGGTTTCTCCCTTCTTCATTAAAAAAGCACTTCAAGCCATCATTCCTGGAGAGCCAAACTCAGTAAAGAAACTTAGAGATGGTTCCCTATTAATCGAAACAGCCAATAACGTACAAGCCGAAAAATTGTTAAAAGTAGAAAAGTTGCACGATATACCAATCAATGTCGAGATCCACCGTACTCTAAATACATCTAGGGGTGTGATAAGCCACTACGACCTACTATATGTCGAACCAGACGAAATTAAGAAGGAGATGGCTTCCCAGGGTGTCATTGATTGTCGACGACTTACAACGAAGCGTAACGGTGAAGTGATTAATACTACCTCGGTAATCCTCACGTTCGGTTTGGATAAAATCCCGAGCAAAGTCTACCTAGGCTATGAATCGGTACCTGTGAGACCTTTCTTTCCCAACCCGATGCGTTGCTTTCAATGCCAAAAATTCGGCCACATCGCACCGCGATGTGAGGGCAAGAACACCTGCCCGCGCTGTGGCAAGGACAAGCATGACGGTGAGAAATGTTCATCGGAGCCTTACTGCGTCAACTGCGAGGGCACGCATCCATCGTACTCCCGAGATTGTCCCGTCATGAAAGATGAAAGGAGGATAATGGAAATAAAGACCCTGGAAAGAATCCCCTACTCCGAGGCACGAATGAAATACCGGTCACAGATGGCCCCAACATTTTCAAAATCGTATTCGCAAATAGTCGCAACCACCACTAAAAAAACTACATGTACCATCTCTACTCAGACTTATAATGATTTTCGCATTGAGAGCACGAAGATGCCCACACGAGAACAAAAAAAAACAGAAAAGCAAATTAATAAAGTCACAGACAGGAAAAGTCATTCTAAGGCGGTTTCCCCTAAGAAAAACCCAAAATCTACTTCTGAGGATGCTGGGAATAAGCGGGATAAAACACCCCCACCCACATCCTCTAAAGATGCACAATATGATGCCATGGAAGAAGACCTCTGTGTCTCGGACACAGAAGTGTTCCAGGCCAGGATAAAGCAGAGGAAACAGCGGTTAAAACGTTGATCCTCCGCTCACTGTGTACATACGTACATTTCCAGATTTTAACCTATTTATTTATTTATTTTAACAATTTAAACCATGAATTTTATTCTACAATGGAATATGAATGGTTTTTATAGGCACAAGGAGGAGCTGGTTGTTTTAATTAGAGACTATAACCCCGTCTGCATATGCCTGCAAGAGACGCATTTTAAGCTGACAGACAAGACCGTTTTAAAAGGTTTTAAATTTTTTAGACTTGACGACACCAGTGGTCAGCGAGCCCAGGGTGGAGTGGCAATTGCTATTCGGGAGGCCCTATACACCTCACGAGTGCAATTGGACACTCCGCTGCAGGCAATTGCAGTGACAGTACACGCACCCGAGGCAATTACTCTCTGCAACGTATATCTGCCGGAAGGTGCACCCGTGAGTCGAGTTAATTTAGAATCCCTCGTTCGTCAGTTACCTCGGCCCTATGTTTTAATGGGTGACTTCAACGCACACGACACCCTATGGGGTAGCTCAAGAACTCAGTGCAATCAAAGGGGACACATAGTCACAAATTTTATCAATGACCTTAACTTGTTTTTACTAAACACCGGTGAAAAAACTCGATTCAACAGCTTCAACGGTACCTTCTCGTGTATCGACTTAAGTATTACGACAGGTGGCCTAATGCCTAGGCTTGAGTGGTCCGTACATAAAGATTTATGCGGTAGCGACCACTACCCTATTTTAATAACTAAAGGTGGCGGTTTTATCCACCGTCCGACTCAACCAAGCAATTGGGTTGTCCGCAAGGCCAATTGGTCTCTTTTTAAAAGAAATTTTTATTTTAACCACGACGACAATGTGAATGGTGTGGGGAACATAAAAGTACTCACAGATAACATTCTAGAAGCCGCAAATTCCACCGTACCCCGTTCTAAATGCAAATCTCACAGGCCCACAGTTCCTTGGTGGAACGAGGAGTGCGCAAAAGCTATACAGGTGCGAAAGAGGGCACTCCGAATCTTTAGCAAATATCCTACGGCGACAAATCTCACCGCCTTCCGGCGCCTCAGAGCGAAAGCTCGGCAAGTGGTTAAGGAGGCCAAGAAAGCTTCGTGGGAGGAGTTTGTGTGTTCTATAAACCACAGGACTCCCATATCCAACATCTGGAGGAAGATTAAAAGCATCTCTGGCTCTAACCACAACCCTGCAATTTCATCCCTGAAGGAGACTGACCGAGTTCTGACGACACCTCCCGAAATAAGCGAGTGCTTTGGACGTCGACTTGCGGAGACGAGTCGTAACGGCAGCTACGACGAACCATTTAGAACACTGAAAGAGCAGAATGAGACGATACCTCTTACCTTTAACCCGAGAGACTCTGGCGAGGTTTACAACGACCCCTTTTCTCTGTGGGAGTTGACCTCTGCCATCCTCGAATCCCGTGATGGCTCACCAGGAATAGATAAGGTGCATAACGCTTTTCTAAGAAATCTTCCCAAAGAAGCACTCCCCCATATGCTGCGATCCCTTAACCAAATTTGGTCAGAGGGTAGTTTTCCAGACCCTTGGAGGGAGTCCATAGTCGTACCCATCCTTAAACAAGGAAAAGATGGATCGGACCCAAACAACTATAGACCGATATCTCTCACCAGCTGCGTATGCAAGGTGATGGAAAGAATGGTCAACCGTCGTCTCGTTTGGTGGTTGGAGCGGCGGAACCTTCTTTCGGATATCCAGTGCGGCTTTCGACGGGGTAGGTCAACCTCCGACCATCTCGTCAGGACTGACAGTTTCATTCAGGAAGCATTTCTCTTGCGGCAAAACGTAATTGGCGTGTTCTTCGACTTAGAGAAAGCGTATGACCGTGTTTGGCGGTACAAAATTCTGAAGACACTTGATAAATGGGGGTTTAAAGGAAATCTACCTATTTTCATTAAAAATTTTCTGTATGCCCGAGTTTTTAAAGTTAGAATAGGTGAATATCTATCTACCTTATATCCACAAGAAAATGGAGTACCCCAGGGGTCCGTACTGAGCGTGACCCTATTTGCCATTGCGATAAACGATGTGACCGAGTGTATCCGCTCCCCAGTTATGGGCTCCTTGTTTGTTGATGACCTCGCTATTTTCTGCAGGTCATCAAAATTAACGAATGCCTCTAGGCTGATCCAGCTGACTCTGAATAAGCTCTCCGTTTGGTCTCAGAGGAATGGATTCCGTTTCTCTACTGAGAAAACGAAATGCATTCACTTTTACCGAGGACGGGGTGTACAAGCCCCACCGTCCCTATATCTCAATGGTAATGAGCTTCCTTACGTTGAGAACGCCCGATTTCTGGGTATGACATTGGACCGGCGCCTGAATTGGCGCGAACATTTCCGAGCTCTAAGAGACAAATGCTTCAAAGTTCTGAACATTTTACGGTTTCTGTCACATTCGACATGGGGCGCGGATCGTACCTCAATGCTTATGCTGTATCGAGCATTAGTACGTTCAAGGCTAGACTACGGATCGATTGTGTACTCATCCGCCCGTGAGACCTACATGAAACCGCTCTCGACGGTTCATAATACGGGACTGCGTCTAGCAACCGGTGCCTTCAGGACCTCCCCTGTCTTGAGCATTTACGCCGATACAGGAGAGCCTCCCCTAGTCAATCGCAGAGAGACGTTGATGTGCAATTATGCCACAAAAATTTTATCCGCGCCGAACCACCCCTGTTTTAACATTATTTCTCACCCACTGCTTTTAGACCTTTTTAACCGAAAGACAAGATCCACTAAACCTCTAAGTGTTCGCTTCAGAAACCTAATCGCAGAACGCAATTTTACCTTGCCCGCCACGTACCCCACTGGGTACAGCAACGTGCCGCCGTGGTTAATTCCCCGGCCAGCTTTGAGACTTGATCTTACTCGCTGCTCTAAATCTACTACTATGCCGGGAGAATACCAACAACTTTTCAAGAAATTCCGCGCCGAAAACTCCGAATCTACGTTCGTATACACTGACGGTTCGAAATCGGATACCGCCTGTGGGTGCGCTGTGGTATCCCCATATCATGGAGTCCTCAAGGCAAAATTGCATCCGTACTGTTCCATTTTTACGGCTGAGCTCACTGCCATTAGGATTGCTCTCCGATCCATTAAAAACAGTGTTGCGTCATTTATGATCTGTACAGATTCTTACAGTGCTCTCCAATCCATATCTCTTTATTCTCCTTGTCACCCCATTGTTCAGGACATACAAAGCACTCTGTTATCCCTGAGTAAAAAAGGGACCACTATAAGCTTCGCTTGGGTCCCTGGACATGTGGGCATACCAGGGAATGAGAAAGCAGACTCTGCAGCCAAAGATGCGCTCAGGTCTCCGGATACAGATTTTCAGTTAATGCCAGCGGAAGATTTAGGGAATGCCATGAGGGGTATGATTAGACAAAATTGGAAGACGCAATGGCTCGAAATCCAAAATAACAAACTTCGGGAAATAAAGCCCGTAATAACTGCGTGGCAGACCTCTATAAGAAATGTCCGCAGGGAGGAAGTGGTTTTAACACGCTTAAGAATTGGTCACTGCTTATTAACCCATTCATACCTCTTCACCGAAGAGAGAATACAGCCCCAATGCTTAAATTGCGATTGTCCACTAACAGTGCGACATATCCTGACGGACTGTGCAAGATATCGTACTGCACGGGTGAATCACAACCTCGGAGTCAACCTAGCTGAGGTACTAGGAGACACTCCCGAAAACATTTCCCGACTGATAGCATTCCTACACTCAACTCGACTTTTCAATAAAATATAAATGATACTCTTGTAAATTATTGACACGTTAATTTCAGAACGGGCCTAATCCCCTTTATCAATACCAGTCAGTGAGTGGTGCAAAATGGCCTTAGCCGCCGACGCACCCTATAAAATAAACACTACTACTATTAATACCCTTGAAAATGAGATAAAGGTACAGTGAAATAATATTAACACTTTACCGAATTATGTGTCTGTATATAATTCACACACTATTTGCAGGTACCATCGTCAGTAGAGGAGTGGAAAATTATTTCCAACCAGTTCCTCTCTCTGTGGAACTTTCCCCACTGTCTGGGAGCACTTGATGGCAAGCATGTTGCATTCACTCCTAGAGCTAGTGGGTCCTACTACCGCAATTACAAGGGGACAGATAGCATAGTACTACTTGCATTAGCTGATGCTAATTGCAGATTTGTCTGGATAAACGTTGGCGTGAATGGAAGGGCAAATGATGCAAGTATTTATAATGCAAGCAACCTCAAAAGGGCTTTGGATAGAAATTTAATGAACCTCCCACCAGCATCACCCCTTCCAAATGGGACTATTAACGTTCCATATGTTATCATTGCAGATGATGCTTTCCCACTCGATTGGCATCTTATGAAACCATACAGGATGAGGGAACTAACCAATCAAAGAAGGCATTATAATTATAGATTGAGTCGAGCCCGACGTGTGATAGAGAATGCCTTTGGATTATTGGCCAATAAATTTAGAGTGCTTCTCACGAAAATTAATCTCTCTGCAGAATAGGTTGACGAAATTGTGACTAGCTGCTGTCTGCTGCATAATTTCATTTTGAATAGGAAACCGATTCACTTAGGAGATGAAGATGTGGAGAGGGTTCAAAATTTGCAGCCAATTAGATGCCTTATAGGTGGAAACAGGGCTCGGGCCCATATTTATCACATTAGGGAGGAATTTGTCCCAATATTTTAATGGTGTTAGGCGAGTTCCCTGGCAGGATGAGGCAGTCAACAGGGGAAACATGTAAACCAAAAGGTATGACTTCATGTTTTAACTTGCATTTTCCTGTTAAAATAACTCATTATTTGTGATTTCACTACACTAATTTGTCTCTTACTTGAAAATAACACTCCACAATCACATAAACTTCCAATGATACACATAAAACATAAAAATACACAACAAACACATAAACTATATTTTTAATTCTTCCTGTCTAACAGGTCCTCCAATTGCGCCTCCAGAAGGATGTCGAATAATTTTTTAGTTGTTCTTAGCCGTCTCTCCTCACTCTGGATCCTCTCCAGCCCATGCCAGAGAAACTTGGCGAAGTGGGACTCCTGCGACTCAGGAGGGTTGATGGGGGCATCAAGAGTTCGGGCTATCTTCTCCAACACCTCAGCCGATTTAGAGGTGTCAGCTTCCCTCTGCCGCTTGCCCCTCCTCGCCTTTGAGGTGGAAGAGGCATCGGACATTGGTGTCACCACCCTTTCTTCAGTTGTTCCTATGGAACATGCAGTCGAAATCGATGACTGCGGACGCTCATCTAAACTTATGTCACCTTCATGGAACTGAAGGACCTCATAATCCCCAACCAGAGGTTCAAAGGTACTCATGTCCACTTAAACGGACACTGCTTCCCCCTGTCATTAAAAATAAATGAATATGTGATTTCAGTTTTATGGTCAGAATATATTAGATTTAAGTTTATGTTAACCATACTAAATATTTGTATCTGATGTATGGACCCATCACTATGATTGTTTAACCTCAATTAGGTACCAATAAAAAAGTTCAGTACTTTGAAGTAATGTTTCTTACATGTGTACATTAAAGGGCTTAATTCACTACATAATAGCAGCAAACAATTGGGTTTATAGTTCTCATTTGGTTAAATAACCTAGTCCAACGCTTAGATCTGTTAGACTTTAATTAAAATATAAGTCCCTGCCTTGGACTCAAGATCTCAATCTTTTTTATAATCCACAAAGTAGTTGCAATTACCTATATTATTTGCCAATGTATAGGATAGCTAAAGATTTCAATAAAATATGCTGGGATGCTGATATCTTTCAACTATCTACAACTTCATTAAAAAAATTCTTACAGAACCGTCTTCTATGCCCTACCAAATTAATGTTTTTTCTTCATAACACAAATTTCGGAATATGTTGAACCAATAGATTTTTCTCTTTCAACTATTCTTAATTCTAAATGTTGTTTACCTATTTTTTACTCTCATATATTTTTCTACCAATGTTACAAATAACTATTTATTACTGTATCACACTTCTATGTATTGAGTATCTCGATCTCAATGTATACATATTATCCATGTATGTTGTGTTTATTAGTATATTGTTATACACTCTTTATTGTGCAATACCTACATTTCAATTGTAATATGTTAAAAGGGCTTAAGCCCGTGGAATAAATATATTATTATTCAAAACATTGTATACTTAATAACAGCTGATTGTGTGATAAATTTTCACTTACCCTAGCATCGCCAGTACTGGTACTTGGCCCCGGTGTACTTTCCGGACTTTCTAAAGCAATCCGAGTCTCGGCGCTTTTTCGAGGAATCAAGTGTCCTCTCAAAAAAAGCAGCTGTTCATAATGCCTAAATGTAGGCACATAAACCTTGAGAAACGAAAGAAGCAATTGCATTAATGCAGTGAAGAATACGCAAAAATGAATATAAATGCACAGAAAAAACTATGAAAATCGAGCTGATTTAACTTCCCAAAAAAATTATCAGTATTTCCGTATTTGATTTTACGTCGGTAATGTTAATCCATTTGGAAAATTTCGTTCATACCTCGTCCGCGGAGCATCCGCTCTTCATGGAAGCTTTTATACGCTGCTCCTCTGCGCCGAATTGGCTTCGCAGCGTATTTACCTTCGTTTTTATATCTTGCACTGTGGTGCCAGGTCGAAAAGGTTCGACGCATAACAGTATCTCGTTAAGGCTTTTCGTCCTCAGGAATTTATTGTGGTAATTCACTGCTTTGCTATTGAACAAATGTTCATGCCTACTATAATTGTCAATTAGCGCATTTGTCGCCTCTTGAGTCCATGGGGCAGTGGAATTCCGCGACATTTTAAAAGTTTGAATATGTTTTTGTTTAACCAAAGAGTTGTTTACTATTTTCCCTGTGTTTACAACAGTTATTCCAATAAAAGCCAAGCGTGGCGTTGCAATCGCTCTCAGCGACCGTGCGTTCTGATTGGCTGAAGGACGGTAGAAGCTGCGGTTTCAGCGACGAAAGAATGGACGTGCCGAGTGATGGAAAAAGCTATGAAAATCCCGTCCCTCGAGCCATCGCGCGAAATGATAGGCAGAAACGGTCATTTCTTCCGCCATCGCCAGAGCTATAGGAGGAGCTATGTCTTTAAAGGGATGGAAAAAATGATCGTGTGATTCAGGCTTAAGTAAATTTTTAAGTCATCTGCGTAGAATTGATATTTAGAGTGAACAATCGAAAGAGGTAGATCGCGTATAAATATAGAAAAAAGAAGAGGGCCGAGAATTGAGCCCTGCGGCACACCGCAAGGGACCATCGATGAACTAGAAAGTTGATCTCCATCTCCTATTATGGCCTGAGTTCTCGAGTTGAGATAAATAAGAACGAAACCATTGCACTGCTGGGAGAGAAAATCCCAGTCGGCGCATCTTCACCAACAGAAGATCGTGATCTGCACAATCAAATGCCTTGAAGTCAAAAAGCAAAGGGATAGTATTTTTTTGTTGTCCATTGTCTTCTATCACTCTTATAAGGGCGGTTTGAGTACTGTGTTCCTTGCGGAATCCTGACTGGTATTTATCAAGCAAATGATAAAAAATCAATAACAGTGAGATTGGGCGATAATGTGACGGTTTTGTAGGATTCCTGGATTTCTTAATGGGTTTGATAATAGCAGTCTTCCTAGCGACCGGAAAATCAGAGTACATACGTGAGCTGTTGTATATATCGAGGAATACCGGGAATATATCCATGAGAATAAAATAAAATGGTAAACGTCCACCCAATTTTATTTACAAAGTACCGACCCGGTTTCGACACATGGTGTCATTATCAAGGTACCAATTTGGCTTTCCAAGTTCTATGTACACCGTCCAGCAAGAGAGGTGGGGTGGAAAGGCTGGCAAGGGAGGGGGGAGACAGTTTGACTAAAAAGATGCGTAATAGGGAAGGTCTTTGAAGGAGGGGGGGGACTAGGGATTACGTAAATCAGTGAATCGGTGAGGTTGGAAGAAAAGTCATAACAACCAGGAGAGGAGCGGGTTTTGGCGAAGGTCAAAAATTAAAAACATCTAAGAGCGGGAGGAATGTTCAGGGTTAAAAGAGGCATTAGGGTAGAATACACTTCATCGTTACAAAGATTATGCGGGCTATTAACAATTTCAATTTTCTCGTAAAAAGTCCAGCTTTTGCCCTTTGAGCAAGAGGTAAATCGTGGGAAGGAAGGTGAAAGGTGCTTAATATTCCTAAAATTACTCACGATTTGTAACAAGGGCTCTTCACCCCTGGAAGGGTTTGGTCAGTAAGAGAAATATTTTGAAAAGACCGAAGTGAATGTATTTTCCTATGCGTTTCGAAGGAAACTCACCCCCTCCTTTGAGTGGGGGTATGCCAATTCATACCTTTAACCCCTCAAGCGTGCACGACACAGCATATGCGTCCTCGCTATTCCGTCCCTATACGGTGCTTTAATCTTAGGTATTTAAACCACCCAGGGTGCTTTAATTTAGAGGCACTTCAGATTTTGTGCAGACATGATGTAAAATATTTTTTTGAATCTTATCACTATGCAAAAAAAATCCAAAAAAATATATTTTATAAACAATTGTTTAAATTTTATATTTATGAATACGCACTTATATTTTTCAGACCCATTAACTTTTTCCTGCTCCTCTTATGCGGTGGTTAATAGTTGACCTGTGTGGATACTGCTCAAAACAGGGTTCTAAGCAGAGTGTTCCTGGGCAGTTTTTGCATCTATATATTGTCTCTTTTCTCTTTCCGATATTTGTGCACACAACACACTTTATTCTTCCAACCTTAAATGTCTCAGTTTTCGGGTTTAGTTGAACAAAATGCTGCCCGGTCAATTGCGTACATTCCGTATCGATATCCGAGGGCCGTCCTTTGCGCTGTTCTAAATTCTGCCCGTGATACTTAGCTATTATTTTGTTCACTAAGCTCATTCTGAATGCTAGGTGATCTTTGTTATTATTAGCCTTACGGTATAAAATGTACGCGTTTAACACAGCCGTATTAAATGAGTGGTTGAATTTAATTTAATTTCTTGTACCACACTTTTGTCCTTTTTCTTTCCAGCAGGAACGATTCTAAACATTTAGAGAGGAGGGGTAGAGGAAAGTCGCCGTGCGACGTCTTAAAATACTGTATGAACTTGCAAAGAGGGTACAGTTTGGAACACGCGAAATCAAAGCATGTTTGTGACGAAATCTATTGCAGGACGTGTAAGAGTAGGCATGTGTCTGATAGAAAATGCTACGTGTTGCCACAGGTGAAACAAGACAAGCCTTTGACAAATTTTCTCTTTATTTTAGTGTAGACAGGACACACCTCTCCCTGAAAGAACTGGACAATTTCTCCATACCCCTAACCTCCTTGTCGCACAAAAATGTTGTGGTGAGTGCATGAATGATGCATCTATGCAAGCTTGCACGTAATGCGAAGGAGGGCAGGAGATATTTCGTGACTCGGAACCGGTCCTAGCTTTTTTAAATCCGTAGTGGTCATAAGGAATAAGGGTTTTAAGGAGATAATTTGCGTGGCACAATACGCCAAAGGTTATGAAAGCCACTTCATCATAAAAGCAATGGTGGAAAAAATGAACTGGCAGCCGAAAATAATTTCTACAGGGGCCAAATTGATATCTTGAGAATTTTAGGGGCTTAAATTCATCGACTTTCTCAATTTTCTTCCTATGCCTTTATCGATACTTCCGCAGACGCTGGGATTGGATAACTCCCTAGCGAAAGGATTCTTCCCGCACCTGTTTAATAAGAATGCCAATAATAGTTACGAGGGACCAATGCCGCCACCTGCTGACTGTGGTGTGGAACAGATGACGAGGAAGGATGCGGAAAATTTTCTAAGTCTCTGAGATGACGGAAAAAAATAACGTGTTCAAAATGGACGAAGAAATCGAGAAGTATTGCGTGCAAGACGTGAATATTCTTCGCATAGCCTGTACAAAGTTCAGGCAAGATTTTCTCAGCCCAAACGAGACGGATCCCTTCAGAGAGGCGTTGGCCAGCGCTGGTATGTGTGTTTTTAAGAAGAAATGCTTGAAAGCTGATTTGATAGCATTATACCTCAAAGGGGACGCAGATGTGCAGCAGTTCAATCCCAAAAGGCCATTAAGTGGCTTTTGTCCGAGGAGCGGAGTCGCGGTCAAGTGATTCAGCACGCTGCAAATGGAAAAGAAGTGAGAAGGGAGGGGAAGAAGGTTGACGGGTACTTGCAAACCCCAGATTCGAAGATAATTTTCGAATTTAACGGGTGCTTTTATCACGGCTGCCCCAGCTGTTTTCCAAATAGACATGAACCCATTCACAAAAACTCGCAAGAAACCATGCAGTCGAGGTTCGAGACGACTGAGAGAAAACTGAATTTTTTTAGTCAAAGGGGCTGCAGTGTAATCCAAAAGTGGGAGTGCGAGTTTGATAGGGAGGTAGAGAGAGACAGCGAGTTGCAACAGTACTTGAGGGAGCATCCGATGTGTGAAAAAAGTCCTCTGCGGACGCTTTCTACGGAGGGCGGACAAACGCAATAATACTTTATCGCCGGGCTAATGAATCGGAGGGGGAAGAAATAAAATACATCGACATCCGCTCACTATATCCTTATGTGAACAAGTATAAGGCATGTCCTCTAGGGCATCCTGTGATATACGTGGGCGAAGATTGTCCTCCCCTCGAAGAGATTGAAGGATTAGTGCGCTGTGATGTTCTTCCTCCTACCGACCTCTGCTTGCCAGTATTGCCAATGAAGGCCAATGGAAAATTATTCTTTCCGCTGTGCCGTAATTGTGCGCTAGTTTAAAACCAGGTGGCATGCTGTCTCACACAAGAAGAAAGAAATCTAGTGGGGACATGGGTTACCAACGAAGTAAAAAAGGCGGTTTCTCTGGGATATAAGGTGCTGAAGATACATGAAGCTTGGCACTATGGTGATATTACGGAGTATTCCAGGGAAACAGGGGAGGGAGGTCTTTTTTCGGGCTACATTAATAACTTTTTTAAAGTTAAGCAAGAGGCTAGCGGGTGGCCAAGCTGGTGCATTTCAGAGGAAGGGAGAGAGAGATACTTAAAATTATTTCTCGAGAGAAAGGGTGTATGTCTAGAGGAGAAGAATGTGGAATTCAACGCTGGAAAACGATATTTAGCTAAACTCATGCCCAACAGTTTCTGGGGCAAGTTTGGGCAGCGTGAGAACCTGGCTTGTCAGACAAGCGTAGTTAAAAAATTGGACGAGTTATACTCGATGTTATCGAGTCCCACGATCGAAGTGCATCGGACAGTGGAAATAAATGATGAAGTGTTGTACGTCCACTGGCAAGAGGCCGCCGATGCTGTTAGCACCACACCTAGCAGCAACATTGTATTGGCGTGTTTCACAACTGCTCATGCAAGGCTCGAGCTGTACAAGTATCTCGCGCATCTGAATTGACGTACGATTTATCACGACACCGACAGCTGCGTCTACACGCAAAAACCCGGGGAATGGGCACCGCCGATTGGCGACTATTTGGGTGATGTGACTGTCGAGATCGCTCCCCTCGGAGAAGGGTGTTTTATCTCAGAATTTGTCTCTGGTGGACCTAAGGACTATGCATATGTGGTGCGCTGTAGATGTTCTCCAACTTTCGAGAAAAAAGTGTGCAAAGTGAGAGGCATCACTATACTGTAAACATAACAAATGACCAAGATGTGCTTTGATGCGCTGAAAAAGATGGTTCTTGAAGATGCTCCAGGGCGGAGATTAACATACAACCACCGCATCTGTCGCCTGAACAACCATGACATTGCGACGAGGACTGAGACAAAGCTGTTCCGAGTTGTCTACACAAAGAGGAAATGGGGGTAAAGTAACGTGCCGCCGTGGTTAATTCCCCGGCCAGATTTGAGTCTTGGTCTTACTCGCTGCTCTAAATCTACTACTATGCCGGGAGAATACCAACAACTGTTCAATGAGTTCCGCGCTGAAAACTCCGAATTTACGTTCGTATGCACTGACGATTCCAAATCGGATTCCGCCTGTGGGTGCGCTGTGGTATCCTCATATCATGGAGTCCTAAAGGCAAAATTGCATCCGTACTGTTCCATTTTTACGGCCGAGTTCACTGCCTTTAGGATTGCTCTCCGATCCATTAAAAACATTGATGCGTCATTTATGATTGCACAGATTCATTCAGTGCTCTCCAATCCATATCTCTTTATTCACCTTGTCACCCCATTGTTCAAGAAATACAAAGCTCTCTGTTATCCCTGAGTAAGAAAGGAACCACTATAAGATTCGTTTTGATCCCTGGACATGTGGGAATACCCGGGAATGAGAAGGCAGATTCTGCAGCCAAAGACGCACTCAGGTCTCCAGATACCGATTTACATTAATACTAGCGGAAGATTTAGGAAATGCCATGAGGGATATAATAGGACAAAATTGGAAGGCTTGCAATTCAAAATAACAAACTTCGGGAAATTAAGCCCGTAATAACTGCGTGGCAGACCTCTGTAAGAAATGTCCGCCGGGAGGAAGTGGTTTTAGAACGGTTAAGAATTGGCCACTGCTTATTAACCCATTCATACCTCTTCACCGAAGAGAGAATACAGCCCCAATGCTTCATTGCGATTGTCCTCTAACTGTGCGACATATCCTGATGGACTGTGCAAGATATCGGACTGCACGGGTGAATCACAACCTCGGAGATAACCTATCTGAGGTTCTAGGAGACACTCCCGAAAACATTTCCCGACTGATAGCATTCCTACACTCAACTCGACTTTTCAATAAAATATAAATGATACCTCTTGTAAATTATCGACACGTTAATTTCAGAACGGGCCTAATCCCCTTTATCAATACCAGTCAGTGAGTGGTGCAAAATGGCCTTAGCCGCCGACGCACCCTATAAAAGAAACACTACTACTACAAAGAGGAAAAGGACAGAAGATTTTTGTACACTTCCTTATGGATTTAAACGAAGAAGAGGAGATTAAAGCTGTCTGCCTACAACTTCTCATTATTTTATATACTATCAGTAACCTCACTATTTCTTTTCTTTTTCTTTCTCTCTCCAATATGCATTCTTATTTTTCATTTTATCTTTATTTCTCGTAAATAGCTCCTCTTTACTTAAATTGAAAACGCGCATCTCTTTTGAATAACACATTTTCATTTCACTTTATCTTTCTTTCTCAAAATTGTTTCTTTATTTTAATTTCAATTTACTTAAGAATTTTACTTTCAATTTTTATTTGTATACTTCTATTATTTTACCATTTTTCCCTCCGATGGACTACCACCTTGACGCGGTGGATGGGCTTAAGAACTCCTAGCATGGGAATTCAACAAAGAGTAGTCCTTCTTTTATCAAATGTATATGTCGAGACCAAGCAGCGTAGTGATGCGGTTTGTTATCCAATGGGCGGGACGTGTGGAGTGATATCGCTGGCGGCAATAAACTGAGAAACGTCAAAGTGGAAACGTCCGCGTAGTCCAATTCAGCCAGGAGTAGCCGTAGGGAAGAGATCGCCCTCACTAGGCTTAGAATTGGTCATACCGCGCTCACACATGCATACCTCTTCACCGAAGAGAAGCAACCTCATGCATACCTCTTCACCGAAGAGAAGCAACCTCCCCGCTGTGATTGCCATCTTACTTTGAGACACGTTCTGAAGGAATGTACAAAATACTGTCTTCAACGTAGGAAACTACTTGGAAACCAAGATATACGAACCGCTGTGGGTAATAATCTGGATAATATCAATAATGTAATGCAATATATCATCAACTCGGGCATTATTAATCTCTTGTGACTTCATACAATAGGATACCCCTTTTTATGGAAAGCGCTTAGCAGAAATCAATACGCTTCCTTAATGTAAAGGAACTATGAGCGGTACTATGGCCCTGTTGTCGATGCACCCCTAAAAACGTATTTCTACTATTATGATTATATGTTACTTAATTGTCGTCGTGAAATTTAGCCAACAATGTCAAGGCAGCATGTCATATACTAAAAAAACAGAGAAGCTACACGAAGCACAAACCATAAAAAGCGCGAGTGTAAAACCCGATCGGCCCATTGCACTCTTTGCACATACACGCTGGGCCGATGGATCGGCCTGCTGGCACTCTAAGGGCTATGTTCCCTAACAGCATAAATAATATCATTTTGTTTTCTCAAGGAAATGAATCTTTTTAATGTGATTTACGTTAACTCGCAAATGTTATTTAGCTAAGGTATATAGGACCTTTATTTTTATTCTATTACTCTTATATGATTTGAATGAAATGATTTGAAAGTGGTCCGAAATGACCTAGCCGTCGACGCACCCTAATCCTCAATTCTGCTCGGGGATCCTGGCGGTTGAGTTGAGCTCGGCGTCGGAGGCCGTTTGATTCAAAGTCAGCAGCAAGAGGCGAGAGAGAACTTGAAGTGCTTGAAGAATTCGTGGCGCGTGGTTCGGAGCGCAAGAAAGAAAATATTTACAATTTTATATGAAATTTATTACAATAAATACAGAGGTTATTGTCAGCGTAGAGGATGTTTTCCAGCATATGCATGGAGTCAATCTCACCATCAGTCGGTGCTCCCCAAAAAATACATCAGTAGCTTTCGAAATAGGAGTCTTCCTATTGTCACAAACGCTCGTCGTAGCTCTTCGATTCTTTGGATATCTCGGATTCTTTGGAGATCTCTCGGTTTTCTAAAAGAAAGAAACAAAGGAAGAAGGCATGATATGAGTATTTCAGTGTACCAAGAATCCTTGAAAGAAATACATTCCTTGAGGCAGTACTCTTTGCTAGGCGAAAAGGGTTCCAGCAAAGAGTACGGTGTAGGGGAATATATTTCTTTCTAATGTTAAACGGCCGTAGAACGTAAATTTACTAATAAGAGTCGATCGTCTATGAAATTAATAATGTGAAACTTAAGAAGCTGTCGATATTAGTATTACAACAGCGTTGGCCTTATTTGAGTTTTCTCTGCGCTATTCTCTCATCATTTTACTATTTCTATCCTTGTAATAGGGGAAAAGAAATTTTCTTGATGTCATCCCCTATTTTATGTTTTTCCTCATGGGCTGTGATTATATAATGTATGTTTCCAATGGTCAACATCCGTCTCTCATATTAATGTCGATGTATTTGTAGCGCTGTCCCAATTCAATGAAAATCGGATTTGAAATGCTCCCTTGTGATGCTGAGCGAGGTACACTTATCATTTACTGATAAGATCCTCTAGATGTGTACAATTAGGGTGGAACTCAATATTTAAGCATGATCTGCTGTATATCCGTTGGTAAATATTGTTACGCAAAATGATTAGTGTACTGACACCCCCGATTCCAAGACCTCTGATACCAAGATGACCTCAATGTCTGTGATTTCATAATCGGTGTGTCCAGTAGCTGGGTATTCGAAAATACTTTGAGTTTTCCAGGTTTTCCGGGCATAATTATAATTTTTCCACGGGAAGTGTTAATTTTTATAATCTTTAATTAATTATAAGTGTATTTTGTTTGAATAATGTATGGTTAAACGTAATCAAAATTGTAAACCTATTATTTTGCTGGGAATAGGCAAAAACAGCATTGCAAACTTTTGAATACTTAGAATTAACCCTTTCGCTGCTGTGGACGTACCTGGTACGTTCGCACGGCAGGCTGCTGTGGACGTACCTGGTACGTTCGCACGGCAGGCTGCTGTGGACGTACCTGGTACGTTTGCACGGCAGGCTGCTGTGAACGTACCTGGTACGTTCGCACGGCAGGCTGCTGTGAAGGTGCTTTTTCTTCCTCCCTCCCTCCCATGCACTTTCGCCGAAGCACTTCGAAGGATCGCAAATCCGGGACCCTTTCCTCGACGAGCTCACCCTCGCTGGCCCCTCTCTTCGACCCTCCGAGCGGGGAGCCTCCCTTCCCAAAAGTGACCGATCTGACTGCATTTTGAAAATCTATCAATCAATGCGATCATCAAAAAATGATAGTTTGCATCGCACTCTTCGTGCCAATCAAGTACGTCTCTGAACCGTGTTTCTGCGATGAGAAATAACGATTTTGTTAACTTTGCTAAAATGGCCAATTTCCAGTGGTCCACAGCCACGTTTTTAGCAAAGTTAATAAAATTGCTATATTTCATCGCAGGAGCACGGTTCAAAGACGTACTTGATTGGCAGGAGTGCGATGCAAGCAATCTTTTTTTGATGATCGGATTGATTTTCAAATCGGGTCACTTTTTGGGAGGTAGGCCCCCCCCCGCTCGGAGGGTCCAAGAGACGGGCCAGCGAGGGTGAGCTCATCGAAGAAAGGGTCCCGGATTTGTGACCCTACGAGGGTGTACCACGCCCATCCTGGACCCATTTTAACCTTTTCGCCGCATGTGAGGTTTTCGGAGATTGAACCGCAGTGAAAGGGTTAATTACATCATCAGCCATCCAAATTATGCTTGGGTGTCGCTCACAAACAAGGTCATATTGCAATCAAACTATTAATAGTAATGATTCTAAAGAATCAACACCTTAGAAAGAACGGAAGGAAATGGGTTGTTCTGGGGCAATCATAAGGGTAGATAAAGGGAATGGAATGACATTTCAGATTCCTGAAATGAGAAAAACATTGGACTCTCGGTAAATAACAGAACGTTAAAACAAAAATGCGAAAGCGCGAAGGAATGTGACGTCGCATATTGCAAGTTAGGGCACATTCCTTAAACAACTAATTTAGGAACGGTGATCAATAGCAACAGTAAATTATTGCACCTAATTTTTGTGGTTACAGGCATATAAATTGAAGGTGACCATTATTAAGATACTTAGTTCAACGTTGACCATGCTTCTATTTATATTATTTATGTGCGAGCACAGGGAAAAAATAATCCGGCAAGTAATGCGCAATTGGTTTGAGAATGTTTCAACTTCAGAACGTGTAAGAAGTTTTTGCTTACTTTTTTGGTTCCAGTCCACTGTTCGTGTCGTGAGATAAAATTCGTTATGTTACCAACCCGATTTCTGAAGTAGCCCATCTAATTGAGAATCCTCGATACTTTCGTTACGAATTCGTCGTATAGAACTTTGAAGAAACGTTTGCTCCACCAGTTGGCTGAGCAAATTTCTCTTTCCCCTGCTTACCGTCTTCCGCGGAGTCGTAAAGAGGAAGTTTGAGCATAGTTCTCATCTTCTGAGGCAGCCTGTTTGAAACCCAGTGGGTCAGCGGCGATGTAACTCTTGGGTCCAAGTCCCGTGGATCTTGAAAGCCCGTCAGCGCACTTATTACCATGGCGACGATGAGGAATAGAACGAGTCCCATTGGTGCGTACCACATGTACGAAAGCTTGAACAACGCTAAAACGCTGAAAAAGAGGCGGGAGAGGAAACATTAAGTTTGAGATGGTGGAGGTTTTGTGGCAGTTGGGTAGCCGGATGACACGCAATGGATGAACAGTGGGGTATCACTAGCGAAGAGGCATTTCTCATGAAGCTGGGAGTAAAGTGATTGTAGTAAGGAAGCTATTCGTAAGGACGTAACATTTTAGCATGCCTCTTTGTGGTAGTGACTCATGGTGGATTACACTGGCAGAGGAATCAAGTTAGAACGCTCTAGAAATGTGGTGTTACAGAATAATTGCCAAGGTCAAATGGACAAATCGTGCACTTAATTTTAAGTTTTTGAAGAGTAGATGGAAGTATTTAGGAAGATGTGGCAACTCAAACATCATGAGCCACGTTAGTCCGACTCGGTCATTGCCATTTATCCAACGCCGCCAACGCCATTTATTCAACGCCGTTGTGCATGGGTGTCAATGAGGGAGTTGCAGTGCAAAGTGGAGCACTCCCTTTCAAAATGACGCACTCTACTATAACTCACTCTTCGTTGGATGTGTGAGGCGCGTCAATGGTGGCGTTGCACGGACACCCTTGGACGCTGATGGGCTTCGTCTCGTAGTAAATCCTTCCGTCGCCCACGGCCAACTGCGAGCTCCAGCTCAGCCACATCATGAAGGAAATGGTGATGACGGCACCTCCCAGCGCACCCTTCAAAAGAGAAAAAGTGCACGATTGGTTTTCTGCCTTGAATACATGCGCAATTACGATAATTGCTGTAGAGGATTCTCCTGTCGAATTCTAGATTTGCTGCGAAATCCCACGCTTTGAAGTACTTACTGGAGTTGCCACTCACGTCGCTGGCGGCATAGCGATCCGAATTTCATGAGGAAAGGCCTGCTCATGAATATTACAAAAGAGGATCCTCATGACGACCGCTCTTCATATGTTGTCACCCACCGCGAATTTAAATGGGATTACAAAAGTCGCCGCACGCGTTTCTAAAAGACAAAGTGATCCGAGTTTTACGGGGAAAGAGGGTATAATTAGGATTGTTAACCGAAAATTATATCCATACTGTAGTGATCTATCAGTTTAGTAACTTTTCTACGCTACTCCTCGCAATTAAAAGCCATTGTACTTATTTTTTAATATTTTTTTCCTTTTCTTGACCTTGTTTAATATATAATATAGTATTTCTTGGAGTTAAGGTCATTTATAAAATAAGTTTCAGCCAACGTTTCGATTTATTTTTTAAATCATATTCAGGGCCATGTAAGAAAAAGTGTGAACAATATAAAATACAGAGAATAAAACGATACACAATATTTATGCATAAAAAAAGTACAATCGGGTTTTTTATACAATATAATTTAAAGATATATATATTTAAAAAATGCAAAATATTGGAAAAAATGTGGATCGCATAGAACTCATCACCGCGCCGCAGACATTTTTGAAACCCGATAAGAATGCGACCGAAGTGGCATCAGAAATCAGCCTTCTACGGGCATCCTCCACGCTGGGCCTGTCAATGAAGAATCACATTCGTCACGGTACCTATGTAATGCATCGCATTCATGAGTTATCAATGCGATTCCTTGTGAGTACGCATAGCCGCAATCGGAAAGTTTGAGAATAAATGCATCGCTCAGCACCCATTTCTTCGTTTTTGGATATGCATTTTGCAATGCGCCTCGGGCGGCCACCTAATTTCAGTTTCCACGTGATTGACCGGGGATTTCCACATATGCAGTATTTTACAAGGGGCCCTTATTTTGCAGAATTGCGAAAAGTTATGTTCTCCTAGCGACAAAATGATCCAAGTGAGACACTTTGATTGCCAAATATGGGGTGTGAGTGAAAGAGTAGAAGTACTCTGAAAATGTATTTAAGTTTGGTTGATATCTACTGAAATTGATCAATTGGATTTTTATTAAATTCTTCATAACGTAAGCACAGTTCTTCAGAGGCTAGATCTTGCCAGTGGGAGCAAGGACTTTGTCGAGGGAGGAGAGGGGTGGAGGGAAAGTGTCTAGTAAGTGGTGCTGGCCGTACCTCAGCGGGGCCGCGGTGCGGGGTGGTGCCCTGGGGGTGGATTGCATTACGACGGACGATATCTCCTAAACGCTTAGAGATAGGTCAAAACAAACAGAAAATCGGTTCTATGGGGCCTTACTTTTACCTTTTACATAGAAATAGCACTTTTTCTGCTCCAAAAAACTCAATTAAGGGTTCCCGCTCGGGGGGAAGAGGGTGATCTCTTCCTTTGGGGAGCCGCGTCCCCACGGACCCGAGCCCACCGAGGAGACAACCTCGTTAAAAATCCCCGGTACGACTAGGGTAGCGTCCGGACAGTCTTGTGGGCCCGACTGTCCGTGTAAGGCGATACCATCTTGCCTTAGCCCACCCACGTGCTTGCCGTGCGTGGCGACCCGTGTCGCAGGGAACGGGGATCCTGGTGGCTGAGAGGACCTCCTCTGTGGGAGGGGAGAATCCCCAACACTCCACTTTGGCCCCTGACTCTCCTAGACGGGCGGCCGGGAACTAACCCATCCTGGTCAATCGGCTCCTGGCGGCTCCTTTCTAGCGTATGCCAGGAAGGGTGAGCGTGATCCAAAGGGACACTGCCAAGAGCATTCTCGGAGGGGCACGTGTATTAGGGTGGGCCGAAAAAAGGTTTATTTTCCTGATCAAATTTGCCCTATGCGGGAAAGTTGCGAAATGCGATAAGGATCTCGTACACAATTTTTTTTTCAAATCGGATAATATTAACCACTGCCGCCCGAGCTCTAAAGTTTAAAATTTTGCGAAAAATCAGGCTGATTTCAGAATCAAACGGCTATGTAGACGAATTTTATGAAAATATGGGATAATGGATAGTATCAAAGAGTGGATACATGTTAATAGTTTATAAAAATGAAATTTGAAGTTTATTTGACAAAATCTATGGTTCAAACAATGTCTATAAATTAACAACAAAATTAGAGTATAGACCGCCCGCACAACACAACTCATTTTTGCCTACGTTTCTAAAATTCCATTTTGGGGCTAAATTGTAGGTAAAATAATATTTAATTCGATTGAATTTAATTTTTTAGCAAATAAGTCATCATATGGTGGTAAATAATCCCACAAAAAGTAATAATAAGGTACATTATTTTAAATTAACATTTATCATAATGACGAATAACGTACCTGTGGAGCTATTTTCAAATTCTGGAGTGGAGAAGTCAATTTCAATCAGTGGAGAAATTCAGCCATGGCTGAGAAAGAACCAAACCTGAACACCAAGCATTTCACTAAGTACCTCTCTGCTACTTTTGTGAAGAAAATACCCAGAACTCACCACGAGGAAGAGGCTACCATCGAGTTCCACCCGTGTCCCACCAACCAACTTTTAATAATTTTATCCTGGACAGTGAGTTTATACTCCCAGAACTGTACCCCATTGGGAATTCGGAAAATGCACCTTGGCAGGTACCTTTCCCACAAGTCAGCTTTGTCCTCCACAAAAATCAAAAATCTTTGACAACTGCCGCGGAATACCAGCATAGCTTCAAGGAAGTAATGCACCGCCACCCCGACTTCATTCCTGTTTACACGGACGGATCGAAGTCGGAGCGTGCATGCGGGTGTGCAGTGATCTCGTCTCACCATGGAACCCTCAAGGCCAAGCTCAGTCCGCTGTGTAGCGGCTATACGGCAGAACTGTTCGCCATAAAGATGGCTCTGGATGGTATTAAGTGTAGCAACGCGTCCTTTATGGTCTGCAGCGACTCCATGAGCGCCCTGCAGTCCATTTCCAGTTTTTCACCCAGTCACCCAATCGTCCAGGAAATTCAAAATAGACTACTTTCCCTTGCTCGGAAAAAAGTGAAAATCCGTTTTCTGTGGGTTCCTGGACATGTGGGTATTGCTGGAAATGAGATGGCCGACTCGGCCGCGAAGGCAGCCAGCGAGGACGACGTTGCTGATTCTGTGCTGGTACCATATGAAGATTTGAAGGATAGCACAAAAAAGATAGCCTTAGAAAAGTGGAAAGAGACTTGGCGCTCTCTTACCGGAAATAAACTGCGCGCAATCAAGCCGGTAATCTCAGCGTGGCCCACGTCTGTCAGGAGGAATCGCAGGGAGGAGGTCGCAATCGCACGATTGAGAATTGGGCACTGCGCTCTGACCCACTCGTACCTCTTCACCGAAGAGAGAATTCCACCCATATGCGATGTTTGCGACTCTCCCATTACTGTGAGACATCTCCTGACTGAATGTGAGAAATACCGCTCTGTGCGCCATCGGCTGAACATCGGAGGAGACCTAGGGCACATCCTAGGAGACGACCCTGATAGTGTCAGCCGAGTGATAAAGTTTTTAATAGAGACCGGGCTAATTAACAGTGTTTAAACTCCAACCTTTTTATAATTTGACAACCCCTTTTATTTCAAAACTTTTATGAATGTTTAAATGTTTTTTTTAATGCATCTTTTAAAATTTTTATTTTTATAGATTGTCTGTGGTGCAAATGACCTTAGTTGTCGAGGCACCCTAATCACAAATACTACTACTACCAATAAATGAATGGGCATTGAATGGTGGTAATTACCTCGGATGGAGACCATCTGTTTGTGGAGTTCTACGAGGAAATATTTCCTAGTGGGTTTTCCATCTACCCCCGATCCTATTTTTTAATTTAGCGTCAACGGATGAACTGAGGAATAAAATAGTGAATGGGAGATGCACAATTGAGGTTCAAATTTGACTTTAAGTGATAGGCTTCTCTTGTCTATCGATTCTTTTCAGTCATATGATGCCTTTAGAAGTTTTAATCATAATCTTAAACTGTTGTTGTGTTTATAGTTTAGTACTTACCTTCCAATTAGCCCAGGGGAAGAACATTCCTAGTGCAAATAGACCCAATGCTACTCCTATTATGAGACCATTCATGCTCAGGTTTGTCTGTAAATAAGATAATACAAATGTCAAAGAGCCAATGAAAATTCATTTTTTAGTCATATGCATTCATACTGATGGAATTGCTTCATTATTACAGATAGAAGGATAGAAAAATATTTATCGTTCAGGAAAGAATCCATGAGAACAAAAATAATAATAAATTACATAAATAAATGACAGTTTGCTAGCACATTAAATACAAGATAGATGATTATGATGGTGATAAACTGAAAATTTTGAATTTTCTATACATAATGTTATTCCTATATAATGACATAACTAAACATAGCAAACGTATGTTAGTAAAAAACGGCAAATGGAGGTATACATAGCCGAACTTGATACATACACAAGGAAAAATCACGTATTATTGACTAAACAATTGAAAAAAATGCTGCAATAAAAAATGGACCGTGATATCCAGACCAAAAATATGAAAATAAATACGAGCAATTTATGCCATTACCGAGACAGTATATAATCATAATGTTTTAGTTTATAAGATTGAGCTGATATGCAATTTTTAACATCATTCGGCATCTTATTCCAAATACCAGCACGTAAGTAACACGCACGTAATACCACCAGTACGTAAAGCAGTAGCAAGAAAAATTTTCTATAAAGGTTGCGGAATGCCGAGGGAAATATAACATATTAGGATCAGACCTAGTGTACATCGTAGAGACAGAGGAACAACTAAGGAACAAATCATACCTAGGTGATTTGCTTTATATAGAACAAAGAAATCACCGAAGGTATTCTCTATAGGAGGGTATTGACGTTGGGCCATCTTAGTTGCTCATAATATGGTGTGATGTGGACGTTCTTGCGAAGGTCATAAATGAACATCAGGCAGGATATCTTGTATTATGTTAGGCAAGATGTGGTAGAAGTTCGTAATATTATTAAAATGAGACATTGCAATATTGCAATGTCTCATTTTAATAAAATCAGGCAGGAGTGTAATGCCCGGTGAAGTTTAAAATTATTTTCTTAGCTGAGACCATTATAAATAAGGCAGCAGTAATCTTTTTGAGAGAAAATAAGCGAAGATATAGATGTTTTTCTAGTATTAAAAGTGAGTAAATATCTATGAACCTTTTACTCATTAAGTATGGAATGAATCTTGTTAGAAATTTTATTTACTTGGCAATCCCATGATAAGTTGGCATTAACGTAATCTCTAGATTATGGACATTCCTGGAATATGGAATTGTTACGTCGATAACCAAATACTGGTAGTAGTATGAGGTTAAAGCTGCGTATCATCCTTGAACTGCCGATGATAAAGCTTTAGTTTTACTTGAATATAGGATGAAATCATGACGAGTGACCCACTAGATTGATGGATGGATTGATACAGCCTCGTCAATTTCATCGGGCGAACAACTACGGTAAATTTGGAGATCGTCGGCATTGCTTTAGACAATTGGGAAGGTCGAGTATGTACAGAGAGGATAGGGGGCCAAGGATAGACCCTTGGGGTACACCGCTGGCGACTGCTGCTCAAGTTGAAAGATTACAGTGACTGTCACTCCCTGCATGGTAGCAATCAACTAAGTTAGAATGGAACCAATTAAGCTCGGAGCACGAGAAGTTCAGTATTTTCAGTTTATCAAGTAGAGTGTGATTTGCTCGATCAAATGACTCACTAAAATCGAATAAAACCAGCTGTATTATCAATTTTTTCAATGGCGTGGCTTAAGCCGTCCGTAATTTTTATTAAAGCGTACTGAGTGGAGAAGTAATTACGGAATCCAGATCAGAATGGATCAAAACTGTGTTAATGGGAAAGAAATTATTATTATTATTGCATAAGTTACAATTTGGCAACTGGCCGGGTGGTAACATGTATATACAAAATAGAAAAACACAACATCCCCACAAAGTCACATATGAACTAGACAGTTGTACAAATTTTAAAATTTAATTACAATTTCTAAAAAATGAATACTTTTTCAGCTTTTTCTTAAATATTTTTACATTACTAGGAAAGGGCTCAAACAACTCTGCAGGCAATCTGTTCCGATCTTCAATTGTTTCATTCAGGTATGAAAATTTTTTAACATTGGTCTTCTGCGCCCGGCATTTGATTTTGAACTGATGATCGTTCCTACCAATGAAATTAGGTTTTCCCACTTCATTGCTTAATTCCGTCCATGCTTTATCCCCTCTGTATATTTTATACATACCGCAGAGTCGGTTTCTTTTTCTCCTACTTTCCAAAGATTCTTCCCCAGTATTTTTAACATGCCTGATACGCTCTCTATCCTCCGATGCCTACCCAAAACGTATCGAGCCGCTTTTCTTTGAACTCTCTCCAAGGCCTTTATATGTCCCACCTCATAGGGATCCCACACCATTGAGGCATACTCTAGGATAGGCCTAACCAGTGTTTTATACGCCATTTCCTTCGTGCGAAACTTGCTTCCCTTTAGATTTCTCATCACCCAGTGCAGTTTCTTGAAGGCTTTCTTAGCAGTATATTGAACGTTCAGCCCCCAATTCAAATCTTTAGACAGGTGGACACCTAAGTATTTACAGTTGTCTTACCTAGGAATAGGGTTTCCTAAGAACTGATAGCCCCTTTTGGTAGAATTTATCTTGTTGCCGAAGGATATAAGCTTACATGTAATTACGTTTATATCCATCCCGTTCTGAGTCACCCAATCTGCCATTTTATTAATGTCCACTTGCAGAGTTTCATGATCGCTCTCTCCTCCGATCTGTTTATAAAAATTCAACTAGTTGGAAATAGACAACACGCTATAAAGTTTTAGAGGGGGAATTGATGGCATGAGGCGTAATTTTGTGAAAGCGTTTCATTATGAAAAAGGAGAAACTTTGTGCTTCCACATGAAATACATGTTCACACATTTACACAACCATGGTTTCAATATAAGACGTTGAAACAATGATGATGACGTCTTACGTTGAAACCATGGTCGTGTAAATGTATGAATAAATATTTCACGTGAAAGCACTAAGTTTCTTCTTTGCCATTTTTCACTTCAGAGAGGGTACAAGGAATAGAGATTGGTCGTTAATCAGACGGGTTTAAGGGATTTTTGACCTTTTTATCGGTGTTACCAAAGAGGACTTCCATAGGATAGGAAACTTGCAGGATTGCAGTGAGTGATTAAAAAGGTAAAAATTAATTAGATTAATAACCTTATAAGACTTGGGGGTAAACTTTTCTCGGGATTCCCACCGGGTTAATGTTTTAATATCGGCCAACGTTTCAAGTACCGTCTCGGCACTCATCTGAACGGCGCCTGAATTGGCGCGAACATTTCCGAACTCTAAGAGACAATTGCTTCAAAGTTCTGAACATTTTACGGTTTCTGTCACATTCGACATGGGGCGCGGATCGTACCTCAATTCTAATGCTGTATCGAGCATTAGTACGTTCAAGGCTAGACTACGGATCGATTGTGTACTCATCCGCCCGTGAGACCTACATGAAACCGCTCTCGACGGTTCATAATACTGGACTGCGTTTAGCAACCGGTGCCTTCAGGACCTCCCCTGTCTTGAGCATTTACGCCGATACAGGAGAGCCTCCCGTAGTCAATCGCAGAGAGACGTTGATGTGCAATTATGCCACAAAAATTTTATCCGCGCCGAACCACCCCTGTTTTAACATTATTTCTCACCCACTGCTTTTAGGCCTTTTTAACCGAAAGACAAGATCCACTAAACCTCTAAGTGTTCGCTTCAGAAACCTAATCGCAGAACGCAATTTTACCTTGCCCGCCACGTACCCCACTGGGTACAGTAACGTGCCGCCGCGGTTAATTCCCCGGCCAGCTTTGAGACTTGATCTTACTCGTTGCTCTAAATCTACTACTATGCCGGGAGAGTACCAACAACGTTTTAAGGAATTCCGCGCCGAAAACTCCGAATTTACGTTCGTATACACTGACGGTTCCAAATCGGATACCGCCTGTGGTGCGCAGTGGTATCCCCATATCATGGAGTCCTTAAGGCAAAATTGCATCCGTACTGTTCCATTTTTACGGCTGAGCTCATTGCCATTAGGATTGATCTCCGATCCATTGAAAACAGTGTTGCGTCATTTATGATCTGTACAGATTCATACAGTGTTCTCCAATCCATATCTCTTTATTCTCCTTGTCACCCCATTGTTCAGGACATACAAAGCACTCTGTTATCCCTGAGTAAAAAAGGGACCACTATAAGCTTCGCTTGGGTCCCTGGACATGTGGGCATACCAGGGAATGAGAAAGCAGATTCTGCAGCCAAAGATGCGCTCAGGTCTCCAGATACAGATTTTCAGTTAATGCCAGCGGAAGATTTAGGGAATGCCATGAGGGGTATGATTAGACAAAATTGGAAGACGCAATGGCTCGAAATCCAAAATAGCAAACTTCGGGATATTAAGCCCGTAATAACTGCGTGGCAGACCTCTATAAGAAATGTCCGCAGGGAGGAAGTGGTTTTAACACGCTTAAGACTTGGTCACTGCTTATTAACCCATTCATACCTCTTCACCGAAGAGAGAATACAGCCCCAATGCTTAAATTGCGATTGTCCACTAACAGTGCGACATATACTGACGGACTGTGCAAGATATCGTACTGCACGGGTGAATCACAACCTCGGAGTCAACCTAGCTGAGGTACTAGGAGACACTCCCGAAAACATTTCCCGACTGATAGCATTCCTACACTCAACTCGACTTTTCAATAAAATATAAATGATACCTCTTGTAAATTATTGACACGTTAATTTCAGAACGGGCCTAATCCCCTTTATCAATACCAGTCAGTGAGTGGTGCAAAATGGCCTTAGCCGCCGACGCACCCTATAAAAGAAACACTACTACTACTCATCTGAAGATGTGTGCCGAGACGGTACTTGAAACGTTGGCCGATATTTAAACACTAACCCGGTGGGAATCCCGAGAAAAGTTTACCCACTTTATTCGCCGGGAAAGCATTAAATCATATTTCTTATAAGACTTATTTATCATTGTGTATGACATCTCATCCACACCAGTAGAAATGGTTTTAGACCGAACGAGAAATGTATTAAGCATGTCGGGAGTGATGGACTTAAAATAGAAATTTTTATCTGAAAAGGTTACAGCAGGATCAAGGAAACAGGGCAGAGGAGAGTGAAGAGGGAAACATCCTGATCAGGGTGCAGTCTTCTAGATTCAAGTGAATGTAAGTGGTTTTATACACATCTTTTCGATTCAGGTGACTTTTCATTGGTCCATATAAGAGAACGGTGTCTTCTCATTCGTTCATCCTCCCTGGTATTTTTCTTTTTTCTTCCGAGTTGGTTTGAGAACTCTTTTCCACGAGTTGAGTCGCTGGTATTCGTCTTCCCTTTCGAACAATATTGCAGCTGGCTCTTCGTCATAGTCCTGAAATAGCCAGCTGCAATTCCGGCGAAACTGTTGCTTACAAAGATGGACGCGTGCGGTGCACATCCAGCAAATGTCTCCGTTGTATCCGAAGATCTCTCTCAATAACGCACCTCTCCACTCCTCTCCCTTTGGAGAATGGAGAAAGAGTCAACCTCAAGGTATACCCGACGGCAGCGCCACGTACGGCTAATATTGGTACTGCTTCCACTTTCTAATTGTCGTTTTCTCCCAATTAATTGATGAGATGTAGTAGTCTACCAAAAAGGTGTTATCTTTATGTGTATTTGTTATGATTACATACTGAGGAATTGGTGATATCTAGTAGTCTACCAAAAAGGTTGACTCTTTATGTGGATTTGTTTTTGATTATATACTGAGGAATTGATAAAATCTATGAGTCTACCGATTATGTTTACTCTTTCTGTCGATTTATCTTAATTGCATTAAAGAGGAGTTTCCTATTTGTTTATAGTTGAGCGAATCTAAAAATTTATCTCTTTCACTCAAATTGTAATAGTAATGTACTTTATATCCCTACGTACAATATCTTCATAAACATGTTTATTTCAATGAAATTGTTTCTTATTCCTCTATAATCTTTTGTGCATTCCCCGCCATTGCTTCATTATTGTTTTAGTGGTGTGCCTGCGTATTTGCACGTAGTTCTTTAATTATCCGTTGTGGCGCTGCTGTCGGGTATACCTACCGTACGGTTGACTCTCCATTCGGAACGACTCCTCTCTTTGCGGCTACCTTTATCATATTCAGGTAAATGGTGTAACCCATTACTCTTCTGTGACCGCAGCGCGAAAGAATGCAAAAGGGAACCTTCAGATTGTTGACTTATTGTCTTGAGGAAGTGATTCACTTAAAACTAAGTCATATGAAAAACAGCCAAGGTTTGTAACACCAGGCAATCAAATTTAATCTACTTTCTCTCTGGAGCAATCTGTTCCATGAGAATTAAGTGCATCTATTGAATTTAATCGACAGAGGAGATACCGCACTGGGATAGTAGCCGTTTTGAAATCGTACCTGTACCATCCCTCCGACGTTCGCGACGAGGAAGACGAAAGCGAAGCTCGCGATTCCGTAGGCCAGGCTGATGTATTTGGAGAGGGTCCCGGCTTGGGCGTCGGTCAACTCCTTGTGCAGAACCCCGAACACGAAGTCCCGTAGCGTGATGGCTGTAATGCCGTTCAGCATGGTCGCCGCATCGCTGAAAAGAAATTCACGCAGGTAAGTGCGGTGCTTATGTGAGTTCATTTATACACCTAAGTGCTACCCAGCGAGCCGCCTTATTAGGCGTTTGGCAGGGGGTGTTTGGACACCAGCTGGCGTGGTGTGGGAAGATTTTCGGATGAAAAAGTATACGAGGGATGCTACTTCGTACTCTTCCGGCCACTCCTTGCAGCGAGCAAGCTTAGTAGATTATTGAAGCATCATTTCTGTGCTGCGAGCATATGGGATCCGTCGCAGAACTTTTATACTTCCAGAAGTGTACCTCATTGGGAATTCGGACAACCCACCTTGGCAGGTACCATTCCCACAGATCAGCTTTGTCCTCCACAATAACCTAAAATCGTTGACAACTGCCGTGGAATACCAGCATAGCTTCAAGGAAATAATGCACCGCCATTCATTCACCGACTTCATCCCTGTTTACACTAATGGATCGAAGGCGGAGCGGGTGTGCAGTGGTCTCGTCACACCATGGAACTCTCAAGGCCAAGTACAGTCCGCTGTGTAGTGGGGACACGGCAGAACTGTTCGCCAGAAAGATGGCTCCAGGTGGGACTAAATGTAAACGCGTCCTTTATGATCTGCGGCGACTCCATGAGCGCCCTGCAGGCAATTTCCAGTTTTCCTTGTCACCCAATCGTCCAGGAAATTCAAAATAAACTACTGTCCCTTGATCGGAAAAGAGTGAAAATCTTTTTCTGTGGGTTCCTGGACATGTGGGTATTGCTGGAAATGAAAGGGCCGACTCAGCCGCGAAAGGAGCTCTCAAAAACGTCGTTGCTGCCTCTGTGCTAGTGCCATACGAGGATTTGAAGGCCACTTTGAAAAACATAGCCTTAGAAAAGTGGAAAGAGACCTGGCGCTCTCTGACCGGGTAAAAACTACACGCAATCTCAGCGTGGCCCACGTCTGTCAGGAGGAATCGCAGGTAGGAGGTCGCAATCACGCGATTGAGAATTGGGCACTGCGCTCTCACCCACTCGTATCTCTTCGCTGAAGAGAGAATTCCACCCCTTTTTCATGATTGCGACTCTCCCATTACTGTGAGACATCTCCTGACAGAATGTGAGAAATACCGCTCTGTGCGCCATAGGCAGAACATCGAGGGTGACCTATGGCACATCCTACGAGACGATCCGGACTGTATCAGCCGAGTCATAAGGCTTTTAATATTAATTAAGAGCGTTCAAATTCCTACCTTTTCATCATCTGACGACCCATTTTATTTCAATTTTTAAAGCCTGTTTAAATGATTTTTTACATACCTTATAAAATTTTAATTTTATGGATTGTCGGTGGTGCAAATGACCTTAGTTGTCGAGGCAAAAACAAAATACTGCTACTACCACCGTCCCAGAAAAAGTGCTTAGAAGCCATTCCTTAGAACTATAAACTTAGAAAAATACAAAATGCGTGCTTCGTCAAAAACTACTACGGGCGCACAGAAAGCGTTACGCAAATGTTAAACAAATAAGGCTGGTCGCCTCTGGAGACCCTTGAGGCTGCGCGCTAGGCTCAGATAGCTTGACCAATTGAAAATAGCCATCTTTCGGAGCGATACAGAGCATATAATATCAGAACCCCACTAATTTCCAGGACCGACAGAAGCGATAAATTAAAAGAGATTTTGCCTAAGGAATATGTATTCGAATCGTTTTTCCTCCGAACCATAAAGGACTTATATTAATGCTAGGCGGGTTTTTGTTAGAACATTTCCTTTTTATTTGCTGACGGCTGGTCTCCTAGCACCCTGAGCCACGCGCTTAATGAGGCGGCTAACGGGGTTGTATGTAGATGCAAATAAGAAAAGAAAGAAAAAGTGCGCGTCGAAGAGGTACCTAAGAATACAAGCGCCTGCCTCGCTTATGCTTGAGGAAAGAAAGCCGTCAACGATTATCCAATCATGTTTTTTTTAACTGCTTACTGATTGTGATTTAGCTCTGGTGAGTTTATATTTCCTCGAATTGAGCATGTACAATACAGTCTACCCTCAAAAGAAGTGTGGGGGGATGCATGGACACCAGCCGTTAACACAAAAAGAGGAGATATTGGTTTGAGTTCGGTGACTTCGGGTTCTCACCAAGTTCATATTCAAGTCCTTAATTTTTCGGTGAAAGAAGTCAGGGTTTCCAGGAAATTTTCCTTGGAAATTTTCTAGGAACCCTGCTGTATTGTACTCACCCTATGGAGGTGCTGAAGACGCAGGCCACAAAGAGGCCGGGGACGCCAGGGTATTCGCCCAGGGTATCCATCACGTAGAGGGGCAGTAGCTGATCGGAGCGCTCGATCAACTGCAGAGGGAAGGGGGAATGTTAGCGTCAAGTGAGGCGATTGAAATCACACTCGTGGAAATATCTCCATGCTGAAAACAAAGCCTAAATTAAAGTAATTAATGTAATAATTTCACTGTAGTTGATATGCCACGAAATTCATGAAATCGGGCAACTTGGACGATGTAATCTAATGTAGGGGTTGCCATGCAATGGAAAGCACATAATAAGAGGAACTCGTGGAGGTTATGGAATCAGTGAAAGTTGTTCGAGTTATCTTGATAGTGTTTTGAGGAATACATAGTATGTTGGGAAGAAACTTCAGTAGAGGGTTCCTCTCAACTGCGATGACTGTCCTCTAACCGTGAGGCATCACCTGAAGGAATGTTCCTAACGCAAGCAACAGAATGGGAGTCACTGTAGGCGTGGAGTGTATTTTGAATGACGATCGTGATTATCTTTCCTAGTGTTTATTCCTTTTTGACAATACTGTATTTGCGAATAAAATATAGTTGAAAAATTTCTAGCCTGCGACATATATAATGTACGTCGTCATCTCTAAATAGACTGCAATTCCAACCACTTATAAACTGCCTTACCAAATAACTCGTCAATGAGTCTTTCCTATGTCTATTTTTCTTGTAGGATTAGAAAAACTTGCCATGTGTTTAAGGTTTTAATTAAATTGTTAATTTACTAGTAAAAAAAATGAAAAAAATCGCTACTTGCATTAAATAAAAAAAAGATATAACAATAAAAAACATTAAAAAAAGATATATAATGCAAAAATGGAAGAAAAAAATATTAATAAAATGAAAAAATAAACTAAATTTTTTTACATGTTAAAAAAATGATTTATTAATTAAAAATGAATGTATTAGTTTAGTCTTACTGAAAAATCTATTTTCGCCTTAATTTTCTGCTATCACAAACAACACACACAATGGCACAAAAATTTATTATATTGTAAACTGGGTGGTTAGGGTGAGTTGGCTCACCGGGACAGCAAAATAGACGCGCCTTCGGAGGAATAATGTTCTGCGCTCTAAATAGACTGCAAAACAGAGATTTAAGGTGTCATCCTTTCACTGTCAATCAATGTATTTGCGTAATTTTGGGCGGTGAAATAACTATCTATCTTACTTTCTTCATACTATTAAGTGTAGCAACGGTGTTTTCTTTCTTGGCTGCTTTATAAAATTAATGGCGCACAAGGTAGGACAACTCATTGCATGGCAATACTTTTCCAAAGTTCTAACCGAGTATGCATTTACGGAAGGAATTACTAACCGTCGGCAAGTTTTGCCTTAGCGTGAGTGGGCTTTTGGGGATTGACTTGCTTTCCTCATTTTGGTGATTGGTAACGACCTACCAAACACCCTAGAGGTGGTTCGCAGGGTATGATGTAGATGTCAGTTGATATTTGAAAGAATATGTGGTGCTAATACAATCCTTTGTCGATGAACCCAAAACAATCAATGCCACCACTATCAGTTATATTTGTCATTTGTGGGATTTTGTGTAAAGATAGACTGAGAAAATCATTGTGCACTGTAGTGTAAGGAAAAGGCTTACGTGATGGGGAGCACAGCACGGAAAACGTGAGCGCCGTCAACGAGGGTGAGCTCAAGACGTGATAATAGAGGAGAGTTGAAATCGGGCTGGAATGGCTAAGAAAAAATGAAGTTCTAGGTTTGGTGCGTTAGGAGAGGAGAGAGCAGAGGAGGGGGAGGGGAAAGATGTGGTAATTGGCGCTGCTGAAAACTGTGATTAACTAAAGGCTGTCTGGCCAGCGAGGAAGGAAGAGGACCAAGTGCATGAATTGGATTAGAGAAGGGAGTAATGTTCTCGTCTGTTGAATTTGTTGGTATAGGCCGGGTTGGTTGGTATAAATTTCGTTGTTAACTGCGCTTTTCGGCATATGGGGGATAATATTGTGCTGTAAACTGTACGTAATTCGTTACCTTGGCGGACAAAGGGTCGCAATTCTTGTATCCGCTGTAGAGGAGCATTCCTACGAAGAAGAGGACGGATGTGATGAAAACATTGCCGAACGCTGCCAACCAGATGCACCTGCAACAACATAGGGTAAACCGACATTAATTCGGAATGGTTAGAAATCCTTGCGTTCCTCCATCATCAATTTGATGATGATTAGCCTTAGCCTTGATTGTGAAGTTGTGAAAGTGAAGAGTCTTACTTCGTGGCTTCTTTGTTGGACGGCAGAGTCAGGAGTCGTTGGACTGCGCTCTGGTTGGCAGCCATGATTCCAGTCCAATAGAATATCCCTCCGATGAACACCGATAAAAAGTTTAAGCGCATCGTGGGGTCTGGATTAAAGCTGCGAAGGGAGAAACAAGTCATTCAGTTTATCACCATAGTTCAGCAATATTTTGGAGTTTCAGCTGCTTCTATAGTCTTATGTATTAAATACAGCGACACAGTGTATAGGAATGTGGCCACCGTAAGTGGTGCCATTATATTTTTTATTGTTTTCCAGGAGACCGGGCCGTTTTTTATGTATCCAAGTCTGAGACTCCGATTGTGAAGGACCTTTACTTGCTTAATGAGGACTATTAAATTAATTAGATAAAACGTGGAGATCTTCTAATTTATCCCTCTCCACATTGGTGATCTCGACTGTTAGATTAATAGTCCGTTTTTTGTGAAAGTGGCTTCGCCGAGCTTAAGCGCATACAAGAGGAAAACGCACAGCTCCATCGACAACTGCATTGCATTGATTCTAATTTAAGTCGCAGAAACCGCCTACAGTTGGTCGCTTCGCCGTGAAACTGTGTTTGAAGTCATTTTTAGCCTGATCCGTTGATAGTTTGGCTTAATGGTACTTCATTCCCGTTGCAATCATCCGGGTGTATCTAGATATTTGCTGCTGCTCTGGGATTCGCTTGACAAGGCGTATGTAAGGGGAATTTAGGATTTTCCAAGCGAAATAACCAATTCCTTTGCAAAAATACATACCAGAGAGTTTATTAATAGTAATTATTAGTATTATTATCATCTAAAATACTATTTTAAATATATAAAATACTATAATAACAGTTTTTAAATCCTCTGCCGCGTAGTTTTTCTCTCTTTTTAATTTTTTCTCAAAAAGTAACTTATCTATTAATTGCGTGCAAAATCGTGTTCCACTACATAAAGCGCATTGTATTTCCATAGTTTTAGCTCCTAAAACTTGCAGTTTGTCCGTAATACAGCTTGAACTCATTCTGATTGTTCGCAGCAAACAAATCGTCTATGTCACTAAAATAAAAGCGTTTCGTCAAACGAAAATTTGCGATGGAATCGACCGCAGTGCCGAGACGTGGCAACTTGCTGTTTTATTAGCATTGAAATCCTGTTGATATTTTTTTATTTTTACTCATCGCCACGAAAATGTTATGGCCTTAACAGCGGGGGAACCCAACGAATCTGAACGTGGGACGATCACAAGCACTCATGCCGCGGATAGCAGCCACCTACTCAGGCGGGACTCGAACCCTCGGCCTTTGGTTTGACGGTCGATGACTTCACACCGCCGCCGATGCCGAGTTCGAAGTTCTTGCTTGGACTGTGGCACTAAATACACAAGATGTGCACTAGGACTTTTAACAAGGACTGTGGCACTAAATGCTGTCTTGTAAAATTGTATCTGGCAGCATGAATAACCTTGTCTCCTCTGGCTCATAAAGAACTAATTTTTAAAAGCAAGACTGCATGTTTGAAATCACCAGAGTTAAGAGCGTGGGTGGCCCTAATAACTCAAAATCTAGGTCATTATCTCTCCGGTCTTTCGGGTAAATTAGGTAGGATCTCCTCAATGTAACCAGTAGCACTTTCCGAATCAGGAATTGCATTTGTTCACCACATCACATCACCCTCCCACCTACCCTTACCTCCCCGCTGCGTTGCATCCCTTCGCACCCCCAGGCCTGTATTCCCCCACCCTCCTCCAGTGCAGCCTCCAGTCAAGGGTTTGTTGATCTCCGAGCAGAGGCGTGGTTCGGCAGCATTGTCAATTCGGATTTAAGTCTAGAGACTTAAAAAAGTTTCGGTGGTAAGATTTTCGTATCCGAGACTGTACTATAAGCATGGATTTTTTACTTTTCAAATAATCTTAACGCTCAAGGGCCGGCTGAAGCTTTCGGATGCTCCGAACACAAAACCTTGAAGTGCGAGCTGTTCCAGGGAAAGGGTATGCTAAGTGTCACAAGCCCTCTACATCTACATAATACCATGCAAACCACCCCTAGCTTGTTTTGCAGGAGGTGACAAATCGCCAACATGTAAGAGGACATGCGCACCACACAGTCATAAAAATACTACTCATATTAACAAAAAACGTGCACATTAATGCCAAGGAAAAACCTGCCAACGGTTAGTAATTTCTTTAGTCAGTATATGCAAGGTCCTAGCGAGTGACGCCATTTATTTTAATATGGGCATCGTTGCTATCCTTAATAGTGCGAGGGAATGAATGAGATTTTAAATCTCTTTGTTATGCAATCTATTTCCGTTATTTTCATCTCGTGATCACGTCTACCATAGTTCGGCGGTAAGCGAAGGATATTATTATTATGTGGATTATTCTTGATTTAATGTACCCTCAACTTTTGCTTGCAATTGTTTTATAAATTGTTCAATTTACTTTTAACAAGCTGTTACTTGTTGTTACTCGTATCAATTACCTCTTGCTACCATCTCGGAAGCAAAGGCAAAGAAAATATAGGACACCTAGTGCAATTTTTCATCACCTACTTGAAAATCTCCAGCCTGCCGGTGTTGAGGTTGTCGTTCCAGACTTGTTGTATTCCGCCGTCAATGTAAATGCCCCGTCCGATTATTGCGCCCATGGTGCCCACCAGAATGACGAAAAGCACCGTGTCGCTCCATATGACGGCCTTTATTCCTCCCTGAAATGGAAGGGATTTCTCTGTGAGGCGAATCGAATGCAGTTCTACTAGTCCTCAGAGTTTCGCTTCCCTAGTTCCAACCACACCACCCCCGACGACGTTTTGCACTGATTGAGGTGAAAAGGTGAGAGCCTCACCTGAGAATTTTGTGTCTCCTCCAGGAAGGCACGCGGGAACACTTCGCTTGGCATACCATCGTCATTATCATCGCCATTCACAAATTTCACTGCGCATTTTACTTGAGGAAAAACTGATGCTCTCTAAATTTACGCTATGACAATAGGTAATCAAACATTTTTTTAGCATACAGAATTTCACTCCTTTCGACATTTTTCCAAGCATATAATTTCAGGAATATTTCCTTGTCCATTAATTGAAAAATTTACAATTTTTTAGCCTTAGTTTTGGGAGTTAAAGCACTATTCGTAATGAATAGCATTAAGAAGATTAGTTTACTGTAAATACAACATCCGAAAAGCAGGTGTAGTGATGCCACATGCAGCAACACATTTAGGGTGGTATGCGGGTTGGGTACTCATGAGCGCTGTTCATTATTCTCACTGATTGCAAATCCATATGATTATCTTCATTAATGTAATGCTGAAAGTTTGACTCATCATGGGGTGTCATCGAAATGGAATTGGGTACTGTGATACATATATTGTTTTGAGCAGGCCATTAATTAGGTGAGGCGTTCATATAGGTAAGGGGTTCGAGAATAACCTCAGCCATTCTCAAATGAGTCTCGGCAATTCTCGCTTCATTGTTGTCCTTCAAGAATCATTGTCAAATTTCGCGGTCCATTGTATCGCAGCGCGCTAAGTCACACGGCAAGCTACTTGTGGCAAAGGTTTTGAGTTTCGAACGTAGGTTTTCGCAGCGAGGGGCGTCGTTGCTAACGGCTTCCGGGAGCAGCTGCGTGTTGCGCTTCGTCTCGCAAGCTTTCTCGTCCGTTACAGGGCGCATCATATGGCGATGAAACCTCATTCATCGCCTGATGATGCGCCCTGTAACGGACGCGAAAGCTTGCGAGACGAAGCGCAACACGCAGCTGTACCTGGAAGCCAATAGAAAAGGCTTTGAGTGGCCAAATCAGAGCGAGGTTGGGAGAGCAGATGATTCATCACGTGAGCTCGTCAGGTCGAGTAGTTTCTCCCGAGACCAAACGTGAGTAACCGTGGACTAAAAGGGAATGATACGTGATTCTATATATTATGAATTCCAATATTGTAACGCCATTTGTACCCCTCTACAACTACCCATGCTAAATCTCGGAACCCAAAAGACGAGGGTAGTTCCGCGTTACATAAATGTGCTCGCGACTAGCTAGCAGTGGAGAAATTATTTAATTAAAACTAAAAGAACCACAAGGATTCGTCCGGGACACGTCACGCAAGGGATCAATAAACCCAAAAAAAAAGAGAATCACTTCTATAAAACAAATCGTACCACAACTTCGGCATTTATTTGACAATTGCACATTTTGGGTTTTCTACAAAATGACAATTCCATTAAACAAAATAAGATTTTCCCTGATCCACCCTAACAACTCCAATCCACTGACCCCCAAAACATCACAAATACCCCTGCACTCGACGAACCTCACACACACGAATAAATAAATCGGAGACAAATGTCCAATGAATAGTCCCAAATATGGGTGCCCCCAAAATTACAACAATAAATTGATCTTTCCCCTTTCAACCAAAATAAAACCAACAGCCACATACCTTACGCTAACACACACACAATCATACAACCCACATACTCCGAAGTCCATGCTTCAACACTGAGAATTGATTCACGTCAGGAGAGTTCAAGTTAGGTGCGTCCAGCGGGAAGGTTGCAGACCGAGAGAGCGGTCTCCTTCGCCTCGCCGACTACCTAGCACCCACAGTGTTGCCGTTTTTCTCAACACCGCGTAGCAGACGACACAATTTGTCGTCTGCTCGGCCCGCGCGCGCTCTTCTCCATACGCGTTTTTTCTTTTTTGTGTCTCTGTGTGTAACGACATTAACTTGAACTATATATATATATATATATATACAATGTATTGGAAAATACGAAATGCACGTGGCACGTAATATAAATAGTTCAAGTTAATGTCGTTACACACAGAGACACAAAAAAGAAACACTCACATTGAATAAATAAACTTGTGAAGCTATCGAAGCACTTCTGGCTTCTTCGTCAGCTGAAGAATGAATGGTGAGGAAAGGAGAGGGTTGGAAAAGGGAGAAGAGGGGTAAGGGGAGAGGTGTATGGGGAGGGGGAGTTAGGAATAGGGGTTAGGATGCGACGTTCAGACCCGGAATGCTATTGGCTTGAAAGTGCCAAATGCACGCCAATTCGAGGGTGTGGAGGTTGAGGGCGGAGTCGGTGGGAGGGAGGGAGGCAATAATGGATACTTTGTAGCATTGATTGAAAATGGAATCATGTGAAAGACAATGTGTAGGAACTGGTAGAGAGGAGTGGGGGGAAGATGGACAACAGGAGGCGCGATGATTGTTAATTCTGAGATTGAGAGGGGTAGTGCATTGGCCAATATAGAAAGCAGGGCAGAAATTACAGTGAAGAAGGTAAATGATGTTGGTGGAAGTACAAGTAGTGGAGGGGAAAATCGGTAGGCATTTAAGGGTAGTGTCATTGGCCCACTCCTATTCCTTCTTTATATAAACGACATTGGCGAAGTAGTGCAGAGTAAGTTACGATTATTTGCAGACGACGCTGTAGTTTACAGAGAAACTCGTTCCAGCAAAGATATAGATGAACTAACGAATGACCTTGCTGCTATCCAAGCTTGGTGCGATGCTTGGCAGTTAGAATTAAATTTGGAAAAATGCGTCGTAATGAATTTCTGGAAGAAGAATAACTCCCTACAGCGTAACTATGTCATTCGGGGCGCGCAGTTAAAGGCAGTTGAATCTGTGAAATATCTAGGGGTTAGACTCAATAATGATCTATCGTGGAATAAACATATTCGAGAAATAACCGGTCAAGCTAATCGTAAAATGGGTTTTGTCAAAAGAATATTAGGAAAGTGCGACGACAAAGTGAGAGAAATTAGCTACTTTTCCCTCGTTAGACCACATTTGGAATACGCTGCCAGTGTTTGGGACCCTCATGAAAAAGGCTTAATAACAGAGTTAGAACGCGTGCAAAGAAGAGCTGCCAGGTATGTGAAAGGTCGTTACGATAGTCTTGTTAGTGTAACTGACCTCTTACATAAACTCGGATGGGAATCTCTGTCGGACCGTAGATTGAAAAATAGACTAAACCTTTTGGATAAATTCAAGAGCAGTGTCTTTTCTGACGAAGTTAACCATATCTTGCGGACGCCAACGTACTACGGAAGATCAGATCATATAAATAAAATAAGAGAGATAGATTGCAGAACAGACAGATTCCGAATGTCATTTTTTCCACGATCAATAAGAGATTATAACGGCAGCAATAGAACGCGTAAATAGATTGCATGACTTGTAGTGTAGCCTACTAACCTATGTAAAACTTACTGCATGTTTCTGAATTTCTATTCTATATTCTATTTCTAACAGCATATAGTAGTATAGTTTGTTATTATACGGGACGTTTCTTGGACGGTGTGGTGTGCATGTGGGAGTCCAAATGCATGCTGCATGCTGGTGATTGATCACCCCCTGCCAAACACCCTTGAGGTGGCTCGCAGGGTAATTTGTAGATGTAGATGTAGATGTAGATGTAAGCTTAGGGAGAAAAGAGGCAGGGGGTGGAGAGAATATCTTGCAGGTTTTACACCTGGGACGATTGCAAGGTGAGGGTGTGGAGATAGTGACTGACTGCGACTTTTGGAGAGGGCGGGTGGCTTTAAATATGGTGTTTAAATTCGGTGGTCTCTTAAATGTTATCCGAGGAGTGGACGGGAAAATCTGAGAGGTGGACTTGTGTTTGGAAAGGATGGGGTACAGGTCCTTCAATATGTTTTGTAGCAAATGAGCACCAGGGAAGTAGGTTGTGAGCAGAGAAGGAGAGTAATGTTTGTCTGCGCGGGGTTTACTGTGAATAGCCGGTTTTTTTCTTATTTTGTTCATCAAGAGTTTTTCGGGGTAGCCGCGGTGAAGAAGAGAGGTGTGGAGTTTGGATAGGAATTTTTGAAGGTCTTCGGGGTTATTACAGATTCTGTGTCCCCGGACAGAGAGGGAATAAGGGATGGAACGTTTGGTGTGTGGTGGATGGCAACTGCTGTAGTGAAGGTATTGTTGTTTGTTAGTAGCTTTGATGTGAACCGATGTTTTAAATTTGTTATTATCTGAAAGGTGTATGTCCACATCTAAGAAGTTGATATTGGTTTTGGAGATGGAAGAGGTGAAAGAGACTGAGGCAGAAGCGTTAAGTGAAGAAACATATAGAATTACATATAGAATCATATATATATAGAAGTGAAGAAACATATAGAATTCAGAATATATATATATATATTTTATACATTAACTTCTCCCACCTGCTCTTCGACCTCCAACCTTCCCGGACGCACTTTACGCATTACAATATTTACTATTTCGGTATTATATTGTTCGATTTTTTCATTGTGGTTCTTGACTGTGATCTCGTTTGTCTAAAATTATAGCCTTAGCTAGTCTTTATTGAAATAAAGAAAGCTATTAAAACATATCCAACTAAATAAATAAACATATTCACACCAAAAGTACACGTTCTCACTATAATACACTACAATATCTCACGTGAGATTAGGTGGATGGGGGAAAGTTGGAGCTAAATCTCGCGGCGTTTCATCAAAATCGCCTTCTCACGTAACTAGGGAGGTAGTCATTAAAGAGTCTGGTAGCTGATGAAAAATTTCTCGGGATTCTCAAACAGTGCAGTGCAATTTCTTTCCGCCTTGATATCCTCAATCACTGCGGCCAACACTGCACCATGCCCATGACGGGTCCGGGAAGCGTCGACATACACTGCATGAGCCAACATGTAAAGCAATTCCGCACTCAAAGGATCGTTGGTTAGAACATCCTGTCCATTAACGCACACACGATGGTTAATCTCTCCTAGCGTACACAAACACGTCCAGGAAATCAAATTCCGCTGCCTTCAAGCTCAGAGCAAACATTGGCGTCATTTCATACAAACGTTTTGGCACCCAAAACCTTCGCATGACATGACGATAAAACAAACCCTGACTCGCTGAGACCACGTAGTCATACCACGTAATCCGCACCTCATCGTCATCCTGCACATTGAGACGCCGCATGACCAGAGTCCTAGGTACATTCTCACAAAAATTTCTAAGGACAGTAAACATCTGGATTCCATTTCTAATTGATGTCAACTCCACGAAATACGCATTGTTCAAAGAAGAAACAAAAACGAAGTTTTTAAACCAATTCAAATAAGTACTCATTCTGTGAATATAACTCAATGAGCTATCTCCCAGAAAATCGAACCTCCATCCCGCTTAAATTTCTCCCAGAACACTCCCGGAGTCTCTACCACCCCTTTTGGGTCCACAAAAATTTTTGGATCATACACCACTGAACCCGCACCAACCAAAGCTCCTGCCATATCCATACAGTCCGCCACATCGCGTCCACTCATGTCGTACAAAGAATGAGGAAACATCTTCGGCGTTTTGACAGGACACTGTTGACATTTCCTATCACACATCATGCGTCGGCGATCAACCTCCCTGCTCAACCGATGCAGATTTTTAATTCGCCCAGCTCTACAGCTTTCGTTGATTCTCAAATGCATTGCAGATCTTCTTTGAGCATCCTTTGCATCTAACACGGGACAATAACTGTGGATATCAAACCCACCTCGATGTAAATGATGAAGCGGAGTCCTACCAATACCCTTAACCAGTACACTGTATCCATTAGGAACCAATTGTCTAGTATCATAATTTAGAAAATCCAAATGCACTTGACATTCACACAAGCGGCTCGACGCCGCATAAGCGTGTGGGAAGTGAAAGTGAGATTCAATTCTGGGAAGGCTTGCATCAATTTCTACTGACCCAATGCATCCAAGATGTAAGGGATAAGAACCCGACTCTCTCCAGTACCCTCAACTAATTTCTGCATATCCTTGGTAATTCCCAGATCAGCAACATCATTAGCGAGCATACTGTCCTTCCGACATCGACACCTCCTTAACAATAGTCTTCGGTTCCACGCCCGCAGCACACACCAGCTCATACGCACGCATTGCACCATCACCTGCCACACACACTTCACTTCCACACCCCATACGTACTAAATCTAATACATTAATATGAGGGAAATTTTTATTTACATGCAGCACTCCATTTAAATCTTGTACACCATGCAAATTAACATCCCACATATTTACATATCGTAGCAAAACTGCCACAACTTTAGAAAGACGTGGATACGCACCCAACGCAAACACGTAATTCTCAATCAAACTCTTATTGATTCATACCAATTTGATCTAACCAATCAACATAACGAAACCCACCAGCAAAACCTATAGCTATCAAATCTCTGCAATACAACGTTAAAAAAATACCAAAAGGAACTGAATGAGAAGTGTCGACATGATAGATCCTACCATCATAGGCGACTTCATAAACTAAACTATTAATACTAGGAACAAACTCGAAAAGCTTCAGAATTACATCAGAGATTGGAGGGAAAGGACCCAAAACAGCAGCATTACTATTTAGGACTTCTGCGATGACATTGCCCACTGATGTTTTTTCTTTCGCGTTGGCGATCGCGTGGATTTGTTCGGATGTTAATAGAGCTGGCCCCGACAGTGATGGAGGGAGAGTGAGATGGCCTCGGGTGGTCTGATCGGAACGGGTGGAGCGGCTTTGAGGTTATCCACGAGTACTCACCACTGAGACGTAGAATACACAAACTGCGAAGACGATGGACACAATTATGTAGACGTTCAAGTTGGTCACTGAAATGAAGAACAACGTAACGTGAGTGATGGCTCTTAATGGAAGCCGATGTGGAAGTGTTCACCCTTTGTTCATCAATTGCGTATTTCTCATTCGACCCATAGAATTGAGTGGTGCGAAATAATCGCATCCGTCAACGCACACGTGCTAATTAAATGTGTACCAAATAAATGCGACGTAGTACGGATGGAGTGACTGACCTTGTTCAAGGGCGAGCGCGGGTGCGTAGAGTGTGAGGGCGTTGCTCATCATCTGCGGAAGGAAGGGGAGCAGGGGATGAGAAAGAGATGCATGTGCTATTGCGTGGTGGTGAACGAATGGCCACTTGATTCAGTGCCCGAGCGTCTGTTCTCTTGGCTTCCACTTACCCCTTGGATGACGAAGGCAAACGAGTAGAGCAGTCGCACTGGGTTGTTGAATCTCAGGAGAAGGTACTGGAAAATCGATGCGAAATCTCTGCGTTAGCCCAATATTTAAATGTGTGGGCGTTTTTAGATAGATAATATCATGATGATGAGCGATGGCAGATGAGAGCATGTTTTATTTGTATAGCCAATAATCTTATAGAACCTAGGTTCATATTCATTAAAATTTAAATAAAATTAAAAAAATCATTTCCCAATTAATGGATTGCAAACATGTTAATGGAAATGAAGAATCTAAACACTATGCTACGCAAAAAAGTATGAGAAATATGAAGAAACAATTTACACTATGTATACTGCAACTGAACTCCTTGCCTCTGCAAGCGATCGCCGTTGCCATAACGATAGCTCCAGCAATCGCTCCAATGATGGTGGAAAAATGATCGTTTCTCAAAATCATTTTCCACGATGGCTCCAGGGATGGGACTCCCATCTCTTTTGGCACGTCTCTTTTTCCGTTACCAAAACTGTATCTTTTACCGTCCTTCAGTCCATCCGAACGCGCGGCCGCTTACAGCGATTGCAACGACGCGCTTAGCTTTTAATGAAATGACAGTTGTAAATACGGAGTGTGACAAAATGCGCTATGGAAAGAGGGAAAATGGGAATGACCGTGTAATTCATAAAATGATGGCTATCGCGATCACTCTTTTGGTCCCTGAAAATCTATCGCTGCAGCTGCCTATCACTCTGAGGGACGGATGTAATTATCTTGTGATTCGGGCGCTAAGACCGTTAGGCGCTAAGGCATTTATCCTTAATATTACCAAAATAGGTGAATGGAAAATTAAGAAAGCGGATTGGACTGCTTTTGAATAAGACTTATATTTATCATGTCGTAAACATAAAAGGGGAAGAAAGTATAGCAAATTTAACAATGAGTACAATTGAAGGCGCCAATGGCTATTCCGAAGGAACAATGCATTAACTACGACAAAATAAACGGTATCATCGTCACATCTCCATCTAGAATGGGAACATGCACAATTTTTTATAACCAGATGAATCGAAAGACCACTATCTAAAATGGATTGGGTAAAAATTTCACAGGTGACCTGCGGTTTTTTACTGAGATATCACTCTTTAAAAATAATTCTTTTTCGGCAGCCTGAAAACACTGCGTCATGGGGCAATGGACGCGTGACGTCACAGAACGATATCGCTAGAGACCATTGTTTATATTTAGACAAGAAAGTAAGTGGATGAATGATGGAACGGCATTTCGAGTAAATTATTGCTTTTGCTTCTTAATTAGTGATTTTCACTAATCTTAATTGATTATTTCATTCAAGCATAACAAGCATAATGGATGTAAACGAGAAAAAACGAGAGAAAGTTTTACAAATCTTGCGTCGTGCCCTGTTGCTCAAATACCTCAAATTCCACGCCGAAGAAGGTTTTCATTTATGTCCCGAAAGATTCGAAGAAGGGATCAAAATGGTTGAGAGCCTGCAGAAGAGACGTAAATTCTATCTCGAAATTATCAACAGCTTTCTGTTGTGAGGATCATTTCAGCGTACGTGCCAGTAAGGTTGCAAATCTTATTTATGTGAGTAAAAAAAGATTGAATTGAGCCAAAGGATGTTATTGCCACGTAATATAAATTGAAAAGTTACAAACAATTACATCAAAGGAAAAACTTAATTATGAACGGAAAAAGTGTTATTATATTTCAAGAAAAGTATTATTATAAGATTTTTCTACCGTGTTGATGGAGGCTTTCGCGGGGTGGTGCAGCATGCGCAGCAAGGTTTTCGGGTTGACCTTGCCGAGCATTTTTCTACCGGTTTAAGTACGTGTGCATGGAGCTTTGATACTTGCATTTTTCAATTCATATATATATAAATAATTGAGCACAGGTTCCAGTGGCAATGAAGCTGACAAACTACGTGAACTGAAGCTGAGTCAGAGGATGACCGGGAGAGTAGTTCAGGTATTTCCTCTCAAGTGTCATCAAGTGTTGGGGTTCAAGTACGCACTAAATTCAGGAGCAAACAAACGCAAATAAAGACATGTGTTTCTGATAGGGCGACATCACCAAAAAAATAAAATATGTAAATACCCAGACACCCCCCATTCAAAGTTTGAAGAGAAGGAAAGTCAGTGAAACTTGTGAGGAGTCGAGCTCTGAGGAGGATGTGAGTGAAGAAGATGAGTACAGTTTTTCTGATAATTCATCTAATGACTCAGAAGCTGAATTTCTTAATGAAAATGACTCAGTTGAATGAAAGCAAGTAGCAATTGCACGAATAAATTTAGTTAATAGAAACCCTAAGCTATACATGGGTGTACCTGAAAACTGTTGCTTCATTCTGGGCACTCTTCAGAGAAACACAAATTTACATATGTCCATGATCATGCTAACTCTAAAAAAGATAAGACTTAATGAATGCATTACTATTCTCTCTGATGACTTTAGCATATCATTCAGCACAGCTAGTAGGGTGTTTCATGATGCTGTTCCAAAAATATCCCAATGTATGAAACAGCTCATTATATGGCCAGCCAAGAAAAAGATATTAGAGTTACTGCCAATACCATTTCGATCAAGGTATAGCCATGTACAATTAATTATTGATTGCTTACAGGTAGAGATAGAAAAACCATCGGACCCTGTAAAACAAGCTCTAACATGGTCGGAATACAAGTCTGCAAATACTCTGAAGTACTCGGTGTCTAGCTCACCTGATGGATTAATAAATTACATATCTAAGGGCTTTGGAGGTCGGATATTGATTCACTGCTTCTAGAGCAATGTGATTACTTTAACTGCTTGCCTTCTCATTGTGCTGTGATGGCTGATCGGGGTTTCAAACACATTGATAGCTTTCTTGGCACAAAAGGCTGCACATTAATTCCACCCCCCAGTGTTAAGTCTCAAGTGAAGAGCACCAAAAAGGAAGTAATGGAGACGAAAATATTGCCAGCTTGAGGATTCATGTTGAGCGTGTTATCAGACGCATTAGGGAATTTAAAATGTTAGTTCCTCATGCCTGTATAGATCACAATCTTATTACCTTGATGGATGATGTGATTATTATATCTTGTGGCTTAATTAATCTTCAGGCTCCATTAATAAAGTAGCATACTTGAAAAAATGCCGACAATGAAAGGGAGTGCAAAATAAATTTATTACAAAAATATAGCAAGAAGGATATGGGGCCAGTTCTGGGGTAACTAAAAAAAACTAATCATGTTTACAGCTGTTGAAAAGAATAGGAAAAATATTTTTCTCCCAAAACCTTGTGGCGGCAGCCACAACATTCATTACAAAATCATGGTCATGCTCAATCCATAGACAAGAAATATTCTTTGTCTTCTCAAAATCAGGAGCAGCAACACAAAGTGCAGCTCCTTTTTTCTTTTTTTCAGAGATAGTGTTATATTATGAGACACATTTAGTTTGCTAAATGCCGAATCATATTTTTGGTGAGTGAAGATGTTGTAATAATTCAGAATTATTAGGCATTAATCATACCTGAAACATATTTGTACATTAGTCTATTATTTCATTACTTATATTCTAACGACTATGGAGCTGATATAAGAGAACCGCATGATAAGTTTGGTATTAAAATTATAGGCAACTAATAAACCGCTGATGAAGGATAGTTTATTTGATTTCAAAAATAAGTATTTATAAACAGAAAACAATATTAAAACTTAAAATTTTTCCTATGCATTGAATAGCTTGCTTACCTGCTTGCTTTCACTCCACGCATCTCGGCGGCGACGAAAGAATCACTGTTTTTAAGGAAGGCGGCCTCAATAAAGGAGTCAACCATAGGTAAATTGTCTGACTGCGCCTTCTTAAATCCCACTTCAGTCATTTTGTCAATCAGTTTTCTTTTCACCTCATTCCTCCAACAATCCCCCTCTTTTTCCATCAACAACTCCCTAACGACATTAAAGATCTGTATTCATTGAAAAACAGCAGTATTTACTATTTAGACATCGAATTTTACGGAGAACTGAGGCCACTGAGACTGAATATTGTTCGGTGACGTCAAGCCAATGAGAAAGCGTTCTGGGTCACGTGACTTTCGTCGATTTTTTTAGAATTTCATTAGCATTTTACAGCATTTGTGATTGACGTAGACAACTTTGGCTTATATATTCGGATTGGTGAGAAAATTTTCTATAAGATAGGCTACAATAACGGGAGAAACAAAGTTCATGCATGTTCCCCATTTGCGATATATTTGGTTCTTCCCTCCAGAAAGTCTATAGTTGAGTGAACTTCGCCTAGAATTCCTAGCCTTTAAGAACAAGCATGGCAATTCATGTAATGGTCACCGCCGTTCACGGGGCAGGAATGAAATATTAAACTCATTTCCGCCATGCGCGGAGTTGAGGCTCCCTACCGGTTATCTACATTGAACTCCCCCCTCCCTCGCGTAGCCATCTTCGATGGACCGAAAATACCTTACATCTAGTACCATAAGCCTCGGTACAATTGCCATGGGAACTAAGAGACCTGGATAGCGTCGTGGTTTGTGCAATGGCCGGGAAAACCAAAGTTTCGTTATTCGATTCCCGGTACTGGATAGTATTTTTTTTCTCATAGCAATTCATGTGAACAAGATGCATGAACTCGCAAAATATCTTACACCAACGTGAAATAATCGTAACTGCATAAACGACATGGACATAAAAGCATATAGTTACCCCCAAAATATAAAGAAGTTAAATTAAAAATTACCTGGGAGACTTCATCAATATTCTCACTTCTAGATTCCCATCCCATACGACGTAACAACTTTTACGTCCGTTGCGTTACTTCGTATCCCTATTGTTAACGGATCAGTGAGGTGTGTGAAAGGTAGTAAGTCCATCATCCCAGCCTTGCACGATAGATAAAAAAAACACGAGGGAATTTCAAATAATCCTACTCCCCAATGGCGAGGGAGGCGTAAAAAGAGGACTTGAGTCACCTGTTGTGGGAGTCCTTCCGAAAAAACCTTCCTCCCATCTGATTACAATTCTCAGCTGTTGTCGAACTAAATGTCATTTACTACGCGTCCATTTTTCCGGCGTCTTCTAATCTCCATCTCTTCCAACTTGTCCATTGTTCACCTTTTCGTAATCACGTTTAGTATCCGTGGCATGAATGCATATCCCTCCTCTATCAGATGTTTTGCGAAATCGGATTGATCGAGAGACATTCCCATAAAGGAGACATCACTGCTGTTCTCTTTCCCTATTACGAAAGGATCTTCACGTTTTACCGACGTAAAATGCCCTGCAGTCTTTGCACGTCAATCTGCATTCACCACACTTACCCAATGGGTCTTTCGCATAATTTAACAATGCCCTCTGGTTATTCGGGTCATAGACTATTGACTATTTTGATGTGGTGGAAAAGATGACGTCGATGCTATTAGTACCGAGTCTCTGTCGATCAAATCATAGTTACTTTCATCATTATTTCGTAATATTCTTCCAAAACGTTTCGCCTGATAATATCCAAAACATAGTCTGATGTGTGAAACACGGTTAGGAGAGTAGCTAATACGAAGAAGGAATGGGAAAAGAGGGATTGTCCAGATACGTAGGAGGAGAAAAGTTCTACCACTCAAGTAGAAAAGGAAACAGATGGATTGACGACGCTGTACCGATAACGCGAGTGGCGAACAAGTTCGAGATGCAGAATAAGAGCAAAGCACAACGAAGACTGGATTGGCAAATTATGGAGCATGTAAAGGCCCGCTGTGGGGCCATGTAGAATTTTTCTAACGGGGGAATGGTATTGAACTAGCGTTGGCTAGCGTCACTATGAGCTTGTGCCGGCGGCCAAAAACGTATTCGTTGTGCCAGTCCAGTCTTCGGCTGGCAGTTTCTCACCTCGTTCACGGAAGTGATGCCAAGGCGTTCGTAGACGGGGATGAATAGCCACGTGGTCATGGGCCCACCGATGACGAACGCCCAGCCGAGGACGTAGAGCTGCGCGCCGTAGTTATACATTTCCACGGGACTCCCGAGGGCTGTGATCGCAGTGGAAAACCTGGGAGGCATATTTTCGGACATTCATGAATTCCCAGAAAATAATAAAAGTACACTTAACAGAGAAAACAGTGATCATTATATGACGCAGATAAAAGGAAATTGAGGTTACAGAAGCCAATAAGAAAGAGATGAAACGATAGCACAGAGAAAACAGTGGTAGTTACATGAAATGAGCACATAAGAGATAATATGTTGAAGAACTATGTATAGTGTTATGCTACAATGACTGAGAATTTACCACTCAAAATCATTTTAGAGAAATCGATTAGTCTTTTTGGTGTTCGAAGACCTTTTTATTTATTAGTATAAAAATATCGGGTGTAGGGTTCAATTGTAATTAAACTCATGTTGCCGTTCTTTCGCCACCTACTCGTTTTATGGATAAAAAGTGGAGTTCTTTTTCTCAGTGTATTTGTTACTACTGGAAAATCCATGTTGTATAATGCGAACGGCTCGTAAAATTATAAAAATGGGTACTACATTGTTACGGGCTTGAACGGGGACCGCAAAGCCCAGTCGGCAGGGGCGTGTAAGACCCGCCAAAAGTGTTACTGTATTTGGGAACACTTTTTCATATGCTAGAACCTACAAGCGTCACTGTTTATGTTATGCAGTGTATCGGACCCGCAGTAATAGAGATAATACAGAACAATCACGGCGGTTATATCCGAGTATCTAATTTTAGTTTGAACAAATGAACTAACAGTGGGACTTCTTATTTGAAAGGGAATACAAGGAACAAGCCGCCATGAATTTGCGCCATGCAAATTTCAAGCAAATACATTTTATTTTTACAGTAATTCCCAAGGAATAGGAAGATTTTCTTGGCGCGCTTGAGGGTGGATGTCTGAGTGAATGTCAGTTTGAGATTAAACAGTGGCCATTTCACTTTTTGAAATTGGATCGCGGGAGTGGAACATTTTGGAAAGGAAAATCTCTTTTCTTTTCAATTTACTAGTACAAGTAGGATTGTTAAACCTTTGATTTATACTTTACCAATATATGCTATGTATACTATGCTTATTAGATCTTTTGATTTGACGATTAGGAAAGCGGAAAAATATAAACGAGTATTGGATTGCTATGTCTCATGACATGACCTATTATCCACTTATAGTCGTGTGTGTGTGGGGTCAAAGGTCACTGATGCATCCATCCGACTTTGCAGGAAGTCAGAGATGGCAACAAAAGGCATTGGCGATGTGCTTAGTTTGAAATGGTCGCGTCCTCACCCGATGATGAGGGATATTCCGACGGGGACGAAGTGCATTCGCCGGTTGCCCATGAGGAATTCGGAGGCCGTGGTGCGCTTGCTGAGGAAGCAGCCTTGGATGACGCCCGCGGACACTGCGATGGACAGGATGACGCCGAAGACGGCGTAGTCCGCCCCGCCGAAGGGTCGCTTGCCCAGGGCGTCTGCCCCCGAGCACTCCGACGCACCCGACATCTCCATTATTGCGTCGTCTATGTCAGTGTGGGCAACCAACAGGGAAGAATAGTCAATCTTAAATCAGAGACTGAGTAGTTCAAATTTCACTTATACATATATTAGCACATCACTTAATGTCATTCGCGGAAGTTATCTTTTTTCAATTTGTTCAAATTGATCGCATTTTCAATGCACCATAAGTTATTCCTTCATCATTCATAACGCAATTAACATCATTTTAAATTTTCATTGAATTGTCATTTTTATTACTGTGTTTGAAAACGGTGCAAATCGTGAAAAATAGCCAGTTTACTCTTTCAAAATTTCAATTGCTCTGTTTGCAACGCCAATTATCCGAATGTTAATGATGCAGTTTCATGGTAAGCGTCTTTTTGCCATTTTGTCTTCCAATGTACTCATAGCAATGTCCTGTGCCGGACACTTACCCAAAAATAAACGAAAAAATCGGGGAAATAAAATTCGATAAAATGTGATCATTAGGGTATTCAAAGGGTTTGTTTTTTTATGCCAAACACAGTAATGCAAATATTTTCTAAATCTAATGTAAAATAAGCTCTTTAATACGTATCACAAGCCGAAACTACTCTCTGGAAATGCACCGCGCGCAGCGATTCCTCGCTTACACCGTGAAATACGAATATGCCGAGGTGGGTTAAGTTCCAGTTATGGCCTCGACTTCGGATACCTATTTGACAGAGTGTTGCTTTGGTTGCAAAATTAATTTTTTTGTGAGCGCGTCGTTGAAGCGAGAGGAGATAATCAACTTTTGTATCGACCATGGTGTGTTCAAATCATCTATATGCTGTAATCGGTGCGGATACGTGTGCGAACTGTACCTCCAACACCTCCACTTCAGATGCAATAGCAAGGTGTCGATTTGCAAGAGGGCGGCGAAAAGGTGCGGAGTCAAAACAATCTGCAAGCAAAGGATCGTTTTTTGAAAACGCTTATCTCCCGCTGGATACATACGAAAAATTAATATCTGTTCTTCTGCGCCTTAAACCACCACGACAGCAGTTTCTGCAGCGGGAATTGAGGGTCAGTTCGAATACTGTGGTATTACTTTTGCCGAGAAGTTTTTATAGACCACTCCATCCGATGCAGCACCAAGTTATGCGGACCAAACATTATTGTTGAAATAAATGAAGCTAAATTCGACAAAATAAAATGCTGTCGTGGCCGCATTATTGATGGACAGTGGGTTTTCGGCAGCATTGATCGTGACGCTCGCCGCTCGTTCTTGGTCCCAGCGGAAAACCGTAACATGCACACACTACTCCGTATCCTGAAAGAGAGTTGCCGGGCACATTTATCATGAGCGACTGTTGGAAGGCCTACGATTGCCTTTCTACTGAGGGGTTCCATCATCTTAAAGTGAACCATTCGAACGATTTCATAGAGCCTAAAAGTGGTGCTCGTACAAACACTCTTGAAAGGCAGTGGGGAGAAGTGAGGAACACGATTCCAAAGTTCGGTGTTCGGAAGTTGAACTTCATTTAGGTACCTTGCAGATTGTTTGCAGATTTAGTAAATGTTTTGCTTCGCGACGGCTCAGTGAACGCTGTCACACATTCAATATAAGTTATCATGATTATTACTATGCACGCGCGGAAGTACATGTCTACAAGAATGAGTGCTTTCAGGACGAAGTGGGGAAGTAATGGAAGACAGCGAAGCTGAGGTTCTCGAAGATAGAAGATCTAAAGCTGTGCGTTCAGCCAGATATCGCATACTTTCCTAACTAGTCTTAAGTAAACAATTAGGCAAAACGCAACGCATTCTTGCATAGAAAACGCATTCACGCTAAAACTACTAGTTTAAAAAAATCTCTCTTGATGCTGGAGTAGGTGCCGAAAAAAAGAACACAAATAAGCTCACGTAATTGAGAGCTCCCCTTACTGTGAAAAATGGGAGCGCTGCCTAATTTAAGTGGGAAAGTTATTGGCCTCACCTCAAGCGAAATGCCCGATGTGGGAATCCATCGCCCTTGTTTCCAGAAGTCACCCAACTAAACTGGGGATTTGCTTTTCAGGGCCGTGGAGAGAGGAATGTTCATTCGCTGCAGTATCATTCGCGGCTGAAAACCGTCCCGCTGCTATCGCTCTCAACTGGTTTTTGTGACCGCGTGAAAGACGACTGAATGGAGTTGAAAATCCATCCGATTTCTTTTGTCTTATCGGCGGACGATTTTATTTACATTATGATAGGATTTCAGTGCAGCTAATCAAAATTTTCGTGATTTTTTTAAATATTGACCTTCAAAATGTTCTCAGCAGGTTGAAATTGTGTTCATTCCAGCGTGGAGGATGACGAAATGATTTTGGTAGAGAGTAGAACTTTGTTGAACTAAAAGTAAAAAAAAAATAACTTTGAACGTTCAGTGTACTTCATAATGAAAGACAATATTAAACTCGACGCCTAATTTAGTATCGACCAACCCGCTTTACGCATAGCTGTGTCGCTTATTTATCGCTTAGTATCTATATAACCAAATGTTTTTGCCATAATAAATTCACATAAACTGGTCTTATTGGCTTTCACCTGCCAATATTTACTTTTTGATCAAGTGGAAGATAATTTGGTATTCGTATTAGCTTTGAAAATCCGGAGCCGGAGACAGTAAATCTCCATCACATCAGGTTATTTTGTGAAATCACAGTCACTTCCATGGTGATTGTACACAAATAGTAGAGGGTGAATAAAAATGAATTATGCCTAATTAACATGTGGTATACACAATACGTTGCGTATACGACATGTGACGTTGTAATTAGATATGTTATATGCACGGTGTATTTCAGTTATTTGGCTTCTGAATGGTGGTTGCGCAATGCTCCACCTCTGCGGCGTGGGTAGCGGTGAAATTCACATCGAATGCCCCAAGAGGAAAAATTCCCCTGGACAGTGAATCGAGGTTCGTAAAAATAGTACATGTTGTGAATTCTGATTCTTTATTGATTTTACAAAGGAATCATTTTTCCGTTTTAACGATCACATTGAGCATAGCGTATGAATTAAATATTTACGTCACTTCATTTTGGATCTCGAATGTCATGGAGTCGTAAATATTTGCAGGAAGCTTCACTTTCTGTCAACTCTAGCCGATAGCGTTGAGAACTGAAAAGGCTGTTGATAGTCTTGGAAGCAATCTGGAGTCATTGAAACCACCTTCATATAATTTTAAGGCAGAAAATTCTGTTTGTGGATTCCGATACTTTGGTTTGATTTATTCGGTGAACAATGGCAATGACACAGCTCACGATGGAGGGATTGATTCCCTCTATTCCGAAGAGAACCAAAGGAACGAATCATTAAATGATGGGCCGTCAGTCAGTATGGATGGAACGAGGCCCTAGAAGATGTAAAGCTGATGCTTGGAAATACGCTCTCTTCCCCGCCACACTTCTCATGGACGCGGCGGCCCTTTGAATTGGAACGGGAACGTAATCCTACCTGAAGATAATATTGGGTTTATCTTATGTTTTGGATCTTACTTCGTAAATTAAGAAGCTGATCTTATCTATGTTATTTCTTCATTCCAACGTCTCCCGAGGGCCAAAAGGATAATAAAAAAATAATAAAAAGTTAGCTCTTTTGTCAAAACATTTCTATCACGATTCTGCGCTAATCTATGAAAAAATTAGTTTTTAAATGCTCACTCGTGAGTTTCAATCTAAACCTTCATGTCCCCTGTGAAACTTCTAATTGATCAGATAATTTCTTGGCTTTAATGAAGAGACTGTGATATGCCATGACATTTTGAAATATGCCTTTGCTTGTAATCCCAAGTATGAGAGGGCGAAAATGTTTTTTCTTGAGCATTTTGATAAAATTATTATGACATTTTAGACTGTAGGAAAGTGACGAAGCTAAATAAATCAATCCCACTGGCTGCTGTGGCTAATTGATGACTAATTTCGCCGTTTTCTTCATGTGAGTGCGTACTCCCTACGAGAGACGTGATAGGTGAAAATTTAGAAAATCCTCAAGAGCGGTCCTCCGAGGTGGTGCCTATCTTCTCTGTCAATCGATCAGAGTATATTGAAAGACTTAGTCTTTTGAAATTGGTTATCTAAGCATTTCGACCTGAAGACGCTCGTACGATACCGGGGGTAACTGTTGACTTAATATTAGGGTGGGCAGAAAAGAACTTATTTTTTATTTCGGCGTTGTAATAGCAAATAAAAGTTGGTAATTGCGAAATCAGTTGACATCTTCCAGTCAAGCATAGGTCCTAAAGTTTGACAAAGTATGAAAAAACTTCATTTTTGCGATTATTTTTTAAAAAATTTAATGAGATGTTTTCGTAATGTAATTGTTTGCAAGGTTTTCAAATGGTAAGCCGTAAAACATTGTGTTTCAATGTATTTAGATCAGTTGATGTCTTTTAGTCGCGAATAGGGTCTAAAATTTGCCGAAATATTGAAAATTTCACATTTTTTCGAGTTTTTAAAATATTTAATGTAATTTTTTTAACGTTATAATTTTATTTTTGAGCATTAGAAGATTGTGTTTTACTATGGTGTGAACAAAATAACAAATTCCATTTGCGTAATGACCCCAATGCTGTAGAAAAACAGTACCTGAAAAAATGTAGGCCTATGACATGATGGGTGATAACAGTAACAACAACGCTGCGGCGGTCGCGTAAAGTGCTTTGCACGACTTTGGCGTAGTTTTCCCATTCATGTCATAGATAGGAACAAAATAAGTTGGGAAAAGCAAAATATTTACCCTGAGTTGTATGACAAATCGACGCACTTCCACTGTTAGGTCTCTATTTGGATGGAAGAAAGGACGAGACGTTAGTGATAGAGCTAGCTTATTCAAAAAGGTTGCGTAATTATGAAGGAAGGGTGACACTCGCTGATTCAAGAATCAGGCTCACTCTACGTTTCCCTCGATACTCCAAAATTCCCACTTGATATTTCAAAGCCAATACAATCAGGAACCTGTCAAGAAGATTTAGCTGGGTGGGATCATGGGCTTTTATCACATTCGAGGTTGTTGAAAAAAGCTCTCAAATTGTACATAAGTGAAGAAACCCACTCTCCTGAGCTTCAAGAACTAGTTTTGTTTATATTGAACTCATGCATGCCAAATGCCATTATACCTTTTTAAGTGGTATAGATCCCCTTTTGGTAGTTTTAACGATGACCTCCGATGCCATAAATTCTTGATATGGCTCTCTCTAACTGTACCTGATGCTTTCAGTTTCTTGTTCTTCTCATCAGTTAGCGTTTTATGCCTTGTAAAGAATTTATCGAAGAATAAGTCGTAATTTTCGGATTCGCTGTCAGGAATGACTCATGTGAGTTTTTTTGTGACCCTGATTCCTAAGGGACCTTTATTATTTTCACGCTCTTTCCCCAGGTGCGGTGAAAAATTGTAAAGGTAGTCTTTAGAGCGATATTCCACCAAAACTTGTGGCCAAATTTTATTGGCTTCCTTCGCCTAAGTATTTTGGCTGCATTTCCTGCTATAGTGTCGTATCATCATCTCATCAGTATATAGATGGGAATCTAATGTGCCAAAATTTAGGCAATCACAAGGAAAGAAAAGGTTATTATTTATGTGACCCACATTTTTAATAAAATTGCAATTCTCTTCGGGTAGATTCGTAAGTAATTTCGGGCTTGCGGCGCGACCGGTGTAAGCTTCGACCCACTTTCATCCCACTACTTATCTAATCGGAAAGTTCGACGAATAGACATCGTGCATTGATGGCGCGCATTCCATTGCGTGAAATCACCACATCCTGGTTTCCCAAGTCACGAAATGAAATGATTGACAGAGGCGAACAACAAATTAGTCGACTAGCTGTCGTGAGACCAGGGTGAAGACAGCCAGACTCTGAGACGGCGATTAAACCACTTGGATAGCCGGATTTTTGGCCTCGCAACTTAAAGAAATGGAAATTTGGAAAAACTCCCGAAATTCTTCAAGAATCTGTCGGTATTCAGTTTCCCGGATTATCGATCTTCTGGTGTATTATCATCTAGGTCGTGGATTTAATTTTATCAGAAATGCTGTTCTTGGAACAATGAAGATCTTTTAGATAAATTGGAAATTCCTTTAGAGAGAAAAATAACTCGGTAACTTCTACATGTGAGTGAAAGCTGTCTTTAATTTAGCTGAGTCATCAAAATAGTGTTTGAATTTTCCAAATTTAATTCTAACTGCCAAGCATCGCACCAAGCTTGGATAGCAGCAAGGTCATTCGTTAGTTCATCTATATCTTTGCTGGAACGGATTTCTCTGTAAACTACAGCGTCGTCTGCAAATAATCGTAACTTACTCTGCACTACTTCGCCAATGTCGTTTATATAAAGAAGGAATAGGAGTGGACCAATGACACTACCCTGAGGAAAGCCAGAAGTGACTCTAACCTCATTGGAGACTGCACCGTCTAATACTACTCTTTGGACGCGGTCGCTCAAAAATTCTCTAATCCAGGAAATGACATCTTCGTCTAGACCATAAGGTTTCAGTTTTATGATTAACTTTCCGTGGGGTACTTTATCAAATGCCTTTTTGAAATCAAGAAAAATCGCGTCTACTGGAATGTTGTCTTCCCCGGAGACTAAAATATCGTGGGCGAAAAGCGCTAACTGAGTTTCGCACGATCTGCTTTTCCTGAATCCATGTTGAGTTCCCATTAATAAGTTTTGCGCGTCTAGGTGTTTCATTACCGAGCTGACTACGATGTGTTCAACGACTTTGCAAGAGATGGACGTTAAAGATATCGGCCTGTAATTAGATGGCTGTTCCTTGTCTCCACTTTTAAATATTGGCGTTACATTAGCGATTTTCCAGTCATTAGGTACTTCGTGTTGCTTGATGGATTTACTGAATATCAACTGCAAGTAGGGGACAATTTCTGAGGCTAGTTCTTTATATACGCGAGAAGGGATTTCGTCTGGACCAGGTGATTTATTCGGACTAAGCGATTTCAATATATTTTCTATTCCGAGCGTACTAATGCCAATAGCTGGCATCTTATGTATACAGGGATTGCCATCGGTCTCGGGTGAGTTTTCGGAAGGCTCCGTGAACACGCTCTTAAAGTAGGAATTTAATAAATTGGCTTTATCGTAACTGCTTGTCAACACATCTCCATTGTCGTTTCTCAGCGAACATATGGTAGATCGTTTACCTTGAACTTCCGTAACATATAACCAAAATGCTTTTGGGTTATCCTGTAACTGCTCTACTAGTGTTTTTCTTTTAAAATTCATGAACGCATTCCTGAACGCTTCCTTCGTGGCGGCTTTAGTCATCCTATATTTTTTAATTATTAGCTCGCGTTCATTAGCGGATAAATCCGTGCTGACTTTTTTCATTTTAGCATGACACGCTCTCTGTCGCCTCAATGATTTTCTCACTTCCGCGTCGTAGCATCTCGGTTCGCTGCCTTCTTTTACTATTTTACTAGGGATGTAGCTATTTATTCCCGAAGTTACGAGCGAAAGAAAAGCTTTCCAAGTATTCTCTACATTTAACTTTAATACTGATTCTTGAAACTCGGGGAAAGCATTTTTCAGATGACTCTTAAACCCATCAAAATCAGCTCTTTTAAAAATGAAAACTTTACGCTCTTTTTTAAAGTTAACAGCGGTATTTAGAGAAAAATTTGCAGTTACTACCCTATGGTCACTTATTCCTTCGACAGTGCCAGCGTTTATTACCTGATGTGGTAAATTTGTCGCTAATAGATCAAGAATATTTTCTCCTCTGTTTGGTGCGGATGCTATTTGAAACAATGAATTAGATGTAAAAGTGTGTAATAAAGCCTCGCAGATCACTTTATCCCTCCGACCAGCTATAAGTCTCCCAATCTATAGAAGGTACGTTGAAATCTCCACCCACAATCAAGTTTCTTTCAGGATACTTGGATTACATTTCAATAGCAAGTGTAGAGTAATTTCAGATAGCCTTGAAGGAGGCTGCCCACGGCTTGTTTAGGCTACCATCAAATAATCATATATTATGCTTTTACCTCAAGATACATATGGCTCGTGTACTGATACTGTGAAAATTCAATAATGTAAGTGCGTGGCTTAAAGCTAATTACTATCAGTACCATATTTAACTACTCGCCTACATCAGTTATTTACAACAATATTTGCTTGGTGAGAAGCCAAGAATGTGGATTTTCTAAAAAATTCATACTTTGAAATAATGCATGACTGGGGTAACACGTTGTATACCTTTTGTCCTTCGTACTAAAAAATCTTTTAAACGACGTCAAATTTGGTTTTGGCAAGGTTTAAGTATTTTGTATGTTTGCCCTTTCATACACTAACAATGTAAAAAAATCAACGTTCGGGTGTAAAAACAAATTTGAGGTCTCAAAATAACGGCTCTCATCTGTATCACTCAAATATAATTGCTATCAACCCTGGAAGCCACCTCAAATATGATCACGAGGCTTAACTTTCGTGTAATGGCAGACGATTGGCTGTTGCGAGAAGAGAGAGGGTCTTTCTAAGCGTGCGTGCCTCCTACGGCATTGCAGGCGCTGAACGGGTGCCGTACTTCGGTAGGGAGTCAGGTGGAAACTGTTGACGTCATCGATTGCGTCATTAATCCTCCTACCACCGAAAATAAAGTCCCGACCTTGGCCCTCGAAATACACGACCAACCCCTTCCCAAAAGCTCCCTCCCACCACGCCCCTGAGGCCGTTTATTTCACATCACTCTTTCGCGCCACCACTCTCATCTTCTTTTTTTTTATTGCACCCATATGTAAGAGGCGTGCGCTAATCTTGCGCGTTGCGGCATTGTCAATTTGGATTCTTTTGATAGGGTTCTACTTTTCAGCAGTTTCTGTATGACCCGGTAATATTTATTTCCCAAAATAATTCTTTTCGTCCCGGTCTCTTTATTATTGTTCTCCTCATTCTTGAATCGCCAGATAATTAAAATCTTGGCGCCTCGAGAAGGTATGATTGTCTACTTTCAAGGGATCTGTCAACATATCTGGACTTCTACCCAATACAAGGCATTTGGTCTTATCGTCTTCTGTTTATAGGCCAAGTGTCTCTGCTTGGTTTATAAATGTTGCAGTCAGGATTTCGAACCTGTTAAAATGTTCAGATAATACATCTATATAATCGTCAGCGAAAACCTAGACGTTGTCTCTAGTTCCTTCTGTCACACCTTAATTAAGCATCCTGGTCTCTTAACTAAACCCATTGCAATATATTTTTTGCTAAAGTGGCTTTGACGATGGAAAATTTGTTGTGATCGGGAACTCGTGTGTAAGATAACTGAATTTTAAATAAATTTCCAGTTCACTGTGCCTTATTTTATTCCCGCAGAATCTGTTTAAAAGGTGTTGCCATTTGTTTTTTTATATTGGTAAACGCTTTGGAAACAAATATTCTGAGATAATCTCTGACTCTTGACTTAACGTCAGCCTTGACTTAACGTCAGCGTCAGCTCTCTGCGTGAAGGAGCTTAATTTGGCTGAGGATAATCACCTGTCTTGATAATTTATCAAGGAAGTGTTTCTGCACCGATAACTTGTCTGCGTTTCTGATAAGCGGCTTTCGTAAAGCCCTAAGGTTTTTTTTTTATTTTGTGCTTTAAGTAGATAATGAATGAAGGTTTGTTGTGAGGAGTTGAAAATTGAAATATGTACGCCTTTATATCAGCGATTCCCAACCCCTGGGGGTACGCCACGAACCAGTCATGGGTTCGCCGAAAATAATTGGTAATGGCGGCCGCTACGTTCCACCTCCAGCCTGCCACAAGTGGCGCGCCGTAAGTCTTAAGTTGTAAATATCTATACATATTACATTCGGTGTTTGAAAAAATTCTATGTATGCAATCATTTATAACTAGAAGTAGCACTTAACCGTAGTGAAATTGTGTAATAAAATGTGCACGTTTCATTTTTGGGGGTACAATATTAGTTATATACATAGAGATGGGTAAGTACGGGAGGAAAAGAAGGTTGGTAACTTAAGCTTTAGATTTGTTTCCGGCAGATTTTGCTCATCTCGGTTGTTGATGGCGGAATTTTCGTCCCATTTGTCATATCCGCGAACTCTTAGCCATAACTTGACTTTCAAACTTGGACGTCAGCTGTTGAAGCTAATCCGTTACATCTCCTGAAACCATCGTTTTTGTAGTCTTATCGTGTTCTCCTCATCATCTATCATATTCGTTACCACATATTACATCACTATATTTCCAACAGAATATTTTCACGTGCATTTTATGCATTTAGCTTTCGCTGAATCTGATAAAAATGAAAACTCGAAGTAACACCCCGTCAAGATGCCATTGCTAATATCAGCGACAGGTGGATGATTTTTAGCGTTTCAGAACGCCAAAAACGGAATCGCGTTAGTTCGTTGACGAAATTCGGAAAATTAGGCATTTTAAATTTGTATTGTGTCTTTCTTTTACGAAATAGTTGTACGTGAGTAGAAGAGAATATCAAAATCTGTAAAATTGTTCGATCAAGAGTGTTTGCCACACAAAATTACGCTTCCATTTTGCCTCATATTTTTGGAATTTTATCTCAATCAAGGATATGAGCTACCTTAAATGTGATTACAAGGCTCAACTTTCAACTAATGACGGACGATTAGGTGTGGCAAGAAGATGGTGTTTATAAACCCGTGTGCGTGCCTGCCCCAATCATGTTGAGTTGGAAGTGGGCGGTGCGGTGCGGAAGGGGCGCCGTATTTCCGGTCAAAGGGTGGTGGGTGCAGGAGGAAAATGGTCAGGTGGAAATTGTTGACGTCATCGTATCGTGGATTGCGTCATAACTCCTCCCACCACCGAAAATAAAGCCCCGACCTTGGCCCCCGAAATACACAGTACATTCGCCCTCAAAAGCACCCTATTTCCCATCACACATCGAAGACACTCGCTCAACGCCATCTACGTCAAATACACAAAACTATGCGGGCCACCTCTATGCCCCAGTCAGCTAGATACTATGTAACGGGCAGTATGTTTGAGCACTATTAGGTCTTGCTTCGAGTGGAGAGTAGGTCAGACTCTAAAGCTTATTTTGGGTTAATAAATAAAGGGGTAAAATCAAAAGTCTTCAGTTACAAAAGTTCTCCCAGAAATCAGAATAGATTAATAGAATGAAAAAGAAACGTCTCGGACTCAGCATCACCAATTTTCAGTTTTACATTTAGGAACCTCAAGCAAGAGAAACGTCAGTTTTGTCATAATAAATCAATATCTAATGTAGCCATCAATTGTCGTAGCATCAAAACTGCAATACCTATCATATAGAAGAAAGTTAATGCGGAGCCTAGGTTGTATAATGGTGATGTCCGTAAATGTCTGAAGCGACAAAGAACCATGCATTCATAAATGAAGAATGCCTTTCAGGATCTCCATCATGAGCATTATTATGTTCATCAATAAGCTCATTTTCATTTCTAAATGGCACATATTGCGTTAGAAGGCTATAAAAGAAACCTTCGCGATCGGTATTCATAGAAATGAATGCCGCGAGAACTACTGCATCAATATTTCTAACGAGCATTTCAGTATTATTAGTAAGCTTGAATGTGCGATTATTTCCAGGAATTGTTGTCGTTTCTGTATCAACACTTTCTTCCTCTAGATCTGCAAATTTCTTTCTATATTGTGGCTCGAATTTCATAGCAAATTCAAGCAGACACATATTTGGGAAGTAATAACCCATATGATGGTTATTTGGCCGTAGCATATATCGCTCAATTGTATCTGAGCCAGGCCAACGGCATTATTTCCTTCCAATTGAATTACACGATATCGCTGATCAGGCTTTCGTGTGTTCAAGAAGATGCACTCTCTTGAACTTGCGCTGAATGGTAAATGACAAAGTCTATTCGCACACTCAGCTGCAGAAACTTGCCGCTCTTTTAAAGCTCTTTAAGCTTGCGAGCAATATTTGTTTCCTTACGGCGTATTTGACAGATAGCTTGAGTTACGCCATCATTGAATTCAGTTGGCTCAGTTTTAGAAATATACTTTGCAATGTAAAATGCAATTGATTCATTAGATCCACATGGTTGAATTTCCATATTTCCTTCCCGCAATTCGAGAATATACTCATTATTATAGAAAGGAAAATACCCAGATGGCCATATAATTCTCCCACGGCTCTTCCACCTTGCAAGTGAAACTTGTCACTGTGTTGGTGTGCGGGAAGGGATTCACCGCAGGGCAGCCTCTCAACGGGACAGCCCAAAACACACGCACATTCACTCACAACAAACATACACAACAAGATCCTTTGTGGGGGCTGTAGGGGACCTCCACTAAGGATTCTCGCTCCACAAAAAACCGGGAATCTTCACAGGATAGGCCCGCTAGGGATAGGCAGTGATTTGCGGAAACACACGCACTCAATGAGCAGTCACTCACACATTCAGTCACCCACAGATGGCTTCTATCTTTCGGGAGAAAAACAATTGCTCCAAAGAGAGCGTCGTCGAGGATCAGAAAGGGGACGAGGAAACCACACGGATACGTATTTCGGCCACAAAGTAGCCCTCTTCAGCGTGCTGAAGGAAAACCAAATGCACTACAACACGAGGCAAGCCCTTAAGAATCGGATGTCCGCCGCGATTTTTCCAATTTTGGTCTTCAGCTGATGGTACTTATAAAGCTCATGTGACTTGAATGCCATACTAATTGCAAAACTGGGGATTGAGCTTCAACGGCCTCGGAACTGTAGAAAGGAAAATAATAATTCTCGCTCTTCGAAGAAGTCTCACTCTTTCATGTCGCTGCTCTGGAGTTTCATTCAACCGAGCCTGTGCAGCATATTCACGTTCATGAGCAATGCGAGAGGCATATGCGTCCGTAGACTCATCCATTCGAGCCAAGTGCTTCCCCTTTCGTTCTTTAGCAAGGTAAGAAATTGTATCGCCTTCATTTCCATCGCGGTCAGCAGCCGCCTTTCGCGCGCGATATTTTTCCCTGAATGCTTCGGACTTCTCTTGTTCGGCCTTTCTGCGCTTGGACAGACGAACACTTGAGGAACACCTCATCCTCGGTGTCCCGCCTACCTCGGCGGGCCAGGAGCTCATTCTCCAGTCGTCGCTTGCGTTGGGTTGTAGTCTCGTCTCGGGAATGGGCGCATTCAGCCGTCGGAGCCGCTCTGGAGCGGCTCAAGGGTAGGTTTCCGAGCGCTCCGAAAGAGCGCTCTCATTCCGGTGAATGAGAAGCTCAGTTGCTACGATCCGGAGCGGGAAGTTTGTTTTGAAGATTTTCGAAGTGGCGTCTGTGCTGCATTCTAAAATAGAATTGACAGCAAACATATAATATTATGGATCAGAAGGCGCTATTAGCTGCAATAGGATTTCTTTCCTCTTGGATCGCATTATTTTTTTCAATTGCTGAAACTAATTTTTTTAATTCATTTAATTTTTCCTTTTCAACATCCAATTGCATTTTACGGTAAGCATCAAGTTTTTTTTGTTGAAGGTGTTTTTTTGGTGGCATGGCTCTTTTCTTATGTAAGCTGGGTGAGGATTCGGCATCTATTTCTGGAAGGGGGTGGGAAGTTGAAGGCTGTGGTTCTGTGGGTAGGGGCTGATGGCGTGTTGGTGAGGTGTCTGTAATAATGCTGGAACTTATTATGTTTGAAATATTTACGGTCCGGTCATTGGCAAAAAGGTCAAGGAAAACATCGTAATGCTCCCACCGTACACTATTTCGGCCAGAATTTTTATGGTTGTCTTTGAGGCTGGTAAATGTTCTTTTAAGATTTCTAAATTTTTTGTCCTAAACATCTTCGGAGAAATTGTAGCCTTTTTCAGTAAAAGTTCTGGAAATTTCCTGCCATAAATCTTTTTTTTTAATTTTTGGATCTCTAAATGAGTCTACTCTCCTCCTATACTCCTCCAAAAGCAAGAGGGTCTGCTCTTTCTTCCAGTTCGGACCTAAAAAGCGATTATATTGTTTGTAAAGATTCATGTTATTAAATTTCATTTATTTCAAGAGAATCAGATTGGCTGTTACAGTATTTTAATTTTTTTAAACTGTTACCAACCTGCACACGAGCTTGCCTCTGTGGACGGAGTCTGTAGCTCAGCTGATGCTAAATTCCCCTTAAAATATTCATCGGCAAAAGCCGCATCTGTGAAACGATAAATATTAAATGCAACCCAAAGTTCCAATATCACTTATGATTTGATTAGCTCTAACTTGATATTTCTAGATATTACCTGATACCTGTATATCATAATGTATGATCAAAACTCACCGGATATGGTAATATGATTCATTTGAAAATGAATTTACTCAACTGCTGAATATTTATCTTCTAAATATGTATATTAGAATCCCACTTTCCAGGCATCATAAAATATTCAACTACTATAAAAATATGCAAATGAATAGTAGCAAAAAATAAATTTACCTTCCTGAATTCTTTTATGTATTTCCTCCCTATCCGTGATGGCATACCGACTGCCATTTAGGTCATACAGTATTGTCTGCTCCATAGATTTACTGAAAGAAACATTTAAAAATGAGAGAACTCATTCAAATATCTTATTCGATGTTTAGTGCATCTTCATCATAGAAATACCCTACACTAGATGAGTAAACATTTCAATAGATATCACGAAAATTGTTAAATTTTGAGATTTGGCAATTATTCTAACCTCTATATTCAGTATGAAGGTATTATACCACGAGGGACAAAATCGTCATTACAAACCTTCCTACTATGTGCAGCTGCGGAAGATGTGACGGAAGAATTCACTGTCGTAAATAAGTTTAATCACCTATTATTCTGGCAGCAGAGCTGGATTTTCGTCAGTATTACGAATACTAATGAGAATTATTTTTGAACTAAATTAAAATATTCGTTACTTACTCGTCAAACTGAAGATTTTATATTGCACAATTTGTTGACAAATAAATTCTTGCATAACAACACGCATACAACATAACACACATACTCTTCAAATTTCCGCCATATTTTGCCGCTCCGTGAGCACTGAGCGATGATTTATTACGCTCAGAAAGATGGCCGACCGCTCTCACTGAGCGTCTACTGAGCGCACGCATTCAGCCGAATCGCTCCGGAGCGGATCCGGAGCTGCTCCGTCGGCTGAATGCGCCCAATGATGGACTATTTGTAGGCATGATGAAGAGAATGAAGTTTTATATGACGATGAATGAAGTATAAATATTTTAAACCCTTTAAATCAAGTAGGATAATGAATGTTGTCATAATTATTCTAGATATTTCCATTCACTTCATTTTTTGAATCAAGTGAAAGAACATTAGTTTCCATTTACTTTCAAAATGGATTTTCATTCTCTTTCATTCACCAATTGTCTTGCCCATTCAATGTAAAAAAAATAAATAATGCTTTTAATTTTACAATCAGATATTTCAAGAAGTAATGCAACAGTTTCACGATGAGCCGTCAAAATTTGCGTGATGAATTTTCCTTAAAAACGCATCATTCGCATTATTTTTTTTGAAAAAGTAGTTAAACCAAATTGACGCGAGTGCGCTAATCGGGTGAAACCTTCTGCTTGCGGTCCGTTTCACGCTCCAAGCGATTTAATCGTCACCGCTGAAAGGCCGGCCCCTTTCATTGGGTGCGTTCATCCAGGCTAGCGCTGAGCTAGCGAAGCGAACAGCGCTGACTGAACGATTAGCGCTAGGTTCGGGTGAACGCCGGTCTGTTGCCAAGGGAAAGACATAACACCGCGCATTTTTGAAATCAGGTTCAGGCGTAAATTTGGATAAGATACCAAAATGGATATTGTGCTGAACATTTTATTTAATGAGTTGGACGATGATAATGACAACATTTTAAATGGCATAGTACCGGCAATTCGTCAATTAAATGATGCCGCGAGTGCTGAAAACATTCTTGAGGAAGAAGAGGAAACACCGGTCCGGAATGTGAATTATTATGAAATTGTTATTCCCAGATATCCACCTAAAGATTTTTTTGAACATTTTCGAATGTCGAGGAGTACCATGCAGGTATTTAACGATTTTCCATGTATATATTTTTGATAAGGTCTTAGGGTTTCTCAAATTACCACTAAAAGATATGATAATCGGGTAAAAATATGGGTTTAGTTCACAGTAGCTTAGATTTGATTTGATTTGATTGATGCTATTATTTGGCGTTCAAATTTAATCATTAAGTTCAAAATTTCAATTTTTAATTTTATTAATTTTAAAATAGTAGACCCTCATAAATGAGTGTTTCATCAATATTTATTATATTTTTCAGATTCTGATAGGAGCAATAGACGGGTGCCATGTTCCTATAAAGTGTCCTCGAAATAATGCAATTTATTACTTCAGTCGAAAATCATTTCATTCAATTGTATTGCAAGCAGTGTGTGATGATAGACTTAAGTTTGTAGATATTTTTATAGGAATGCCAGGCCGATGCTCGAGTGTTTCGAGTGAGCCCTTCATACGAGCGCATAAATCGTGAGGATAACCCCTTGATTTCTCCGCAATTCCACCTAATCGGTGACAGTGCCTATCCTCTCATGATGAATCTCCTTGTGCCATTTAAAGACAATGGACATTTGACAGATGAACAAAAAAATTTTAACTCTGTTCTCAGTGGAGCCAGGAGCAAAATTGAACAGGAGTTCGGGAGGCTGAAAGGGAAGTTTAGGCGTTTGAAATACCTTGACATGAATCTGGAATATGCTAGTTTGACTGTATCAGCAGCATGTGTTTTGCACAATTTTTTGATTCAACATGAAGTTGGTCAAAATTATGAAAACCCACCGTCAGGAGACGAAGAAAACATTGACGATGCTGTAAATAGAAATTTAGCGGAGCCCCTAATGAGAAATGCGTCGACTGCAGCCGATAAGAGAAATTGAATTGAATTTTAATACTCCAAGCTTGAATGTACACTTTTTTTTTAACAGGACAACACAAATGGAGCTTTGGGTAGCTCCAATGGTTAAAAAACCAGCATGGGAGCTACCATCTTAAAAAATTAATTTCACGGCAGACCAGAAACAAAAAGAAGTATATATAATTTTTTTGAAACATTATCACTATGAAACATATATGTGATACAATAACAAGAATAAAGTATAATATGTGGACAGAACAAAATTAATTTCTTTTTTTCCTCCTTTCACAAAAATATAAAAATAATATATAATAATATTTATATTATTCACAAACATCAAAAAGATCATCCATATCACCATGGGACAACAACCAATCTTTGGCCTTTTCACAAAACTTATTTATACTCTTTAACTCTTTGATCAAACCAGGTAATTTATTAAAAATCTTCGGCCCCAAATAAAGAAATGATCTTTTAAATAAAGAAAGATAAGGCTTGGGAACTAGAAAATTTACATTCCTACGTAAGTTATAACCATGCTCGGTTCCAGAAATTGCTGGAAAACTACCACTTCGCAAAAAAAATAACTTTAAAGTTTTATAAACAAACATGTACCTTAATGGCAATAACTCAAGACTAACAAATAGGGGGTAAGAAGGCTCAAAACGATTTTTGTTGGCAATTATTCTAATTAACTTTTTTTGAAGTATCACTGCAGGGTTCAATGCCGTTTTTGTGGGCACCACCCCAACATATCAACCGTAACTTAACTTAGTGCCAACCAAAGCGTTGTACAATATTACTTGAAAATGGTAAGGACACTTATGTCGAATAAAATACAGCTTCGATACATAATATCGTAAGACTCTTACTAAATCACTTAAATATGGTGATACCATTTCAAGTATTTATCAAATCTAACTCCTAAATATTTTATGCTGCTGACCTGCTCAATTACTAGACAACTACAGTTCTGCTTTAGGCAGTCTAAATTATGGTAATATAATTTAAGATTGAATGCATAGCAGTTGCTAGGATCAAAAAACATAAATTTGGTTTTTTCACTTAGTTCAAGCCCATTATAATCAAACCATTTACGTATGAATTACAATCATTTTGAACGTTATTTGCAATGCTTATTTGGTCGTAACCACTGTAACTTAAGGCGACATCATCAGCAAAAGCTGTCAAAAGACCATTAAATTTAAAACTACATAAATCATTTATATACATTAGGAATAATATTGGTCCTAGTACAGAACCCTGAGGCACACCAGTGTCCACTATTTTAAATTCACTATACTTTAGGCCCACTCTAACACACTGAGTACGTTCAGACAAATAGGAATTAAACCAATTTGATGTTACACCACGGATACCAGCATCGTGCATCTTTTGTTATAGAATGCCATGGTCCAGCGTATCAAAGGCTTTCTTTATATCAATAAATAATCCTCCAGTGCGTCTATTTTCATTTAATTCGTTATATATATTAGTCATAAATTTTGTCAAGGCATCTTCAGTTCCCATATTACGTCTAAACCCGTACTGATTAATACTAAAATAGTTGCCCGAATTAAGAAAGGTAAGCAGCCGGTGCTTAACTAACTTTTCCAAGACTTTTGAGAAGGTTGAAAGCATTGAAATTGGCCGATAGTTTTGGATTTTGGTTCGATCACCTTTTTTAAAAAGAGGAATCGTAACTGCTTTTTTAAATATGATTGGAAATTCGCCTGAGGTTAAACTTAAATTATATACATGAGTAAGTACAGGAGCTATATCATGAATAATCAATTTTAAAACATTGCTATTTATTCCATCAAAGCCAGATGATGAACTAGAGCGAAGAGAATTTACCAAATTAATTATTTCCCTTGGGACAATAGGATCGAAATAGAACGAGTCACACCGACTTTTGGAAAAACATGGATCTTTCATTGGTTGTCGTGCTTGTTGCCTGATTTTTGCTGATTCAAAAACACTAATAAAAAATTATTAAATTTGTCGTCCGTTATTACTTTATTATCTATATGAAGCGACAATAATTTTTTGCCAGATGCCTCTTCACCAGACAACTCTTTAAATAATTTCCATTGTTCTCTGGAATTATTACGTACTTTTTCGAATTGATTCATGTAATAAATCTCTGAAGTTTGTCTCAAGTTCTTTCGCAAATTATTTTTACTTTTAATGTATTCATTTCTTAAACTAACGTTATTTGGATGACGCCTACTTTTGTTAAATAAATAATTTTTTCTGGCAATCTGTGCTAACAGGCTATTAGTCATCCAGGGCTTTAATTTTTTGGAGTTTTTAGTAGTGCTGTAAGAAAATCTTGAAAATTCTAAACAAGAAGTAAGCTTCTCAATAATCAATTCGAAAGCTTTGGAAGCGTTAGTTTCATTAAACACCACAGTCCACCACTCCTGCTACACAATGTTTTAGATAATTGTAATTTATACCATACTTAAGGGGCTCACTCTCACAACCACCTCTGTTTTGACTATGATAATGAACAGAAGCAATAGAAAACAGTCATAGAATGATCACTTATATCTAGGTGGAGTACTTCAGTGAGTAATAGAATAATGAGGGATATTTTTCAACGTGCACCCTAATATAATGTTGAATGTGTTACATATTAAATGCTATTTAGAATAGGCAAGAGTTTTAAATGCACGGAAAATAAATACAATGCTTAAAAATGTAATCAATAAAATATGCTGTTAAATTTAATTTGGCTCCACTCTGGTGTATACGTGTAATGTATTTAAAATATTGTGCAACCAATCATAAATGAATAATAAAACAGGAAAAAAATAAATATAGACTGAAATATCGTCAACGATTAGCATTGTTCTTTTTAAATTCCTCCAGTATTTCCCTGAGCAAATTGTTCCTTTCTTCTTGCAGGTGAACACTCTTTTTGTACGTTTCATTGAAATTAACAAGTTCATTAGAAATTTTCTCTTGAACTTCAATGAATCTTTTTCTAAAGTTTGTCAATTCTGACATTTTTCGACGTTTCACATCACCAATAACTTCCCTCGTTTCACTATTTTGGCTATTGTTAACAGGATCGGTTAATTCACTGGGTGTGGATGGTTTTGACTGTGGAGCACTGGTTGTTTCTGAAGGCTGAACGGGAGGATGAATGGAAGGGAGAGAGGAAATGAGGTGTTGTGGGTGGATAGTAGCATCTGGGGAAAAAATTTCATCCATCGCTGTAAAATATGGCCAGCTGACTCTTGCACGTCCTGTTTTGTTGGCATTGTCCTTCACTGAGTTATATGTAAATTTTAAAATTTCGGTTGCAGGCTTCTGGGGTGGTTTTGTGGCCAAACAAGTTTATTTCCTTCGATATGTTTCGCCAAATATGATTTTTTTAATTTTTGGATCCCGAAGTTTTGTGGCTTGTTTGCTGTACTCAGAAATTAGAAGTTTGGTGCTGCTATCCCATTTGAATGTTAAATCTTCTGCTGAAGTGCTGGCTGCTTCCTGTCCTGTTTTATTTTCATTCATATCTTTCTCGCCGTCGGAAAATGCATTTATAATTTCCATAAAATCGCTGTTTCTGAACGAATCATATAAAACGATTAAATTGAATAGGGTTTAAAAAATAAAATTCAAGATTGGTAGCAAATATAACCTGGTGCGTCAGAGAGCTTCACCGTAAAACGATAGAGCAAACAGTTAAAATTGATGATTACCGGATTCCATCAATGGTAGCAACGCCGAAGATATTTTAGAATGATAAGTATTTCCACCGTGGGTAAATCCGAGAGTTAGGAATTGGGAGTGAATATCCATGGAAAAAAAATTAGCATGCTAAGATTTGCCGATGACATAGCCGTTATAGCAGAAACAGAGAAGGATTTGAAAAATATTCTGGTTAATATGGGTAGGGTAATGAGTAGATATCAACTGAAAATAAGCACGAAGAAAACCAAGATCTTAGTATGCAGCAGAAGAGAAGAAGTCAAGACCAACATTAAAATAGGGAGCCAAAAACTGATAGAGGTGGATGAATTCTGTTATTTGGGAAGCAAGATAACTAGTGACGGGAGAAGCAAGAAAGAAATTATCAGCAGAATAGCCCAGGCGAAGAGAGCATTCCACCAAAAGAGAGACCTGCTTACAGCGGGAAACTTAAATATAGAAGTAAAGAAACAATTTACAAGAACCTACATCTGGAGTATGCTCCTATACGGAAGTGAGGCATGGACAATGACCGCAGCGGAGAAAGCAAGGATAGAGGCCTTTGAAATGTGGTGCTACAGAAGAATGATGAAAATCAAATGGATCGACCGAGTTAGTAACGAGGAAGTCCTAAGAAGGGTAGGAGAGAAGAGAAGCCTCATGAAAACCTTAATAAGAAGACGGAACAACCTTATAGGCCACATCTTGAGACATGATGGCCTGATGAAGACAATCGTCGAAGGACAGGTGGAAGGCAAGAATGGAAAAGGAAGACCGCGTACAAAATATATGGAACAAGTAAAGAGAGATGTGAAAGAGAAGAAATACGTAGGAGTGAAAAGATTACCTGATAGGAGAACTGAGTGGAGAGCTGCGTCAAACCAATCCTAGGATTGTTGACCAGTGATGATGACAGTAAACACGCCATAGCAAACAATCAGGGATCACCGCTAAGTCCACGAACATGGGAACATTTCGCTGTTGAAAATGGCGTCCGCTGGAGGTAGCGAACTCCTCAGTTCAATCCCGAGAAGCGCTGTCCGCTGGCTCAGCGCTAGCGTGGATGAACGCACCCAATGGCTGTTGATCCCCTAACAGAGACGGGAGTGGGTGGCGCTTAGCTGGTTATGGGCAGGGACAGAAAGATTTCCAAAGGTCGTCGGGGTCGGTTCCCCAGTAGAAGCACCACATAATAATGCTGGTTGAGCCCATTCTCCTGAGGTCCCACATTTTGTCCACCACACGATCGAGTTCCTGCATGTTGTTGTTACAGGAGGTTACAATTTGATCCACAAAAGATTGGGCCCCCCTGAGGGTGTCCGAGTGCGCTTGACGTGTACTAACAGCAGTCTCTCTCAGTATTCCCGATATGTCTACACAAGCTGTCTTCACACAATCCACTGTGGCACTAATACCCGACTGAGCCACCAGGGAAGGCGGTGGATCTGTGACCAGTAAGTCCATTCTGTCCAGCTGTTCTCCGTAGTGTGATCCGGCCCCATTACTGAACCAGGTTTTCGCAATTTCCAAGTTCTGTTGAGCAACTTTATATGCTATCAATCTTTGTTGGTTCGAAGGAATGTAATGAAAACAGTGGGTATAATGGTAGTCCTCCAGGTCGCCTGGGGGGTTGTGGAGGCGGCCCCACATATCCGTGGCCCAAATCATTAGCTCTCGCTGTATCGAGGGTGTTATGGCAGGGGGGTCCTGATTAAGAGCTGCAATGGTTGACTGGGACACGCCATGCCAGTGACCACCACAATTGGACCATTATCTCGCCCTTCGTGATGCCTATTTAGGAGGGGTGAGACTGTCTGGTGGGGCCGATATTCTGCTATCTGCGTTATTCCTTCGCTTTGAAGCCCTGCAAGCACTTCTGTGAAACGGACCGGCGGGCATTTCGACTTGGGTTGCTAGGGAGTTGTTGAAAGACATCTGTTACACATCAGACATCTCTATCTACACCTTAAATCGCACAAAAATCGAAGGATTTTTACTATTGCTGCCGGCTTTTCGATTGCTGAAAGGGCGATTCAGAAGCCTTGGAGATAAATAAATAGTAGCTGACATGGAAAAAATACCAGGATTCATTTTGGCTTGTTGTGTGCTCCATAACATATGTGCAGAAAGAAGAGACGAAGCGCCCGATGTTGCTCCACTTGACGAGGAAAGAATGCCCATTAACTTCAACGAAAATATTATTAGGATAAGAGAGGCGAATAAAAGGCAAAGAATAATGAATGAATTGCCTCAAGATTAATTGCATGTGTAATAAATCAAATACATTATATTATAATGCAATATCATATTAAAAGAACTTATCATTAAAAATGAATTGAACCTCTTCTTACTAATTTTGCTTCAATTAAATGAAAATATTATTAACATCCAATTGAAAAAGAATGTCACTGATTTTCTCCATTAGCTTCTTCATCAAATCAATCGCTGTTCTTTGCAATTCCATTTTCTCCTTGTGCCCGTGCCCCTTCATCTATTTTTTCTCTCTCTCCACCTCCGCCTTTTTTATTTATTCGCTCTCTTTTTCGTGGTCGTCGTAGCAACCAATGGGGGTCGGTTAGAATCATCATGTTTTCGATCGTCTTTTGTCGTCCAAAGCGGCTGCCTGACCGTGAAAGTTACCAATCAAGTTACGTATGGTGTAATTTATATTTTTATTGTTATCGTAGCGATTCCGCCCACCGCTAGGTTATTTTACAATGTGAAATAAGTTATGAATCCAAAATTTGGTGAAGATTGGACGAGAATTGCTAATGCGATAAAAGTATAACCTAGCCCAATTTATTTTCAAAAATATCATCCATAATCTACAAATTTATAAATAAAATTTTTACATTTATATTTCCTGGGAACTTATTACTACGATTTTTAAATATCAACCATGAAATGAAGAAATACCTTGTGATAGGGCCGTGCTATCGCGCTGTTGCCTGTTTTTCTTTATCCATCCCTTAATTGCCAAATATGTTTATTTTTTGAGCCCGCTGATCTTAGCTTGGCACTGTTTCGATGCAGGCGCAATTTTTTTACTAGTGCCCACCATAATGCCTGCAATTTCGTCCCATATCTTCGCATGCCGTTTCTTCCCGAGGGAAAACTCATGCTCTTTTTCTTTATACGTCTCCAATAACAGCAGCACCCCATCATGCGGCCAAACAAATCCTTTATCGCCATTGCAGAAATGGCATAACAATGCTTTGGCATTTCTGATGCTATTGCCTCATATAGCCTTTTTTTAATAATAATTTTCTTCTCATATTTTTTCTCGATATTAAAATAAGCCTAAAAAAAGTTTGGTGGCTGCATCATCCCAGGAAAACTGCTGCTGGTTGGCAGTGTCCTCTTGGGGTGGGATATTTGGAACTGTATTTGGAGCCGGTTTGTATGGGAGAATCAGTTTAACTTGTTGATTATTGCCAATATCAACCATCACAAACTCTTGATTATGGTCAATATCAGAAGGAATTATCTTTATAATGGAGGAACCATCTAATAAGAGGAATTATATAATAAAAAATAGTGAACGCTAGATCCAGGAAAGTATTATCATTTATTTGTAATATGAAGTAAATTAGAAAATCAAAAAACTATGGAGTAAATAAAAAAAAACAAATCACATTTCGAATTGAATTACCGTACCTTCCAGCGCAAATGACATCGTTCCATTCTCATTAAGCACCACTTCATCTTCCGCATTTAACAGGGGAAGAGCTGTCATTTTAAATCAGAATGTAGCAAAATATAAAAAATATACTATACCTAATGTTGCAAATAAACAGTCTTTTATTTCCTCGAATAAAAACACAACCATAATGCGTTATTTTCCCGTATGACATTTCCATCCCATGAATACGTTCATCCCTCCACAAAAAATTGAGTGTTGTTGTCCAAAGATGATCTATATTTTTTATTAAATCTTTAATCTATTATAATATTTATGGCATGTTTTTATTACAAAAAACTAGCTGAAAGTTTAATTGAACGTCCCTCAGTACATTATTAGTAAAGTTTACCATATAACCTTGCATCTGTGTAGCGAGGATCAAAACCAAATTGTTACTTTGGCGAACAATAAATTTTTGGCCCAGGTGAGTGGATTTAATAAGTTGAACGAGGGTAGGGGTTTATAAATCATTCTTGACGTAAAACCCATCGCGTAAAATAAATTGAAATGACGTGTTACTCATTTATATTTTTCCTTGGATAATGAAGTTGTCAGAAATATATTTTTGGAAGTATATATTCATTATATTCGTGTTTGTTACGCTGGAACAGAATATTAAAATGTTGAGATCGTCTTCTTCTTCAGTTCAGCTCGTCTGCTTTTTCCCATGATTCTCTCTACTTGATTACTCCGTGCCACTTTTGCCCTACCATCAACGAGGGTGCAAAAGGTGCAGGCAGAAATTGCAACTTCTGAACCTGAACCTGCGACGCGAACAACAAAAATTCCACGATATTATAGATAAACAGCAAAAATTCCACGCAGCAAAAAACTATTTTCAGGGAAAATCAGAAAATGGATAGTAAATCGCAGACTTTTATATAAATGAAATATAACAAAAAAATGATATAAAAAAGAATCGAGAATCTCAATCCGAGATTCCTCAGCACAGCAGCTGCGGTTTATAATAACTAGAATACGGCGGATGTTGTTGTAGTTACGTTCTAAAGTCAATTACATACAACTATAATGATTGCAGCGCCATCATTTTGGTGGCAATTTTTGGAACTCCAGATTTAAATTTTATTCCTTAATATTTCTCGAAATACTGTTCCGATCGTGGTAAAAGAGTAAGAAAATTGCATTGCCATCCAGTTCTGACGTATCCTGTGAATTTCAGCGGTCTGGCTGATGGAGAAGTTATCGACATTCGAGTTGCGAGATTTTTCCGGGAAGCACAATCAAGAAAGCGAGTATGATAAAACGTGGTAAAAAGCTTACGATGTAGTTCCGCCCGGGAAATTATGAGTTTTCCGCCCAGAATTTATGGAAAATGGTACACACGAAACTGGATAAAGTTTGCTTTTTCTTGGACTGTTTTTCGTTCGTGAATGTTGTACATCAAATGCGTTGCAAAAATATGAACTTTTTTGCACCCGCCACTATTCCAAGTCGTTCTCAAATGCTCTTATATTATCTTAACAAAGATATAAAAATTTTATGGATCAACTTTTGCACTCCAGCAAAAGGCGATTACCCAAAAAAAGTTCAGTGAGCGTTCAGTTTTCCCTGTATCACTTCCAAGAAGAAATCTTGCCAACACACGTCTTATTTCGCATGACATCTGACAATGGATCATGAGGAAGAAAGTTTACCCTAATATTATCCTAATGTCTGAGGATATGTTCAAAAACATTGCTTATCTCAATCCTGAGATCGTTTCGATTGGATTAACGGGTGACCGCTGTTGCAATACGTTTCTCCCGCGCAAGAGGAAGCTTCTACTCCTCCCGAATGTTCATCCTACTTTTTTTGAAGATCGATTCGCGGTCTTAACGGCATAAAGGTATTTTGCCCACCTCTCTCACTCAAATCCATTCATTCCACTTTTCTTGTTCCGAAGCATTTTCAGTATTCGCTGTCATTTAGTCTCACTATTATCGATAACGGTTTGTATTGGTTTCAACTATATCGAATGAAGATGAGACCAAAACATAGTCAATCTATGAACATATAGGTGAATGACACTACAGGTGTAATTCCATGTAATTATGCAATTATAAATTAACTATACAAATAACGTAAATAATATTTGTGGAAGGCCAACAGTGTGGGGTGCAATTTTTCAAACGTTAGGAATTAGCGTATGCTTTCCTCAGAATTCTTATGTCTGAAATGTAGCATAAAACGAGAAAAACGATGTGCGAAATATCAAAAAAATGGTGAGTTTGAGCGAGTCAATTGCCAACAAAGGAATGATAAATGTAGAGTGAAATAGTGCGGCGTGGAGCTTAGCAAGGCGGCGATATTCAAATCCTGTAGCTGGCTAAAAATCGAAAATCGATCGCCTAAAATTTATTTTGATCGAACTTTCAAAACAAAAAGTTAACTTCGAGTAAATCGAAGAGAGATAATCGATCATCCAATCCCCATGCAGAACTCCCTTAAATAGAGCGAACAGGATTCCAGGAACTTTCACCATTTCCCCGCACGCGTTAATAATTGATGACGACATAGAAGGTGTCCTCAATTGATAGGACGAAGCACTCCTCTGTTTTTTCGTTCAAGAGAAACCCTTCAACTGTTTGTCCGGCTTCCATACAATTCGCCCTTAATATGGATGTCCAACTCTTTTTATTCCCTGTCCGATGTAAGCGACGGCGGCGGCGTCTAAATCCTCGCTAATGTAAGCACTCACTTGTGAAGGTTCGAAGAATTTCGCGGCGTTGGTTAGATGAACTTTCCATTCTATTCGGGTTTCTTCACCGCGTTTGTTGTATTTTAAAGACAACAGTTTCGCTGGCGTTACAGTCAGCGTCTTCAGGTCGAAGGTAAAATTTTTGGAAAAATTTTCCGCTTTTTATAGGCATAAAATTTTTCGCCTTATATAGGCGGCGGCGGCTGCTGATCCGCTGCTGCTCTCTCATTGGCCGGTTGTCCATCTCTCATTGTTGGTGGTCGGAGAATCCTCTTCCATGCGATATGCAAGCTGTAGCCTTGATCTCTGTTGAAATTTGCGGGCGTTTTGGCTATCTCAATAGCTTCTCTGATCAAGCGAGGGAAGTATTTATTCTCTTTAGCTATTATCCTGGCGTCTTCAAAGAGGATGTTATGCCCAGGTTCACTCAAGCATGCTCAGATATGGCTGAGAGTTGGTGCTGCTTGTTTTTGGTAGCCCTCCGATGTTCCTGCAATCGGACTTTCATTGATCTGCAGGTCTCGCCAATGTAATATTTACCACATGAACAAGGCACTCGATATATTCCCTCATAAAGGTCCATTGGGAGTTTGTCCTTCGCTCCGGATAACATGTCTGATATCTTTGTCACGCAATTGAAACGTGTTATTACGTTGTGTTTTCTAAGCATTCTGGCAATATTTTCTGATGTGCCCGCCACAAAGGGAATTGTGGCGTATGCTTCCGGCTCCGGCCGGCTCTCTTCCTCAGAGGTCCTTTTTGGGGCTGCGTCTTGGTTCTCCTGCTCCACAAATCTTCTATTCAACATGCTACTGCTGTAGCCATTCCTTACCAGCACTTCAATGAGATGCTTCTTCTCCGCAGATGGTGACTCGGTGTCTGAGATGGCATAGGCTCGATGTATTAGTGTTGCCACCAAGGAGATTTTTTGCACTGAGTGGTGGTGCGAAGAAGCGTTCAGATAACGGTCAGTATGCGTTTTCTTTCTGTGAACGGCATGTCCTAGGAGCCCATTTCTTTTCCTTTTTACCAAAACATCCAGGAAGGGAAGTTGACCATCATGTTCCATTTCCATGGTGAATTTGATAGCGTGGTGCTGCGATTTGAGATGCTGCAGGAATTTCTGCAATTCTTCGGCGCCATGGGGCCAAATGATGAACGTGTCGTCAACGTATCTCAGCCATAGCGATGGTTTCTTTTCGTACGACGCGATGGCCTATTCTTCGAAATCCTTCATGAAAAGGTTCGCTACAACTGGAGATAGTGGATACCCCATAGCTGCCCCCTCTGTTTGTTCGTAAAATTCTCCATTCCATAAGAAATTAGAATTTCTTAGACAATATTCCACTAATTTGGGAAAGTCATTCGGGATGCCTTCAGAGATGTGTCGTCGGATGATATCCACTGATTCTTGGATAGGGACGTTTGTAAACAGAGACACCACATCAAAGCTGGCTATGATGTCTTCGTTTGTGACGGAGACCGTATTAAGAATATCAATAATATGGGATGAGTTCTTCACATGCGATGAAGTCCGTCCAACGTATTCCTGGAGTGATTGGGCTAGATATTTGGATAGCCAGTAAGTTGGGGCGTCGATTTGACTCACAATCGGCCTCAGAGGTACGTTTTCTTTGTGGATTTTTGGTAGGCCGTATAGTCTCGGTGGTCTCGCAGCCGAAGGGAGGAGGCCTCGTTGATATTCTCTTGGAATGGATGAACTCTTGATGATGGCCCTGGTATTTCGTTCCAATTTGCTTGTTGGATCGGCCTTTCAGACAACAGTTTCGCTGACTGTAACGCCAGCGAAACTGTTGTCAACAAACGCGGTGAAGAAACCCGAATAGAATGGAAAGTTCACTCACTTGTGAAGTTGTGCACCAATGGATCGCTCTAAGGCGACCGAATACGACTGCGGAAGAGTGCAATAAACGAGGCTTATGAGGGATTGCTTGGAAAGAAGAATGAAGAGGAGAGAGTGTAATTATGACAGTTAGGGAGACGGAGCGGGTGAGGACTGGTGTGCTTCGTAAGCGCGCCGATAGCACACAAACAGGGATTGTGATTTCAATGGCAGTTTCTCATTCAAAGTTATCGTGTTTGTGTGTGTTTATTCTATCGCCACCTATATGGGCGACCGGGGTCTCCTACTCGCGGACTACCTACGTGTACGCCATGAATGCCTTATACCTTTGCTGAAGGCGACTACGTCCGTGCTACGGCGCGACGCTACCAGCCCATGTGATTCTACTTACAGACGAACTCCATGGAAACTTAACGCCTGCGTCATTCCATCTCAATTCTCATCTCATTCCATCTCCAGAAAATTTTCAAAATGGCACCCAAAGATTTGAATTTTAGTGAAATTTTTGTCACTTGCTTCTATCATCTATTCAATGGCCCATGCAAAATATTTCCTCTCCTACTGTCATAGTTTGCAGGATATGAGGGGTCGAATGTTTGCTTGAAAGTGGTGAGATCGAACAAAATTGAGACCACGAGTACGTTTGAAAAACAGCTGGTATCCCTCAGTGGTGGGGAACCTGCTGAAGTCCTATCCAATGTCTGCGAGCATCACTGAATTTACTATTTGAAAAATATATAAAAGCTACATTATAGTATATTTTATTGATCCTTTTAAGAACAACAGGAAAAAATATCAAAATTACTGAGAAATCTTAAGTCTTGAATTTGCAGAAAAGGTCTCTAAAATCCCGACACTACAGAAATTAGTGCCAGCAATGAAATTCTTCCAGAAACCTTGATGATGTGAAGGTTGACGGAGCAGACATCTTCTCACCCCCGAGAAGGCCAGTGAAATGATCTAGCAGGTGCAGAAGGGTGCATAAATTTAACGCTCACATTATGTCCTTCCTCTTCCTTAGATATTACTAATCCAAGAAAGCCAGTGATCATCATAAGCACGTACAGTTTATGAGTTTGTAATATTTCTGAAAACCTAATTGAAGGTGGTGGTTTGTCATTGGTAAAACGGTATGTGTTGCTGACGTTTTCATCTGAACTGATCCTCTTAGCCCTTATAGAATTCTTTTTAGATATAGGGGCGAAATGATGGAAGCAGCGTGTGTCAGGAATGGATTCTACCTTGCGAAATCTGGATTCAAGCTATTGTCGGGTTTTTGAAATAGTTTCCCTTTTAATCAACCAGAACTCGATATTTACGACTCTTGACTTGGAGATTGTTGTTATTTTTTCCACAGAGTTTGAGGTGTCTCCTGAACATCTCTGAAGGCTCTCCCGGGCAACCAAACGCTTTATTATGCCACTAATGCACATTTTCATGGCTTTCCGTGATTTTTCATGGCTTATAGCAAAATAATGTCCATGATGCCTTAGTGGAGAAGCCGTGGTTCTGGTTGCAAAAATTGAGAAAATGTTTGCTGTTCTTAGACTGCCCTGTGCAACCATCACTAAAATAATTCAATTTTTTAACCGATGTAAAATTTTCCTCAACAAACCGAATATTATTCTTTGGGTGTCACATACAAAAGCCACATCATGCTCTAAATCATCAGCCATGTGGCGGGAACTAGAAACAATTAGCCGTTTCGTCTGGTTATCTTGAGTTTAAATGACAAAAGGGTGTACGGCTGTCACTGGTCCTGCGATACAATGACGCCTCATCTTGAGGCCGTAGAACTCACCTTACCTGAAGTAAGATCTAATAATCTAACCCGGCTTAGAGTCGAAATAGCCTTTTTGGCTATATTCGCCGGGAAATCATCATATCTGACTCTCCATACCTATTTGGCTCGTTCTAATGCTCCTGATATTGGTATCGTCAATATTGTTATCTTTACTCTGTATCTTTACTTTTTTCATCTTAATAATTAAATTATCCCACCTGGACTGGAAAAGCAATACTTTTTTTTACCATAAACGCGTAAATCTGGAATCGAGAATTGCTTTGAATCTTAAATTCGATGCGGGACTCCCTTAAATAGAGCGAACAGGATTCCAGGAAACTTCACCATTTCCCCGCGCGCGTAAATAATTGATGACGACAGAGAGGGTCTCCACAATTGATCCCCGTCAGGACAGCGCTATCCTCTGTTTTTTCGTTCGAGAGAAACACTCTTCATCTGTTTGTCCGGCTTCCTTACAATTTTCCCTTAATGTGGCTGTCCAACTCTTTTTATTCACTGTATGATGTAAGCGACGGCGGCGGCGTCTAAATCCCAAACGCCATTTCCGAGGAACGAGGCATTAAAGTTTCCACGCGCTCATCAATCGACGGAAAATGCCAATCAAGTATTAATAGGACGATCCGTAATTTTACTCTCATTACTAACGTATTCCCAACCATCAAATACGTTTTCTGTATTTCAACTTGACCCTCCTCAGCAATTGTGATGAAATGTCTGTGTGTGAAATGTTGACAGCAATATCTCCACTTATGCACGCTACTATAATGGAATCTAGGAAAGGAAGCAGGCTTGATATGAGACCAATTAATCAAATTACCGATTCAATTAATAAATTTCTTCATTAAAAACACGATTAAATTGCTCTTACAAAACTTTCCGCTGTGAATAATTTATGCAATCATGCTTTCCGGGCTTTCACCGCGTTGTTTGGTGTCTGGTGACGGCAAATTCGCCGGAAATCTCAGCAGCGTGCCCAGGTTAAAAGTGGAGTTTGGAGTGGACGATTCCGGATTTTCAGCGCGCTTGCCATGACCTACCGAGTACGCCTTCAATTCAACACTAGCTCGCGATCCGGCGCGGTATTTCGTGATCTAAATGAAACCGGCGTAGTATTCACTAGACTTATCCGTTGACTCAATAATTAATGCCAAAACCTGCATCGACCGAGAAGAGAGAGAGGAAGACGATTTTTTTAACGAATTATGGTGGTAGCCGCTAAATATTCGCTCGCCACATGCTAGATGTTGTATTGCTTGAGCTATTGAGCTTTCAGATCGACATTGAAAATGCTGTCTTAGAACCTCACTGTATTTCTAGGCCCGACTGAAACGATGAAATTAGAGAAATATTTTTGCCGAAGGGATTGGTATGTTGGAATTCATTCTTCCCCCGAGCAATAAAGAAATTCAGGATATGTTAGGTGAGTACCAGCGGTCAAATATCTTCAACGCGCGATTTTTCTGTTTTTGTAAACGGCTGACGTCCTCACACCCACCGCCGCACGTCTAGTCTGGCGGGGTCCGCGGTGAAATTTAGATGCAGAATAAGTGTTAGGAGAAGATAGTGCCCATTGGTCTGGCTTCGAATCTACGCAGAGGAGCATTATCTTCCTAAAAATAAGTGCCTCTCGAAAGCCAGTGCATTCCATTTAAAAATATTTTGATATGAATGCATTGTTGTCTCCATCTTCAGCTTCATGAATAATTCACGGAGCAGAGGGGGCAATTTCTTATTCTACCCCACGTTGGATATCCTGACCTTAAAGAAAAATTCCATTTCATGCCTTCGCTTAAAATAGAGCTAGCACGATCTTTTATCCGAGTCTCGAAATATGCTGCGACTGTTTATGAAGTGCTGCTGCCCCACAGTCGTTATCCTTTGCAATGCTAATGATTCGTTTAGAACAGTGAAACGCACCTGGTTTCTGATGTCACGCACCGCAGTACATAATTCAAAACTCCATTCCAATCGGAGCTGGAAGAAGAAGTGAATATTCATTAAGGATAATCGCGATTAAGGCTGTTGGTTGGATATTTATTTGAGAGTCAGAAGTCCTTGACCGCTAAATTTAACTCCCTGGCAAAGGCGTCGAGCTGAAGTTTACATCGTCTTAAACAAACTTTATGTTTTTCAAGAGACATCCGAGTGCGGATACGGCACCATATCACTTTGAAAGCTCGTATCAATCCGCAGCGCAGGGAGGGAAGGGTGGAGGAAAACCCGGTATCAGTATTAGCCTGCTCCGAGGGGACCACGGATTAACGTCCCATCCGACGGACTGTGTGCTTTACTTGAAGTTCCCTCTTTGGAGCTCCTAAGCTGGGATCGGGGAGTCTCTGATAAATCTCCGCCACCGCCGGGAGTTGAAGCCGGGACCGCAGAGCAAGAGGTCACCTACCACACCGACTTGATCATTGGCATTGGTTAATGAAAGTGCGAATTTCTCTGATTAGTAGCAGAAAGATAGATGCTAATGTCTATCCAACGTATAAATATAAACTATCGTATCTTCTATTGCATCTATTTCACGGTTGATGCATTGTCTCAGCCGTGATTGGTGGGAAGTAAACACGAATAAATGGGAGATAATAGTCGGAAAGGCATGAGAAATGATATCCGCCATTCTGTCGTCATTTCCTGACATTTGGGGCGGTCGAATCTCTGATTGCGTCGTGCATGAAAATAATTTCGGGAAATGCTCTCCTGGCATACTCTCCCTAATCCATTTGTCGTATGTGTTACGTAATGTATTCTTGAAAATGGTGCCTTTGGACTGCTATTTTTGCTTAGAGAAATTCTCAATCTACGCGAACTTCGGTTGGGTATTGCCGACTCGCCCCTGCGTGACCCTGTCAATTATATGGCTCTTATTAATTCGTTCTGCGGGGAAGGTTGTTTCGCTTCAAAAGATCGCTTCGTGATACAGCCTAACTTATGGTGACCTTTATTTGTCTTGCTCGCTCATGAATGAACTGCAATTGCTATTAAGGGATATAGATTAGGGCTAACCAAGCTCTAGCTACAATACGTTTTAGTATATCTCTATGGAAGAAATGATTAGTAAAAGTGTGCGGGTGGCGTTTGGAGAAAAATCTCTATGCAATTAATACTCTTATGTTGGTCTTCCCTTTCCCTTTTTAGGAACACCAAATCTGGTTTCGCTGGTGGTGGTTTTAACGATATTCCTCCATTTCTCTTCCTTCTTCTGCTATCGCTGCGGAAAGGAGCGCCGCGCAGCGTGACCACAGCGACACTAAATACGGACATAATTGAAAATTTCATCCGATGTACTCCAAAACTGCTGAGGTTGGCTCTTTCCTTTCTCTCCTCATCGTTTCCTCCTCCGGAAGTGCAGGGTGGATATGTCCCGCACTTGCATACTCCGGACTCAAGAGTGTAAATCCGTTGCGTCTGTGTAAGCCATTTGGGATTTTCAAACCAACAAACAAACTATGCTCAATCGCGCCACTTCCATTTTGGCTCCGGGCCGTAAATATTGGACGCACTTTAAACTCTTAAAGTGCAACTCTTACGGCATAAAATATATTTTAAGTATTTATAGTATTTTTTAAGCAATTTTTTTGTAGTTAAAATTTAAATTCTTGTATTGTTTCGCCTGAGAGCATGGCTTTCTTCGAGTTATCCTCGATAAACTGAGAAAAAAGATTCACAACATCAATGTGACCGTTGCAGAATGGCCTGAAAGAAAAACTATTATTTATCATGTAAAGCACTGCGTGACATGTACAACGATTTCAGATTTGTTGGGTAGATTTTTAAATTTCCAGGGAGTAGATGGTCAGCCCGCTTCCTGGGACATTTTTTTAAACCCCTGCTTGCTTCGAGAAAGCCCTAACCTCATATTGTAGTGCTTTCTGATTGAGATATTTTCCTTTATGCTCCTTGTGCCGTGAGAAATGAAATTCACGTAGCTGCATTGTCATATGGGTCTTAATGTAACTACTGCACCCGCAAGGCGGGTCAAGAGGCGTGTGGTGTAGTTGGGGCGCTGGGAAACGGCCTTTTTATAAAAAAATGACAAGAAGGTGCTCGTCGGAGATATTTGGCTTCCGAGTCTACACCTTGCATTTATTGAAGTCCTTGATGCTCAGAGGAAAAGAAAGTTTTATTACCTACCCGCTTGGAAAAATGTCACTCTTATTTCATCGTTTGCGTTGGACCGAGGAACAGGTCGTCATGATGAGAGCAATTCTGATGAAGTCAGAACAAGAAACGGCCTTTAATTTGAGAAGGCCTTCTTTGCAATGGTTGTATTTGGTTTTAACCTCGAGTAAAGGAAAATCAGGAGTCAATCTATTGATTCATCCGAACGTTGAAACTGTCCTGTAGCTACATTTAGATCAGAGAAAATGATTTACGCATTAAACAGCACCTTTTTCGAGCGCTGACAGGTTTATTGACTGAGGCATTATCAAGCCTTCGATTTATCTAATTCTGATGTTATCATGCGTGAAGGCTCCTTCGGGAAGGCGATATTTCTTCCAGGAGAGGTGAGATTAAAGTCACCAGATAGCACGCTACGGAGCAGCCTTCATTGCAGGTAAGAAAATAACAAACCTATTAAGAATGAAAGAAGACTGCGTGACGGCACAGGTGACGAATAAGTGACTGATAATGGCAGTGTACGCCTCTGCAAATGGTGATGAAGAGGGAAATAATATGAAGGAAGCGATAATCTCGGCTGTCGAAATGCGTGATGGATGGAGGGTCGGAAATTCGATATTACAATATCGCCAGATCTCAGTCGGGTCGTATACTCAGACCCGAAATCGCTAATAATTTAAATAATTTGTTGATGGAAGGGATAACTATGTTACGACGAAAGGTGTATCCATCTCCGATTAGTTTAAAATTGAAAATAACGCTAAAGTTGGCGCCCAATTTTCATGAGTTGGTGACGTCATTAGAGATCTGGTTCATTTACTCGTTCCGGGTGAACTTTTCACTAGGAAAAGGAGTCACTCGCAAGAGAATGAACAGTAGCAAACCTTTAGAGGCGTATCAGATGGGCGAAGAGTGGCTGAAAAGATGTTGCTCGCTCGGATTGAGTTCTTGACGTCATCAACTTAACTGCGAGAGGGTTATAGCCGTCAATGATACCCCGCTAACAGCTCGAGAAGCAGGCGGCGGATCGAAAAATAGAGAAGTGTGGATTTTCATATTCTATCGCAGTCTACCAAGATAAAAAAATTGGAGAACGAGTCGATTGTTCGCTAAGGTGAAGGGGAGAAGAAAGGCCTGCAATGTCAGCTTTGCAAGTGAATGATTTGATGGCGGTGAGGTCTTTTCGATGACGCGAATGACAGATTTCAAGTCCAGTTCAAGTTGTTATCGCCTAGTTTATATTCTGCCTCAGTTGCGAGCTAAATGGCTGTCTCCTGGGGGTTTTCTGTAAATTGGTTTAACGAAATCAAAGATATCCACTTTTTTTATAAATTAGTGAGTCTTGGAATATAATATTATGGGAATAGTTTGGTTAGGAATATGGCTGCGATTGAGGGCACTTTGTCGATGTTTGTGATTTGAAGGAGGTCCGTGAGGTGAATTAATAGCTCTTTGTTTGTGGCCACAATGAATTTTGAAATTTTGCGAAGTGCGTATTTCATTAATGCAAAGATTCGGATTCGGATTAAGATCTTTCTCAAAGTTCTTGTTGCTCACGAACCTTGGCGCGTCGAAGATCCGTCTGATGATCATGTTTTAAGTTGACTGAATCTTCTTAAGACTCAGTCGCTTGCAGCCAGGCAGGAGGAGCGTATTGGATCGACTATAGCGTTGTATTGGAGCAGTTAAGTTTTGGTCGGAAGCGAAGAGGTTTGTATTAAAAGTGAGAATAATGCAGACCTGACGCCCATTGCTTTTTGAGCTGTAAACTGGATGTGAGTTGACCGTGCAAGTTAACATTTCTAAATATTTGGTGACTTGGGTTTTCGGAATGATTTTGTTTCCCCTCGTCGCCTTCCACTGAATATGTATATTCTCTCTTCACTTGCATAGTCAAGTAAAACATGCATAGTCAAGCCTGGGGTGGGTTGACTAAAAGTGAAGTGAGATCACACCTCCCTATTGATGATTGCCTAAATTGATGATTTATGAAAAAACCTATTTCGGAGGTGACTCTCCTTCTGTCTTCTCTGATGTAAGAACACCGGGACTAGCCACAGTGATATCTTTACGGAGTCACCTGCGAGGCGGTATAATAGTCCTCAAATTTCCACGGGGAAGAATGACGCCTCGGTAGCTTGGCTAAAGCACTCGACCGGAAATCGGGGGACCCGGGTTCGAATCCTGGTCAAGGCGAATGATTTTTTTCTCCGTGGATTTTTCGCACAATTCTGTCTTCTCCTTCCTTCGTGTTTACTCTCATTTTACCGCTATCAAGGAAGGCTTTCCATGAGCGAAGCAACGAAGCCATTCCGCGCTTTCTCGTACCCGCGATTTCGAGAGAGAGAAGTTGTGTGTGGTGTGGGGGGGGGGGGATAATGTCCATTCTTTCTCCCCCTCCTCCGTGGCGTGCGTTTAATATCGTGCAGTCGCCCTCGAGTGAGTCACGCAAAGGTCGACCGAGAGCGAGTGTTCATTATCCCGCTCGCTGCTTGCGTATTGGTTGAGCGCCCTCCGTTTCTTTTCAGCTTTAGGTGACAGAGCGCGCGCAACTGCGCTCTAGAGAAAGGTCGGAGCAGAGCACTTTTCGCTCTTTGCGCTCCAACTGGAGTGGTATTTCGGGGTGGCCCGGTCATGTTGCTCCTGTTCCGTAGCGGAGTCACTCCTAGGTTAACCCCTTGCGCTGTAATGACGAGTCTAGCTCGTCATGAACTTTCGACGCCAAACCGCGCAATGACGAGTGTGTCTCGTCATCGGATTTTCTTAATTTTAGCACTATTTAGAGGAACAATATAATTATTTTGAAAGCTTAAAAATGTTAACACATGCATAGTATTCGTAAATAATTCATATTTCATGAAACATGATGCATTGGAAGCATTAAAATGATTTTATTCGAGTTGCGATAGCTGTGCTCACCATGTTTAATAATCACATTTTATTTCACGTTTATTACAAATTACAAAATACCATTTCATTACCTTCCATTGAAAAGAGAAACACAGAAAAAATAAATAGAGAGTAGGAGCACGATATTCAGAAAATTATTCGAATTGGAAGGAGTTAAATTTTTCTAGAAACTCCACTTGGAAGTGCGTTTTTTTTCAGTTGGCATTGCCCTTAAATAGTCGCATGTAAATGTAATGAAGATTACTCGCAAGTGATGGAAAAGCAAGATTTAATAGATTATCTCCTCCTGATGTTTATATTTGGATTATCTCATATTGTGAAGAAATATCGGATTCTTAGTACAAGGATAACCATCTAAAAGTGGACTAATGTTCATCAATATGCCCATTCCTACCAATTCAACGATAATAACGAAGATTTAATTTAAATTAAAATTGAATGATGTTATACTGGAATTCGTTCACGGACTGTTCTGCATTTTGGTCAATATTGATTGTTACAGAAGTTAATACCCACTATATTTTTTGTAAAAATAAATGTATTCTCTATGTTCAAGAATGGCCACGGACTGGCCAGCGGAAACTTTTATGGAGTCAAACACATGTCCACTTTAAGTGCTACTCACTACTATATTTAAAATGTATTCATTATGCTATTGGCAAGGCAAGCTGCCTAATACCAACGCAGTATTTCGTTTAACCACTCGATGGCTGTAATTGCTAAAACATCATTGTGGAATCGCCCCATCACATTCGAAAAATTTTTAGGTAATAAAATGTATTTTTTTATAAATTGATACAACTGAACTCAAAGTATCAAATAAATATTGAGTACCAACCAAGTCATTATATGGAATTAACATGATTGAATTTAGCATATCTTTTCAGATAAATTATAGCCTAATGGTGAAAGTACAAATTTCACGCCAGAAAAGAGGCGCTCTGCGCTGACCTGAGTTGTTGGAATTGAATTTACCACACATGCAAGCTAATATAGCTCTTTACTTTTAAATTTCTCCTTCTCTTACGATTGTAAAATATTTTTCTCCTTTTTCCGCGAGGAATTTTCGTGTGTTCTTCCAAAATAGTTCTAATATTAGCTATTTGATCTCCTGATGATTACTGGCTTCTCTAAGGACGGCATTCGGCACGTTTCAGTGGCATCTACATGTCATCCAGCTCGTCATTCGTTGGTGGCTGGTTCTCATCGTTGACTGAGCTGATGGGGTCCCCCGGAGTAACCTCGCGCAGTCGCTTAATTTTATAAATCGCTCTTTCCCTCGTTTTATGTCATACTTTGACTACAAAATGTTGTTTCGACGATCAAGTGATAAAGATCCCACAACCTCATCACAATCTAGCAGTCTGTTTTCTCAAACATTCATGATATTCACCAATCTTTTGGCTACTTCGATTTTCATCTTCGATGTTCCTAATTTGCAGATCATGTAACTGCTCCAACAATCTCCAGGTCTCATACTCTCTGCTTGTAATGTCACTGTCCCAACTGTTGCTGGCTTCAGTGCTTTGTGTAAATCGGCTCTGTGTATCCTTTCGGTGGTCTTAAGATGATACTCTGTATCGAATTTCTTTGTAGATTGAGGAATGGTGTTGCATAATTTTATTCTTAAAATTCTTGAGAGCATTAAATGTGTCGAACTCCACCTTAACGGGCAATCTTAAACTGGCTTACGTAAATTCCTTTCATTTATCTATTACCATCCTCCCCTGCGTTCGAAGACGCATGGAAAGCTTTCCGACTTCATCCAGAATGTTGATGACTTCTCGAGTGTTTACTGCGTATAATTTATATTTAAAGAGTGTGTGTAATGCACCTCATCGAATCTTCCTCGAGTTCAAAAATGTCGTCATCTTCTGAAGTCAATCCCTCTTGATGATCATCCGTAGCAATTAGCATCCGCGTCTTCAAATTCTCCATCTTGTCCATTTCGTCAACCTCTTCGTCATTTTCTCTTGCAGTCGGCGGAGAAGTGCTGCAAATGCTTATTTGCATCTCCTCTCACACCAACTCAAGAGTCTCACCACGCGTGCCATATTGCTGGCATTATCGGCAGTGGAGCTGTTTTGTCTCTAATCCATAGAAAGATAAGATGTCACTAATTTCGTCTGCTAGGTTTTCACCATTTTGTGATTTTCAAATTTCTTATCCCAAGCAAGGGTTCGGCGTGAAATATTTCCGTTAGTGATGAATTGTACGTTTACTTCAATGAGTGATCTCGTTGTTGTATCCACTTTTAAATTCACTGATTTCGCTTCTACTTCTTGCCGTTTTTATAAGTGATTTCTGTAGCTATGAAGATTATGCCCTCTTGAACGCTCGCTATGGTAATTGTCGTGATATCTTTCTTTTCCCATAGCTCAAAGAATCTTCCGCTGAGCGGAGTAATTAATAATCGAAAATGGTCTTCCATTTACCGTTACTAATTCAACACTGGCGTCGATAACAGTGGTGGAATTGATGGATCACCAGGTCCCTGATATAAACACATTTGGAAGCTTCATTTGCAAAAATGTTTCCCAAAATAGCATTATTTCAGTGAAAATATCCATTAAAAATTGCATTGAAACTCGTAGATTTATAAATAAATAAATGTATATTAATAAATGCCAGAAACAGAAAACATAAAAATTTGCTGGGCCTTTTTACGTAATTTACTCGAAACGAATGGCTCGAATATTGCTCTTCTTCACGATGGCTCAAATATTGCTTTTCTTTTTACTCTTATCTTAAATATTGCATAGATTGCAGATATTACATGGTGTATGACTCGTGCATTCAGTGACTACAAATGCAATATTTGATCCAGTCCACTGTTAGTTTTGTGGTAAAATAGTTTTCCTCTCATTCCAATCTTTAATTCTGGTCATCATCATCGATTAGTTTTTCCTTAATATTTTCCATTTTTACTGTTTTTGGAACTTTAAGAAAATGAGCCTGGGTTGCAGTACCGCTCGTGGACGGACGGACCGGTGTGCACCAAAGCTGTCAGGCCTAGAAGTTGAGCGGGATAAGCGCGCGTGCTTCAGTCAGCTTAGCAGCGACTTGTTCTTTAGTCACCTTCTGACTGCTTAATTCCCCTTTGCTCGCCTCTATCTGCGAGGTATGGAATCGTTTGCGTGTATTGTCAAAATCTTCGCTGTAGTTCGGGTAAGACGCCATTGGCCACATGTGAGGGGACCTAGCCGAGGTGGTCTTAGACAGGACAGACACTATTCACACATTCACCTCTTTTGTTTGCCGAGCACCTCTTCTGCATACGCATCGTTGAACGTGTTCTCTCTTGATTCTCGTTTTTGTGATTTTTTCTATTCGCGTTCTTCTCTCTTTTACGCGTCCTTTGAACTGCAGTACTTTTCTATATGTTTCAATGTTCTAGATGTTGCTTTAAAGCTGAGGCCTGGTGATATCTGTCGCATCAGTTTTGTAGGAGTCATTCTGGTGATCTTTTGGCGATGCAAGTGGTTGAAGGTCTTCACTGGATGTCCCAGGCATGGTTAAAGTACGCGGTTGCTCAGAGATTTGGGGTTCTCCCTCTAATATCCCATCACTTATGTTGACGAAGTAATCAGGCATTGCTGATTGGTCCATAGGAAAGATGCCTGTCTCCCAGAAACCATTAACAGCCGTGTTTAAAGTGGCTGCCTTTGTCCATGATTTCTCAATTAAGGGATTCAAACTGAACTCTGGAAATAGTGCGTCTTGTGTGATTAGCAATCCAATTTTTTCACTTTTCGTTTGAAATAATGTTTTAAAGGTTTGAAAAAATCGACTTAAGGGCTTAAGTTAAGCTAGGTAAGCATAACATGATATCTTCCTGATGGGAGTGCATCAGAAAATTCCTTTTTCGCCCTGAAACTATAGAAAACGCTGGTCAACAACTTTTTTTTCTGTCCTAGACATATTGTTGGGTGATTAAGGAGGTGATTTTCGTGCTGAATCCTAGACTGGGCTCAGATGTTTTCTATCTCGTTTAGTTTACTGGATTAAATAAGGGTTCAAGGACGTTTCTGAAAATAAATTGTGAATTTAAAAAAATGTGACAAAAATGGTTCCAGTACTGGTAAATTTTCGGAGCAATCTACCCCTCTCATTCCGTGATTGTAATCGTTGATGACGATTGGTTGCGGAACGAGTTCGTCTTTCTTTCCAGCCTCCGACTATACCTTATCGTCCGTTATATCGTTCAGATATTCCCGTAGTTAGAAGCAACGAATTACGACAGAATTATCATGCCATCAAACTAAGAGAATATGTTTTGAATTGTCAAACAAAGAGTCAAAATCCGCTTTAGGTGTTTTTGCCAAATCCCTCTAAATTGTGAGTGCGGATTTTCCCGTTCGATTTTATCTCCCTCTTCCAGTTGCAAAATAGCCATTGTCACTTAGAGTTGCTATTAGACTGTAGCTGGTGTAGAAATTATCAAATTACACGGCATGCTTTTTTTGAGACATACAATAATTCAGCAATTTTAGAACAACCCTTTCTCCTAATGGTAAATAAGGAGATTAATATATTGAGATTAAGCGCGTAGTTATTTTTCTCCTTATCGTAACTATTTAAAGCGCTTCCTGGTTCAACCCCTCCGTGTGGCAAAGGCTGATATAGGTATATGAGGCTGGAAACCACATTTATAACCAAATCTAAATGGTTTCCCACGGATGAAACTTTAGCTAGGTGCCGCAAGGTATATGGTAGCATTCGCTCATCAATTTGGACAATTTGTCAGAAAAACTCCAAACTGAATGAAATGTTGGTTTAGTCTATTGAGAAAAGGCCTAAACTTTGAAAATTAATCGCTTTTGTCCAGTTGAGAATTATCCGAGAGGTGAAGATATTTTTTCATTTCATGAAATCTATTCCGCGTCATACATTGCTTCACATGTAGGACAGACATATCTTCTTGGCTTGTTCAGTACAATTTAGTGCGCGGTAATTTATGTTACTGCGACAGTATAAGGATTCCAACGATTATATTCAAATCTGCCATATTTAGATTAAGTACATAGTTATTTTTCTCCTTATCGTAACTATTTAAATCGTTCAAAATTAATTCAAGTAATTCTTCCCTGAGTAATAAGTGAAGGATCTCAACTGGTGAATTCCCTCCATACTGAGTAATGAGTGTTTCTATCGCTTTTTTCTCACAGGGGCTCGAACGGAAGTGGACTCAATTTTTCCCATTTAGGAGAACTCGTTTGCTTTCAGCGTGATTAAAAAAATACGTACAAGTCAAGTTTCTGGTCCACTCCAACAAGAAAATTTCCAGACAGAGAGTAGTCAATTAGTAAATGAATATTATCTTAATATGGCGGTGAGTGGTCGTACCTCCACTTCCAGAGAAAAGTAATTTACCTGTTGTGATGATAATTTGACAAAAACTATTGAATCCATATGGCAAAGACGTTTCCTTTCTTTTTTAAAAAATCTGCGTGTGTAATTTCTCTGGGGTCTTATTTCGGAAATTAGTAAGTAGCAATGAGAAGTCATAACTCAGGAATAAATGGTCATGGTAGCGGGATCATTCAATGGCTTACATCGTCTTAAGGTAATGTTGAAATGATGTGTTACGACGTGATAACTTTGCACGGCGTGTTTTCGTGGTCCGATTTCGAACCAGTCTCGATTGCGCCTCGGTGAAATACTTCAATAATGAGCTCAGGAATTTAACCCATCGCATCAGTTGAATAATCCATACAATCATCTTCTCGTCTATAGATTGGAATTCTTCTGGACCGAGAGCATTATTGAATGATTTGAGGAGAAAGTCCAAAAATGGTCGGATTTCAATCAACTTTTCCATTTTATCGCCTAGTATCCTAGAATAATCGGTGAAGTGCATATATCTCCGTATCTCTTCATGTCTTTTAATAGTCATGTTGCCAGCAACTAATGAACGTTTCAAACCAGTGTCTGAAGACCAATAGAGTCTAGAGCGTGGGATATTATATTTTACGTAAGTCATAACGAGAGAAAATCCCTGAAAAACCTTTTCCAAAATAGTGAGTTTAAAATTGTCTTTGCCATTCTGAAATGTTTATGTCTCGACCAAATCTTTCATTTATCTTTATTCTTCTGTAACTAAACCTTAAAGTAATCGACAGGAAACTCCATTGACGATGGAATCCGTGAATTATTCGAAGGGGGAGAACCTTATAAGGGGTTATCAGCAACCCATACTGCATAACGATTAGCTGGGGATAGCGATGGCCCAAAACTCACAGAGATTGGGGCCATTTGAGACTTGTACTTGAACAATTGTTGGATGTTGCAATACCACCGGTATCTTCATCAGATGAAGAAGATATTTCTGAAATGTTCCCTGGATCATGGAGAGAGACAGCACTATCCCACTCCATCCCATCCCCTGATTCTTCATTGAGGATTTCAACAATCTGACACTGCTTCAGTCGTTTTATTGATCTCTTTGAAATGCATATGCGATACTGAAGAATATATTCCACTTGTTAGCTAGTTGAAACTAGGTCATCCATAAAACATTTTTTGGGAAATTATTATAAATATATACTATTCCAGTCAACATGCTGATTATAATACCGTTAATAATATGATATAGTTAAAATTTAACGAATGAAAATATTATCAATTCAAACTAGTGAAAAAACGGGAACTGGAGCACCAAATTCTTGTACCATAACGTCTTTGGTTGGTCTTTTGGGTCCAAATTTCGTCGTGTAAAGCGGTGAATTGCTGCAACGCACGAGAGAATGCACTGTTGTGAGATGGCAAATTAGCCCCTGCTCTAATTGCAGGCTCGGATTCTCGCATGAGGAAAAACATTTTCGGCAGACGTTGTATTTCTCGAAGCTTGAAGACTAATTTAAATCTTGGCGGTATGATTATGTAAACATTAATTACGATTAATGTAAGTGTGATAGGAATTGTTTATGTTAATGTTCATTCTTAATCAATAATATTACAAACTGATCAACAATCGTTGCTCTGAAAGGGACGGAAAAAATTATCAAAGTGTGATTCAGGCTTTAAAATCTGCCTTTAGGGCATTGCTTTTTTTATCTGCTCAATCATCCCCATCTATTGCCTCTCACTATCTGCGCCTCTGCCTGCCTAGCCCTCCCTAGGAATCCAGTGCCATCTCTTTTTTTTTTAATTGTAATGGAAAGACTAGATGGCATTCCTCCATTTGCTTCTGGGTTGGGCTCCGAGACTTCTATTGCTTATGAAGCGGACTGACCTGGGTCTACACTCCCACCTCCGGGAATCACAGCTACGCAGAGAGAATAACTTCCTCAGCTGTTATTATTTCCACTCTTTCCAGGATTATCAATGTTCAAGACTCCCTTATTTGTAAGTAGCTGTGAAAATATTACATTTTTTTCCAAATAAATATTGTGGCGGATTAGCCATGGTGATAAATCCGTGTCGACCTGGCACAAACTTGGGGAAAATATTATGTTGTTCCCCAAACATTTCTGTGATTTCTCTGTGGAAAGAAGTATTGCATAGTTTTATGTATTATTCATGAGGATAACGAAAGGAACGCAGAAATACCAACATTAATTTATGTTTCATAATAAAGGAACCTTGGTCCTTGTCCAGTTTTATTGCATGACACATGGGTTTCAAACGCCCTTTCTAGATACTTGTGTTTATTGGTCACTTGGGAAGCAGTGACCGCATAAAAATTGCCATTCATATCTGAATTTGCTATTGCCTCAAACAATCTTCTATGAACTAAGCATTTTCCACCTTTTTGTTTGTTTGCAAGTTACGAATGAGAAAAATTTTCGTGGTTGCCTCATTCCACACAGACTGGTCCAGGTGGCTAGTTGGTTCCTTGGCCACAGGGTTGTTATGCAGTATAAGTTTGACCTCTTTATTTCTCAGAGTACATAAGAGGAATTCTTTGTTCCTGCGCATCGTCTGGGATAGTATTTTATCGTCGTTGGACCACCTTTTCATGGAAGTACGTGGGGAAAAATGATGAAAAACTCATCGGAGAAAGGAAAGAGATTAATTACCATTCATAAATCAGTCTAATGGGATATCATTGCTTTCCATTGAAAAGAGGGTTGGTGGTAAGAAAGTCATCATGTTATTCAAAGTCATGTTGTAAAACCTCTTTATATCGTAATGGAGGGGACCAAAATTTGGGCAATTTGATGTGTGGAGGTTCACTATTGAGAGGTTTTAGTGATAGGTACCATTTTTTCATATCATTCAGAAAAGAAAGACACTAGGTACTGTCTTTTAAACCATAATATCTGCGTTTGTACATACATTCATGCATTAGTGAACACATATTTTCAATTTAATGATAACACCGGGGAAAAAATAAATTACTCAATTGGTCTTAATGAAAAAAAATTAGTAATTTCGGTTTGCTTAGTTTAAAAAAAAAACTCTTTTGAAGTAATGTTTTCAATCCTATTGAATGTGATGGTATTATCATTTTTGTATTCCTCCATGCTTTAAAAAACTTTCAATGGCGTACAAAGCTTCCTGAATCTCTTTTTTGGTGGGAACTGTAACTGATCCCTCATTATCAATATCTTCCTCCACATCTATCTCTTCTAGTAACTCACAAAATACATCCCCTTCACCGCTATCTTCCCACTCATCTAGTGAACATTTGAATAGATCATTATCAACATTTACAAAGTCTTCAAATGTTGAATTTGTGTCTACTATTTTGTTGATTTTATCCCACTCTGTAGGTTCATTCTCAAATACCTCACTTTCCTCCTGTTTGCTACCACCCGTAATCCCAGCCTTGTTGAAGCATTTCTCAAAAACTGAGGATACTAATTCCTTCCACGAAAGGCACAGCCTGAGCATGGCCTGAAGGATGTTCCATGAGCACTTTTTAATGTCATTTTCATCATCTACTCTCCTTAACAAATACATCACTAGCTGTTTTAGACACTGCCTTTTGACAAAAAAAATAATTCCTTGATCTAGCGGTTGTAATTTAATAATGGTGTTTGGAGAGAAATACACTTGTTTTATATTTCTTAGCACAATTCCTTCAGTTTTATGGAATGTGCATTTGTCTAGAGTGAGGAAAATTTGTCTATAGGTCATACCCACTTTAGAGTCAATCATACACAACCACTTCTGGATTATAGATTCTGTCATCCATGAGTTTACGGAATTCGTGTATAAGCAAGGAAGTTTTTTCATATATTTTTGAAGCATCTTGGTTTTTTAAATTTACCAATAGTAAGTGGTTCCTATTTTTCAGATCCATCTGCATTAGTTCAAAGTAGGACGGTGAATCCATCTTTACTCTTCTTACCCCCATGGCATTGTTCTCCTTGCATTCCCAGAATTCTATCTGCTATAAGTTATAAAAAACATCCAGCGTCATCAGCATTAAAAACATCCGATTGTTTGTACCCGATTAAAATGATTGTTTCCACTCTTCTAGCAGTACATCACTGACCACCGCTTCTTCTCCACGTATCTTCGAAGTTGCAAGATTCCATCGTTTTTTAAACTTTTGCAACCAACCATTGGAAGCTTGAAAATTATTAATACCCATTTTCAATGCAACTCCCCTAGCCTTCTGCTGTAAAATCGGTCCAGATTTCGGCATGTTTCCGGCTCTACCTTCCATGAACCAATCAAAAATACCCTTGTGTATGTCCTCGTATTTCACTGCCCGAGTTTTTTCATTTGTGCAGCCTCGTTATACCGTTACTTCTGTTTTTTCTCGATTATTTAAAATAGAGTATCTGGGTGACTGATGGTATTCCAAAGGTCACTGCTACATCTTTCTTCTGCCTGCCCTCGTCGATGGCTAGGAAAATTGCTAATTATGTGGTAATATCAAGCAGCCACCTTCTTTTCTTTCTTGAACCCATCAACGGCCTATAATTAATAAAGCAATTTTCGTATATTTTCACATTTTATGGCAAATAATTGGAATTACTCCTTGAAATACCCTGTAGAGAATTGATTCGTCATTTTTATAACATATGACAATTAAAGATTATAAAATATATATAAACACGTGGCTACTGCAAAAATTGGACGATAAATTGAGCGTGCTGTTGACAGCTTCGTCGAACTCCCGCTCTGAAAACTACAATGCACGTAGAGATCCTACGAGGAGCAATAATAAGCGATATTTACCATGTTGATGTTGTCCTAGCCAGAATCTTGGTCGCGCGCTGTGACCAGTTTAATTTTGCGAAGTGAACTGGCCACCTAATATTTCTTGATATTTGAAACATTTTGAAAAGCATGATGAATGATTTCATGAAGTGGCCCAATGAATGTGAAGCGTATGTAACAGCCGTAAACTTCCAACAAAGAGCTGGCTTTCCTGGAGTGATACTAGAAACAATATACGAATGCCATATTAGGGTGGTGTTAGGGTTTATCGCTTTCCTTCCGGGTCCATGGATTCGAAAACATATCCTGTAAAATATAATTGCAATTGGATAGCGGGAGGACGTGCCGCTATTTACTCAAGTTGTGAACTTTGCCATTTTCGGCTGTTATTCGGACATGAATGGCGATAAGAAGGCTCTGATATTCTTCAAATGATTTTCTTTGGTGACTAACGACACATTAAACATTTAACATGCTGCACCTTAAGTATTTTTCAAATGTGACCGAGATACGGCCCCAAGAGTGAGCGCGTGTCACCCCAAGTGGCGCCACCTCGCGCCAACGCTCGAAGCTCCCAAGTTTGTCGTTTAATTCGGCGTTAGTCCTATTCCTTCGACGAAATGTGTTTTTATGCGATATTTACTTAACACAGTTTTAATTTATTAATGTAATTAAATTAAACTGTGAACATTTATTGAGGTTCGATAATTGTAACTATTTTTCTTTTAATACTGGAAACATTTTGGCCAGCACTTAACACACACCCAACTGCACCCACTCTGACGAATAACCATGATGATAAAACACTATTTTAAATATTTAAGTGAGCTGACGTGCTTGATCATCTGTAGCATATCGAAATTATTTTGACGATGTAGCACTATGTATTAGAGTCTGTGAATTATCGCCTGTAGTTTAGACAACTTTAAATAAAAATTGTTTCTGAGTTGCGTCTTGTATTAACTTATCATCGAATTCCTCTCTTCCAAAATTTAATATCCCTTTCAACATTCATTCCGTTTTCCACTTTCAATTGCATTGCAACCTTATTCAGTCCGCTGGACATTTGGAGAGAAATGTCATTGGAATTTTAAGTCGTCGGAAAAGATTTTTTTATTCGTAAAATATAAAGTCTTCAAGATCCTTATTGACCTATATCTTTCGGATGCAGAGGAAATCATTTCGGTTTTTGGCCACCATTTCGGAAATCATTTGACTAGAGTCAACACTCTCTGCGAGTTTGATTCTAGATATACTGCCATTCGTGTTTTGGCCACCACTGTGCATTGTCTTTGAAAAAGCCTCTGGCTGCAGCTTCCGGGGGTAAATAGCACAACAGAAGGCTAATCCACTGCATCATCTCCTTCATAGCTGCCGACTTTTCAAGGTAGGAATCGCAATCCATCCTCAGGGATGAATGATTTTTTGAAATACCATAAATGGTTCCGAAATCAGCTCGTTACCACCTCACTATCCATCAATCGATTTTCCTGTGCTTGTACAAAGTTTTGAAGAACATTAAATCCCGCCTCGGAGCCTCAACCACATCTGGTGCCGTTATCCATGCCTCGACGTACAGATGCACCATAAGAAATAGGAAATTATTACGTGAGAGAAAAGATGTTCCAAGTTATGAATATACAGAATAATAAATTTCCTAACATGTGCAAAATAATACAAATTTTAGAAGGATATTATTTTGTTACATCGAGCGCAAAATATCCTTGCTATTGTTATTAAAAATTCATTTGTGAAATTTGGAATTTTTGTTTTATATGTAGCGTTGATATACTTATAAACTGCAATCACAATGCAAAGGGCTTGACGTATAACGATTGTGAAAGTGAGTGCATGTGTAATATGTGACAATTGAAAATGCTAGTATTTGCTGCTAAGGGTGGGAGTTTACTGATGTACTCAATTTCCTGGAAAAAATTGAAAATTTATGTTTAAAACGAGTGTTTCCCCCAGGGATGGAGCCAGGAACTTTCCGCGTGTTTTTGCTCTATAAAAATATTTTTTCGAATTATCCAAACATATACATATTTTATACACAATGGGCCATTTGTATTGTACTGATCGAAATTGAAACGTTAGTAATTTTTTGGGTGCAATACTTCTCATTGAAATAACATTAATTACACTGTCAGTATTATTATCGTTAAGCTAAAACAAAGGTAAGATCCTGTTTACAATAGTATTTGAAACTAAAACTTTACAACAAAGGGGAACTTGCATGGGTCGTCGATTGCTCTAAAAACTATTTTGAATAAGTAAAATGGATACATTAGCTCGCAAAAATACCTGAAGTTTCTCCATTCATCATCAAAATAAATTTAAAAAATTGACATCAAAATCGAGAAAAATGTCCCTAAGCTAACCACTGCGCGAAGACACCCGAGCGTTACCAAGTCCAGGCGTGACGTCATAGGTGCCTAAACAACCGTAGGGAGTTGGGAAATACGCTCAGCGCATCCTGTAAAATTTGTTTTGAGGGAGTATTTAGCCGCTCGTCGTCACTTTTTTTTGTTCTGTTATTCTTGGCCAGATTTTCCTGTTGTTATTGTGCCATGATTACTTGGGATATTGATAATGCGACATCGGGATGATGAAGTACAAGCGTACTTCGTATGTTTTAGTTATCAGAAAAACGGATGATAACGTTGCCGCTAGTTCGAATAGTACACCTGAAATTCATCTACATCTACATAGAACCCCGCAAGCTGTCTAAAAGTCGTGTGGCAGGGGGTGTTAGGACAACAGCCTTTTTTTAGTATTACAAAAATTGATGCCGCGGCCCTCATGGAATTTGTGAAAACGCGAATCGGTTCCGCTGCCAATACACAAGCTACTACCTATGTCAATAATTTAGGTAAATCCATAGACAATATACTAGCATACCATAAAAATATAGTGGGAAATAGGCAAATACTATTATCAAAAACTGGAAGTCACTACCATTCTTATATTCATCACGTACAACTTATAATAAAAGAGCTCGTTATGATGAAAAAACTATTTATTCACTGATTTAAAGCCTTAAATTAGCCCACGCAAGTGACACAGGTGACTTTTCTCACTACTATTCGTTGAAATAATAGAATATATACATTTCAATAATAGAACACACAGTTTTGCTCTTAATAGCTTGATCGTTAAATGTCATATCTACGGTGGACAACGGAGGTGAACCGTAGCCACCGAGAGACAAGGCCTGAGAAACCTTCGACGTCACGACAAGAAGGGTTAGATTCTTGCCACTCGTCGTTCGCTTGAACGATCGCAACTGAACTGAGCGTGATTCTTTCTAATTAGATATTCGAATTCCTTCGCACTTACTTTGCTATGGTTTGCTAAATTTAAAACTGTACTATTAAATATTTTGGATTTACTTTATTCAGCTCTTTGCTTCCCAAGTATTCACGAAATGCAACCTAAACCACCGCAAGTAAGCAAACGCAATGCACAAGCTTCTTATTCAATAACACTTTTTTGTCGCGGGGAATTCTTTAAAAAGCTACAACACATTCGTTTTTTTTTTTTTTTTTTTCAAAAATATGATGAATTATTCCACGATTAATTAATTAATACATTGTTTTATAATCAAAACGTAATAGAGTAGCTGGCAAAGATTTGAACAACAATTCTTGGCTAATCACACCCGTAGTTTTAGACAGCTCACTTACTAGACGAGTTCCACTACGAAATTGATTTTTCCGGATACCATGGACCTGTTTAAATTTTTAAAACATTGGACAGGGAAGGTGATGCATAAATAAGGATGTCAGCAGATGCGTATGAAGAAATTTATTATAAACATTGAAAAAAGTCTTGGCTTCCTGGCGTTCCTCCGCGTTTAGATGTCCATAGGTGACGACAGTTTCTCCAGCCATCCTGCTGGCGTCTTCAGGTCAGAAGTAGCGATGCATAAAATTTGGCCGTCTTATATAGGTACCTATGGGGATCAGAGGCCGATTTTGATTGGTTGGAAATTCAGGTGGGCTCTGATTGGTCATTGGAAGGCCCTTTTCCATGTGTTGGCTAATGTGTAGCCGTCTTCTCTGTTGCAGTCTGCAGTCACTTATGGACATCTAAACGCGGAGGAACGCCCGGAAGCCATGGAGACTCATGTGAAGAAACGCCACGGAAACCTCAGATCAAAATTGAAAAAAAGTGTAATCGTGTACATGGCTGCGCATACTTAGGTCTTATTTTTTTATTTTTTCAGCCCTCTCACTTTTTTTGTCTTTTATTCCAGTTCTGAATCATTTCTTTTTTTACAACAATTATTCAAAAAAAAATGTTTGTGGAGGACCAAAATAGCATTTTTGAGACATCACTGGCTGCGTGTCCCAAAGGACACGTATCTAAGAAAAGGTTTTCACAATCTACCAGCTCCTCAGTAAGAGCTACAGTCAGTAGCCTTTGAGAGGAAACCTTTAAAAACTCTTCTTCATCACTACCAAACAGTTTCAAAATTGTTAAATAATTATATAAAATGAGATTAACCACATTTGGAGAAGGGCACAGCAACTGACCACGATCCAATTTAATAATATAACTGAAGGTACTGTGGCATCCCACCCCCGACTCGCCCGGATACCACAATAGAACCGGGGGGAGACGTCGCACAAAAATAAAAAAAATACAAATCCGCGAAGATCCCTCCCGCATGGGACCTACGGGATAAAACTATGCCACTCACTTCTCGTAATTTACATAAATAAAGAAAATATTCCCCTTCTGTGAAGATGATTGCGGGTGGGGGGTTCCCGATTCAAACTGATGGGTGACGTTCGGGCGCTGATGCACTCGTCCAACACAAATTTACGGGAAGGAAATCAGACGGGGCGAAAGGAAGGACGAAGGATATTTTCAATGGGGTGACCCGTGGAGGAATCAGAACAAAAACACTCTCTCAAACACTTTCAATTAAACAAAATATAATTCACACAAATAAGGTTGCATATGACAAAAAAAAACAAAAGGAACCCTCTTATACGCTAATGAAATATGAATTGGTGAAAGCCACTTATGAAACATCGATGATAAATTAAAACAAAAAACAATATAACTTGGTTTCTAGATGAAAATCAATATAGAAAATGATGATAACAAAGTAAAGTTCGATGGTGAACACGTAAATATAATACAAATTCAATGATTTCTTGACTGGGGAGGCAAATGATAGTCCATCCCGTCGAATGTAAATTTGGGGTGCGAACGTTAATTGTACTTTGTGACTGATTTCACTTTCACTAATGTAACGGGTGCGTTCCGTGACTGTTTGTCTTAACTTGGCTTGGCAGGAGACACGAGGGGGCTTTGGGGGGGGGGGGGGAATAGCTGCAATCTTACTTTATCGTAGTCCGAGTCTGGACCAGGTTGGATCCAACACTCTCTCGTTCCATTTACTGCACTCCTTTCTCCCTTGTTGGAGGAAGCTGCATCCGGAACGGAGATAATGCGTCCTCTTCAGCTGGTCCTTTGCTCCTTCGGACGGGGGGGGGGGGGGGGGAATTCTTCTTCCAGATCAATCTTTCTGGAAACACTTGGGCCCCTTGTCTCCTCCTGCCGTGCGTCGCACTGATTTTGGGCATAGGCTCCGCCCGACAGTCACTTAGGAATTCTCTCGGTTCTCTTACGTGCACCACCTTTTATCATACCTCAACTAGGGGTGGGGGTAATGCACAATGAAGGGAGGGAGGAGTAATACGCCACTCACTCAGGGAAAACCCGAGCTCCCCTCCTCCCACACACACACACACTCACACACAACCATACAAAAATCGGCGAAAACACATTCATCCCCTCTTACTCATCCACGCCTTCCTCCACGGGCCATGGTTTGGGGGTGGGGTTTTGGGAAAGGTCGTGGAACGAGCGGGTAACTGGTAGGGAAGAAAATGCGCCGAGTAGAAATGCACTGTAATGGGGCTTGAACCATTACAGTACTATCGAATTGAAGGTCCTTCTCCACAGTTAGTACTTCCTTACATGCATCACAGCGTATTTTTCTCACTGCACAAAACACATGATATCCAGCAATGTATGCTAGAACAGGCAACAACCTCTCTACTTCCACAATGTCATCATCCCATATGGTAACCTCAAAATTGGAGACACCTTCAATGCTCTTCTCCATGCCTTCATAATTTCCATCAAAATTAATATCGGTAATGTTTATCATACTATTCATACCATCATATCTTTCTGAACAGTATTCCCAACCTCATGCTCTCTTGCACCCTCAGCTTATTTTCACACTCGTATCACAGGTAGTTACTTCCACTCATTTGTTTGTACAAACTAAAGCGACCTTCTAAGTTATCGGTTTGGAATTTACCAGGTAAAATGAATGTCATTTTCAATTCACCCACGCAATAGGACAAAATTTCCAAAACGGCGTATGTGCTTAATTTTAGAGCAGACAAGGTTTCCCTGGTGAGTGCCCCTGTTGAACATTTCATGGATTCCCACCTATCCAACCAATCTAAAAACTTATTGAGGAACAGATATTTGTCATCATCGGGGACAGCGGTCAGAGGACGCTTAAACTTATCATTAAGCCTGAGTCCAGCATTCAATGTTTTCACATTCATGATTTTCCACCATGTCAACATGATTTTTAAATATGCTGCTGTACTATTCGAATTAGGAATATCATATTTATTCCCCACATCAAGAAAAGCAGCAATAAGATAATCATTAAACATTTGAAGCACCAACTTCACATTTTGCCTCTCAAGGCTAGATGGAGACAGAGCTTTAAGGCTTAGAGAGTAACCAAATTTTGCTAGGCAGTCAGATTCCTGGTTATACAGTTTTTTTAATGACATAAATTATGCAGAAAGAAACTTTTTCTTGAGTGAAATCGGGGAAAGAATGGAAAAACATACATTTAACATCATTTTTCTGGCTAAGCCAGTTATTCCGTATACTCTTCATCAGGTGCACCGGGTCAATAATATAAGATAGAGGTTTTGTCCTATTGACTGGGTGAGGGTAAACAATTTGAAAATTAGGAGGAGTGGAAAACTGGGACATTGATTTACGATTGATGGAGTTATTATCAGTGACAACTGCAAAAACATGAAACCCTATGTCTTCCAAGCGGAAAATTATCTTTTTAATGAAATGATGCAGTTCAACAAATGTCACTAGAAGAACATGTGCTACATCCTTATATGATGACGAGACACTAGATATCATAAACACATTAGCACTAGAAGCTACTTTATCACTGCCATATGCCATGCCAACAATGTTACCACCTCTATAGTCCAAAAATGATTTCAGGTGAATTTCATCCAACATTAAAATGACATTTTTGTCTTGAGGCTTAAGGTAGGTGCACAAAGGTTAAGAAAAGACTTAGCTGTTTCACTTATTTTGTGAAACAGCTAAGTCTTTTCTTAACCTTTGTGCATCATGAAGGAGTTTCACCATGTTACGCCAACCACCATCGCGCTTAAGGTAGGGATACTTTTGCTGAAGGTATTTCAAAAAATTATTATCTTGTTGCTCACTCATGGGGTTTAGGCTTAATCCAGAGGACATTCTCTGATTGGTGCTTGGATGGGGCAATACTCATTTTCCTGTTTGCCTAATATATTTATATGCAGAAGGTGAGAGAGAGTGCACAATTGTACTAAATATCCACATATCTGTGGAATATTCAGGCTTATTAGAAGATTTCAAGGAAAACTGTTCCCCGATAAACTGATAGCGTGGGTCAGTGGTCACTTTCTGGCATGACAGACTCTATAAAATCAGTAGAAATGACCAAGGAGTCACTGCTATGCCTATCGGAAGAGGCTGAGCAAGACATTTTTGTCAAAATATAATCTAAGATTCCAACATTCTCAACTTTTATAGGTAACCTAAATTTCCCCAATTTCAAATTTTGAGCTTTTTCCAAATAAACATTAGCATTGAGAGCCTCGTTAACCACAACAGAATACTGAATTACAGGTGTGGGGTTGAGGATAATGTTAAGGAAAAGAATACTGTCATTCTTATGAACCACTGTCCAAAATTTGCCCAAATCAAAAAACCTTAGCTTTTCTCCAAGATCCGCTAAGCTTAATATCGATCTCTCTTGGTTCATATATCTCCTTCTCTCTGATGCTATCCTCCACCGCCTTTTCCAACGCGGAAAATTCCCTCGCCTTCCTCCGTTTGTCTGGACTCTCCCGTATGTTTTCCTGGGAAGATGGGGCAATTTGGAAGTACGGATGGGACAGCTCCAGGTCTAAGGCGTGGCCATTTCAGTGGTGCAGAGAATACTCTGCCCTGTCCTATCATCGTACTCCTCAACTTCACGAACAATGTCATGAGGAGCGAAATGCTCTTCACACACCTGTAGAAGTGATGCAATTACCGTCAGGTCTCAATACAACAATCAAATTTAAAATTTTACATATTAACTCTCATATTAAAAATAGAATAGCTCACTTCCTTGAACAGCATATTTTGGAATACTCTTTTTTTATTTTAAAGAATTTCTAATTCTCTAATCTAGTATATTTTGCTATTCTATCTCTCGTATCTTTCATTTTTAAGCTTGACAAAACTAGTGTGCATGGGCACCAATTACAACACTATTTGTTTAACTATGAATTATTGTGCATTGTGACTTATAGGAAATAATAAGAATTGGTCAACCTAATAGGAGTCATGACTAAATAAAATCTGATGAATTGCCCCACTTGTTAACCTGTCTTTTTAACTAATAAGCAATAACTTTTCCCTCGCTGCGATCAATACGAAAAGTGTCCCAATTAAACAAGAGTGATTAATAAGTGCTACTGTAACTAATTGAAGTATTTCATAATTTCGTAAATTTTATCACGGCTGGATTTATTATATTTGGGAGTATTTCAGTAATGACTGGTAAAATTGGCAAGCAAGACTAAATTGATACTTTTGGACGCCACCAAACAGTAAAATGAAAACAATTCACGCAATTCCACGCACAGGAAATTTTGGACTACTGTTAATTAAATTAAAATAAATTCTACTTCAGATTAATGGATTAATTGATTAATGGTACAGAGCCGTATAAAAGTATTTCATTTTAACAGTGGCATACAAACAAAGCCCTTTGTTTATATTGATGTAATTTCACCATGACTGTGCTTTCTTTACTTATAAACAACCTTTCAGGGTGCGTTCGGGGAGCTCACTTTTTGCGCTGATAGCGCGCTATTACCGTTCGGGGAGCTCGCTCACGGCGCTGTGAGCGAATTCGTGTCGTCATTATTTGATAGCGCCGACGTCATTACTTCGTGCTTTCAACCGTAGCCACCGAGAGACAAGGCCTGAGCAACCAGCCGTGACGTCACGACGAGAAGGGTTAGATTATTGCCACTCGTCGTTCGCTTGAACGATCGCAACTGGAGTGAACGCAATTCTTTCTAATTAGATAGTAGAATTCCTTCGCATTCACTTTGCTACGTTAAAATATTTACCATAAGTATTTCAGGTTTACTTTATGCAGCTCTTAGGGCCGTATTTTTAAACAATACTCTTATCGCCGGAGTGGGATGAGAAAGAGTTGTATCTCCACCTACTATTCGCAGTCAAGAACGTTCCTACAGCAACACCAAACTCTTCCTCTTCGAAGTAGTGGGTGTTGAGTTGATCGCTGAAATTCTCATATCTACGTCATGCTTTGTGTGACGTTTGCTGCCCACAGTTCATTGCGGCAAGAACGCATCAACAAAAAGAAGATCGCTTTTATTAATAAAACTGGAGGACAACAAGATGGACAGGCTTACAAGGGAAGAGACGAAGTTGTTGATTGGCGTCATAACTAGCGTCTGGAGGTGTTGGAAAGCAAGAAGACGGATGCATTATGGAAGGCGAAGAAGGCGAGAGCCTAGTTGAATGTGCAGGACGAATTTAATTCAAACGAATTTGTTCGGAAGGTAAGTATGTTTGTTTGGAAGTATGATGGTGATAAATGCATTGTCTGATAGTTGAAAAGATTTTTGTTTCAATGAACAATTAATTATGAAAAATGGTTGCTGACTGATCGCTAACTATTTATCAAAGTCATAATTTTAAAACTATCTATAAATTCGGAGACATTTTCATGAAGAGCCATTCTGCGATTGCGACTATCCATGCTCGGCAGTTCGCGAGACAACTTGCTCATTTTCAACAAAAATCTAACATAACTCGTGTAAGTCTGTTGGTAACATCGACGTAGCTCATTCTAGGTTCGTAGCTAGTTCATTGGTTTTGGGGTTTAAAAACCGGTGAAAAGCTATAACTTTTTTTTAGATTCTTTGCTGAAATCCTCATAAAGTGCACTTTGGTGGTAGATTGCAAAAAACCTTCGTGATTATGTCGCGGCCAGAGATTTTCCACGAAACGTATTTCCCTTCATTTCCAATACAAGATTAGACGTGATTCGCGCCATGCGATACAAGTAAATCTTATTTTCCTGCGCCGAAATCAAAAGCTTCACAACAATAATTCCAAGTTAATGGAATGTTAATGGAATTATTATTGTGAAGCTTTTGGTTTCGGCTTGTAGCGGCGGGGTAGGGGTAACAATTAAAACGACTCCGCAATGGTGGCGGAGTTGCTGTAATTGTTATTTAGTGGCAAAGTAAATAAATTCGTGAATATACGTAGTGTACGTGTAGCATTATCAATTGTGGCTGTAGTGATGGATATTTATTTTTGGTTTGGTTACAAGTCCAGTGATATATTTTGTCGTAAATCTCAATGTAACGGATAATTTTTCTATCTCACAGCGTACCGCCAAGCAATTGAGGAAGAGTTGCGATAATATCAAGATGAGGAAACGGGAAGAGCTGGCGAATGAAAGGCAGGAGATGATGAAGAGTGGTGGCGGACCAATGACACCCACCAGTAAGGAAGATTTGCCACCAGAGATGGAAATAGCCTCGCCGTCCGTCTCCTACTCTCCGGCGAATGCTGGGGACTCTGATGCGTTGGCGGTCCCTAGCGTTTCCCCGGTGGGTAGGGATGGGACCTTGGATTGTTTGCTTCCTCTCAACATTTCTGAGATATCAGGCAAGTTGATTAAAAAAACGGGTATGTTCCTATCATTATTAAAGGGAATTCCTTAGTGTTGCACTGAGATTATTATCAAGTAAAATATTATCATGTTGCATCTGTCAGTCAAAAAATATAAAATGTGTACAGTACCATGATTGTGCTTAAAGGAATACAACTTCGTTAAAGAGAAATTGACCTGCATCATACTAGCCTTTGTGTATTGTGTGGTTATTTTTCTGTGACCTTTATAAAATGTCATTGCATATCCAATATAATCATCATGGTTGAAGTTAAGTTGAGTTACTTGATGCTATTTCCAGGAATTATGTCACATGATTTTCATTAATCAACGTTATACTTTCTTATTTTTCCTCTGAGTTAAATGACCACCATCGAGAGGAAGCATACACTCCGAGGATGCAATCTGCAGGGACTTCTTGCAGTACAAAAAGGGCATAATTAATCAGGGAAGCGGCCATTGAGAAGGAGATGGAGGCTAGGCTGGGACTCATGGCATCTTACAATGAAAAGTAGGATGCCATCCAGCGGATCCGGAAGAGGGAAGCGGAGATTGCTTGTGCTATTAAGGAGCAGGAACTTGCCAATGCCAAGGCTGCTGGAAACATCATCCATATGGAGGAGGAATTTAAGAAGTGTATCCAAGGCATACAGCTTCAAACAGAGGAGACGAAGTTGAAGCGTGTGGTATTTGTTATGATATATTTTGCTTGGTGTTGCTTGTGCTTTCATTTTAAAATTCTCCATTATCTTGATGTTTTTAAAGTCATTAGCAAATGATTATCTGACAAAGGTTATTCAGGGAAAATATATTCATTGCAATTACCTAATTTTAGGGATAATGAAAACAAAATAAATGTAGTTAGAAGTTTGATGCACGTTTCAGTTTGAGCCTCTGCAGAATAGGCAAATTAGTGATGGGAATTCAAACTTAAAATACTGGTACTAGCCTTAGGCTCAGTTTATGGAGGCTTTCAATTTTGAAACCCAGTGTGATAAAATTGAATCCATGCAATGCTCTTTGAAATGAATTATTACAAATGAAGATATTAAAAGCATGCGAATGATCATTGTGTTTGCATATGGATATTAAGGTATAATGCATGCTTTGAGAGACCTAATTATGCCTGTATTATTGCATGGAGCTTATATGTATCATATGCTTATATGCCACTTCTTTGCAAGCTTTCAGATACTCCTCTATGAATTCCTCCTCTTCCTTGACATTGGTCAGCTCCTGCTCCTGCTTCTCTCTCCTGGGCTGCTGGATACCTCGATGTCATGAAAGATGCCATAACTCTGCTGCCTGCTTCTATGCCTTAACCTGAACCATTTCCTGTGGTGATGGTGCCCTCTCTGTAACTGGAATGAGAACTTCTGCACCTGCATGGCTTTTCCCCGCCTTCATTACTCCTGCCTTTCATAAGCCATATCCCATCTCTTCCTCATCTAATTCTGCACATCCACCTAGCAATTTTGCCTTTTTTGCATTAGATTTTGCATCGTCTTCTTGCTATCGGAAATGTGTTTTGTGATTTTAATTTCAGTGCCAGCCAACAACTTTGTTCTTCCTTAGTAAATTTCTCTTGTTTTTGTAAATGTGTTTAATTTTCATTTAATAAAGCTAAATTCAATTGAACCTGTATAATGTTATTTAGCTGCATTTCCCAATCCCTATATATGTATATCTTTCTTTCAATCTTTTCAGGTAAAATGATGACATAGGTAAAGGCAAGATGTAATGTAGTATGCATTCTTTTCATACAGTGAGTGGTCAACATCAAACGTGCAGTATGAGGTTCAAAATGAAGCAATTTTTTGGATAATTTTAACATGTTGGTGAAGGTAACACGAACTAATGGTTGGAAAAACTTTCGTTTAGCAAATTAAGTGAGTAATATTTATCTTAACGTGTAAGTTATTACTGCCTCCAGGTCAATCATTGCTGCTTTATCAATTTTATAGTTGCTTTCATGTAAAATTGTAAAAGACGTTTATTCATACCACCCATGAGTGAAAATAATTTAGTACTAATCAAGTAGTATGCTTGAACAATTCCACTAATTAGTAATTTCACTGCTTACTCAAGGCATTACTGCCTTTAAAGGATCAAAGTTTTTTAAAATTCCATTTTATATTTTAAGTAGTATCAGTCACATATATCAATCGTCACTGAATATGAAGGTTGATTGAGTATGCCTGCGGACTTGATTCTCCTATGTACTAGTGTTCCATTGCTGACATAGAATTCCTTATTTACATTCTTGATTACTTGCTCCATGTTGTAAGATATTAATAGCCAATTCAGAATATGAATAACAGGGGTAGGCCTTCCATTACCTTACTCTGTAATTCCTTCCTTCTATCAGCCCTTCCATCAGACAGTCATGTTTCATTATCTGGCTGATTACCACTCCATTTTTTAATTAAAAGTGATTCTTCTAAGGTTAGTTCAAATATTTATAATTTTAAAATAGAACTGTTTAATTTTATTTATTTCTTGAAATTACATTGCTAAAATCCAATTTTTTGGCATAATTATTATTATCACCCATGCATTATTAATGATTATTTATGCATACCATTGTATGTATGTCCCTACAAATATGAAATGGGTACTTTGAAAGGGCCTAACATAATGAGATAGGGTATTAAATTAGGAGAATGAAGTACCCGTGACAAGAGATAACTCTACCTATCTTCATGTCGTTAACTGTATTTATACATTGTAAGGGACATGCAAAGGAAGTGGGAGTCTTGGGCAGGAAAGGAAAATGAAGGAACTACCTATATGGATTTTCATTGGAATAATATAATTTTATTCAAGACTAAACAAGACCCATTACAATGGAACAGTACAGTATGGAGGTGTGTTTCGGAAGAGCTTTATGTATCAGTTAGAAAAATACACTAAAGGGATAAGCAGAATCCCATTTATTAAGAAGTAGAATTACTCAGCAACCACGGTTTGCCTCAGCTTGATATTTTCAAACCATAATATGCCTTGAGATGAAGCTGCCAATTTCAACATAAGATACGTTGTGATAAACTTGGTAAATAAACATTTACATACCTTTACGTTTAATGAAAACCATATGATCTATTCCGGTTTCCGTACAATTAGCCTAACTCTCCCCCCGAACTCACAGTCGGAACATAGGTGCAGTCGATACCACCCAATACGTACACTCTAGGAAATCGACCTTTGTCATAAAAAGATGTCTTACATCTAGCAGTATTTTCCTCTGAAATTGGCAACTTATGTTTACAATTGTAACGAGGTATCAATGCCACCAGGTCATTACTGATGCTCTGTAACGGTTACCAAATATTTTGAACTCAATACCTTATAACACTTCCCCTCCAAATGGAAAATTTTCATTCATACAATTTCCAAACTAAGGAGAAATCATACCTTAATTATTCTCAACACCGTCCCCTGAGCAACTCCGGGTAGATCGCCACAAACGAGATTTAATACTGTGTTACATAATCAAAGCGATAATATAAATCTTGCGTAAAAATACCACATACCTGGAATGACCCGGAGGCATAAAACCTAAAGGCAATTAGCAGTTTTAACATATACGGAATCGTCAGAACACGATTGCTTAAATGTTCACTCCATTCAGAGGGTAAAATAACGTCTGTTACGGTTCATATTGTGAAGCGATACCTCTGGAGAAATTCCTTTCTGAATAGTAGTACTCAATGATATTCTACCTATCCCTTAAGTGTATTCGTCCAACATAAATATACGACTCTTTCAACACATACCTTGAAAATTCAGCATCCATTTCATAACAACGGTTGTTTACTTACAGACTTAACGCTTTTTTCGTTCTTTTTATACGTTTCCTCATAACAGGCATATATTATGAAACAAATAAATATCATCACGTTAAAAAAGCGTAATTTTTATGGAATTTTGATCGCATATTGCAAAATGTGTCCGGAAAAAAATGACAAAATCCGGAGGTTAACAACGCATTCCGCCATATTAGGCCTTGAAACAGTTCCTACAATTTAGAAGGGTGGTCTGATCCATGCTCAAAATAGTAGGGAGAAATTCGGTAAGCTTGTAGATGGAGTTGATTCCACTAAGAAGGAGGTACGTTTAAAAAACGCTTGGAGGTTGATTTCCCCCTAGTAACGCGTCACACAGGAAGAGTCGTTCCTCTAGGAACGTCTTAAAATACGGCCCTTAACGTCCTTATATATTTACGATTGCAAACTAAACCACCGAAAGTGAGCAAACGCAATGCTCGAACTTCTTGTTCAATAACACATTTTCTTTTGGGGAATTCTTTGAAAAGCAACAGCTCATTAGTTTTCTCCAAATATACGATAAATTATTCCACGAGAAGTTAATTAATACGTTTTAAAATCTGATCGGAATGAAGTAGCTGGCACTTAGCTGGTGGTAGCTGGCAGTGGAATTATGGCTTACAGGAATTAATAAGAATTGATTCACCAAATAGGAGTCATGAATAAATAAAATTTGACGAATTGCCCAAATTTTTAACTAGAAAGCAATAACTTTTCTATCGCTGCGATCAATACAATAAGCCTTCCAATAAAAAAAGCTATTAATAAATGCTACTCTAGCCGGTTGGATTTTTTATACCACGGCCGTGCTTCTTTTATTTATAATTAATTAAGTTATTTATAACTAATATTATTAAATATAATATTAATTTATTTATAATTAATAAGTACTTGAATATTTTGCCAGCATGACTAAATTTACACTCTTTGACTCCACCAAACAATAAAATTAAAATAATTTACACACTTCCAAGTACAGGAAATCTTGGACTGCTACCAATTAAATTAAAAGAAATTCTAATTTTTTAAGTAGTAAGTGAATGCCGCTATTCAACTCCTCATCTCTTTAATTATAACCCACCAGATTAATTGTAAATATTTATATTAAATCATGAAAATATTTCATTCACATCAAACGGTGACATAAAAACAAAGATCTTTTATGCACTTGAGTCATTTCACTGTGCTACCTTTACTTATTACCATATTAAGAACCTTTCAGTAATAGCTTAAAGCAATATCAATCTGAATTAAATGATATACTTCGATCCACCGAATGGGATTCATGACTAAATAAAACATGCCGAATTACCTATTTTTACAATGAATAACTTTTCCACCACTGCAATCATTACCAAAAGACTTCCAATAACTAAGGCAGGAACGTTTAATAAATGTTAAATCACTCAGGAGACTTTAAAAGTATCCATCGATTCATGCCCTTCAAATTTAAACTCGGCAATTTCATCGAAATAATAAGTAGGCATCTTTAACAAAACCAAAAATTATTTTGAACTCACTTTCATCAATACCTCTATAATAATACGATACGTACCTTATTGTTCTTTGTTGGCTCAGGTTCTTCTCTCATAATGGCACGAATGGCTTTTTCTCAAACTTCTGGATCGCTCGGGAAATTGAAAACAGACACCTTGGGCCCCGTCTTGTAATTTCCTCGGCAGTCAGAAACACTGCGGTAGTTAGACTAATTGCACAACTTTTTACACTTTAGTAGAACTTCAGTGACATCCACTGCTACCGTAGAACGAACCACTGCTAAAAACCTCTTTAATTTCTTCAAATTATAGTTTTATTTTCACGTCTCACTCATTGAAGCGACTTCTGTTTACCACTTCGACAATGCCACTATCCTTCCATCAACAACTCCCTAACAACATTTGTAACCCCACTCGTCCTGACGTCACCGACCTTCTCTGCTCGCTTGCGTAGGCCTTGTCTCTCGGTGGCTACGTTTCAACGCTATCGCCAGAGAGGTAAGGCACGAGATCACACGAGATGCTTTCAGCGCCAACTTGCTCCCCGAACGCTCGTTGCTATGCGTTGTTGTGTACAGATGACGAAAAAATGGCGGGTTCATAAGATGCTGTTGACGTTCGTTTCGAGGATCCCATTACTGGAACTTCCGTAGTCGCGAGAGTTTCTTTAGCTGATGCCGAACGAGTACAAAATGGTAATTATTTATTTTTATTAATATAAAATTTCATGTAAATATACCCTGTTTTAAATTTGCTAATTGCAAGTTACATGATATCACTACATCATTCGTAGTTTTGAATGATCCAAATCTACGTTTTAAGTGTCGTAAGAGCACATATTATTACACGCTAATTTTAAACACCCTTGAAATCATTAAAAGAATTAGTGTTATTCCCGGTGAAATTATCTTCACGGTAGCTACATTGCTTAATGAAAGCTTAGCCGTAGAAAGTGGTGGGGCTATTCGGGTAAGTGATAGCCCACTATTTATTTGGAATCCCAGTTCATTATGATTTTCTAACAGTCGACCGTGAAATAATATCTTCCTGTGGTTTCGGGCCCTATTTGTAATTTTGGACTTAAGGTTTTTTTTAATTTTATATTAATTTTTTTAGATTTGGCGTTTGCTCAGAAGATGATGGAGGCTGCATTGGCTGCTCAAGATGGACAGCAGCAGCCGGAGGAGCCAAAACCGGGAAGCTCTGCCAGCAGTAGCGTGGATGAAGTTACCAACTTCAAGTGGCCTCATGCCGCCATCCTCCTCCTATTGGAAAGTTACCGGTGCCATGAGGGGGACCTTGTTGGCGGAAAGATGAGCCAGAAAAAGGTCTGGAATACCATAGCCAGTAATTTAAAATCCCATGGCCACGACGTAACTGGGCCACAATGTCATACAAAATTAAATGGGATGAAGAGGACCTACAAGTCAATCAAAGACCATAATGCGAAGTCTGGCAACGGCCCTAGAACGTGGTCATACTTGGAGGCCATGGAAAGTCTCCTGGGCGAACGCCCTTATATGGAGCCCGTGGCACTGGCCTCATCCAGCTCCGGAGGTTCCAGGAGAAGACGAGCTGAAGAAGACGTGGAGGATGATGCTTCTCCAGCACCACCGCCCAAGAAGCGTCTAGGGAAAAATACGGAAGACCTCTCCTCAGCCATACTGGAAAGCCGGCGCATAGCTGAGGAAGGAAAGGAAAGGCGCCACCGGGAGAGGATGGCAAGACAGGACGCATTATTGTCCAAATTAGATGATTTGATAAATAAATTATAATTTTTGAATTCATTTATATCAATCACGTTTTATTTTCATGCTTTTAGTTGAAACAACTTTCAAAATAATACATCTTGGTTGGAACCCCTTTAAACTGCTAGTTCCAAATGGATTGGAATTAAATATCCAGTATTCAACGTGATAAGTAAAAGGATACATTTATTACATTTCGCAAGGTAGAATTTCCTACTTAGCAATTCATCATCAAGGGTCAATATCAATATCTTCGATGCGTGGGTCGTCAGGCTTATGGTCCTAAAATTTTCACAGTTCTCCGCTCTCTTCTTATTTTATTTTTTTTAGCCTTTTGCTAACTTAGCAATTTTATAACTTTTCCAAAATTAATTATTGAAATTTAAAATCAATAAAATCTAATAAGATAACGAAATACTTTAATTAAAATTGATAAAAATATAAAAATTATTTTTAAATATTTCGCATAATTAGTGCATCACAAATCTCATCCCTCTTTGTAAGAGCAGCACCTTGAGCGGCCACAAGACCTGCTTGCTCTTCGATATTTGGTGGACCTTCTTCCCGAGGTTCTTCAATGAACGCCTCATTTAGATCATCGCCATGCATTATGCAGATGTTATGTAATACACAACAGGCGATGACAAATTCGGGTATTTCCGCGGTGTCCGTCATCGGCAGGCAATGCAGCAAGCTGCGGAAACGACCTTTCAGGAGCCCAAATGCCCTCTCAATTGAAATTCTTGCCGATGACAAACAAAAATTGAAGTTTTTCTGACGCTGCGTCAGGTGTCCATTATCTCGATATGGTATCATCAAATTTTTATGGAGCTTGTACGCAGCGTCACCTACCAAATAGCTGTCTTCAGGAAATTTTTGGACATCGCCAAGAAAATCATTTACTTCCGACAGACGGAAAACTCGTTGGTCATGTAGTGATCCCACGTGCCCAACGTAGCAATGAATAAAACGGGCTTTGTGGTCACTGTGAGAAAGAATGGCATATATTAGTAACTTTGCGTCTTTCGAATTAAAACTTGTGATGGGTCAGTTTAGTCTGTCAGTTATTACCTGCAACTGAATAGAATGGTATTTTTTCCTATTGATATATGCTTCCGGGTTATTTTTGGGTGCAGGAATGTGTATTTGCGTCCCATCGATGGCTCCTAGAACTATAGGGAAAGCACTGATAGCCTCAAAACCTCTCCAATTCATCTGAACGCCATCGTGCCTAGGCCACCGAATGACAGCAGGTGCTAGAGGTACTAGAACTCTAGTCACTCTCCTCACTGTTAACAAGGCCGTTGACCGGCTGACGTCAAATTTTTCACAGATTGACCTGAAAAAGGGTAAAGTAAAAAAGAACTGTGATAGATCCATGTGCAGGCGATCTCCGACTTAAGCACCGGATGATTTCCTACTCATACTGGGTTGAAATATATGGAGATATTATCGATTTACTAACGTAAACTGAATAAGCTCTTACGCCTTTCGGCGTGCAGTCCAGGTGCTTATTGTATAGGCAATGAATTACGGACCTGCAAGGCAGAGGTCCGTATTTCAGTGAATTAGTATCATGATAGTTTTTATTATCTGTAAGAGTCGGGAGTTGCCATTCGCCATATCGTCAATAGAAATTGCTTCTCCGGGCCAATCATTTCCAGACCTGGGGTGGAATTCTGTACACCGTACCGACGATTGTCGGTGTCGGTAAGCCGGTCCTACCGATAAGTCTCGGTACGAGCGATTCAGGAGACACGTTTTACCGACGATTGTCGTTATCCCACCGACAGTTGTCGGTAAACCCGTCGGTACATACCGACGATTTCAAAACGCTCGGTAGGACCTACCGACAAATTTTTAGCAGCATGGCGGACTTTTGTTTACACTTTTCGGCCTAAGCTGACGATTTTAAATCATAATCTACGACGCTAGATCCGTGGAAGCGCTCTAATTGTATGTTATTTATAATAAAAATGATTGATTAAACACTTGAAACGTAAAATTTACATAGTGGGAGCAGTATTTAACTTTACCAATGTTTCACGTATATTACATTATGCGTTCCAATATCGTAAGGTATTTTACATTAAAAATATTCCGTAATTTTAAGTATGTAACGTATTGCTTTGCTTTTAAATTACTCATAACAAGACACGATAGGTATCTTTTGTTGATTCGTAAAGTTTGGATCCGAAATTAATTTATATTTTCAATAAAAACGAATGCCTATTGATGCACTTTCAATGAAATATATACGTAGACATTTCGTTCACTTTCATATTAACTTCAATACCCTATGTGAGCATCTGAGAATGGGGTTTATAATGAAAATAACTCTCCTACCTTCGTAAGGCTCTTGAGAGCATCAGACAGCAACGACGAAATAGAAAAAGCATATTGCTACTATACTTTAGAAGAATATAAATGGCATCACTTAACTCCTCTCACTCTTTGACGTCGTTACCGGTGCACAAAACTTCCCGTAAAATTAATGCTGAATTTACTTCATACTAACCAAACACCGTACGGGACTTCAAGATCGATTTTCATTATTACTATAAGAGCACTGAGTAGGTACGTACCGTGTATTCCATCGGTAGAAAGGGGCAAATAAAAAGAATGATTGCACGAAACAAGGAAACATTTAATGAATTATTCATCATAAAACTACAAAAATTTCGTTTCAACACGAGAAAACCTTCATACTTTCAACGGTATATCACAAATTAACACTGATCAAGCATATTTAGTCAAAGTCATATCAACGCAAAGTTTGAAATAACACACCAATGGTATCAAAATGCAAAAGTTAACACTTCCAAATAGATAGCGTAAAGTATGTCACTCAAGTTCACAATCACAACACTTGACGCGATGATACTGATGATACCTTCCGTGACATCCGCGGAATCTCGGTATTTTTCTCAACGAATGTATTTAAAATAGCCCAAAATGTGAATTCAAGCGACAAAAATGTTTTCTAATTAAATAATTACCCTTGTGGAAGTATCGGACTTAAGGCGAACAATGAGGCAAACGATGTAAACAAGCCGTGGCTCAAGATGAAGGTACATTGTTACAATACTAATAAAAATAATTTCGTCACTGCTAATCCCAAGAATACAATTATAATAAGCGTAGGTGAACAATTATGTAGCAGACAAAGTCCTCTTCAAGACAATTATACTTGAAAATTCCAATACATTGAGCACCAAATGTTGCCGGTGTTCTTCTATCAATGAACGTTGAATCCTTGAATATAAAGCCTTTTTAAACTTGGGCTAGAAAAAATCCGATGGTAAATACAGCAAAATCTCGGAAAACAAGCCACATCGCACCAACGGGAGTAAGAAACTGTGTTCGCAGAGTGATTAAACATCGTAAATATCTCACAAAGCAGTGATCAACTCTTTTTAACTTCTTCACGGGCTGACGAATAACAGATGGCGTTTTCGGAGCCTCATTTGTTTAATGCAGACAGAGGAGAAATATGATTGGTCGAGGCGCCTAGCCTCGCGTGCGGGTGCCACTTTCGTACCGACAAAAGCATTACGTCACGAATTTGTCGGTTGCACCGACAATCTGTCGGTAGCGGGGTTTTGTGAATCACATTTCTATCGGTGCGACCGACGATCGTCGGTAGCTACCGACACCGACGACCGTCGGTATCCGTGTACAGAATTCCGCCCCTGGATAATTCCGTCGTAATTTATGAGCGATTATGCCCAGGACATATTCAAATGTAACCGGACTCATTCTGCGGATAAATAGTTTAAAATGAATGAATTTCATACAATAAATGCATCTTTTATAGTAAAATACTCAAATTTTACCTAAAATGTGACTTGAAGTCAACATCTGTCCACTGCGGCAAAACCTCTTCAACATAATTTGAAGACGTGGCACTCTCCTACGTCTTCTCAAAACCATTCTCTCTGCCACATTTAAGTCCTCATCTGAGCTTGATTCGGAGTCGGCAATGAAGTCTCGGATAATCAAATTCACCGCTGACAAAATTGCCCTTCGTCTTTCCAAATTGTCATCAAAAGACGCCATTTTGAAATACGCGCTTTAAATTTGTGTTTTGGGAGCTCCATAGCGACGACGCGACGAGTGCTAAATTTGCGTTCGGGGAGCTTCATAGTACAGAGCGCCAAAAACCTCCCCGAACGGCGAAGGGCGCGTTCCGAAAGGGCAGTACTGACAGTGCTGCCAAACCGTTCCAAAATCAACTGGCAGTACGGTACAGTAACCGATGACGTCAGTCATTTGATGACGTTTCCTACTGTGAACTCTATTGTGGCTACTGCAAGCCTAGAGCAGCAGTAGCGGCAGTAAGCAGACGGAAGGCGATGTTCACCTGTAAATGGAACACAGCAACCGCTTTGTTTAACAACATATGGTACGCAAGTAAATGAAGTATAACGGACATAATTCATAATACATTCACGTAAACTGAGAAAAAGAACTCCAATTTTCAATTATATATATGTATTGGATGTGAAAATGGCAATTTGTGCGCGAATGAGTGTTTGATTACCTATATGAAATATTTGTTTTGCTAACTTCGTGTGATTTACCGATGGTGTCTTGAATAATGTCTCGTAAATTCCAGTGGTACATAAGAAGAAATTCCTGAAAACTTCAACGCAAGAAACTATTATTATTAAAATTACGTTCTCAATGTATGTATGGGTATCGTGTGTTACATAAATGCATGCATAAACTTTGTTGATTTCTTTCATCAATGCAATGCATTGATACATAGACTTTCTTGTTCCACCGTACCGTTTAATGTGTGAGCATAATAATAGCGTAAGTAATGGCAAAAGCAATTTTAATTACACGTTGGAAATTCGTCTCTCTATACTACATTACTCTACCATATTAACTGTACGTATGTTATCGTCTGCTTTAGCTTCAGGATACTGACCTAATTGTTTTGTGCCATTGCATGAAGTACGAATATGTGAAGTGTATAGCAAGTATTGCGTTTAAATTTTCTTCAAACATGAATATTGAGGTACACCTAATTAATTCCTGTATTGGTGCCTTGTAAATTGCTCTTGATTATGTTTACGCACTGTTTGAAGGCATTTGTCAACCTGAGATTGAAGTACTTTTAATTTTAAAAGTTTTACATGGTTATCCTCAATTGCAATGGATATTTTAAAAAAATATTTATTTAGGCTGCAATCCATCAATTTCGAACTTTCATGCTTACAACGTATATATCCAATCTACTTTGAAAATGGTATTTGCACGATTCATTCCCCACAAACACAGAAAGTATTAAATCTGTATTAAACCCGTATTTTTAAATCCCTAAAATCCCAATTTTATCTAGAATTAATCTCTTTCAATGGGGTTGCTATGTCCACTATTTCCCGAGAAATTATCAAACAGCAGCTACTGTTGACCGTTCCGAAATCACTGATTTGCTTACAGTGGCAGTACTGTTTTCCGTTCCGTTTTGCAGCAGCAGTAGCAGTACTGCCAGTGAATTACGGAACGCGCCCGAAGTAAGCGTGTGGCGCTAAGAGCGCGATAGCGAGCTCCCCGAACGCACTCACAAACACACAAACGGAAACAGCGCGAATTCAAAAATGGCGGACGCAGTAATACATATAAACGACGTTAATAGACGAAGGGCAATTCTGCTAGGAGTGCATATGATTCTTAGAGAGTTTTTGGACGAATCTTCGTCAAGTACCGACGAAGAATTAAATGTAGCGGAGAGATGGGCACCGTACATATTGCGCGGAAGAAGACGTCGGAAAGGGCCACGACTTAAAAACTATATTGAGAGGGTTATGCCACAATGGACAGATATTGACTTTAAGTCACATTTCAGGTAAAAATCAAGTACTCTACAATACATCTTTTGTTTGTCATCAATGAAAGGCGTTAGCATCACTTGCACCTGCCGTAATTCGATGGCCTAGGCACGATGGAGTGCAGGTCGTTTGGGGAGGTTTTGAGGCCATCATTGCCTTTCCCAAAGTTTTGGGAGCTATCGATGGCACACACTTCCATATTCGTGCTCCCAAAAATAATCCGGAAGCCTATGTAAATCGGAAAAAATATCATTCCATTCAGTTGCAGGTAATTACTGAGTAACCCTGACCCTTGTCAAATATCAATTCGAATGATGCAAAGTTACTAATATAGCATTCTTTCCCATAGGGAATATGTGACCATAAAGCCCGTTTCTTACACTGCTACGTTGGGCACGTAGGGTCACTTCACGACCAACGAGTTTTCCGTCTGTCGGAAGTTATAGACTTTCTTGGGGATGCAAGAAAATATCCAAAAGACAGTCATTTGGTAGGCGATGCTGCGTACAAGCTGCACTCGAACCTCATGGTCCCCTACCGAGACAATGGACACCTGACTCAATGGCAGAATAATTTTAACTTTTGTTTATCATCAGCAAGAATATCCATTGAGAGGGCCTTTGGGCTACTGAAAGGTCGTTTCCGCAGTTTGCGACATTGTCTACCGTTGGCTGACACTGCAGAAATACCACAATTTGTCCTTGCTTGTTGCGTGCTACACTACATCTGTATTTTGCACGGAGATGATTTAAATGAGGCATTATTTGAAGAACTTCGGGAGGAAGAGGCAGTTCCACCAAATATTGACTTGCAAGCAGGTCATTTGAACGATCAAGATGCTGCTCATTATAAACGGGACATAATTTGTGAATCTTACGCAATGTGTAGCCATTAATTTTGTTATATACATATTAAATTTTGATAAAATATAGTTTAGGTAAATTGCGATATTTGCTATTTTATCTTAAAAATGTAATAAGTCTATCTTTTATCACGTTACGGACCGGGTATTAAATTCTAATGCATTTGAAATCAGGAATTTTAAGGGGTGATGACCTAAACGCATTTTTAAAGCCATAATAACTGAATGTATAAAGATAAAATGTGATTGATGTGGATGAAGACACAAAATTTATATTTTATTTATCAAGTCGTCCAATTTTTTTAATAAGACATCTTGGCGAGCCATTTTTTCTCTGTGACGCTTATTTTTTCCTTCCTCAGCAATGCGTCGGCTTTCTGAAATTGCTGAGGCGATGTCTTCCTTTTTTTTCGGAACGCCTCTACGGTTATGGTGATCTTATATGTGGTGGATCATCGCCCAACGCATGCAACGCGTGGCAACGCATTGCATGCGTTCGTAAAACGCTGGCAATTCTCTCCCAGGTCTTCTTATGGCTCACTTTGCCGCCAACTAAGTTCCTCTCGTACCCTCTGTAAGTATCTACGAGGAGGAGGATGGCGGCATGAGGCCACTTGAAGGTAGAGACCACATCTGCATCTGCCCCATCCCTGGAGCATCCTGGTCTTGGCTCGTCAGACTGCTTGCCTTGAGCCAATGCGGCCTCCATTAGGGCCTGGGCGTAGGCCAAATCTAAAAAAAAAAAAACAGAAAATTGAAAAAAAAATATGCCCAAATTAACAAATAGGGTCCGAAATCACTGGAAAATATTGCTTCAGAATCAAAAACCAAAATGTATTGGAATTCCCGAAAACCTTATAGGCTATCACTCATCCACCCCATGCCCCCCCTAAATTCCACAACTGGTTTTCACTAAACAATATTCTTACCGCGAAAATGATTTTGCCAAGAATAACCTGAGAAATTTTTTGTATGATTTCAAGAGTGATGAACATCAATGTTAAGTAATTTATGTTCTCACGGCGCATAAAACGTAGATTTTGAGTGTTCAGACTTATAAAACTGAACGCTACATTATGCAACATACAATTAGCAAATTTAAAACAGAAGGTGATAGATAGATAAAACAGAATATGAAACCATGTATTCATAAAAACATACACTTACCATTTTGCGCTCTTTCGGCATCAGCTGGAGAAACTTTCGCCACTACTGATTTTTCGCCGACAGGGTCCTCAAATCGCACTTACACCGATTCAAAAAAGGCCGCCATTTTTTCCGTGTCTGTGTTTGTAAACAACGACATGACAACGAGCGTTCGGGGAGCCAGTTAGCGCAATTTGGCGCCTATTGCATCTTGTGCCTCACCTCTCTGGCGATAGCATTCCAAGCGCGTAGTAATAACGTCGGCGCTACCAAATGATGGCGTCATGACCTCGCTCACAGCGCTGTGAGGGAGCTCCCCGAACGCACCCGTAATCGGGTAAAACAATAGCAATCTGACTTAAATGATATCCTTCGATGTACGAAAATGCGAGTCATGACTAAATAAAAATATCCAGAATCACTTAGTTAACAAGCAATAACTTATCCCTCGCTGCGTTCAATATGAAAAGAAATCCATTACCTAATACAGGAGCGTTTAATAAATTTTATATCACTCAGGAGACTAAGAGTATCCATCTATTCATGACCTTAAAATTTAAACTCGTCAATTTTATCAAGATAATTAATTAGTAGGCAACTTCAACAAATCAGAAAATTCTTTTGAACACACTTTCAGTAATACATTAATTATACGTACCTCTTTGCTGTTCTTTGTAGGCTCCAAATCTTCTCTCATAATCGCACGAATCCATTTTCCTCAAAGTTCAGGATCGCTCGGAAAATTGAAAACGGACACCTTGGACCCCGTCTTGTAATTCCCTCGGCAATTAGGAAAACTGCAGCAGTTAGGCATCTTTTACCACTTTTACACTTAAGAAGAGCTTGAGTAAAACCCACAGCTATCGTAAATAGAACCACAGCTAAAAACCTCCTTATTTTCCTCAAATTATGGATTTATTTTTGTCTCTCTCATTCAAGCGACTTCTGTTTATCTCTTCAACAATCCCACTATCCTTCCATCAACAACTCCCTAAAAACATTTGTAACCCCACTCGTCCTGACGTCACCGACGTTCTCTGCTCGCTTGCGCAGGCCTTGTCTCTCGGTGGCTACGGGTGAACACGCCACTGACAATTTTTACATTACTGTTAGGCATTTATCGATAGCGTAATAGCACTTTTTACAATTCAATCACGATGGAACACTGATAACTCTTGGCCGATATCTTCGAACCTTGTCAAACTTTGTGAATTACAACCACTGGAACTGTGATTATTAGCAGCTGCTTAGCGGCAGATTTCACGTTGAAAATAACACTATTTTGGCATAAAAAATATTCCTAGATGTCTCCAATCAGCGAGAAAAAGTTGCATTGACTGGAATTCACCTCATAATAGCACAGGTAGTCCTAAAAGTCGAATTCTCCGGTACCTACGAATAAATGGATGAAGTTATTGTATATAAAAGTATAGCGGACATTAGTAAACATCAAAATTGTTCTAAATACATACTTAAATGAATGATATGCTGTCGATAACATCAACTTACAATTAACGTATCCCCCTTCCAACAGCCTTGGCTCTGACTCCTACAAGGATATTTAGGTATTATAAAATTTATGGTTTAACTGCTCCAGTTTTATATTTTATGCCCTTAATCAGATATTAATATTATGAATAATACAAAATGTGAGGGCTTCCGAGCCTCTATCGTCGGATATTTTGCTTTAAATAGAAAATAAATAATCAACACGTCTAACAAACGAAGCTCTCACAACTGCTGGCAACTATTACAAACAATCACAACAATTGCTTCGTGTGATGTTTAGGCACCTTTGACGTCATCGAGGCTTCGTCGGCAGTGGCTTGGGGGGCAAGGGAGTTTTTGGCGCGCTTTAAAATTCTTTATATTTATCATTGAAAATCTCGCGAAGGAAAACTTAGATTTACATGAGGTTTTCTTTGTTGAATTCAGAAAATAATTTTCTGTCCCCCTGTGAAATAAAAAAAATTCATGCAAGTCCCCCATTAAAAATATATTTTCCGTTTTTAAATTTTAAAATACTTTTAAAGAATTAAAAATATCTTAATAGCCAGCTCTCGTCATTTTCTGATTGTGTTACCGTTTTTATTATTTTTTTAAATTTGTTTAACTGGGTTCTCTTACGTCTTTTTTGTTACAGTGCAAGTTGCATTTGTGGCAACACATTCTGTTAAAATAGTTTGTTTTTTTTTACTCGGAAAAAGATTGAAATTTAATTTTAAGAGATTTCTGTCACTAATTTCTGTATCTCCAAAAAATCTAAGTCCTTAATAGTATTCCTAATGGTCAGCCACTCTCTTTTAGGGAGAGTCACACCCCCAGACTTTTATTTTAACCCTCCCGCACTACGCACCCTGAGACCAGTGTTATTAGTGGTGACTGTGCAACCGTTAGTACATAGTTGGACCATCATTCTCATTTCCCTCACATCGTGACTTGTCCGTTCAAAGTTTAAGCACGAGTTTTTTGTCATGTGCGTGCTGATTTAAGCTTTTACATTCTATCCTGATTTAAGCTTTTATACATTCCATCCCCATTCTTGGTCTTGGATGTATTTCATTTTTCCTTGATTTGCCCATTTCCTAAAAATTCTATGGCTTCTTCCAAAGCGTTTTTACATTTCCTAATATTTTTCATTTCTTACGGCGAGTGCCGAAAGTCTTTAACGGTCATAATATTCACTGTGGAGGGATTCTGCAATTTGTCTGTGTTTGGAAATAAGAATTTTCCTTTTAACATCTACTTAATTTAGACGATCTAGGCTAGAAGAGAGGAAGAGTTATTTTCTTTCGACTATTTTTAATAGCCCGTTCCAAATAATATATTAGCCATTCTCATAATTTATGCATTAAGCTTTTCCGGAACCGGTCTCACGTCTGCCACGTCCCATAGAAGAGTATTTGATTTATGAGCTTGACTTCGGCTACTATGGGCATGTCCGCATATGTAGCTGTCTACTTGCATCATGTATTTCCCAATGGCCTTTTCCCAATGTTCTTTGGCCATATTGAAACTATTCCCTCCCCACCACAGCATGCCCCAATATCACCAGTTTCTGGCATTTTCCCCGCCCGTATGTGTCATCTATCTGTTCCCCTTTTATGTGCAGTGGTTTGGACTTTTTTTTTAAGAAAACGTCGCCTGCTCTCTCAAAATTCTAGTGTTTCTTTTTTCTTTTTAGTTATTCTTCCTCTTTAATTAAAAGTCTTATGCCATCCGCGAAAGCCACTGCTGTGTATTTTTTTCCACACCTAGTGATTCGAAATCCTTAATTTATTATTACAATAACGGTTGGTTCTATTGCGATTGTAAACAGTAGCAGCGTTAAGGAAGGGACAGCCTTGCCTGACTGAATTTTTAACATGGAATTTATCAGAGCTGTTTCGCCCTACTTTTTACCCGGGATCTTATTTATGTTGGTGTAGAGTGTTTCAATCCTTTCCGTTGATTTTTGGGGGAAATTCACTTGTTTTAAAGCCAGTATAATTCTCTCTATTCTTATGTCGTCAAAAACTTTCTCTAAATCTAATGCTAGGAGGGCCATTGCTTTCTCTCGTTTGCGGAGAATGTATCTTAGGGGCATATGATAATCACTTCACCACGGAAACAGATGTAAGGTAGGTATAGGAAGAGGCATGTAACTTACAGATAGGTATTGGAATTCGTTTATACCCTGGGTAATATACTACTCTTTGTACAAGCATAATTTCACATTTTTTTCTTCACACCTCTTGGTCGAGGTCACGATTGATATTTTCCCCCGAAAATGTATTTCATTCGCTCAGTCACCTCCCTCCCTCCTCACCCTCTCTTTGGTTGAGCGTTACGTAACAGTGAGGGGCGTCTGGACACGCGATGGATCCCTTCGGTCAAGAGAGGGAATCACTTCGCCCTTTGTTGCGTCACAGTTGGCGTGACTCGCGCCCTCCAAGGACGCTTCGACCCAGCCAGCCGACGCCGCGTAGCACACCGCCACCCGAAAAATCACCTCCCACTATTTAAAAAGTTGTTCGCGACGAGTGTCCCCTGAGCGTGGAGTATTTGCTAAGGTCTTCAAATGAATGAATCACTGAATAATGGCTTAATAGATCCTATTTCTATGGATTCCAGGCTCAAAATAGGATTCGATCGAGACTTAATACTCCCCTATACTACATGTTAGGTTCAGCAAGTAAAGGCTCACAAAGAAACACAGAAATAGTTGTATTAATATAACGGTTAGGTTTAATGATAATTGTATGTAAATATACCAATAATAATAATGCATGTAAAATTTTTTTAAAAATGATCTCACTCAAAAAATGGTCACACTCATTTCCTCAAGTCGCCTGATCAATATGTCTTGGGACATATTTTTTTAAGCTGCTGTGAAACGCATCATTTTTTGTAAAGTACCCAATTTGTAACCGCCACTGGTTTTCAGGGACCAAAAGAGTGATGGTTCGTCCCATCATTCTACGAATCACGTTGTTACTCACATCGCCCCTTTTTCAATCGCTTATCCCGTTACTTCCTGTAGTTACAGCTGCCTTTTAATTAAAAGCCAAGCTTGGCGTTGCAATCACTGTCGGCGACTGTGCTTACTGATTGGCTGAAGAACGGGGACAGCGGTGGTTTCAGCGACGCAAAAAGGGACGTGGCGAGTGCAGTGACGGTTATATATATGCATGCAACTGCATATGATTGAGTTAAGTGTTTTGCAACCACAAGAAACCGCTTCGGGGATCGCTTTATCTGGAATTGGTGGAAGTGCACTGAGGGCTGGGACAAAAATGCTGAGCTCTTTTCTTCCTCATGGGCGAGCATTGGCCGGGAGATGCATTGTTGTCGGTATTCGTATTTCTTTATTGCTCCAAACATATATATCGTATCGTAATATGTATATCGTACGCAGAAGTCATAAAAGTGGTAGCGCATTTTAAATTGCTATTTGCTAAATAACTATTTGGTGCACCGTTTTTTATCAAATCCAATACAAATCCGCCTTGATTGGAAAAATATCGTTCACAAAAGGTGTGTCACCGTACAGCGTATAAAAATCACACATTCGTGCGATCTTCAAAAATCTTTAAATAATTCATTCACTTTATATATCCTAAAATTCAATGAGATAGCGTAAAAATTAATGCGCACCGTTATTCCGTAGCTACCTTGCTTTAGATTGTACTTTTTCAAATGTACTGCCTCGTAAAAAAATAGGCAGGTTTCGAGGACTGCTATGGAGGTGAAATCATCGAGTGTTAAAGTTAAAAGCGTTAACGTTAAAGAGCGTTAAATTTGCAAGATTTGCCTTTGAGAGCACTTACTTACCCTAGACAAATAAACATTAATTTTGCTCCTGGTATCTAAATTGGACACGGGAAAATAATATTACCTGTAAAATTTACATTTAGGTTCAAGAACAAGGGAAAATAAATGTCTTAAACATTCCGCAACAAAATCGAACAACTTATGCTATTAGCGATGGCATGTATAGGGCCGAAATACATTTCGGTCATTTTGGCCGGTCGGCGGTTTAAGGAGGAATGAGAAAAATTTCATAAACACAGATTCGAGGATAAAGGAAAATTTTATGTAAGTTTCCTTTCTTAAAATTATGAATATTCGTAAGAAAACATACTTTTTTCGTGTTTATTCTTGTTGATACGTATTTTATTCATGCTGATACTTAATCGGCAACTGTTGAAAGAGTAACACTACAACCGTATCATCTACAATCCGTATCATCAACACTACAATCATCCGTAACACTACAACCGCCGTAGTTGTCATTTGGACTTGTTCCAGTGCTAAGGGCTCATTTTGAATGCAATTTCAAAAAGAGAATATTACAGTGATGTAAATACAGTTATTCTTTCGTGTTATGCGTAAGGTTCATCGAGTCTGTCAGGCGTCCACTGTGGTGACTTTCACGTATATCTTAGTCTTATTTTATATTTTATCCTCGCCGGGTGTCTGTCAGGTGAACTGGGTTTAAGAGCTGTGGTCGCGGATAGCTGTTCAACAGATATTTTTCGTTCCACACTTTAAAAATACCCAGACAAAATCGATCGGTAGATGTCTGCAGGTAAGCATGTACAATACACCTCATTCGTCAAACCTTTCCCTTCAAAATGCTGTCGTGATCCCAAAATTCACTCTCCATTAGCATAATCCGCGTGGCTGTCGCTTGGATCCCTTGGAAAAAATATCTCGCGCAGAAGGTGAGAACCCTGGTGGGAAAAATATCCGAACAAATTTAGGAAAGCGGCCGAAGATGGGATATCAATAGCTGCGGGCGGCGGCTCTCGCTTCTTGATATAACCTAAGCCAACCACGAGTCTCGGTTATATGGCCGGTGACTGCAGGAGGGACTGCTTTGATGGGCGTTATGGGAATGCCATCTGTACACCTGCCTTAAATCAGCGTCTCATCTACTGCTGCTCCTGCTGGAATGCTGGCAAACAGCGACTCCACGTCAAAACTCACTAGGATTTCGGATTCCGTAACACTTAGTTCTTTGGAAATTCTGACGAAAAGTTATTCTACCTGTGAATGACCTGAGTAAGGTAGCTAGATGTTTTCCTTCTGATATACAACATTATTTGTTTTGATACCATGCGTAAGACCAAATAAAGCGGATAGTTTACCAATACGTGAACATGCCACGTGTTAATGAAAAACATGGGTTTCCTAGATTTAGAAGACTCAACGATTGGCCTTGTGATTTGTTAATCGTCATCGCGAATAGAGTACGAATTGGAAATTGAATTCGTTTAACTCAAAGGGAATATCGGTTGGAATCGTGAGAATCCTCGGAATGAGAACTTCATTGTCTTGAATTTTCCTTTGAGTTTAATCACGTGAATCACATTGATCATCAGTTTTTTTAATCACCAAACGCGTTCCTTTGCATTGTTTTTGTTGGTTTTGGTTTCTAAGCATCCCGACCACCGAGCCAACCTTCAGTTGTAAATGTGCGGTGGCATGCAAGGCATGTCCAAGGAGTTTAAAAATTCATATGGATCGTCGGTTACTTCGTCTTCGTTTTGTTACACTATCAAAAGATTTGGATGAATGTATTGTACCAACAATTTGATAATTAATTACGAAATTTGAGTCATCCACATCTTCATTCTTTCTTTTTCCAATCCACAATTCCATATATAGGGACTGGATCGCTGTCCTTGTCCGCAAAAACCTTCCCCACTCCCTTCTGGATTCCCCTAACCCTGAAGCATTTGAAGCTCTTGGTATCGCCATCAACACTAAAGTCGGTCATGTGAACATTTTATCATATGCTCAGACAACGGCAATGAGTGTCTCGAACGCCTGTTCTCCAGCTATAATAGCGGCCTATTCTTCGGCGGGAATTGAATTTCATGCAATTGCAAACATCCCAGTTGGAACAATAACTGAACGAATGAAGGAATAAAAAAAGATATATAATAAGAAAAGAAAGAAACTCATAAAATTCAAAATGGAAAAAAACAATTGTAACAAGTAATAATAATCAATGTTTCCTTTTGTTATGTATTGGTATATTCATAAATCCTATTAAGCATTTAATTTTTAAGTTTCGTTTTCACGCAAACAACACTGAACACGTCAACAGAAAATATGCGCAAGTCAATGATGCACCTCGTCATCTGACGGGTTGAGGTGAGATTGACTCACAGGTACGGTTAGCTTCCTTGTTCGCGACTTCGGCGCTGTCATTTAGTGATGAGCTAGACGCTTGGTGGTTCACTACCTCGTAGCCTCGATCGTAATATTGTTGGTTTCGAATGTGGAAACTGCGTTCGGAGAGGAATCGGCGATCTCGACGTCGCGAAAAGGAGACCAACGCAACGGGTCATTTAGGTCCGTGCCTTCCTAAATCAAATCACGCTCCTGCTTCTTGTAATTCTATAGTCCTCGTGTATTTGCTGCAGGGTGGGGGGGTGTTGCCTGACGAGGGTGCGCGCGCCAACAGGGACGGAGACTCCCCTCCCCACCCTCAGTGTACATTCATCAGGTGGCGGGGGGCAGATATCGAACTTATTCTCTCGCCCTCAGAGGACCTCGCTCACTCCGCCTCGGAGAGCGAACTGCGACGGCCGTAGCTCTCATACAGACGCAGGCGAGTGATTCGCGGGGTTCGGCTGAATGAAACCAAGCTCAAAGTTCATAACGACTATCCAATGCTTCCGGAACAACAGTAACTACGCCCGCGACGAACAGCAATAGACGACAATGGGACCGCCGTCATTCGCGGGCGAGGGTGAGGCAACGCCGATCTACCATCGCACGCACGTGGAGCACCCGCTTCGTCCTGTTGGAAGTTCGCGCGGTTGAGTGTGGACCTGATTTAGCACCCATTTGGAGCCTCTCAGTCGAGGGAACTCGTGTGGGCTGTCGTGTGGAAGGAGGCGCCGAACCTCGGACTGCAGAAACACTATTTGGACGGTGACCGTGTTTTGCGACGACCCCGCGTATTCCGGCCCTGCGCGCCTTCATAATTATTAGCTCCGCTGTCGGTGACGCATGCTTTTTTGGAATACTGACAATGATCAACTCTCCGCCAGTGGCGATTTACCTCTCTCTTTTGACGCAAGGGGTACGCAAGTTAAAGTGACTACATCTGTGTGTACTGTCAATTGTGCTCCCATACATTGGCTGAAGGAATTTGTTTCCATAGTTGTCAGGCCATGGGTCCACCATTCTGATGGTTTTGTGGGTTATTGTTGGTGAACTGATAGACTTGCGTCCAAAACTCCTCAGTTGGTCGAATCAGCTATTTTGTGCTGATGCACCACTGGTTGCACCCTGGTGATGAAGCCAACGGTATAAACAGCACTCTGCTGGAATGAATTCTGACCTCATTAGACTCACCACTTACGCGGAGGCTCAATCGGTTTCATGAGTGCAAATTTCGAGAAAGTTGATCGGCTTTGTTCACGTGCATTGTTTAGACACATCCTTTTGGAATTTAATCCTCAATGGATTCGCGACCGTTGGTGGCTCACGCTGTTGTATGGAATTGGCTATAGTGCTTTCTTCTGCGGTCAAATGGGCACTGGCGATCCCTCCACAACTGTGAATTTGCGGCTACCTTGTCTCGACCTGTCTCTTTCGTATCCCGAGGAAGTCTGCGGTCGTCTCGTAAACTTCGAGATTTTTTGGCTGCTGAGTCTGCTGTCATACATACTGTCAATTCTTTTGCGAGCTTTCACCCGGACTTTCCTATTTGATACCAGAAGAGAGCTGTGATCGTCTCCGAGGTGTCCACTGCGATTTCAAGGCGAATATTCTTCTACTCTACCGTTTGCAATTATGATGTTGATTTCACAGCCACTCGAGTCATTGCCAAAGCATGAATCAAAAGCCTTTTTACAGTAGCTCGTCATATTCCTAGACATTTTTCTAATTCACGAATGGTCGCCTGGCGATCATTTTCAATTTTGTCGCTAGCCGAACGCGTTCCATTTTATCCGTTGTTATTACCATGGAGCTGCAGTGGAACTGGATCGAGAATCACTGGCAACAGGTGAAGGATTTGAGGTGAGCTGAGGCATTGCATGCAGTCGGTGTCCTCGCCCTGGGTGACCTCAGGGGTATAAGAGAGGTGTCTGCATCCGTGTAATGTGGCGATATGTCCCTTCCTATGGTTGCCTTGAGATGCTGTAATTTTTACCTCAATAGAATTTTCACTCTAGGTGACCCGCGCAGTTTTCTGGAAGCAACTTTTCTGCAGTCAAAGGACACTGGAAAACCTATCATTATCTTTGTACGTGCGGTGAGCTTTTCAGCTGCCGTTTTTTCCGCTCTCAAGTTCCACTGGTCGCGCCAAGGTGAGGTTGTCTTTCTGAACCGCATACTGTTGGAATTCTCGCCTGAGCAGTTACTGCAAGAGTTTGCACAAGTCGAGCCCCTGCGGTTATAGGTACCGTCTCTACAATGTTCCGGCACGTTGTGTAGCCAATTCCAGTTGGAATTTGGACCACAGTCGATCCACCACTGTTGGCGAATCACGTGGAAGTTGGTGGAGTCTGCAGTCGGGGGGTCACGGTGAAATCCACAAGTTGATGTGAATTTGCAGAGGACTTTCCGCTGGAATATGATGGCCAGTGTGAGCTTTGGGTGTGTTTTTGTTCGTGGTGTGGACGTTGGTGAGTCGGAGTGGTGTGGTGGCGATGCATGACGATGGATGCTGGTGCAGCGGCGACTGGAGTGGAGGACGACGAGGAGGGAGCGGGTGGGGGAGCTGTGGAGGGCGAGGAAGATGAAGAGGAGGATGGTTCGAGGGGTTGCGTTGGTCCGCGCGCGTGGGTCGTGGCTCTCGCCTCCGTGCCTTTCCTCGCCATCGGAATCTCCCTCTCCTGCCTCGGATACCTCGCGCCACAACGACACGGTGAGAACCACCAGAAACGTATACCTACCATTCTCCCTCCCTGTTCTATCATATATTCGCCCAATTCACTGCCATGTGTTTTTTATGATTGTCCACTGGGATCCCCAGGGATCCCATTGGTGTAAGGGCCAGAGTGTTTTGTTCTACCAGAAACGTATACCTACCATTCTCCCTCCCTGTTCTATCATATATTCGCCCAATTCACTGCCATGTGTTTTTTATGATTGTCCACTGGGATCCCCAGGGATCCCATTGGTGTAAGGGCCAGAGTGTTTTGTTCTCGCCCTGTGGGTCCGGATTCAGATTCGGGTGGAGGCAGTGATTTTCCGACGCCCGATCCCTGTTTGAGCACACTTTAAGCACAGCACACAGTCCATCGGAGTGGACGCTATGCAGTGTTCTTTCGCTAAGAGTGGGCTAACACCGACGCCGGGTTTCTCTCCACCCTTCATTGCGTTGAATTACCACTCCTTACTATGATGGCTGTTCACACCAAATGTAGATACTGTTTTGACCATTTCATTTACATCTAAATGGAATTTTTGCTGCATGAACCACGGGAGTTAACAATTTATTTTTATTTTCAACCCATAATAACATATTTGCACAAAAGTCGTAGTAATTGATTTGGTCATTTCATTTATGATTCCTAAGTTAACCGGAAGCTTATTGTGATATGATTTAACTTGCGTAGCTTTGATTTTTAACGAATCCGAAATGATTTTTTGCATGAAACGGAATATTTTCACGTGGAACAGAATCGGATTAAATCCAGTCAGCATAGTTGATTGGAGTGCAGTGAGCATCTGATTAGCGATGACCTGGGAAATACCTTTTGGAACCACGGATAATTACGATAATGAGAAAACTGAAAGTATACGGTTAACATACTTCAGGGTTTCACAAGGTGGAGACTAATGTCACTTCGGGGATTTATTAGGGTATTTGTGAGGATATTACATCAACTTTCAGGTTTTTTCGGACTCGGGTTATAAAAGTCACTAATATACCGAATAAAGTGAGTATAAGTTTGAAAGCAATGAGCTTTGTCATGTCATAATATTTTCTCTCGGAATGGTGCTGCTCTTCGTGTAAAAAAAAGCCGAGAGGTGAGCGTCATAGATGAATTATCAGGATTATTTTTCAGAATCCACGTAGAGAAGTTACCAGGGTAGATCGATCTAATGGAATCCGGCTTCGGTGAGAATTTGTTCAAAAGCAGTAGCCTATGTCGTGTTTAGTCTTACTATTTCCTCACGGAATGGTGTTTTTTTTTAATGATAAATAGTTTGGAGGCGAGGTTTGCGTGCGAAAGGAGCGAAAAATCAAAGCGACGGCCGTGCCAGGCGACGCCGTGGCTATCACGCGCGCTTCTCTCCCTTCGAGGGAGACTCCTCGTCGTATTTCTGCATTTTTGCGCATTTTCTCCGTGCGTTTACGAAAGGGCCACATCCTTGCTCTCCCTTTGTGCCAACGAATTTAAGTGACGACATGATGATGCTATGAGAATGATGAATATGAAATTAAAATGGTGTCGTTCGTTTACAACGCAATTAATGAAAGGAAATTGGTAGATTGACGCATTGGAAAGATTATGGCGAAAATATAATCTTCCTCGTTCAGCCACTCTCACATCATTTAAACGTTAGTTTTTTCACCCATATTTCATAAGTTGGTGACGTCATTAGAATGTAGGCTCGATCATATTTTCAGGAAGTACCTTTCTCTGAGGGTAGGAGGCGGTAGAAAGAATGTGGGTGACATAGAACAAAGCGAGGCCCGATCACAATACTCAGGCGAAGCGGAGAGCCGGTGAACGGTAGGCAGCAGTTTGTGACGCCATTTACTTATCTGCGTAATGGTTACGGCCGACCATTTCTCACGATGAATAGTTTGATGAGTAGGCAATGAGTGTGGAAACGGAAAATGCTTTAATTTTTCGGTTCATAGATTCATTGCTTATGTTTTAAAAACGTTTGCCTTAATTTTTTACTCTCTGTCACAATCGAAAATTATATTAAATTGGTATGTTCAGCTAACATCAAAAACGAGGGATGACCAAGTAAAGGAGGATGCTTGGTCAGTGGCGTATCCGGGGTTTTAAAATGGGGGGACAACCGCGTATCTTAGTATTAGTCAAAATATTTAAATTGAGTTAATTAAGAAGCCTCTCCATGATAAAAAGAAAAACACAATGGTAATTTCCACACTTCTAATATGTCCCAACTCAGCAACCGACCATGGTTTCAACACGTAAGTGTCATTTTCAAGGTGAAAAATCCAGTACTCTCTCGGTATATATACCCAGGCCAAGGTAGGAGGTGGGGGCATATGGAATTAGGTGTGGGGGAGTGGGACACGTGGGGCACGACATCATGTGTGCTTTCGTTGTGTGGTAACCGGTTTGGGGTTGAAGGAGAGGCTTCTAAACTAACTCCATTTAAATATTTTGTCTACTAAGATACGTGGTTGTCATTTTTAGAGTCGAGTGCATAGCATATTCTCCCTAATTCTCCCAATTTTGCCTAAGATAATATTTTCATTGATTACTGCAGCTACAACGACGTAATAAATCAATATTCCCTAAAATCGTAAGTGTCGTATTTACTTTTAACCGAAGGATTTTAACTTCCTTGATTGTGCGTTCATTCATTGATGCCGCCTGCAAACGCTGAGGTTGTCCTGTCAGGCCACCATTTGGATCTTCGTGGTCTCTAAATGCTTGTGCTATTTCTTCACTCGGCTACAAGACCTTAATCTGCAGCTTCCTTGACTTCAATTATTTTTTGATTTTGATTGCTTGAATTATGTAATTATTCCTGGGAAGGAAAAATTGAATGCCAATGTTTCATTTTACGTATTTGTATATGCACATAAATCTGTGGGGATAAAATATTTTAGTTTTTTACAATGCTAACATTACAATATCCTTCATCATGACATGAAAACATGACTTCTCTCTATCTCTATCATTATTTCCATTTTTAATGGTTTAAAGAACGCGAACACGCCCGCCTAAGGCCGCGAAAATGGCGTTCCAAATTCCCAGTACTCAACGTATTGTTTCAATTAATGTTACTCACATGCTTGCTCGTCGGATACTTTTGGTATAAACTCGATATTGATAGATTTATTGAATGATTTCATTAGAGTTGCCTTATTATTTCGGGTATATGTGGGGAAAAATCAACCTGAAAACGTAGGCAATGTGAAAGAAAGAATTTTCTCGCGCAGTACCGGTAAAATATTCGTCTATCGATGGAAATATCGGGGGAGATGAGTTACATCATTACGATGTAACTCATCTCCCCCTTCCAAACTATATGAATGAAGTTTTATTTCGGGTTTAAATTAGCGACCTCATCGATCAAATTTAAATCACGATAGAAAAAATTGATATACTTTATGCTATTTATCAAAGTGAGATACCTATTATTATTATTATTACATTTGGATGTCTTTGGATTAGTTCGGGGTAAGCTCTACCCTCACCTTTCAAACCGACACTGGTCACTTAAGTCACGTCGAGAGGAAATCGCGCAAACTTTTGCGCAGCCAACATTGCATCAACATACCCAGCAGCCCTCCTTAAGCGGCGTGTGGCCATGTTGATTTGGTTCCCATGCTGAATATTATATACTCGCCGTGTATTCAAAGTGCGGCCTTAAGAATGCGAAGTACATAGTAGCTCTTTTTCAATGTCTCATCCGAAAACTAAATGCAAAATTTCAAAGTAATCCGATAACATTACGTATAAGTAATGTAACGTGGGGCGAATATTAGGTGTGAGAAAATTATTTAAAAGGATCGTTATGTGCATGGACTATTACGTGAACGTTTTACGCATCCACTGGATATCACTGTCAGTTCTGAAACACACATGTTTTACGCATTGAGGCGAATGAAACTGTGATTAGAGTTCCACTTATCCCAACTTGTATCCTTACCGGCTTCCCTGTTGAATGTCGAAGGTTGCCTATTCTTGGGACAAGGGCCGTCGTCGACGTCCGACCCGCCGCAAGGCAAACATTTATTGCGTGAATTCGGTCACCCGGGTTTGAAGACCAATACCTCGAATTCTGTCCATTCTCTTTAAAAAATAGTATAATTCATTAGAGCTCCTTCATATTTGTATCGCGTAATGGCGAGAAAGCTATATTGATCTTTGCAACAATCGTTCATACAGCTCTCAGATTCGGAATTTCAGAGCATTTTCTAGTTGCCACACGGATGTGGACATTTATGGATTTCTGGCAACAAAAAGATCATAAAGAAAAGTATTAAAGTTTCTTTTTTATGTTATAGGAAAAGACTCTCACAATTACCACATGAAGTTTCATTGCGCTCATTAAAATGTTGCTGTCGATGCAAATGCAAATACTCGTTTTCCGATTTAAGCACTTACTTCGTAACAGTGCACCTCCCTCTCTAGTTCTCTTTTTTTGGCCGACTCCCGGCAGTTGAGAGCCCTCGTAACCCAGAATAAATGGGGAAAAGAAGCGACTTACGGTTTGCATGAATAGTGTAAATGGTGTATTTCAAAGAAAAGCACTCAAGTCGACTGTGTCGTCGGGTGCATGGATTGGATGAATTCCCTCTCTGAATGTTACGTGGTCGCGATGGTTTGCAAGTACTTGGATAGGAATATCCTAGGTTCTCACTCCGGTGGTTTCCAATTGTTCCAATTACTGAAGCTGGCATTATACGGCGAAAGCAGTCGGCTATTAGGCTCCTGTCATACATGTGGACAGCGCTTACGAAGGGAATACGAATCAATTGAGGTGTTCGATCGAATTCGATCTATGATCGGCGAAGCTGAAGCAGTTCAACTGTAAACTGTTTCAACTTCGCTGTAGCAGTCGATGACTGTAGAGATATCGCAAGCTGATAGTGTTGTGTTAACTTCGTAGGTAAAGAACATAATGATAGGTTGTCTTTTTCAATGTGTTACTTATTGGGGCTTCAATGGTGATTTTCACAAAAAGAAGAGAAAACGAAATTATTTCGTATTCAAAACTGCCACTTCTTTTATTTTACTATCTGTGCCATCACGACATTTTTACACTCGAGACATTTCTATGTAGATAATTATTGCTGGACGTCGCTCTCACTGATTTGGAAGTCTACTTCGACGTAGGGACCTGGCTTGAGGGACGATACAAGACATTGATGAAACAGAGCTGCCTGCCCCCCGCGGCAAACGACTCAAACGCGTGTAAATGGAGACCAGTGCAGCAATGGGGCAGTCCCGTTGCCCTTTGCCTGATATCACGGCGGCCTCCGTTGGGATCGAACGTGGAATTGCCCAGTCTATACACGGGCACCCGCACGCCTTGTGCGACCTTTGACCTTTAAAGGGGAGTCTCATCGCGGATTTTCGCCGCCGTTAGACTCAGAAAGGCCTCTTCAAAAGAGGTAAGAAGGGCCAATTACACGCATGCAATGCGGAAGCGAAGGAATTGACTCCCGTTGGCACAATTCAACGACGGCGTGTCACGACCTCAAAATGATGGTGCATCCTTGAAAGACCGAGAGAAAAATTCATTTCGTAGCATAGAGAGCTCGGAAAAGATTTCTTAAAACAGAGCACGAAAGAGTGGACGACATTTACTGAGGATGAAACAAAGAAACACAGACTGGAAGAATTGAATGAACTTATGCTATATGGGAAACGGTATAACTAGCAAAAGAACAAGCAGGAAAGAAATAGTAGTAGAATAAACCAGGCGAGGAGAGTTTTCCAGAGGAAGATTTACCTACCAGGTGCAGTAACTTTAAGCATGGAAGTATAAAACAACTCTTACGAACATGCATCTTTTGTGCCCTATGACGGTAGCATAGAAAACAAGGGCGGAAGTATTTTAAATGCAGAGGTACAGAAGAATGAGAAAGAAGCTCATGAGACAAATTTTTCATATGATTGTGCCTAAGTAAAATAAAATACGCACGAAAGATGTGCCTAAAATATTTCGTCGTCACGCCTTTGTTACTGTGGTTGACATGCCGTCGATCATAAACTTGAACGTGCAAACAAGCCCTGTGACGTCAAGGCACGTTTTGGCTTCTTCAATATCCATTCGAAAAAAATGCATCTATTGTTTATTATAATAATTTATACATCTAAAATATATACAACTTGAATATTTTTTCCCTGAAATCGACTTCCTTGAGATATAAAGTTTCCCTGATATCCATTACCCATAGCAAATTAATCGATAGGAATATACAAGGTTCATACCCGACGATGCAGTGTAAACCGTTCTTCATGTGTTGACCTTACATGGTCGAGGTTATTTGGAAATACTACGATAGGAAAATCCCAGCTTCACTCTCGGCGATACTCCGTAAACCTTTCATCGTGCGCGGTCGTCGGCGAGTCCTTCCCTCAATGTTCATCCTGAAAGAGTAAGTCGGCCATAACTCTAATGTAGTCTCCAACTCGTGAGAATCAGCGTGGCAAATTTCGCGTTTTGGCATTTCTAAATTACGAGAGGAGATTTATTTCCGTCGTAACTCTTCTTTCCTTTTCATCTACGGAATCGTTTGGAGAAATGCGGTTGTGGGTGATCGAGTGTGTCCGCTGTCTTTTCGTCGCCGGACATCCCAGTTGGATTTTTCCGCGTCGATGTATTTTCCAGCGGACTCAACAACCCATTCTCTACAGCTTCTTCGCTGGGCTCACCTTGGAGTAATTGAGATATTGAACAAGTGAGAAGTGGGGCGACTGGGTCATAACAGCTTAAAGAGGCGTAACTCACCTTGGAATGGTCATTAGTTGGATAAGGATGTAATACGTGTTGGAAGTAGCCATTAGCAAGGATAATAATAATACCTATCGGCAGTCATACGGTCCATCTAGACTTCTCTTTTATTGATTTCACGGTTAACACACGGTCTGAGCTGCGATTGGTGGAATATTTCACTTACAGATCAGGGTGATGTTAAGTCCAGCGATTCCAAATGAAGTTGTTGGAAGCGGGACTTCGAGCCGCACCGTTTTGTTTTTCTCGCTCTGAGACAGATTTCCCTCCGGTCGACATTTTCTAGTGACAGCAGCTCCGTTTATAAGATTTCCGAGGTCTGACTGCTGCAATACTCGTTGCAATTCGCTCTACCACGCGTTAAAAGGTGGAATACGTTGAAAAAAATGCCGGAATCATTGCCTCGCTAAAAGCATTATAGTCTGACCTCTCCCCTCGTAGAGCGCCACCCAAATTGGTCTGTCTGAGGACTCGTTATGAGAACATCGGAGGAAGATGTAGTATTCGAGGCGGTAATTCGTCCTGAATAAATAATTCCGCAATGTAGCTATTCAGATAACCTGTCCCACTACAGCAACCACAATTATTACTGTTAAAAAATTCTCCCTTCCGCCCCTATTATGTTTTGCATTTACTGAAGTCTCCAATTGCTTCGCTTACGGTAGAGAGATACAAAGTACACAGGGAAAATTGGCTTCAATTGTGCCTCATACTTGGAGTACGAATATTACAACAGAGGATCCTGGAGTAGTTAAATCTTTAGTTGAATCGTCGGAAGTACAAGGTGGTCCATGGAGTGGAATGGGTCCCCGTTACCCTTTGGTGCGTGATATGCATACGCCTGTGTTGTGCAACTATTGGAAGGAAGCAAATGGACATTCTTCAGGCTCACCAATTGCACCAGATTTCTAGGAATATCAACGGTAGGCTTATTGATAGAGCAAGGATTATAAGAGGGGGATAGCTAGTACCCCCTTGATTAAGCACTTGTACCCCCGTCATGTGTGTCTCGCGACGTGGGGAAATTAAACATTAATGAGACCGGGAGGAAATATGGGGTTCATATCGCAATGAAATACAAAAGATTGAAATATTTCATATCATTCTGAAAAGTCTTGCCTTAGATGAATTTTCTTGTCGCCCAAATGCACAGCAAGACCGCGCCATTTCGTGAATCGTATGCAAGTCTCGTGACGTAATACCTTGGTTATCAATGTTACGCTCGGGGCATGATGTAGTGACGTCACCTACATTCGCCCTCTACATTTACCCTTAGCCAATGGTTGTGTAGCCCCACAGGTCACCTGATTCGATGGTCTCGTCGTGGGAGGATATTCCATCTGACGGCCCTAATTTGACCGCCATTAGTCCAATGATTCCTTCTCTCCTCCGCTTCCCGCCAATTTCGCTCATCGACCGTCGCGATAAGGGATTCCCTATTTAAGTAGAACGACGCCCTCAAAGCAGGTCATCGGGACCTTGGCCTCCCTCGCCACCGCAGTCATTCTGCGATCACTCACTGGCCAGTCGGAGAATGCGCAAATGAACGTTGCACCCTTGGGAACTACTCGAATCAGAAACAACACGAGAAAAGGAACACGATCGTTTACACCCAGTGTGAAACTTGTCATGCGATAGTCATTTCAGCCGGTATTAGATCCCGGATCTCCTGATGGCCGGTCCAAAGTAACAGTGATAAATTGTAATAATTCCCAAAAATAACAATGCTCGCAAAAATTTACAGAATTTTTGTACAAAACTATCAGAAGTTTCACGTAGCTTCTAAGAAAAATCTGTGATGAGGATACCTTTTCAGAATTTGTAGCTGCTTATCTTTTATAAGCATAATGCTTATTTTTTATATGTACAATATAAAAATTAAAACTAATACATACTTTTATAATACAGAGGGACAATTATACATATAGGAATACAGTAGGTACTAAAAATAACTATCTTGATTCAATAATATTTAATAAATGGTCTAAACTTCGTTGAGTTAGTGAGCCATTCCGGCTACCAGTTGTATGTGATGCAAAACATGTATGCTACCAGTTACACCACCAAACCATCATCTATCGAAGTCCATAGTGGGTTGAAGCAAACAAGTTGTTTGCCTCTCAAGGCCACATTGTGGCACGGGTGACAGATATCGTGCTCACTAAGACGCTGATGGGGAAAATTCCTTCGAAGTCACTATATTCGAGTATATTCTTCTAGATGTTTTTTTAAAAATCACTTTCGATCGATTGGTATCTATTGAATTTCTACGATATATTTTTCTGCATTTTTTAAAAGATCTTCCTTCAGTCAAAATCATTGGGTTTTTACCAAATTTTTTGGACCATTTAAAAAATTGGAGAACTTCTAAAATATTTTAATTGCCATACTTGTCAAAGCTGAAAGCTGAAGACAGGATACGTGACGATTGCAAATGTTTTTCACTTCATTTGAGGAAATGGAAAGAAATGTATTCCATCAAGTAATTCTAGAGATAGTAAAACAATATTCTACGTAAAATCGCAATAATAGAGGCCTGAGATACCGAATAGTCTCTTGTAGGTAATGATAGACCACGAGGTTTTGTTACCTTATGTGGATCGATAGATATCGACTAATCGAAGATACAGCGGCGCGTAATATATTCCCGGGCAAGGCAACAGGGCGTAATCAGTGGGAGCTGGATAATCTGATGATCGCGTGACGCATAAGGGACACTTTTTACAAGTCTATGGATATTGATGTATCGGCTGCTGATATATTTTATCCTGTTCACGATCATGACCATTATATATCGCTTTCCCTCGGACAAAAGTTAGTGTAGCGAGTTTATGGTGGCAACAACCAACCTTGTACTCCTTATCATTCACGCACGGAAATACAGACGGGAGGGAGCGTATACATATAATGTTTAATGGTTTATTGACGGGAAAATTACCCAATTACAAAAATGTACAATTATCATAAGATTGAAATATTTTTAAGCTCTTAAAAATACAGTAATAATCGTATAAACTTGCTGTAAAAACCAACAATAGAAAAAATAAACACAGTAGTTAAGAATAATAGATTGAACATTCACATATCTCTTAAACAGTGGAAATAGACATTATCATATATGGGGTAAATATTATTTAGATCTCTTCACTGGCTATCACGAGAAGCCATTTTGTCATCCAATCGAATGAAAAATTCAATTAGTTGCATTCTAAATAAAAATTATTTCTTTTCTATGATAAAAAAGCATATCTGATTAAAACATATAAATCAATTAATTAAAAATCTAACAGAAAACAGACGCTGGCAGTAAAGTTTTATTGAAAATTTTCAAGAAGATTAATTCGACGAGAAGCACCACATTAACTTAAAATTCGTCTTTGAGTGTATAAAAATCAAAACTCGCACGCTCCGCGCGCTCGTTAAGGGGCTCCGCCCCTTAAAAACCCCGGTTCCGGCTTCGCCGTCTATATTTGTGTTCGCTCGAAGACTTTTTAAGTTCGAATAATCTCACCTCAGCTTGGGGCCGGCTTCGCCGGCCAGGGGGTAGGGAGGCGCCCCACTCATTCCTCGGAACGGCTTCGCCGTTCCTCGCTGAAGGGCGGCTTCGCCGCCCAGGGGTTCAGTGTGCCCCCCCGGGGCTTCCCCGCTTAATATTCGGAACGGCTTCGCCGATCCTCGTCTAAGGTCGCCATAGCCGCCCAGAGGGCGAAGGCATTTCGGAGCTGTTTCACCGTTTTTCGTTTGAGGGGAGTCCACAGCTTCTGCGCCGCTTGAACATCGGGGCGGCTTCGCCGCCCGAGGGTTACTGAAGCTCCTCCTCGCCTACGCCAGTTACTCCTCGGAACGGCTTCGCCGTTCTTCGTTCTGGGGCGGCTTCGCCGCCTTGGGATTGAGGATTTTTTTGGTGATGTTCCAGGAGGTGATAGGGGGTTTTCTGGTATTTTTCCCGTATGGTTTACGGTTGGTCGCCCTCACCAAATATTCCGGATCTAGAGCTCAGAGGGGACGGGAAGTGCGGCGTAATGTTTGAGAGAAGTTCCCAAATGGGAGACTTAATGGCACATTTTACATTTGGGGGGTATTTCAGGGGGATTCCGGGGGTTTACGTGTGTATTCCAGGTGGTCACCATCCGTTCAAATAATTTCCGTGGGGATGAATCGTTGGGGGCGGTGGTATACTCACGAAAAGTACCCAAAAAGTAGAGTAATATGCAAAATTTTATTTTTAGGGGGGTGTTTGTGGGTTAACCGGGGGTTTATAGGTTTGTCCTACCAGGGGTCATCAGTCGTCGACATCAATACCGTAGTGATGAGTGGCAAGGCTTGGGATAGTGGCGGAATCGTGACGAAAAATACCCGAAAAGGCTACTTATATGCAAATTTTAATTTTTAGAGGGTTTCGGGGGGTTTAAATATGACGATACCATATGGTCACATTCATTTGCTGTCATATCTAACAGTAGTGTGCCCTATGAACTCCATATTTCAGGAGTAATACAAAAATAAGGAAACCAGTCCCCGAAAAAAGTGAGTAGTGCCCGCCATTTTTATTTTTTCGCGTTTAAATCCATTAAATCATTTACAAGATGTTTATGATTTCTGAATGACAATTCATAGTTGTATGTAACTACAAAGTTTGAAAAAAATCAGTCGGGTAAAAATTGACAAAACCTTGTGTTAATCTTTTGGGAATCGTAATTTTCGGTGATTTTCGGAATACTTTAATTTTTTTCTGAGTAACCAAGCACAATGAAAGAAAATTGTTAACTCTATTTCGTAGACGAAGTTATGAGCATATATAATAATCATTTTCGTTATCCAACACCTTAAATTAAGTCGAGGGGAGGGGAAAGTTTGATATTTTTTTCCAAAAATCAATTTTTGGACGCCATTTTAGCTGTAACTTTCTCAAAAGGAAACTAATAAATTTACTTAATTACGTGCCTACGTTTATCAGCTTTCAAAAAATGCATTAACGACTCGTGTGGCACGCACGGTTCGCGCGCAGTAAAATAAAAACCGAAAGATGGTCACCGGAAAAAGCCCGATTTCGGCCATTTTGTCGTCCTAGCGACGACACGTGGCGGAAACTTCCGGTTTTCGGATTTTTCCTCCGGATCATTTCGGAACCCCCGCACGCGTGCCAAATTTCAGCTCTCCAGCACTTCTAGAAGTGGTCGGGAATTTGTATCCATCAGTCAGTCAGTCACCACAAGGGCTGTATATAGATAGGACTCGGAACGGCTTCGCCGTTCCTTGCCTCTGGGCGGCTTCGCCGCCCAAGGTTTACTGTGTCCCCCCGAGCCGTCGACTCCTCGGATCGGCTTCGCCGTTCCTCGTCTGTGGGCGGCTTCGCCGCCCAAGGGTTATCGGCGCCCTCCCCCCGTAATCTCTCTGGTGATGGGGCGGCTTCGCCGCCCAAATTAACATATGTCCCCCCGGGGCGTCGACTCCTCGGAACGGCTTCGCCGTTCCTTGCCTCTGGGCGGCTTCGCCGCCCAAGGTTTACTGTGCCCCCCCGAGCCGTCGACTCCTCGGAACGGCTTCGCCGTTCCTCGTCTGTGGGCGGCTTCGCCGTTCCTCGTCTGTGGGCGGCTTCGCCGTTCCTCGTCTGTGGGCGGCTTCGCCGCCCAAGGGTTATCGGCGCCCTCCCCCCGTAATCTCTCTGGTGATAGGGCGGCTTCGCCGCCCAAATTAACATATGTCCCCCCGGGACGTCGACTCCTCGGAACGGCTTCGCCGTTTATAAGCTCTGGGCGGCTTCGCCGCCCAAGGTTTACATGTGTCCCCCCGTGACGTCGACTCCTCGGAACGGCTTCGCCGTTCCTCGCCTGTGGGCGGCTTTGCCGCCCAAGGGTTATCGGCGCCCTCCCCCCTCGTAAGACACCCATTCGGCTGCACCACGTGTTGGAGCGGATTTGCCGCCCGAGGGTTCTCGGAGGTTTTCCGCGCCTCTCACTCCTCGGAATGGCTCCGTCGTTCCTGGGGCGGGGGCAGCTTCGCCGCCAGGGTTTTCACTCCTCACAGAGCAATGCGTACTACCACCTATCCCCCATCGTTTACAAATGCTACCGGGGGATAATGAGGCAGAATCTTGACGCATGCTAGCCGTGATTGTGGCATTTTAGCTTATGACGATGTTTTGAAGGTGGTCCGGGGGTTAACAGGTTTTTTTTTTGAGTGTACTGGCAACGGTCACAATCATCGAAATAAATTCCTTAGCGATGAGTCATAGGAGAAGGGAATTTACTGCTAAAATATGCGAAAACACCGAAGAACATGCTATTTACAGAAAAAAAAAGAATTTTTACCCCGGTGTTATAGGAAGCCACTTGAAATTTCGAGGAGTTTTCTTGCATGAAAGGTCTTTGTTTACCTACAGTAGAAATTCCAGCGATCTAGCTTTAGGGGAACAATTAATTTTCCCGTAGTGCTCACATTTATATTACCAATTCTGTTTTCTCCACATAGCGGTGCATAGGCGCTGTAATAAGGCATTACTCGTGTGAATTTCGTAGCCGTACTTTATGGGGAAGTGGTTTAAAATAATCGCTTATAGGTGTCCTTGTCCTGGAAGCCCTTTTTTACATCTACTATTTTGTTAAGAAATGTACATTTAAAAATTTGAAGTTTTATTGCGGGTGTGTAAATGGGGCAGGATAATTTAACATGACGCGTAAATATAGCCGACACAATTCCCAGTCCGAATAAATAAAAACGATACAACTGGGATGAATGGTACACGAAATATACGACTTATTAAGTAATTTTTATTTTTTTGGGGGGTCACAGGGGGTTTTCGGGGGACTTGAAGTGCTTGTTCTGTATAACGCGGCATCGTTTACCTTGGATAAAAATTTCGGCTCTGTAGCTGTAGTGTAAGCATGCTTTTTCGACGGTGTCACCCGTTAAAATTAAATATTCTGCGTTCTCCTGGTAGCGGCGCGTAGGGGCACGAGAAAGACGTCAATCACCTGAATTTGGTGTCCGTACCACGTCGGGAAGTGGTAAAAAAAAATTCCGAAAAATTTAAAATCGTGTGTTGAGGGAATGCAAACTTCACGGCGGATGTGTTGTAAGTTACCAAACGTTGTAGGAGTCGCAAATTCAATGAAAATACATAATCGTTAATTACTCGAAGTTTGATTAACATGTGGATATCAAAGGATAGCCAAAAAATTAAGAAAAAAATGTAGTATCTTGCATTAAATTGAATTGGTCCTACGATTATTGCAAATTGGTCAAAAAAATTCCCAAAGTGAGCCCATAAGAAAAGCATTGGAAATTTTAAATTGTTAAAAAAAATACTTTTAAACAAAAAATTGCAAAGGCGACCACACCAAAAAATCAACCAAACAATCTAGTATCTCATACGTTAAGGACTTATTCCTACAACGATTATAAGTTGGTTTTAAAAAAATCCAAAGATAGGCCCATAAGAAAAGCATTGGAAATTTAAAAAAATTATAAAAAAAACTAATAAACAAAATATGGGAAAATGTTTCACATCAAAAAATCGGCCAAAAAATCTAGTTTCCGTCAGTGAAATTTCACGTTCCCGTTACGTTTGCAAGTAGGCGAAAAATGGAAAACGTTTTAGTCCCATAAGGCTCCAATGTTAATTCGGATCGATATATCTCGAAAACCGATCGACTTTTTCGAGTTTTCGGACTTTTCCCCCCGATGAATATTTTTTCTTCACGACCCGTAAAAATTTCGCCTTCCCAGCACGTCCGGAAGTGGTCGGGAATTTGTATACGTGAATCAGTGAGGCAGTGAGCTATCTGTCACACATCGGGTTGTATATAATATAGATTCATTCCCGAAAGGATAGCTAAAGAATTTCGTAGCGCAATGAAATGCAGTTGGTACGGCTGGGCGCTTGTCCATCCAACATTAAAACATTCAAGGAGGTTCGTGAAGCCGGGATACCATCTGCACACTCTAATATATATATTCAAGAGATACTTTTTTGGGCGGTGAAATTAAAGTTAAAGGATTCCAGAAGAAACGAACGAAGTGTCCAAGATAATCACTGCCGCCCACTCCATAACCCACTCCGTGATCTTGAATACCGAAGGAAGATTTGCGGGCAAGAGCACCCGGAGGATTTCCCAAGATCACGAGAGGGAATCGGAATGTGTTAAGGAGGGCGCTGGCATTGGCGCCAACTGACGGAGAGAAGCGGAAACACATCGATACGTCGGACCTTCATATTCCTCGTACGGTATTGGAGGAGGCGACCGACAGCTGAGGTTATTTGTGGCATAAGGGAAGGGTGGAGAGAAACCTGGCGTCGGAATTGTCCCGCTCTTAACGAAAGGCGCCAAGGGGACCACGGCTTAACGTTCGATCCAGCGGACAGAGGCTATGTTTTAAGTGCCCTTCACACAACACTCAATCAGGAATCGGACGATCTTCGAAAAACCTCTCTGCCGCTGCCGACATTTGAAGCCGGGCCAACGGGGTGTGACGTCAATGATCTAGCTACCACGTCAACCCGATCTCCTTCGTGTTCTTTACCGGATTTTATTTCCAGTACGAGTACCGTTCAGCGGTGGAATCGTTCGTTTTTCATTCCAATACAAGTACTGTAAAAATATAATCTACCGTATTAGCGCAAAAATAATTGTGTGTCGTGAAAATCCCCATAATTTTACACCCAATAAATATATTTAATTTATCAAATGACGTATATCCTCCGGAGATCGGTAAAATTCAACGTACTCGTAAAACACTTTTACTCCGTGTGCTTGAAAGTATAACACTGCAGTACCTAAAATTTAAGAAGATAGAAGTAGCTGAGGCAGGGAAGATGTAATCAGCACTCAAGCAGCAATTGTAAGTTGGAGAGAGGTGAAAGTTGACTACGGAAATTTTTAGAACTGAGGATAGCCGTGAACAGTGGCAAATACGACCTCGGAGTGTACAGGAAAAAGTGATACAAAGATTTCAATAGACACGGTTCATTCCACAACGCACAAGAAGACACATTCCACTCATTAATTCATAGATTGGTGTCCCTACCACTTCAACCGGTGGAATTCTTAAAAGAACTTAACAGAATAAAACACACAACTCTAGTAAATGGCTGCAGTAATAAATTAATAGACGAACTATCAAATATAAAAAACATAGTGACGTCGCCATTCAAAATCTGTATGGCCTCGTGTTGCCCCCACCCAAAACCAAAACCAAATCGCGGCGTAAAATTCAGATCGTTGGCGATGTATCCTACAAATTCGTCAAACATGTCCCGAAAAATAAACACATAATTTGTTTTTGCAATCCGGTCACCTTGGAAAAGCTGCTTTGCCATGCGAAGGATAAGATCCACCCCCTTTAAGTGTCAGGTGTATATAAAATAAAATGCAAGGATTGTATAAAAGTGTGCACCGCTCAGACAGGCCGTAGCTTCGCCAGCCGGATGAAGGAGCACAGATAATGCTGGGAAGAAGGAGATACCACCTCTCATGTGGCGAACCGTCTCCTTGAAGAGGAACATTTCGGAGGAGGATTTCGGAGGGGGTCCACGTGGAGAGGAAAGGTCGAAGGCTGCTCACGGTTGAGAAATTGGAAACTGTGTTCTTTGATAAATGAACGGGCATTCGTTCGCTCCCCACTCCTAGCCATCCCATTACCCAAGTGCACCGCCCAATGGCATAAATCCACCTCACCCTTCCTCAACATCCCCAACCCACTCATCATTACTTTATAAATACAGCACCAGATTTCAACAATTTCACACTGTACTTTAAAATGACCTTTCGGTGGAAACGCCTTGTAAATTACTCAATACATTTTTTTTTAAAGTGTCATCTCTCTTTTTCATTCCATTTAAAAAAGATAAGTCCACAAGATATGTACATATAATTCATCCATCCCTCTCCACTGTAATACCTTTTTCCTTTAAGCAGCCAGGAGATGTATATCGCCGAAAATGTGTATCTCATACGCCAATCTGATCCTTAAAACACATGTTATCTTGATTCTCGGACTAGTTGCATTACATTCTCGAATCATTATGTGTAAACTTCAAATAATTATTTCGGAACATTACGAAGTCGCCGTCCGACGGAAAAATTACAACTATCCTGAAAGTAAGCCACCATGCATTGCTAATGAGTCGTGAAGGTTGCCTATTTCTGAGGCAAGGGCCTCCAAGTGATCGAACTCACCATATAGATTTTCCTGATGGAATGCTTATAGGTTCTGGTAGGTTATGGGAATGAATACTGTATAGGTTCAAAATGAGAAAAGATGTTCCCTAAAAAAATGTTCCCTATTTGGGAATCGAAGACGCGCTGTAACGCTATTAAAAAATGTTGCTGTGTCAAACACTCGACAGTGAGTGACTCTTCATTGGAGTGCTCAGTTCCGTGAATTCACTTCATTGCACCATGCGTTGAACACGAATATCATGGCTTATGCTTTTTCCGCTGTAAAGGACCGCTTATTTAGTACCGGCGGCCGAAGGTGAGAATATTTGTTGCAAATTTTCTTTCAAGCAAACCACTTGGTGCATGAGTTCTATGATCGAAATTTTGAATGAAGTAAAGGAGACCCAGAAAAATTAGCATGGGAACGGGCAACTGGCGAAAAAAATTAACAATAATTATAATTATATTTATTTGCTGGGCGAAATAGGGACCTTAAAAGTCCCTTCTCACATCCAGTCGCTAGTCTTCCATTGAATGTTGAGAGAGGAATGCAGTTTCAAGTTAACGTTAAACTTAAATGAAGGGTTCTCTGTACGAAAGGAACACAAGTATAATTGAACAAGCAAAGAATGCAAAAGTGAAGAAACAAAATGGCAACATTTTCCAAGGGTAAAAAGATATGACCCTACAAGCGTAGGCAAAAGCGAAGGGTTTTTAGGATGGCGAATTTACTTTCACCCATGCATCAGGGTCAGTCGGAGAATTGGGGAGAATTGAGAAAAAGACGAATGGGGAACTCGAGAAAGTGTTTAGAAGAGAGACTACTACTTTTGTTGTGTACAAGAAAATGGCAGGCAGAGAATGGTTGAATAAATGTTGAGGAGCGAAAGATTCCCGAAATCTGTGTAATAGTACTATGGATAAGGATTGCGAAGGTGGGGAGGAGAGAGAGTGGACAGTCAACCAATGAAAAGGAGAGGAGGCAGAATGTTTCTATGTTATGATAGAACATTCTGTTTTACATCGACATCTCCTGTACACAGTAAACCACCGACTGTAATCCTATTTTCGTTGTCACTATGCGTTGAATCTCGGCTTTGGGGAGGCAGATTATTATTTGCGGTCTCTCAGCACAACGGAGTCAATTGCTTTATTTATTCCGAAGAACGCATCGCTCAATACGCAATGCTATGTCCGAGATTTAATTTAATTCATACCTCCATTTATTTTTCTGCCTTTAGTGAAGTAAATACTTATTGTTTTGGATTCCTGGCGGAATATCAGTTCCTAAGTTGAGACATTTATAGTTAGGGGAGTTTGCACTCGGTGTAAGCTCAAGTATCACTAAATACATCGAACGCATAAAAATATTTAAAAAACTATGAAATACTAAATGCTGCTCATATTTTGTGAGTATAATGCCACAAGACCATAATGACACAAATGTTTAAAAGTGCATCATTGTGAAGGGGCATTTGTGAGGGGGTCATGAGCCTCGCTATCTTTGGATTCGGATGTTGGTCGTGTGTCTCTCTCTCCCTCCCCCCCCTCCTGCCTCCGTGCTGCTAAATGAGCGTGGTCGTGTCGGAGCGTGATTGCGAGCTGCTTTCCGTGCTCACCGTGCATCGATTTTCACGTTCGGAGGGTCAGAGGAGTGGGAGGGGTCATGGGTCAGCGGTGGGGAGTGCCCCACTCCAAGGAGACTCTTTAAGACTCCTTCACTCTCTCAAGGACAGAAATATCGGACGAATATTCCTCAAGTGCGTTCGCTATGTTCTGCAATCGGGCCAAACGGAAATGGAATAATGGAATAATCTCCGTTAAAATGGTAGCTTTCTTTATAGATTTGAGGACTGCTGAGCGGTACATAAAATGATTTTTAGTACCGAGGCTTCAGCGGTGCTTCAATAATTTTCCGCGTTGATTCATTTTAGCGGTCGAGAGCGTCGGGTGCATTTCAGCTTTGCGCCCTGATGATCGACTGAGCTTCGATTCCTTGTATACCTATGAAGCAATTCAGGAATGCGCTGTCTAATTCGCTTTGAATCTGATTGCGTTGATGAGCCTTTTGGACGACCTTTTCTGTCCGAGCATCAATGATTTCAATGGACTCTTCAATGGGTACTTTGGTGAACGAAGACACCACGTCAAAACTGGCAAGAAGACCATCTTACGAAATATTGACTTCCTGCATAATTTCGATGAAACGGTAGGATTTCCTCATGCAGGTGGCAGTTAGGCCTAATAAGGGCTGCAGGCTATGGGGATTATGCGTTGGTGAATCAATTGCACTTACAAAGGGACGGAGTGGTATCCCATTCATGTGAATTTTAGCCAGGCCGTTAAGTCGTGGAAGGCCAGGAGCTGACTAGGGTAGTGGTCGTCTCTTCTCTTCGGGTATCGATGAATGCTTCAGGGGTTCCTCGATGTTCCTCTGGATTTTCGCCGCAAGATCTGACTTCAGTTGTTTGTAGGTTGGGCGTTCCAGCAAACTGCAAACCCTCTCTCAATAGTCTTCCTTCGGGAGTTGCGTTCCCGTTGGTCAGCAGGAAATATTAGTAAATCGTCGCTTTTCCTAAGTTCGCCGATGGCTTGTCTCTCTGCCCTTGTCAGATTTGGTTTCGGAGGTGTCGCATTCCGAATGATTTGGCTGACCGCCTCCCTCATTTGGTTGGCGACTGCTTTCCGTGGCTGACAGACAGTGATAATAATTTCTTCCTTCGGCATATCCCTGGTCGCTACAGCAAAGTTAAGTCCTTTGAATTGGACTAACGTTGAAGCTTCACTCATTTCGCGCTACGGCGACCCTCGACTGATTTTACTTTTCAGCAGCAAACAACTTTTACAACACACGGCATATAATACGCTACATAGAAACCGACAATGAATACCGGGGCAAGTGCGCCGTTGATGTACACGAAATATTCATTAAATCCAACATAAATCGAGACAGGATGATACATTTGCAATAATTTGAGTGCGGATGTAATCATGCTCTCAAATTAATAGATTCACGCAATATATAACAACAAACATAAGTGTCAGTTTTACCATTGAATGTTCAACTTTTTCAAAGTTAACGCATTTTAGATTTGAGTTTTAACTGCTAATTATCACCTTGGTGATAAAAAATGCTGCTACTTTCTATTTATATCTATGTGATATCTTATTGATATCAAAGAGACTTACGGTGCTTGGTTGATTTGTCTGTTAACTCCATGTGTTTGGCCTCCTGTGATTGGTGCAGGCGCTGCTGGGACGTCGGACGGAAGCGGTGCTCTGGAGCGTCACTTCCGGGTGCTGGGCCCAGTCTTCCTCTCCGGGTGCGGCTTCGTCTTTCTCGTCTGCATCGCCTGCCGCCGCCCGGCCGGGGGCAGAGTGGCCGGCACGGACGGCCTCCCGGGGGCGGAGAGGGGCGAGGCGTGGGGCGGGGGCAAGGGCGGGGGGCAGCAGCCCCCGCAGCAGGCCCCCAGCGAGGCGGCGCCCACGTGGGGGTCGTGCGACTGCCAGTGCCCCCCGTCGCCCCTGAAGGGCGGCTACCCGCACGTCTCCCGGATGGTGCCGCCCCTGCTCAAGGTCATCCCCCCCACCCCCGAATCCCCGGCCGCCAGGAAACACCCCCAACACCACCACCCCCTGCTCCTCCTCACACCCCTCCGACTCAAACAGACAAGGGCGTGATACACTCGCTGACGAACGGAAGGGTGCTCCTTCGTCTTGTGTGAGACTGGATAAACATTGCAAGGTGAATGCGGGCTGTGAAGATCCGTATAAATCATAGTCACTAAATGAACAACGTGCAATTTCTCTCGTTGAATGCCAGTCAGTTTCACTCTCGACGTGTGAACGTTGACTTCGACGCACTGTGGTGGAAGGTAGAAGCGATTGAGTTCGTCATCGATCGTAATTCGATCGATTTGCGAATTTTAAAATTAAAAGGCATCAGGAGTTGTCGGCTATGAATACGTTGCAAGCGGCAAATATTGATATGACTACAAAGGCAAAGAATATCGTTACTGATTGATTTTTGCATTCTGTTACAGACATGGGATCAATGGTAAGCCTAAAATCAATTTAATTTTCTCACAAAGAAGGAGGGAGTTGATAATATTATTTCTCAAGGAGATTAGATGGAGGTCTGTGATCTGTGCTTCATTTTTGCTGCCACTTTGGACGCATTTTGATCACTTCTTATAAATATCCGCAGCACGACGAGTATTGCTGAGTGATCCCATTATTCTTAATATTTTGCAATAAAGCATTTGCAATCGCGTGAAATGCCAATGGAAAAGCTTTGAATGTGATGCATCACGCCGTCGAGAATTAAGGTTAACAGTCTGAGGGTGGCTTATCTCTCCGTAAATTCCGGATCGCTCTGCCCGTCAGCGACACGAGTGGTGACTTTTGTCAATCGTTGAAATGCGCAGTGGGTAGCGAAACGTAGGAACCTCCATTTTTATGTTCATGAAGTGTATCGTTCGCGACCGTCACTTCTTTTGTTCCTCTGCCAGCAAGTATCGCCTCGGGACACTTCTGCGTTGATACGAGTGGAAATACATCTTTCCTAAGATACGGCGACATGGCGGTTGTCTTAGACGTTTAAGAACGGTTTTAGTAAGGAGACGAGGAGAGTGTTTCCAGGTGGCATTTGCGTCTCAACGGATGCTGCGGAGTGAGGAGTGTCTTTCTTTGCTGGTGTTGTGAACTCTCGATATCTGTGATTTCTACGACCCTCTCGAGGATGCGTAATAGTGAAATACAAATTTTATCAAGTCCCAAGCAGTGTCATCTTTTTGATATAATTAAAATATCTAATTTTATTGTCTAACAGCCAGAAAAGATATCACTGGTGATGGCTATTACACATCGAAAACGATTACATTTTTACCTCCAAGTCCAGTTATATCTTTTTTCTACCATTATGATGTAACGTAGGCATTGCCACTTTGTGATACCATTTAAATTTAATCAAAAGGAAGAAATGGTTTGTCTCCAATATCTGAAAACTCCATCTTCTGGTAAACTGCTATGAAAAATATAACTGGACAAAGACTTGTCATACACTATTTATTTATTTACCAGTTGATATTTTATTGATAGAATTTTTTATCATTGGTGTTTGATAGAAAACTTTGATACACAAGGTTATTTTTATATCATTATGTCATAATATGTAGCCTTATCAAATATTAATTTCTTAAGTGCCATTTAAATGATATCAATTTTTCATTGCCGAAGGAATGGAGACGTAAAATTGATTTTGTTGGTATAACATTGATGTCGCTAGGATGCAGAAATAAATGACACATGATGCTGCTTGAGTTGTTGTAGGTTCTCACGTGTGTTTTCCTCCCTGTCATTCCTTGCTGTCATTGCTTCTATTTCACTGATATCGTTCAGTATTTGATCTCGAGTGAATGGGTCCAATTTATATGTAAGAAAAATACCCACCAAATAGTAAAATGAAAAACTATTTTCTATCCTCTGTCTCTTCATTTTTCCTTTTGAATGACCTTGAATTCTATGTATATATTTTCCATCGGCCTTCTCCTTGCTAACCCAATTGTGATTGATTTCATGATGACAAAAAAAATGAATTTAACCTTCTGAATTTTATCTTCGATGTTTCTGCCGGGGGGTTTGTGTCCTTGAATCTGTTTTGGTGGCCTCAACTGATACTCACTGCTATCGAACACCTCAGACGCTGACTTCAAACACTTGATCGATGCATCTTGACGGTGTCTTTGTGGAAATATGACTGGCCATTTTCTTGAGGAATAGTATTTGGAGAAGGTGACCGACAGCTGAAGTCATTTGCGTCATGAGGGAAGGATAAGGGAAGGTAAGGCGGAAAGAAATTCAGCGTTTCGTCGGCATTAGCCTGCTCTTAGCGAAAGGCGCCAAGGGGACCACGGCCTGACGTCCCATCCAACGGTCGGAGTGCTGTTCTTGAAGAGCCCACCACAAAGCCCCCAAGCGGGGGTTCTCCGAAAATCCTGGCCACTGCCCGGTTTTGAACCTGGAGCCGCAAGGTGGAAATCCGGTACTCTAGCCTCAACATCAACCCGATCCTCCCATTTTATTTTGAGGCATTTGGTGTACCTCGCCCTCTCATATTAAAGCAGTTGGTTGTGGGGAAGTGGGAATATCGCGGGCTGTGGGGGAAAGGGTAATATTTCGTGGACCATTGGAGTGGCGGGGGGAGAAAGGGTCCGAAGTGAGGGTTGCTAGGCAACAGTGAAGACGTACCCTCACCCCGGAACCTTTCCTCCCCTCCTAGGACTATCTGATTAACCCTCGAACGCCCAGAGATTTTTTTTCGTATAAATGTATTAATTTTGAGTCATTTCTATTTAAATAGACTTCATGCGATGGAATACATATAATTTTTGATGATTAATAATATTATTTTGACATAAATATGGGTTGCGTATACGCAACCGTGGGCGTTCCCCATGTCAGCGAGTGTCAAACTCCATACTCTAAAATAGGCAACATATACCAGTTGTAAATATTTATTTTTCATTAAATAAATTTCAACCATACAAACTAATTGCAGCATTTATTTATATATATTTGTGACACAAATATTTTCAAATTGTTCATAAAATAAACCAGTAATTAATTCTAATGGTACAAAATACATATAATTTCTAAGAACTCTTCACGAAAAGGTGGTACTTTTCAAAACAATACACGCACAAACCGACATTGCACTTCTTGCAAGATGTTTGACATATTGTCTTACAAAATTCTCCTGCACATTTACGTCTTCTCTTATCACCATTCACGATTACAAAATGGCCAATCAAGTCAAATCGCAGTTCTTCTGTAGCGGCTCTATTTCTTACATTCCCTCGTTTTCCTTTCTGGTAAGGCTTGCCATATTTCAGAAGGTAATGTTAGACAATGCTTCTCCTAAATTGAACTTGCGTCAAAGCCTGCCCTGAATGCCGCATCGAAACCCACGCATTCTGGACCGCAGCATCAATGATCTAAGTTAGAATTGGCCAGTACCATTTTTTCCCTCTGATAGCGATTCGACAATTGCTTATATTTTCGTCCATTCTATCAGTCCCTCCCATGAAAGTATTATACTCTCGAATCATGTGTGGCCGTTGTATTTCAATGCGTTTACCTAGTTTTTTGCACCAGCGCACAGTGGGCTAGAATCGAAAAAAGCTGGCCAAAACCTCAAAATCGATTTTTTTGAGCTAGGAAGTTGAAACTTCGCATACACATTCTCAAATAAATTGTGCATTACTACCCAGATTATTTTGGTCCTGTGTTTTCACTTTAACGATATATGTGAGGTCAAAGTTGAGCAAATTTAGCGAAAAACGACCACCCTCGATTTTTTCTGAAAATTGCCGACTTTATCCTCGTGCAGTGGTTTTATAAATAGTTTTATCGACAAAACTGTTATACCACCTTAATTGACACTTTTAATTCTTTCATTTGAAAGGTTTTTAAAGATTTTGTTTCATCAATAACCATAGATACATAACAAAATGGCGGAGCCTGTTTTCAACCCATTTTTTTACATAAACGTAGAAAAAAAGTAGACATTGTCACCGGCTTACACTAAGTAACTTATATCATGTCGTTTTTTAAAGCTTCTAAATTGTGAATTTAAAGTCAAACCTTGCACCAATTTGCAACCCCGAATTTTAAATCGTTTTTTCGAACGCACGGACGACTCCGGTTCTGGCCGGCGGCGGCGGAGAGTACGGCGACGCGGCAAGCGGGTGGATGCAATATGGTCTAATTCACTTTTATGTGTGGATAACAGATATATTAGTGACAGAAAATAATCACCAGAAAGTAAAATTTATAAATATTGCTACGAATGACTCTCATTATGCAATCGTTGGGCACTACAAGAGGTGCACTGAAAGGTTTCTTCCTTTGAGTGCATTCCATGGAGAATGGACTTAAATCGCGTTCTTAAAGTGGGGAAACGGACTCTTTTACTAACTAATAAACTTTTTAAAAATAACAGTTAATATATTCCTTAAACGTGATGGAAAATGGCTCAATACAGTACTTGATTTTGCCGAATTTAACCAAATCAAGTACTGTCTTGGTGCTTGAAGAGTTCATAATTCTTATTTAGTTTATATTCTTGATTTAAAGCAATTAATAACTATTCCTTATGCAGCACAATTTACATGTTTCTCTAGTTTAGCCAGTGCAGATGGACGTCAATTCATGTTTTCAGGGTTGTATCGAAAGAACGAATAGGAGGAAAACGAATGCAAAAGGAAGATACAGTGACCATCCTCGGAGGCTAGAAGAACTCTTGCCAAGTGGATAAAATGCAACCCCGAATATCATGTTATGTCAGATTAAGAGGCCCTCTCAATAAGTAATTCTGTCCATGCAGCTCACCAAATTTCGGTGCAAGAATCTTCGAAAATCTGAAATACCAGAGATATAATATTAACCCCAGCGATGAGAGAGTGACGCGATCATATGATTTCATTTACCCGAGTGAAATTATTGTAGCAGAGGTTATATAAGAAGTTTCCAAAAATGGTTCTGTTCTCTTACTGCGACTCGAATCTTAACGTGCATTTCCACAGATCCTAGTTTCGCGTCGCATATAAAGTCCACTTTAATTTGCAAACACGGCTTTGATAGCAGTGAGGACATGCGAAATATAATTGCACGTGGGAACGAGGGCCTATGTCTCATGAATTATTGCTCGTGAGCACCTTTGCGCCTTCTTGTTTAGGTAAAAAATGCTGTTCGTTAGGCGAAGCATGAAACAGGCACGAGTATTGAAAAGTCATCACAATTATTCTAGATTTCCTCTCCAAATAATTTAATTTTCTCTCTCTCTCTCACTGACGCTTTAAATACAATTATGGTATGCCACCAACCGTGCATAAGGTCTTCATTCAAGGAGCTGACATTGCAACAGAGTCCATTCTTAATTGCGACAACTGACAGGGGAAGCAATATAGGCACGATATAAGGACGTAAGAAAGTTCCGTGAACGGTTGACTAGAAAAATGGCACGAGTGGCCACAAATAGGGATTTATTTCGAAGACAACTCCTAATGTCATAACTGATAATGACAAAAATTATGCCAATTAAACTGGAGGAAACACACAGCTTACCGAACAATGTAATGGATCTGTTTTTGAAAAAGGAAAACAATGCTTTAGCTCAGACAGTGAAAGTGATAAAAACTCGTCAGATAGTGAATGAAAAACAGTAACCTTTTATTGCTGACAGTGCTAATTGCAGAATGTTAGTTGGTAAAAGCGTAAATTGTGTTGCTTTTGTTTATGTTATGTTTGTATGGTAAAAATTTTCCTGAAAAATAACCATTTTGTCAGCAGCGCAGTTCATTAAGAATAATGACGTTGATATATAGGTAAGAGATTTAAATCAATACTTTATATTGAGCATAAGACATAGATTAAAATGAACTGCTATTCTTAGAAAGAATACATTATTCGATGTGAGTAATATGCCTTCCGAAGCTTTTAAAGCTAAAAGGAGTTCAAACCAAAAACAAGTTCGAAGGACTCGGCACTACAACAATACTATAAAACGACCGTTGTCCGAAGGCCTTTAAATATGTATGGAAGGTTAGGAAGTGGAGGCCATGGATCATCGAGGGCTCTTGCCTAGAAATAGAGCTTGTTAGTTAATAAAAGAGTCCGTTTCCCCAGTTTAAGCACGCGATTTAAGTCCATTCTCCCTGGAATGCACTCAAAGAAAGAAACCTTTCAGTGCACCTCTTGTAGTGCCCAACGATTGCATAATGAGTCATTCGTAGCAATATTTATAAATTTTACTTTCTGGTGATTATTTTCTGTCACTAATATATCTGTTATCCACACATAAAAGTGAATTAGACCATATTGCATCCACCCGCTTGCCGCGTCGCCGTACTCTCCGCCGCCGCCGGCCAGAACCGGAGTCGTCCGTGCGTTCGAAAAAACGATTTAAAATTCGGGGTTGCAAATTGGTGCAAGGTTTGACTTTAAATTCACAATGTAGAAGCTTTAAAAAACGACATGATATAAGTTACTTAGTGTAAGCCGGTGACAATGTCTACTTTTTTCTACGTTTATGTAAAAAAATGGGTTGAAAACAGGCTCCGCCATTTTGATATGTATCTATGGTTATTGATGAAACAAAATCTTTAAAAACCTTTCAAATGAAAGAATTAAAAGTGTCAATTAAGGTGGTATAACAGTTTTGTCGATAAAACTATTTATAAAACCACTGCACGAGGATAAAGTCGGCAATTTTCAGAAAAAATCGAGGGTGGTCGTTTTTCGCTAAATTTGCTCAACTTTGACCTCACATATATCGTTAAAGTGAAAACACAGGACCAAAATAATCTGGGTAGTAATGCACAATTTATTTGAGAATGTGTATGCGAAGTTTCAACTTCCTAGCTCAAAAAAATCGATTTTGAGGTTTTGGCCAGCTTTTTTCGATTCTAGCTCACTGTGCAGCGTTTCACTTTTTCTGCAGGGTGAATACCATGGCACGTTGAAGCAACAGTAACAATGGAATTATCTACCCACTTGCACACGATTACGCCCGAGTTTGTCTCACAACGATATGCATAACTTCCCCGAATCATCGTTTTCTTTTCACCCTTGGATGGTAATGGGCAGTCTTTAGGGATTCTATTTTCTCTTAGAGTTCCCGTACCACCATATCCCCGGTTTTTTTAGTTTTTGTAGGAGAGGAACACTAGTAAAAAGGTTGTCAAAATATAGACTAATAGGCAGGCCTTTTGCTTGCTCAGGTAGACGGTCTAGCATTACCATCATCGGTGCAGCACATTTCCCAAACTCTGTTTCATATTCATTATTCCCAAAAGGATTCTTACCTTGATACACATCGAAATCAATTAGATAGCCAGTTTTTGTATTCAGACACCACGTCTTGTACCCGAAACGGATAGGTTTTCCGCGAATAAATTGCTTACAAGAATGTCGGCCATAATATGCAATCATGCACTCGTCATAATCAATTTCTCGTACCGGTCTAAAATGTTTGCGGCAATTTAGGCTAAACTTCTCTAGAATAGGGCGCAATTTCCACATTTTGTCACCTGTAATTGGACTATTGTTATCTGCACAATGCAAGAATCTACATATTTCTAGGAAGCGATTCCGTCGCATAGCCCCAGCAACCATTTCACAACGGGTATCACCGCTTTCTTCCCAAAACATTCTCTTATTGGGTAAATGGTGATAACTCGAAAGCAAAAGAATTCCAATAAAAACTTTGAGCTCATCTTTCTCGATATTTGGATGTGGCAAATTTAGGAAGAGCGCATATTTATTGCTCTCGGTCACTAAATGGTCCAAAATATCACTATCAAAAAATAATTCAAACATTTCCACGCATGATTTATTACTGAACTCGGAGTAATTTTTTTCCGGAAAAGGGGGCAAGAAATCACGGATGTCTTTTTCCTCCCAAACAACGTCCTTTTGATCATGAACACATTTTCTTTTCTTTTTGTAAATATTTCTTCTGTCACTCAAAGACAAATTATGTGCAGCAGTTGACTCACTCGGCGTTGCGGATGTGTAATTCTGCTCTCCACAAATGACGGCAGGCACAGTCCCAATATCAGGTAAAAGGTTGCCAGGTATCCTGCGAAAAACAACCTCAGCACCTGCACCCAATTGTCGACCAGATAAATTGTCAACTTTGCCGGCGTCATCTTCTTCTGCGGAATCTTCATCAGACGCGACGTTGCATTCCGGAGGTTCTATGTAAATGGCCTCTAAATCACCATCACTATCATCAGCTTCAAGGATATCAAGGGCTTCTTTCAATGTAATATCACTGAAAATTATAATTAATGCATAATGATACTCGTCACTGCCTTTAATAATGAAAATCAATAATACTCATTTTTCAAAAGATCATAAGAAATGTATGAAGTAAATAATCCATCAATAATTGGGGAGAACCTATAAATAATTTACTTCCAATATATGCACAAAAATATTTCTTTGTTGTGTTAAACATTTAAACAAATATATACATCATAGCTGTGAAACTTATCTTAAAAACGGCACGATGACATAATAATTTAAAAAATCGTCGATATTTGAGAAAAATTCTTATCGCTACCATTACGGCCCGTGGTTGCGTATACGCAACCGCATGAATCAAGACCAATTATTTTGAACATATAGTCATTAATTTGCCAAAAAATGATATAGTTAGTATCATTATAGTATCCGTCAATAAAGTATTGCAAAATATGTGCCGGAAAATACAAGGAATAAAAATTAGACTTCTACTTACACGAAGCGTACATCCATATTGAGCGTAGACTGCACCGCGAGCTATGTCTGCCACCTTTTCTGCCGTGTGCTCGACTGGTTGCCGAAAGAAATCATTGGAACACGTAGATAGAACACTTACGCACAATGTAGTAGTTTCATTAGCTGATAAGAATTACGTTGTGGCGTCAGGGACTGTATTCGCGACATTGTAACTTCGGTTGCGTATACGCAACCGTGGGCGCTCGAGGGTTAAAGGCCCTTTTATTCTTCCACAACCCTCAATGTTCCCACCCCAAGAAACCATTCCCCTATCCCCTTTGGGAGAAGGATCTATCGAATGGACGATCGTGGTGTGACTCAGTGCACCTTAATCGTTGCGTATTCCTTCCCATAGATCTTTTATACAGAAATCTTCCCTATATGAAAGATCTATGTTCCTTCCATGGCATTCGGATCGCTCTGCCCGTCAGCGACGCCTATGGCGACTTTTGTAAATCAATATGAATGCACGGTAAGTGACTACACATCTATTGGCCAACTGGATAATCCTAATCTGCTGATTAAACACCCGTGATTCTTCATCTCCGTGGAAGACAGTTGAAGAGCGACCTATCCTCGTAGTTACGTAGGTTTGAATGCCAGATCTACAATAGGACGTAAGACGGATTCTGCAAGACATGAGAACGTGATTCAAAATGAAGGCGCCGACGGAAACAGATGAATTGCGATGTCATCTCTCATAATTGAGACTTTTGTTGCCATCATGTTTTTTTTTCACAAAATCAATTAAGTTAACCATCCTCTCTTTCCAAATGTGTTCTTTCACAATCTCAATGACACTACACCTTCAGTTTCAATGTTTTAATAGGATCTAGCGACTTGAAGCATGTACTGTTTGCTTTTCCAACTCGGTGCGCTGGTATGTTTCTTTATCGTTAGGCGCTAGTTAATATCAAACTACTAAATTAAGTAATATGAAATGTTAATATCTTATTCAGCTATGTATTTACATAACTTTGACTCCAAGATTAGTTTTTATGCGTAACATGGGCCATATTTATCCAGCAGTCTAGATTTCTTGGACGCACGGCTGTGACTCTTCGAAAATAAAATACAACCCACTTCCGCTTTGGCGCTGCACTGACAGCTGTCGTGTTCAAGATGCTCTCTGATTGGTTCTAAGGACTGGACCATCACCGCTTGAAGCTGCGCCTGAACTTAGCAATAAATCATTCTTACCGAGGGACACTTGGCGCGTGCGTGCGTGCCTTTACTTCAACGGCGACGACTGTTTTGCGGAAACGGGTGAAATCGGAGCGAAGGGATTTTCTCGATTAACGGAAAAATTCGCGTGAAATTTCGGAACGCGCTGTGTCGCATTCAATTTTTCCACATGCCATTTTCGACCGTGTTTAGTCAGTTATGACCGTGGATCTTGGAAGAAGACTCCTCCCGATGAGAAATGACCTTGAGTAAATTGTATGCAATTCAGGAGTGAAATACGGAAAAGATATCGATGCGGCCGAGCGAAAAAAATCGATTCAATTTTAAAGGCTCGAGTGCAGCAGTTTGCTGTTTATAGTCCTTCAGAAGAGCAATAGACGGCGTACAGTCCAGAGGCTAATGCGATGTCATGTGAAGCTAATGTTTTCGTGGATCCTAATTTATATAAATTGCTCAATCATGACTATAAATCGGGCGAATCGTCTTGTGAGTCATAGCGGAGTGGGATTTCGGCTCTCATCCAATCATTCTATGACTGCGTCCACCGAGGCGTGAGAGTGGACTGGTCCTCTGTCGCGTGCGATGGATTGTAATCTGGCACGCACGCCACAGGTTGGGAGCGGTTAGTGGCGGATCCTTGACCCAAATGCCTCCTTGCATATCAGCACTCATTTCGGTCGACCAGATGAAACCATGGACGCGAGCACGGGTATCGACCGAAGCAAAGGCCATGCCTCTTTCTCTCTCCCCGGTTGGCTTCATGGGGGTGAGTGGATTGCATAATTGTGATAATAATCCATACATATATTTTGGTGAGCCCATGAGAAAATAACTGTACACAGCTGTTTACCAATGAAAATGGAGTCCTATATAAAAACGAAGGGAAAATATTCAGTTCAAACAAATGTATTCTGCGGATTGCTGATACAATAGACTAGACTATCATATAGTGGCGTAGCTATGGGGGGATGAGGGGATTTATCCCCCCCCCCCCCCCCCCCAAAGCCTCAGTGAAATCAAAAAATATTTAAATATTTTGTCTGGATTTGATATAAATTTGTGTAATTACTGCATCTGCTTAAAATTGAATTTTATATGCCAAAATGGTGTAAAACGCATAATCAGGCAAGTTATTTTTCAAAAATTTTCCTGACCTCCCTGTTTCCTGGGGGACTAGCCCCCACTAACCCCTCTCATCCCCCCCCCCAAGCCCTCTCATCTCCCCTCCTAAAGCATATTCCTAGTTGCACCACTGCTATCAAATATGAGAATAACGTCTCTTACTAGGACACATTCCTTTGCGTACAGCGTGCATGTACAATACGAGACATATTACACACTCTACATAGGTATAACAGTAAATAATATGCCGATATGTATTAAAATCTTGTATTTGTAATGCATACCGACTGGTCCATAAGTATACCGTTAAAAATACATGTGCTGGTGTATGGATTCATCGGCACCGTAGACTCGTATTTTTCACGTTCGATGTCGAGATATAGAGATAATAATGACGCATCGCCTACTTCTCGGTCAATTCGAACAGAAATAGCGAAATCATACGGCGGATATTTGATGACGCCACGCACTCCTGCCGAGCGGGTCGCGGGTGCTCCTCGACCTTCCGCATTGGCCTCGTGTGGATCTCGTTCTTTCCGGAATACTGTGTGGCATAACATTACCTTATTCCTGCAACCTTTTGTTTATGTACTTAGTACTAAAGGGCACACTAGAATGGCGTCAGTTTTTATCTATATTGAGGGAAATACTATTTAACTGGAAATTTTCGCTTGCAAGTTCACATCACATCCTATCGAAAGACCGCTATCATTGAAAAACGCACGGGGCAAGTCGTCTCATTGCACATTCTTTCTTACCTTCTACCATCTGCAGATTAATATTATCAAAGATGAACAAATATAAAAGAATAGGGTGTTCTTAGACTATGTTTAGGGATGTACGAGTACTCGAAAATTCGAGTCGAGTCGAGTATTTGGTACTCGACTCGAGCGTTTCGAGTAGCATTACGAATGTCGAGTCCAGTAGTTACGGTTACAGAGCTTTCGAAGCTGGTAGATCCAGCGTTCTGCCGACAGGAAGCGCTATCATGAAACTCATGTAATAATACAGTTTTTGAAGACGATAAGCCATTCTAATGCCTTGGCCTGGTAGTTTCAGCTTGTTAGTTGTGGACGTGTGCGCATACCTTTACGTCAGCCGCGGTGGCCGATCGTCTTCTGACCTTACGCACACTGGTCCGAAATCGGAAAAAGCTGGAATAAAATCCGAAATGACATTTATGGGAATAGAGACTTGAAACTTAGCGTAAATATTCATAAATTATTACCAGATATAGATTTATGTGCCATTTTATATAAATACGACCCTTTAGTGGCCCTAACCAGGGATGTGATCCGGCACTAAACGATCCGATTCATTTCGGACCAGGCTGGCACAAAACGTTTCACTGTTAAAAGTTTAGGATCCCATACACTTTATTTTCCATGACACGGAGCATCTCTATGGGGCTCCGGCGCGAAAGTGTTTACAAATAATCCCAAATTTTAATTTGTTCTGAAAACATTATTATAATATTCGGACTGTTCCAAGGGTCGTGTGTCATTTTTGACCTGTAATTTTAGTAACTTTGCATGGAGCAATATTCATGAAAATTGGCACACTAATGGGGAAAGATCCTAAGTTTTGTTGGGTCTAAGCAAAATTTTACAATTTTGACCTTTTGACCTCACAATGTGGGTCCAAACCCAAAATTTGAATTTGCCTCATGGGGTTTCAATGTTAAAAAAATCGAGATAGACTAAAGTGTGAATTTCATTGACCAATATGTCAATTCTTAGGTTTTCGGACACGAGAAACCCGAAAATAACACTTTTATTCACGAAAATTCAACCGTTGACCCAGTAAGGTCACCGTCAAGGTCATAAGGGTGGCAAAAAGAATAGCATACCATCGAAGGTGTCGATCCATGGGTTTTATAAGGTGCCCAAGTAATTAATATTGTCCAGATACCCTTATTATTCACTAATTGATCTCCGAGGGATCAAAGGCATAGAGTTAAACGTCGGGCCATCATGACAACCAACGTGTCGAAGCATAGGTTTTGAAGGTGCCAAAGTCGGTTAGGCAGTTCATAGATCCGTATTGTTGATTTTTTGACCTCCGAGGGTCATAATGGGGGTCAAAGGTCATAGAGGTATGTTTTGAAATAATAGGAAAACTAATGTCCCCAACCAAAGGTTTTGAAGGGTGACCAAGTGAGTGGCGTAGTACACATATCCACTGTCTTTTCCGACAATCCTCCCTTGCCCTCTTAGTTTCACGCCGTTGTTATTATGTTTTCTCTAGACATCCTTTTGCCCGACTCTGTGTCCACATTCTTCCACTACATCTCTCTTCAAAGAAGGTCCCAAGGAGGTCAAACGACACATATGCCTTTCTTGATAACTACGCTGAAATCCCATTTGTTTTATAGATTACCAAGCAAATAGCCATACCCATATCCATCAATACCCATGTATGCCGCTTTTCATTTATTAGATCTCCATTGGTAACGCTCAAGTTAAGTGTTGCGAGTTTTTCCCATGAAAGTCCTAACAATATGTTAAACAAGTGGTTTACAAAAAGTCCCAGTTTGACTGTAAAGACCGCAGTTCCCCATGCCGGTCCCACGTCCTGCAAACATTACCGGCAGCAAATTTATCAGGACCTCACTTCACATTCAAACTTGCAAATTGGTTGGGTATGTCTCTGCTTTGATGATATTGTTGAACACCCAACAATCTCATCAAAGCAGAGGCATGCAGTTGTGGTTTCGTCTTGGCATCTCCATTAAGATGCATTTGCTGCTGCGCACTATTGTCCGCGCAGCTTGTACTGGACAATTCAGGTGTGCGTTATAACGAACTTTAAGTATTCTAAACTTGGAGCCCTATAAAGTGTAATGGTGCATGAGCTTCGAGAAGAAGAGCATGGCAATCGAAACCATTTCTGCAATAGGGTAGTTTCCTTCATCAAAGAAAACGATAGGCATTGATTGCGATTCGTTACCCATCATTAGTGTATTCATAATACACAAATTATTTGGTTTTTGAAATACCGGTTTAGACGAATGGCAAGGGTCAAATTTTATCCTCATTTGAAAAAGGCCAGATTGGCGCCCATGCGATTCCACTCCGCGTGACGTCACAGGGACCTAGTTTCTACACGAGAGGATAGGAGTTATACATCGTCTGAGGTTACCAATGCATGCATGAGGCACAGAGCTCAGGGAAACATGTCTTAATAATCACCTATTAAAACTGGCTAAGGTCGGAAAGTTTTCTTCGTTTGATAAGGTATTAATAAACCTTTTTTAAGCCAAGCGCTACCGTTCAGCAAGGTACTCGGCTATCCGCTAGCATCCTGCGTCCTATCAGCGCTCAGAGCCTCGATCAAGGTCACTTCACAAGGAGAGAGGGGGAACCAGAAATGCGTCGCACGGACTTTCCTACTTACGCGTGGCGTTTTTGCGCGCTTGAAATGTTTCACTTTTCATTTAATCGCGAAAAATAGATATCGTCATTTAAAAATCTAAAAGCGCGAAATATGTACTCCAGGAGTAATAATCTTTCGATTTAGGCAATAAAAAAATAATAGGAAACCACCCTATTGGATGTTTGACTAGCACAATGAAAACTCCATGGTCACATTTCAGTTTATTATCCTATTAATTTTGTCGTTTTATGATATTTCTCTTTAATCGTCAAATGTTTATCACATTGCATGATGCAATCAAAATAAAAGCTGGATTCATCCATTTCTTTAATGTTTTACCAAATGGTTTCGGACATAGCCAATATCTTTTTAAACGAAGTTTTGTCTTTCACTTTGGGCGACAAATCAAAAGAATGTTAGAGAAATAAATAATCAACTGCGGCGTGAAAATAAGAGGGCATGTCGGAAAAGGCTGCGAGGAAATGGAAAACTTTCGGGAGGAAGGGGGGGGTAAGCGCGTTGCATATTTTCTCTATGACATTTGACCCCATTATGACTTTCGGAGGTCAAAAAAATCTGTTATACGGATCTATGAACTGAAAATCCGACTTTGGCACCCTTTAAAACCTATGGTTCGACACGTTGGTTGTCATGATGGCCCGACGTTTAACTCTATGACCTTTGACCCCCATTGTAACCCTCGGAGGTCAAAAAATCAACAATACGGATCTATGAACTGCCTAACCGTCTTTGGCACCCTTCACAACCTATGGTTTGACACGTTAGTTGCCATGATGGCCTGACGTTCAACTCTATGACCTTTGACCCCCATTATGACCCTCGGAGGGTCATTGTGACCCATCCAACAAAACTTAGGACCTTTCCCCATAATTGTGCCTATTTTCATGAACATTTTTCGATGAAAAATTACTAAAATTACAGGTGAAAAATGACACACGACCCTTGGGACAGTCTGTATATCAATATTTTTGATCTTATTTTGTAATTTACATGCTACCATACAACTACCGGGCTAGACGATTCAGTCAATTTAAAAAAATAAAAGCACTGTTTACGCAGATAGAATCCATCTACGGTGATTTTTTCCGTTAATTTACGCGATTTCCGCACTAATTTTTCTATGAGCGCTCACTATGCCACTAGGGCACTGTTATATCAGGATAATGTTTTCATTATGTAAACTATTAATAAGTGCTCTGTCAAACGGTTAGAAGAACTTTCATGAAAGATGTCAACAACAATGACATCACGCTTTTTGATTGATCACGATCCGCTTTCGTACGACACAACAGTATCCGAGTTTAAGTTTTCGTCACCGCATAATATTTAACTGGGAAAGCAAAAGAATAACTTGTTGCATACTAATTTTTTGATGCAACTATTGTGAGAGATTACATATAAATGAATGCGCATTACTTCAGTTTCATGTGTTAAATCTATGTAAAATCGTCAACATTTCTTTCGCCTATGCCTAGGGTGTAGCTTCAAACCCAGTAATAAGAAAACCAAAAAGGTTTTGAAGTACTACTTAAACCAAGGAAAAAAAACTGAAAAAAATCACATTAATTAAAAAAGTCTTTTTAACAAGTGAAACATATCGACTACAGAATTTCCTTTAGAATTTTTTCAAGTATTCCAATTGAAATTTAAAAAAAATATACTATTACTGTTATAACCTATATGATCATCACATTAGCTGGGCCTACAAAAACTTTGATTAGTTTTATACAAATAAATTAGAAAGATTGAAATTTTTGTTGACATTAGAATCATAAAAAGGGAATGTTGATTTACAATATTTCTTAAACATATTTCTCAATAAACTGAGGAAAAAATATTTGACTGTCAATCCATTAAAATATAAATATATTTGTTTCCCGAAGTTAAATAAAACCCAAGCAAAACCTATGAATTTTAATATGTATCTAACAAAAATATCCAACCAAGAGTATGAAATGGAAACAAATCGCTTACTTAGAATCCCCTTGCCTTGGAATCGCCTTGAGTATGCTTAAGAAGTGGATCAATTGTCAGTATGAGGATGAATAGGGGACTAAATGAATGTAATGAAACAACTAATATTTTGAAAAAGATATTTTTAATGATCATAAATAAAATAGCCACCATGACAAGGAAAAAGCTCATCATGGGAAAATAGGAAATAAATACAAAAGAAGAAAGCTATCATCTCAGAAGTAGTAAGAAAAAACACTGACATATTTGTAAGTATCAAAACATAAGGTCATCAGAAGAATACAATATATAATTTTTATGTTATTTTATATTCATCAAATATAACATAATCTGTACAATTAGGTGACAATGTATCCAGGTAACCAGGCGCGTGAGTCTCGGGTATTTCTAGACATGACCTTGTTACCTCACAAGTGATCTAATGCTACAAATATTTACAATAATGAAAGTTTTAGGCAATAAAATTACAATGAAAAATCTCATAGAAACCATTACTATTGAAAAATATGTGGTTCATTTTAGTTAAATATCTCAGAAATTAAATCCATCATAAATATCCCCTGTTAAATAATAATTTTGATTCATGACCTTGAACCGATCCAAACACTTCCATTGCAAAAAGCCTGTTACATTTTACTAATAACATATTATTAACCATTGTGGGGCTCAAATTGGATCTTAAGGTGGTCAGTGTCCGCCTCAAGTGCGAAAATAAGCACTCGACACTCACTTGAGTCACTTTGGGCTCTGCCAAAACTGTGAACGCCGAAGCTGATAGGTTCGTTCGCTTTCGTTCGTTCCAGATATTTAGTATACTGAAATTTTCAGAAGTTTTAACTCGAGGTGTTTTCTAAAATTCGAGCATCATTTGTCTAAGATTAAAAGTACCTTGCTTTCTGGGAAGCACTGTTTCCATTATTTCTCTCTCGCGACTGCAAAAGGGACTCCAATTCGTCCTCATCTTCATTGCCAACAGGCAAAGACGTCGTATTATCTAGAGATTGGACTTCCCTCGACTCCATCATCCCTTCAATCTTAGCCCACACATCACTTAGATGATTTTCGGCCCTCATTCGTTCCTCAGCGGTGAGAATCGTGTGGAACCTTGGGTCGAGAGATACCGCGCTTATGAAAGCTGGGCATTCAAATAAATTTTTTTCCCTTCTTCCAATATCATCATATAAATCTGCAGCTGTTTTTGATTTTATTTTCTGAGTTTTAACTTTTAATCTCAGCCATGTTTCCATGAAGTCGCCTGGGGTCAGCCTTGTAGAGTTAGGGGCGCGAACTTCTCTGGTTCCAGCGCTTCGGCAACTTCACTTCCTCCAGCAACCTCCAAGTACCCCTAGTGTGATCGAAATTGACCGATTAATGGCCGCATCCTGGCAGAAATCCCTCAGTGGTATGTGGCTGGCCATCATATCATAGGTGGAATTCCATCTCGTATGACAGTCTATTTTAGGTTTTTTCCGGCCTTGTGCCTTAAGCTTTGCGAGCATTGTGGGGGTTCTAATGGCACTGCAGAGCTTCCTTGTTCTAATGAGGGCCTCTTTCAATCCCTGTCTCTAAGAGAATCATTAACGGCGAGCTGCAGAGTAAGGGCAGCACATCGATCCCCAATAAGTCGGAATTCAGAGACAGCCGCCGGTAGTAATTGATCGCTTTCCTCCGCAGGACTGCTGATTGTTGATTCTTTAGCATTGGAGCTCATTGCAATCTCTCGGTCTTCTTCTTCCAGTAACTCGTCTTCCTCGTTGTCTGATTCTTCTTGATCTTGAATATCTTGAAAATGAGATATACGGGAGTCTTCAGAGAGTAGACTTGCAGTCCGCAACATATTCGATGCGTTATCTGTAGTAATTGAATAAACCTGGCTAGGATGAATGTGATAGTCCTCTAAAATATCCAGGATTTCTTGTCTCAAATTTTCTGGGGTGTGCTGCGTCCTTATTTCCCGGAAACAGAGTGACCGCAACACAACCTTACCATCATTCACATACTGTAAATTTATGCCCAAGATTTGCCAAAAGAGACGAGTCGCCGAGTCTATTTTAAGACAGACAAGTCTGTCTTTCACCTCCCTTCGAATGTGACAGCGGATGAGGCTTGCTTCACGCTGCACGTCGTCACGGATGTTGTATCTATTGAAGCATGGGCCCTCTTCATTGTAATTCTCCTTCAGAGCGTCAATTATGGGGTCGATTATCTAGCGAAACCCAGAATCATGAATAAGACTGAAGGGTCTAGCATTGATTGTAACAAGCTCTGTGCATGCTTTTTTTAGCACATCTTTGTTCATTGTAATTTTTAAATAGTCATGACTCCTCTTTCCCGCTATTTGTCGAGGCGTTGATGAACTGGCTCGCTCCCATCCTGCAAGAAAAATAATTACGTATTTTGGCATAACTTTTCATGATTTTTTTTAATGAGGAAATGCAAAAAATGCTTCTATTATTTTCATACTATTTGCAGAAATTAAGTTGGGCTATCGAAAGGCATGAATTAAGTCGTAAGTTTAGTCTTGAATTCCGGATGCATAGAAAACTGATCGTAATGACACTCCTAAAAGAGTAAGTGCTTCATTTTTTAATTATCTCCTAACCTGTCGTCGTAATCCAAACAAAAGTTCGCCATAGAAAAGAAGACGGAAAATTAATGTGACCCCAGGAGAAACCGTGGAACAATCACACTTGATCACTTCCAAGCACCTTCACACCAGATCACCAGATTCATATTGGAGGAACTTATAAATAGAAGAAAAAATTAGGGGAATAACCATAGTATATTATGTTCTGTGTTTTGAGTATCTGTGTGTGCCATTCTATATTTAAGGGTTTTCTAAGTTAAAATTATTTATTCCATCGTTTTATTGAGGTTTCCGCCGGATATAACTCCGTTGGCAAAGTTGCCCCAGTTCCAGAGAATCTTTGCGAACTATATTTTCAATTATTTTAACGTATAAACTTTTACTTGGTTGTAATTTTTTCACACATTTAGAAAGTAGAGACCAAGAGTAATGGTTGAAAATGGCTTTAAATCATTGTCGTACATGAACTTACAAGAATGCAGTTGAAAAAGAAAAAAAGTGGCAAAGTTGTCCCGGTTTACGGTACGCATATTGTTTTTCTATTATGCCGTATTTGACGGCAATTCCGGCACCTCACCATATATTGTGCAGCTAATATCAGACAGAGGTTAGATTTAAATAAATGCTTGTGAGAAGCAACCTATTACCCTGCGAAAGTTTGGTGAACAGTGTAACGGCAGGGAAAATTTGTAATAAAAAACTTGAAAGAATATTAGCTGCGTTGCTGGAAATAGAGGAACCAAAATTGAAGGCTAGTGTTTTGAAATGAGTAATTTTTTTTACTTTTCCACAAAATCGTAAAAATGTCTGTTGTCAACTACTGTATATTACTTAATCGTACTCAAAATCAGTTACGCTTTAATTAAATTTATCCAGTCGACTAAATATGGTGGGTTTGCCCCAAAATTTTTGCCCCTTTTCCGACGCTAACAAATTTTATTTAAGGTATAAACTTGATTTGTATAAGTTTTTAAAAGTAGTTGCACAAAAATTATAAAATGCTATCGCTATATACACTTTTATGCTATAAAATGCTATGCTTCGCTATCATAAACTGCGATAAGCAACGGAGGAATACCCAACCAACCGGAATAAGCTCAAATAAGAGTGAAGACACCAAAGGTGCATACGTTATGTCCTCAATGAATGCCAACAAATTAATTTTTTAGAATTTTCGCGAGAAATGTTCTCGGCAAGTAATCCACTTTGTAGCATGATATGACTGGTATGTCAAAATTATCGATGCTATTCAATAAAGAAGTAAAATGTATGAAAGTTATTGTTTTAATATAGTTACAAAGGAGCAAATAATCTACCAAAACATTATGCCATTATCATCGTAAAAATGACAGATATTGATGACTTTTATTAGCATTGGGGAAAGTCGCCGTCGTATATAACAAAGTGAATGATTTCACAGTAAACTATCTCACGTCATTGGGTCCTATAACTTATCGTTTGGAAATCCCAAGTAGAGACCTTAAAATTCTTAATGAGGCGCTGATTTCGAATTTATATCCCGAAATTTGTCAAGTTACACTCCTAAGATTTAGCAAATGAAAGTAAAAAGTAAACATTTACCTTGATTACCGCGGTGCAGGTGTCTATTTTATATCTGAAAATTTGGCAGCTTCATCGAAGGTGAAATATTGTGGTATGAAATCCAGCGCAGGTCTTCCCATGATGAAAACACTTGACAACAGAAGCAACTCGCCATGTCACTTGTATAATTTCGTTGCACTTCTCAACTGGACACTCACACGCACACGTCTGTCAGCTTTCAGATCTGGCGCAAGACTATTTTTAAAATGCTACCTTCACAGCAATCGTTATTGCATAGCATGTTTGGTTAGAGGAGAAGCCCGAGCAGGGCTCGGGTTGCATATTTCCTCCCAGGGACCCGAGACCGAGCAGAGCTCGGGCTGTCGGATTAAATTACTTAAAAAATATTCCGTGGGATTTTCTCGGTCCCAAACAATGTAACCTATTCATTTACCTGTCTGTCCTTCTTATATCGATGGTGCTGCCATTTAGCGGCTTCTAAATGCACTTTTTCGGATTAGGAAAGACTCAACAGTTTTCGCTCTACGGGGCCGTGAGTTCTTAGCTTGCGTTGCACGAACGTTACCTTCCATAAAAGTGTCCAATATCAATTCTCATACATGGTTTATGTTTCGCCTTCTCCTATCCGTAGCCGCTCACTTCTCGCGTTGGAAACCCCAACCCTCTCCCACATTGTTTTATCCTTCCCTTGCGCTCTCCTTATAACCCCTTGGATATTCCCCCTCATTATCCCCAGACGCCACAGACTCTTGACCACTTCAATTATCTCTTTAACTATGTCTTCACCCGATGCCCAAACCTTCTCAAACCCTTTCTTGACCCTTTCTTTATGAGTAGACAACCCCAGCATGTGCCGTATAATCCCTCAATAGAGTCCCAAAAACGGACGTTCTCCCGCCCCTTCCCTTTTTCTCCCGCGAGGAATTCCCCAGCTTGCTCCCTCATTTGAGTGGCCAATGACCTTTCCTTCTCTTTCCCTCTTTCCTAGAATTTTGATAGATTTATTTATTTATTTAATCCAAAAACAGCACGAGGCCAATAGGGTAGTTTCCTTCATCAAAGAAAACGAAATGCAATGATTGCGATTCCTTACCTACCATTAGTGTATTCATAAGATACAAATTATTTGGTTTTAGAAATCCCAGTTTAGACGAATGGCAACGGTCAATTTTAACCCCATTTGAAAAAGGCCAGATTGGCGCCAATGCGATTCCGCTCCACGTGACGTCACAGGGACCTAGTTTCTATACGAATAGATAGGAGTTTTACATCGTCTGAGGTTACCAATGCATGCATGAGGCACAGAGCTCAGGGAAACATGTCTTAATAATCACCTATTAAAACTACCTAAGGTCGGAAAGTTTCCTTCGTTTGATAAGGTATTAATAATCCTTATTTAAGCCAAGCGCTACCGGCTAGTAGGGTACTCAGCTACCTGCTAGCAGCCTGCGTCGTATCAGCGCTCAAGCCTCGCCCCAAGGTCACCTCACAAGGCGCCAGGGGGGACAAGAACGACGTCACACGGACTTTTTCCCATCATTCCTACTTAGCCGTCGCGTTTTCGCGCGCTTGAAATTTTTCACTTTTCGTTTGATCGCGAAAAATAGATATCGTCATTTAAAAATCTAAAAGTGTGAAATTCGTACTCCAGGATAATAATCTTTCGATTTAGGCAAAAAAAATAATAGGAAACCGCCCTATTACAGAGGACTACAAAGAAAAACGGAAGGGGCGGGAGAACGTCCGTTTTCGGGACTCTATTGAGGGATTATACGGCAAATGATGGGATTGTCTACTCATAAAGAAAGGGGCAAGGAATTGCTGGTAAATGTTCTTCCTCTCCAGCCCCTCTTCGCCTTTGAGTGAGTGAGATGTATGATCCGAAACTATATTCCACTGTATGGCACGAAACTATGGTGCCTCTTCGGATCGCCATTTCTTTCAGTAGAGGGCCATTTCGGGTTTGAGGAGCTTTCGTGCCATCCTATATAGTGCAATTTCGGTTTAGTGCCTTAAAGTGGCAGCGCACAGTGGGCGGAAATCGGAAAAAGCCGGACAAAATTACAAAATAGCTTTTATTGAGTTATAGACTTGAACCTTCCCAGGTATGCTCAAAAATGATTAAAATTTATAGATATGTACTTTATTTGGCATTGATCCTACCCGTTACAGTGATACAGAGGCTCAAACGTGAGCAAATTTCCATAAAAACGCCCGTCTTCAATTTTCTCTGAAAATCTTCCAAAGTAAGTAGATTGTGAAGTTATGGATGGATTCTTGCGGAATAAAAGACCACATAATCTGTTGGCATAGGGTTTTTTCTTTAATTTCCCGTAATCTTAAAGAATATTAGCGATAAATTCTTTCCCTGCAGTTTCAAAATGGCGGATACTGTTTTTCAACAAAGTTTTACATTTAGGTAGAGTTTCAAATGGGTTATCGGCAAATTCACGCGGAGTAACTTATATGAGAGCATTCTTTGAAGATTTCTTGAAGTGTTTATGCAGTTATCTTTGAAATAAGTTTGCGTCGCCGGAAATCACATTGATTTTTCGATCGCGCGGCAGGGTTCGTCTCCGCGCGACGGGAGTTGGATTGGCTGCGACGCGGTAAGGTTATTGAAGCTGAATGGGTTTTAACGCTCAGCATTCACCGTACTTAGAGACTAATGTGCATTTCACCACACATTTTAATTCTTTAGTGGTGGCTAAGCAGTCTATTATTCCCGATACTGTGTAATTCAGTAGTACTTGAAGGTTTACTTCACATAAGGTCTCAGTTAATTCCTTCGTTATAAGCTGCCTTTTTTGCGTGCGCTATTCTGTCATAGCTGGGATTCAATTCGTGTCCATACCTCAGAGCTATCCTACGGAAAGACCGATATTGACTCTTAGTCAACTCAGAGGCAAAAATTCAAATCATCAATGACAGTGCCTCTTCGACTGTCATCTCAGTGTGGACCTTTCAACTTGTCCTCCACTTTGAAAGAACTCTGTTAGCCTGAGTAGGGGTCGTAGTTGTTATTTCTAAAATAAGCTGAGCTGCTGCAGTATCTCCCTTCTCTCTCAAACTCACAGATGCCGCCAGAGCAAGCAGAGCATTAATTTTTCTTCAACGTGATCTAACACATGAGGTGCGAAATTATTTTTTAGTCGCCCGGGAGTGCCTGGCAAATAAAATATGAATTTTGTACCATAAATCTAAAGGGGGAATTTTATTTAATCAATCAATTTGAGAGGAATAGATTTTTACAAAAATTCAATACCAACCGGCTGTCATTGAAGTATCGGGAAAGTGATGCATAACAATTTCTGGAAATATTATGGATTCAGCGAACCAATTTTTGTGTCGACATAAAATTCGTTCATTGTTTCGAGAACTCTCTGCCCACTTCTTAAGGTATGGCCATGACATGCGTTTTGTCAGGAAGTCATTGAGAAATTTCATAGCATCAGGGTCTTGTCTTAAATTCAGCCTCCGCGTTAAATAATGCAGCAAATATTTTTTTTCTGAGTGAGTGATATTTTTCCCAATTTCAAAATTATTTTATAGATATCCAATCATGTAATAATGTGAGGGGACATTTTCTTTTGAATGGCAGAAGGAGCCTATGTAAATATTAAAAATAAACAATGAATTTGTGGACCCAATAGTTATCCAATGTCCTAATGAGTACACGGGAAGAACGCGTGGTAAATGTGTAGCAGACATCAGTAATCTATAAGTCAAATTAGAACTGAGAGTATGATGCATATTTTTAAAAAGCTAGATGTTCCCGTGGAAATACCCCGTTAAGACGGTCAAAGGCTCCGCTCCGCGGTGTCATAAACGACCGTTTTCGCGGTAGAATCCTGGGGATCAGGTATCGGAGAGTAAAGAAGGTATAAGAGTCTCAGCTGGTGTCTTTCTGGTAGGTCTTTTTGTATGAGTCTCAGGAAAACAATTCACTTTTTCGAGGTTTGAACGCTTTTAATAGAAGCATGGTCTTCGATCGTATCCAAAGAAAACGAAATGAACTTCAATGAAACGTGTACTAACCTCGGCTGAAAAACCTCCACTGTCTTCACCATAGACCATTTGAGAATCCGTGTCTTGAAGCAAAATATAAAAACGGTGAATGCTGAGCGTTAAAACCCATTCAGCTTCAATAACCTTACCGCGTCGCAGCCAATCCAACTCCCGTCGCGCGGAGACGAACCCTGCCGCGCGATCGAAAAATCAATGTGATTTCCGGCGACGCAAACTTATTTCAAAGATAACTGCATAAACACTTCAATAAATCTTCAAAGAATGCTCTCATATAAGTTACTCCGCGTGAATTTGCCGATAACCCATTTGAAACTCTACCTAAATGTAAAACTTTGTTGAAAAACAGTATCCGCCATTTTGAAACTGCAGGGACAGAATTTATCGCTAATATTCTTTAAGATTACGAGAAATTAAAGAAAAAACCCTATGCCAACAGATTATGTGGTCTTTTATTCCGCAAGAATCCATCCATAACTTCACAATCTACTTACTTAGGAAGATTTTCAGAGAAAATTGAAGACGGGCGTTTTTATGGAAATTTGCTCACGTTTGAGCCTCTGTATCTCAGTAACGGGTGGGATCTATGTCAAATGAAGTACATATCTATAAATTTTAATCATTTTTGAGTATACCTGGGAAGTTTCAAGTTTATAACTCAAAAAAAGCCATTTTGTAATTTTGTTCGGCTTTTTCCGATTTCCGCCCACTGTGCAGCGGTCCGAAACTATTGACATTTCGTGCTTTAAAAAGCTTTTTCGTATCGGATCACATCCCTGGCCCTAACATGACCAACTTTTCAAAACCACGCGCGATCTCGTTTTTCCTCGAAAATCTTTGAATTTATCCAAGTGGTAGTGCGTTGGTATGATTTTAATGGAATAAAAAACGCAACATTTCTTTGACCTGGTGCTTTTCCTATACTTTCGATGACTTTTGAAGATTTTGGCTCGCATCTGTCTGGTTTTACAATGCGAAATGGCTGACCCGTTTTTCACGTGAAATTTGACCTAAAGTAGACATTATCTTTCGTTTACGAAAAATATAACTCGAAAAATTTGAACCGCAATATAAAGTAGAGATTTATACAGAGTAATAACTAGAAATCTTGGGAGAAAAACGTTATAGACGAAGGGATTTTTCAGTCGCGCGTCAAGGCTGAGCTACACGCCGCGGGACCCTGAGGCTCGGTAACTGAGGCCGATTTTTCAAGTTTAAAAAAATTTATTTGCGAAAATCGTCATTTAAAGCGCGGAATGTCGTCTTCATTGACCTAAAACACTAAACTGAGGATGTTAAAAAGGATTATGTATAGATCGACTTGACCATTTAACGCATTAGTCGAGTGAAAATACTAATGATTGGATATTTTTCGGAACAATCCCACGCATACGAAATATGACTCGGGTATTAAAGTAAAGTGAAGATATTGAGTTGGTGTGCTTGAGAGAGAAAAATGAACTGTTTCCGCCAAAGGCAACAACCGATACCCTTTTTCCCTTTCCACCTTCGCCTAGGTGAGTCGCGCGGAAAGGGGAGTTTTCATATCACAAGGCATCTTTTAGACTTTTTTATTACTGCGTCCATGGTCCTATAAGGACCGGGACTACGTCCGTATGATGTTATATTCATTTGTTGCGTTTAGTTTCTTTCTTGAACTCAAAAAAATAGGAGTTTTTAAGGTTGATTAAATGACGTGAGAAGTATAGAATTTTTTTTGGCTCTACAAAACTAAAGCTAAGTTCTATAGTTCGTTCGATTTGTCCACTTGAATTCCATGAAGATTCAAGATCCATAAAAATCGTTGATATAATTTTTAATAAAAATTCCAAAGGTTCCGAAATATTGCAATCTTTGCTCAGTCACACATGTGCGTAGCAAAAGGCAATTATCTGCAGGCAGTAATATTTTAACATGTAGACATCAAAACCTGCTGGCTGAGCATGTAGAATAATTGGTTTTTCTGCTTGCGAATTTGAAAGGGCCAATTAATATTATGTGATTCATGTACGAGGTATGTAATTTTTATTATAACTGTGAAAATGTCTACACTCAGGGCTCTCCCTTGTTGTTTGAATACATATATGACTTAAATGTCGACATATTACTTGGGGTTAATTAATTCCAAGTGTGCCTATGGAACTATTGAAGAGACATTAATTTTCATTCATCTCCAACTACATACGTCTGACATCAACCATCAACGATCCTCATTATATTTTCCCTCTTACATTAGGCTAGACATTCATCATAGAAAATTTGAGTAGAATATATTGTAGTATGCATAGCTGTATTGCCTGGTTCAGAAATTATCATACTCAACTCGACTCGATACTCGCGAGTAATTTTCACCTTGACTCGAGATCTAAAAGTGCTACTTACACATCCCTAAATATGTCATCGCACTACTTTGTCAGCCAGGTTAACAGGTACCTAGGAATAGAACGATGCATTACCACATAGCTGATGAAGTTGTGGTAACAACTAAATAATACACTGTACTTTTCATGCTTAGCATACATTTATGACTTTGGTACTCATATTAATTATAATATAATATATATATTTTCTAATCAGATGTTCCTGCACTAGGGATATGAGGTATTTTAGGGGAGGATATGGTGTTCATTCAAATCAACCAGAAAATGCAGGTTGGTAATGTTTTATATTATTTAAGAAATAAAATATATTTACATATGTACAAAATGTTGGAATTCAAGAAAATAAACATCACTTTTGAACAATGAATCATACGTGAAATACTATATCTCGGCATCAGTGGAATGCAATGGAATGCATTGCAAACAGGTTTTCTGCTTTTTTTCAACTTTCACTTCCAAGGGGCATCATAAATACAGACATTATTTTGTGGCTGGGCCATGTAACAGCTTAAATCAGGGTGTCCAAGTATGAATGGCCCGATTTCAAAAGAACGGGGACGTTTCAAATCACAGTTCAAAAAGAAAAGGAAAAGAATTTTTTATGTTGGAAGGTTGATCTGAAGCAAAATTTAAAATTCCTCATTCAGCCAATCTCTCATTAGTTTAAAATACAAACGCAAAATTTGCACCCACTTTTCATGAGTTGGTGACATCAATAGAATTTTGCTTCACACAATTTGAAGAGAACTCTTTTCGCTAACTATGTACTATTATTCCTTTCTTCTTTGAGGAAAGAAATAAGAGTATTTAGTATTGGGCAGTGAAGGGAAAATTATTTAAAAACACATAATGAGACCAATGGCAATTACCCTGTCTAATCTGTAAATAATTTGAATTACAAATTACTCATAGGAAAAGTAGTCGCTAGGATTACAATTACTTTTAATTTTGCTGCATGGTGCAGTCAATATTTTCTCAAACGGAGTATTAACGTGAAAACCAGATTTTTAATTATCATTTGATGCCATTGCATAAAATAATGATTGAAATGTTTGATTCAGGGACGTCGGGCATAAATAAATGTTTCCTACCAATTATTTACACTTTTGGATGAGGTTAATGAATGAGGTTAACTACCATTTGATAAGAGCACATTCAAATTCTCACTTTTGATTACTCAACTCATGAGCTTTGGAACAGATTGCATTTGAAAATTTCATTTTTTAAATGCATCAATTAACAGTAAAAATTACGAGAAAGATATGATTGTTAAGAGCAATTCAATTCCTTTTGCTTCTTTACATCACATCGCTGATTGTGAGTAACAATGAAACAGCTGAGGCCCAGCATCAGCAGTTCATCGCAATCAACAATAGAGGGAAAATGGTCAATAATGTGCGTTTTATCAAAATAACTCTGAATAATGGAATGATTTCCTAAAGCCATGAAAACCCCCTATCAACCATGAGATTTCAGTATTTTTCTGGAAGGGAAACATTTGAAATCAGGTACGTTTATCTTATTGGGACACCTAAAAATTTTTAATCCAACTGTTTAAGAGTCTGCCAGCCAGTCTATTTGCCCAAGAGGTACGTGAGAAGAATGCCTTGGTCAGATCTATTGGAAAGGTGTCTTTTTAGTTATTGGAAAAATTAAATATTTCTCCCCTAGCTGAATGGAATGTAGCTGGACTTTCATTTTGATGACAAAAGTATTAGATGTGTAGATAAAAAAAATTAGCTTCAACTCATAAATACTGGAAATTTTACATGATCAGAGTAAAATTGTATAAATAAGTTAAAAAAATATCCTTGGCGTTCTCGTTGTGTGTCAGTTTAAAGGGCTGAAATGTGGAGCGTATCACTTGATTACCGTCCGTTGGGGAAGTGAGGAACTTTGGAAAGGACGGAATCTTCTTCCGCCTCATTCACGCGTGTTAAGGCATTACAGCAGTCAGGGATTTAAAAAAATTAACATGTTAAAATAGGTGGACTTAAAATTACACTCTGAATAAAATCTTCTCTATAAAAATTAAAACACATTCTAAAAAAATAATTAATTTGTCCATATTCACAAGTCTTTGGCTGGGCCAGCAATTCCGCAGGCAAGCTGTGCCACTCAAATTGTCAAACCGCATCAAATGTCTGGCATTTCATGCCCCGATGCTCGGCTATCACTGTCCGAAAGAAACTAGATAACGTTCACTTTTTGCCTCTCACTATATCACCGCACTTCTTCCGGCAGTCTTCTTGTTTCTGCTCGACCATCAGTCTGCGTGAAATTATTAGGTGGACCTGTAAATCCTTCCGATCATCATGCGCACCACACGAGCAATCTTGCTCTCCTCTCGGCGAGCTTCTGCCTGCAACCTCTCCTTCTCCAGGTTCCATTCGTCCTTGATCTTCAAGTTGTCGGGTCCCCACAGGCTGCTTGGTTTGAAGCCTGCCTTCAGAGTCTGTGAAAGGATCAGAATTTGGGTTCAAAGTGAATTAGTTGTTTCTCCCAGTATTGAGACTAACTAATAGAATGGAATATAAGTAAGCTAAATTTTTCCCTTTTTGAAACGTTCATTCACAAATCCATGCCATCATGGGAAGCCATGCGTCACAGTATGAAAATACGTAACAAAAAATGGAGAAAAAAGAAAAATGTTTACGATGGATTTGCAAAAAAAATAAAACACAACTGAAACACCAACAAATTGAGAGGTAGGTCTGAACCAAGAAGAGAAGTAGGCCAACCAAAAGCCATTTCATCATATTTCCATTGATGCATTGAGTACAGTGAAAGAGATATTTAAAAAAAATTTCATTCTGTGATAAATTACAAGTAAACCTGAAATCATAGATGCTTATAATTTCTTCAAAAATTCTACTGTCCTGTTATATTTATCACTAAAAACTGTCATATTTCAACGTTTTGAAAAAGTAATGTCAATGTGACAAAAATTCAATTATTTTTTAAAGCAAGTGTATTTCTAGTGATTTAGGCAGCGGAAGCAGTTTCACTGTCATTAGTACTTTTTTTAGCCCATGGAAATGCCTTGTATATTTCATTATTTTGATGATTTGAACCTTATCAATGCTCTCACTCACTTTTATCACATCATGCATTAGAAAGAAAGTGCATTTACCTCCCAAAGGGTGTCCTCACGATGTTTCCACATGGCGTACATAGCCCAGAGTGGTAGCTGAAGAACACCAATGATCAACAACAGCCAGCCAAATCCTGTAAAATGCAAGATCAATATTTTTAGTCATCTCTCTTTAAGTAAGGAAGAATTAATCACAAATTCATCTAAAAATATTGTCAAACTCAATCAAGGAACAAGCTTGCTCTAGTTTTATGGACATCATTTAAACTGTTTGATAATGTTTGATCCCATTTGCTGAAACTCAAATTTCGACAGGCCATCATGTAGCGGGAGTTGAAACTAAAGAAGCAAAATGTCCCTCCTCCACAGTCTTCATACTAGAATCAGCAATAATAAATATGCCAGCAGGTGTGTTTACCAATTTTATTTCATTGTCACTGGCGACGGAATTTAAAAAATGAAGAGACCCATATTTTTCAATCTGTTGCCTAATTGTAAAGGCACTGATGGCAATAAATGAAGAGCCTTCAATGAAAGGTTATCCCTGAAGGAGAGGAGTGGAAAGGAAATGTTCAAATGGCCGTAGAAATCTCCCACGGTTCGTCCACATTGCAAGTCAAAATTGTCACTGCGTTGGTGTGCGGGAAGGGGGAAAAATTCCCTGCTGGGACCAAACACCAACAACTTTTTGTGGAGCGAGAATCCTTAGTGGAGGTCCCTACAGCCCCCACAAAGGATCTTGTTGAGTACGTTTGTTGTGAGTGAATCTGTGTGTGAGTGTGTGTGTTTTGGGCTATTCTGGTTGAGAGGCTGAAAGTGTTTGGTCCCTGCCGTGAATTTCTCCCCCTTCCCGCACACCTACGCAGTGACAATTAAGAATTGCAAGGTGGACGAGCCGTGGGAGAATTATACGGCCATCCGAGGATTTCCTTCCTACAGTTCAGAGGCCGTAGAAACTCAACCCCCATTTTTGCACCTGAAGGAGCGGTTGAACCAGAACTCCAATCATGTCCCCAACTCATTTTATTCATTTACAACATTCAAGCAAATTACTAAATGATGAAGATTTTTTTTACACCTTCAATTACTTTTCCTGTCCATCTGAATCCTTATTTATTTTAATGAAACTGAAATTTTTACTCTGAGAGAACAAGAGCCCATTGACTTTTTGAATTAGATTTCAATGATGTACATTACTTTATTTCTTGGAGTGAATAATGGGATTCATATCATGTGTCTAAGGTCAGTGCTGGATTTGCTGATTAAAGGGGGAGTCACCCTCCATAATTTTTGGTAGTATGTATTAAAAAAATGATAATTATTAAGGGGGTGCTCCAATGAAAGATTCACCAAAAAGTATTTTTAATTATGTAATTGATAAACATGTTATAACCACATCAGACCTCAGACGCATTGTGGTCGTGAGGTATTGCATGCCTCCATGGTGACACTGTGAGTTATGAACTACCAACTCTCAAAATAAAACTCTATCTCAAAATAATGACCCTAATCCACCCTTATCCATGATGCGTTGCCAACTTACCGATGGCGATATCCGGGTACACGTATGCACCGTATCTGAGTGGTTCGAGGGTGATGATTGTGTAGACGAGGATGATGATGAGGAAGAGAGGTGTGAGGATGCCCCAACACAGCCTCCAGTACGGGCCCACCTTGAAGCCAAGCATGAACTCCACGTCGTGGCAGAAGTTCTGGACACCTGGAATGTCAATTGCCACGCATGATTAGGGACATCAAAAGACGAGCGAAAACGTACATAAATTGTGTGCGTAAATACTCACAAATTCAATTGGTGTGTTTTTGGATTAGTGCATAAACTTTGAATTTTAAAACGTAAGGTGTATTTAACAGTGCAAAGAAACATCTCAAATTTTGTACGCTTTTGTTGAAACATCTTTTGATTATCACAGGCATGTGGAATGTGCAAACATGGTTTCCTAAGACAATTCCATCTCTCTAAGTTATGGCATATCACTGATGTGGTACATATTTCTGTTCCAACCTCTCACCAAAACACCAGTTCTCACCTTCCATTCAGTCAAAAGCCTTGATTCTATTATCAAGTTTTCCATTCAATTCCAGTGATAGATCAAATATTCACTGAAAAATAGCCACAGGAATCGTAGTTTTTCAAGGATTTATCTGCTGATTCATTTATTAGTACAATTTATAGAAGTCCCATTGTTGGAAATAATTGGAGTTTTGAACGTTGAAGGGAAATTGAAAGTGTTTGAAAGAGGTGTGTGATCCAGAAAACGATTGCTTGTACCATTGTATGGGTCCCTATATGTATAGCCATCGCGGGAACTATCAGTCAGGGAGACAGTGGATTCGGGGGTCCCAGGGCGGGCCCCGCAAAGGATACGCTCTCGAGGACCGGGAACCAAGTCTGAGACTTATATGCCCGTGCCACTCGAGAGGGGGAGGACAGAGGAAGGAAAAAGGAAGGGAGGCATCGCCGCGATGAGAGCCCGACAACACCTCCAGGGGAAGGATAGGAAAGGAAGGGAGGGGACGAGGAATCCCACACCGTCACAAAGGCGGGCGGGCCCTACTAGCAGCGAAACCAAGCGAAAGCAATTAATGTTCTAACAATCTTGGAGGATCATTCTATGAGGAAGAATGATCCAACGATCAAATCGTTGGATAGTCAGGGAGACAGCAAAATTAACCATGTGATTTAGGCAGAAGAATACCAAGAACCTGCATATATATGTACATGGCTTCTACAAGTGAAATCTGCATGCCTGATGTCATCATCGAGCTAACTTACACTCATCTACCACAGAGGATGAACTTCAGACATAAATTTAACTCTTTGCTTACCATAAATCCATGCAATGGCGACAATTTCACAAACTGCCAGGATGAAAATGATGAAGGAGCCGGCAAAGTAGTCCACAAGATTCAGGATGTATTGTCCACCCTATGAGAAAGAGACACTTTTTTGAGTGCGTTTCATTTATTTATGACTTATCACTGATCGGCTAATTTCCAGAATAGCCTTTCCTGGTTTTTGTGTATCAAAAATTTACATGCAATCCATAGCTAAATCAGATATTTTTTACATAATAGAATACTTTCATTTTATCTAAATTTATTTTGTCTAATATTAAGGTTGGTTAATGGATGACTTGAACTTCTATCAATGCTTCTTAAATGTTTTTGTTTTATGTATGACTCAGGGCTGAAATTTGCAGACTTGAGAATGAATAAAATTGTATTTGAATGGAGCCAGAGGACCATTATGTGCAGTCATATTGTAGATTGCATACCTAGCAGAGATGCATGCATTGGTGATTAAAAGCTATCCCATACATAACTACTTGTATCCAGTGTTTGTCCCAATCCTTAATCTCCCTGATTAAATATTTATCAACATTGATAATTGATTGATGGCATGATAAATTGAAAAAAAATAATCCTTGTTGATTCCATTCACATACAATACCTAGAATCCAAGCTCTGCGGTGATAATGAATACATACTTAAATTTTTAGTTTGATTCTCTGGTTTTGGGAATGCTCAATGCTAGATTTGTAATTCTATCTCTCTTTTTCTTGGTGAAAACAGTCTTCACTAATAGGCACCATAAAAGTTTCAATGAATCAGACGCATGTCTGGGTGTTTAATACTTTAAATTTTCTACATTAATGTGATAGTAAGAGAAATATGCATGCACTCACAGGCGTTATGTACACAAGGCCAGCAATGAATCCCATGGTGCACATTCCCACAGCCACCATCCACTGCCTCGTGTTCGGAAACTGATCCCTGAGCACCGTTATCAAGGCACCAACCAACGGCACTGCGCTCCCCACCCCAAGCGTGAACAACATCAGGAAGAATAATACTGAGAAAACCTGCAGAAAAAAAAGGAGAACAATATTAATGGCAAGAATGAAACATGCATGCAAATGACAATGAACTAGCCATCGGCATGCCTCATTGCAGACAAGTCCAAGAGCACGCATAAGAGCTAAAATTCCACTTGGGAAGAACCAATTGGTATTTGGGCCCCCGACCTCTCATAATTTCCTCCAGCTGTTCTACTACTTGAACCGCCAAGTTAGATTCTTCCTCTGTGAATTTTTGTTAATTTCATAGGACAAGATGTTTTCAGTCCCAATGCTAAAGCCAAAAGTTAGAGCAGTAGGATCATCCACTGAGAAATTATTCAAGGACCATTCTCAGACTAGCCAGCAGCTTCCTTCCACAGGATTACCCACGAATGTAGTACAGAGTGCAAAAACTATAGAGAGGAAATTCCATTTTCCTCTGTGGAATTTTCACACTTTTAATATGAAGTGGTAGGAATTAATATGGCATTGGAGTTATGCTCAGCAATAAATGTTGGATAATTGCAGTGATTGGAAACTCACCTGAGGAACATATTGGAACTTGGCAATTGCGTCCGGGTACGAAATAAATGCAAGACCTGCGCCTCCTTTGACGACTTGGGAGATGTCTGTGGCTCCCGACTCGTAGGCCAAGTTCCCAAGGATGGAGAAGATGGTGAATCCAGCAAGCAAGCTCGTGAATGTGTCCATTGCGGTCACAATAATGGCATCCCTGGAATCATCAAGTGATTCATTGACATTGTTTCAAACGTGCGTTAATGGGAAAGAGAAAGTAAAGGAAATCCCAAAGGAAAGGGAGCCAAGTAATATCATTCATCATTTTTAAATGTATAAGATATCAATTTCATATCACCCAAATCACTTTTATCCCTACATCCCTAAGAAATTATAAAAGAGAAAAATGCTTAAATATTGCATGGATGTTTTAATTTGATAAGGCTATGTGTACTGTTACCAATAAAATATGAACTGGTGATGAAATAAATAGTATCAGCCAAACTTTGGCTTGTTGATATTGTACCAAAGCAGTTGTCAGAAATTGATGACAAAAGATTTCTTCTTTTTGATAAAATTTAAAGTGTCACCAATTGATGCCCATACTACATCAAGATGACTGTAACTGGTAAATATCACTTTGATGAATAATGAGTTATTTTTGGGCATGTAAGAGATATAATTAGTGATTTCTTTTTGACTATAAAGCAATAGAAAAGGATATAAACCAGACCTGGTACAAGGCATTCCAGATCTGATATTTTTAGATCAGAAATTTGTGATCAGTCATAAACAAATAAAGCTTTATTGGCCACTGATTATGTATTGAATATCGTGTATCACCATTAATTTCATATCATGAGGTCTTCGGTTCTCTTACCTGTGGACATTATGCTTGAATGGATTGTAGGACGAGTAGGTGACAATGGTTCCAAACGACACTCCCAGTGAGAAGAAAGACTGAGTCACAGCTGCATACCACACCTACAAAGAATAATTAGGCCATTAAAAAAGTAATTATTTTTACTACTTACATGCATGGGATCAAAATCTATATGAAATAGATACTGTGATGAAGCATCAGTTTATATTTTTCCCAAAGACTTATATGACTTTCTAAACATATATAAATACCCCCAAGTAACTAGTACCCCCAAGGGTTTATTTTTACTGTGTACATAAAAAATATACCCAAAATAAAACCTGAAGTTTGACCTGATTCATCGAGTAAAGCTAGACCACAGACTAATGTTGGAGGACTTGGAATTGACGAGAGGGAAACAGGAATGTTTACCGACACAAGATTCATCATGAAGAAAGAAAGCAAGAGAAGACAGGAAAGATCACCTCTTTCCAAGCCTAATTACGTAGGCCCTGCTTCTCAGTTGGCTCAAATTAAGGATACAAACCCCTTATGAATCCCTTTAGAATAAGATTGAAAACAAAGATGAATGTTAAGGAATGTAAACAATTATAGTATTCGTTGATAATATTGCGAACAAAGCTACATTAGTATGCAATGGAATCGTAATCATCATAAAGTTTTGGTCATAATATTTTGTCGTGTATTTTCATACACAGTGACACACACGTGCATATGCATACGATAATATTATGAATCTGAATGTAACTCACCTTGGGGTTGAGCAGCTCACTGAACTTGGGCTTGATGAAGAAAGAGATTCCCTCCCAGGCACCCGGCAGCGTGCAACCACGAATCAGCAGCGTGATCAGCACTATGTACGGGAATATAGCCATGAAGTAGGCAGCCTTCCCAGAGCTCTGCACTCCCTTGATCAGCAGCAGACAGATTGCCAGCCAAGCAAACAGAAGGCAAAGCGTAAGCCTCCACTCCGGTGCACCGATCCCATTATCAATGCCATCCTCTGTCTCCTGAAGCACGTATTTCCTGCATGAAGAAGAATCAGTCGTTAGTTGAAATAGAGCACAAATGTGGGTAGTTTTGGAGGTTTCGGAATTTGAAAGACATTTAATCTGCATATTAGCATTTATTATTGCTTCATTTTATTATCCCTGAACTGTCTAGAACTATTTAGAACTGACAATCAGTATAACATCTGATGTGAGCCATGGATGACTTCCAAAACAGTTTCAAACCTTACAAATTTGATTGCTTATTTTTAAAGTGCTGCATGCATGTCTTCGTGTTTTAAACTGGGGGACTACATGTTGGGGAGGGACCCCAGGCCATCCTATTCATGCTTGATTTACGTTGCGACTTAAGGTGCAGTTTTAATCTGCTTTCATAAATGCATGCAGCACAGGAATTAGTATAGAGCAATCCATTTTTTTCTCAATATTTGCAGTCACGAGGAATAGCTCTTTGAAGTGTAAACTTGGATTGGTTATTTCATCATGAATATAAATTGTAGCCCTAATTAAGGCTTTCATTAAAGTCAGATCACTCTGCCACCAGCAAAATGAGCGTCAACATTGGGAAATCCATTTATGAGTGCACGGAGTGACTGTATGTGTATCTAGTCGACAAGTGGAGTATCCTCCATAGTAATATTCGTGGATTTAAATTTTAGCACTGTTCATCAATGGCCGATACTTACAAGAAATAGAGTTCTGAGGAGCTCCTTGAGCCACTGATGTTTCTGCTGACTGTAATTTCTGGAATGTCCGTTAGGTTATCAACGGAATACTTTTCATTCAGGAGGGTGCTGTTGGGCAACAATTCTTGGCTGTTTTTCACCGAGTCAAAGCAGTTGTCCCACTCTGGTCGACACTTGGCCCACGGCAATTCCGATTGGAACGACGCCGCAAAGTAGAACACAGTCAGGCCCATGAGGGAACAGTAATATGTCACCACACAAATGATGGACACTATCTGCCCATATCCAATACCTGAAAGAAAATAAATATCATTGTAGAACTATTGTTTGATACTTATTGTGCATTCAAAATTTTCACCATAAGAGCAATTATCTAACAGTACGGGAAGGTCCATTGTTCAGGCTTAGACCTGTTCTCTTGAGAAGAATTTGTGTGGTTTATCAACAGTTCAGGGTGGGTTCAATGGTCCTTAGTCCTCATTTCATTACCGCCTGTATCAGGTGCAAATGAATAGACAAGACTTCTTTTTGATATGTAAGAGGCAACACCTGGTGATTCCCATTTTAGATGAAAATGATACCCATATAAGTGGTAAATATCAATTTAGTGGTAAAAAGTACTATCATTTTCGGCTCGTTATAAGTGATTTGACTGTTATGTGAATAAGTGATACAGAGGTATTAATTCCCAAACTTTACCTTTTCTTTGGGTGTTTGGTGGATCTTGAATCGACTGATGTCAGATTTTTATCCCCTATGCCATTTTAGCTTTTTTTGAACGAATTACAAGGGTGACAGAGCCAGAGAGCTGCTTGGAGGGATTTTTGTTTAGAAATGGACAGTTAAATACACCGAAGATGAAGTTCACAAAAAAAAATTTGCCTGGCCGGCAATTGGGAGTTCGAATACCAGTTGAGCTAAATATAATTCATGGTGAACTTCGTCCTTGTTTCGTTAGAGGTCCCTCGTTCCATGATCGGTGCAATGAATGGACAAATGAAAAACTCACCCTTCATGGCGGGCACCACTTCCCATATCTTGACGGACCCCCGGCTGGAGAATTGCCCGATGGAGAGCTCCATGTAGTAGAGGGGTTTGCCCACGATGAACAGCACGATGAGGTACGGGATGAGGAAGGCGCCACCCCCGTTCTCGTACGCCGTGAAAGGGAAGCGCCACACGTTGCCCAGACCCACGGACATGGCGATGCACGAGAGCAGGAACTCGGTCTGGTTGGACCACTGCTGGCGGCCAGAGCCGTCCGTCTCGTCCACCACGGCACCCACCGCCACGGCGCCGCCGCCGTTGCGGGTGCCGCCGTTCACCGCGCTCAGCTTACCCTCGGGGCCGCTGTCGAAACCAGGGTTCGCCACACCCAGCTCCTGCACCCACACACACAGAGAATGGAAGAAATGCGATCAGTAACACTGCCTTTTTCACGGATTTCTTTTTAATCTTTTTCAACGACCATTGCGTTGAATCAATAAGTGTGCATTAAGCCTTTTTAATAATTCACTGCGGACTTTTTGGGTTGAGCACCGGTTTATGCGGTCCATTATATCAGGAGTCTGAGAATTGGGGTCTGTCATTTCCCCAGCTTTAAGTAGATAGGGTAATTTTTTTAATTAGGCAGGGACAAATATTTTTGCCAAATGAATAAAATATGTGAGAAGATAGGTGCTGCTGGTCAATTTGTCGGCGGTGGTGTCCTCAAATTGCCCAGTGGCAACTATTTCCTTACTTATTTAGTTACATACGCAAAACTTTTTCGGTTAACTAACAGACGTGTTCATACAAAGAGTGAACGTGAAGAGTGAGTAAAAATTCAGTCTCTTACATAAATATTTATGAAGTAAGTGTCGTAATGAATATATAATAACTATAAACTAAGAATTTAATAAGAGCTCCATTATCTATTGAGATAAAGATTGTAAAATATAGAGATTCGCATTTTCCGTTCGCCGACCCGACGCGACGCCTGCTTCTCGAACTATTCGCAAAGGAAAGTCATGGATAGTAAACCTTTCACAGATAAGTTAATGACGTCACGATCTTATGCCTCCGCTTCTCAGCTACTCTTGCGTGTGGGCCTCGCGTGGTTCATTGTTGTCTACCCTCTTTAGTGAGCGATTCTTTCCTTCAGTGAATAATTGTTATCCCTGAACGAACGAATGAACCTGATTTCTAATGACGTCAGCGACTCTTAATAATCGGGCGGCCTCATCAGTGCGTTCTTATTTGAAACATACGAGAGGAAGGAAGATTTTTCTCCCATCCTAACTGATCCCTCCCTCATCTACCAACTTCGTTCAATGAATTGTGTGATTTCAGACATGATTGAACAACCCCACCTCTACTCCCGCAAGTGCTGTGCTAGGAGTCGTTGGAATGACCAACCTCTCCACCGGCTCAAAGTTCGAGCAATTTTTGAGTTAACATTGAGCCACTTCGTTTTCGTCTTAACTTACACCCTACCCTTCCATATTTTAATCGACTGCGATGTGGATTCCGAGAGACGATCATATTATTGCCGCGAATCGAATGCGTTGCATTTGGAAACGCAGTTCGGAGGCAATTTGTAAGCTCGCCGAAAGCAATGGATGCGTGCATTGTGCTGCTGACATGGGCAGACTCCGGACAACATGGGTTGGAAGGGATGCGAAGCGAATTGGGGGGGGGGGGGGAGTTGAGTCGGGAGTCGCTTAGTGCCAAGCAGTGGGGGAGATTATAATGGCAAACAAAACCTCCCAGCCAAAATGTCTGCTCGCCGATCAGACCAAGATTGAAGCACTACCGAGAATCTACGTATACTGACAGGTGCAATATTCATTTGAACACAACGAAGTCTTTCTTTGGGAATTGGGTTGGAGTGGTGGCTAGAGAGTTGTCTTCTTACCCAGTGGGCCCGAGTTCAAACCCCAGCGGTAGCAGAGACTGCCCGATACCTGATTGAGTACTTCGTAGAGGGGACACAACACTCCGTCCGTCGGATGGGACGTTAAAGCCTTTGTCCCCTTGGCGCCTTTCTTTAAGAGCACGCTAATGCCGACGCCGGGTTTCTCTCCCACCCTCCTTACGATACAAATGACTGTAGCTGTCAGACGCCTCCTGTTGCATACCATATCATTAGTTGTTATTCTAGTAAATTAAATGCGAGAGTCAACGATCTGAAGATGGACTTTAAGCGGCTATTCACTTTTAGTTTAAACTGAGCATGTACCCTTCCAATAAATTAATATTACAAAACACTCCGTGACCATTTGGTGTGCTCGCGGATCATCCAACTTTTAATTTCCATATGATATGAATTGATCGTTGCTTTGCTTGTCGCCAGCCTGTGATAATGGAGGCGATCGAAATGATGGTCTTGATAATCCGTTTTCAACCACGAGGGATTCCGCAGTAGTAAGACGAGTGGTTGGGAGTTGAGAAGGTTGGACTTTCCCCGCCATGTTGATGAGCGATTAAAAGCACAGATAATGGCCGACGATGAGCTGGGAATTCTGTTTCCTCACTTCCCGAGCGTGGCCAATCCGCGATTCGTGTAAGTGCTCATAAATTCGCTCCTTCGTTTCTCTTTTATTTTATTGCCGAAGTGTTTCCCTTTGTGAGGCTCCCATCCCTCACCTCGACACCCGCCCTACCACAGAATACAGCCCCCTAAAGAACTCACGCATCCTTCTCGTGAAGGTGAGTAGTCGATGTGATAGTAGTAGATTTTCGGGTTCCACCGCGTTGCTTGATGTCTGAAGACGACAGTTTCGCCGGCAATCCCACCAGCATCTTCATGTGGGGAAGTATAATGTTAATCGGCCGAACTTTAGCCAGCTAATGTTTTTCATATACCCTATAAGTTTTCAGATATTTATAGCCAAATCATTTCTTTTTAGTATTTAAGCAGCTTGACAAGTGATATACCCATTTTGGATCTACGTAATTTAACTGGTAGGTACTACGGTGATCAATAATGCGATTATATTTGTGCGTTTAAAAAAATCATCATCAGTGATATATTTACGACTCATAAGTGGTAAAAACAAAATGTGTAAAATTTTGTCAAAAATGCATCGTTGTGCTTCTTGTGATTCCTCTTTCTCGATAGCGACGGCCTTCGTCTTCCCCACCACCGATCCTGGAAGACGAGAATTTTCATTTTTCCACGCCCTCTCACGATTTCTTTGCAATTACTTTTTTTCATTTCTTTTCATTTCATTTCATTTCTTTTTTCTTTTCATTTTTTTACCGCCAGAGGGGCGCAGGATTTTTGCGGCGCAGTTCTTCCTCGCCCGAGTCTGAATTCACGCCGAAGTCGCTCTTTTCCTCAATATGCCCGCAATCACCCATTTCAATCCCGCCGTGCACTCCACCGAGGCGTATTCTCGCGACACAGCATGCCGGACGAAGCATTCGAAAGACATTTTATAATACAAAGGAAAATTGTGCGATTTGACAAAAACTTCAAAGAGTCACCAGAGAGGGTTACGCTGATTTTAAGTGAATTAAGCTGGGAACCGGTGGAGGCTCGGAGGTTACGTGCTAGGCTAAATAGCAAGGAAGAAAACATTATCTTTCGTGGAGAAGCTCGTATGTGATCATTAACGAGTATTGCTTCCTCTTTATTCCTTCGCGGTAAACCCTTTGCTAAACCCTAACACATACATATTTATATTAATGGCCAACCGTTAGCATTATATGCAAGTATATTGATGTCTTGAGCGTCATGGAGCACTCATATGACTTTCATGAATATGTACTTGCTAATTTTATTCTTGTAAGTTCATTTTAGAACCATGTAGTGTGTATGTGGGGAACCTATTGCATGCTGATGATTGATTACCCCCCGCCAAACACCATTTGGGTGGCTCGCAGGGTAATTTATACCTGCAGTGGGTTTTCCCGCTGGGTTTTTCGCGTTCGTCCGAAGCGAACTCGCTGGGATGCAGAAAGTCGACTCGTTGCGCGCACAGAAGGGGTGAGTTTTTTCCCCCCGCCGCGGTGGCATTTGGCGGGGGGTTGGGTTGGGTGGTATGGATCCCACCTCCTCCGACGAAGACAGATGAGCATCGCCGTTTAAAGGCATCGGGCCCTCTCATTGGTCGGCCGGCTTCTCTTTTCCTCGTGGCGCCTCCCTCGCCCTCGCTCGCGTTTTCCTCGTAGAGGTCGTTTACAGCGGACGCCAGCCAATCAGGAGCCAGCTTCATTTTGATACATGTAATACGAGGGGGGGATTTTCTCTTTTCCCTGGCGGTGCGTTCGCGAATATTTGGGTCATCGGCTGCCCTCCGCTCTCGCCTCGCGTCTTTCCGCACGACCACTTTCATAACGCCTCCACTTGTGTCTCGAGTATCCCGTGAGTAATCGGTTTTTTTCTGCTAAAATTCGCAGAATTCGCTGTCGTATTGAGAGCCTTCAAGAATGCATAGTTCCAAAATAGAGGCTACTTTACGAAAAAATCAGCTGTAAATTAAACAGTAGGGAGCGCTTATGGCTAGCGTAAGTCAACGGCGGAGTTCACGGAAAAAAACTGTGGGGTAAGTGGTTATAGTACGACGAAAGTTAGCATAAAGGGGTTTGCTCCATTTTGAATTAACCCGAAATCTTTCTGACGCGCTGTGTCGTAATTTTTTCATGCGATTTGCTCACGTGTTTTGATAAGTAAAACCGCGAATCGTGGAGTAAGACATCTCAGAATTAAAAATAACATGGATGCAACAATTTACTATAGATGAAATTAATTTTTGCTGGAGATGTGAGCCACGGGAAAGACAGCGAGGCAGAGGAGTAACGGCTAATCTCAATTTCTATACATTTTGTGTCGTAGAGAGCTGTTAGTCCATCAAAAGAAACGTGGATGAGTTAATGTTTTATATTAACGTCCCAGAGTCATTAACCTAATTTTCTTTTTAAGTTCCTTTATTTTTTTCGCTAAATATTGCTATAAACCGCCCCTAACATTTATATCTGTAAACATTGCGAGGAATTGATGCCTGAAGTTTGACGCTTCGCGGAAATTGTGCTCGCCGATTGGCGATTGTAGCTACGTCATTTCTCTCAGCGCCACCATCAGCTGATGCATCAAATGACGTCACGAGAGAAGCGATCGTTTGATGAGGGTAAATGTTTTGAATACGACTATTTTCATAAACCGCGCATTAAAATGTATTTATTGAAGTCGCTGACAGCAGAGCAATCCGCATAACTCGAGGAAATAAGGTGTAATTGAGGTTATTAACAATGATCACGTGGTCAAGAATGGCAATTTTTTTCCATGCTATTCCTCGCGAGAGCAAATACTCAATTGCAAATATTGATAGTAAATGCTCTGCAACTTGTCTAGGTCCATTCTCCGAGCTCATCGCCTCGTTGCAGACATATTTAAAATGCATTAAATGCTCCCAAAGAGGCCACAGAAATCGAGTTCTCTCTCCCATACTGGATCCACGCCTTCAAAAGGGATTTTGCAGACACTCGATGTTTACATTATACCGCCATTATAAACATCTCCACTTGTTCCCAAACTGGTTTGATTAGCATAATGACGTCAACAGGTTCATACTTATTCGGTCCATCGTGTCCAGAGAATTTTCAAGAGATTGCCCCTTAAGTGCTATGTGGAGGGTACAATAAGGACAGCACTCCGTCCGTCGCATGGGACGTTAAGCCGTGGTCCCGGTGGCGTCTTTTCTCAAGATAAGGCTATTGCCGACGCCGGGTTTCTCTCCACCCCTCTTTCCGCTTCAGCTCTCGGTCGCCTCCTCCAACATTCCATATCAACATTCCCATATTCTCATTTTAAACCTATTAAAAGAATGGGAAATATTATTTTGTTCGTCGTATTTAATCTTCACCTTCATTCTTCCGAATTATTTTGATAAATTGCCATTTCGGGTCAGAGTGTGACTAACCCAATTCCATAGCTGGACAGGTTCGCTTCCGCACTCGGAGTTCATCACATGTGAGCCTTCTTTCGTGACGTGCGGATAAGTTCCATTATTTTTGCACTTGAAAATTTCGCGACATTAGTGATGTCCGTTGAATTCGCGGTGACAATGAAAACTCAGCAATGTCACAAAAAAACCGGAAGTTACGACACCTTTGTTGGTATCGCATAGGAAGCCACTTGTTTTCCACGCCAGAGTTGAGGAATGCGGCGAATATTATTTCAGGGGCGATTTTTATTTTCGAAGGACTCCGCGTCGGAAAGTGCTTCCGCTTCGGAATAAAAATGACGAATACAATGCGTTCAAGCGTGCGCTTAATCTCATTATAGCTCGTAGCGGTGCGAATCTAGCGTTGAACAACGAGAACAATGTCAGCAGGTAATTGTGAGTGATTACAGAGCGAGTAAATACTTATGGCTCAGCTCGGATGTGATTGCTGGGAAGACAGCTTATTATTTTCTATTCTGCCACACAACACAACAGTAGTTGGAGTAGGCTCGGACTGTGATACTCCCTCCGTCGAAACGATGTGCAGCTGTCCTTGTAACATTTGTATCGTTCCCTGTTAGAAGAATAACATCATGATTTGCAATTCACTTTCAACCCAATTCTGTTGCGATAGTTGTTATATTTTGGTACGCATGAAAGACTCGAGGATAATGATAGAAAAATCGAATGACGACCTCAGCATCGTTCACACATTTTCGGTCGTAACCCAAGTCCGTACCGCGGTTGTCCTACACCATCGTCTGATGGCGCTTCGATTATCGAGATATCAGTAGTTCGCAACGCTGCCTCTTGACCGTGGTCAGCGCTGCTGGCGCGGCCGAAACCAGAAAAAAGGAAGTACGATAATAATGTGATCATTCCGAGACACATGGAACAAAAATGAATCAGGGAAAAAGCTTCAGCGTAGTGTAGGCGATTCTCAAGAAAGATATGTGAAGTTATTTGCAGTTTAATGGAATTTTTTGACCCGGGTCATTTATATTAGGACGAATTTCCAAATTTCGGCTCACGAGGTAACCACTGAGTTACCACGGGTGCGTGAATGCACGTTGGTTGGCTGTTACCGACTTCATATGGACAGGGCATTAGCCGCTTTCTCAACTTAGAAACTGATTTTTGGCAAAAATACCAAAGCCTATAAAATATTTACTGCGATGAAGGCTGAAAAATTAGCAAAGGCATAAGTAAAAGAAATTTCAAAAAAATACCCTGCGTACTTCGAACGAAGTATTAAAAAAATATAGCATTTAATGGTTTTCAATTTAAACTAACGTAATATCTTCGAAGTCATGATGACATGTATTTATTCCTTCCTGATTATTCTATGATACGTGAGAGTATCATTGAACAATTTGGCGTTTTCTAATCTCCGTCAACTTTAAATCTCAGTTCGAATTCCTGTCAAGGCAAATTATATTCCCTCTATGTAAATTTCACACTTTCAATGGAATTTCCGGAAACTCCGTAATGGAGCAATTCTGGTCAGTCCGCGGCTCCTTCTCCTTCAATTATAATCTCTGTGATGAATGCCGTAACGTGCTTCAACCTCGGCGGTACGTTGCTATGCGGCGCGCAGCAAGCGATTCCGTTGCTGCAGCATCCGAAACATACCACCGTGTGAAGCCAACAAAGCTGCGATGAGGAAAGAAGATGGATAGGACTTGTGATAGGGGCAGGGGTGAGTGTCCAATGGATCCGGGTTCTAATACCGGCGGTGGCGAGGGTTTTCAGTGACTGCTTGAGTGCTTTGTGTGCACTTCGTCCGGCGGATGGGACGTTATTCCGCGGTCTCCTTGGCGCCTTTCGTTAAGAGTAGACTAAGGTCGACAGTCGTTTGACAGAGTTGGCGCCCCAAATGAAGCGCTGCAGTCGACTGGAAGGCTCCAGACTAGGAGCTTCATCGTGATCGTCTTTTGTTTGGGCCCAGGTGTCGCCTCATACGCGAGGGCCCCTGGCTCGAGGCCAGTCGCAGGCAGTTTACGTCGCAGACGAAGACCCGAAGGCGGAGAAGACAAGAGTGCGAATCAAGTAAGTGACTCATTACTACAACCCTTTCTCCTTCACCTACGTCTCCTATCGATATTATTCCATAACGTAAGAACTCTCTCGCCCGTTCCGTTGATTTTTTGCGATTCTAGAAGATGACGTCCAATGTGTCGTTAGCCGCCGATAGAATGGCTTATTCAGTACACTCAGTGATTCAACCCAGAGGTTTGTTTGGATAGGTGAGGGTCGCCCCGGCGTAAAGCGAAAGGCGAGTGAATGCCGCATATAATGAGGGTAGTCGAGCCAGTTCTGTTCCCTAGGCCTCATCACAATTCCTCGGATTTGGTTTCGGGGGGGGGGGGGGGTCCGAAGGCATCGCTCGCAACCCCTCCATCCTCAACTATCCCAGCGCTCTACCTCCTAGGCCAACACGCTCTCAAATATTGGAAAGAATAAATTATATTAGAAGCGATATTTAATGTATTTGAAGTAAGTAAGAAAGAGTCGGTGGGCGAAATGACCTTTTTAAGTCGAATGCACCCTTTCCAAACAATACTACCACCACTGCGAAGTCTGGCTTGACCCTGCGTTTTAATTCGCTTGGAACCATCGACTCGGCCGATCGTCTTTTATCAAATCCCCCCCCCACTTCCCTTTCTGCGTCAACAACTCAGAGCCCATCACTCCCCCCACCCCCTCCCAATGAGTGGGTGGGGGGGGGAGGGGTCGACCTTGGCCCGCGAGGCACCATTTTCACGGCGAAGGACGCTCCCATCACGATTGACGCGCGCGCTTGTAAGCGACACACGCCGTTTTCTCCCTTGTTGGTGATTCGCCGGGAGTCGAACGCGCTCTTGCCTGGGGATTAAAAAAAACCTCTTTGAGTGACGGACATACAGCTTACGATTTGCGGCGATGACCACGGGGCAAACAACAAGAGCTTAGAGACAGGTCACCTCAGTAAAGGCTCGATTTATTTACGTTGCTCATTTGGGCGCTTTTCAATCTGTTTTCAAAAATGTCCGCTGCACTGCGATGGGCGCTGAGAGGTGCATTTACACTCTCATCGTTAACAATTGTGCATTTAAAACTCACACCAGAAGAGTATTCAAAAGTTAAGTATTCGAAACATTGTACCTAAAATGTGAATTACGGTAAACTGCGAAAAATCATAATCTCCGTTAAGTTCAGATCCCTCCGCCCGTCAGAGTCGCCAGTGGCGACTTTTGTTAACTCATTTAAATGCCTGGTGGGTGTCAACACATTAAGAAGAACCCTCTGTTGTAAAATTCATGCTCAGAGTAATGACAGGATAATTAATTATTGGCTTCTACTCGTGGGGACAAGCGTTAATTGAATTGTGACTTATCCTTGCCTGGGAGGAATCTCCATTGCCCTATTCTGTCGTTTAAAAGGCGAGTTCGCTACTGTCGAGCGTCAACACAGTGCGATTTCCTCTGCTGAAGCCTGCTTCTCAAAGCCCTCCTTGACCCATTTCCCGTTTCTGATAAATCCTCTTGCGCTCAACCTCCTCTCGCCCAAGGTTTTGAAAATTATGCCTCAATTTATATATTATTTAGAAGGTCAAGTTTTATCCCTCGTCTGCGGTTATCGGTCAGCATGCAGGTCGGTCGGTCGGTCGTGTCACCGGGCCGTTGTGCAGTGCGCGCTCTCGTTCGCCTCGTGTAAAATGCGCATTGAATACATTCGGCAAATTTGCAAAAAGAAGTATGCACAACGTGCGGATCACGCTCGATAATTTAGGGTAAATGAGGAGCGGGTGACAATCGCTGAATCCACTTTTTGAATTAATACTCACGATCTCACGACTGAATGCAGACTTGCACCCGAACTGACATCGACGCAACAAACGCACCAATGAGTCCTCCGTTTTAATTTTCAGGGGTGGGGGAAGAAGTGTTCTACTTCTTTTTTGGGGCCAATGGTGCATCCGTCTCTGCGAAGGGGTGTGGGGGTGGGTTGGTTGGGTGAAGCGGGTGGGCCCACCACATCGGAGGACTCTACAGTTGTTTACGGCCAAATCAATCGATAGGTTCGGAGAAAATATGCAAGAGACTTTTTGGACGCAAGAACTGCAAAAACGCCGATAACGACACGAGTTGAATTTGAACTTGCACAATGCTGTTTGCTATCGCACTGTAGGAACATCGGCTTTGCTTCCAAGAATTTCTGAGCTATCGTTAGATATTCATGTTCAAATAGCATATGATTGTCTAAGTGAGAAAATAGCCGAACCAATCGAACGATGAGAACTGCTGAGGTAGTGAAAGGAGACTTCAACGCCCCCCGACTATACGCCGCTGACGGTCCGAACTAAATAGAACGCACGCTTCCCTTTTTTTCGGTTCACTCTTGACGGTCATTTATGTCTTAGGCAAATGGAGAACTAGACACACTCTTACCCTCTAATCTCACCTGAGGTTTTTCCAAAATGTATTTTTAAATATTAATACGGTAATCTGTGCTTGAAAGGGTTGGATTTGTTAAAATTACATACTTTTCTTAGTGCTTTTTACATGAGGTAAGTATTAAAGACTACTTAATGACGCAGTCTCGGATCATAGTGAGAAAACAAAATAATTTACTACTTCAATACTTCTTGCAATTTGACACCGTTTCTTGCCGAGGTGACATTTGTCGAAACCCCTCGCCCCCTCCCCCCCCCCCCCAACGCCTCACGTAATTTATGGATGTCCCCCCCCCCTGCCGACCTGTAGACATCAGTTTTTTAATGAGTGTTTTTCTGGCAATTGTCTCCCAGCAGATGGTGCTTCAGAATACTAGCGGAACAACTTTGCGGAGAACATGACTTCCGTCAATTAAATAAAATGAAGTTTAAATGTATTCTTAGCTTTACAAGTGGCACCGTTACACGGAAAATAAACCTGTAAATAGTTTTGGAAATTAATGGTAACCTTCAGAGAGACATTTAAGCGGCCATACACTCGCTGAGGTCAAACGCTGTCCACGTTAATTACCGCACATTGATTACGCACTATTTGCATCGGCTGCAATTACCGCCACCGCCACTACAATAGACGAAATTCCTCCTCCATTGTTAGACCACGGTTCGTGGTCGCAGGTTCGCAGAAGACGGGCGAGAACAGTCCATTGCTATAACAAAGCCACTTCTTAGGCGAGCTAAGCAACTTCCTCAACTGGCATTCCGGGCGTTCGTCTCATATCCAGCTGTCCTTGACGAAATTTCGTAATCCGCGAGCGATTTTCTCGGAAGGCTTTAAATTCTCCTTTCATTGCTTCTGGGTGTCTCTTTTTAAGTCTCCCAAAGTGAACCAGGTTGTTAAAAAGTAAAAAATGAATCGGCTCTTGGATTTTCCAAGGTTTCCTCCCATTCAGCTGTTTTCTGATCGAGAACTGCGATCTCCTCGTTGGCATTTTGAATTGTAAATATTCGTCCCTTTTTTAATGAAATCCTTGACAGGTTTGGAGATGAGACCGCGAGGAGAATACGCCAGTCCGTCCTGTCCATATGCATCTACCACATACACGTGTACATATACTACCCATAGCAATGTGCGCAGCCTGAATTGGCGCGTGGCGGAGGGTGTCAGTACGCCAGCCATTAGCAATAAAAAGGAAACGCTCTTACGTGATCAAGGCGATAAACGCTCCTTAGCATTTCGTGGCGTCATCAAATTATTCGCGAAAGGCTTAATGAAGTCGTTTTTCTCGAAGCTCTTGAAGTACTCGAAGTGTTGAAAGATGGAAATATACGTGTCTCATTATTTTTCAAACTGTATTTACGGCGAATAAAACAATTTCTTATTCCGCCATTTTCTCGTTTGTTTTGAACTTGAAAAAAAGCAGGAAAACCGCCCACTTTTCTCGAGTTAGTGGCATCATCATAAATGTTACGGTTCATTGACTCATTCAGGGAGACACTTCGATTGAGGGAAAGAGTCGGTCACAAGAGTGTAAACAGGAGTGAACCACGCGAGTCTAATGCGCGGAAGATGAGGAGTGGAGTGCGCCCTCAAAGGAGTCGCTTTCTCTCCGTCCACACTCAACGGAGCGAGGAGGAAGACACCCAATCGCAAACATTTGCGTTCGGCGCGTGTAAGGAAGGAAGGCAAACATGGATCGCACGCAACGCTCGATGAAGTAGCAGAAACACGGCGTTCCAAGTGGACATACACCGCACTAAGAAGGAGGGAGGCGCCATTCCCTCCCGTTGAAACGTCATTTTCGTTGCCTTTTTGTTTGGGCGCATTTAAATGGGTTTCCAAAAATATCCGCAGCGCGGCGGACCTATCCGTTTATTTTCAATGTTGACGACAAATTATTTATGATGGCAAGGAATATATGAATTGAAAGCTATGCATTAGACAGATCACTCACTCCATCACAAATACAAATTTCGGTTTACAACCATAATCACAATTTATTCCTCCGTGAAATTCGGATCGCACTGACCGCCAGCGATACGAGTGCCAACCTTTGTAAACCTAAAGCAATGCGCGGTGGGCGACAGAACATCTTGTGCCCGAATGGATAATCCTATTTTCAGTAACATTCGTACGTTTAGTCTTGGGAAGGCCTAAAGCTGAATTTACGAGGTTGGCAGTCAACTGTTAGGTTACAGCCATGCATGTGGAGAGCGAATGCGAGTCACTGCGGAGGGTATACGAATCGATTGAGGTCTTCATTCGATCTACTGGCTAATTTGATGCAGTTAGACTGTGAACGCATTAAGAGTCGATGGCTATGGCTGTATCACAAGCTGAAAGTGTTAAGTTAACTACGCAAGCGAAGAACAAAATTACACATTGCTTTTTTCAATTTATCACTCAGAGTAGAGGCAAGGAGGAAATTCATCAGATGCTGCACATGGAGCATCTTTCTCTGTGGGAGCGAGGCTGGGAAGTTGAGAGGTGCATAGAAGTGAAGAGTGGAAGCATTCGAAATGCGGTGCTACCGAAGAATGATGAAGGTGAAATGGATTGTCCGAGTAAGTAACGAGGAAGTGTTGAGAAGAGAGGGAGAAAATAGGAGTCTTTTACAAACTTCCAGGAGAATACGGAACAACTTTGTTAGCCACATTATGAGGCACGATGAAAACGATCGAAGAAGGACAGGAGGAAGAGAAGAAGGGCAAAGGGCGGATCCGAATGAGATGCATAGGACAAAGCGTTATAAAGGATTTAAAATACAATACTTACGTCACTAGCCTTTTAATAGCGACGCGTGGCTATTAAAAGGCTAGCGGAACGGAGAGTTGTGTCAAAAAAATCTTAGATTGTTGATTTTTGATGAGGGATCGTGTAAGTTAAAAATTGATTTAATTTTATCACTAAGAAGAGGATGTGGAATTATTTTTCCTTCGCAACCGCCGCTTCTTTTGTTTCTCAACATACGTCACAATGAAGTACACTGGCACTCCCGAGATGCTTCTGTGTATGAGTACGAAGACATCGCCTCAGAGCTATTGAGAATCATTGGCAGTTAATTCCTCCCTCCCTCTGGATGTCGATGCGTGCAGCCGTGAGCCACGCACGCTTCTGCTCACGCGACCTTCCTCTCCCGGCGAGACTTTGTGGAAGCAGTGCGTTTGGCCGCTAATTCGGCCGTCATCGTCAGAAGTGCTGCCCTCAATTCGGAGCCAGCGCTCCCGCCTTGAGCCGCTTGTTCGTCCTTATCGTCAGGACGAGAACGTAAATTAACGAAAAAAATATACTTGGCTCTAAAAAAATATTTCATTATGCATCATCATCACTGAACAAAAATTGTATGTTGTCTCATTTGAATTATGCAGTCTTTTCAAATCTAAGTATATCTTCTATTCAACATCCATCTTTACTTGATCCGTATCCGAAGTCTTCTGTTTTCTCTCTCTTCCGACCCACTTGTCCCTCGACGATTTTCTTCATCTGGCCATTATTCCTCAAGACATGGCTTATTGGGTTGTCCCGGCTTCTTATTAAGGATTCCATAAGGCATCTTACCTAATCTACTCAGGACTTCCCCATTGATCACTATGTTCGAACCGTTTTATTTTTGTCATCCCCCTGGAGAACCACATTTATATTTTATTCTGTAGACAATTATCATTCCTGAAGCTGTACAACACCGAAAAATACTAATTACTTTTCAATTGAGCGATTGGTTTCAAAGTATTCTTAGGTGTGCTTTGTTGACAACAGCTCCTTTAATTTTACTGGAATAAAAATGGTTTTTGTTTAAAATAGGAATAGATTTAGCTTCCTCGTATCTGAATAGCAAATTATGAAAACGGAAACTATGGGCATTCCAAGCACGCAAAGTTGTGTGCGGCGTGATTTAAGGCTAAAAAAAAGCGAGTACTTTCCTGGGAGTAGAATAAATACGTCTGTGCAGATGCCGCATTCAAGTCAACGCGGAAATAAACGGCGTCTCTGTCATACTTTTTGTAGAATTGAAATTGATTGCTTCGTTTGTAAAATAATCGCGGGTCGAGCTCGAGTGTCTCGCTTTCTTTGCGGAATACGGAGGGAGCATTGCGCTACTCACATTTTCCTTTTCAATGCATCGTCCTTCGTGGCAGTCTCTTCTCTCTCTCTCAGCACGCGTGTATTGCTCTGCTCTCTCTGAAAGGGGGGGGGGGGGAATGACGGCCAAGGGAGGGGAGGGTGGGCGGGGAGGGGGAAATCCTCGACGGAGCAGACAGATTGGCGTCCTCTTCCCGCATCATCGCAATCAATGTCTCTCTCCCACCCTCTCACCCACCCACTCATCCTATTCTGTCGGCCACACCACACAACACACACACAATCCATCAGGCGACATTTATTCCATTCATTAAAACTTCTTCACCATATCTGCCATGGGCTTTTCCGGGCTTCAACCGCGTCGTCTGCATGGTATTCCGAGGAGGTGACCTAAGGTCATTTTCGCCGTAAGAAAGGGTGGAGAGAAACCCGGCGTCGGCATTTAGTCTGCTCTTAACGAAAGGCGCCAAGGGGACCACGGTTTAACGTCCCGTCTGACGGACGGAGTGTTGCACTCAAATGGCCCTACAAAAACCACTCAAGCACGGAATCGGGCGTCTGAAATCATTTTCGCCGTAGCCGGTATTTGAACTAGAGTCCATGGGGCGAGAAACCAACACCGTGGCTACCACACCAGGCCAGTCTGATGATCATCCGGGTCCTCAAACCATGGCCAACTCCCATCTATTTTCAATTGGATAACGCGCAAAATTTGATTGTGAGGATAGTGCATCTTGAGATGTAAAAGTTGCCTAATGGAATCCAAGTAATTTAACTTCGAATTCGTAATCTCATTCTGATAAAAAAATTGATGAGTAAAATTTCAATAATGCGTGATTTCCCATGTAGTATTTAAATGGAGAGCAATTCTAGATGTCCCTATCAAGATGGCCAGAAGTACAATTTGTTGCTTCACTTCATTGGGATGAGCATTGATTGTTCAGTGGGGTGAATTGGCGTTCGATATTTGAGGGGCACATCGCACTCATATTTCGATGCCTCGACTGTGGAATCGCTTCGCAATGGTATCGACGAAGCCATTCCCATCCACGTGTGAAAGGCACTTCCTCCCTTAAGTGGGCAATCTTCGTCCATCCATCGTGTCGGATGACGGCGGTGTTCGATCACTCGACGAGGAAATCGATAAATCTCTCCCATCAGCACTCACTCCCACACTTGTTCGAGATATCATCCGGGTGTGACAGACGACGATCACGCGGCGGGCACTTAGCGCCACTTCAAAGGCGAAGGCTCAGCGCGACTCGCAAGAAACAGGCTCTCGACATGAATCGCTCGCATGAATTGCTTCGAATCGCTCTGCCAGAGAGAATCATCGGCCGAGGGACAGCGTGCGCTACTCATCGCAGCAATGAATCTGTGGGAGTGCAGAGATCTTTGGAGATGGCGCTAGCCGTACCTCCTTCCTCCCACCATAGACATCTCCATGTCAAGGGTGTGATCACACAGATGAGGACCCAATCCGTCCAGTAGATGCAGGAAGCTGCAAATTTGCACGCATTTTAATCGTACTTCATTAATGTCCTCTATCGCGGTGATGAGTGTAGAGGGAGCGATGCATTTACTCTCAACATTTACAATCGCCAGGAATAGCATTAAAATGTTACGGATTCAACGGATGACATCATCACGAGTGTAAATATTGGTTAATAGCTTTAATTTTACTTTATTTCTCTTCGAAATTCGGATCAATTTGTCCGTCAGCGACGCGAGTGGTGAGTTTTGTAAACCCATTTAAATGCGCGATGACCCTCTTAGTGGCCCACTTGGGAGTCAATCTTGCGATGCAATTTCCGTGCTTCTTCCGTTTGCAGGCGAGTCCACCATATGTTTCCACCTTGAGTGAACCAGAAGAGAGTCTAGAGGCTACGAGTACTTACTCAATATTTTCCCTTTTGACAGTGCGGAAATCCCTTTACAACATATACGCTAAGAAAATTAGTTTGATTTATAGCTTCCATATCATAGATTTCTTATCCCTTTGACACAAATAACCGGTTTTCTTTTAGAATTGATTAATTTTGAAAAATGACGCCATTCGTGAGTGCTATTTCTATTGGCGCTTTCATTCGTGGTGTTTGTTGAAATTGGTTGAGATTTTCATGGAGCGTTCCAATGAACTTTTGCTGCGGTTGGGCTGTGATAAACTGGACTTCGTTATACATGCAATAGATTGGATTCAACAGGCGCGCACGGTCATAATCTGTGGGAATGAATGTGACCTTGATTCATTGCGGAATACTTGAAAAGACCTCGAGTCCCTCTCACTCGCGGCAACATATCCGTGTCGTGCCAAAGCGACAATAAACGCTTTATATGTCGAAACGGAAACATGAAAAACTGTTGGGAATGGAGGAGTATATGTTCAATTACATCCCATAAACCTTTCCTCCCGCGTGTATGAGCTCTCAGCGGCTGCAGTTGGAAAACATGGAAAGATATAATTTTCTTCGAGAATGTCGAAATTTAATCTCACTGCGATGGGTGGCTTCGGATGTAATCTTAACAGCAGCTCAACTCTTTCACTTTCTTTGAATATCTTTTCGAATCAGTCAATGAGATTTTTCACTCAGTCACCGAAATCGCAGTTCAGGAAAAGAATTTCGGTCGATGGAATGGAAAGATACATGATACAATGGTCTTCCTCATTTAGCATTTAGATTTGAAGCCGGGACCCTCCGATCAAGTCTCAGCCAAGCGATATAACCACTACACTACCACTTTCCCCCCCAAATCACATACAACGGATGTGTTTACATCTCAATCCACTTGGTTGCTACGTAACCCCAGATGGGATGCATGGTCTGGTGTGGCAAACAGAAAAATGCAATGGAATTCAGTTTCTGATCGCTCAAATGCATCGCATCAAAATAGTTTGCCAGCCATTAGGCAACGCAGGGAGGAAAGAGATTTAATGCCATGTACTTTTTTTCAAATGGAATGAGTGGTCTTTCGGATATTGCTCTTCAAACACGTAGGAGCGTCAGAATTTTGCAACGAACGGTGGTACGCATAACGTCGGCAGCACACTCTGCTGGGGGACATGCGAAGTGCATGCACTCGGAATTGCTGGGCATCTGGTGCGAATTGAAAGGTCCAGACGCTCCCACATATATATATGTATGACACGGTATCCCTCGTCGAGGCTGGGATCTGTTTTTGATCCGCGGTTGCTCAATCGCCATTCACGTTTTGGGACGAGCGAAAATTCACGGGCGCCACGCAATGGGAAGAGCGATGCGGTTTAATGTGCGTCTGGCCTGCAATTTCATCCTCCTCAGGGCGACGGCATCAGTTACTACATTTCAGCTGTCAAGCAGAGCACTGCTTCCATAGCAAGTACTCGGAGGAGACGCAAAGCGTGATTAGCATGTTAATTGATTTTGGAAATGTCCGCAGCACTGCTGTGAGTGCTCGTCGATCCTTTTGTTCCCAATATTTGCAAAAGATTAGACCCGCAGCCGGGGGGGAGGAGTTGGGGAACTTGCGAGGTTTTTCCCTTCGTGGCGGCTATCACCGATGCATAACTGTTGAGGAGAGTACTGGCCCAGGGTCACCTACCATCAGACGCTGCTGATTGTTACTTTTTTATTACAAGCCTTCAAAATAGAAAAAAATACGTCTGTGTGGCTACGATTGTATCCCTAAGAAGGCAATGCTGGCTGTGAATGTGGAGCACGGCTTTAGTGAGGACTCAATGAGGCCTTCATAGCTCGCGCCTACGTTTCAATCACGACACAATGAATTAGGCTGAGATCGCTTCAAATATTAAGTGCGGACGTCTTTCAGAGTTACTTGGAGAGTCTTACTACTTTTCTCGGTCCAAAAGAAATGTGAAATAAGAGAGATGTGTTGTCGAACGAATAGTATTAGAAATTCGCTTTAACCCCTGTTACAATGAAGGCTTTAAGAAATACTGTGCGGGACTCGGTGGTCTCCTATCTCCGACGCGCTCCTTTCTTTTTATTTTTATTTAAACGGCTGTTGTCCTAACATCCAAAACCACACACCTATTGAGGCAGGCGGTAGGGTGATTTAGAGATGTGGAATGATGGAGATGGTTTTTTTTATTTCGGAAGAGCGTTTTCAAGGGAAGTGTGTGACTTACCACGTTCTGCATCTCGTACTTGTCCTTGGTCATGGCTGCTGCTTCGATGCTCTTCTATCCTTCCAATTATCTCTCTCCTCCCACCTTACGTGTCCTTTGGGTCCTGAATTCCTTTGGGGCCTTTTTACTGCTCAGGCGGTGGATCCGACGACGGAGGGCCTATTGCGCGGTTATCTGAAACACACGAATAAAAAGAGTCCATTAATTTAAGTACTTTCACGTTTTTCAGGCATTTGGAATAAATGCCAACGTATCGTCTTTTCAAATCCTCCATATTGAATCTCTGAAGATCAAGGAAATATTTATTAACAATTATGTTGAGTCGACTGGGGAAGAAAAAAATATTTAAAGCAAAGTTTACGTTTCGACGAATTCAGTCGTCAACCTCAGGTCTCACGACACCAACCAAAAAAAACCTCGGATAACACAATTTAGAGTGGCATTTGTGCAATTTGAAACGTGGTTAATACACAAATCGATTATGAAAGCTAGCAAACAAAATCAAAACACTACTCACAACCAAATTATGATTATCATTACGAAAACTGTCGCGAACGAAACATAATAACGAATCATTCCAACTAATCTCCCAGTGATCGAGAACGCATCTGCAGAAGTACGTCTTGATGTAGATAATTACGTTTATCTAAGTTAGGAAATAAAATAACAAGAAGATTCCTCCTGTTTCCCACCGGTTGATAACATCGTTGCGTAGGATGAATGCTGAATGATTCATTCAACCTAAAAGATGATGGCGGACTGAAAACGTCGGTTTCCAAAGAAATCGAACCTTACGCAGGGAAATACTCAAATACTTTAACATGTGTAGTTTGTACCTTTTATCACTTATTGTTAGATACGCCTAGACCAGGAAATTCGTGCAAAGAAAAGATAGCCATCCCTAGTTCTCACCTGTGAGGGACTCGCCGAGAGTAAACATTGCAGTAGTGTGTATACTTTGAGGACTCGAAGAGGGGTCTTGGGATTCAAATGAGTGTTAGCACACGCTGTCATCGCCACGACGACACAGCTGATCACAGCCAAGACCCAACATGAAGATATCCGTCGCTCCAACGTCCGTTTATCGTTCCTGACTACACTGACAGAATGTCTGACGCAGACATGTATTTGACGACAGTTCCCCGACTGGATCGACCATCTGGACGGACGACGGGGTGGTACATACGCGACAGTTGTTTCGCAGCAGGACAAGATGGAACACGGTGTCGACGGACGGCCGTTGGATGCGATCGCAGGCGGACGCCGTTTCAATCCACACGATGCATGTGCCCGAGAAGTCCAAGAAGGGCGGTTCATTCACTCGCGAAATCTTTGAAGGATCTTCGGGTTTCCCACCGGATTAAGTCTCTCATCTCTGCGATTTGTATCGGTGTGAATCTTGGCGAATAATTCGCGAAAATCCAGCCGACCAATCGCGAAGGACTTGACCGTGATTACTTCAACAGAGGATTCTCCATTCGGCAAATAGATCTGTTGTCACTCAAAATTTATATTCGTGATGTTTATAGAATCCATAACTTTTAATTGTGAGTGATTGGATCGCTCTACACTCATATTCGCGCTTCGGATGTTTTCGAAAAGCGATTAAAATGTGAGTAAATTAAAATGTAAGTGGCAACATTTCCACGGAACGAACCAAGGCTCCCTTCACAATTTGCACTCGTAATTGATTTGAAACTCCGATTAGAGTATAGGTAAACACAGGAGCCATTTTCACTCTCTCGGCTTAAGTCCTGGAAATTGAACCTTGACTCGAGACCAGATACGTCGGCAGTCATGAGAGACTTTATAACCAGGTGGGACGCCCGAAAAGTGACAGTACGTCGGGAACATGCTTCCTCCGCACTCACGACATGCTCTCGTCGAATTCGTCTTCTCGCCGAGAGACTCGGAGAAGTAATGAACTAGAGTATAGTAAGTGCAGCGTGTTGGTGGGTAGGAGGGGGTCTTTGTGGTGGTTCCGTTGTGGTGTCGATGGTTCGGGAGAGAGTGGAGGGAGGGGGATTGCGGACATCCGGTTGCCCCCCCCCCCACCCCCAAAACCTCCCGAGTGGTGACTCGTTAGCCAGCGAGGGGTGGTCGGAAGTCAACGCCCCTGGAATACCAGACAACGGACGGTGCGTCCATACATTACTATTCCACCCTCCACTGTTGAATAGGCAGTTCCCATCTCAAATGTGCGGCAGACTTCTCGCTTTACGATATTAAATCGTTCCGAAGGACCAATCTTACTGTGATGAGCAATTTAAGTTGACATTAAATTTTATTATTATCATGATTACTATTTTGCTGTTTTTTTTGCAGTGATTTTCATATTTTTGCAATATGAAGCACTCTTCTCTGCATAAATTTGCCTTCGTGCTTGTATAGTTTTGTTTATCTGTGCTTCCGTATGCAACGCATTGTAACCCCATCAAAAGAGGCCTCTTCTGGCGTCTACGCCTAATTCCATTCTATTATGGCTGATTCTTATTTTATGCTATGAATTATGTAAATTGATGAAATAAAGTCATTAGCTATTATTATTATATTATTTATTCCATCTAGAATGTTAAATAGGAATCATTTAAGGTCTAGAAATCGGTTCGAAGAGAAATTCATTAAAATGTGGTCGATAGAGCCAATTCACATAACATATCTTGAATTGAAAGCATTAAAAATGTGTAAATACATAATTTCAAAATCGGCGAAATTTTAAATTTTAAAAGGAGCGCGAAAAATCAGATCATATTGTAAGTTGAATGTATCAGAAGTTGTTGCACCGATTTTTTACGATCATATGTCACGATGTGTCACATGCATTGCCTCGGCCGTGGACATTTAAATGGATTGCTCTTTACAGCGAGTCCTCGTCCTCTCATTATTCCGATTCAACATTCTAGATGGGATTAGCTGTAAGATCAGTCCTCCAGAATGAATTAATATCGAAAGCGATTAAAAATAAACCCAAGTGGAAACCGAAATCACTTCTCTACGGAATGGCAGGGGTCCTCCTCGTCTCTGAAGTCGGTGTCCTTAGCGTGGGGGAAGGGAAGCGTGATTGGTTGCTATGGTTATGAGATGAGTGGTTCAGTGACGGTAATGCTTAGCTTAGCCTCACCTAGATGTTAAACGAATTAGACTGGGAGTAGCTACAGACTGGGAGAATGTGCGCTGGGCTTAGATTGCTTGAACAATTGAGAATGGATATATTTAAAAGCGACAGGGAGAACATCAAATTAGAACTATGTTTCCAGGTCCGAGAGAAATGATAAATTAAGAGAGACAGAGCCGGCCTTAGGGCGGGTCGGCCGGGGCGACTGCCCCGGGCCCCGCGCTTTGGGGGGCCCCGCGTTCGTGAAAAAAATTAAAATATACGATAGTTTGAAAACGCAATTTCAACTTTTACTGTATTGTTAAGTCCGTGCTAGACAAAAAATAATGTTATGAAAAAGGAATAATAATGCAGTAATTTAAAGTAAAAAGTGCGCTTTTTATGTTTATTTTACGTTATAATTTTATGAATAAATATAATTATAAATTTAATTTGTATTATACTATTTTGAACTCAACTGCGTAATGGTATCATAACGGCGTAATTACGAAGTCTGAATTTGGGAGGGGAACACATACTTAGCCAGAGAGTGGTAGGGATTCAAAATGCTCGAGTTTGTAGATTGGGTATAGAGTTTAATACTTTAAGTGAAGGGCCCCGCACTGAAGGTTCGCCCCTAGCCCCGCACCTGCTAGCGCCGTCACTGAAGAGAGATATTTTATAGAACGGATAGATATGGGAATTCGATTTTTCCCCGAACAATAAAGGACTTTAATAAATGTTAGTCGTAATTTCCTTAGAGCACTTCCGTTTTTATTCATTAACGGCTTGTGTCCTTACACCACCCGCATATTTAGCCCTCTTGCGGGGTAGCATATAGGTTCCTCGAAAGCGGTCATTCGGGGGGAAAGTGATGAAGGAGTGTTGTACGTACACCGTTCCTATTCCTCCCCCACCCTTCTTATCTCTACCCCCTCCATTTCTTCCTGTGCGAGCGAAAGTGATCGAGAGTGAAACTCGTCTTTTTTCGTCTCTTTTCGCCTCTCTCTCTTTCGTGGCTGAACGAAGGTGTCGCCGAATGAGGCCGCGGACAAACAAAACACGGTCGCGTGCCGCTATCGTCGTCGCCCTCCTCCCCCACCCCTCTAATCTCTCTCCTTTAAGCAGCCGTTCAAGCGCTTCGAGTCCTTCTCTTTATTTTTATCTTCGTCCTCTTTTAAATCGCTCACAGCGCCCTCCACACCATCAACTTCTCATCCTCTTCAACTTCACTGGACACACACCTACGCCTCGAAAAGCATAAACATAATAATACTGTAAATTAGCGCTAAACGGAACAATTTATCTCTTCAGCTTCGGATCATTTATAGAAAAATGTAGCTCATATTGGACGCCAGCTGCATTCCGCAGAAGTGCAACGAAAAACTGCCGCACACGATTTGGTTTTGAAATTGAGTTGAGCTGTGCGCATCGCTGTCTACTCCGGAGTTTAATCCTCAATTCCATATTATAATATCCACTCTATTTTCCATTCCGTGGTGTTTGTCTTCTTCCACGATTCACGGTTAGAGTGTACGAATCGAAATGAACGAAAAAAATGACGACGACACTGCGATTTCTACATTGTCACGCTTCTTATCTTTTCGGTTCAAAATCGAACAAACAACAGGCTGGCGTTTTCAATTATTTTCCAGGTAACATCCGCTATGTTTATTTTCTATGACCTCCGCAATTGACGAAGTGGTACTGCAAGCTCAAAGTTATTGCTCCTGCGGATAATTTGTTGCTTCGCACCTCTTCCGCAAACTGACCCAATCGCTCGAAAAATAATGCCCACAATTTTTCCTCAATATTCGTCTTCATGGAATCGCAAATGTAAAACTTATTATCAAGTTAAATTGAAGTCCACTATAAATTTTACCTTAATTCGAAAAAAAAGACATAAAGGGTGATGAAGTATGTATACATTTGCGTGAGATCTGTATAGTATAAAAAACTTTTCTAAAAGTGCAGTTTCGATATGTACCAAAATCATGGGACCTGGTGTTGAGCACAGTTTGTTGAAAATTTCAATTGTCTGCGTGCAACAGTTGCGTGGATGGGGAAGGATTAAATCGAGATATATGCCACTAAATGAAGAGCACTCGAGGTGCATTGAATGCCTCGTCCATCCTTTAAACCACTCGATGGCGATGTGAAGGACGCGAACGTAATTAAAGGCAATCGTTACAGTCGTTTTCCATGTATCTATCATGTAATAGTACCTACCCGGCCCCATTCAATTGGCTTGCATTATTGAGGCAGTACTCTGTGGCGCGCGCTTAAGCGATGGAGTGGAAAACAAAGGCTAATCGCCGTTGGCGCCAGGCCAAGTGGATCGGCGAGTTTGCTACTCTACTACTCATGAATAAATTATCACGTGCCCAATTTGCAGCCGTAGTGGAATGTAAAAAAAACACTCTGTTAGCCATTTAAAAGGCTTATCCCATGGAATTAATTGCCCAAGGAATGCTTAACTAGGTCCCAAAATCATCGAGATCCTCTGAAGGAATAATAACGAAGGACTTCTATGCCTTTTCGCTGTGAATATGTTATTCCAAAGGAGAGTGATATCGGGCACACAAATCATTTATCATAATATATTATCCTACATTTCTTTGATATCATCTACTTCCTTGAATAAAAGAGGAAACAATCACTACGCATAGTCAGCTTCTTTGGTTGAAGTGGCAGCGCGGATGAGTTTAGAGCGATCCATGTTTGTTTTCAATACTTGAATAACAGAATTTGCACTCAAGATGAATATCACTGAAATTTTATTGAATAAAATGAATGAATCAATGCATTACTTTATCTGGAATATAAATTTATGTTGACGGATTTCATTAAGGTTTATTTCCGCGTGAAAATCGGGTCCTCACCGACGTCCGTGGAAACTTAAGTAAATCCATTACGATGTGTGGTCGTTGGGAGAGTCGTAATATTGTAGTATGCGTGGATATTCCATCGGAATGCGTTCAATACATTTCGGTCGAGCCGGAAGCTTTGTTTATCGAAGAAGGGCGTCTGAGAAATGCACGAAATGGCTGCTTACAGCACTGCTTATTATTCATTCTCATATTGATAGATTGCGGGCGAACCAGTTCACCTTGGTGCACGCGCCGTCGTCCTGTTGCCAAGTGACCACGACGCGTTTATTGCCATGGTTACACTTGGAAATAATGTGGAAATGATGGCTTGGTCATTTAGAGGACAGCAGCGGGATCGAATGGCCGATTGCTTCTCAATCGGTCAACCAATGAATGAGTGAATCCCACAAAATATTGATGCGTCGAAAGGCTCTGTTTTTCCAAACTTAAGCAATGCTGGAGGCTGAGATTGCTATGCTTACTCAAAGCTTTGGACTTTCATAATTCTATGCGTCAGAATTAGATAACTTGAGCAGTAAAAAAACTGATATCTCACAGAGCGACAAGGAGAACATCATATTAGAATCTCCTCACCTCACATTACGAAGTCTGACAGAAACGGAAAAATTAAAGGGACATTTTGATGGAAAGAATAGATACAGAAATTCATTTTCCCGATCAATAAAGGCGTTTAATAAGTGCAAAGTGGGCTTCTGTCGTCAAATAACTCTAACGCGAACCTTATTTTCCCTTTGGACTTAACAGCGGCTTTCCTAATACCTCCTAGCATGCCTAAATAGCCAGACTAGCGCAGATGAACATAGCCAAGAATAGAAGCATAATAGAAAGGAAAAAAAACTCATTAGTCGCTACATATGGAGCATGTTCTTTTATGGGATGGTGGCTTGGATATTGACAGCAAAATTGAAGGTAAGACTGGAAAGTTTCGGAATGCGGTGTTCCCGAACAACGATGAAGTTACAGGGGATCAACCGAGTAAGTAATGAGGAAGTCAATAGAAGATAAGGAGAAAAAAGAAATCTTCTAAAACTCCTAAAAAGAAGGAATCCTTCGGAAAACTTTTTTTGGCATGATTAGAGGCATGATGTCCCGATGGAGACAACTGTCGAGATAAAAGTGGACGGACAGAACGAAAGAGAAAGGCTTCAGATTAAATACGCGGAGAAAATATAAGAATAATTCGAAAGAGAAGAAATACGAAGCTAAGTAAAGGTAAGCTGACAGGAGAGTTGGTTGGAGAGCTGCGTCAAACCAATCTTTGGATCGCTGACCAGTAATGATGACATGTTATGGAGCACACCATAAGTCACTTGATAGTGAAAAGTGTGGCAAAGGTCGAAGATATATCGCCGCAATGTCGTCGTCTTATGTCATTTCTCCTGCATTTAAGCTCGTGAAAGACATATACATCGTCATATAGCACCCACACGCGATCTCATCTGGTAGCAATAGTAACCTATCCTTTGAAACTAAGCAATCTAATATAAAGGGTTGGACATCGGAGAGCAATAATTTGTTTTAAATTCTATGACTGCTAGATAACCCTCAACAATTGCAGGTAATGTTATATAAAACCATATCAATCGCGTTGTTTACTTTGAAATTCAATCCTCGATTTCTTATCCACGTGAAAAAAAATCCTTAACTCTCCAATGGGCAGGAATGCGTAATCGGCTCTTGAGATGTCAAATCTATAGACGCAGGCTTGGGCGATATCGAAAATTCAATATCGGAATACGATATCATTTAATGTCGATAGTTTTTTTTCATAACTATGTCCAACGATAAATAACGGAACCGATATAATTCTAACCCGATAAAAATATGGACCCGATTATAAATCGATCCCTACAAAAATTACGCCCGATCGGATCCCATAATAAATCGCGCCCGATTGATTGGTCCTACAAGTCAATACAATTACAAGAGAGTATTTAATGAAATGTCTAAAAGGCTGGATGACCAATAAATACGATTGTCATGGTAACTGCAAAGTGCATCCAACAAAATGATTGCGTTGCCACAGCTTATTGATAGAGGACCCCATCGTTATGGACAAAAATACTCCAAATGGTCTCCCTCACCGACTCCTAAAGTACTGCAGATTCCTCCCGAAACAATTTTTATTTATCGCCAATTGTCTTAATGTTGGGTTCTCGGTCAATTTCAATATCACCGAATCCAATGGGTACGTACCTCTGTTGTTCTTTCTCCTTCAGTTTTACTGACTCAGAGAGCCTTCTCATCGGCGCCGATGGAATCGTAGATTGCAATTAATGAGGAGGAGATGGCATGAAGAGAATTCGGACAAACGGCGAGGAGAAACACATTCTCCGTCCATTCAACTCGGCTCTTCGGAAGTCGAACCGTGGTCTCCCGAATGATGTGACCTTAGGAAGGGCACAAGTAATGCGAAGAATGCGTGGGAGATTTTTTTCTTCTCGTTATGAGAATACAGCTGGCACCCTCTGGCTGGACACACTGGGAGAAGACCACTGATGCTCACAGATTATCTTGCGACGACTTATCGGCTGCTCCGAGACTTCCCCTATTTCCCTAATTTGAAGTGACTCTTCAGTCACTTCTGAAGAATACTGAAGAAAACATCGGCCGATTTAGGCTTAAAGTCTTCGAATTCTCCGATTTCTCTCTTCTATCTCAGCATCGAGTAGGACTTCCTTGCTGCTCCAATACTTCAATTCCTCAAATCCTCTCGAAACCAATCAGCCAATACTGTAGAAAACTGAAGAAAACAGCGCCCACCCTTGAAGTCATTCCTCCGAATCCTTCAATTGTTATTCGGTGCTCATTGTTGTGAAATTTATCACTAGAACGACTTCGTACATATTTTAGCGAATATGTCCCTCAGTAACGTTGCGGGGGTGTACGGCGAGAAGGCTCTCTTGAATGGATGGATATTCTATTTGGACAAGCGTTGCAGTGATAATGTCATGAGGTTCAACCACACACTGGAGGACCAAAGCTATGCGGCCTTGCAGTATTGCACCGAAAGCGAGGAATGCGAGGCTCGAGATAAAGAACGGCACGAACACGAACGTGGTCTCGAACTTGAGCAGGTGAGACAGTTCAGCTGCTTGGGCAGAAGACGAGAAGGTGTCCACTTAAGCAGATTCGATTGGCGGACCTCTGAACAGAGAGATCCCTCCCCCTTCTTTGCGCGAGAGAATGAGACAGTTGAAGGAGGCGAGCGCGTCGCGTCCGGCTCCTCTCGTGATTGTGACCGAATGGGTGTCCCGGCGGCAACAGGTGGATCGGAGGGGGGGGTGGGTGTGTAGGTGGCGCTTGGGTGGGTGGGGGAGCGCTCTCTTTAATGCTGCCCCCACCCACCCACTCGATAGGCCGCGCAATAGACACGCTTGCATATTTCCACTGAAACACGCACTTACGTTCGGCAGCATTTTCACGGGCGTGCCCTTTCAAAAATGATTAAATGCCCTTTCCGGGCTTCGAAGTTTTATTCTGTATTTCCGAATGAAAACGACCGCATTCGGAGAGCTATGGGATCTTAAAACTAACTGATCAATGAGTCAATTATTGCTCGAGACAACGAGAAAGCGCGATGGAAATGAACGGTTTCGGCAAAAATGAGCCCTCTAAGTGAGCCGCACGCAGAAGGCGGTCACTTTTTAATTTCCCAACAATGACCGTATTTGCCTATATAATTTCACCCGAATCATTGCCCAAACTTGGAAAAATGTAGAAAAATTCCATTAAGATATATTTTTTATAATTTACCCCTGATTGAATTTGGTTTTTAATGCTTTTCTTTCACCTCATGCTCGGTAAAAACACACCATGAATTTACTTGTCAGTTTAATGCAAAAGGTTTTATGAACTTTTAGATAAAAAATTAAAGTTTTTTCGTTGTAACGAAGGTGCCTTAAATGAACACTGCAATCGCTCAATAAGTATATGAGAATATAATAGGGACAAATTAAGTGCGACCGTCCTCTTCTTTACGGCGTCCAAATGTCAAAAAGGCGCTTGAGTTCCCAGATTTGCATTTTCGGTGGAGGGGGGCTTATCCCAGTCCACGCCCCCTTTATAGCTTCAGCATTTCGCCGCTGCCGCCACATGGCGCCCCTATCGCAGTCTAGGCACGTGCGGCTCATAGTCACGTGGCTCGCAGCGTGGATTATTACATGCATCGTGCGTCTGGGGGACAGGGGGGTCGATGGGAAAAAAAGTGAATAGCGGCGAGCGAGAGTGAGGGAGACAGATTCCAATTCTCTTCCCCCACCCCCACCCCAACTTCCAATTGCTCCCACTAAGCGATGTCCTCCTCATCTAGGGAACTCATACACACGCGCGAGACAGACAGCCTTCTGCTGAAAAGCTGGGCCGCCCGTGACTCGTCGATTAAAACAAAATCACGTGCACGCGGCGTGCCGCAACCCTCGCGCCGAATCCGAAGCCCCCTCAGCCCCCCCCCCCCCCCCCCCCCCGTCTCTCACGCCCTCCATCAGATTTTATTAATTTCGAAGCGACCGCAAGCCCATCGCTTGTGTCAATATTTTAAGTCCGCGATTCCCAGAAGTGCGTATTAATTCCAGCCACCGAAATGTTCCACGCGTTTTAAGTTGCCCACGCCACGGCGCGCCGGAGTCCGGAACCGAAGTCGACCTGATCGAAGCGGAATCGGAGAACGATCGATTACTAATATTTAAAAATTGGGGTCGTGGATGCGTTCAGAACTTTTATTTAGAATAAAAATCTCTAAGTAGAATGGTAAGGTATGAATCACTTGGCGGAATTACTTACTTTTATCTACGTTAAATAATAGGCTGAAATCAGATCCCGCGATTTTGTTGAGTAAATATATATAGCCAATATAAAGAAAATCCTTTAAAATCCACGCAACTAAAGAACAATAAATACACATCAAAATTATAGTATCTATTTTTTATCATCAAGTAAGCAATCCATTGGAGTGAATCCATAGCCTGAAATTGGTTAATTTGAGAAAAATCGCAGCAGGGGATTTTTCGCGATATTTATTCTTTTTTGACCCAATATATATTTTTAATCTGCCATTAAAGTATGAAATCAATGCGGCATATTATGCGAAAGTTACTTGAGAATGTCATGCTGAGTTTCAACTTCCTTGTAGGGAGAAAAGTTTTGAAGAGGATTTGGCTAGCATTTTACGATTTCAGCCCGCTGTGCACCGTCTAGGCAACGGGATTCTAAACGAACTGAAGCAATTGATTATTAGTTAATTTTAATTAATTTTGTTGAAGTTTGTAGGATTAATAATGAATAAAACTTTGCTTTAGTCCACAGAATGTATTACACGCACCGATCAGGGCTCTAACACTTCGCACTAGTCCTTTAAACATTTTTCACCAGACAATAGCGGCAGTAAGTGTTGAAACTGCGTGTTATAATTTTTTGTGGAATAAAACCGAGTTATTTAATTTTAACTATGAAATTAAAGACTTAAGTATTTACAACTTCTCCTGTACATTGTCTAAAAGGCTTGCTTATGAACGAGTATTTCATCGAGACGAAAGAACGGCCGGTCATTCACTAACTTTCTTCAAATGAACTAATTTCGTTCTCCCGGTCGACGAAGGCGCCAGACTGCGTCGAAACTCTTCCGTGCATTTGAAGAGTCTCCGTGTGTGTATGCATTTCTCCCTTCTTGCGTTTGCTGCGTGCGCTTGGAGAGAGTGGACTTTTAATTGCGGTTCCACGTGATAAAGGCGGACTTCCGACCGCAGCAGCAGCCAGCGGATAAGAGAGTCAACGGCACGGGAAGCGAGCTGCGGTTGCAGTGCTGCAACGTACGAGACACACCGCGACACAGTACCGCGGGAATCGATCCCCGGCACTGCAAATAAGAGTTTGGCTGCGCACGGGGAAAACGAGAGCGCTCCACGTGACGACAGCGGTGAGCTGCTTCGGTGCACGCCTCCACGTCAAATCAGCAGCGATTCAATTGGCCTAGGGGGCGCGTGCAATGTACAGGCTTGGTAAACAAGGATTTCAGATAAGCTAAATGCAAATTCGGGCGAACGGTAAGGGGCAGAGTCACAGTGATTGATCACAACAAGATGAGAGCGAACCGATGGAATGAATGCCATCGATGAAACACTTCAATGGAGAAATCCACGGCGAAGAAATTCGCAAGCTAAAATTTCAGCGAAAATAAAATAAATAACACACCCGCAATAATACGTTTGAATCCTTGCATTCTTTTCAAGAAAACATGTTATTTTTCCTTTTCGCTGTAACATTATTATTTCTTGACATCTCATTAATAATCTATGCGGAGAAAAAAATTAAAATCCCTTATCTGTTTACGAGTGAAGTGTGATATTCCAAATTTGAACGCTCTGGAATTTAATTTATGTATTAATTATATTTTCAGTTTTTCTCGTATCCCGTGGTTCGCATCCACTTATGCTGCAGTTTTGCCTAAACATGGCACTCGCCATAGCATTACATACCTTTCCATCATTCATGGCCACTCGCTGTTTGAACGGAGCACTCCAGACGAGTAACATTTCGATGGAATTATCCAGTATATCATCGTTTCACATGTTCTATGGTTCGGTGTTTTTTGGGACGTCTCATTCAAGATTTGGCGTTTATTATGGCCGGTTCCAAATTGGTTTTTTCCAGTTACATCCGATTCCTATTTTTTCTAAAGAGAAATTTAGAAAGTCTGGAGTGTTTTTTTCATCCTGAGTGATTGACCATCAATCATCATGAGAGTGATATTTGAATGACCTTTGAGGTTATTGCGACGGACTGACAGAAGTAGGTGCGCAAGACGCGAGCGTTCTCCATTACCCGAACGGACGATGAAAAAAAACATTCCTGCCACCTCACGCCCCTCTGTCTTCGTGCGACCACTTGTCACCTGCGGGCGAGTATCTCTCTCACTCATTTCGATTTTCGGCCAAATCGGAGACCGTATCGGCCCAAATCCTGAAGCGAACCGTCCACGACACCTTCAGGCACCTCGCAGATTTCACCATTTATTCCAAAGAGTGCGACAACAGGGTCATTCGCCCACACCCGTCATCTCAACTTTTAGGAAAAAAAAATGTCGGTACATGGAAGGGAGAGACATAACAACGAAAAAATTCGTCCACATTCAACCGTTCTCTCATTAACCTTAAAATGAGAAAGCGCGGAAGTTGGCGCCAACTTTTGATGAACACAAGAATACGAAACGTGGTGCTGCCGAAGAATGCTGAAGATGAAATGGAACACTCGAGTAATCATGAGGAAATGGCATGAGAGATGGAAGAAAAGGCAGGCCTTCTAAAAGCCCTTGGATAGGAAGACGGGTAACTCAATCGATCACGTCATGAGGCGTGATTTAGACAATCGTCTAATGAAAAGAGGGCGGTTGAAAAGGTAATGGAAGGTCCACAATGGATTGCTTAGGACACGTTTGTAAGGAAGTAAACTGGAGGAAAATCATGAGTGAGATAAGGTCAGCTGAAAGCAGAGCGGAGAGCTGCGTCATACAAATCGGACTCGGATTTTTGACTTATGATGATGACGATTACGTTTCAATCACGCTAATTCCACATTCTCCGATCGAGTTAATTTTAAGAATGGGTCTCCTCAATGTGGATACGGCTCCCTGGAGGAAACTAGGACCGTAAGATTGGCAACCAAAGAGGCAGGCACGCGCATGGCATAAATTCGCACTAGAAATGAATGTGTGGTGGTGCTTCGCTCTTTCGTCGTACCTTTCGAGACGATTGCTGACACTCACGTCGGAAACCGAAAGCAAGAGCCTATCCCATGGGCGACCTCCTACTGCGTTAGGCCCATAGAAACTCGCAGAAAAAAAAGAAGGATCCTTTAGCGGACGTTCGAAGATAGGCGGAGGCGGAGCTTTCTCTGCCCGCAGCACTTGTGGGACTCGCGGAATGGATGGGTGTGTTGCGAAATAATTATAAATCAGCACTCACCTCATTCTTCATACCAATCTACCACTCACGAAAATCCGGATATTTCCTCCGTGGTGGCAGTGCACCTGATCATGACGCAGAAGCGCTGAAACGCGTTATACTCGTTTAAAAACCTAAGTAGACATTGCAAAATCTTTTTTATTTATCCTCATAGCGTGTTCCACGGCATCTCGCCTGACACCGTTGAATCTCTAATATGACGTTGCATATATCATTAACGGGAACATTTTCAGGAATCCTTTTCGCTTCATTGTTTTATCCATAGTGGTCAACTGAAGAAGGAGCGACGTATTCCTCCTAACGTTGGAACGTGGAGACATATGGCGTGCGATTTTAAGCCCGTGCATTCAGAAAACTTTGGCAGTCTCGGCTTATTACAGCAAAATTAATTATTCAATTAACACGCTCTCTTACGGGAAACGCAAACAAAGACCAATTGGCTTTTTCTGTCTCCACGTCGAAGCACTAACTCCAAGCACTAAACCGCTCATCCGTAAACCTCTCTTTGTGAAACTAGTGTATGACTTCCTCATCATGAAGCAATGTTTTATCAGGCAACAAGAAACGAAATATTCCCCTTTATTTATTATTTCCCACGATTTAGGAGCAAGCAAAGACCCATATAAATTATGACTGTGAATAATTAGTGATTTCTTTCTATTAGTGTTTTTAATAATATTAAAAAACGAGATTCTGCAGTCGGTACAGAGTGCATTTAAATGGGTTTACCTAAAGTAACGGCTCACTTGGTGAGTCACTTTGGCGAGATAAACTATAATTAGGGCTGGTGACAAAGTTTCAATCGTCATTATATAATCTATCAAATTCATAATTTTCGATGCTATTTCGAACGATTTGAAGAAGTCTAATATGTTATCCTGGACTAAGCTACACGCAAGTGAATTTCATTCGTTTATGGCAGGAGCAGTTCCTTTCCCTGGACGACCATCTTCTTCGAGAATTTCTCTTTGGAAGTGTGCGAAGGCCTCACGCGGAGTTCGAATCCGAGACCCCTGGATCAGCAGCCAAGCACTCTGCCCACTAGTCTTCCACGTCCCCACTCTACCCTTGCCATTTAATTGACATTCGTCTTCCGTAGGTTTCCTGACATTTTGCAGCTGAATGTGAATGAATTTCTCGCGTGATCTCTTGCCGGTATGGTCTTCTATCAAAGCGCGGATCATGGTGGTGGCAACTGATCCCACCGCACAAGGCACTGCATCATCGGAGCAGTTGGCGGCCCTGACCCGTGCGCGAATCTGCCGCGCAGTGACTTGCGCGCGCGCGCTGACCTCTTTCCCTGTGGACGCGATGACTCTGCGATGCCCAGTCCTCAATGACACGGCCAATGACCGCAGCAGCAGCATCGATTCGAAAGATGCCAGAATTATCAACGGATTCAACGGGTTATTCCCTCGGGAAGGAGCACCAAGGATGGGCGAGAGACAATTGGGTCGAATATGCAAAATCAAATGATGAGCGATTTTCCCGTAGAATTGTTAAGCTGAAGAGTTCTTGAACCTCCGCCCGGGTGATGGAGTCCCTGGCTACCCAAGTTTCGACGGAAGAGTTATCCATCGTGATGAGGGATTCTCATACCGTTTGAAGAGTCTGTGCGCTGTCTGTGTTTCATTTCGGAGCTGATTGGTCGTTTCGTTTTATGATCAGGCTCCAGACTTTGCTTCGGTGGATTCCTTCGTCACAATTTCAAAGTCCCCTTTCACCCGAGTTCTGAGATGGGGCATCATCATCAGCAGTTCCCTGACAGGCCAATCTGGTACAAATGCTTGTGCTATCTATTGTTTTCGGAGTGTATTCAAATCTCTCTAACTAAAATAAACGAAGATTTCATCGAAATGGAATGGACTTCGTCTGTACGGGAAAGGCATGGTGCAGATTTCCACTACAACAACTTTTAATTTTACCCAAGTTTCCCTTTCAATGCAAAACCATTATCAGATTAGGAATAGTTTCAAGTGTAGCCAATGAGGTAGTTCATACCGACCCGGAATGATAATGCATTAACAAAATTCGTTCGAAGGAATGGAAAGATAAGTCACAACAAAACAAAACCTTCCTCATTCAGCCCTTCTCTCTTTAGTGAAACTTAAAATTTACGCTTAAATTGCAGACCACTTTTCATGGATTGGTGACGCTATTTCAGTTACGGCTCATTTCCTCGATCGGCATGAGCCTTTTCCCAAGGTTTCCAAATGGCACGATAGTTTCACGATGCCCGTGCTCAAAACCGAGGAGTTGCAGAGACGCGGTGGCACGCTTGGTATGAGTTGGTGACGACATCAGCTCACTTGCGACAGGAACGTCTTTCTTTCGGAGTGGTTGCCGTCGGATCGAAAAATGGAGAATTACGAGTCCTATTGTGTCAAGGCTCTCGGGTCGCAATGTCCAGTTTGCTAATGTTTGAGCACAAGGTAGAGTTCGAGTACGGAACTCAACTGGTGTGTTGAATTTTGTTACTCGAATGCCATCATCTTTTTGTCTGATCGCTGGTGGACTATAGATCGAATTTCATCGTCTCCAAACATAGGAGGCTAAGTATCCTCCTGCAGTCTCAAGAGAGTGGTTTATGGAATGTCGCGAATTCTCGCTCGTCGGAAATGGAATGAAACTCGTTCTCAAGAATGTCCGAACTAGGATGAGAAACAATCGCGGCCGGATATTAACTTCCGATAATCTTCGAAGCCAGACAGCTGGAGTCTGTGAACGACTCTTTAAATTAGCACTCTTTCTTAACTTATCTAATACATTTTGAAATCGTAATACATTTTACGCAATAATGATTATGAACGATGAATGATAGCCTCGTTCTCATTGTATTATTTCTGTTTCGGGTCGTATGTGAAGAATCAAGAGACTCGTTTTTTTTTCAATTGTTTAATCTTTTCTTAGTCGTTGAGCTAGTCTCGGCGAATGATCGACGCCTTTAACTCTTATTCGGAATAAGTTGAACGCGAAGTCGCGATCTCCTCATTCCTCCTCCTCTCCGCTCCTCCTCTGCCTCGGGAGCCGCCCCTCATTCCTCATTTGTTTCCATTCTTGGGATAGATTCCTTCCGTCGATGAAAGGTTCTCCCCGAGCGAGTGAATCAGCCACATTTGTAATGTCGCCATCGATTCATGAAAAGTGAGCGGCGATTTTCGCGTTTCTATTTTTACATATTCAAGATAGAATGGCTGAACGAGGACGATTTTTTCCTCAGAACTGGTCCTTTCATCCTCCGAATGTTTGCATGGAAGTGCGATTTCGGGTCCGAGTGAAACAGGGCTCCATTGTTATGTCCGAAATCCACTCCGAGCATACTTCATTCCAACTGACCAGCAGGTTCTCGTTTCCGCATTTCCACGGGGCTCTTCCTTCTGTTTTCCCGGGGGTCCCACACCCGCCTATTGCATTCTGGGAGCTAAGAGCGGATTTCGAAATGCACCTTGGGCACACATCCTCGACGCCCTCAGCTTATGCAACGCACTATCGCAAACGGAGCGCTAACGAGGCCACAATGTATCGAGAGTGGCTTGTTGCCAATATGGTGGCATTTCATGATTTAATCACCCGCCATTATGTTATGCAAAAGCGTATCATATGCAAAAATGGGTCGCAGTTCAAATTTCCAGCCAACAGCGTTGAACACAAGATATCATAACCTTTTGATTCTTAATCTTCCACATCAGGAGACGCGATGGTCTGGTGAAAATAATCTTTGAATAAGGAACCGGGAAAGGGGAGCCGTAGATGAATTTTTAGCCAACACAAAGAATATATTACTGCAAAATGCAAATGTTCTGTAATTTTGAAGTGAATATTATTGCAAAATGCTATGGCCCTAACTTTACATCGATATACTCTAGGAATTTCCAATTAAAGACGATTTTTGCTTTTGCATGAATGTGCACTTATTTTTTGTTGTTATTATGTGTAATACTTTGCGGACCTCTTGGTTTGCATGAGGGGATCCCCTTGCATACTGCTTTTGGTCATCCCCTGCCAAACACCCTATACGTGGCTCGCAGGGGATATCATAGATGAAGTGCTCAGCATCGAGGAAAGAGTGATGGGTCCTGGGGAGTGGGAGAATTCCGAAGTCATACCGCTTAAATCTGCGCAAGCGTGCCACTGTCCAATCCCAGCCGCCAATTTTCCGGCTGCGTGCGTCCATTGTTCGCGTCATTCTGTTGCGGTAGCGAATCCTCGTGTTTCGGGAGGAAGTGCGCACGGCTGGAAGTGAGTAATCCTGCATCAGTGCGTTTGCTAGGATATTAGGACCTTAGCTAGGATTTGTCAAGCGTTTTGAGTGAAGGCTTTTGCATGACAACGTGAAAGAGTGGTGCTGCTTCGCTCTCGACGTCTCAAACTCGGGTCCCTCGCTGTTGCTGCTGACGGAGGTTCTCCTTTGGTTGGAGCGTGGTTCTTCATTTGTCTGGGATATCCTCGTCCAAATAGGCGTGCAATCTCCCCCGCCCTTAGACGACATCATCTCCCATCGGCGCCAGTGACCCCAGGCCCTTGAAGTGGAGGTCGCTTGCCTCCCGAAGGACGGCTGATATGCTTCACAGTCGCGACTAATTTCCGGAAAGTGAGGTTTCGCAACCGAAATTGGAAGACGCGTATGATTCTATTCTTCTTTACACCTCGATAATCCACAGGTGTGGGAATTTCGCACTTTCAGGGGGTGGGGGCAGTTTCTCTCCCCGGGCACCATCGCACTGTTTTTCGGGGGTAGTTTTCACTCAAAGACACCACTAAGATTTGAATCCGTGGACCGGTATTGGAACGCTCTGCCAACTTTACCTCCGCGGTGCGCTAATTGCCCCCAGGAGATCTGAGCCAACGGCGGGAGACTTCAACGGCCGAGAGCTATGCGCGCTAACCGAGCGTTCAAATCACCATCGCGAAAAATAGTTTCAATGTGATGAGTTGCCCATAGATATATTTTTATGGCATTATTAAGAAATAACTGTGAACTCGAGTATCGTAGGTTACACAAATAACCACCAGATGTTGAGCCCTTAGTGATTTTTTCCGTTGGGTATTCTTTTTTCCTCCGACTGAAGTATTTCAATTTCTGTTATTTTCTTACTAAGGATTCCTCGGTGAGGAGCACATGTGACCATAGTTATCGGCCTTCTCTTCTGGCGTGGCGGGATAAGCGACCAAACTGTCTTCATTATGCGTGAAATAAAGCGTTGGAAGTCGTAAAACCATGATCACATTTCCGTTCTTCTTTTTCAAAACACTCATGACGCCCAGAGCCCTTCGAAAGAGGATTCTGTTTACACTATGAAATTATTAATATAATAGATATGAAAACCATGCTAATAACACTACTCCTGTTCACCCAGTGGAGGCTGCACTAACTGTAAAACAACCGAAACTGTCAACCATAAACGACAGACGCGGCTGGAGAACCCGAAAATTAGCAGTCAACGTGAACAACGCCGCGGAAACCTACGCACGAATTTAATTGTAAAACACTTTCGAATCACTATTTACTTTCGGGGATTTGGTCAGTTTTCGAAAAATTCCCCTCTGCGATTCGGTCGCAGTGAAACGGACCGTGGAAGATAAGAATTTGAGAGGAATATTAATTTTCTCCCTCTGTCATCGCCGTTTAATTATTAATTCGTCACTGTTCCGAAGGAGACATATTGGAATGGGGAAGCCAACAAACAAATCTCGGCGAGAGGAAGGAGGAATTCCGCATTTCGCAGATTCACACATTTCCCCCGTAATTATTTGCCATTCCACTGCCTCCCGCAGGTGACACAGCACAAAGTGCCCGTTGAAAATTCGCGACGCCAAACCGCCTCAAGAAAGGCTATTACAGACCTCGTCCCACATTGCGCCTCGCGCGGTCTTCCAATTTTTTGTGCCCGTCTTCGAGGGAGAGAAAGCTACGGACATTGAGAAAAAATTTAACTTTCCGAACTATCTGATCGAATCGCGTCTGTATATAGGGAATAATGCCGTCGTTATTGGAAATATTACGAGCTCAAAACAACCTTTAGTAGAGCCTAGCAATCGTAGTTCCGAAAGTTCATCCATCGTTTTTTCCTCCAATTCCCTTTAGCCACGCTTCTCTTCTCTGCAGAACATGGAAAACTACATTGATTATTTCACTCAATTCTTCACTAGGTTTCAATCTCAATCTCTTCTATTGGTCTTTAAACATTGATAGTAGATTCTAAAGCGTTTACGAATAAAAACTCGTTCGGTGACGAGTATTTTATTCCATTATTTATTAAAAAGCTTGAATTGTGACTAATTTGTCCCTAGTAATGTGTTATTGATGCAGGATTCGTACTCCTTGATTTGAAATACTGACGGAAGTTCTTAAGAGCGCAGTGCATTGAATCTTTTATTGTGTTGAGGTCGTCTGTATTTTCGCCTCTACTCCCCGTATCGCTATTTCCTGTCCTTGTGAGGAGAATTAGAAAAACGAGCATTACGGTCGCAAACGTCGCGTGAAGGGAAGGATTTTTTTTCCGGCAACTGCTTTCCCTTCTCTCCGAGAAGAAATTCCCTCGCATGCTCACAGAACATAAAACACACTTCTTTTCCTCCACTGTGGTCGACTTCAACCCGTCCGTTGATTTGCATGGCGCGTTGAGTACCGGCGTAATCGTTGCAATCAATGAAATTCGTGACTTCAGGAAATTGATGAGCAATATCATATCCGTGATGGATTATTTACGTCATGCAGACTAAATTTTCATTTTTCATACTTAACCTTCATCGAGATGATATAATAGTTCTTTTGAATTGAATGCACTTATGATACTTTTGCTGTAATTGCTAATACTCGTTGGAGTACCTTCGCAATGCGCTTGTCCTTCATCATTCGGACAGGACTCTGAGTCGTGCATCGATGAAAATAAAGAGGATTAAAAATTGGCCTAAGACTTCATGGTACCTCATTGCGAACCTTCTCAGCGTGTGGAAAGAGGAGTGCTTATTCCCGCTGTGGCAAATTCTTAAACCTGTTGCCGGATGATCCGGACAACTCATGGCTTCGAATGCTTTGCCTTATCTCGTAATCTGTCATGTATCCGAGGCATCCGGCAACAAAGGCGAACTCGCGGCCAATCGGAGCGCTTGCCTCAAATTTTCTGTAGTTCAGAGATTAATTCTGTAGTTTTCGATCTAACAATCATAAGTAATTTTGGTTCGTACTAGCATCAGCTATACAGTTTTAAAATTTCCTGATACAATTTTTCTCCATCCTGTAAACCCTGAAATTTTTAAGATGATAGCTTATGGTTTATGCGCCATCCAAAAAAGACGAAATTCGATCAGCTTAGAGCGAGGTGTAGTGTGCGAGTTCTTTTCAAGGACTAGTCACCCGGAGTAAAACCCGAGTGAAATTCGCACATGAGTGTTTGGTGGTCGGCCTTTTAGGATCGCGAGGCTGACCCGCGCGCGGGTGCGGAGGCAAGAGGGCCGCTCGCTCGCGTCAGTCCTCTCCGTGGGTGCGGAGGGATGCAATCGGGGCCAAGGGCTCTCATCTCCTCCTCCCCCCTCGCCCCCCCGATGAGCCCCCCCTTTTGCCATTTTCACCCCTTGCTTGCCCACCTCCTCCACCTCACTGACTCCGACGCGACACCCACGGAATACTAAGAGAAACACTTCCATTCAACCATTACAACTTATGACATCTCAGAGAATAATACTGTGCTCGTCCAACACCCTCCCGCGAGTGGGCATCACCGAAGCACGAAGGAGACGCAATTCTTTTTTCTTTTGTTTTGAGGAGAGATTCTAGTGTCATCAGGAACTTTCCAAACATCTGGGAACGTCAAATATTCAAAGCTATAGAAATATTCAAGAGTCGATTTGATATTCACCAATGATCTGCGCTATAGAGATACAATTGGCCCTATCACATCCTAGCTCAATGACCTTAATGTGAATAATTACTTTTAAAATAAATAATACGTATGACGGCACAAGTCAAATAACGCCATAGGGAGTATATACTGAATTATTAATGAAAATGAGTTAAATTATTACAAAATTATACATTGCCATAAAATTAAACATACGAATAAATACTCTCCAAAAACTAAATGACATATGCTCATTAACATTGGAGACTACTCTATTGGATACTGCTTACACGTATTTGATAATCTATGATGGATTGAAGAAATTATGCGTAATTGACATCATAATATACGCCTGAAGATGATGATTACCCATCGAAACCCTGGTTGCGTTACACAGAAAAGTAGTGGTATAAGTAAAAGTGAATTGTCTAAGAAACCTTTTAACGGAATACCTCTCAGTTAAGAATGATTTAGTGAATTTTATGATGGGGTGCCTAACTCTCCCCTTTTATTTTAATTTTATTTATATTTTTATTTGAAATTACGCTTTTGGGATAGTATAAATGATCTAGGTTATAGACAGACGCCTTGCTAAAAGAGGTTTTTAATTTGACGAAGTTGAGCTTACGGCTAACTTTTAGGTAAGTGGAGGACGTTATTCGATCGTTGCATCGGTAACTTTGAATCAGTTGCATGTAAGAAAATATATAAAATGTGGTGATAAAATGAATTTTGAAGTCATGTGCATATTATGATAGTGTGGTGGTAACAGACCAATTTAAAAAAGTTCAAAGTGGCACAGGATTTTGACAGCAACAGTGCCCTCAAAAATATCTCTCCACTGATTTCATTTCTCGAAATATGGGAGAAAATCTGAGACAGTCTGTTAAGGTCAACTTGAGGCATGATGGCGGAAATTCCTCATGAAATGCGAGCGGCTAAGTTCGGTATTTAGGAGGAGCGCCAGAGATCAAGATCAGGCGACCTTGACCTGATTGTGGGCAACCAATGCGAATCTCAAGACCACCAGGGTCCCTCCTCTCAATTTAACCCTTGACCTTTCATCCGTCCCATCTATTGGCAACCTAGTCGTATGGACAGGTTTTTTTAATTGGATGCCATCGGCAAACCACATCATTAAGTTAGCACACCAAATGTTTATTTTCATTCTACTTAGTATTTTCACACGAGATACGCTCAAATAAGCATTTATCATATAAATTCGAGATCATTAAACTCCAATGCTCTGAGTTACGTCCGTAATGTTGCATTAAATCGCGTAAAATATGTTGGCAAGCATACCGGTATCAGCCATTCATTGATACGTCAAAGCAACTTCAACTCAGTGCTTCCTGTTGTTTATTTTTTCGCTATTTTTTTTTTGGTAACTGTTGCTTCGTAAAGAAAAATATACTTGCAGTCATTTAAATGGTAAGTCTCAAAGCTCTTTAATAATTAAAAGAGGCCAGTATTCCCGCCTGCCCGTCGTCGTGGAACCGCAATGTGTCCTTGCGCTAATGCGAGTCCGTCTCACAGCCTTCAATGCCCTCCACCCCTCCCTCCTCGTAAGTCGCCGGTGTGAAGCCGAAGCACTAAAAACATTTCGAGGCCACTGCCCGTTGCTCTGGAGCAAGTTGAACAGGCGTGGCTACGTAACAGAGATTAAGAGCCTGAGTCATTGAGTCTTTTGATGTGATTATTCGCAGCATTGCCTATATCTGCATCACCATGCAACCCCGTAAGCCGCGTCAATGGGCGCGTGGCGAGCGATATTGGGACACTGGCCCCTAACGAAAGAAATAAAACAGAAGGAGGGAATGCGCATTGGATGGTTATAGTGTTGAGTCCCACCAAGATACTACTGTAAGTTACGATTATTTGCAGTTTACAGATAAATTCGTTCCAGCAAAGATATAGATGAACTAACGAATGACCTTGCTGCTATCCAAGCTTGGTGCGATGCTTGGCAGTTAGAATTAAATTTGGAAAAATGCGTCGTAATGAATTTCTGGAAGAAGAATAACTCCCTACAGCCTAACTATATCATTCGGGGCACCCAGTTAAAGGCAGTTGAATCCGTGAAATATCTAGGGGTTAGACTCAATAATGATCTATCGTGGAATAAACATATTCGAGAAATAACCGGTCAAACTAATCGTAAAATGGGTTTTGTTAAAAGAATATTAGGAAAGTGCGACGACAAAGTGAGATAAATTAGCTACTTTTCCCTCGTTAGACTACATTTGGAATACGCTACCAGTGTTTGGGACCCTCATGAAAAAGGCTTAATAACAGAGTTAGAACGCGTGCAAAGAAGAGCTGCCAGGTATGTGAAAGGTCGTTACGATAGTCTTGTTAGTGTAACTGACCTCTTAGGTAAACTCGGATGGGAATCTCTGTCGGACCGTAGATTGAAAAATAGACTAAACCTTTTAGATAAATTCAAGAGCAGTGTCTTTTCTGACGAAGTTAACCATATATTGCGGACGCCAACGCACTACGGAAGATCATCTACATCTACATCTACAAATTACCCTGCGAGCCACCTCTAGGGTGTTTGGCAGGGGGTGATCAATCACCAGCATGCAGCATGCATTTGGACTCCCACATGCACACCACACCGTCCGAGAAACGTCCCGTATAATAACAAACTATACTACTATATGCTGTTAGAAATAGAATATAGAATAGAAATTCAGAAACATGCAGTAAGTTTTACATAGGTTAGTAGGCTACACTACAAGTCATGCAATCTATTTACGCGCTCCATTGCTGCCGTTAAAATCTCTTATTGATCGTGGAAAAAATGACATTCGGAATCTGTCTGTTCTGCAATCTATCTCTCTTATTTTATTTATATGATCTGATCTTCCGTAGTACGTTGGCGTCCGCAATATATGGTTAACTTCGTCAGAAAAGACACTGCTCTTGAATTTATCTAAAAGGTTTAGTCTATTTTTCAATCTACGGTCCGACAGAGATTCCCATCCGAGTTTATGTAAGAGGTCAGTTACACTAACAAGACTATCGTAACGACCTTTCACATACCTGGCAGCTCTTCTTTGCACGCGTTCTAACTCTGTTATTAAGCCTTTTTCATGAGGGTCCCAAACACTGGCAGCGTATTCCAAATGTGGTCTAACGAGGGAAAAGTAGCTAATTTCTCTCACTTTGTCGTCGCACTTTCCTAATATTCTTTTAACAAAACCCATTTTACGATTAGCTTGACCGGTTATTTCTCGAATATGTTTATTCCACGATAGATCATTATTGAGTCTAACCCCTAGATATTTCACGGATTCAACTGCCTTTAACTGCGTGCCCCGAATGACATAGTTACGCTGTAGGGAGTTATTCTTCTTCCAGAAATTCATTACGACGCATTTTTCCAAATTTAATTCTAACTGCCAAGCATCGCACCAAGCTTGGATAGCAGCAAGGTCATTCGTTAGTTCATCTATATCTTTGCTGGAACGGATTTCTCTGTAAACTACAGCGTCGTCTGCAAATAATCGTAACTTACTCTGCACTACTTCGGCAATGTCGTTTATATAAAGAAGGAATAGGAGTGGGCCAATGACACTACCCTGAGGAACGCCAGAAGTCACTCTAACCTCATTGGAGACTGCACCGTCTAATACTACTCTTTGGACGCGGTCGCTCAAAAATTCTCTAATCCAGGAAATGACATCTTCGTCTAGACCATAAGATTTCAGTTTTATTATTAACTTTCCGTGGGGTACTTTATCAAATGCCTTTTTGAAATCAAGAAAAATCGCGTCTACTGGAATGTTGTCTTCCCCGGAGACTAAAATATCGTGGGCGAAAAGCGCTAACTGAGTTTCGCACGATCTGCTTTTCCTGAATCCATGTTGATTTCCCATTAATAAGTTTTGCGCGTCTAGGTGTCTCATTACCGAGCTGACTACGATGTGTTCAAGGACTTTGCAAGAGATGGACGTTAAAGATATCGGCCTGTAATTAGATGGCTGTTCCTTGTCTCCCCTTTTAAATATAGGCGTTACATTAGCGATTTTCCAGTCATTAGGTACTTTGTGTTGCTTGATGGATTTACTGAATATTAACTGCAAGTAGGGGGCAAGTTCTGAGGCTAGTTCTTTATATACGCGAGAAGGGATTTCGTCTGGACCAGGTGATTTATTTGGACTAAGCGATTTCAATATATTTTCTATTCCGAGCGTACTAATGTCAATAGCTGGCATCTTATGTAGACAGGGATTGTCATCGGTCTCGGGTGAGTTTTCGGAAGGCTCCGTGAACACGCTCTTAAAGTAGGAATTTAATAAATTGGCTTTATCGTAACTGCTTGTCAACACATCTCCATTGTCGTTTCTCAGCGAACATACGGTAGATCGTTTACCTTGAACTTCCCTAACATATGACCAAAATGCTTTTGGGTTATCCTGTAACTGCTCTACTAGTGTTTTTCTTTTAAAATTCGTGAACGCATTCCTGAACGCTTCCTTCGTGGCGGCTTTAGTCATCCTATATTTTTTAATTATTAGCTCGCGTTCATTAGCGGATAAATCCGAAAATCATATAAATCAGATCATATAAATAAAATAAGAGAGATAGATTGCAGAACAGACAGATTCCGAATGTCATTTTTTCCTCGATCAATAAGAGATTATAACGGCAGCAACAGACCTCGTAAATAGATTGCATGACATGTAGTGTAGCCTACTAACCTATGTAAAACTTAAAGCATGTTTCTGAATTTCTATTCTATATTCTATTTCTAACAGCATATAGTAGTATAGTTTGTTATTATACGGGACGTTTTTTGGACGGTGTGGTGTGCATGTGGGAGTCCAAATGCATGCTGCATGCTGGTGATTGATCACCCCTTGCCAAACACCCTAGAGGTGGCTCGCAGGGTATTATGTAGATGTAGATGTACTGTTTTGGGAGAAAAATGAATAGCTACCCGTTCGGTAAAATCTCTGTTTTATACCATCGTTTCTGTTGGGCGTGTAAACATAGAGAGGTTCTCCGTGTCCCTCAGTGAAATATCTGTTTTAAATTACTAGAGCAATCTCAGCCTCGCACATATCCTCGGATTATCTCACGGATTCCAACCTAGTTCCTTTTTAAGTTACGCATCGTTCTCTGTTCCATCTAAGTAGATTTCGACGAATCGCGGAAGTTTCCTTTGTGTTTGATTTAGTTCACGAATTTTGTCTTTCTGCGTCTGACCCTATACGTTAAAATTTTATAGGCTTCAACCATGAAACAAGGCAGTAGACATCTTTGAATGAAAAATAAAATTAGCATTATGAACATAACATCCATCGCAGATTCGAGACGTGTGAGGAACGACTCGACTCAGCTTAAATGCATCGTTCGCCGCAGCTCGTTGTTGATCGTCAGAAGAGTTTTTTAAAAATACCGTTCTGTACTCCTTAATTTCTTTCGTAAACGTCTCATAACTGTGAACATAATTTTCCCTCGAGTATGGCATTTAATATTTCGCCAAACTTTCCATACGCCGGCCTCCGACTTTGAAAGCTAGGATTTTTATCGGTATTTACATTTGATTAACTGCCAAAGGCACTTGGAGACGAGGTTTAGTGCATGGGATTCTTTCGACGATCCGGTGCAGATTGGATTAATCGGTGAGCACAATGCAATACAAATGAAAGACAGATCCGTTCTCTCTGTGGACCCGTTCCCGATATGGAAGGAAGACCTCTTGGCGTGATCGGAATGCGATGAGGAGCGACCGCAAGACACGGATGGCCTCTGGAGTGGCGGGTCGTCGGCCGTGGGCGAAACGCGAAAACACGGGGCGACCTGAATCGGAGGGGCTGGAAGGACCTCGGGCCCTCCTCGCTGACCTTCTTTTGTCTTTGGGGTCCGCCGTGCGATTCGAGGCGAACTCACCACGTGATGCAACACGCCTCGCCTCTCTGAGGATACTCCTCGACGACCACCTACGATTGTTTCGAACTGGAAATAAGATTGCAATGAAATTGAACCAAAACAAGTTTTTCATTTTAAATGCGTAAATTTACAATAATGGCTGGCAAAATACCGACTGATTGAAGAAAAAATGGGTTTATACTAATAAAACCAAGGGAATGAAAACATATTTAACACATACCAAACCCAAAAAGGTAAACTCATTTTTCTTTTATAATTTTTGGGAAAATTTTCATTCACCGATTTCCAATTCAAAATATTAATGCTAAGATATAAACAACGAGGAGACAATGGTGTCCATTCTAATTTTGGAATTGGATAAGTAATTTAGACTGATTATTATCTGACCCCTTTAATTTCCAATCCTCTAAGTTCCCTTCTATCTCACCGTGTGAGCTTGCATCTGCCTTCCTTCATCGCCTGCTCTTTGCACCCCATCCGAGGCCTTCCCTTGTCGTTCTTTTCTTTCAAATGCCCTTCTGCGATAATTTCCACCATAGCCATTTCGCCACATGATGCAACTGATTTTTTTCCGCCTTATACCCATAATTTTCAATATAATTATCTCACTTGATATTCTTAAAATTTCCACATTTCTCGCAATATTTATCAGTTTTATCTTCATAGTCCTTCTGTAACAACACATTTCGAACTCTTCCAACCATAATTTCTCCTCCTCTGTAATCGCCAACGCCTCACCATAAACAGCCGTGCTGGAGTTAACCTCATTTTATCATCTTTAACTATATATCAGAGATTAATAATCTGAGAATAATTTTTAGATAAAATGCTAAACATAATACCAAATTTCAGATAAAGGCAAATTTTGAGAAAAGTATACTGTATATACCCTAAAGTTTGCAAGGTTCTCGCATTATTTATAAGGGAGTAATCTTCACCAGCTAAACATGTGGATCCTGGATGTGGGGCGTCCTCTTAGGAAACAAAAGAAGGCTGAATGAACAGTTGATTGTCGTCTTTCCATGTGTCCTTCACTCCCCACTCTCCCAGGGCTGACTCCTCGAGAGAATTACGCGTTCCTCGAAGGCAAGGGGAGAGCATCCCCAAATCGCTCGCTTCCTTCCTTCCTTCCGAATGCGGAAACGCCTCCGGCCGAGCTGACGATGATGTCGCCACCTTTCGCAACCGACGATTGTCGCGAAAATAAGGTAGAGAGAGAGAGAGGACGGAAGCCATTTGGTCTACTTCCACTTTTTATTTCTAAATTCCCACTTTTTTTATGCTTCCGCTTGACCTCCACGAACCCACACGCTTAGAAATAGATTAGTGAGATGAGTTCCACGTCGCTTTCGAAGGGCGGGCATTCATTCCCATAAAGTTTCCGTTGGCCGTCCCACGGCCGACCTCTCCCACACGGCCTTGCACGCAAAAATCGAGTGGTCCAACACTGAAAGATGCCAAAAGTACTGCGCGCATTTTCCACTGCATTATGGCCAGCCACAGACACCATGCTGCTCCATGCACGAATATTACAATAGGGGATCACTTGTGTTGTTACCTACTGCATATTTGAATGAGTTTACTAAAGTCGCCACTCGCGTCGCTGACACCTGGTTAATCAGAAATCCACCTAAAAAATAAGCCATAATTAGGTCTATTAACGAAATTTATGCTCAAGAACGTGTGATCTATCGAATTCAAAACTTTTTCCACTCAATTTCTCTGCAAATGCAAACCATCCTTGCCTCCGTCTACTCTGAAGAAAAATCAGTACGGAACGCGAATATAGCGTACGACGGCGCATCATTTCCGCACGAACAATTGAATATTTTCTTTTACTGACGTATTACCTGCTTAAATCCTAAGTTACTATCTTGAAACGTCCAACTTACCTAAAATGGACCAATTCGAGCGTTAAACTGCATTTCTAACGAAGGAATTTTAACATTTGAGGAAGTGTCGAGATTAAACTTTTAATTCAGGCAAAAATACAATAAATATAACTGAAGTTTTACGAACCGTCTTCTGTTTAATTTATAGTAATATTTTTGTCAGGATCGGCCAATTACAAGAGATGCATTGAGCCTAATAAGTCTACTATCTATCCATAAAACGAGCAGATTGAGAAGGCAAGGAGTGCAGTCGCTGCGAATCTTTCATCCCGAGCGGTGCTCTCTCGTGGGTGGAGGGGGGATCGGCCGTTGGCGCGCGGACATCGTGCGGGAAGTGCTATTAGAGAAATTGGAAAGAGTGATCGAGTATCGCATTCGGGCTGAGCGATCCGAGTCCTTGGAATATAATATGGCCATCGGTCATTAATGCCGCCCTTGATCCTCTGCGGATCATTTCGGAGTCATTTCCGGCATCAATCACTTACTTTGGGTAGTTTTAAAGTTGCGGGTGACCATGCGGGCTCGATTTTTTGGAATAAATCCCGCGAATGGAGTTGCTAATGGAGAGGGTGACCCTCGACGAGGCCTCTATCGTCGTGCTCCTCGCATTCGTTTGGTTTATCCGCTCTTTTGAAGATGTGACTCATCTTGTGGGGGAGGGGGAGAAAACTCGAGGAAAGGACTCCCCCGGGGCACTTATAGAGAAGCGAATGGAAAGGTAATCAAGGCGGGTGGGAACCGATTAGGTTGGGGGTTCCCGGCTGTGTCCAGGGGGATGCGCGTCCGACATTGGTCAATGTGGCTCACTGAAGGTCCTCTGTTTTTCCTTGGGGGACGTAAAACTCAGGGGAACTCTCTCCCTTTGATCTTAGCAGTTTTTAAAGAAGCACGCTATTACCCTTTGTATATTATTAAGATCACAGATTAAAAAGGTTTTTCAAATCCCCAACAATCAAGTTAACGGGGCTCAGAATGCACATGATTAGGAAAGGCAACGATTGCATTTGGGAATGAATTTACCTCCATCTGAAAAGACGTCTAGCAGTCCATGGTAGAGTTTAAAAAAATGAGCATCGAATGTCCTAAAGTGCCGAAGATATTAAAACGGTGAAGACTACTAGAAGTCGTCTTCGTTGGAGGTATTTCGTGAATTGTCGTATAGGATCCTTCTCCTGTGTCACCGAGTAATCTCGGAATCAATCCAAATTGATAATCGCAGCCTTAAGTTTTTCCTGCACCGGATCCAATATGGTCCTGGAATCCTCTGCCAGTGTTTGGGACCCTCATGAAAAAGGCTTAATAACAGAGTTAGAACGCGTGCAAAGAAGAGCTGCCAGGTATGTGAAAGGTCGTTACGATAGTCTTGTTAGTGTAACTGACCTCTTAGGTAAACTCGGATGGGAATCTCTGTCGGACCGTAGATTGAAAAATAGACTAAACGTTTTAGATAAATTCAAGAGCAGTGTCTTTTCTGACGAAGTTAACCATATCTTGCGGACGCCAACGTACTACGGAAGATCAGATCATATAAATAAAATAAGAGAGATAGATTGCAGAACAGACAGATTCCGAATGTCATTTTTTCTACGATCAATAAGAGATTATAACGGCAGCAAAAGAACTCGTAAATAGATTGCATGACTTGTAGTGTAGCCTACTAACCTATGTAAAACTTAATGCATGTTTCTGAATTTCTATTCTATATTCTATTTCTAACAGCATATAGTAGTATAGTTTGTTATTATACGGGACGTTTCTTGGACGGTGTGGTGTGCATGTGGAAGTCCAAATGCATGCTGCATGCTGGTGATTGATCACCCCCTGCCAAACACCCTAGAGGTGGCTCGCAGGGTATTATGTAGATGGTCTCCGCGTATTCGAGGTACGGCCTGACGAGTGCGAAGTCTCATCCGAAAACCTTCCCTCAACACGCGTCGACGAATGCACGTGATTCGAGAGGGCACGCCGGGTGGGCGGGTGGGTTGTCTGTGGTGTTGCACGTCTTTCCTGCTGCTGAGGAGCGGGGATTCCCCGGGTCTTGGTGGCCATGAGAGAGGCGACCCCGACCCTGGCCGACCCCTTTCCACCAGCCACAAGGACAAGCAAGATGAGGAACCCCTTCGCATTCTGCTTCAAAGGGCTGATATCTTTCCTCCTCGAGTGCACCAGCCAGATCTGCGTCATCCCCTGAGCGCCCTATTCTATCGGACTATAGAATTAAATGAAAACTTGATGGGATTGAATCATGTCTTACTTTACTCTCAATGACTTGGTAAGAAGGTACATAAGATGTTCTTGTCTCGTTATTATGCTCATTTCCACTTCTAGCCCGAAGCAGTTCCGTCTACTACTCGTTATTCACGATTAATAATGTAAGATCAGTGACCGCTTGGTCGTTCAATTAATTCTAGGCATTGATTCATGTCGATTGCTGATGATATTGCTGCGTTGAACATATCGTATTTGGGAAATAGTCCTTGAATTATGGCTCTAATGCTCGTGGAAAATCTAATGATTCTCTAATGAAACTGGGAAATCCATTTAACTTTGTAGTATATTGATTATCATCACATTTTAGCACAATAGCCCTAAGTGCCCAATAACTCCGTTGCCATGTTTACATTGCGAACAGTTAATACATTGTTGACTATGCTGAAAACATATTTAGCACAACCATAGGACAACTTTTGGTCAAATATATATATATATATATATATATATATATATATATATATATATATATATATTTATGGTAACTATAGCAGATGATACATTGTAGAAAGAATGTAAATCAGACTATGACACTTAACCGCCAATGATTTACTGATTCACGGCTACTATTACGTAATTTCCTCGAATTTAACGTAATTTCAGTCTACTTGATAACGGCCCCCATAAGTATAGATGCATCGTACACCAGTGAAACATTTTTGATTTACCTATGTCTATAATTATTCGTTCAGACTTATCACTGCCTAAATTCTCCTGTAGCAGGAGATAACGGCGATTAGCAATGAGGGATTGATATTATGAGTTTAAATATTGGCACATGGGCACTCAATGTGGAGGGGTTATATTATAAAAACCCTCAGCATTGTAAAATTACAACCTTCAAGCAAACTTATTCTCATGAACATTTTTTTCTAAGATTTGAGTGATTTTCTTGGAAACATACAACACGCTAGTGCCAATATTGGTGCTTCGAGAGAGATTCTCGTAGCCGCTTGGTATATTCTATAGACTTTTTAGATTTTTTTAGGTGTAAACTGTATTTATTCTTCAGAACCAAAATTTTTCGGGTCTTAATGTCACCATGTAAACGCAATAATAATATATTGTAAAAAATTACAGTAATTATATTATCATGCCAGTTCGGATTACATTTTTTATTACCCACCCAATATTTTAGGAAACTATTGGTATCGGGGCTTAAGATTTGGATGAAATTAGACCGATGAAAGCTGTCTAGCTCTAGACTGGCGCAGCCGATAATTGGGTAATTATCCACCTGATTTGAAAAAAAAGTCTAATGAGCTCTGAATTCACGGCAAGAAGGGCCACATGGACTCATTTTTTTCATTGTGTCGTAATCTTGTTATCTGTCGTAACACACATTCTCTCCTCAGGAAGGTCTCAACTGCATAGGTTGTTGATACATATATCATAATACAATCATTCGTGAAGCTATTTCTCTGCAAATAGATCTTCACTTTTACATTTTTCGTAGTGTGCGAACATTTTCTGATAACGTACGCAGCTAGTAAACTCTATGGAGATATAAATACGACATTGATAACTAATGGTTGCTGCTATTAGTGAATATAAGAACTGAACAAATAATATTACTTATTCTCGGCCATTCGTCGAAATATTTGGACGCAATAGGGTATGAACTACTTTCGCCTGATCACAATCCTTATTAGAAATAATTTTGTTATTTTTGGTGCGGTAAATTATGCTGGCATTAGTTAACTGTTTTCTCCTTCGAATAGGTCTTTAACGGTCTGTATGCACCTGAGGATTTGTTTCTACTGCAAACCTTTATGAAAAGGTTGCATCACGATTTCAGTCTGACATCTGGGGAGCAAAAAATAACTCTTACTTAGGTTCAGCCTTACACGAGAAATAAATAGATTCACAGATCCGAATTTGTTCGGATCCTTCGGCCTGGTCCCGCTGGTGTATTGGTGTGCTAAAATTGAAAGTAGACCTGGCGTAACTGTTTGAAGGAGTATTAAATTTGGGACGGAGCCTCAAGGCATACGAGGCTTGCTTTCTCGGTAGATGGAGGCTCGTCTAGCGGACGGAAAAACAGAATACAAGGAAGGACGCAGAAATGCGAAAACCGCGCACATCGACGGAGACTTCAACGGGCGAGCGGGCGTTGAAGTCTCCAGCGGCGGCGTTGGCACGTGGGCCCTCGTGTTGTTGTTTGCAGTGTGGCGATCTGCAGGTAGACATGCGGATGCATGCGGCGAGTGATCTAGAGGGGAGAGCATTAGCGACGGAGGCAAACGTGCGAAAAGAAAGTTAGGTGAACGGTGAAAATGAATAGCGGGCGAGTTCGCCGAGGACAACAGCGACGTCGTGTTATGCAATTTGTTCTGGTCTCCAGCTATATCCGCTCTTTCATTCTCCATTTGTCCAGCCAGGCAGAAAGTGGTGACTGCAATCCTTCCTTCTCAATGATTTTTGCTAATAAAAGTAGATGATGAGTGGAACGCCGATTATCACTCCGGATTATTTGCTAACACATTTTCATTGACTTATTCCGTCAACATTGATTTTCTTTAATTTTGAAATATTTTTCTGTAGCTTTACCATTAAACGCATTACAAAAACGCAACTATCAACTAATATCTCCTCGACCTCTCAATAACCATTGGTGAGATGAAAAAAAGCTAATATAAAAACAGCGTGGCTCCGGTCAGTGTTCTCTCCCTCTTTGAAAATAAGAGAAAACGTTTCCAGAATATTAAAACCTGAGCGTCATCGCTTCGATCATCTTCTCCTTCATGCTCCAACAACGAAGCGACCACGAAAGTCCCAATGTTGCCGTAAATTACTCACACGTCCCAGGAACGACAAGGAGACTAGCGGGCATAGTCCACAGAAAACACACGCGTATTGAATGCACTATCCCTTCCACTCAGTGAGTCCTTTCGATCGGCAATAAGTCGACAGTAGTCTTAATATATGTGGTACTCACCAACGTGCTGGAATCGCCAAACTGCGTCCAAAGAGTTGCAAGTTGTCTCGACGTGGGGTCGCCGTCTTGGTTACCGATCTCTGCAATCCTCGGACACGAACTGGAAAAATATCCCCTCTGGTGCTTCGGAGGTGTGCCTCGATCAACTGTAAGTGCTCACGGATGGCTGCAAGAAGCCGGAGTAGCTCCTCAGCCGGGTGACGGACGAGGAATGAACCGCGAGCGGAAAGCACGACCGCATATATTCATTCTCCCCCACCGTGCGATTCCCTCATTTTTTCACTCAAGTTTCCTTTTTCTTTCTTCTGCTTTTTTTATTTTCGCCAACCTGCGCGGCCTCCCCTCCGCTCCGACGACCACTTCCCCCATTCACCTCCCTCCCTCCCCCCACTTCCCCCCACCACCCCTCTCCCAACCCTTCCCTCCTTCCCCTCCCCACCCGCGGAAACAACAAACAGGTCGCCGTGACACCTGCGGTCCTTGGTTTGACGCTCCTCTTGTTAAATAAGGGTTTAGGACCCTGGGCGTACTCGCCAATGTCACACATTCCTCATCCCTTGAATTGTCGCTATCGCCCTCACTCATTTCGCAGTGGATCTGCATTTTGCGAGCGAAGGATAGCTTCAGTACGAGCCGGAGGTTGCGAAGGTTAAGTTGTTCGTGTGAGATCGTGAGTATGCTCACGAATACTTCAATGGAGGATTTGGCCCTTCGTCACCCACCGCGCATTTAAATGGGTTTACTAAATTCGGCACTCCCGTTGCAAACGGCGGAGTGGTCAGAATTTAACAAGTAAAGTAGCTAAGATTAGGGCAGTTAACGACAATTTATATCCGAGATTATGTGATAGATAAAATCCATAACCTTTCAATGGTATTCTTAGTGATTGCACACATTGAGAACATATCGATTGCTCTGCTTTCATCATCGCCCTTTCATCATGGACGGTTTTGAAAACCTACTAAGACGCTCCGGCAGAGGGAGCATAAATCGAGCTTCTTGTGCTGCGGCCTTCCTCTCTGTGGTCCCGTTCGTTGGGACCCTTGGTGTTCTCGCCAATGCCGCTTTGTTCGTCTTCTCTTGAGTTATTGTTATCAGCCGACTCGATTCAACGTGAGGCGTATTTTGCAAGCGAAGGATATCCTCAGACTAAGCCGAAGGTGAAGTTGCTCGTGGGGGATCCTACGTGTGCTCTTGACGGAGGAGGGCTTTAAGAGAAGAACGGGCGAGAATAGGGGGACGAAAGTAGCGAATCTTATTAAGATTATCAGAGGATTGATAAGCGTTGCGGAAATCCAAGGGTCTGCGGTTTGACTCCTGGCCATCATCGTCCCCATCACTTTGTCAACAATCGTGAGATTGTTTGGACGCAGCTCCCTCGTCTGCTAGCATTCTCATGTTTGCGAAGTTTTCCTCTTTTACATCGTTTATGAGGTGCTCTGTGTAATTCAATCTGCATTGCCTTTCCTTCTGTTCACTTGTTCTCCGACGATCGTCTTCTTAAGGCCATAATGGCTCTTGATGTGGCTTGCTATGCTGTTTCCTCCTCTTCTTGACACAAGCTAACCACGATCCCGAATTTTACCACTCAGAGCCGAAATTTTTCCTGTATTGACGCCTATGTGGCAATACTGCGGAACCACGCCCTATCATAAAAATTACTTTGATGGTTAAAATCCCTTCCTCGATGAGCTACATACTTCTTTTCATTCCCACAGATGATAAGGTCCACCATCCCTTCCAACTCGGAATGCATCCATCGCGGAGGCGTGGTTATGCGCTATTGCGCAGCTGTTTAAGTGTTGCCATTAATTGCCCATTAGCTTTTGATTTTTAAGCGTGCCACCGGATCAGGGGCTCACATTTCGCTGCATGTAGTCGTCGTCATTTCATTTTCCAGTAAAACATATATAAAATTCAGTGCAACATTTCCTCTTTATCACAATTTGTTAAGCTGAGAAGTAATAATTGACCAGTAGGGTGAAAAGTTATGAAAATGAAAAACTATGCCTGGAAAATTCGTGATATAGTGCGTTTTCGCGATTTAGAGTAAATAAATTGTATGGTTCAGTGAATTCAAAAACGTTTAGGCCTAAATAAACATAACGTAGTTAAGAAAAATTTGGAAGCCAACAGAGTCATTTACTATCTATAGAAAGAAAGATTGAAAGCAAAGGAAGATTTGCACTTCAAATTTCCTGAGATATGCTACACATCATATTTTGCTCTAGAAACGTTAGTTGGCGTTTATCAGCCCGAGTTTTTGCATGAATCTGGTGCTACAAAGTGCGTGTATTTTCGTTGCAAAATGGTAAACTAATAATTATCTCACACATCTGTCCAACGTTACATATTTTCTCTCTTTAAATATTTATTTCCAGTTAAAATAATAAATATAGTTTGTTTTCATCTTAGGCCATTTTTAAAGCTATAATAACTCAATATAGACATTACAAAATTTATAAATATACTTTATACTTTCATGCGTGCTTAAAATCTTCCCAATTGTAATTCATGGGAGTAGTTTGGATACAGCAATGATTTTAATGTGCTCTATCAATTTCTGCATTTTTTCGGAACGAACCTCAAGAGTGACACCGTCAATTTCGAAGTGATTCCTGAACGCGAGTGCGCACCAATGCACCGACTGCGATTGTTCTCTGGTGCTTCAAAGATTTCTGATAACACTACCCAAAAATTATGCTTTTCGGGCGTTTTACTTTTCGCACCGGGGCTAGCTTTTCAAGATTTCGTTCCTCCATGCGACGACACGACGAGGGCGAGAAAAGGGAATTACTCTGAGCGCACTTTCGCCTTCTGTTTACGACCAAGCCGTCGCCGTTCTTTCTGGCGTTTATTACTTAATTATCGACTTTTCCGCCTTCCCCTCTATCTGGTTCGACAGAGTCAAAAGGCGCACTTTAAATTTATAATGCTTTCATACACATGTGCTCTAATATTTGAAATTAAATTTGATATCTGATTGTTTTCCTTAAGTATTCTCAGACTAATATTATTCGCTTTTTAAGACAAACATTAATTTAGGGAAACAAAATCTTGAAAAGGTGAAAGAGTTTTCTTACCTAGGAAGCCAAAATAATCAACGACTGACGAAGCAAGGAAGAACAATTGAGCAGAATAGCGCAGGCGTAGAGGGCTTCCTGCAAAAAGAAGAATCTACTTACACCTGGAAATACAAGTAAGGAAGAGAGGGAACAATTCATCAGATGCTATATATGGATATTTATTTAAGGCAGCGTGGTGTGAACATCAACAGCAGCAAATCAGTCAAGAATGAAAGAATTCTAAATGTGGTGCTACCGAAGAATGATGAAGACAAAATAGATGGACTGAGTAAGGAATGAGGAAGAGTGCTGAGAAGAGAGGGAGGAAATAGGAGTCTTCTAAAAATCTTAAGCAGAAGAAGGGACAACTTAGTTGGCCACATTGTGAGGCACGATGGCCTGATGAAAACAATCGAAGAAGGACAGGAGGAAGAGAAGAAGGGCAAAGGACGGCCCCGAATGAGTTACAAAGGACAAAGGGATGTTAAGGATCTAAAATAGAAGGAATACGTCACTATGAAGAGATTAGCGGATAGGAGAGAGAAATGGCGAGCTGCGTCAAACCAATCTTAGAATTGTTGATTAATTATGATGTTGAAGGGAGTTGAGGGCGGTCAATAGTGGACTTAATGAGATTTATGAATACATTTAATTCTAAGGTTCTGGAGGTTATATTTGGAAAGAGAAGGGAGTACAGACAGCATTTGATGACAGTGGCGCACTAGGGGGGTTTTGGGGCATAAACACCCCCCCCCTCCCCCAGAGCTTAGAGAAATTTTTAACTTTAATCCATTTTACTTAATTGGATTTATATCGCTAATAGAATAGTGTAAGGATTAATAAAATATCCCTCAGAAAGCCGTAAAACTCACCATTTATCTGAAAATTCCGCAATTTATTAATCTCGCTCCTACCGCTTATCGTAGTGGGTATTCCATACTCCCACACACCGCGGTGTTAGTTAAACCTAAACCTCCCCCTACCTTAATTCCTAGCTGCGCCCCTGTTTGATGACATATTGCGGAAATATGAGACATAGTGCAGTTGATGAAGACTGGATATAATTAGGATAGAGCATTTTTGCAAAGTCATTGGAAAGAAATGAGTTCTTTTGGAAGTCCTCATACTTAACATTGAGTTATCCGTGACGCATGCATCACTCGAATGTTTTCTCTGCTGGTGTGAGGATTCATCGGTAATAATAATTCTGTAAGCCGGAATTCCAAAGTTAAATCATAAATGCGTAGCTATGGATAGACCATATTTGGTCTTTTTGCCTTCACATGACCATTATCACATCCACTTAACACAAACAGTCCATCATAAATTAAGGTCAAGCATTAACTCTAAACATCTAAGCAGGATAATTTTGTTCGTAATATCTTGCGGTTGAAGCAGTTTTTTTCCTAGGTTTCCGAAATATTGGTAGGAATTTCCGTTGTCGGTAAATTAGAGGCTTACATGTTTGCCACTGGGATATTTTCCCCATTATTGCGTCATAATTTCCGGAAGGGTCTCGCTTGATATCAAATTATTGTGTATTTTCCTCTATGAATAAGGAACTAAGTTCTTAGTGATGTCATTGACTAACACTTCCGTCCAGTCAATTATGTCAGTCTGATTCAATCGTGGCGTGAATAATAATTAACTCTCCTCCTCGATGTAAACATTTTATTCGTGTATGGATGTCAAAACTGATGGAATTTCTAAAACCTTTAACTTTAATTGTGGAAAATCAGCATCAACTTTCTTGCTTATCTAAGAAATCGAATAGCTATTTGCGCCGGGTCAAAAAGAAAATCAAAAGAAAATATCATTTTGGTATGAATAACAATAAATAATTATCCATAAAAAGAAAGCGCAAAGAAAAAATAAGTTAATAATTATTAAATGTCATTCTAAAAAAATAAATATAAACGGCAATTTTTTAATCTCTCAACCTTCTATGAAAATGTATTAATGTACAGTAGTGAAGTTGTTTGATTTATATGTTTCTCTTTCACGCAAACCACACTCAATACCTATAACGCTAACAAATGCGAAAGATAGCATTATTTGCGTAAATTGGCTGTTTTGTTTGAGTCACCGTCACGGCAATTTTAAAAGCGCCTTCGGCGTGCTCATAGAATCGCGAGTATTAGGGAAAACGTTTTGCTTTCCGTTATTAAACATGTTTCTCTTGATGAGGTGACGTAGCTTTCTGGAATATAATCCAGATTATAGTCTTCGGCGTCCCGAGCGATAGTTTCGTTGGCGCTGCAGTCGCTTCCTTCAAGTCAGTCAAATGAACTGTCGTCCGACGCAATGATGAAGTGAATGTCATCCAATGGAAGCCTTGGCCGTGTATGGATGGATAGAAAGAGACCTGGTGTCGCTAGTCATTCCGCGGAGGGTGCCATTCCTAACCGTTCACTCTGACTAGATGCCATGCAAAATGCTTTTCTTTCTCTCTGTGCTGAGACTTTCTTCTTCAATCGGACAAAAATAGTTTACTGCTCAAATTTTCAGGTTTCGCACATTCGTTAAATACCTCTCTTTCGCAGTACTTATTAGTATGATGAAGGAAAGGCATCTAAATGATTAGTAAGTAATAACTCGATAGCAGTTATTCACTATTCCTTCTACGACAGGTTTAAGTGTATTTTGTATGATCGCAATATCGTTTGTATATTTATTTTGTATGATCGTTAACCCCTGGCGATGGTGCAACTGAATTGAAACCGATCGTGGAAGGAATATTGAACTGCCGGTTATTTTTAATTTACTATAAGTTATTATTCCGCCAGATTAAGCCGGAATCTACTCTCCACATCTAAACGAATTACGGCATCTCGTCATCTAACGACATGCTATAATAAATAGGTGGTCGAATATTATAAGCCTTCCGTGAGAGTGAGCGGGGTAGGATTTTTCGATGCGCTCACATCGCTATCCCCATTTTTCCTCGTCGTGCTGTTGACTCACGTGTTGCCATTCTTCCTCTGTCCTCCCACGCTAAGTTCTCGGCCGTGTGTCGCCCCTCCAGTTTGCTTGTGCTTCGGAAACGCGTCGCGAAGGAATTCTACTAATCGATGAGACTTTACCAGTTTAAGAATTGAGAAGAAGGTTGCGCAAACGAAATATGAGTCCCGCAAAAAATGCAAAATATACCCAGCATATTTAATTTTTTTCTTTTATTTTTGTTAATGTATATTAACTTTATTTTTTTCATCATCTCAACATTACTGAGTATTTTTCAGAATTATTTTTTCATGGTTAATAGTTTTCCCGATTCTTATCTTGGGTTTATTAGCTTATATTATCTTTTTACGTTTTCTTTTTCGATTTTTGTCATTTTAAATGAATTCAATTACACTGTATGTTTGTTTTCTTCATCTTATCATCATTGAGTACTTTATTATTAGTCGCGTAAACCCATTTGCCCGAATCTAATCTCGTATTGATATACTTGTCATCAAATAATAACCGTCAGCAAATTTTAGCTTCTGTCTTTACTTATTTAATTAATTACCAGCCGTTACGAAAGTTTATCGCTCTATGCTAGTGTTAAGTATTTGTATTGTGGTCTCGAGTTGTTTGGAACGACGGACACTTGGTGTGGGCTCAAACCACCTGCATGAATTTATGTGGGTCATTGCTTTTGCTGTATATACTTTTATGCACGTTACATGGTCATAAAATATATTGGATGTGATTGATCATCCCCTCCCGAAGACCCTAGGGGTGGCTCGCGAGGGCATTCTGTAAATGTATATCGGCTGTCGCATTAAATAGTTGCTCTCTCCTCCAATTTACCAGGAAATTGATCTTCAAAACACGCTAATCTGAAAAAGCTCTTTCGGTGATATTTATCTAAAAGAGACCTTTATGAGTCGGCATGTACAATATGAAAACGACATTCAATTGTTTACATGACTACAGAGCAGGAGGATATCGATTTACAGCATTATAAACGCCAATATAAATCCTTGAATAACAATAAAACGTAAAAATACAGAAAAATGCACATAAATGAATATATACCATCATCGCATATTGTTTTAATATCGCATAGGAGAAAAATGACTCCCACGAGGGTCAAATAACCGATTATATATGCGTTGTAAATTTTTTTCGATTTTAAAGGGCGTGGCTAAGAACAACATGCAAAAATAGTGAAAGTCTAATTTCGCAAAAGAGCGTGAAGCCACTGCATTTGTTGTGATACGTCTTTGGCCCATAGATCGTACATATATGTACTTTGTGAGACCCATCATTCTGGCGTGCATTATGAAGCAGGCCTTCGTGACGATGGGCTCAAGTCCTTGTACCAGAGGGCCTTGGGTTCGATTATCGCCCTCTTGAGTCATCGCGCCCTCTCGAGCTACTCTACTGCTTCCCAATGCTTTTCCTCGTGAACATTTGCAATTAGTTGCTGCTCGCCAACCACTTAAAACTGTTAATACCTCGGTAAGCGGAAAATTAACTCTCTGGGTGATCTCCTAAATGAGTCATTTGCGTCATAACTAATTAATGGTCAAGTTGACATTAGCAATATAGGTTTGGATTCCATCTCTTTTAGTCATCGATCGGCGAAATATTCCACAGACTGGTGGAGAGGGCCACATGGGTTCGATGCACGAATATTCCTGTGGAAAAGACAGACTTAAAATACCGTTTTTTCCACGATCAATAAGATACGGCTGCGTTAGAATTCACAAATAGATAAGATGACTTTTCGTGTAGCCTACTTACCTGTGTATACCTCAATGCATGCTTCTGAATCTTCTTATTATAGCTAACAGCATGTTTTGTGTGTTCTAGGGTTATTAGCAGATTATCTTAATGAGTAGTTGGCAATTTTTTGAATGTGGTAGTATAATTTGTTAGTATGCGTAACGTTTTTTTTGGATCGTGTGGTGTGCATTTGGGAATCCAATTGCATGCTGGCGATTGATCACCCCCTGCCAAACACCCTAGAGGTGGCTCGCAGGGTGTTATGTAGAGGTGGATAGATTACCACGACGGATTCTCCAGACGCCCACTAGAGGTGCTCTCACCCATAGGTTTAAGATTGCCATCATTTGTCCTATGTAACTGTAAACTTCGTATTTTCCCATTAAAACTTAAGATAGTTATAGTTATAATTTAATGTGGAAAATACAAAGTTTAAAGTTATTAAAGATGACTTTCAAGTTCCAAAAAGTGACGCTGACGTCTTTAATTGCGTCGCTGTCGGCAGAGCGATCCGAATTTCACGGGAAAATTGGATATAATTAAGGCTGTCAACAAAAATAAGTATTCGTGATGATATGATCTTTCATGTTCATAACTTTTCCATACTATTTCCCAGGAGCATACGCACTCTTTTTGTAAGCATTGAGAGTAAAATGATCGCTCGTCACTCATTTGCCGTGCAGTGGACAGTCATAAGAACAGATAGTAATACACTCAAGGTGCCGATATAGAATTATTTAGCGTATATGGGACGGACCGCACCTACATGTACTCCCCATCGGTGAAACGTATCTGATTGCTGCAGTGAAGTCATTTGAGCTCTTAACATTTTTTGTCCTTCGATTCCATCTTGGATCATCATCCATCGAGTGTGAGTGCCACTGCTCCTCATTTCCCGCTAATTTTTCCGCCAGATTTCGTGGTTTTTGATATTATGAATCTAAGCATTCTCAGTTTCTGCATCAAGACGTATTTAGAACGCACTGCCCTCAACTGTTTTTAAAATTTAAATATTTCTCTCTGTATTTTTTATATCACGAGTTACGTCTGTACATTTAAAAATAAATTTTTGTTTTGGTTACGAATTATGAATATTAGAGATTTTGATTTGCATAATTATATTCCTCAGTGCGGGCTATTTTCTGGGAAATTTATACAAGTGTTATTTGACAATTATATTTTTTGTTTACCAGTGCCAGAACGGCGTTCTAGCGCATTCCGGAACCATGGCACCGCTGATCTTGACGCTATTTCATCGGCTTTCATTTCAATCGTTGTCCTTTCATAATTTTTGAAGCGCTTTTATAGGAACAGTGTCCGGTAATTGCCGGAGTTATCTATCCCATGTGATCTGCTTTGTACGTTATTTATTAACTGGAACATTTAAGAAGGCATTTGGGGATTTAAAGTGACGCGGATATGGTAATGATTAAGATCCAGACGAGGCAATTAGACAACTGAAGAACTTCTCGATTTTCAATGCGGCGTCTACGGCAGCTTGTTGTTAGTTCTTCCAAGAGCTGTAGATGGCGTGAAAGAAGTGTAAATTTTATTTTTTAACGCTCCACAGAAGAGAAATTAAGTTATTTAATTTTCGCTTGCTTTTTCCTTGAATCGGCACTTAGAAGGAAAGCAAGGCAGATGCACTGTTAAGAGGAATAGGAGAAGGATTTGGTGATTTTAATTTCTCAAATCACAGAGTGACTATTAATTATGATTATGATGAGATTAGGTGTGAAGAAAGAGTTTTCATATAAATTTCGAAGTAATAATTATATTCCTTAGTACAGGTTAGTTTCATGGAAAATTTAATTTTTTATCAACTGATGACTAATTGTATTTACGCAAATAGGTGTTGTTTTGAACGCTCTTTTTTTGTTTCAAACTCTATAGTTACGCCAAGTTAGGTCTCCGACAACATAGCTTGTAAGAGAGGCGTAATTACTCACTCGTCAGGCAACGCCTTGAATACGCAGTGAGCACGTGGGATCCGACGCTGAAAGACTTCATCCATGATCTTGAATACAACGGTATAAAATACAGCGCAGTGTATTTTCTGACTAAGGTCGCCATATCTCACGGTATAAATATTACGGTAGATCAGATCATATAAATAAAATAAGAGATATAGACTGTGGAGTAGACATATTCAGAGTGTCTTTTTTCCACCATCAATAAGACACTATAACGGCAGCGTTATAATTCACAGATAGATTAGATGACTTGTATTGTCGTCTTCTAAATTATATATACCTCAATGCATGCTTCTGAATTTTCTTATTATTTCCAACAGCATGTTTTGTGTGTTATAACTTTAGCGACAGATTACCTTAATGAGTAGTTCGCAAGTTTTGCCTTTGCATGAATGCGATAGTATAATTTGTAAGCATGCGTAACGTTTTTTGGACCGTGTGGTGAGCATGTGGGAATCCCCTTGCATTCTGCATGCTGGTGATTGAGCACCCCCTGCCAAACACCCTAGAGGTGACTCGCTGGTTATTATATAAAGGTACAACGGAAAACTGCGCGATTCGACGAAAACAGCCGCGAGCGAACAGAGGTCACGAGAGAACACGAATTAATTCGGCTGCGGTTGCGGCCAGAGAGAGAAGCGTCTCCGAGGAAACGTGGTAAACTTAAGCCTGCGTCACGTGATCATTTTTTTCATTCCTTTCGAGGATTATGGACGGCTCGAGGGATGGAAATCCGATCCCTTTTTCCATCGCTGTACTGGATTTCAGCCAATCAGAACACGCGGGCCGCCGAAAGCGATTTTTACGCCACACTTGTCTTATAATGGAACGAAAATAATAAACAGAAATTGTCGGAGTGAGCGATGGACGAATTGACTGACGGGTATGGGGATGGCCGTGTGATTCATGACATGATGGTTCGATGAGCGATGACTCCTTCGGTCCATGAAAACCCATCGCTGCAGCTCTACGCACATTCTCAAGAACCAAATGAAAATGAGCTCAAAGTGACATTATGCATAAAGCATTAATAACGAGCCTTCCTCTTCTAGTCCCATTGCTTAAGCGTTTCAGATTGCGAGTGATATTTTTTTTGTAAAAGGCTGTTGTCCTAACACCCCCTGTCACACGCCTATTCATACGGATTACGGGGTAGTACGCAAATGTAGATGCTTCCTTCCCCACCCCCTCAGCAGGAAATCATGCACTCGCATCGATAATATCTCTCTGCAATTTTCCCCAAGGACGGATGTGCGCCAAAATGCTGGAGGCGCGTCTTTTCCGGTCGACAGTTGCGAATCGCAGCCCGCCCGCGGGGTGATCCCCGGCAATGACGTCGTCTTTCTCCCCCTTTTTATATATCCCCTCGTGGAGCGCGCTGTTGATGGAGCAAGCAGTTCTGTGAACGGCGGAGGAAGATCCGCGGCCGGCATTCGTGCTGAGCAAAAATAAGTCGCATTGGACTCCGTCGCCCGACTTCAATAAATATCACGCTCCAATTGCTTCACGGCCAGCATTTAGTTATTAATAGATATACGCCACATTTACTAAGCACATTCGCATTGGAGTTATTCTCATTTAATTTCAAAGTTCTTTTGCTCGGCATAGTAATATGGCAGAAGGTATCACTGCAAGAAGATGAAGGAAGTAGAATTCAGAACCGCGTGATTTAGGCTGTCGTTTTAACCCGTACTATCGTGGATAACAATAATCGCGAAATCAATAAATATCATAATTACTGTAATGCTTTTCTTTTTTCCACTTATATTTTCTCTAAAAGTAATTATTGTAATGTTTCTATTTTTTCCATTTGCATTTTTGTGTTCTTTTAGCATTTTTACTGCATTTTATAGTTTCCTAATTTTTAATCATTCTTTACTTTATTTCTTCGCCGGAAACACTATTTTTTATTCTAAGCAACAACTAATTTGGCAGCGCGTTAGCTTCACGGCGATAAATACGCAAATGTTGACCCACTGATACTTCAGGGGGGATTATCCGGTAGGATTGTATTTTGAGGGATTAATCGCGGATTAGACGGAGGAGACCTTTTCCGGACCCCGTGTCGCGAAATCGAAGTCTTCTGACGTCGTGTGGATGCACACACAAGAAGGGATATATAATTGTGCTGTGGTCTCCGGTCGCATTGAGAGATTTATTATCGGTCGTAAAAGTATCTTAAAAAATGGGGCGGTCCCCCTTCCGCTCCTTCACTAAATTTGAGTTTCTCCGTTTTTTTACGCTATTCTATGGCCGCAAAAATGATGATCGACGTACAATCATCGTAATATCGGGTGTTTGACGAGGGTTGGCGCAGTGCGACACCTTTTTGAGCAGTGCAACTTGTAAGAGGAAAAATGGGCTTGAAAGTACAAGCAAATCGCAATTCATATATTAGAGCCAAACGGCTGCATTACTTCCTTTGCAAGCAATAATTTGCAAGCAATCGAGAAGGAAATTAGCGAATTTTCCAGCAGTTCATGAGTTCTCTGACACATTATCTGACCTTGTCTACTATAATAACATATCCTTGAGCTTCCTCGTAAACTTCTCCAATGACCAGGTAAGAAAAACTCTTCTTCCTCATATCTCAGGAGTATTGATGGCTGGCTGTTGCTTCCCTGTGATATTCTCTCGGCCACTTTTTTCATCAAAGTATATTATTATTATTCTATCATTCCACGAAGGTGAGCTTAAAAATTGAAAAAAGCACATATCAAATAGGAGGAAAAGCAATAATAATATCAACAAGCATTTCATGATTTGAAGGCACTCTAAATTAATGCGAGCACAGTTTTTTATCATAGCTTAACGCACACGAATAAAAAACTCGTTTCAAGATTAGATGCTCCCAGCTATCTGATAAATTAGCTATTATATATTGATATTTTTTATTACTGCTAATGACGTCGTACGCCGTACTGTTGTGGGCCTCAAGCAGTCAGAAAAACACTCGGAGAGCGAATGGAAAATAATTCAGCATCTAAGGAAAACGAAGAAAATTAATCCCTCGAGGAAATATCCTACCGTTTATTTGTATAAGATAACGCGATTTCCCACATGTACCAATCACCAGTGCGTAATTGAAAATTTGTTTATACTTTCATATCATTGAATCGCATGATGCATCTTATAGTTTAACATCAAACTGCCGCTTCCGAGAAAGAACTTTGAAATATTTGTAGTGAAGTACCCTACTGCATAATTCTTAGTCCTTGAAATCCATAAATGGGACCAAATATTCAAAGCAAATGTCGGCGAAAGGTTCCGTTAGCAATCTGACGAGTCAAAGAAATGGCTATTTCGATATATCGAATCACTTATTTAAATATATTTTTACAAATGCGAGAATACGGTAATAATAGAATAGTGATTTCGTGGAATTACCGAAATTCAAATAAAAATTTGATTTTTAACAAAATGATCAATCAAGCTTGGTTATTACCGATTATTGCAGCGTTTTCGTTTATGCATCAGAATAACATATTTACACGTGTTTATTCCTTCATAATGTTCCACACAATCCCTATCTATTATGAACTTTCCAAATTATCTTCACTTGGGAAATTAATGCTGCCGTATTGCTCTAATCCGAGGATTATGGAACGAGGGATGATAATTTCAAGGCCAATGGCGCGCTTTCAATAACAGCGAGACGGAGTTCACGCCACCTGCATGAATGTTTTCTTGTAATGTGTCCGAGTGCTATGTAATTGGGGATCCTGTTGTTTTCTGCATGTTGGTGTTCGGTCACCCCCTGCCGAGCACTCTGGTTGGGTGGCTCGCAGGGTGCCACGTAAATGTAAACACACAAAAATGCGATTGGCAAGGAATTCAAATAGTAGGGACCAAAATATGGAGTGCGGATGGATGTAAGGAAGTGTTTCGGAAGAGCAAGGAGTTTCGCAGTGTGAAGGAGGAGGAGAAAAAGCGATGAGGAAAAGAGAAGCAGCCTCCGCACGCAACTCTGCCTCCGAGGGGCGAGTGCTAAGCGGGAGGGGGGGAAGGGGGATTCTCCACTCGTCGTGAGCGTGGGATGGGGGCGAACGAGGAAAAGTGGCGAATGGTCGGGTGGATGCTGGCGAATACTCCCCCCGAACCAGAACCGGGTCCACTTCTGGAGATTCCTCCCCGCGTCACTGCTCACCCTCCTCACTCACCCTCATCACACACTCACGCCTCAACTCATCTCACTCGGGCGAGGATTCCCATGGAGTGGTCCACATTATCCACGTATTACCCGTGCATACGTGCATTGTATTACAATCTTAAGATACTAATACTGCAGTTATCCATTGCTCCCTCTCTCTCTCTCCAATGTTTAGTCCTCCCTGAGGCTATTCTTCCCCCATCCTCCCCGATATGTTCTATTGGTACTTTTTCCATCTATGAAGCATCTTAGAAATTTCCTTCCTCGTAGGGATTTTTTTTTCTTTTCTGTAGAAAGAGTAAATCATGGTTTCGCAAGTAGTGGGCCCTGGTCGTTCTCATAGCGGCGAGGGTATATCCCTCCCTTCCACACCTATCCCTTCCTTGGAGTTGTCGACGGGGTCTCATCGCGGCGGCGCCTCTTTCCTTTTTCCTTCCTCAGTACTTCCCCTCTTGAGATGGCGCGGGCGTATGAGACTCTGACTTGGTTACTGGCCCTCGAAAGTGTACCCCATGCGGGCCCTCCCTGAGTGTCCGATTCCACTGGAACTTCTCCCTTTGTACTTGTCCCTCTGGGGACTTGACCATCAATTGTCCCTTCCTTTGTGCTTCCGACGGAACTTCTGTGTCTTACAGTGATCCTCATCAATCCCTATTCTTCTTTATTATATCTCCTCATTTATCGCCCTATCCGTCCATTTTCTCTTCAGCTTCCTCTTTCAGCACCACATCTAGAAAGCCTCTGTTCTCTTCTGATCTCTTTTCCCGATGGTTCAACTGTCTGAACCACAGAGTGTCACTGCCCACAACACACAGTTCCAACTCGCAGTGAATTCTGCGACCGTGGATGAAGTTTGTGAGTCGATGGAAACGTAGTTTTCGCGCCAACAAATACGATCACATGAATCAGGCTTCGATCGAGGCTTTCGATGTATCCCATTACATATCTGTCGTGATTTTCGCCTTTGGGGTTCACTTAAACGGCGAATCCGTGAAAATTCTCAAGGGGCTGTTTTCAATTTCATAATCATGGGTAGTCGTCAATCCGAAGAATGGTTTGACGCAGCTTTCAGCTTTCCAATCAATTCTCAAATTAGATTATTTTTCACAGTTATTCAAATCTGCTCTATTGCCTTCCATTAATCACCCGCTCCGGCATCACACCCCAGGTATTCCTTGGCCGTTCTCCCCTTCCACCCATCCCTCAATGATTGCCAATATCAGACAAACTTAACTAATAACAAGGCCGAGGGAGTTGCCCTGTCTTCTCTTCGCGGTGTGCGGTAAACGGGTCGTTAGGTCGGACGCGAAATCATAATCCATTGAAAGAATTCGGAGAATTGGAGGTGAAGATAATTTAAGACGCAAAAAGAAGCCTTCATCTTTCAGTTATTCTCTTTATAAGTTTAAAATAAGAATATGCAACATTTGCCACCCACTTTTCATGAGTTAATGACGTCCTTAGGTTCTTCATATAATCACTCGTTCAGGGAGTTTTAATCATTTAGAGAACGAATCAGTAATTGCTTTTTAACAAACGGTAAATCGCGTGAGGCCGATGCACGAAGTGCAGGAGAAACGGAGAATAGCTCCGCAACAGTTCGGGACGTCATCAACTGATCAGCGCAAGGGTAAAGGCCGTCGATATTTTGCCGCGAATAGCTCGAGGGAGTAAGGCGAAACGGAGAGAAATACGGAGAATAACCCTTCCCTTCATTCCCCTAACTCCATCGCAATCGACTATGAAATAAAACTGACGTTCAAGCTCATTCATGACGATAATATTGACAAACATAACTTATCCCCTAAAATGGCAGTCGTTTTCTGGAGCTGCGGTCGGTTGACTTTGAGCCGTTAACTATCAGACAGAAATAATACCAAAATGTTCGTGATCATGGCCTGATTACTAGGCATAGTTCTACCAGCTCTCGTCTAGGCCAGCTACTAGGCCGAGGAATCTTTGGATTGCCTCTCGGGAGCCGATTCGCCATGCTCATTCACTCTCCTATATGACCTAATGACTGTGGGAATCTTCAAGCTATTTTTACGACTGCGCTGAGTCGCGTGCGTCAGGAAGCAAGACCACCTTCGAATTGTGATGACGGGGTTTCCCGGACCCCAAAAAAACCCTCGTCGGGCGCAGAACAAGGTCTCTCGCGCGCGCCTTCCGAGAATTGTCTTGTCTGCCTTTCCCGCTTGGTCCAGACAGACGGACAGCAGCGCCGCCAACCAACCAGCAAACGCCTTTTCCATTCATCCTGGGATCAGGTGGGCGACCGGTTCCACACATCCATTCCAACTCGAACTCCACCGACTGGCGAGTTTCTTCTCCGAAAGCAGCGCCGCGTAGTGGGAAAGAATGGGGTCGCCTCCTCCAGTGACGCACATTGTCTACGTCAACAATTGGCTCTCGAATCGAAGTCTCTCATCTCCGTTTGGAGTGGTGTTGAAGTACCGTTTTTATCATTGTGAGTGAGCTAAAAAATGGAATGCTGATATATCCGCACATGAGCGGTCGGGAGTACCTACTTGGGGCCCTTGGTAGAGGGCCCTACCTACCTACGGAGGGATTCGGGGGTCCTCTCACGGAAAAGTTTAGGAAATTGGATGTCCGAAAATGGATGTTGATGGCTCTTAAATACTTAAATACTAGATAAAGTTAATAAAAATTGCAATTTCATGAGAAAAAATACAATGAAAAGCCAGAATTTCTCTGGTTATATAAAATTTAATAATGTATTATTGTTCTACTACGTATTATGACAATTATGGGTACGAATATTTTTGAAAAGCTATACATAAAATTACTATACGCGAAAATTCGAAGACTAGAAAAGAGCCGTCCGGTCGAGTGTTGCTATTAATTCTATAAAATGAGAAACCCTCGCTATCCCTGTTAGTATCGAGAAATGATTACTTCTTATACGTATCTCTCCTCTGCAGTCTATTACCTTCATCTTCTCCTCATGATCCCTTCTTCCAAAGGACAACATCGGTGAGACATAAGGGTTATTATTCACATCGCCTTCATAAATGGGGTCGGCCGCCTCTTCCCTTAGTGACGCACTGTGTTTACGACAACAATGGACTCATTCGATGTGGGCGGTTTAAGAGTGCACATTTAATAGTTTCAAAGATTTCAATCAATTTTCCAAGCGGTGCTCTTTTAATAGAAAGATTCGCCCCTTCTCCACTCCACCTCCCGATAGCAACTTATGACGTCAAACAACTCGTGAGCCGTGACGAAGGCGTGGACCCGACCCACGGAACGAAGCAAAGCTTTCCTCCGCAACAGAATCACATCTACTGCATGACACCCTGAGAGACACCATTGCGGTGTTTGGCAGGGGTGAGTAATTCAGGAAATAGCCATTCATTGATAGGGTTCGGTAGGTGGATGGGGAATATAAATATTGACGGAAAAAAATAATCTTACCCAAATAGCCATTCTTTTGTAAGTTTAAAAGAAGAAAAGTCGAAAGTTTCATCCTCCTCATCGAGATTAAATGACGTCATTAGGTTAGATAAAGAGAATATGTCATAGAGTGAAAGAATCACCCTCGAGTTAGTTAGTACGCTAAAACGAGCCACACCACATGCGTAGGCAGACCCGTAGGTACAGATGGTTTTTCGGAGTGGCTGAGAAGCGGCGACCCGCTCGGCATGATCTCATGACGTCATGAAATTATTTGCGAAAGGGTAAAAGACGTCGATTAGATGCTTGATTTATGTTTCCACTTTGGGAGCGACAAATTCTCTCAACGTTTGCAAAAGAATATTTGCACAAGCATGGGAAAGTATTGACAAAGTTATATTTTTGATAGATTACATAGGGTGCTTTCCATTCATGCGACTCACGCGTCGACTAGTGTCGACTCGCGGTAACTGTTATAACTCTCCAATTCCTGCGCGTAATCGTTTGTTGACTTGTGTCACAACAGTCGGCGTCACACATAAAATGGAACACGAAAACCGCGACGCAAGTCGACTTGTGTCGATGAATGAAAAGCACCCATAATCAAGAATAAACAATTTGGCTAACACTCTAAATTAAAGTTCATTTTCTGGTAAAATTCAGATCGCACCGTCAGTGAGATGAGTGGCTACTTTGACAAAATCGTTTAAATGCGCGGTGTTTGGCTGGCGATTGAAAAAGAACCCATTGGCCGACTCCAGAATCCTATATTGCAATATTCCTGGCTTTGTCCAAAGAGAATTCCTTAGAGGGCGTTCGCATATAATTGTTAAGAAGCTCAGAGTAAGGATTGGGGTAGAGGGCGCTTTCAGGCTGCGCAGTGGCAGATTCTGTGGTCAGCATGGTTACCACGTGATCGTGGGAAGAAGTGCGGGAATCCTTACTCTTCTTGTGGGAAGAAGTGCGGGAAGTGTGGGATGTAAGTGCGGGATCTTGACTACATGCGCAGTAGCCAAAGCGCACTCTTCCCCATCCTTACTCTGAGTTAAGAAGTATGTTTATTGATTTGGGCGCAATGATTATACCGAATCAGAAGGTACGCCAAATTATTTATTATCAATTTATTATTATATATTATTATTAATTATTTATTATTATTTATTAATTATTATTAATTAACTATTATTATTTATTAATAATTTATTATTATTAATTATTTATTTGTTATTTATAATAATTATTATTAATCAGCATAATGGAGAATTTCTACCTTTGAAAAGCAATTAGACATATCTATTTTTATATTCCTCATCAAAATAACTCTCTTGGCATATGCGTTGAAAAGTGATTGTGCTTCTAATATTAGATACAAATATTGAGTTTTCATGGACATATTTATCATTTCTGCTTCGCCTGAGGTGGTAAAATATGGCACCTAGGTACACCTATCCACCAGCAGTAGTATTCACATAACTAACGCCCTCTCTAGAAACTTTTATGATTTTGAGCCTCAAACTATACACCGTGTTAACGTTGCAAATCCTTCTCTGCTTGAAATTCGTTGTCATTATGCGTTTACACACCATTCCCTCGTTTGATTTCTTTGAATGGTTTCTCCAAGCTCCCTTCTCTGTTTCTCTAACATTTCATTGCTTTGTTACACGTCATGCCGCTCCGAATATATATTGTTAGCGGGTGCACAAAAGGGAAGCAGCTCTCACAACAGCCGCCTCGGGCGACGCCAACGCCACTGTGAATAACACAGGACGGGTGATGAAGGAAGCAGCCCGAAGCGCAAGGACAAGACAATCACTCACTTGGCATCCGAACCAAGTATTCTCTACATTTAACTTTATTATTGATTCTTGAAACGCGGGGAGAGCATTTTTCAGATGACTCTTAAACCCATCAAAATCCTTAAACCCTTTTAAAAATGAAAACTCTACGTTCTTTTCTAAAATTTTCAGCGGTATCTAGAGAAAACTTCGCAGTTACTACCCTATGGTGACTTATTCCTTCAACGGTATTCACGTTTATTACCTGATGAGGTATATTTGTCGCTAATAAATCAAGAATACTTTCTCCTCTTCTGTTACGCACGAACGCTATTTGAAACAACGAATTTGATATAAAAGTGTGTAATAAAATCACTTTATCCCTCCCCTCCAGGAATGAAGCTATACGTCTCCCAATGTAAAGAAGGTACGTTGCAATCTCCACCTACAGTCAAGTTTCTATCAGGATACTTGGATGCTATACTGCTTATTTGGGTTTCAAAATCCAACGATGATGTTATATCTGAGTAAGGAGGTCTGTAATACGAGCATACGTTTTGGATTTTGGGTATTCAATTGAGCACCACACAGATGCAACGCTGGTCTCAGTTACGGTTACCGCTTCGCTGACGATTGAATTCATTACAGCTATAAATACTCCGCACCCATTCGATCAATTCTATCTTTCCGATAAACGGTGAACGATTTTGGGAAGATCTCATTGTCTGAATCATCATCTGTTGGCCAACTTTCAATTCCAATTATTAAGTTACACTTCGTACTACAAATTAAATGGTGAAAATCGGGAAAATCTTATTTCTTAAACTACGGCAATTAACCATACAGCCTTGATTACTACTTCGGAACTAGTATTTTTTGAGATTCGGGGCTATTTCTGATTCGCTCTTGTCGATTAGACTATTTTTAGGCTCTATACCCCTGATAAATGGAACTGCAGGTTTTATTGTTTCAACATTAAAATTACTTGAATCTTGACCGCCTTTGAAATTATGACTCAAGTGACTTTTCTCATGCTTAAAGTTACTACCTGTATAATTGTAAATCGGTAATGCTGATTCTGAAACGCTGATTTTTTTCTTTCTATTACTCTATTCTCATTTTCCTAAGAACTTTTGCCTGTGAGAACTTTTGAATTTACCCCTTTATTTATCAACCCACGATTATATCTACACTCTGCCCTACTCTCTACTCCAAAAAAGACCTACAGTGCTCAAATATGCTACTCGCTGCACAGCTAGCTGACTAGGCCGTGTAATGGACTCCCGAACGGTTCAGACAATGTGTACCTAAGCAATTTCCTTTGTAGAATTAAAAAATTAATCAGTTAACACAATTTATTAATTGTAGCCAGTGGCGCAGCGAGGGGGGTGTTGGGGGATAAACCCCCCCCCCCCCCAATAGCTCAGAGAATTTTTTAAGTTTGATACATTTTACTTAATCGGATTGATATCACTAACAGAATAGTGTAAGGATTAATAAAATATCCCTCAGAAAGCCGTAAAACTCACCATTTTGAACCATTCATCTTAAAATTCCGCAATTTATTGATATCGCACCTACCGCTTATCCTGTTGGGTATTCCATACCCCCACACACCCCGCTATTAGTTGCACCTAAACCCCCCCTAGCCTTAATTCCTAGCTGCGCCCCTGATTGTAGGATCTGATTCATTGTAATCTCACCTCTATGCTTGTGTTCACAGCTGAAGGTAGATTATATGTGAAGAATAATACATAAAATGCCCTCTTCGCCTGCGCTAATTCACTGGGTATATATCTTATTATCATCTTATGTTAAATCCCCGCTGGCTACTTGGCTCCATGGGTAAGTATCAATGCTCTAACGCCTATCCTAGGTGCTGTCTCCCTAGATAAATTCTGTTCCCTGTCTCCCCTCTTTTGCTGCATGCTAAAACCATTGTTCACTTTTTCCTAATTTTAACCCATCAATTGTCTTCTTCACATTTCTCTGTTCTATTAGAACCATTTTCCTTCTCTATAATTTCATTGGTGACTTATGCGACTTCTTTTTTCAATCGCTTTTCATTGATGCAATATTCCTTTCCAAAGACATCAAATATGGAGAAATGCTGCCAATTTGTAACGTTACTCCCCCTGGCATTGCGTAAAGTTATAAATGAATTCAATCGGGAAGAACAAGGCTGTCACTTTTCCATTTGTTCCCCCATTCACTTTCATTTCCTTCTCTCTTTAGAATTTATGACGTTCCGTTCACCTTTTCCTGTCCACCATCGTTAAATATCCTTCCTTGGCTACTGTCCTCGTCTATTATGTCGTATTTTCTTTCCATTGATAAACAGTTATACTTTCTCTAATGATTCATAAAGTGTGTTAGTGGTTTTTATAGAAAAATCATTAGTTGATGAAGTGAAGCCAGCAGAAGTACGTTTACTAATGAGGTCGCCATAGTGACGCGTTTGTTGTGTTTCCCGTGAGCGTGCATTTCAAATGCATTGTCGATGTTGCTGTATTCAGAGGCCACAGAAACATTCTGAGGGCGCGTTTGAATAATATATTTTATCGCTATGATGGATAATTTCAATATTTGACAAGAAATGAAGAGTATGATTATTTTTAGGTTACGCATCAAACTGACTTTCTTCGGGTATGTAGTGAAAAGGTGTTGTCGCACTGCCATTAGATAAAATATTGAGTTTACGTAGCCATGTCTATCATCAGATTTCTGTTTCTTCCGAGGAATAACCGTATGGCGGCCCTTTAGGCTTCAGCAACCATCGGAAGGAAAGCATTTCTAACGACCTCTCCAAATAGGTACCTCTCTGGTCGGAAGTGTCCCTGTGAATCGACTCAGGTGAGGCCTCATGGGATAGCCGATGGAAGAGAAACAACCATGAAATAATAATGTCTCAGCAAAATATTTTCCGAAGCACTTATGCACGCGCATCTTGCTAGTGGCCTCGCTCTAGATCACTTGATGGCAAAGAAAGGTACGTAGATGAGTTGGCAGAAATTATAACCAATTGTAAGGGCTTGGCTTAGGTAAAAAGGACTGGGTCTGGGGAAGGCGCGGCAAGGGAACAAGTCGGACATTCTCTTTTAACGCTTCAATTCACGCTCATAACAAATGCATGTTTATCATCGAGATCCCACTGCCCCCCCCCCTCCACTGCCCCCTCCACTGCCTCCTCCAGGGATTCCTATTGGTTGACAAATGGTAGCAGCATTTCATCTTATCAATGTAATTTACTGTAGGACAAGATCCCAAGGCAAGGCGTCGCAAGGTGTTACTAGTGTTATTACTTATTGGGGTTAGAGGCACACCTAAATGTTATTTCATATCCGGCCGATACCATTAAACAGATACCAACGCCGAGCAGACGAGGGCGCAGACTGCCACGCGAACGCTTATACAGTTAAAATTATACAAAATTTGAACATATTGTCTGTGGTAATAATTTTACTCTCCGAAAATTAAATTTAAATTTGCAACGTATCAAAATTGACGATTTATTTATCACATGCGCTGACCAATCAAACGCTGTAGATCACTGTGGCAGCTGTATCAATTAACAGGCTTCTGGTGCAGGGGCGGATCCAGGATTTCTTTCTGGGGAGGGGCACAAGCAAGGCCGTATCCAGGATTTTGTTCTGGGGGGGGGGGGGGGTACAACGATAGATACCTCGTAATACATTACGTACGCAATAATAATGGGACCGTATTAAAAATCTTGCATATTTATAAGGGTCTGGGGGCGTGGGGGGGGGCACGTGCCCCCGTGTCCCCCCCTATATCCGCCTATGTTCTGGTGCATTCCATTTCATGTACTAACGCTCTCTCCTGTAAGCTAAATGGTTACTTTGGTACAGAACTCCCCATGAAGTAGTATTGTAGCGTTGAATAGTGTAGGTACCTACTCTGACTTCGTGAAGCATGCTGTAAAAGAAATTGGGTGAGCCAGGATGGAGCATCAAAAGTGCCATCAAGTTTTGCGATGTTGATCCAGAGCGAGGCTATTGAAATGGCTCCCGTGCATAATTGCCCGCCCTCTGGAGGAATATCCCGATATTACGTCGGCATTGTTGCGTCGGCTTTCCCAAGATGGCTTCTCGGTGACCTTTCCCACGGATTGCGCTACGCCGTGATTACTCGACCCTCTAGTCTAGGAATCAGAAGAACACGTCAACGACTGCGACCCCCATTCACTGCGACCACCATTAATTAATTATTCCTGCCCTTTCCGGCTGTTCAAATAGCGGAGGAAACCGTCCGTGACTCATGCATGACCTGCTCCTGCCTCAAGAGAGCGGTTAAAATGATGTCTCGTTAATAAAAAAGTGTTACTCACCATCATTACCGCTTCTACATCAAATTTAGCCGCTCATCCTAGATTTGGCTTACTATAGGGTATCGTGTAGATTTAAGCGAGTGTTAGCAAATTTATGTAGTTTTTTTTAATCCGAAGGAGTACGTGTCATCAATTTGTTTTCAGTGGCGCTCGTGGCCCAAAGGGGCCCTCCTCTTGTCGTCAGCGAGCTCAGCAATTTTATATTCATTGCTTATTAAAAGTCACTGCTTACAAAATAAGCCCTTTAATTTCATAAATATATATTTGAATTTTTATGATTACTTGAGTCATATTTCCAATGCGATTCTTGTTTTATGGGTAAAATAAAAATCAATGGGGGATCATTCTTATCGTTTTTATTTCTCCTCAGGTTGTCGGAGACGGAGCGCCGAAGAAATTCATTGGAAATATTCCAGATAAGTGAGTAAAGTACAATTTATTCGTGCTCGTTGTGTGTTACATCCTTATCTCAGCAAGAATTGCTCGTATCTCTTGTAGCATGGAGGTGAACAAAAAGATTTTAGATCTACCAGTGTTTGACTCAAGGGGACTACATGGTGAATTATGCCCCAATCTGATCCATATATGTGTGATATATGCTGTCACTAATAGTGCTAATTAATCGCTTGTCTATAATGTCCTATGAGTGCAGAGCGATATGTTATCTGCGTTAGCGTTATTATAAAGTATTTGCAATTGAGTAGATAATTGCAATCGCCAGGAGTCGCACTTGAAAGTTATAGATCGATAGATAGATAGATGATATTAATAATACTATCTATTCATCATTCGGCCGGTGATACCTCCATAAAGTATCGTCAATTATACAATTCTACGATGTCACACTGTTCAAAAGGCAAAATAATCAAGGCAATAATTGGATCTATGAAATGTACAAAACCCATCTTATCTGCCATTCTTCAGGCTTATTCCTGATTCTTGTGAGGGTATATGTGAGGGTGTAGTGTCATAGACATATAAAATTGAAGTCCGCTTCAAATGGCATGGTAGGTCGTTAATACATAAAATAAATATAAGAGGACCCAAAATAGATCCCTGTGGAACGCCTTAATGTAGGAGCATATTTGTTAATTATCTCCACAACAATTTGAATTCGGGACCTCGTAATTATGCAGCTTTTGCTCCAGGATGTCATGACAAACTGTATCAAAAACTTTATGTAGGTTATGTTTGGTGAGGTTAGTGCGGCTTGCCACAGAGAAACAGTTCCTCCAAGACTCACTTTATCTTTAAGAGACTCGGATTCCTTAGCCTGTAATGTCCCCTCGTCACCAACTTCACTTATCTCAGCCTGATGCTGTCTACGAGTATTGTTTATATTCTTGTTGAATCAAAATCCTCCAATGGAAGCCTCTTCTGGCCACACATTTAGGTCCGATCCCCTCACTGTCTCAGCGAAGTCTTATTTAAATGTAAGCACTGGAAATGTAATCCAAAAAACCTCAAAGCCACATAAACGACGACCTTTAGCGTCGGCCATGTTGAAAAAATTGTATCGTTATCGACAGCTCGAATATAAAATTCGTTTGCAGCCCTGATTACATCTTATTACTTCGCGTAATTCGGATCGCTGTGCCGTCTGCGATGCCAGTGGTGACTTTGGAAAATTCATTTCAATACTTTATGGGTGACAGCACACAGCTCACCCACATTCAGCAATACTTCTGAATTTAAGTAATTTAAGGTATTTATGTGCGAGCATGCTCATTGCTAATCGCAGAGATGCATTGCTCCCCCTCCCAATGTATTCGTGAATCCCCGATCTTCATTTGTCATTTCCCCTCCCCCTTCTCTCTCTCTCTCTATCTCTTCCCACGTCCTCCTCCTCCTCCTCTTGTTGGCCATTCTCCGCTCACCTGCGTGCGCCGATCTCCATTCTTCTTTTTTTGCCGTGACGGAGGGAATTCCCCGAGAGATCGGCTGCTGCCTCTCGCGCACCAACGAGAGAGAAATCCCATTAATAACGGTTTCTCCCAGAGAAGGAAAAGAGGGGGAGGTGCCTGTCCCCCTCCCTCCTCTACCCTCTTCCGATCGGCGAACGCCAAAGCACGCACGAGGTTCGTTCGCCGAATCGGAGAAATGCAAGATTGTTGAGCGGGGGAGGAACTAGTTGGTATCCAAGAGACCAAGTTTGTTTACCAGCCCCGCGCATTGTTGCGCATGGCTCCATTTCCCCGGTCTTGATTCCTTCCCCTTTTCGAAGTGTTGTTGGGATGGGTTGGGGGGAGGGGGGTGGGGTGCGAGAGTTGATCTCGTCCTTCGCGAGAACTCGCGCCTTTTCTGGGTCATCGGTCTCTCCAATTGCTCCCCTCGCCAGCCGACTCTTGACCGAGCATCGTTTCGCGTTTTTGCGAAACGCTTCGTCGTTGCGAAATGATTCGCATGATGCTTTACCGCCCCGGAGTCAACAGAGTGGGTTTCCCTGGAGATACACATAGATGGAGTCACTTAGTGACGACTCCATCAGATCCCCTTGTATATAATAGCTACGAAGCGTAGCCCAAAGTGAAGGAGTTCGATTTAATATAGTTTACAACAAAGAGTAAGGATTAGTATAGGGAGGGTAGTTTATGGTCACTGATCAGAGGATCCCGGCTTCAAATCCCAGTGCTGCATTTGGTCGCCGACATCCATAAAAGATAAATCACGGAAATCGCGGGTAGTTAATGGAAAAATAAGTCCCCAATCACATTCAGATATAGTTCATTGAAATGCATAATGCAATGAATAAAGCAAGTACTAACCAATATATTTATGAGAAGTAACATGCCGATATTGAGGTCCCTGGAGTAGCTTCCTAATCTTATAACTGCTTCCAGCGTTCCATTCTTCTTCTGCCACCCTCCTGAAGAGGATATTTCGTGTGGTGAAGTGATACCAGAACATTGTAATATCCATAAATGAACAAGATAGATAATTTTTAGTGAAAAATACTATCAAAATCAGACATCGAAATTCAATTTTTTTACAGAGGTGACAATCAAACAAAATCAAATTTAAACAATCGTATAATAGAAATATTCATATTTAAATAGTTAACATAAGTGATTAGCAGAGGGAGGGTAGGAAACACCCCTTCATCAAACACGCGGGCCCATTATTTGGATCAAGCGACGTGTGAAATTTATGAGCCACGGATGACGGCTCACATCGATGGGAATTACAATATATGCATTAAAACATTTTTAACGTGACTCGCCCACTAAAGGTCACTGAGATTCCCTTGAGTGATTTTCCTTGACACCCAAATGCGCAGCACTAATTCACCATTTCGCCGATCCCACGCAAGTCACGTGACGCAACACCATGCTATCGTTGAGAGACGCTCGAGGCATGATGGGATAGATGAGGTGACGTCACCCGCCCTATACATTTATCCTAACGCCAAGGCAAACTATGCAAATAATGGCGGATGACCTTTATTTAGAGTATCATCTATTAACTATGAAAATACTTATGAAATAGTTTACTATATTTAATCGGATTCAGAAGAATATCCAACGAATATGTTGGAAACGACGATTTTTTTTCGTTTAATCGGACCTTAACTCCATACAAGTGAAATAGTTATAATATCTGTGATCGAGAAGCATTATGCTTTTGAAAAAATATTGGTATTACACTCGTCGACTCTTACATTTAAAAAAAACATAATATTCAACATAACATTTTCCTCGCTTTAAAAAACTGAATTGATAATATCATAATTTGTTGGCATAGAAACCTTCAGGCCTTGATCACGCCGCCCGCTGCGGGACCTCTAGCGGACGTGTTCATGACTAGAATGCAATAGCGCGTAGCCTTCGTAATCAAGTTCACTCATTGATGATTCCATTGGAGTAGCAATGCACATAACTGCTGGATGCATACGTAATATCTCGGCCAATGACTGAGACGAGACTGTTCGATTAAAGTGGGCGACATTAAAAAAAGAAGAAAGTGCATTTCCACGCGGAAAATCACAGCAGCGCATTCTCTCTCTGATCTCTACATCTAAATCTGCTTCCTTCCCCACATTCCGAAATCCTCCTCAAAAGGCGTTTGGCAGGGGGTGTCAGAGCACAATCCGTTGACAAATGAAAAGGCAATGAATTCCACACGAAATTCCAACCAGAATTTATTCATGTCTGTTATTGTTTTCAGGGAAAAAGGAATTCCCATATCTATCTGTTCGGCAATAAATCGTATCTGTAGGGCCGGGAAATGTAATGAGGTTCAAAGATTCCAAAGTTTTGGTTGCATTAATGTGCGAATGTGAGGGTGCGTTTGTCTGTTCCGGTTGAGAGGCTGGTGTTTGGTCCCCATTGCGTAATCCGCGAATGATAAATCCATCTAACAAGCCCTCATCAGAACAGTTGAATACATAAATATCAACCATAAATAAAACATTAACTCAGACCCAAAATGGTGATCGTCGTCATAATTTTAAAAACTCAGCAGATGGAATTGGAAGATTAGTTACGATCCAAAAAAATACTTTCTCATCCGATCATTAACACATAATTCAAAAACGGAAATTTCGAAAGCCACGCCTATTTTTAATTATTTTGTGACGTCATCATAGTTTCGGCTCATTTACTCGTTCATGGATAACCTTTCATTGAGGGAAACAATCGCTCACCAGTGTGTATAAAACACAACAACAAACAGTGTGAGGACGATACACGAGAAAGTATGGTGCATTAACTGAGGAGTGGTGTCCTACTGAGCGGAAGTTAGTGACGTCATCGGCTTATCTGCGAAAGGGTTAAAGATGTGGATTTTCGTGGGGGAAAATTGTTGGATAAGTAGGATTGGAAAACGGAAAAATGCAAGTCTCCTATCGCCGTCAACGGAACAATGAAATTGGTTTACCGAGCTCTTCACATGCACGTAGGTACCACATTAATATGTACTTCTAAATATCGTCATATTTTACAAGAATTATTCATTTGGTGGCGATCATCTAATCATCGGCCCAAGGCCTTATTAAGGACGACCAAATACGATTAAATGGGTGTTTCTTCGTATACATTTTCGCTGGCACTGTACCGATTCGAGGCCTTTTGTTAAAGTGCGGTAAAAGTCACGATAATTGCCATCGGGAAAAAATTACCCTTAAATCCTTTCGCGCCGGAGCCTCGCGGAGGGATGCGAGGACTTCGAATTCTTCCACATTAGGAGTCCCATGCAATTTTTCTGCACTCCCCTGTGCGAAGATCTTTTGCATCGACGGAAGAGGCAGAAGTTCGCACTTCCTAAGGCAACGACCGGGACCCAGCGACGATCCATTTCCTCAGACGCCGTCCGAGAACACAGGAGGATTAAAAGACTCATTCACTACGAGAGTCAACTGACTGAAATAGCCATGAACAAATATTTATTGTTCCCATATATTTTTTAAATTATAAAATGAATTCCCTCGTGTTTTTCTGAGCGTGAAGAAATTTTAAACGAAGTTGTAGAATTCATATTTGTATTATATTTATTTATTTTATTCCCAAACCACCGAATACATCTTATATTGGCCATTTTATATCGGGGTATTCAACAAATTTAACTATTTCACGCACACGAAGAACCACGCCCTGGATAAGGGAAATCTACCTAGGTGGGGCTCGAACCCGCGACCTCTAGTTAGGCATGCGAGGACTTTATCCCGCCGCCACCTAATGGACGAATTTAGTATATTCCTATTACATATCGACTGATTTGAAACAGAACGGAACTGCGTTTATATTAACGCTGGAAAATCCGTTGAAATTTCAGATGATAAGCGACAAAAGAAGAATTCATTTTTAACGTTATATTTATAAGAAAGATTAGATAGGTAACAAATATTTATTGGAAATTTTTTTAGATGAATAAACAATGAACAAAAAAATTTATTCCAAGTTATTTGAGAGAAATTTTCCAAAATTGTTTTCGTCGTATTTTCGAAAATGAGGAACATCTCCATCGCAAGTTGTTCAAAGTATCCAGCCTCATCTTGATGCTTTAATGTTTCTCAATATAGCCATCAGTAATGGTTTTCATTCAAAGATTCAAGGATTCATAATTATTAATGCTCGAATAGTCTACTTTGGCGATAAATACTCCCGAGGAGTTGAGGTTCGAGTCTGATTGAAGAGACTTCCTATGCCGTGAGAAACATAAGATAGAAAACTTACGATGAGACAACGTAGATGCTACGTGAACTTTTACGTAAGCCTGATTTTTATTTAATTTTAAATTTAAAATGAATGCTAAAATAATATGGTCAAGATTATCTCGTACTGGTGATTTCTTTGAGATGGCTATTTTAAATTCATCAAGGATAAGTCAAAGTCCCCTTGAATACTTTTCGACCTTCTTTTTCCCATTTCGCAACTCTCTTGTGCCGTCACCCCTGACAACGCGAAACGTTGACGTAAACATTTTCGGCAAAACATAAATCGTTTCCTTTTTACGAGTGGAGGAAACTTTGCGCTGATCCGATTTCAATTGTTATTCCTTCCGCTTCCTACGATTGATATCCGAGGGCCACGCTCCGTGTCCGTCGACCGAATATCAATGCGCAATTTAAGGATTTATTTCTTGCACGGACAAACATTTTGGAGGTCTCATTCCTGGTAGGGTGTACCGCACATATTCTTAAAGGGCGTATTATTTCATTTTTTTATTGCCTTTATGTGAGAAAATTTTAATAAATTCATCTACTCATTCACTAGCCCTAAGGCCATCCAATTAGGGTTTGGTGGGGGTGTTAGGAAAACGGCTGTCCACTTAGAATAGAAATAAGTCCCACCTGTGGTATTACTTAAAGTCCTTTATTGTTATCTGGGGGGGGGGGGAAGTGGGGGGAATTGCTATACCTACCCGTTCTGAAAGACTCCTCTCGCAATTTATCGTTTCTGTCGGACCTAGATGCAAACTACATCTACATAATACCCTGCGAGCCACCTCTAGGGTGCTTGGCAGGGGGTGACCAATCACCAGCATGCAGCATACAACTGGACTCCCACATGCACACCACACGGTCCAAAAAACGTCACGTATACTATCACAATCACTACTGGTGTTCTGAGATGATATTCACCGTGCCGCTCAGAAAGATGCCTGTTCTAAAAGCTCAGGCTATCTAACCCATCTTCTAAAGCCCGTAGCCTCCGAGTCTATCGCGGAGTCTATCTGTCCAATTCGTGCAAAAGCCGTGTAACTCTATCTCCTCGCTCTTAGCACTTGTTGACGCAGATTTCCTTTGCATTGCATTAAGACCACGAAATGAATCTTTCTGCACTGCATCCCACGTTCTCACCGGGAATTCGAAGTGCGGCCTGACAAGTGAGGAGCAGAACACGGTCTCTCATTCATCCCGTAGGTCAAGCCAATTATCCGTGACAAAACTTATCCCTGGCTATCGAAATATAATAATCGTTGAATGTGGCCGTATTAACTAAGCATTCATCACTGGGAAAAGGTGATTGTCGCATTGTTTATCGCCTTTGTTGATGCCGTCGCCATGGATTTCCTCTCCCCAAGGTTTTCCCACTCCAACTCTCCCTCCCTGACGTCATCACTCCATTACATATTTGCGACCTATAAAAGAGAAATGCCCTCTATTCCGCTGCATTCCATTGTCAGGTCGAACACCGCCTTTTGTTTCCCCGGCCTTGCGCATGTGCAATTAATTAGCCCTCTAAACGACCCCCTCCCCCTCCCCCTTCCGCTCATCCCCTCTTATCGCGCGAACGTGGTCGCCAGAGCGGCAGCCACTACGTCACGGAGGCGGGTGCGCACACCACGCTTTCATTTTTTTTGGGCGTCGTCGTGACGCAACAATCCGTGGGCTCGCCCGCCCACAACCCGTGACGTCAGCATCCGAATTTTTTTATTCCTGACCGCAGCAACACGATTTGATTGTGGCGGGCGTTCCTCACGGAATAACCGCCGACCGTTTTGTAGATATGAGCGTGCTTTTGGGAATTCTCCGCTTGGAGGCGATTTGATGCGCGTCATTGCAGTCGGGCTGAATAGGTCATCCTCATTGCGTTCCTCCGAATGCGACTTGGAAATTGGCGGATTTCAGCTCAAATTCCGAATTCACGTGCGCTAATATTGTGAAAGTTTGTGAAGGGCCCAAACAAGTCCATCCCTCTGGACCGATTGTATTGTTGACGCTATTACTGGTGGATTACCCACTCTTTCACAACTGTGAAAATTTAGTGTTAATACATATAAATGTTTAAAACACAAAAAAGCCATTCTGGCGAGCTTTACACTTTTTTCTTGACTTTTTTCAAACTAGTTAGTGAAAATAATATGAATTCGCCCTAAAAATAATTTTCAACATTTTAATCTCATTTTGGTCCAAATGAAATACATGTTAATATTGAGTGTTCACCCCGTGCTCTTCAGAATGGCCATTTTTAGTTTATTTTTATTATAGTTGTAACCACGTGAGAAAATAATTGAGAAAATTAAAATTTGCCAATTTTTAAATCATTATAAGGGGTGTGCAACATAAATATTTTTAGAAATATCCAAAATGGTGACGCAGCAATTCCTGCTTGAATTTGAATGGATATGGCCCAAAATATTTCAATGCGAGCAAATGCTAATGTTTTAAAAGTTGAGAAAAACAGGCAAGTGTTGCTCCAAGTCTGTCCGATGCACTCTCAAATTTTCAAGATGATGGCATTGATTTTGAAACGAGTTTCAGTTTGTCAACAAAACAGCTTGTCTATCAGACTCCTCTATCAGCAGCCATATGCATCCTCTAAACACCATACATAGTTAAATTGGCCTATTTATCTCGTGGTTGACACTTTTACGTCATCCTTATTGAGTTCATGATTTCTTCTTCCTTCGAAATCCCTTTAAATGAAATCAGTAAACGGAAATGAGGATTGCTTATAGGGTTGTTATCGATACGGGCAGAATACAGCTAGAGCCGAAATTAGGTTCACAAAAGACGTAATATTCTTTGAAAGCGTATCACAGCACTATTTCTCTCGTTGATGACACGTTGACGTCATTCTAATCGAGACATTTCTTTCCGCTTCCTTCGAAATTCCTGCAATTGCAACAACTAGGAAACGGGTGTTTTTGGAGGCTTTCAATCATCATCATCATCACAATCCTAATATTTATTGTTTTAACGCAGATCTACAACAATAGGGTGGTTTCCTATTATTTTTAATTGCCTAAATTTAAAGATTATTACTCCTTGAGTACATATTTCATGCTTTTAGATTTTTAAATGACGACATCCTTTTTTCGCGATTAAATGAAAAGTGAACATTTTTAAGGGCGCGAAAACGCGACGGCTAAGTATGAACTCTGCGAAAAACCCCTGTGACGTCATTCTGGTTCCGGCTGCCGCCGTGTGAGGCCGCCTTAGTGCGAGGCTATGAGCGCCGCTATGATGCAGGCTGCTAGCAGTAATAAAAGAGTACCCTACTAGCAGGTAGCGCTTGGCTTAAATAAGGATTATTAATACTCTATCAAACGAAGGAAACTTTCCGACCATGTGCAGTTTTAATAGGGGATTATTAAGAGCTGTTTCCCTGAGCTCTGTGCCTCATGCATGCATTGGTAATCTCAGACGATGAAAAACTCCTATCCACTCGTATAGAAACTAGGTCCCTGTGACGTCACGTGGAGTGGCATCGCATGGGCGCCAATCTGGCCTTTTTCAAATGAGGTTAAAATTTACCTTTGACATTCGTCTGAACTGGGGTTTCTAAAACCAAATAAATTGTATATTCTGAATACACTAATGGTGGGTAATGAATCGCAATCAATGCCTTCCGTTTTCTTTGATGAAGGGAACTACCCTCTTAGCCAATATTTCCACACCTTCTCGTATTTCTTCTCTCTTGCGACCCTCTTCACATGTTCCATACATATTATTCGAGGTCTTCCCTTTCCAATCTAGATGGTAATGGCAATGGAAATTTTTAACCTCATTTGAAAAAGGCCAGGTTTGGCGCCCATGCGATGCCACTCCACGTGACCTCACAGGGACCTAGATTATATACGAGTAGCTAGGAGTTTTACATCGTCTGAGATTACCAACGCATATAACAGCATCGTCAGCATATAACATGACTTTACTCTGATGCTGATGAGATGGTAGGTCGTTAATAAAAATGATGAATAATAGTGGCCCTAGAATAGATCCTTGGAGCACTCCACAATTTGAAATAAGGACATCAGAGTAATTCTGATTAGCATCACCATTACAATTAGTGTTTAAATGCACTACCTGCTTACGATTAGTTAAATAGGATTTTATCCAAGCTAAAGCATTGCCATTAATTCCGATTTGGACAAGTTTACTGCACAATTCCTGCTAGCAGCCTGCATCATAGCGGCGCTCATAGCCTCGCACTAAGGCGGCCTCACACGGCGGCAGCCGGAACCAGAATGACGTCACAGGGGTTTTTCGCAGAATTCATACTTAGCCGTCGCGTTTTCGCGGGCTTTAAAATTTTCACTTTTTGTGTAGTCGCGAATAATAGATATCGTCATTCGGAAATCTAATAGCGTGAAATGCGTACTCCGGGAGTAACAATCTTTCGATTTAGGCAATAAAAAAATAATAGGAAACCACCCAATTCCTAGGACTTTCTCATCGCTCACTAAGTCGATACGCTAGATGTTTACAATGATATAGCGCCGCATTTCAAATATATGCCTACAGCCTTTATCGCCTTAGATGCAATTTGAGCCGAAATTTCATTCACAAATGATGTTTTATGATTATGATTCATTTATTTTCCATTGTGACATCATTCACTAAAACCCGAAATCACTATTGATTAATAAGTATTCGATCGAGGAAATAAATAATTTCAGACAAAGAAAATAATCATCTTCATTCTGCCATACTCGCATGTGATTTTATAATTTAAAAAAACACTAAAGTTGCTGCCCAGCTTACCTGGGCCGGTGACGTCATCAAAATTTTCTTATCCTTCACTCGTTCTGGGAGAAATATTCATGGCGGGAAAAAATCACTCATTCAAAAGGGTGTCAACAACAACGAACCACACGAGGCCCATGTGCAAGGCCGAGGAGTAGTTGCGAAGAGGTATTCACTCGGAATGAGTTCTTGACATCAACTTACCTGCGAAAGACCAAAGATTTTTCGTCTCGAGTTGCTCTTTACGACGAATAAACAAAAACTGACAAATACGGGTGTATTTTATTTTTTAACTCTAAAATAAACTCAGCCTACGTACAATAAAAAAAGAATTGGTGATTGGTGACCCACTGAGACACTCTGACGTAGATACGTCGCTTTAATATGGTTCCAACTGGTGGTATGGGAGCCTCGGCTGGTACACGCAGGGTGCTATGCAAGAACATGTAGGGTTCTTGGTGTTATGCATCAATAAAGCTTCCCAGCAAATGCAGTGGCATCACAATTATTATTGTTGAAGATTCAGCTTCATTTGTCGTGGCATATAATTCCTTCCTACACTAATCACTATTCTTGATGCGACGAAGGAAATTTAACACAGAAACGCTCACGAAAGTTTAGCTTATATACTTATATAGTAAACGAGTTAATTGACTTACCAACACACGCAAAAGATGCAAATATTTGTTTACCACCAAAGCATACTCTCCAGCCCACATAATGGACATTCCACAATGCGTTTTGGAGTTTTGTTTACGAGGTTGGGTACCATGGTAACAAGTGCGTTTACTTCTCACTCCTCTTATAGGGTTATGAGAGTCCAATTTTCTTTTATTTTATATTTATATTTTATAATTATTTCTTTTGTTTTTCACTCGCTTTGCCTTTAGCGGTGGATGGCAGTGATCTTATTTATTGAGAGCAAGTGTCATTACAGAGGTTCACTATCGATAATCATGGGCGTGGCCTTGTAATAACACTCAGCAACAGTAGAAATCAAAAACCGAACACAAACATGTGTGGCACCACTCCAATTGTTGAGCAATATTTTTGACAAATAGTACGTTGTCATTTAAAGTAAATGTTATTACTCTGGGAAGATTATTACTCTGGCTGCTACTATGTGAGACTATTAGGGCCGAGTCCAGATGGCCTGGTTCCAGTCCAGGGCCAGCCAAATGACCATCTCTCTTGGAGAATTTTCGCACTTCGCACAGCCTGTGTTAAGCTTGAATTGAACGAGTATTTGCCCAACACTTTATCCTAGTAAATTTGCTCAAGGATTTTATTCAAAGAGGATGTTGGCCTGGGGGTGTTTGATCAATGATGCACAGCGATTGGGGTGCGATCAAGTAGGATTTTCGTTTCCCATATCCGAGGCGAGTTCAGCTGGGAATAATTACAGGAGCGCAGAGCAAAATAAGGGACTATACTAACTTGACTAACTTGACTGGGGGGCTCTGCCCCCCCCCCCCCCCCCCCAGACCCCCCGTAAAAGGCCTTCGGCCTTGTTTTGGTAGCTATGGAAGGTCTTATACTTTTTGTATGCCGCTTGCTACTTACGGATCTTTTACTTTTCAATTGGATAGATTAGATATAGGTAATATTTCACTTTTAAGTAAAACGAGCGTATGGTACGTGGGTTACAATATGAAAATAAAATATTAATGAAGAGGAACGTTTTTCTGAGGGACTAAAAAATAAAATGGATTTTAAGAGTCTGACAGAGTTTCTAACTTATTCAATTCAAATACAAATTAACGTTGAGATCATTTTCCCCTGTAACACTCTGTTCATACCTACTTAATATCATAATATAACGAATTTACGAAATACAATAAACTACAGTAAACTCATTTTAATTGATAATAAATTAAAGAAAGCGAGTAAACACTGCGAAAAACATAGTTAGAAATTCAAGTTTCTGATCGAACTCTTCGAAATTTGGATTCATGTCGAGTATTGAATAGTACTTCTGTTACTTCTAACAAACAAGTTTGATAAGTGTAGTTAGATAAATACTATCAACATCGCACCCATCAGATCGATAAAACAACAAAGACCAAATGCATAATAAACGCGACGTAGCGTGAGCATATGAAAGAATTTCCTCCCAGAAAAACATTGCTCTGATTGAAAATCATGAAATTAGGAGTTCAATGTAGGTTACCTCAAAATAAATGCAAAAAAGCGGAGAAGAGATGTGCCTGCATAGGGTACTGAACACGGGCCCCCAACGCGTCATAACAGACTCTATAGACCAAGCTAATCGGTTGTTATGATAAATATTAAAAACACGTTTATTAATTATTTTTCACATCATTCAACCAAATTCTTGAAATAGGAATAAGGTGTGACTGCAGTTCCCCTACGTAAGCTTAAGAGAGGACGATACACACAATAGAATTACGTAGGAACTAAATATCAATATCTAGAGAAAATGCACAAAGTGGAGATCCTTAGCATGAATTGGGCCTAGTATGACGAATTTAGAAATGAAGATTTTATTGAAAGATTATTCGTCATGATCGCAAATGATACCACTTCAGGAAAACCTCTATAAATTTTTTAATATGTCGGTGTACACAAACATCTCCTTACAGCTTTAATATCCAATATAATGCGAAATTAAATCATCTGGTGAATAGCAGATGACAACTTTTAATGAACAAGGCATCGTAAATGTCATGATTTAGAATATATTTAAGCTAAATAACTTAGTCACTCAATGAAACGTGTTTTTCGTAAGACAAATCATTGAGTAAGAAATGCCTATGATTGCACTTATCCTCCATATTCTATTATTCACTTCCTACGATGCACCAGCTCACGGATACAATTGCACATTTAAAAAATTGTAACAGAAAAATATCGTAAAGAAAAATGAAACGCTAAAAATAATTTTTACCGACCTATCTTTAAAGGAAAGGCTGTTTAGATATCTTTCTACAGCAATCGTGTATCGTCAACAAGAGAGGAACTACATTATGTGCACTTGTTAACTATGGCATTAATAGCAACCGTACTTTCGATTCTATAATCGCACTTATTCTCCATATGCTATTACTCGCTTTGCTCGCTGGGGGGGCACTGCCCCCCCTAGCCCCCCCCCCCCCGAAAAAGGCCTGCGGCCTGTTATGCTCACTGTGGGAGGTCTTACACTTTTTGTTTGCTACTTGTTACTTAAGGATCGTTTACTTTTAAACTGGCTAGCTTAGGTATAAGCAATATTTCCACTTTCACGTAAAACGAGCGCATGGTACGTAGGCTACAATTTGAATGTAAATATTTATAAAGAGAAATGTATTTCTGAGGGGCTAAAAAAGTAAAATAAATTTATACGAGTTTCTCTAACTTATTCAATTCAAATACAAAAAACGTTGAGACCACGTTCCACTGTAACACCCAATGCATACGTAATATCATAACATAACGACTTTACGAATTACAATGAAAAACACGTTTATTAATTATTTTCCACAAAACTCAACCAAATTCTTGATATACGAATAAGATGTAACAGCTGTTCCCCTTCGTAAGCGAATTACGTAGGGACAGAATATCAATATCTAGAACAAATGCGCCTTAGCATGAATTGGGGCTAGTATGACGAATTTTATCGAAATCTAATTTATCCTGATCGCAAATGATTTCACTTCAGAAATACCTCTATTTAATGTTTTAATGAATCGGGATACACAAATATCTCAGCTTTAATATCCAACGCAATGCGCAATAAATCTGGTGAGTTACGGATCACAGCCTTTGGTGTACAAGACATTGTGAATGTCAAGATTTCGATAATTTTCACAGTTAGTACAATAACTTAGTCACTCAAGGAAACGTGCTTTTCGCAAGACAAATAATTGTATAAGAAATACCTTTATTTGCCATACCATTAACCATACTGAATTATTCACTGCCTATTCACTCCTGCAGCTCACGGATAACATTGTACATTAAAAAGGACGTTAACGGAAAAAAGAACGTAAACAAAAATAAAAAGTTATCACCATCACAAAAAATGAAAGTAAAACCATTTTTACCGACCTATATTACGTAAGACTTGTTTAAAAGTCTTTCTACTACAATCGTGTATCACCAACAAGATTCGAGCTGTAGTCAACAGCAGGAATCATATTTCTAAACTGGCATTTAGTGCACTTGTTAACTTTGAAATGAACAACCACCATACTTTCGATATAATATACCAAAAACAACAACTAATTTCCTACCTTATACTTCTCCGCTTTTCATTTGAATGCGCTTTGATTTAAACAGGTGTTTGTTCTTGCGGAAAGAAGACGCATAGAAATAGACACTACAAATATTACTTTCTTAATTCCCTTCCTTATATTTATCAGTTTTTCGTTTTAATCCTTTATCTTCTTTCCCAATTAAGCTCCTCTTGTTTGCATAAACAAATATGTTGCTATGATTGTTTGCTTGTATGACTGCCACGCCGTCATTGGAATTTGGTGGCCATTTTTTGAACCAATCCCCGTACTCAATTTTAATTGAATAGACGGATAAATAATTGGAAATTTATTGTTTTCATAATTTTTCCTGGGGTTTCAGACAATTTTAGAGGGGGTCTTCATTAGACTTTCCGTCGTATCTCGTCTCGCTCACCCCAAACATTTGTATGAGTGAGTGAATGAATGAGTGGTCGTAAGTGGTCTTTATGGTAGATAGATGAATTCTGATAGGATTATCTACTCACATCGATCGATTCCAGCTCATAGAGAATATATATTTGTCGCTAAGCAGGCAATAAATTCCATTAATAATATACGTATAAACCTTCGAACGGATAAAATGCTGCCTCCATTTAAAAGCCTTCGTACGATGATTTGTATAGTAGATTGCTCTAATACGCCGGCATCAAATTGCAAGAAAAAGAGTAACCTCTTTGATTTATATCATGTTTTGTTAATGTATTAAAACAAATCTGCCTCCGCTAGGACAAATTTTCTTATAGGTATAAATCTAATTCGTTAAAGGAACTTTAGAAATCCATAATAGGTTTCAGTGGAGGACAAAGAACACTCAAATATCCATGCACCTTGGCGCTCATATGAGGAAAGTGGTGAAAATAATAATAATAATTTTATGAACTTCCTTGCATTTACATCCAATGGGAACATTTTTGAAAATGAATCTTTCAAAAGAACGGGGATACCGAAATCACAACAAAAGGTGGTACATTCATGGATAACGGATTGGAAAATTAAGGACGGTTAAAAGTCGTACAATGAATGTTACTGTAAACAAAATTAGCCACAATACACTCTCTCTCCTTTCTTAGGGCAGCCTTGTAAAAAAAACATACATAAACAAAAGCAGTCTATTGTAAAAAAATAGTTAGAGATAAGTGAGTGGACGCATCCTTTAGGCGATGGAAGACTTCACCGTAGTTTAGAATCGGGGAGTCCTTTATTTTTAAGGGCATATTATTCCCGATGTTTGAGCCAACGATCGTGACTAGTTTTTAGCACAATGGGTGCTTTCCATTATGCGACTCACGCGTCGACTAGTATCAACTCACGGACACTGTTTATAAATCGTTTGTTGACTTGTGTGACAACAGTCGGCGACACACACAGAATGGAACACGAAAACCGCGACGCAAGTCGACTTGTGTCGACGTGTTTCGATGAATGGAAAGCACCCAATGGTGTCCGTGAATAAATAAATAACTCTCAGGAACCCTGGAAACCGGTAATATTAACGTGACGTTCTGCGGAGTGCTCAAAAATCACTTTACCCCGACCGTCCCCGCACTACATGGAAAGAAACTCGGTTCCCGAGATTTATAAGAGCAGGCATAACATTCACGATCGTGCAAATCAGATATAGAATGCTTGCGATGACGTAGGATTTCCTGTTTAATACCTCTGAATCACAAAATGGATACGTATCCAAGGTTACTCGATTATACCATTCTCGGTCAAGTTTCGTCGACTCACGTCTTCATTCTAATTGATATTGATAAATGCATTTTTTACCGGCCTTATTGTGTTTTTGCCACCGATATCCTTTCAAATTCAGTCATCTCTCTCGTCCATGTTTTCTCTCTCTATGTTGAAATCCTTGGAATCTCTTCCTTTTTCCAACAACAAAACTCAATGAAATTGGTTACACGAAAAAGATGACTTTTTAGCGGAAATGAAAAAAGTAAATTGAATTTGAAAACAAATGGGCAGTACATTACAATTCCTGCAGCACCAATCTTCTATCTACTTCGCAGAATCGTAGATGTGATCACAAAATTTCATTCCAGAATTTAATAGCAAGACAGAACGGTTCCTTTATGGAAGTAATATGGAGCAATAATTAGAGGGGCCTTTATGAAGTAGACTCGCTTTTCTCGCTGGGGGGGCTCTACCCCCCCTTGCCCCCCCCCGAAAAAGGCCTGCGGCCTGTTATGCTCACTGTGGGAGGTCTTACAATTTTTGTTTGCTACTTGTTACTTAAGGATCGTTTACTTTTAAACTGGCTAGCTTAGGTATAAGCAATATTTCCACTTTCACGTAAAACGAGCGCATGGTACGTAGGCTACAATATGAATGTAAATATTTATAAAGAGAAACGTTTTTCTGAGGGGCTAAAAAAGTAAAATAAATTTATACGAGTTTCTCTAACTTATTCAATTCAAATACAAAAAACGTTGAGACCACGTTCCAATGTAACACCCAATGCATACGTAATATCATAACATAACCACTTAACGAATTACAATGAAAAACACGTTTATTAATTATTTTCCACAAAACTCAACCAAATTATTGATATACGAATAAGATGTAACAGCTGTTCCCCTTCGTAAGCGAATTACGTTGGGACTGAATATAAATATCTAGAAACAAATGCGCCTTAGCATGAATTGGGGATAGTATAACGAATTTTATCGAAATATTATTTATCGTGATCGCGAATGTTCTAAACACCTCTATTTAAAGTTTTAATGAATCGGGATACACAAATATCTCAGCTTTAATATCCAACGCAATGCACAATAAATCTGGTGAGTAACGGAACACTGCCTTTGGTGTACAAGACATTGTGAATGTCAGGATTTCTATAATTTTCACAGTTGAATAACTTAGTCACTCAAGGAAACGTGCTTTTCGCAAGGCAAATAATTGAATAAGAAATACCTTTATTTGCACTTATCTTCCATATTGTATTATTCACTGCAGCTCACGGATAACATTGTACATTAAAAAGGACGTTAACGGAAAAAAGAACGCAAACAAAAATAAAAAGTTATCACCATCACAAAAAATAAAAACAAAATCATTTTTACCTACATATATTATGTAAGACTTGTTTAAAAGTCTTTCTACCACAATCGTGTATCGCCAACAAGATACAAACTATAGTCAACAGCACGAATCATATTTCTAAAATGGCATTTAGTGTACTTGTTACCTGTGAAATTAATAACCACCACACTTTCGATGTAATATACCAAAAACAACAACTAATTTCCTACCTTATACTTCTCCACTTTTCATTTGAATGCGCTTTGATTTAAATAGATATTTGTTCTTACGGAAAGAAGACGCAAAGAAATAGACACTTCAAATATTACTTTCTTAATTTCCTTCTTTATATTTATCAGTTTTTCGTTTTAATTCCTTTATCTTATTTCCCAATTTAGCTCCTCTTGTTTGCATAAACAAATATGTTGCTATGATTGTTTGTTTGAATGAATGCCGCACCGCCATTGGAATTTGGTGGCCATTTTTTGAGCTAATCCCCATACTCAATTTTATATGAATATTATTGTAAATTTAGTGTTTTCATAATTTTTTCAGACAATTTTGGAGGGGGCTTCATTAGACTTTTTGCCGTATCTCGTCTCGTTCACCCCAAACATTTGTATGAGTGAGTGAATGAATGAGTGGTCGTTAGGGGACTTTATGATATATAGATGAGATTTATTAGAGTGTAGCGAGGGGTGGCCAGATTCGTGATGGACTTTCTCGATAAGCAGTGCGGTGTTAGGCGAGCCAGGCTGGTAATCTTTGCTGGGGCGTTGAGCAAAATATAGACTACATTTACTCAGCAAATTCATAGAGGAGCTATTCCCAGATGATGCAAATAATATCCTTAGTTTACCCTCGCACTTTGGCAGAAGGGGTCACGGGAATAAGATAGATGTTATAGAATACAAAACGGAGATAGATTGAATATTACCTATGCTATTCTTTCCCCGCACTATCACGGATAGAAACAATGTCGCAATTCATGAAATTAAATACGTCACTCGCAGGGACGGCCTATTCCATTTTATTCGTCCTCCTAACTACTCCACTGACCTATCTCATCATTTTTGAGTATTATTTACTTTCATCTCTTCGAAATCTCTTCTTAACGAAAATGTAGAGTTGATGGCAAAATTTTCCCATCATCAGTCGATTAAAATAAACCATTATTAAAGTTTTTTTTTTGTATTCCATAAAATCTCATTTTCTACGTTTTTAGATTGAACATTCTCATGTAAACATGCCTGTATTTATGTGAATTGGAATTGTTTAATAGTTTTCGCGGGAAATGAATAAACAGTCGTCTTCGTGAGCGATCGCAGCAACTGATCGTTAAATACGATAAATACTCAGAATTCCATGGCGACCGGGTAAGGAACTTTAATTGGTTGGTAGCGGTACCAGCAACGGTGCGTCAAACAGGCTTCAATAGCGACGACAGGGAGGCGGTGCTCACTCAGCGCCTCGGTGGAGGAATTCGTAATTGCGACGATGATGTAGCGGTCACGGGGGCGAGACGCATATTACCACCACACATCTCTTCTTGTGAACGAACTACCAAGAAAATTGAACTCCTCGTGCGGGTTACCTACTCATGAAAAACAAAAAAAGTCATTTGCGTCATTACAGAAGGATTCGGTGGAGAGAAACCCGGCGTCAGCATAAGCCTGCTCTCAGCGAAAGACACCAATGGGACTACGGCTTGACGTCCCATCCGACGGGCGGTGCGATGCATTTTATGTTCCCCCCACAAAACGCTCAAACTCGGATCGGACAATCTCTGAAAAATCCTTCTCCCCCGTTGGAATCGGGCCCGCAAGGTGGGAAAGTTGAAACGACATCTGAACGTCTCAGCATGGTCGATTACCATCCTTTTCTATTGTAGACTGTGTTAGAGTTCAGAAAATAAAATACGCCCGTAATTTTTCCGTTTTTATTTATTCGTCACCCAAAGCTACTCGAGACGAAAAATCGATGTCCTTAACCCTTTCGCAGACAAGTTGATGACGTCAAGAACTCATTGCGAGTGACTACCGCTTCAAAGGTACTGCTCAAGCCTTGCGCTTGGGCCTCGTGTGGTCCGTTGTAGTTTTCACACTTCTAATTGTGAGCGATTCCTTCTCGCCATAAGATCTACCTTTTTTGCGCTAATTAATTACAAGTAACGGTAATGGAGAAGTGTTAACATACAGTTCCGACAAAGTCAATTTATCTAAGTCCTCCTTCAAGAGCGTGTTCGGCAAGCCTTCTGAGAACTCATCCATGAACGTTGATTATACTACAGACAAAATATGCCACCTATTGACATTAGTGTCCACGGAATAGAAAATGTATTGAAATCTTTCAGTCCAAATAAGTCATATGGTACAGACGAAATCCCCTCTCGCGTGTACACAGAACAAGCCTCAGAAATTGCTCCCTACTTGCAACTAATATTCAGAATATCCATCAAGGAATAAGATGTACCTAATGTCTGGATAATTGCCGAAGTAACGCCCATATTCAAAATTGGAGGCAAAAAAACAACCATCTGATTACAGACCGATATCTTTAACATATATCCCATGCAAAGTCCTTGGAAATATATTTGTCAGTTCAGTAATGAAACACCTCGACCCGCAAATTTTGTTAATGAGAACTCAACATGGATTCAGAAAAGGTAGATCTTGCGAAAATCAGTTAGCGCTGTTCGCCCACGATATTTTTTTCAAAATTAACTCTAGCTGCCACGCGTCGCACCATGCTTGGATAGCACTAAAGTCGTTCGTTAGTCATCCCTATCACTACAGATACAGATCCCTGTGAACTACAGCGTCGTCTATAAATGAACGAAGTTTACTATCTACTGTTTCATCAATATCGTTGATATAGATAAGGAAGAGGAGTGGGCCTACGACACTACCCTGAGGAACGCCAGAAGTCACTCAAACCTAGTTGGAAACTGCGCCATCTAATACCACTCCTTGCAAGTTATCGTTCAACAGTTCACTGCTCCAGGAGATGACATCATCATCAAGGCGGTAAGATTTCACTGTTATTAATAACATTCTGTGGGGCATTAATCAATTTCTATAATTTATTCTTGATTTCAAAAAAGCACTTATCAAATAAATATTTTTATCATTTTCAATCTGCGCCGGGACAGAGAGTCCAATGCAAAATGTTCTAAGAGGACACGTGTTGCTGAAATTTTAAACTACAAAAAGTTAGAGAAAAAATTTAATCCCCACAACAGAGCTATTTCATTCGGGGTACTCTATTAGAGACTAAAATCCGTAGAATTTACCGAAGCTATACTCAATAATGATCTATCGTGGAATACACATAGTCAGAAGTAACAGGTCAAACTTATCGTAAATTGGGATTCGTAAAAATAATACTAGAAAAGTGCGGCGACAGAGTCAGAGATATAAGCAACTTCTTCCTCGTTAGACCCCATTTCATTTGGAATTACGCTGCCATTGTTCGGGATCCTCATGAAATAGGCTTAAAAACAGAGTAAAACGCGTGCAAAGAAGAGCTTCCAGATAAGTGAGAAGTCCTTACGATTGTCTTTCTAGTGTTACTGACCTCTTGTTATGACTTACATTGGAATCATTATCAGGCCGTAGATTAAAAAATAGACTGAACCAATCATCTACATTCAAGAGCTCTTTATTTTCCGATGAAGTTAGCCATATCTTACGAACGCCAACATCCTACAGCAGATCAGATCATTCAAATAAAATAAGAGAGATAGACAGTGAAACAATTATATTAAGAATGTAGTTTCTTTCTGCGATTGGTGATGGTTCATCCCCTGCCAAACACCTCTGTAGGTGGCTTAAAGGGTCATGTGCAGACGTATATGAGCGTTTCTCCCGGAACGACCAATGAGACGGAATTTAAATGCTGTTGTCAGGTCATGTTAATTGAGCAGCAACTTTCGTATTTTTTTTATAGCACTGCAGTTACCACACTAACCTCATCTCCAAAAGCATTCACATTTTTACTCAATTATGCTGTGTTATTTTTTTTTTGTGATTAGGTCTAGGTAATACCAGTTGATTCAGAATAAAGCTGACGTTTCGGCAAATTTGTCCGCCACCTTTAGGTCATACACAATACGTCTGTTTAGATAAAAAAACGGTAGTGTTATTTTATTTTTACAATATCATAAAAAACCATATTGAAGCTCTAGCGGATAAGTTAGCCGATGCGTCTTAAAGGGGCAAAATGTCCGTCGATTTTTTTCCTCGCGGTGCCAAAATAACTGCTGTGAGATATTGTGAGGCCTTAAACAAATACAAATTCAGAACAAAATACGATTACTGCTGAATAAAGGTTTTGTTGCATGACGATGCTCGTCCACATGTAGCCAATCGAACTCAAGATCTCATTGCATCAGTGGCGTAACGATGGGGAGGGGATAAACCCTCCCCCCCCCCACCCCAATGCTTCAGCGAAAAAAAATTATTTTAAACCATATTCTGGATTTGATGTATAATAAGTGCATCTGCTTAAAGTTAAATTTTAAATACCAAAATGATGTAAAATCGATTTCCATAAAATGATGTAAATTCCATTTCCAGGCATGTTATTTCTTTTAATTTTCCTGGACTCCCAACGGGTGGCAAGGCACCCATTCTCAAGGCTACAAATGAAAACTTTGAAAATGGGCGAAGAGTCGGAACCCGAAACGTCGCGTCGGCGCTCTTCGAATATCTTACCCGCTCGGAAACCCGAGAAAAGTTTAAATAGGTTATATGGTGGCTGTCAAATCAGGCGACAATTTTATATGACGACGGTATACGAAAGTCTGTTGTTCGATATGATAAGTGCCTTAATATTAACGGAAATTATGTGGAAAAGTGGTTGATAGAGTTGGCTTTCATTTCAAATATTTAAAAAAAAAAGTTAACTGCTTATATAGTATTTCAAAACGGTACTTACTTAAAAAGAAAAGCGCGCCTCGTAATTTTTGAATCCCATTGTTAAATTAAGCGAAAAGGGTTTTTCGATCATAAAATTATATAAATTGCAACGAGTCGATTGGGCGCTTGAATTCATCAAGCGGGTAAATAGGGGGGGGGGGGGGGGGGGAACATAGTTGTGTCACATGTTTCCGAGTCATGTGCCCATAAGTGGTTCAAAAAGCGAAAGAAACACCCCAAATATCGTTTAAATGAGTGAAATATGCGGGCAATACGCTCATTCACTGTCAACAATACTTAAGACCATCTTAGTAACCACGGTGATCAATGCTTCGGGGAACCGTTTTATTATGAATGATTTATGCAATATAAAAAAAATATAGTGTATGGTAGATGAACTTAAGCGATTTATCGTATTTCAGCCATCACCCTAGGATTGTATCACCTCTTGATTTACTCACCTATTTTTTATTTATAATGTTTGCATACAGCAAACTTAATGAAATTAAAAACAGCATTTTTAGAAAATAAACGAACAGAGACTAATGAAATGATTATCCCAATAATTATGTCTCGAATAATGAAGTAATGTTTGGATTTCTCTGATGATGTATGTCTCTCAATGGTGTCAATTTTTGGATCTAAGGAAGGTTTATAACAACAAAACGCATTGATTACAATAAATATATTAATACGGTTATGAAACTTGAATTGGAGAAAGAACCGAAGAATGTTCAACTGTCCCCGTTGATGTTATATTCGGTAAGTAATAGCAGTTCGATATATTTTACAAAAACGTAGATTCGATATGTGTCGAATGGGAGCTTGGAAAGCAAATATATTTAATTGGTGCAGCATGAACAATGCTATAATAAACATATTCATAAAATTTCTTCGGTTTAACATCAATAGTTAGACAGATACGAAAAATTGCATATTTGCTACCGTAATCATCGAATTATCAGGTATACTGACACGTGAAGTTAAAATTTCGTAATCCTATTGATTTATCTTCCCGTTTGGTCATCTACCCTATAATTCATGGTCAAATACGCCCGCGTATGTAAAATCCTGCATGTTATAGCAATTCGACATATTTTAAGAAAACGCTGAATCGATATATATCTAATGAGACAAAACATGCAAAACATATTTCCATTGGGGTTTGTGAAGAATACCAGGATGTGCACATTCGCCAAATTTCATCGGTCCAACGGATATACGAATCAAGTTATGCCAATTTGCGTATTTTCTATAATAATTGAATTGATATTTCGACTATACGGCATCTGTAATATGAAATCCGCAATGCTTTTGATTTTAATTCCGGTATATGGCCATTTACCATATAATTCCTAGTCAACTTTGCCCGTTGATGTAAATTCCTATGTGTTATAACAATTCCATATATTTTAAGAAAAAGCAGATTCGATATATATCGAATGAGAAACTATACACAAAAAATGTTTCCATTGGGCATTGTGAGGAATACCAAGTTGTACCCATTCACCAAATTTCATTGGTCCAACGCATGTACTACTCAAGTTATGCGTATTTGCGTATTTGCTACAATAATCGATTCGATCTTTCGATTAAACTGCATCTTCACTGTAAAATCCGCAATGCTGTATATTATAATTCCAGTTAATAGTCATCTACTCTATAATTCCTGGTCAACAATGCCTGTGGATGTAAAATCCCAAATGTTAAGGCAAATCGATATAATTTGGAAAATGAAGATTCGATATATATCGCATGTGAGACCATATACAAAACATATTTCCATTGGGCATTGTGAGAAATATCATGATATACCCATTCCCAAAATTTCTTTGGTCCAACTTATATAGCAATCAAGTTATGCCAATTTGCGAATTTGCTATAATGATCGTATCGATCTTTCGATTATACTGACATCTGTACTGTAAAATCCGCAATGCTATTGGTTTAACTTCCAGTCTACGGGTATTTTCTATATGATTCCTGGTCAACTATGTCCTTGGATGTAAAATCCTGTATGTTATAGCAATTCGATAAATTTTAAGAGAAAGTCGATTCGATATATATCGAACGTGAGACTACATACAAAATAAATTTCCATTGGGCATTGTGAGGAATACCAATATGTACCCATTCACCAAATTTCATTGGTCCAACGGAAAAACTATTGAAGTTATGCCAATTTACGTATTTGCTATAATAATCGAATCGACTTTTCGATCATACTGACATCTGTACTGTAAAATCCGCAATGCTATTGGTTTAACTTTCAGTCTATGGGTATCTACTATGTAATACCTGGTCAACTATGCCCTTGGATGTAAAACCCTATATGTTATAGCAGTTCGATATATTTGAAGAAAAAGTAGATTCGATATATATCGCACGTTAGACTACATACAAAACATATTTCTATTGGGCATTGTGAGGAATACCAAGATGTGCACATTTGCCAAATTTCATTGGTCCAACGGGTATACTTTTCAAGTTATACCAATTTGTGTTATTGCTATAATAATTGAAACGATTTTTCGATCATACTGACATCTGTACTGTAAAATCCGCAATGCTATTGGTTTGAAATCCAGTCTATGGGTATCTACTATTTAATCCCTAGTCAACTATGTCCTTGGATGTTAAATCCTACATGTTATAGCAATTCGATATATTTGAAGAAAAAGTACATTCGATATATATCGCATGTGAGACCATATACAAAACATATTACAATTGAGTATTGTGAGGAATACCAAGATGTACCCGTTCACCAAGTTTCATTGGTCTAACGTATACGCTAATCAAGTTATGCCAATATGCATATTTGCTATACTAATCGAATCGTACTTTAGACAATAGTGACATCTGTACTGTAAAATCCGGAATCCTATTGATATCCCTTCCATTCTTTGGTCAATGCGTTATCCCTACCTTCTCTACTATCCCCGCTTTCAAAATTTAGCCTATGTTCTTATATTGGTGACGTAGATAGACGGGATGCGTGTATTTCTTACGGGGGCCTAATAATAAAAAGTATAAATTCATATCGATGTATCTTCATTAGGAAACGTAATTCATCTAAATAATTTATGTGTGCGCATAATTCATTCTTTTCCTTACATATTGTTAAAATTTTTATCCCCGTAACTATGTAAATAAGCCCAAAAAAAGGCTCAATCGAATACAACCTTGTATCGATCATAACTTCGAGTCTAATCAATCGATCCGCTTGATTTAACTTTTGTCGGATGAAACACATTATCAGTTGCATTGTGTATGACTTCCATGTTCAAAACTTGATTAACAAAAAAGTTATTAGCGATTAAAGCGTATCCAAGGAGATTGGTATCGATATAACTCGCACATGAATCAATCGAGCGGAATCATCACCATTGCAAAAGTTGACTATTTTAATGATGCTATTACCCTGAAAATTTCATCCATCTAGCTGAAATGGTTGCTAAGATATTTAAGGTTGTATGCTCCACAAAAAAATGGCGACAATGATTTTTTGGGTGCAGGACATTTTTCGGAATTTAATTATTAATTAACCAAGAGGGATACGGAGAAAGTGAGCTCAAACGTAAGGGTACGAAGTACCCTTTACGGTTTTTCTAGGAGATTCCAAATTTTCACATGGCACATGTCTCAAGGCCGAAATCCGAATTTGAATATTCGCCCATCACGACAATGTAAAATCGAAATCGTTTATTCCTCGGAATTGTTTCGACATATGAAAATTCCAAGATAGCCAAAAAATCAACCAAAAAATTCTCTACCAAATAAGTCAAGGAATTTGTCGTACGATTATTGAAAGTTGGTCAAAAAAATTCCTAAACTTTTTCCATAAGAAAAGCATAGAAAACGTTCAAAAAATAATAAAAAATACTGAATATCAATTTGTCGCTATGGCAACTATACCAAAAAATCGACCAAAAAATCTACTTTATGTCCATTGATTATCATGTTCCTCAGACGTTTAAAAACATAGAATGAAAGCGAAAAAGTTTTAGTCCCATAAGGCTCCCATGTTAATTCAAGTCGATACATCTCGAAAACTAATCGACTTTTTCAAGTTTTCAGATTTTTTCTCCTGATGAATTTTTTTTTTACTTTTGCGTCCAATAAGCCAAATACCCACACCTATCACAGTTTGGGCTGCGAATATTGATGAGTCAGTCAGTGGCATATCGATTTGCCATTATATATTAGCTTAATGTCAACAATCACCCAATTCGAGCGTCTCATCCATGGAGAGGGGGTGGGGGATCACGTGATGTGGGACATCTTGGCCTCGTGCATGCGTGCTCTAGTACATGCAGGAGTATATATACATTTCCTGTTGAGTGTTGGCCTCGCCTTCGTCGGCGTGTCCTTGAGTGGGAATCCCCGCTCTGTTTCGTGGGCGTAGAGTCCAAAGCGTTACTCATTCGCTTTTACTCCTCGTGGGGATACGCCATGGAGACCTCTATGAGATACGCCGTGGCCAGACAAAACACGAGCGATCGGCGAAGACCCAGTTTCCTGCGACGCACGTGTTCGTCCAAACGTCAAACCATTCAGGGAATCATTCGCATGCTTCATGCTCCTTCAAATTTTGGAATGAATTTGGGTCTGCCATTAAATTATATTACTGCCAATAATTCACCCAGGTTATGAGAATTTTTTTCTTTACAATGGAAATTTCAAATCCCATTTGTATGGAAAGTTGACCTATTTCAAATGTATACTACTCTTCAGAAAAACTTTTCATAAGAATTTACGAAAGATTCCACGGAGGTTTGTTAGACGTATTCTTCGGCGTGATTAGAAAATGAGATCCAGTTTCGCCGCCCCGTGAAATAGTCACACCCGCTGATTACTTCCTAAAGGCCGTTAACACGGGGCACGTACTTGCACTCTGACGTGAGTACGAAGGCGCAGTCAGATTTTCGTCGTGTACAGCGGTGAATTGCAAGAACACATGCGTGGATTCGAGACGGCAAAATAGCCACTGTTTTAATTTCGTTCATGCATTCGCGCAATTCCACGCCATTTTAGAAATTAATGAAGCTCTAACCTGCGCAATTCCATGCCCCGTGTAAAACGGCTTTACACTATTCTATTAGTAACATCAATCTAATTAAGTGATATGGATTAAACTTAAAAATTTCTCTGAGCTCTGGGGGGGGCCCAACCCCCCCCCCCCCCTCTCGCTGCTGTAGGGGATAATAAGAAAAGATCAATGAATGAGACAAGTGACTATTTCTGTTTTTTTTTTTAATGAGTATGACAACACAATCAGATTCCACGAGATTCCCGTGCCCCGTGTAAAACGGCCTTATGGATGGTTTGAATCACGGAGGAGAGGGCGTCAGCAGGATAATCTCATCCCGGTGGCAGAAACATCGTATTCTTCCACCTCGGGTGAAGCAGAATTACGCAGGCTCCCATGATATACATAACTCAATATTTCCTCTAATAACATAGTAAAACTCAATATTTCCTCTTGACAGTACTACGACAGACCCTTTTCCACTAATATCCACGCAAAGAAATATAGTCGTTAGCGTAGCCTATAAATACTTACATTTCACGAAATAAGATCTGATGACGTACATATCATATTTCTAGACAAATGCAATAATTATCTAATAAAAATTTTCAAAATTGTTTCGTACCCTCTGAATGTTTCGGCAGCCTCGGATAACAGCAAAAGCGACGACGACGCCCTTGCTCGGAGGGTACTTTGGGAAGGTTTCTGCTGTTCGCGTTTTGGAAAGATCTCATAGTTTTTAAAATAATGGCAGCAGACGTTGGAGAGTTTATTTCGTTCATTGAGAAGCGGCCAGCGGCATAGAATACGCGTCAAGCGGAATGAGGGGATAACAATAAAAAGTAAAACTTTTTGGTTGGAGGTGTGCGAATGGAAACTGGATGGATCTAGGGGAACATGGGCGCAGCTAGGAATTAAGGCGGGTTTAGGTGCAACTAATACCGGGGTGTGTGGGGGTATGGAATACCCACCAGGATAAGCGGTAGGTGCGAGATTAATAAATTGCGGAATTTTAAGATAAATGGTTCAAAGTGGTGAGTTTTACGGCTTTATGAGGGATATTTTATCAATCCTTAAGGCCGTTTTACACAGTACACGGAATCGCGCAATCTGACGTACGTGCGAAGGCGCAATCAAAATTGCGTCGTTTAAAGCGATGAATTGCTAGAATACATGCGAGAATGCGTGGATGCGAGACGGCAAAATAGCCCCTGTTTTAATTTCGTTCATGCATTCGCGCAATTCCACGCCATTTTAGAAATTAATGAAGCTCTAACCTGCGCAATTCCATGCCCCGTGTAAAACGGCCTTTACACTATTCTATTAGTAACATCAATCTAATTAAGTGAAATGGATTAAACGTAAAAATTTCTCTGAGCTCTGGGAGGGCCCCAAACCCTCCCCCCCCCCCTCTCGCTGCTGTAGGGGATAATAAGAAAAGATCAATGAATGAGACAAGTGACTAATTCTGTTTTTTTTAATGAGTATAACAACACAATCAGATTCCACGAGATACATTGTAAACTGAGGCGACTATTTGATTGCGGTGGCGGGCAGGGGCGCAGCTACGAAATAGGGCTAGGGGGGGTGATTTTTGGGCTCGACCAATACTGGGGAGTGCGCCGCCCGGATGTATACCCGCCAGGATAAGCGTGAGGTGCGGGGGCCATCCCACAGAATTTTTTTTAAGATAAATGGTTCAACAACGGTGAGTTTTACTGCTGTGTGAATGGTTTGATGTTTTGTTTGTGAGCCATCCGTCCCTCTAATATCAGCTGCGAAATTAGTCACAATAAAATATTTTTATTAGGATGGTCGGATCGGATACCTCGGATCCAAATATCCGCGGATATTGCCCTTCATCGGATACATCGGATCCAAAGTCGCGGAAGACATCGGATCTGGATCCGAAATTTTAAATAATAGCTTCAGTGAATGCAACGCCTCATAAGGGTGGTAAGAGTTCCGATTCTCTCTTCGAATGCGCCGTCGCATGCGATTCTTGTCCTACTCATGAACCGTTTTGTTTGAAAGCTCTCACAGAGGTTACGTAGGAGAATTTCAGCGGTGGAAAATAAAAAAGGCGAAATACGACTGGCACATAGTGCGACTCTTCCCAAGAGATTGAACAATCATCGGGGGAATCTCAGCGTCAGGAATTTGAAAATTCATTTGTATCCGCAAATATCCGATCCGAAAGATCCGGCTCCGAAAATCAAGGATCCGATCCGAATCCGGATCCGAAAAAAATTCTGGATCCGTCCATCCCTAATTTTTATAAAAAAAAAGTCTCTGAGCTCTTGGTGGGGGGGGGTATCCCCCATAGCTCCCCAAGTTGCGCCACTGGTGGCGATCAACTCAAGGGTGAGTAAACTGTTTAATTATTACCGGTGATTAAAGTTGAGAGTGAGCTTGGGGCCTCATTCAACACAAGAGCATACCCAGGATAAAAAAGGGGGGGGGGGGGGGGCAAGCCATGTTCTAGCGGGGGGCAAGCCAAGTTGTGACTATCTTGCATGATGTTGGGCACGATATGGTGGAAGCAGGGGTGCCGACTTACAAAAAATATTGGGGGGGCCAAACCGGGGATCTTGCTCCAGGAAATTTTATAAGTAGCGAGTTCTTAGTTTTTTAAGCATTTTATAAGAGTCATATGATCAATATAAGAGCCCTGGTAACTCGAATCTCGATATCTGGACACTCCGGGGAAAAACGACAAGCCTGACACATTTTTTCGTCTCACCCATAACCAATTTTTGAGGGGGCTCGGGCCCCCTCAAGCCCCATGGAGTCGGCGCCACTGGGTGGAAGTTCTTAATATTAGTAAAATAAGACATTACAATATTTCCACTGAGTTTTATTACGACACTCCGCGTTTCGTTGTTACAAACAACATTATCACGTGTTGTTTGTAACTACGAAACACTCATTGTCATAATAAAACTCATTGTCAGTGGAAATATTGCAATGTCTTATTTTACCAAGTTGTGGCATTTGAAAAAAGTTTTATTTTAGTTGCATATCTGATAATAATACATATCATTTTTCGTGGGTTTAAAGAAATTTGTTGAATACTTTCATTTCAACTCAGTACTGATTTTGCTTAAATACTTTTGATATTTTTACTTGTTCAGCTGCCCCTGCCCCTCGCTGGGTACGCCCAGTATTCAACACGTAACATTACTAGAAGCACAACAAACGCCCTACATCACCATGGCAGCCGCATCAGTCAACACGCTCGGTTGCTTAACTGTTTCAATGCAGAAACTTATACGGTCTGAATAGGTGAATGTAGTTGTAGAGCTCCCTCTGTCCTAAGCACTAGCTTGTGAATTTCATATTTCATCCTGGGTAGGCAGTTTCTTCCTCTGGGCAACCTCACGCAACCACGATGAATTTGTTGAGTGTGACTGAAGGTATTCCCGATTAATGAATGTTATCAGTATACCGCCTATTGTAAGTGCGTTTTTCTTCTTCTGATGGATGGTCTACTGAAACGCATATTACATTAATGCCTCGCCTATGTTTCGGCAATCAAATGTTCATACTTGAAGTGCAAGTTTTGGCAAATTCGATCACAATTTTCATTTGAACGCTGGCGATGTGGATGGTAATGGTTGTAAAATACTACTGTCATTAATTAGTTGTGGAAAAGCGGATCAGGTGTTGTTATGTGGGTTGGCATGTATTAAAGCGTAGAAATGACTCTCGCATCTCCCAATAACAAAGTAAATGGAACTAATTCTATTGTGTAAAGTAAATTTTGCAGTAAAAATAATGAAATACGAAACATAAGTGGTTAAAAATAAATATTTATATCAAACTTCGTGATTTTGGGGTTCTCGCACTGTTACCGAAGGGTCAGCGGATTCCGACCCCTCCCGAATAAGTCTCTGCGATTACTCCCCGTCCATTTGGAATTGCATGATTTGTGTCGTGCCTTAATGGTATAATTTATGTTCATATGCTGATTGGTTATTTTTTGTTTCCTTGTTTCTTAAATTAAGTCCCAGCTCTGGGTATTTTAATACAATGGCCTCGTCACCATTATTTTTACTGTCGATTGCGATAGTGAGAAAAATGAAGAGGTCATTATTATTTTCGTTTTTCAATCGGTCGCCAATCAATCTCCAGCTATTCGCTACGAAACATCCCACGGCATTACCACTTTCGCAGATACGTTGATGATGTCACTGACTCTCGCCTACCTATCCACTTCTTCTAACCCTTAGCATTCTGCATCATCATCGAATGTGGTTCATTGTTATCAATAATTATTAATGGATCGTCAACTTCACTCGGTGAGAGGATCGCCTGAACCACGGTCTTAGAATATGAGAAGGTCTGGACACTCACCGTTCAGGCATGGTCATTTAATGAAGCCGTTTCCCGTTGAGGCCGGTAGGAGCGCCACCTATTCTGAAGGGCAAGTTTCCTACGTATCTGTATACGATACTTCAGTAATTATGAACTAATTTATGGCAAAAATGAATATAAACACATCGACAGTGGTTACTAGTTAACAAGTTCATATGCACTTAACATCTTATAGCGAAAAATACCTAGAAATCGTTCTCATACGTGAGTATTAATCAAATGGAAGGCGTTGGATTTCAGCTTCGTCTGCTTCCATACCTTTGTAAAATTAGTTACAGCCATAACGAAAGATTGTCAGCAGTTGAAACCTTATGTAGTGAGGAAAGGTATTTTTAAGGAAATATTTATATTATAGCTATCTTGTGGTAAACGTTAATATAAGTTGTCATAGAAGCTACGTACGCACCATTGCCTCTGAGCCCATCGGCATGTTTCCACGGCCTTATAAGAATATACAATATAGATGTTATTCCTTGCTTTCAAACACTATTAACAAATATAATATCAGAAACGCAAACGGCTTCTTACCAAGGCCGAAGTGAAATACTTCTTATGAAGTGACGTATGTTTATGTTTTTAATCTCCTGAGTCTCGATCAAGTGATAATAATAATGGCAGGGCACAGCAAACCTAAAAAAAATTATTCTATCCTAGGGACGTTTTGCGGGTATAGAATAGGCATATTTAATCGTTGAACAGGGTGAATAATTTCCGGAAGTACCATTATTACCGTTAAAGGCTATTTTATAACGATGCTTGCCTATAGGCATCTGGGGGGGGGGGGGGACAGGGGCACGTGCCCTGTGTGACACAATTCGAGAAAAGAATATTTCATAAATTGACGTAGTTGAGAAATACCAAAGAAGAAAACAATATCATTTCAGTGAAGTATTTCCCACTAACTCTGAGATGAATATATTTGAATAAATGGAATCAGTGGCGTAACCAGGAATTTTGTTTCGGGGGAGGGAGGGATTCCAAAAACAATTGTTTAATTATCTTCCGTACCCCTTAAGGGGGTCCGGAGGATAATTTTTCAAGAACAGGGCACCGATCGGGTATATATATAGGGTTTGTTGGATATTGAGTATACTCACCAAAGGAATAATTTGAGATTTAAGGAAGTAAAATACCATATGAAAGATAAGAACGAAAGAGATTTTGCAAATAATTTCCGAATAAACTTCCACGAAAACAGTGCAATGGATATAATCCGAGGGATTTGCGGATGTCTGATCACTTTCAGGTGCTGGCAAATCTGAAATATTATCCCTCGCCCAAAAATAAGATGAGTAGTACGACAAACCACAGGCTAATACTGCTAATACGCGGTAAATGTACTTTTCATGAGAGTTGCACGCACCATCGATAACAGCTGCATTAAAAGAAATCATCGAAAGAGGTATTAAGAATGAAAACGATTAACATTTTTCCAACTTATATAATGTACACACACATCAAATCTACATTTCCAGAATAATTACACAATGCTATTGAAACTGAGATTATTTATACAATAAATGCAAGGTAATGTCATGAAAAATAAATTTTAAGTACTCACAATTTAACATTTCTATTAATTCTTTCTATTACTAATTTCTATTTCTAATTACTAATCATTCTAAGAGATTCAATTTAGTAGGAGAGAATGATGAATAGTTGATGAAAGCCGTCGCACATCTTGCATTTTCTCAGTGTTACTTCATTCCTCCACTGTGAATGACATTGACCACTGGAACAGCAGAACCTATAAATTAAAATATGAATAAATTTTGGAGCTTTAGCACACCAAAAAAAAAGGAATCGTACAGCTATTTCATCGCTTCTCAGGGTCCTTGGGGACTCTAAAAAGCGAAATCCCCGAAGTCTTGTGGCCATAACCAGTGGTGCAACGCGGTACCACACACGTCCACGGCATTTTCCTTTTTTCAGTAAATCCGCGATATATATCCACGAAATATTAATGTAGAACAATAAGGAGATAATGCAAAAGACTAAAATTCGAAAATCAATGAAAACTAAATCTTAATTAATTACAAAAATGAATATTTCCACTTACCTGTAGTATGCGCTCAACAATACGGAAATTAACTTACCCGCTAATTCTTGCCCTCCAGAATACGTGGCGCCGCCCCGGCAAACGTGCGGCAGGTTGAGGAAACGACTTCAATAAAAGACCATGGGTTCCCAATGGAGTGGGATAGGAAGTGTCATGGGGCTGGCCTGAACAGCAACACTGATGACGTCACCACCTCATAAAAAGGGGGCCTAATTTTACGTTGCTTTTTTACTACAAGAGAGTGGTAGAATGGGAAAGATTTGTTTTCGTCGTATCTCTCACGAATTCTGTCCCTGAAATTTATTAGTTTGGGTGGTGGTACGTGATTCAAGAATTCTCCATGAATATATCCATATACCATTTAGCTTAGTTGATTTTTATTTAACTTTTAATTTGCATTGTTTTGGCACATTGGAAAATGATGACCCAACGACTAGCCATTATTTCTTCGTATCGTGGCGTGAACTTGCACGCAAGTTAAATGATAAGTTTCTTTAAAAGATTAAAAATAAAAATTATACGGTACGTATTTTTATATTTTATAAAAGAAGACAATTGCTATCCCATTGTCGAAACAACGGTATTCCCCCCTACATATGATCCCGGGACTCTGTCGTCAGTGGTCCAGAACTCAAACCACAATAGGGCAGTTTCCTTCATCAAAGAAAACGAAAGGCATTGATTGCGATTCCTTACCCACCATTAGTGTTTTCATAATATACAAATTATTTGGTTTTAGAAATACCGGTTTAGACGAATGGCAATGGTCAATTTTATCCTCATTTGAAAAAGGCCAGATTGGCACCCATGCGATGCCACTCCACGTGACGTCACAGGGACCTAGTTTCCATACGAGTAGATAGGAGTTTTACATCGTCTGAGGTTAACAATGCATCCATGGGGCACAGAGCTCAGGGAAACGCCTCTTAATAATCACCTATTATAACTGCCTAAGGTCGGAAAGTTTTCTTCGTTTGATAAGGTATTAATAATCATTATTGAAGCCAAGCGCTACCAGCTAGCATGGTACTCTGCTACCTGCCAGCATCCTGCGTCATATCAGCGCTCAAAGCCTCGCCCCAAGGTCACCTCACTTGCGGCAGCCGGAACCAGAACGACGTCACGCGGAGTTTTCCCGGCATTCATACTTAGCCGTCGCGTTTTCGCGGGCTTGAAAATATTCATTTGCCATTTAATCGCGAAAAATAGATATCGTCATTTAAAAATCTAAAAGCGTGAAATACGTACTCCAGGAGTAATAATCTTTCGATTTAGGCAATAAAAAAATAATAGGAAACCACCCTATTAGGTGCCACCGCACGCACTCTCCATATTTGCATGCGATGCACATTATTCACTGAGGATTCAATGCTGTTGCGGATCAGAAATAAAATTCATAAAAATGAGGAAATGCGATTCAATGAGGGAGGGATAGAGTCTCATTCGAATGATTCGCTTCGCTTCCTTCCGTTCACACCGACCCTATCCTTCCGCCCGCGTTCCCAGAAGCGCACTCTATCGTCTCGCATAAGGAAAAGGTAATCCATTTCGGCGATATTACACTCACAGTAGAGGACGGAAGAGCCAATTTAATTCAGCACCACGCGTTGCCTGGTCAATGCAAATGTGGTTCTTCCCTTTTACAGGAATTTTATGCAATAAGATTTATTTCGAACCTCTGAAATAGTAGTGGTATTCCCAGAGGACAGAGAAAAATGTGGAAATGCCGAGTGATGATGGGAGAAGAAAGTCATTGCGTGCGCGAGCAATTTCAGAAATTTGTTGAAGTTGCTGGTATGTGGTTCTAATGACTCTCCATGAAAATATTCAGATTGCAGTAAGCCTATAGTTGATTTTTATTTGAACTTCTAATCTTCATTGTTAACGCGTCGTTAACGGTGATGACCGAACGCCCAGCCATCGTGACGTCATTTTGCACGCAATTTAAATGGTGAGATTTTTCAAAGATAAAAATAAAAAATATGTGATAAGTATAATTTCATTTTATCAACCATGATAATAATGTATCACTTAACTCCACGGTAGATGTCTCCGAGACCGCGCTCTTGTTTTTCTCTGTTTAACGGTTTCGGTTTTTAACTTATGCGGACGTCCATCCGCTACTTTCTCTACCCACTCCAATATCTATCTCATTGTCAGTGTTGTTCAACACACAGTGTCCTTAGAATTGAGGAGAAATGTATATTTTGCGTGTGAGGGTGAGTTGCGATGTCACTTGCGTTGCATACATCACTCACTGCGATGAAATGATCTTCGCAGAAGCCATGATGCAGATCCTTCGAATCATCCATTTTCTTCTCAATATGTAAAGGACTGGTCCATTGGCACGCATACGAAAACTTTCCCGGCGTAGAAATGCGATGTAGAAAAAAACAGAGCTCTCTCAGCCGGGTGGCGCAGCGAGGGGGGGGGGGGGGGTTTGGGGGATAAAACCCCCTCCCCACAGCTCAGAGAAATTTTAAGTTAAATCTATTTTACTTAATTGGATTAATATTGCTAATAGAATAGTGTGAGTATTAACAAAATATCCCTTAGAATGCCGTAAAACTCACCATTTTGAACCATTTATCTCAACTTTTTTCTCGCCGAGGGCCTACCGGTAAGCGAACCACACCCCAGGCACCCCATATTAGTTGCGCCTGAAACCCCCCCTAGCCTTAATTCCTAGCTGCGCCCCTGCTCTCAGCATGTCTTTCTTCGTTGAAATTGCCCAGGCCCTTTTAGGTCTTAGCCATATCTGGTCAGGGGCCAGCTTGGAATTAGGGCTAGGGGGGTTTTAGGTGCAACTAACACTGGGGGGTCTGAGGGTGTGGAATACCCGCCAGGGTAAGCGGGAGGTGCGGCTCCCCCCTAGAAATTTTTTCAGATAAATGGCTCAAAATGGTGAGTTTTACGGCTTTCTGAGGGATATTTTTTTTATTAATCCTTACACTATTCTATAAGTAATATTAATCCAATTAAGTGAAAAGGATTAAACTAAAAATTTCTACGAGCTCTGGGGGAATTTTATCCCCCAAAACGCTGCGCCACTGTATCTGGTTACCCCTTTCTTTCTAGTATACACTATTATACTTGTGGATATGAGCCCTTGTTTCATACACTTCCGCCCTGCTTCCCTTGAAGAAGCTGCGAGCGATTTCTTCATCCATGAATCCCATTCATTGCATGGCGTCTCCTCCTTCTTCTCGCGGGCTTCGCATTAAATCGTGACGTCTGGAAATTTGTGCGCTCGCCAACTCGAAGAGAGAGAGAAGCGAGGGCCAAAAGTGCGTCACGGTGTGGCGATACGATCGAGTGACGTCACGGAGAGAAACTCGTCTTCTCGGCGCGGGGGTATGACGTAGGTAGACACGGTGACGTGTACAAAGGCGGGGAAAGAAAAGGGGCGGCCGACGGATACGTCCGTCAACTGCGTTAATCCTATCGTCCATCAGAATTCGCGAGAAATTCACGGACGCCTGCGCACAGAAAAGGAATAAATGCAATACACGCTGCAAGCCACCTCGAACAGGATGTCCAGCTCTCTGGGAGACATGGATCGAAATATGATCTTGTTCTTTCCCGGGGCATGATGCTGGTGAAATCTTCTCGGGTTTTCCACCGGGTAAGTTGTTTGAAGGCCGGCGTTTCGATGGCTGACTCTGCCCTCGTCTTCTGATCATGAAGACGATGACGACTTGCTCTGAAGACGACGACAGAGGCAGCCATCGAAACGTCGGCCTAAAAATCAGCTCACCCGGTGGAAAGCCCGAGAAGGCTTACCACCGGGATCGAAGGCACCTGAGGGAATGGGTTTGTTCAAAGAGTTTATTTTATTTTCCATTGTGGTGGAGTTCGAAAAATAAAGGGACCGCCGTGTCTTCTATCTTTCGATCCGTCGCCTAATTCTATTCGCTTCGAATAATCCTTTAACCCTTTCACAGATAAGTTGATAACGTCACGTACTCCTGCGGAGCGGGTAACCGCTCATCTTGTTCCATTCGGCCACACGTGGTTTCCTTCTTATGTTTACTCTCTCGTGAGCTATTCCTTCCTGCAATTAACTGAACGATTTGGCTGTAATGACGTCACCGACTCATGAAATGTGGGCGACAATATTCGCATTTTCATTTTTGAACTTACGCGAGTGAATAAACGTCATCAATTTCTCTCTTTCTCTATACCTTACTCGTTTCTCCCTTCCATCCGCTGAATTCTTTTAATGAATTGCGATTTCGGCCGCCTGACAATGAGAGAATGATCCCATCGTTGTGATCTACGTAAACCACGTCGTTGATCAGCATAGGTGAGGAGACGCCTGTTTGGGTACTGAGTGGGAAATACTAGAAGAATACCACCTGTAAGATGCTTGGCAGGGGGAGAAGATTTTTCACCCTCCATGGACTACTATAGAATTTGATGAGCTCAGTGATAATTAAAGCCACCTCTTTAAATTTCCTCAATATTATCGATAATTTAATCCCAAAAATATGAGAATTTTTTAATGACATCTCTTTTCAGGCACGAATTGTGAAAATATTTAAATATTTCACCTCGTCCTTTCAGAGGCTGGGAAATCCTCCCCTCCCCCTCCCACAACACACGTTGAGTTCGGCAAATGCTGACTTTTCTCGCTTCCCAAACCTCAGGTGACTCTTGAGCTTCTTGATTCTGGCTCCAATTCATCTTCCTGTTTCACCACCGTACACCACACTGCAGTCACATGGTATTTCGTACACTCCAGTGGTCTTGAAGGCTGTCGAATTCTTTGGTTTCACTAGCTGGTGCCTTAACTTGGGAGGTGGAGCATGCACCAAGGCCCATAAAGTGTTGTGGAAATTTGCCTGATGCTTTGATGATGTGGTAGGGAGGCTGTGGAAACCACCTTATCCTCTCCTTCACAAGTATCTGGAAGTTGATTCTCAAAAGGATAGAGAAAGAAAGGAACTGAGGGGCCAACTGACCAATCAGCAGACTGATCTCAAATCAGCTGAACTCAGACATACACAATATGTATAAGACAGACAATTCCAACAAAAATCAATTTAAACCAACAACGCAAACTTTGATGTCTTTTGAAAATTGGCTGGTTGGGGTGAAATCTTGGGACTCATGAGTACAGAATCTGTAAATGTACTTTCGGCACAGACATTGAATGTGATATGCTTGGCATTGCAGTCCTGATGACAACAAATGACTAGCTGGTTGAAATGTCGACAGTAATCGAGCAACGAAATTTGCCGGCCTCGGTGGCGGCGGGGTAACGTTCTCGCCTGCCAAACAAGAGGTTGCGGGTTCGAGTCCCGCCTGGGTAGGTTTCCCCAGTCCAGGGCATGGTCGTTTGAGTACGTTTACTTGTTACATTTGTTGAACACCCCGGTGTAAAATGGCCAACAAGAGCTGTATCCGGAAGTTTGAGAATAAAATAAAATAAAACTCACTCGATCGAAGAAAAGAGATCATTTCATTCAATTGACATGCCAGCAAAGCACCAGCTCATTCTTCATCATTCATTACATGACTCAAACAACATACTTAGTGTTTTTCTATCCAGCAGTGGCTTAGTAAACACGACTTCCATCCCCCATGCTACAGTGTGGACTTCTAATGGGATCACCTAGTTTTGAGAACCCAGTCTGAAATTTGCCTCACCGGCTTGATGGTGTAACTGGCAGCACTTCCGACCTGCAGGGAAGCATTGTTCAGCACTTTTTATTCATTGTCGATTGTGAAAGAGTCAGGACAATGAAAAGACTTCCTGTACTGTTCTGTTTTTCGATCTGTCACCCAATTCTGGAGCAATTCAAAATGAAAAATCAACAACCCTAATCCTTTCCCAGATAAGTTGATGACGTCACAAACTCATGTCTAGCAAGTCTCTGCTTTTCATCCACTCCTTGGCCTGGTACATGGGCCTTGCTTGGCTCCTTGTTGTTCACATTCTTGCAAGGGATTCCTTGCATAAATACAAGGCACTCCCTGAACAAATGAATGAACCAGAACTCTTACGAGGTCATCAACTCATGAAAACTGGGTGGCAAATTTTGGAATTTTTTTTACTTACAAAAGAACCGTTAAATGAGGAATGATTTTTTTTAGCATATCACTTACCTACCTTACCTTGCATCTAACAATTTTTTTTCATGAATTGCAATTTTGGGTCTGAGTGAGCAATGGGGGATACATATGTACATTCCCAGCCTAACCAAATGATTGTCATCTCTACACATTTCACCCTTGGTGCAAAACACTATTAATGTCTCAAGAACATGAGCCTTCAAGTGGAGTAAAAAGATGAGAACACAATTTACTTTTTTCTATAAAAATTTATTACCAACTCAACAAAATCATTAAGATTTCATAGAATAACGGCAAAATTCGTTAAGAATAATGTAGGGAGTGACTCAACGAAAGAACAGTGAAGTGAGCCCAAAAGATTCACAGAACAATTTTCTCCAAGATTGATCACGACAGAGGGCAATTAATTTTTAGAGGCCAGCTGATGATTGCTTCAATTTCATTTTTGGAAAGAAATAAAATAATTCACTCTCCATAGTCAACAATAACACAATCACATAAAAACAAACTTGATCCCATCACATCAACACAAACTTACTCAAGGTTTATTGATAAGGGGGAGCGACTTTCTCCGATGTGATTTACGACAATTCCCAACAAGCATGGGCGCATTTGACCCGTTGTCAGTTGAAAGGAATGGGTAGATGCTCTTCGATTTCCTCAGTCACTTACGGCAACAGCTACTCAAACTGGGCTTGCTATAGGAAACATTTTCTCCATCAAAAGTCAAAACTGTGAGTACTGGGAAAAGTATTCCAGTATGCACACATTCTCAACAAGTGATAAAATTGTGAGTAAATTCTGAGGATGACATCAGTGAAGAAAAAGTAAGCAGTGAACATATTGTACAGAATATATTCCAAACAACTTCCGTCATTCTGCACTTTCATTAAATTATTCTATTGAGATGGTTTCTGAATTTCTGTTCCAAAGCAAAGAGCAAGAAAATAAGGTGACAGCACTGAAAAACACTCAATGAAAGATTGAAAAAAATCAATCAGGTATAATTTACAATTGTGAATTTGTACAATTCCACAAATGCTCCCTCATACAACTTGGCATGATTTGTACTGACCACGAGGGTCGAATACTTACAACAAAAAAGGTCAGGCGTACATTTGGGAATAGGATTCCTCCAGTCACAATTAAGCGCACACCCTGGAGAGAATTAGAAAACTAGGTCCCAGAAAGATTAAAATCAACACAGAAAACAAATTTAATTCTCCGAAGAGCAAAAATCGTGAGCCATTTACAGGCGATTGGGGCCTTTACAGAGCATTTGATTGTTATCTCCAGCCACCCGTACGCATCTCTCAGAACACTGAACAAAGACATGGTTTCACACTGTTTCTCAATCACTGTCACTAGCAGCATCGGACTTCGCATCTGAAAGGAAACACAAAAGTAACGCATATCATACATTGGTGGAGTAGGTACTTGTCAAACATGTATGCATCAATAAATAAGGTACCATGCAGCAAGCACAAGTAATAACATTATAAGTGCGGTTTATGTAAAATCACGTGCACACACAATTGTGTATAAAGTAGAATGTAGCTTAAAGTTATGTCTTCACATTAATTCAGTGATTCATTAAGGTTGCAGAAGCCCTTTAAAAGTGATACCACAGACACAAATGGAAAAACAGTTCTTTTTCTCTTCTCAAATAAAAATCAAACCCATGAGAACAGAGAAACAATGAGAATTTCTAGGTCTTATGGCTGTCAATTGAGTGACAGCATGCAGTTGGCCAAAAAACAGATGCTTTTCATCATTTCATTTCAGAAACCAAGAAATATTAATCATAAAATTATTCATTTCATATGCTCCACAAAATATTTAATGCAGATAATTATGTATTTTCAAACTGATTTAATGACATTTTTAATCATTAAATAACACGTTAGGCACTGTTTTTGGCATTCCGTTAACATAAATCCCCCTGCAAACATATGAAAAAATATTTACTGCATTGCACATCATGAGCAATAAACATATTGAGCACCTAACCTTCACAGCTTGCTTTGCACTACTGTCAGCCTCAAAATAATGTACCGCTGTACTTTGCAAATTTGTATCTGGACTTCAGTGCATGCCATAATAATGAATAATACGTCATTTTAAAGGAAATTTTATTCTCCATTCTGATTTATTTTTTGTTTTATGAAAAATTCAAAAATCAAGATATGCGAGTGCAATCAGTGACTCCGCGCACCAAAAAATTCAACCGTTTTGTCAACTTCATGAACTTTGTAACTCAACCTAGGGAAAACTACTCCGTCTACAACATTCATCTTCCACTATCAGTTGCAAACATTAATGAAGATTAATAAAATGGCTTTTGTGTATTTAAAGAACACATATTTTGATGTTAAATAATGAAAATGTTTAAAGACTATCTAATCCCACAGTTTACCCCTCAAAGAAAACATAAAACTGATAATAATACTTCTTAATTTAATTAAAAATTTTCTATGTTGATTTTTCTGTGATGAGGTTTAGGGAATATGTTTCCTATGAGCCGATCTTCGTCTGTAGATGCATTGTTGCTCTTATTATTAGCAGCAAAGCCAGCAATGGCAACTTCTCTTCCTCCAGAACCACACACACAATCACAACATTCTCTCACAAACCCATTTCATACAACAGACAAGGAGTGCTGGGACAACATTGACTCATCCTTAAAAACCAACACAGATGCTTGATCGCGGATTTGTGATCACACAGCTGCACAGTCTAAGAAACCAGGACTTTAAGAGGTGAAAGATGCCTTACTAATTCCCTAAACAAAACTTTGGGTGATCCTCATTTGAATCTAGCATAAGTAAAATACTTTTTCCAGCACCAAGTAATTCAAGTTTTGAGCACGTGGCTACTTGACAGCTGAAACTGAGCTCTCAATTCCACCCATAGAAAACATAAGACTGGAAACTTGTGAATTCTACTTCTTTTCCTGAATATTTGCAAGCCATGGCTTTAAGATAAGTTTTCCTCCTTCCTACAAAGAGGTTATCAAGAGGGTAATCCTAGACAGAGCATGCAAGTACATACCCGAGTTCCCTCCCCCTCGGTCAGGGCTTGAGTTTCTTGATCCTTCGTCACTTCCAGAGACTGACTTCCGTGAAACCGGAGACCCAGACCTGCAAGTTCAACACATTTCAATAATTGTTTACTCACATACACACACACATACTACTCAAGCCTAACATATGGATAAATTTTGTTAGGTCTACATTTGACCCAAATACACTTAAAAACCTACTCAGCAATCTGAAAGATAAGACCCCTCCTGTATTGCAGTAAGGAATTCACCAGGTTAAATGTCATACGTGTGATAACTCCTACATAGGCCAAACTCTGTGTTATCTCATCGTTAAGTTCATGGAGTACAAGGCACACAATAAAAATGGAAGATTCACTAAATCACAAGTAGCAAACACTCTTAGCTTCAACCTTAAAAAAAGTACTCTCTCGTTGATTTGAAAAAAATTGTTTCATTTTGCACTTCAAACTTTAAATGCTAAAGAATTGATTGACTTGATTATTTAGCACATTGATTTTATGCCCCAATTCATATTTTGAAAGGTCGAAAAAAAGTGAGAATTAATTGAAAATTAAGCCAGCCATCAGGTGGTTAGACCTGATTGATTTGTTTGGGGTATTGGTAGAACTGGCAGAATATAAGTTTGGATTATAATTGTGTATGGATTATACAGTGGGGCCGACTCCATGGGGCCTGAGGGGGCCCGAGTCCCCTCAAAAATTCGCTATGGGTGAGAGGAAAAAATGTGTCAGGCTTGTTGATTTTCTCCGGAGTGTCCAGATATCGATATTCTAGTTATCAGGGTTCTAATGTTGATCATATGATTCTTCTAAAATGCTTAAAAAAAACTTAAAACTCACAACTTATAAAATTTCCTTAGGCAAGATCCATGGTTTGGGCCTCCCCAATAAGTATTTTTTGTAAGTCGGCATCCCTGGGATTATAAATATGAATATTTTCAGGCCTAATCAGTTGAGAAATGAATTTTAAGATATGATTTCATCTCCTCTTTAAATAGAAAGTTATGCTGATAAATCACTCATCCCACAAGGCTTACCTTAGCGTATACCTACTTCATTGCATTATCTGGGAGAGGGTTCCAAAGATCAAGCAGTGGAATCATGAACAAATATCCCTCGCCCAAGCTAGAGATTTGTTCCTAAAATGTGTCGTGTTAAGGAGGAACCTGCGCTTCGAAATACTGCTTTCATTAGTTAGATAAACTCGATAACAACGAGTTAAAATCGCTCAATTAGTCATTCATAAAAATTAAAAGTAATGCTAAATCAATCAAAATAGCTGTACAATGCATGAATTTTACATAAAATGGAATAATCTAGTGATATGAAGAATGGCTGTTATATTGACTCTTAGGTATCGGAAGAATTTAAGTACTTTCTCTGGAAATACAGTAAAGCTTTATAACTACATCATTTGTGATGAATAAAATGAACTTAACTAATGAGACCTTTTGCTCTGTTAATTTCAACCTAATTTGGAAAAATGGTTTATTTATAATTGCTGACCACCAACTTGACAACGCTGCCAACATATCGTAGTTTCACAGCGGTTGAGCACCTTTGTTTGTTTACGTTACCTCGTAGATTTATGTTGCATTGTGACAATATTACTCGTTTTATTATCCCTTTTACTTAGCCTTAAGTTATTAAATATACCTTTGGGCTGAAGTGATGGCGTCATTATGCCGATTTAAAGGCAATTTTGTGTCTGAAGGTAAAGGTAAGAGCTTGGATTATTTGAGGAAACGAAATGTGGCCGAAAGTGAATCCATCAATTCCATCTAAGCGATTTCAACGAGTGCATCTGTTGAAGGATACCGAATCGTTTACGTGCTTTTTTAATTTATTAAGGAATTTTTGCAATATTTCCCAACATAAAGTGTCCATCATTGTTTAAATAATCAATGTTTATGTCTTGATTTATGAAGATTAAAGTCCCTGTCGAATGACTGACACAAAGCTCTTTAATGTTTATTTCTTTGTAGATTTTCCATTCAATATCCTCATCCATACTATTAATAAGGAGTTGATTAGTGAAAATTAGAAACTAATGTGTCAGTTTTAACCCAAATGTAATTCGAATCATTAGTATCAGGATAATTAAATAATACTTGTTCCTAGTGCCGAAGTTTCAGTAAATTTGGAAGGCTGGCATTGCAACTTCTACGGACTCACTTGTGTCAGCTGCCATCGATTGTTCAGGAATGCATCCTAATTTTTATCCTCCTGCAATGACTTCATGAATAGGTAAATGTATTTACTGTTGTTTTTTCAAATTATGCTAATTGGACCTTAGGAAAACGTATCAAAGTAAATGGTTTGGTCAGTGAAAAAGGAAGTACTCTTGTCTATTTTATTTTATACTTTCTAAGAATTACATGGGTGAATATTCGATTAATTAGTACGTTCGCGAAGTTGTATTTCCAAATACTACATGGTCGGTGCCCAACAACAATATGCTTGTCTCGTGGTACATTAATTTACCTGTACACCTTATTCTAGACATTTAATATCAATTAAACTGATGATTAAATACATAATGCGCTAGATTTTCTACTTTACGCATAGAACTTCTATTTAAATAAGTATTTTCTACAAGTTTGAAACGATGCATATTTTTCGAAATAAACGTAAAAAAATTTGAAGTAGTATTCAGAAGAACAGATAAACTATCGCCAGTCTCATTATATTCTATCATTTTTGCTTTTGAAGCGATACGCCGATAATTTCAAGGGATGTATTGAATTCCGGTCATGATTATTCGCATGTTTAATAAAATGTAGTCGCATATAGGAATTACTTTAACAACCAGCACTGATAAATTTCATAATTCTGTGTATAGCACGTTTCGAGATGAACTGAATATTCGTTTAATGAATACGTATAAAAATGACTCCGAAAAATCCAATTCACTGGAATTATGCTGCGGTTGACAGGTTCAATATCGCTCTTCATATTTAACCTCCGTATATTTGCAACGTTGCCACTACCTCCGCCGCATAATGGCTGCTCGCTCTGCAGAAAACCGGAAGTATGTTCTTTAAACTTAAATACTGGCGCTAACATATCGGTAACCCCTTCTAAAAAAATAGATATATTAAGCATCGATGTCTATTCTATGCTGTGCTAATTTTTCAACGATATATTTCGGGCCAAATTTGAGATAAAAAATGTTTTACAAGGGAAGGACATAATTCTCCCATAACGACAATGTATTTCAAGGTGGAAATCCGTCATTTTCAAATCCATAAATCTTTCTTAACACTAGAACCGCGGAGGGGGTCAAATTGACCCCTTACGATTTTCAACATGTAAATTTCGCACTTAATTTTTTTTTCACAAACCTGACATTTTCTGACTTTTAATGAATTGTATAAAGGCATATTCGTGCAAAATTCCGACGCTCTAGGACTATTTTTGTGAACACTAGACAACAATATACCTAGAACCGTGGTAGGGGTCATTTTGACCCCTGCTCTGTTGTCGTTCCCGAACTTTATATTTTCGCAGCAGAAATTCACCGCAAGCGTAATTTTCGAAGGTCGAATGTGTGGGAATGGCATGGATTACCTCTGTCGTTTCTTATTAGGCCGCAGATAAAGGCAACCCGCCCAGCGGACGCCTGAAAGAATGTGAGAGTCGAGCCGCGTAGAAATGGACCTACGCGAAAATTTCCGGGCACCCCCCTTTCCTCGGCTACCCCCACTCAAGGCTCCTTCCTTCCCCTACCGTGCCTCCCCTACCAATGTGGCGTCATTGTAGTTGTCAGCTCAATTACATGAATTACAATGTAATACATCGCAATTCACCCGAATTCATCAGTTTGCGCGGCAGTTCGTCTCACCCGTTCGATTGTTGCGCTGCATCGCTCAGCGCTGAACGAAGGGCAATACCGTTTCAAGGGTGATACTCCGGTCAACGCCCAGCGATGCGTCGATCAAAGGGATACACCGCAAAACAGGTCGCTCGTATTCTCGAGCAACTTTAGGATGTGCCTGAGGATTGCTCTGAGGCGGAGGATGATCCTGTTGTAGTGTATGACGGCGGCGTTGACGCAGAGGAAGAAAGTGAAGAGTCCTTGACTGAAGATTCAAGCGAAGACACTGGTAAGTTTCCTATTTTTATTTTACTCGCATTCTTTGATAATTGTTGCAAATCTATTTCATAAAGCATTTATTTTGTTTGGTACAGGTAATGAAGGTGAGGAATACGTTCCCTATTAGCCGCTAACCACCCGCACACTACGACGTGGACGTGGTCCCCAAATACAGCCTCCCGTGAACCAAGTCGTGTCCACAGTTCCTGCTCAAGGGACGGGGTCGCCCTGGAACTGCCCAGGGCCTCTGCCGTGGTGCTCGGGGCCATCGAGGACGTGGCGATGCTGTAGTCGCACCAGCTGAAGACGACGAGCCGCTTGAGTCTGCTGCTGCCGCTCCTCGTGGACAGGTACGAGGACGAGGTGGTTCTCGCCAGGGGCGTGCTAGTCTTCAATCTTCTTCTTCACTGAGGGTGATGTTCGCTCAGCATGGGATTTGGTGATAACTCCAACTATGCTGAAGCACATGAAGATGTGCACGGAAAATCGGGCTCGTGAAGAAATTGGGGACAAGGACTGGTCGGTATCTATGGATGAACTGGAAGCTTTCATTGCAGTTTTATATGCACGTACGGAGCAAGGAACTTGGAGCTTGACTTTTTTGCTTGACTTGACATTCTTCATTACTGTATGCTTCTCTGCACCAATAAAAGTGTTTCTTTTTTCTTAAATAAATTTAAATTTTTTCCCCATCCTCAGCCGAACATATAGTAAAAATGTGAAAAACGCATTATTTGTGCAAGACGGGTAGCCTATCTAGCGCTTATACCGCCCATATATCATTCAAATTTCATTGTAAATCTCAGATAATTCATTTCACATAGTGCAGTATCCAAAAGAAACCCAAAATACTAAAAATATGGCAAGAAATGACGAGGGGTCAAAATGACCCCCTCCGCGGTTCTAGGTATACGAAAAAGTCCGCGGTTCTAGTGTTAAATGGCCGGTGACATAGTAATATTTTTTCACTATTCGATAGAAAAAATAATGAGCAACAACATATGTCGAAATAAGGGGAGGTTTTCGGGCATGCTTGAAATGATGGTTCCTCCTTAAGTTAACCCTAAGTTACGTATGAAGAATATTGCTGGTGGAATACTTTAAAATTTGTGCGGTATTGGCTCACTTTTCAGGGGCTATTTCAACATGGCCTAACACTGCCTCATTCACACAATCAATTTTTCCTCTCTCTAAGGAGAGCAAAAATTATCACCAAAAATCATGCAGAAATCTAAAGCCTGTAAAACATCAAGTTCAACACTATTCCTTGATGATTAGGTGCAATTTTGCCTTTGAGATCTTGAACAATCTTTGACATCTACTCGCGTCGTGGCTAAAACTTCAAAAAGTGATTTTGTGTTCATCAAGAGGGATATCCCTTTTGGAATGCATAAAGAGTGCTCACCTTGACCTTTGCCCTCCATCGGGCGACCCACTGCGCTGAGAGCCAGCTGGTGACCCACTCCTTGATCTCGAACCACTCCTGGACCTTGATCCACTTTTTGACCTTGACCTACTCCTCGATGGCGACCTGGAACCGCTCTTCGACCTGGAACGAGATCTGGAACCGCCCGACCTCGATCGACTCCCAGACCTCGACCTTGAGCCGCTCTTTGACCTGGAGCGAGATCTGGAGGGACTCCTGGAGCCACTCTTGGATCGAGACCTGGAGCGAGACCTAGCCTTTGAGCTGTGCCTCGAGCCACCAGAGCCAGACCTTGAGCGCGACCTGCTCTTGGAGCGTGAACTGGATCGGGAGCGTGCAGAGCCACTGTCCGAATCCGAGGCGATGCGTCTCCTCTTGCCTTTGCGACCACGATCACTCCCACTGTCTCTGCAACAGAGCGCCAATCATATTAATAGGCCGTCTAAATTGACATTTCAATTTCATGATATTCCCATACATCACAGAGGAATAAGATCCCATGCTCGAAACATTGGCTCAATAAAGTACATACTTTATTTACAGACTGCCTGCCTTGATATTTTGCCTGCTAATTAAAGTCAAAATACAAAGTTCCAGAGGCAACAATAATGAAACTTTTCAAAAGATAAATGCATCTCAATAATGTGCGCCTTTAATTGCATGGAAAATATAGACATCCAATCAATATAAATTAAAAAGTCACTAATCTGATAAACATGATGATAAGATCACAATATGGACGTATATTAATAATAGTCTTGATCACTAAAAATTATAGTCACTGTTTACTCATAGTTCACAATGCATATGATGGTGCTTGGTCCTTACGTAAATTATGTAAACAATTTTATTGGATTTACAAAAAGAAATCCAAGGTGTAATTTCTATGATAGTTTTTAATGGTGCTAGTGATCTCAATTTTCAATTCGTCCATGTAGCGCAGTCCTGACAAAAACATGAACCACAATGGCCTCCTCTGCTAAGGTCACCACTCACACAACTATTAAAATCCCGTCACGTCAATGAATACAGGATACAAAAGAGACATATGTATGACGATCTTCACTATAATTTGTATTTGTCAGAATAGAAAACCTTGCACCTAATCATTGCTTTTATCATTATCCTCATTGATTAGCAACTACTCTGATAAAAGTTATAATATTACTTTTAATGATTTCTCATATAAAAAACTACAGATAAGGAAACACAAAAAGAAAACAAGCAGGGATATTGTTTCACCCTTATGCTTACAGCTCACCCCACACCCCCTCGTTCACCTGTCAAGAGTCGTATTATTGCCATAGCAGAATGCACGTGAGCACAAGTGCGCACAACAGGTGCACAGTTGACGAATGCTATTCATGAGAAGTACCACCTTACGCACACCCACAAAGGTGGTTTCTTTATTTTTGTACTGGCCTTTAATTTATGTTGCCTTTTGTTATAGCGCAAACAATGGGAAAATGAAAGTCCAAAAAGAAGGCAAAAGCTGAGTGCTATTCATTTAAAAAGGTATGCCATCAAGATAACAGAGAAGATATTGATGCTGGAGGCAGAGAAGTGATTCCTAAAATGTTGAAAATGAAACATAACTTTCAATCATGATAAACTTTCTCCTCAGCAATCATTTTCCTCATAATTTCACCTTTCAACACAAAAGAGAAAAAAAACTTACGGGCTGGCAATTTTGAGCTGGCCACCGTCAGAATCAGATTCACTCGTTGAAATGGTTTCCTTGGAGACAATTTTGAGTTTCTGCTTGCCGGAAAGGTTGGGACTCTGTAAGAAAACGTAACCAAAAATTTTAATGCCATTCTTTGAATAAGAGGGAGATGTGAAAAATATGGGAAGAACTCAAAATTTAAAATCTATTCACTCAAGTTTCTGTTTCACTCGTACACGAGCCTAGCTAGCACAATACTTTAGAATTTATTCATGTACTTGGGTTGATATCTAACTAAATCAATTGATTGAAATGATCTCTAGTTTTTCATTTTCATTAATTAACACATTAAAAAGAAACTGAATGGGCATTTGTAAACAGGCATGGTGAGAAAAAAATACCACATGCAAACACTATCCTTTCCTCAGTAACATGTTAATTTTTCCCAAAGGATGATACAGTCCCAATAGTACTTACTAGTGTATTTTGCTGAAATTATATTGGAATCCAAAACAAATTTAATTAACCAGGATCTTTCGAATTTCATCTGAGTTCTAAAAATATTTTGGCCCCTGAGGCAGTGGCATAGCCAGGAATTTCGTTCAGGGGGTCCAAAAGCAAGGGTGGACATTTTAAAAAAACAGGGTACTAAGTAGAGGGTTTTAAACTAATTTTAACACTTTTCACAATTGAAAAAAACTTCATTTTACAAAGAAATCTCTTAATTCATGACATTTCAATATTTTGTTTTGTTTCATGAGGCAAAGTAATTGTGTTTAAATATTTTGGGGGAGGGTCCGGACCCCCCAAATGGCCCACTAACTTCGTCCTAAATATCTCGAAGGTGACAAACTGCAAAGCAACCCTAAAGAATGATTAAATTGAACGAGCGATACGCACCTTGCGTCCACTGGCAGCGGCCGCGGCAGCAGCCGATCCCCCGCCTCGTCCCTTCCTGCCCACCTTGCGCCCTCCTTCCTCACTCTTCCTCCCCCTCCCTCCCCCCACCCTCTTGCGGCTCGGACCATCACCCTTGCTCTTCTTCTTGCGACGACCCTCACCCTCCGACCTGCAACACACACACACATGAATCACACTTCCTACACTCACCAGCGTCATTTTCATACAGAAACGGCTAAGATTCAACCTCACTCCCTACCATCAACTCTGACCAAACTTCAGAGCAAAAATATTTTACACAGCAAATAGGCTGCTGGTACGTGGCAAAAGTTTAGGGAATCAATAATTCATGTTGGACCAACAAGAAAAAATACTTTAAGAGACTTCCACAAGAATATTTATTTCATGACCATGGTTTTGTGGCACTCAACGATTTTGACTGTTTGACGACTCCAAGGTGGTGCAATAAATCATCCTGTGGAAGTACGTTTCTTGTTTGAGGAACAGTTCTTTTCTTCCACATGTATTTTATATGATTTATTAAACAAGCAATAGGGGCAAGAGACAAAAGCTTAAAAAAATCTCAAGGCACCGAGTGTCACTTTGAAAATTGTCTGGACATGGGATGAGCCTGGCCTCATTTGCTCAGTAAGGACCACAACATTAACGATAGTTGAAGCTGAATCTGAGGATGCTTCTAGTTGTTGTCATTGTGGATGGAGCATGGGTAACCTTTGAGGCGCAAACGTAATACGCACCCTGACGTCTCCTTCCTGCGCTTCTTCTTGGGCCCCCTTGGCGCTCCACCCTCACCGTCGCCATCGCCACGAGGACGGTCACTGTCGCCAGAGTCATCGGACACATACCTGAGTCAGAACAAGATAGATGGCAACCAATGACCACATCAATACCATCATACAATGATCGCTCAATACATCAGCACAATTCATTCCACAAACTCAAGTGCTATCAAGGATACACTCATGTGCATGCCTAATTGTAAACAAGGTTGTTACAAGATTCCTGAATTTAAAATCCCCGACTTAAACTCTTAACTTCCCCTGACTCTGAGCAACATGATTCAGGGTAAATGGACAGTACCATCACTGTTATCAATCTAGCTTTGTTCAATACCACTCATTGTAATGCAATACGCATGTTTTAATTTTGATTAAACCAAACAGTTGGCAATGCATTATTCCTTAAGAAATTTGATGAAATACTGGTGACATTGAGATGAGTATTCTTTTCAAGACTGAGGCTATTCTGCCTCAAGTCAAAAGACAATTGAGAAAAATCAAGATAGGTTGGCTCTTTGGGGCTGAGCTTATGCTGCGCAAATTCAAAAAAACTGTTAAAAAAAATCAAGAAAGACTTAAAATCAAAGTTTCACCATTGCAACTTCCTATGCTTTCCCGCCCGATTTAAGTGTCACAGCGTCAAATGAAGACTTGACATAAAATCGAGAGTAAAATCATAGTGTTACTGCTCATTTTTAAATCCAATGTGAGTTCTGGTATGTTGACTAACTAGATCATATAGGCAAACTACTTAACTTTGTACACATTACCTTCTATCATATTGTCAAGAGATAGGAAAGATATGCCACAAGAGAAGAAGTTCAATTTTCTATGAAAGAAATTGTTACAACACTACATTTGTTAAGAAAGTTCTTCGACCAAGAGCATGCATGTGAAACAATTATGTAATGCATTTGCGCAAAAGATGTGCGTCATTACTCACCTCTCATCCTTGCGCCTGCCTTTGCCACCTCCTTTCTTCTTCTCGGTGGGCATTTCCCCAAAGAGCAACGCACCCTTGGTCTTCTCCTTGTACTCTCGCCGTTTCACCAGCAGCTGCTCAGCCTCTGCCCTGCGCTGCTCCTCCAAGCGTTTCTGCAAAGAGGGCGCAAATTATCATCAGCAAAGGCTCACCACACTATGACAAGGGGGCAGCAATGTTGCGGTACATCCTAACATAGTGGCAGTAAGAACAAAACCCAGAAGTTTTCATTCTCATGACAAGCACCGACAAGTCTCATCTATGGCCAAATTCCAATTCAAGTACACCACCTAAGGATATTCCATACATGCACTAACTCAATTACATCATCAGGGCATACCAGCAAACCACCTAATAAGTTTCACCTACTTGTTTCGACTTGAGTCACTTAAATACAAGAGCATAATGTTGAAATACAATTTTCAACCTAAAAAGTAGCTTAGGTTGCAGTAATATGTAACATTTCTAAAGCAAAGTATGCATATGTTCATATGTTACTCCAATGTTTCTTTATTAAGGCTGGTGCATCTTTGCAGTAAGCCTTCAACTGTGGCAGCTGCACTATATCTTGTTTTGTCCATGAATTTTGAACAATGTCGAAGCACATAATGTCACTTCTGGAAACTGGGAAATTAAAGTTCAGCTAGTATTGGAAGTCCCATGACGAGATTGATTGGAATTCAGTCAACGAATCACTCACTCCATTTGAAGACACTCCACTCTGATCTCATTCTATGGAAGGGAGAGAAGAGACTGTTAGTGTTCACTTGCCTGCTCTTCCAGCTGCCGCAGTCGGAAGGCCTCGCGCTCCTCTTCCTGCTTCTTGCGCATTTGCCTCTCCTCCTCGTCCAATCGCCTTGCACGACCCACATGGTGCTCGGCCTGGATGAGCAAATCAGAGCACTGACGAGCCTCAAGGGCAGCAATCGCCAGGTCATACTTCATTTTGTCCCCGTGCATAGACAGGTGCTGGAAATACCTGTCGATAAACATGTTGGAACAATGCATTAAGGAATTTCTATGAAACTGAGTGATACTAACAATCTTGAATTGTAAAATGACAAATTAAAATAATTTAAAATCATGACCCTGTACTTGATTATATGTAAATAGCACATACTAATTATACAAGAATTGCCATGAGAAAGAATTCCCCTGGACTGGGAATCAAACCACCACCATTCCTGGAAAGCCAAAGGTCCGTTTGATTCCCGGTCCAGGGTACTTTTTTCTCATGGCAATTCTTGTATATTTCACTGCCGTTCACGCGGCAGGATTAGAAATGTTATGCACATACTAAGTTATATTGCCCATGAAGAATTTAAATACCAATTCTTTTTGCAATTCACTGTCTTTAGAATATATCATAATTAGAGATAATTCACTGATCAAGGCACTCAAAATGTAGACAATTTTTTATCATTTCAATTTCATAATTTTAAATAATTATGAGTGAATAAAAAAACAAAAGCAAGTATCATGACGGCTAGCTTAAATCTGCTTGGTTCTGCACCTAGATCCGGACACAATTTGTAGACATGTAATTTTTTTGTCATTATGATTTGTTTTGTCTAAATTAGCAAACATCAATGGAACAGACAATGAAATTTGAATAAAATATACCCAATCAAACAAAATTTACTCATGCGCATAACAGGCAATGTCTTAGCTTACCTGCGGGAAAGACCAAGCTCGTGGACAGCTCGCAATACAGTGTCTAGAGTGGATTTTTCATCTTTGAGAATGTGAGTCGCAAGTCGTTGAAGGACTAAGGCAATGTTGTACAATATTACAGTATCTTGGGGAGCCACTCTTCTTGCCTGCAAGAGATTACAAAAGAAACGAGCATTGAAGAAACCTGTCGTGCACATGTAGTTAAGGCTCCATTAAAAGTTCTCGGCAGCTACACGAAAACCTGTTTTTGACTCAGTAGAGTCTTGATCTTGAAGAACTGCAGGGAGGCAGGGGTGATGGGGAGTAAGTGACCATTCTCTTAACCACTGAGAACACTAGCAGACAACCACCCGGCATTCATGCATTTATTTTGCTCTGCAGGAAATTAAACCTTTTATCGGGTTGGCTGCCCTCACAATCATGCCTTCCCTTGACCAGGATGGGAGGAACCTCACCCTTCCAAACAACCTCCCACCACATCATTACCCCCCTCTTCTCCCTCCCTCTCTACACAATCAGGTGCCGTCAACTCATTACAGAGTCTACACCACTGCCTTCACACTCACTTGACTTTTCCACACATCACGGTCAGCCAATTCATTCACAAATTTCAAAGTGACTTAGAAGGAAAAAATACAGGTAAGTACAGCAAACAAATATCAAAAATATAGCAAGGGGGTACACTCTGCTAAAACTTTAAAAAATCCACAAATTTAAAACAGCAAACAATCCATATTTCAGCAGTTAAATGTGTGAAATTGGTCCTTAAAAATTGAGACCTTGGCTGTGTTTTCAATTCGTGGTAAGCCAAAGAAATAACAAATATCTATTTCTATAATTAACACTTGATAGCAATAACAACACCATTGGCCAAACGATTTTTTGAGCAATTATATAATTATTCATGAAGCTACTGCATTATTAGTGACATGCATTCAGATGGGGCAAGTGAAGCACTCCATCAGCAACTAAAACTATGGTGCTATCACACTGTGGAAGGGTTCTCCATGTGCAAAAATGAATGCTGAGAGCATATTTGAGTACAGTCAGTCTCAAACTATTGCTGCTTGCACAGATAGTTTGTTGTGAGACTTTGTACAAGTGTTTCGAACTGAAATGAAAGAACTTTGTAATTTCCACACAAATATCTTACTGGACTCGTTTTTTTCTCTGCGCAACATCATTTGGTCCAAATACAAGAAATTCAAAATCTTGAATACACTTGGTCATCGGAGGATAAAAATGTCCACGGACATTAAGGGTTAGAGATGGGAAAATAATATAAGTACATAATCAGGAAACACTCTTTCATAGTGACTTTTCCAGAAATTTCCACACAGTCTATGGCATCCATCCACTTTCTTCCCCAAATCCAGGGTGTCAACCGGAGGCCTAGTTTCAAATTCCCACATATTTCCCACACTAACTAATTAGCTTGGCTTAGCAATTATTAGCTAGATTCTGGTCCCCGGTTCTCAGTACTGCCGGTTCTTGGTCTGTGGAACCAGTACCAAGAACCGATCGCATTAAGTCCATACTTCGGAACCAGCTCGGAACGGTGGCGAGGATTTGAATTTGGCACCCAAAGCCGAAATGGTATGCAGCGTATTCAAAGCCAAAAAGTGAAAAAAAAAAACATTAAAACAACGCATATGTTACTTTCCAATTGCATGGCGTTCATGTTTTTTTCTTTTGAGAGTTGCTCGCTAACATGCGCATTTAAGGGTTTGTCAGTTTGTCGCTCTCTCCAACATAATAAAATGTCCATAGCCACAGCCGCTTTCAATCCAGCTGACTTTTTGCCCGCCACTGCGCCGTTCTTTCTACCTACCATAGGTCTCTATGGGTGTCTTCAAATGAGTCGAATCGTGCCATTGACGGCACAGCACCCATTTCAATCCGGCCCTGCGCTGTGCCATCTATGGCGTGAAATACAGACAATGCTACATTGAGGCCTCTTTCAGACAAAACAACTTTTCGCCAGCCGCCATTACTGTGAAATTCAGGCGGCTTTCAGACGAGACGATGCTCTGCACTACCGTGGGCCGTGCCGTGAACGGCGGCCAGGGGAAAATCATTCCATCTGAATGTGATGGTATGCTAACTACCTATGCAGTATTTAAACTGTGCTCCAAACATATTTCGCGCCGGCCTTCAAAATCAACATCAACCACTACTGTTTTCAGTGAATGTCTTTTCAGTACTGTAGGCAATATTTTTGCCAGAAAAAGGGTAGATTAGACCCAGAGAGGGTAAAAATGTTGGATTTTTTAAATCAAATTCTGAAGAAAGAACCAGTGGATTCCTGATGTAAGGTGACTTATTGGTCGACCATGCATTCTTCAACAACGTGTTATTTAAACTTTTTTACTTGGCAAATAAAATTATGAAAACGATTGTAAGTTTTTTTTAAAGAGCTTTCCCACTAATTTACTTCCTTAATGAAATTATTTTCATTCACTTCTTGTGGTTGTTCATTTAAATTTGCCATTAATTCAGATAATAAAAGTTCACTCTCGACATCGAGTATCGAGGACCGATGGGGGAGAACCGGACCGAGAACCGAAAAAATTTAAGAACCGTCTCATCCTTCCTTAAGTCCCTTGCACATTAAAACTTGAGTGAGGAGTGACTGTCCAATGCTGGAGAACAGAACTAAATGTTATGTTTACCACTCTCATTCCATAGATAGCAAAAGAGGCTAAAAGGCAGTGTCAGAGACAGAAAAGGGACATGCCGAGTGATGCACTAAGTACGTAATATGGAGTCCTGTCACTGGAGTAATCCTCTATAAGGATGGAGAAAACCACTACGTGATTCAGGCTTAAAAATTAAATTCTTTCACACTGTTTTTTCAAAGGGCAAAGAACAATAAATATGAATGTAAATAATACGATTGTATGGGAACCTTATAGAATGTCGAAAAGGGATTTTTAGGGGCAGGTTATTTCTTTAAATTTCTCATACAATTTTCCATATTTTCCTGGGTCACTCTTATTTCCTGTATTGATTGACACTTGGCAATTGTAGCTAGGCAAGGGGGATGGAGTACATAGCTGACATAAATATATATTCTATGAAGCTAATATGGCAAGCAATGCAACCTTCGCTCCCATTTCACCAACCTTGAGTAACGTGAGCTTGGCTTCCTTCAGCTTTCCTGCCTTGAAATACGCACGAGCCATGTACTGAAGAACTTCCACATGATGGTACTTGTAGAACTTCTTCAAGCAGTTCTCGTACTGAGGATTGCAAACATTAGGAAAGTACATCAGAGTAGGCATTACTCAGGGAAACTTTTCACAACTGAAACATGCATAACCAGGAACACAATAGAATATTCAAAAAATGAAATGCATCACACAATATAATGGTATTTCGACATTCAGGTCATCAGAAAGTACATTTCAATGAGATTGACTCTCCTTATGAAATATTTTCTTTTCATTTTTTTATCACAGCATTCAGATAAAAGAAGAGCCATAAACATTTTTTTAAGGTAAAAAAATCATTGGAAATAAATTTTGTGTGAAGGTAAATGGCTACTTGTGTAATTTATGGCGTGGGCATAAACCAATAAAAAAAAAAAGTAACTGAAATGTATCTACATACATATATACTTTGTAGGAATCAAAATTTTTTTCATTAAATCTGGAAAATTACAAAAAATACAGGTATATCTATTAGTTATTAAGTGAAGGTTCTACGGCCATCAAACAGTTGAAAGAAAATAAAATCCCCTAGGTCTTCTAATTGCAGACAAGAAAGGGAGTGGGGGGAGGAAAAGGAAAGATAGGGATAGGTTGGGAAGAAACTTATAAAATAGGCAGAAATTAAATAAAATTCAAAACATTCAAATGCTCATTCTCGGATTTTCTATGAGGATACATTTCAGCATGGAAATTATACACACACACACTCAGGTTTGCAAAGTTTTCACTCGTGTTATTTGAGAGGTGTAATTCATGAAGATGAATTTACACTCTTTGCACCATAGGCTCACTTTTCTGCAGGCTATTCTACATCCACGCGCATCAATACAATTGAAATTTACAGATATTTACACAGAGATTATTATCTTCTGTAGAGCCAATCACTTCATAAATATATCGAATTGCATTCTTCTTTGCTTTTCCATGCTTACAAAGATGTTGCATGAGACTATTGGAAAGTTCCTTGGACGGGGTTGAGCAGGAAGACTGCTTGAATAGGGAGAGAGCAATGTCGAGACCCAGTTGTGTTTTAACAAAAACCGTGCAATGCAAATTCCCGATAAGCAAGAGATACCTCTACTTAATGCAGACACCTAACAAAGTTCTAATAAAAAATGTAAGCATTTGTATAAAAAAAATAGAATGAGCAATAAATGACTTTTGACTGGTTTGGGTAACAAGGCAAGCTAAATTTCCACTGCTAAACATAAAAGATATTGGAGATACATTCAAGAAGGCACAAGATGACAACAATCTGGGAACTTGCTATTCGAATGTATTATTCCCAAAGCTGAATCTTCCTGTACCTGAATACATAATAGTACAGAGCACTCACCATTTGAATGGCACTCACGTACTGGCGCTGCTCCACGTAGATGTGTGCAATGTTGAGCCAAACGTCGCAGAAGTCAGCCGTTGCCTCACGCACTTGGGCAAATATATCTCGAGCTTCATTGATGCAGCCCTTGTGTGCCAAAACAGCCCCTGAAGCAACCATGAAGAAGCCACGTGAAAAATACATTGTTCAGGTTCACCCAAAAGAAATGGTGGCAGAAAAAGAACTGATGCCATGGATGACAAGGGCACCAGGTGCGATGAGCAATAAATTCCAAAATCTTTACTGAAAACTTAAGCATTTATCAAGGAGCATTAGATACCACTGGTACTGTGTGAAATCACACCTATGTAATCAATTCGCCTGGGATTCAATCGGTCATAATGTACCAATGCCAGATTATATTCACAGAGAGTCCGGCACGACTTTTGAAATTCCCTCACATTTTCATGATTTCCATACATAATCTTCATTTTTTTGTAAAGGAATTATTGATTTTTTCTCATTAATATTTAGAAAATGGGTGGTATAAATGTAACATGATGAAACTAAATGACTGTTTTTAAAAAGTAAATTAAGAGTAAGATAGTTGTATTTACATCCAAGATATATTACATCCCAACTCAATTACAAGTAAGAAGCCTAACTTTTCTCAGGCAAAGCCTACTTCTCAGGAATGCACATAATCATATTTTCGATGGAAGTCTACAGCATAGTATAAAAAGATAGAGCATATATCCTGCAGGTGAACTGAGTGTAAAAAGTCCACTCCCATATAATAATAAAAGAAACTAGAGTATAGATTTAAAAATCATCACACATTTGGCCCTATTTTACAGCTATTCACCAACCTATTCCATTGGCAGCCCAGATATTGCGAGGATCATTGCGCAACACTTGCTTGTAGTGCGTGAGAGCCCTGTCTTGGTGGCGCTTCTCTTTTTCTTTGTCCCGAGTGGGCTGGTGCAGCGTCTGCAGCCACACGTTCCCCAACGCAATCAATGAGTATGCATCCGAGGCCGTGTCCGTGTTCTGCAACGTTGAATGAAATCATCATCACAACCATGATCGCTAAGTACGAACAGTATCCTACACTACCTCGTGGAACTGGCATCAAAGACATTCACTGATTGGCCGACTGCTTAACAGCCAAATGCCAACTTGGGATGATCCGAAAACAACATTTGAATTTGACAAGCAGACCACATCTGATAATTACTATTTACATGCATTTACGTATCATTCATAACTTTAATCAGAATGGTGTTCAAACAAACATCCCAGGTAGCTAAGATAAGATGTAGTTTGAGGTAAAACACAAGAGTATGAAATGATCATGTACTCCACCTTGAGGATGCGCTCATACTTCTTCTGACCAGGACCCCACTCTGTTTGTGCAAAATGCAGATTGCCAATGAGGGACCACGCATCGGGATGCTCATTGTTGAACCTCAAGGCGTCCTTGAACCAATCTGAAGCATCATATATGTTACCCTTGTCACGAGCTATGCAGCCAAGCCGAAGATAACCTAGAAGAGTAAATACAGCGTATGACTCATCTGTGACAAGAGTTTAAATTTTGCGTCCCACAGCATATGTAAAACACTCACATGATTTCGTATCATTTAAGGTGAAAAGGCATGGCAATTTCAACACCAATACAATCCTTCGTGTACTCACAGTCAACGTAATTAGGGTGTTCCTTGAGGACATCTTTGTACAGCCTTTCAGCACGGTCAAAGTGGCACAGAGCCTCGGACACCCTCGCCAAATTGTACGTCACAGTCACAGCAATTGCATTGTAGTACTGTGGGTCTTGCTCTGCTTCTTTACGGCAGCGTGACATAGAATCTTCAAAGTACCTCTTAGACTCTTCCAAGTTGCCCAACCTTAGAGAGAGAAAATGTAAATCAAATTCAAAATTTGAAAGCGGAAAGAGAGTTAAACAGTGTAACTGATAACTTCAGACTTTACTTTGTGAAACCTCTCCATATTGGAAGTAAAAAAATAAAACTTTGTAAGGCTCACTATTTAGTGAACCTTACAAAGTTTTATTTTTTTCCCCCAAGAGAGTTAAAAATTAGACTCCAAGCCAAGAGTAAGCCATGGAGAACAACAAACCCTGCTTCTCTCGCTGACACACACTATAAGTGAAGTGGTCAACCTGGGACCAACCAAAGGGAAAGGTAGCAGGGGCACCACACTAACAGTTTATAGGTAACTACATATTTGAAAATCTTACATTTAAAAAAATTGGAATAAATTCCTGAACTTCCCATATTATGACACCCGATTATATATAATTCATAATTATTATTTCTTTCAATTATTCGGCTGTGGCTTATCCAAGTTGCGGTTTATCAGTGCACGAGTTCATGTTCCTTCGATGTTTTATGCAATCTGCGTGAAAAAAATAAAATCGAATGCAAAAGCATCTGGATACATATTTGCATTTTAATGCATGGCTACACTGGACCCATCATTTCCATTAGAATTAGGTACCTTCCCAAAAATGGAGTTATTTTATTTACTAGCTGACAAGGAATGTGTCAAGTTGACTTGGACGTCTGATCTAGCATTGCAGACGATGATCAGCAGCAGGAAAAAATTCTAAGAAGTAATCTTAGAAGATTCTTCAATGGCAAATGAAGAAAAGTGCCATCTATCATCACTATATGTATATGTATATTCAGTGAAAGGACTCCATATTACGTACTTAGTGCATCACTCGGCATGTCCCCCCTTTTCTGTCTCTGACACTGCCTTTTAGCCTCTTTTGCTGTCTATGGAATGAGAGTGGTAAGCATAGCATTTAGTTCTGTTCTCCAGCATTGGACAGTCACTCCTCACACAAGTTTTAATGTGCAAGGGACTTTAGGAAGGATGAGACGGTTCTTAAATTTTTTCGGTTCTCGGTCCGGTTCTCCCCCATCGGTTCTCGATACTCAGTTGCGAGAGTGAACTTTAATTATCTGAATTAATGGCAAATTTAAATGAACAACCACAAGAAGTGAATGAAAATAATTTCATTAAGGAAGTAAATTAGTGGGAAAGCTCTGTAAAAAAACTTACAATCGTTTTCATAATTTTATTTGCCAAGTAAAAAAGTTTAAATAACACGTTGTTGAAGAATGCATGGTCGACCAATAAGTCACATTACATCAGGAATCCACTGGTTCTTTCTTCAGACTTTGATTTTAAAAATCCAACATTTTTACCCTCTCTGGGTCTAATCTACCCTTTTTCTGGCAAAAATATTGCCTACAGTACTGAAAAGACATTCACTGAAAACAGTATTGGTTATTATTGATTTTTAAAGGCCGCACAAAATATGATCATCCATTAATTTGTCAATACGCCGGTACAGTGACACCATAGATAAACTGAGCGGCCGTGACCTAACACAAAATTGTAATGCGGTGTTGCATTATGCAGGATAACCACACTTTTCGATGCCATGCATAGGTTTATCAACTTATGAAAAAACTCTCAGAATGCATCTTATTCGGATGTCAAACAATTACTGTACATGTCCATGATTCAATCAAAAGACCACTTTTAGACAAAAATATTTTCTGCCGGCCACCGTTCAAGGTACCGCACATGACATTTCAGAGAGTCGTCTCGTCTGAAAGCCACTTGAATTTCATGTGAACGACAGCCAACGAAAAGTCGTTTGGTCTGAAAGCGGCCTCAATGTAGCATTGTCTATACTTTTTCATTGTAGACGGTGCATTGCCGTTGGCAACGGCATGATTTGACATTTGAAGGCATCCTTAGTTGGCAAGAGTAACAAACTGACAAATCCTCAAATGTGCATGTTAGCGAGCAATTCTCAAAAGAAAAAAACGTAGATGCCTTACAATCAGAAAGTAATATATGCGTTTTTAATCTTTTTAAATCTTTTTTCACTTTTTGGCCTTGAATATGCTGCAGACCATTTCGGCTTAGGGCACCAAATTCAAATCCTTGCTACCGTTCGAGCCAGTTCCAAAGTACCGACTTGATGCGATCGGTTCCCAATAGCGGTTCCACAGGCCAAGGCCAGGCAGTACCGAGAACTGGGTACTGGAACTGACCCATCGCTAATATGTACCAATCTTAATAATGCAGTGCTATGCATATTTCTTCTCTGAATTTGGTGAAGTGGCACACCACTTGCTTGGCCTGACTAACCACCAATCTCACAACCTAAATGGAAAAGCACAGTACACATTCATTTGGAAACACTGGGAATTGGAATCTGTACTCTTGGAAGTCGCTTTAAGAGAAGTTTGACTACACCTACCCATCAGGCAGTTTGAATCCATGCATACCTGAAGTGCAGAGCACCAACGTTGTTTAGTATCTCGGGCGGTATTTCGGCGTGCACCTTCTCCCTAAGAATACGAGTGGCTGTGGCATAAGCCTGTAGGGAGCCACTGACGTCCGCCTGCTCCAGAATCTGGGCTAGTTCAATCCATGCTTCAACATCCTCAGGAAACTGCTCTGTGACCTACATCACCCATGGAGCATTAATGGAACAGGGAAAGATATTTAACCAAAGACTGGCCATCTTCGTTTCAACATCAAAGTGACTTGAGTCTGATAGCACACATCTCGGAAAGCAGGTATCTGTATGCTACTGAAGGAGTTTAGGGGATGGGGTCACTAATATTGCCCAATGTCATTCGGGGAAAGGTGGTTCGGGTGGTTCTAGGAACAATATAAAATAATTTTTTTTCTGCAAGAAATAGAGTAAAATTGCAAAAAGGATTATAGTATTTCCTTATTTGAATTTCTCACCATGATTCTTGTCTATGTTCCTGGTGTCTAAAATATAAATAAGTAAGAAAATACCTTTGTTTACATAAATCCAATACAATCAAGGGCAGGTTGTTGTATTTCAATAAAAATGTAAGATTATTGGTGGGGAATTTTGCAAAAAAAATGGATGCTGAAAAAATCCTACATTTTTCTAAAAGCAATAGGATACCTCCTTCACAACCAGTTATAACAACAATGAATAGGAATTGTGGCTATGGTAAAAAAATTTCCACTCATGAACATTTTATCTTCATGTGATTCTTTCTTACCAATACACGAGCTTTCGAAATAGCGTCACTTTGATTTTGAATACAAGAGAAGTTTTTTTCCAGTAAAAGTATGCTAGGAAAAAAGATAGAACATCAGCAAGAATATTTCTCACCTTTCGGAGATGGCTCTTGGCTATGTCCCTCTTGGATTGGGAATTGGAGTTTGCGTAGAGGGAGCCCAAGATCTTCATAGTTTCATAATTTCCCGGTTGAGCTTTCAGCACTTTTTCAAAGCACTGAGCAGCCTAAAGAGAAAAATAAAATGAAATGCCTACAAAATCACCTTCTTCATTTACTCACAAGTAACATTTGCTACCAAGAATTAATTATCTTCCAAGTGACCATCCACAACCAGTGACTTAAAGATAGCATTAGAACAACAAAAACTAATACAATAGCAAAAGACAATCTTCTTATTCACATCAACGATGAAAAACTTTTGAATGGGCATGAAACCACTTCTCTAAGGACCAGTATACCATATGGAAAAAGAATGCTAGATCACCAACTACATGGTGGAAATGAGAGAGTAACTTACATTTTCGGTATCGCCTCTATAGATGTACATTTGGCCCAGGCCGAAGTGGGGAAGCACAAAGGCAGGGGGAGCAAACTGAGTGGCTTGGTAGTAATACTGGAATGCCTGGTCGTAGTCACCCTGAAAAAACATTTGCACCCATTACATAATGGGCAACTAACACAATGGGCAACAGTGATATTTTTCAATCCATCAATTCTCAGCGTTGACCTTCTATAGGATGCCGTATCAAAGACCATAGAGTGATGCAGTCTCTGGAGGCTGACATAAAACTTAAACAAGTGCAGCACAATGACAATATCAGCAATTAATCACCAATCCAGTATGATTTTGCAATTGACACATTGCCCTTAATTGTGAGTCATCCATGAAATATATTGGAATTATCGTGGACCAAAAACTTCTTTTCTACAACCACATTTACGCAATTAAATCAAGAGCCATAACACTCCTAGGTCTACTCTAGGAGTTCACTGATACCACCAGTTCAAAGGCACTCTAATCATGCAACATACTGTAGAAGCACGTGTAAGAGGCGCACCTTTTTTCCCAGAAATTGCAGCCGAAAATGAGGGTGCGCCTCTTACACAAACTTCTTATCTCCCCCCCCTTCACCGGTCGCAAGTCTAAGGGGAACTGAGTGGCCTTGGTTTTCAGTGTGAGTCAGTCATCTGACACCCTAGGTCAAAAACAAGCGGCAGGCAGGGGAGTTTCTCCCTTAGTGACGTATTTTTAAAATGCTCCTGTTTGCTTTTCTTGTAAGCATCGCGCCCTCACGTCAGTACCCCAGAGGTGAACATGGAAGATCGCGCGGGGTTTTGCGCTCCGGAGGGCGCGCTAAATTTACTGCCACGAGTGTGCATTCTGCGGCATTTATACTGCATATAGTAATCGCTTATCAAGCGTAGAGAAACGCGTAGTTTTGAAGGACATACCTGGTTAATAGTAAATATCTGTCTTGCCGAGTAATTTCCATTACGCTGAGGACCTTATTTTTCAAAAATCATCTTCAGACGCTAATATGAGGATTATTGCAACTGAAAATTATATTGGTATCAAAACCTGCGCTTTAAAAAATTCGAACGAGTGTGTTCATTGTTGGACTAAATTGTGGATGGAAGAAATCAAAAATGCTTATAAGTGAAGAGCGCGGAAGGAGAGGTTCAGGGGAAGGAGCGCGAGCGCGAAGGAGCATCTTCGAAGCAAGCAACGAAATACGGAGGGGAAGGAGCGCACTCCCTCCCCTCCGTATTTCAAGCTACGAGGCTATGAGCGAAGGAGCACGAGAAGAACACGTCCGATCTTGCATTTGACGTCGTTTCCTTCAATGCGAAGGGGCGAAGGCGCAGCAATGTGATATACGCAGTTTGCGTTGCCTAAAGTTTCCAGTCCGTCTCGTCTTGTTTGAATGCGCTTATGCTACGCTTGTTTCTTCCGAAATTGTCCTCTTTGGACTATTTTGAATATTAGTAGCCTTGTTGTAACTATAAATCTTTGTGTCAAACAATTAGAGCTGCAAAAACTTAAATTCTGTCAGATATGCGTCGTGTTAGATCTCTTTCTTTTTTTGAACCACGTGCGTGTCATACATTTATTGAAAGCTATCGAGATATCTTCGGGCTCAGTAGATGACTCACCTAGCATTTGGCCTCCATAAACTGGGAGATCGATCAAGGTCAGTTGGTGAGACGGGGTGGGGATGAAACACGTTTCCATTTTTCCCCTGTAACTTGATGTTTTCCTATTTTCCTGTGGGGTCTCGGAAAGGAAAAAAAAACGGCAGAGGCATTGGCTAATGGAGGGCCGAATGTGGCTTCATTAAATCTACGACGTGGTTATTATCCTACGGCGCTGAGATTGCCCCGATTGTTGCCCAAGCTCTTGGGAAGGTTCATGCTATGTGCCTGTCGTGTATTGCCTTAAAATTTTCCACGGCTGCAATTCTATTGCAATACTCCTGCGAGAGCATTTTAACAAAATTGTTCGTGAATAGGACAAGCATCGTAGAGCAACGGCGTATGCGAAGAGAGGATCGGAACTCTTTCTACTCCCTCTTATGCCGCTATTACCGCCGCAGTTATCAAAATTAATATATTAATATAAAAAATATTAATTAAAAGAGGAAAATTCGATAACTGTCGAAATTCCAGGCGTACTGGAATTTCGACAGTTATCGAATATATGTCTGCAACACCGCGCGATAGTATTAAAAAAATGCCGCAAAATTTTTTTCTTCATAGCTTCGATGCTCAAAATAGGGGTGTGCCTCTTACACACGCTTATACGGTATATGTATGTGTATGAACTCATCTTTCATCTGGAAATCACCTATTGGTCCCCAACCTTGTTCAAAAATTGCAAAATATAGAAACCTAAATCTGCACAAGGAACTTAGAAACGCAGTTTTAGCCTCTCTCTCTCTCTCTATCTCTCCAACTTCAATCAGATACAAAATTAATTTACAACACTTTCAATTCCTACTTTGACAGTCCATATGCACGTTGTTTTCTGCATCAATATAACAACACCTTCCCCCAAACCCTGCTCCACATGTCAATATCCAGGCTTTCGATAATTAAGTACTCTCCTAATAAATTCTCTCACAACTGAAATTGATCGCTTTTCTTAATCAATTCAAATTTTTACCGACTAGGCTTCATCTCATTTAATGTGAAATAACCAAACAGCTTGCTAAATATTTAGGATGTGGTCATTGCATTGGGTTGTCGTTTCGTAACAGTTTGATTTGTCGTGCTATAAGCTTCTTTTTTTTTCATTTTTATTGTTTTAAGTGCACTTTAGAATGGCTGTATGTGCACCATTTTCTTTAAAGAAAAAAATTAATTAAAATATGTATCAAGTACATGGATGTTCTTTATCACAATTTTGGGACAGAAAGCTACAGACAAATACGAAGTTACATCATACAAATAGAAAAAAGTCATCATCATTATATAAAGTTAAAAAGTTATACCAAATAAAATATCACTTTGAGAATTCTATTACATCATTGTATTATTTCTTGACAAGAAAAACTTTCCTCCTCTCTTAAGAAAAAGACTCCACTCTTAAATGTAGCTAAAGAGTTGAAACTTTTAATGCTGTTAGCAATTTATTGTACAACATTGAGGTCGAATGGTAGGGTCCTTTTGCAAAAAGAACGAACGAATGTAGAGTCATATGTGCATTTATGATGTACAGGGTGCTGGGACCAGAGGGAATTTATCAGGATTTTCCTAGGCAAAGTACACACGAAATATTAAGACGTCAATAGAGGGTGAAGTTGGTACATTAACTTCATTAGGAGTTCATACACGACCATGAGTAATAGCTTCAACCATTGTTTTTCTGAAAAGAGAAAGCTTTTCTAGCCATGCCAGAATTGTCTCAGAAAATGATTCCACATGAAATATATGAACTAACTTTTGCATGATATGACATTTTAAGAATATCGATTAATACAACTGGAGCTATTTATCTTATGATGAAGACACGAAAAGATATTTCTTGGAAAAGTTTTTAGAACAAGGGAAGATGAAGTCCAGGTTTTATGCCCTTGGCAAACCCGGATAACAGAAAACTTGTACTTGTCCACCCGTGTTCTTGATACCAAGCAAAGTCAGAGGAAATATCAAATGCATAGTGTCCAGGGACAACTTACCTGCACGTGAAATGCTCGTGCCAGCTGGTAACAACTCTCAGCTCTCATAGCTTCGTTCTCAGTGTTATGGAATGCATGGAGAGCAAGGTGCTGTACTTTGTGGTAGTCCTATACAAAAAAATCGAGAGATGAACAAAAGAAACTATACTAACTAAATATGATGCACTGGAAACATATTGAACTAAAACCTAATGGAATGGAAATTTAGGAAAAAGTGGGGAAAATTTATCTTTCCTCAGCTGGAGTTCAATTATTAAGAGTTTCTCTTGAGCACCAAGGCGCAAAGAGCAAATAAAAGTAGTGTGGAATACAGTGGAACCTTGATCTATCGTTTTTCAGGGGGATGGATGAAAAAAAGATGAATGCAGGAATGCTTGACTAGGTTGCCTGTGTCCAAGGAAACGCTGGATTTTTGCAAATTATGATATTTATTAATGGATTCTAACAAGATTTTAGCTGATTACAGGAATATTATTACTTTATCGAACCACTTAGGTCATATTGTTGGTCTCTTTCAAATATCCTAAAGGAACACGCCACCTTGCTAAAAATGTTAGCACTCCACTCGGCATTTTCACTGCTATTAAGGATTTCTGTCTGATTTAAAAATTCTTATGCATCAAATGCCATTTCAAGTACACGTATTTTCGAGAGCAATGTGCATGTTATGCCTAAAACAGCTGCTTTCGCCGACGCAGTGATTGGTTGTGAGATGGATCAAAAAGGCCAAAAATAGTTAATTATTTGAAATGTTCCTTTCTAACAATTAAATTTTTAATATGATTGAGGCAATGTGTAAAGCGTTAACAATGTTGCGTTAATCGTCAGCGGCACGCCCTTCATCCCACTTCCTCGGCTTCATCCCACTTTTATTTTCACCAGGTATCTTGCTCTACCCCCGACCCCACTAGCGGACAACCCGAGGTGCTCTGCAATATTCACGCGCTCCTATCCTGGATTCTTTTCTTTGTCTTCAATTATTTTCAGTCCATCCTTCAAAGTTCTTACTTGTTTCTTCGGAAGGGCTATGGTCCGAAGACGAATAAAAATAAAACTAATAAAAATGAAACCGTACTTTATTGAACCCAAACGGAAAACACTCACTGTTTTTAAGTCAACCCACCCTGGAAAGTATGGAACCACTCGTTCGAGGTGAAGTTCAGCACTAATGCTATCGCGTACGTAGAGCTTATTGCAGAGGGTGAAGCATGACCACATGACCGTATGACCATGACCATGAAATTTTTTGTAAAATTCATAATTTGTATTCCTAAAGATAAGGCAACTTACCCATTCTTTTCTAATTAGCGTAGCGCCAGATGAGCAGATGATTTCGGATTGATAGTAGGGAGAAACAAAATATCCTGAGAAGACATCGCTTCGTTAGCAACTCTGACAAGTGAGACTTTTAGAATAACTTGTAAATTGTAACCTGATGCCCTGCTTTCGAAATATATGCCGCATCAACTGCCAAGAAGCTCACAATCAGCTGTGAGGATATCGAGATTTGCCAGAAATCACCATCGTATTATTCCAACTATTTCCTTGCTTAAAATGCTTAAATAACGTTAGAAATATGTCGTGTTTGGTATCATTCTTTTTTGAATTACGTGCACATTACTAATATTTCAATCTAATAAAAATATAATACCAATTGCCGAAATTCATTGTTAGACACCTTTTGGGCTAGTTGGTGATTCATAGGCTGAAAAAATTCAGTGGGCGAGAATCAGAGAGGCCTGAAATACGATTCTATTGTTCTTGTGTAACTTGATATTTTTTCGAAGCTAAGGTCTTCGTAATACGATCCCTACACGAGCTGGGACCTTTTTTTTTTGTTTCGGAGAAGAGGAAAGCTTCAGATGGGGGAAGCGAGTGCTGAATGGAGGGGGATACCGGATCTTGGGAAATGCCCTAATGTAACTATCCCACGGCACTCAGCTTTCTCCCTATTGTATTTCAATCTCCTAGGGAAGATTCAAACTTTGTGTCTGTCATTATTAGCCACAAATAACACATTGTAAACACTTCATACTTTGTTCTCATTTTCGTCAAACGATGGATGCGGGAAAATTATACAACGGGACGTGATCTTCAAACAATCAATGCGGGAAAACGATACTTCGGGGAACGATGGATGTGGGAAAAAATTACATTGTCTTTATGGAACTTTATTTGGGACCAGGATGGCGAACGATGAATGCGGGAAAACGATGAATGCGGGAACGACAGATCGGGGTTCTACTGTATTAAGAATTGTTAATACCCCAAAAATCATTGCAAAATCTCACTAAGATGAGCCCTAAATCGTTAAATCATTATTTTGGCACCTCTGAATATGAATAAGGCAAATAATAACAGTTAGTCTCTTTCTTTACTAATATCCTCTTTAAATTGAGCACACTTTATTCCTATTGACTACACAAAAACTCCAGCTTTTCACGTGCAATTAAGTACATGGTACATAAAAAAGGAGGTATAGCAACACCATCACATGAGGCCCTAGTCTGTCCCACGGACATCTGAACCACTTTAGAATGCGTTTTTATTGGTTTTCAAAAAGTGGTGATAAGAGCACAAAGATCCATTTATAACATTATTTAGAATAGGGTACTTACATTACACAAAGAAGACCATTGGAAAGTTATGCACTGAATACATAAAACGTATTTTTGACACTTGCCTTCTTGAAAAAGAAGTGATTGGCCAGATGATTCAGGACCATTGGATTGGTGGAGTCGATGGTATAAGCCTTGCTCAACATCTGCACACCACTCTTAATGGACTCGGTCTCTTGCTGATTGAGCTGTAAGATTGCGAGGCCCACCAGAGCCCCCACACAGCTGCTGTCCAACTCCAACGCCCTCTCAAATGCCAACCTCAAAGCACAAATGAAAGCGTTAGCATCGCCAGCGTAATGCTCCAAACACACAAATGTATATTCACACACTTTATCACCTGACTTCTGTTTTTATCATTGAACCTCAAAAATGGAAATGCCCCAATACATATAGCTACATTGAGTGTCTACCACACCCTTCTTTATAGCCAACCTCCATAGATAGAACTATTTCCCTTGCTGCTGACCATTTTAAAAGAACCAACAGATTAATGAGTCATGAACTCCGTAGTCATGCCAAGTTAAGTGACTGTGAACAAGGCTCAAGATGGCTGTAAAGAGCATGAAAATTTCGATTCAATGGTAAAATTCCTGGATTTTCCCAGATTTCAAAAAAGTTCCAGACATAGGGTCAGTTTTAATACATTTTATTTATTAAAATATTTTACTGATTAAAGTAGATTTCCATTGAGTGCTTAAGAAGGATTCTGAGAGCCTCCCGTTCCTTCAAGCACTTCCCTCTTCAATTCACAAGAAGGCCTACTCCCTTTCATTCAATCAAAAAATCCTATTCTTTTCCTTCTCCTCCCCCGTTTACCCAACACACTACCCCCTAACAAAGTTTTCAACATCCCCTCCCCACTGCGTAATCCCTCCATCCAAATCTTCTGTCTCCTCCGTATCTCATCCAAAAGCTCCCTCTCCTCACCCACCACGTCCACCACTTCGTCATTTCCCCTCCTCTCCGTCCACTCCACCTTCGCCACACCCACATCTCCAACGCCTCCACTCTGCTCTCATCCTCCTTCCTAAGTGCCCATGCTTCCACACCTTTAAGTGCTACACTCCACATCAGACTCTTCACTTATTTTTTTCTTAAAATTCTTGCATAACGACCCTCTAACATGCTCCTCCCTCTTCATGAACTCCTCCTCTGCTAATTCTCTTCCTGATGTCTTTACTGCTGCATTCATTTTCTTCAAATGTGCTTCCCAAGTAGCTGAATTAGTTTTAATGCAACACAAAAATAAACACACGGAATCACAAATAATTCATGCAGTATCAACAGATCATTTTGATAAAGTGAGCACTTCCTTGCAAAGAAGTTACCCAAAACACTACTTTTAGGTCACATCTTTCGAACCACACCTCCCACCACTTTTACTCACTGGACATCGTGTTCCCTTCCTGATTCTCTGACAACTACGAGACTCCCAGCCAGAATTGTCCATCACAGACGGCCACTTTTTTGACATGAAATACCAGTATCCCAAACCCCACTGAAGAGCATCTCTCTTCTTGACAGATATTAATGCAGGCTCTCAGCCAGTGATAATGAGTCCTTTTCGACAACCAAGCGTATGTCTGTGTGAGCTTGTAGTACGAAGAGAGAATTGCTCTCTTAAGAGTGGGAGAGAAATATTCCCCACAGTCTACCCAGAACCTATCAGTCTGTAATCCCCTCTGAGGTCTTTTGTAGTACAGGGGGCTCTGGAGGAGTACATAAGTTCTTTGGTTGTCTTTGCTGAGGAGGAGTGGTGCGTGAGTGATTGCGTGTGTGTGTGAATGATTAGGGTACACCTGACTCCTGTTTTTATGAAGTTCACTGCAGAAAAAAAATTTATAAGGCTCGTATCAACAAATTTTTTACAAACATTTCTTTTCAGAATCATCAAAAAAAAACATTGTATAACATACACCTCTTGCAAGGGCCATGACTTCACTTTGTATTTATGGATACCTCACAATAAAATTGTACGTACAAGTGAGAGTCGACTGTGATAGCCATGCTGAGAAAGAGAGAGTAATTTCTCACACGAAAGTTGGTGCCCTACCAGTCTGTGTTTGTTTGCATGGCCCCAGGTTCATTGGAGAGCACCACTGACAGATTGTGTGACTGCATTCTGAAGTCCCCAGAATCAGAAAACCAGGAATAAAACCCTTTAACTGATATCACCTAGTTGGATGAGTACATTCCCACCCCCTTCCCTATTTCCAACTATGTATTACCCCCACAGAAGCTTTTATCTTTCAGTCAGCCAAAACACTGTTGATGCCTTCGACAGAGCCTTACCGAGCCTTGTCCTGGTTTCCTAGTTTCATGAAGCAGTGTCCCATTCCCAGACGAACAGTGGCTGGGCACGCAGCAGGTGACGTGCGCAATGCTTTCTTGTAGAAAGCAAGAGCACCTCGGAAATCTTTCCTGCCAAACGCAATACATGCCTTCCCGAGGAGGGCAGGCACTGAGCCAGGAGACTGGTTCAGCACAAAATTGAACTGTGCATCAGCCTGCTCCATTTTGTCCCCTTCCAGCAGGCAGAAGTACGCTCTGCCCAAAAGATGGTTCTGTCAGAAGGAAAAACATAATACTCCAATCAATAACAGCACAAAAAGACTTCCCCATATCCTTCCAAACATACCATATATCTCCAAATGTAGTCCCCTGAAAATTTTCAGAAAAAGAATCTTTTGTGCAAAGCAAGCCAAGCAATCTCACATGTTTAGTACTCATGGTGTAAGGCTGCATACATATATATTATCAGATTAACAAAAATAGTGCCTTATGTGTCAATTGATATTGTAAAAATGTATTCTCATTCATAAAATTAATTTGAAATGAATTACCTTCATTTTATCCTATATTGAGCATATGCACTGATTAACTGTAAAGAACACAAAGTTAGGTCATGATTCCTCCCACAGGATTTTCTAACAGGAAAACTTAATTTTATAACTTCCATTGAAAATTATTTATAAAATTCCCATCCATAACTTTATTACAGTGACAAAATATTACAGAGAATCAATTCTTGCCGGCCAGACTGTATGCAAGGCATCAAATAGTACGATTATTCTGCAGAATGCAACACTGCATCAAAATTGTGTGCAAACTCACAATTGTGACGAACTGATCTAGCCGGACATGCAACTTAGCAAAAAAAAAAATCGCTCTCCACTGTAAGGAAGGACGGGAGAAACGTGGCGCAATTATTAAGACTTATCGTAGTGTATACCCACCTAAATGCCGTTGCTAATCAGTGGAACTTCGTAATAAAGTTCATTTTGTAACTGCCAGGACAGTAATAATGTGACATAATTTTGACCTTAGGTGACAACCAAAGAATAGGGATCTAAGTTTTATTTTAATGTAATAAATCTCAAGCAGGCAATCCTTCATTATGTTTTAGAAGTAATGTACATCTTTATACTTCAGGACAAAATATAATAATACATATGTATACATTACTCCTCATCACAACAATTCTCAATTGTCTCGTCCATGCCATACAAAAACGCTAGACCACCAACTGGCTGCCTCTCACCTGATCGTACATGATGATCTTGTCAGCTGTGGCATACAAGAGAGTTGCCTTGGTGAACAGCTCTCGCTTGCGATCCTTGTTCTTCTCTTTGTTGCCCTTCTGGACAAAGTGCGCAGCGAGGGCATCCAGCGCTCGCATCTGGTCCTTCTCACTGTCCCGATACGACGTGTCTGCCTCAGTTCGAGATGCCTCCAATATGAGGATAAACTCCTCCACTTTGCCCTGACGATAGTACTCCAGCTGTTTTGAAGAAGCAAAAGCAAACATTAACTCACACCACTCCGTAGACAAATCAAAATTTATTAACAGTGACAACTTTAAACATACTCACTGAAGACCCATCTATGTAAGTATCTTATTATTACTTTAAAACAATGTCTTCCGATATAAAGACTTCTAACATAAATAAAGAGGGTTGGGGGAGAGGGAGGTATTAGGCGAGAGAGTGAATATTCAGTTCCCAAGGCAACCTGACAGCAATTGTTTGGCTTGAATATTAAGAGCATGAATTAGTCAAGATATGGATGCCAGATTGAGATAATTAGGAATTTCGCCATGAAATATATACATTGGGTTGTTTTAATGCTCACACCATGAAGCAAAGCATAAAGAGGCAATAAGAAATAGACATTCTACGAAGAGCATTAAGGAAATACCCAACAGAAAATAGAAAGTTTCGATGACCTTTCCAATAAATTGGATAGGCCTGTTATTAAACAATCGTTACATAAAAGTTTCTGATGTAATTTAATATCAGAAAGTTTTACATCAAGCTTTAAAAATAGACCATAGATGGCTGTCCCACACATTAAGCCACACATTCTTATGAGCCGTAATTAATAGAGTGAAACCTCTCTCAAGCAGAATCTCTCAGATCCATCATATTTTTCCAGATAAGACAGTATTCCATTGAGAAAGCCATTAATGAAATCAAAGAAAAGGCATTGGGAGTGAATATCCATGGAGAAAAAATTAGCATGCTAAGATTTGCCGATGACATAGCCGTTGTAGCAGAAACAGAGAGGGATTTGAAAAATATTCTGATTAATATGGGTAGGGTAATGGGTAGATATCAACTGAAAATAAGCACGAAGAAAACCAAGATCTTAGTATGCAGCAGAGGAGAAGAAGTCAAGACTAACATTAAAATAGGGAAGCAAAAACTGATAGAGGTGAATGAAGCAAGATAACTAGTGACGGGAGAAGTAAGAAAGAAATTATCAGCAGAATAGCCCAAGCGAATAGAGCATTCCACCAAAAGAGAGACCTGCTTACAGCAGGAAACTTAAATATGGAAGTAAAGAAACAATTTATAAGAACCTACATTTGGAGTAGGCTCCTATACGGAAGTGAGGCATGGACAGTGACCGCAGTGGAGAAAGCAAGGATAGAGGCCTTTGAAATGTGGTGCTACAGAAGAATGATGAAAATCAAATGGATCGACCGAGTTAGTAACGAGGAAGTCCTAAGAAGGGTAGGAGAGAAGAGAAGCCTCATGAAAACCTTAATAAGAAGACGGAACAACCTTAAGGCCACATCTTGAGGCATGATGGCCTGATGAAGACAATCGTTGAAGGACAAGTGGAAGGCAAGAATGGAAAAGGAAGATCTCGAACAAAATATAAGGAACAAGTGAAGAAGGATGTGAAAGAGAAGAAATATGCAGGTGTGAAAAGATTAGCTGATAGGAGAACTGAGTGGAGAGCTGCGTCAAACCAATCCTGGGATTGTTGACCAGTGATGATGATGATGATGAAGAGAGTATTCCACTAAACTCAAGGTGTGACAATTCAAAAAAGAAACTTGAAAGTTCTATCACGTCTATTTCATATGTTGCCTAAAAGGTTGGTTTTACTCAAATTCTACATGTAGACAAAATTATTTTTTTATTTTATTCTCAAAATTCGAGGTATCAAGCGAGATGGAGTGGAATTGATTCATAATGAAAGATGATTTGTAATTTTCCACAAAAATAAATTTAATCCGACCTGAGTTTCGATGTTACTACATCATTTTCATCGGGTCGGATTAAATTTATTTTTGTGGAAAATTGCAAATCATATTTCATTTTGACAGCTTTGCTCAACAGAGGGCACTGATGCTCGTAATAGCCTACTGCGATGCCAGGACCAAAAATATTTTCCATGCAATTGAATTGATTAAATCTACTGCCACATTTTAATGTCAATCAAAGAAAATATTGCTTAGTAATGGTCACTCCAGCATAAAAGAATACTTTTCACACCGACTTTAAATTACAGTATTGCATTATTGCAAAACTGTAATTTAAAGTCGGTGTTGAGCTACCATACGCTACCACGAGCCACATTAATGTCTTAATCATTAGCATTACCAGTGCAATTACAAAGGAAATAATGACTGTAAACAAAATGTATATCATAGTAGTACAATAGGGTAAAACTATAAGCATCACTAAATTTCTGTATACTTACGGCCAGATTGACCCATATGTGTAGCTGTGCATGTTCTTGCCGTAAGATTCCCAGCACCTCTTCACCTTCAGGAAGTTGGTCAAAATAGAGTTCAATAACCTAAAAATAGTTTTATATCATTACTATAGGTATAACAGCTTAACATGTAATGGGTTTCCTATCTATCCACGTCATACCCTATGAATGAGTCGAAATGGTGAAAAGAATTATAGAAAAACTTTGGGCTAAAACTCGCTCAATAAGCCTCTTTCATTAGAAACTGAGGGTACGAGGAAGCCAGTACTTCGTTAATTTCCAAAACAAACAGTATTTTTTAGGTTATGTCGGCTGCATTAACAATATACATTAAGGAAATTGCCACAAAATTACCAAGTGAGACTTCTAACAAGTTTTTCACAAGCACGCATCAGACCTGAAAGATTATACAAGGAGAGACCTTGATATTTATGCTCACAGGTCACGAGTAACTATTAAATCTCACAGATAAATACAACCCCAAGTAATTAGAAAGTTCAACACCTACCCCATCGGCCTGAGTGCGGTTCCAAGCGTCGGCATTTAGAGAAAGTATTTCGTTACCATTAACATATAGTGACACGGCAAGCGCAATGTAGAAAATATTATGACATGGAAGAATACCGTCACACGACTGATGTTTTTAACACTCACTTTGGGACATATGGAACCGCTGATAATGCCGTAAAAACTGTCCAGAATCAAAACTAATTCTGATAACTGCGAACAAAACGTAAACACGTATACCTCATTGGACAATTTCAGCTAATTAAATGCACTTACAGCGACAAAACTACAAAAACCTTTCAAATGCATACTGCTTCATTGATTGAATCAACAGTTCCTTAGTATTACACTAAAATACGCATAAAAAACACTGCCGGAATGAGCTCAATGCCAGTTGGACAGCATCTCGGAGTGACACCACAAAAAAGGGTTAGACAGAGCTGGTTATGATACAATTTTACAGAACTAGTTGATACTCATAATCTTCATCCTTCCAGTTGCTCGAACTCCGAATATTAATGAGTTAAAATACCATTTTAGTCACTTATCACACAAATCCAACGACATTCGGCGAGGCACATTACAGAATCCATAATGCAAGAAGTAGCCGCAGAAACTTTGATTGGTTAATCCTGAATTACAGGCAAGGATATATTTAAGTACTACTGTAAAGTAAATCCCCTAAATAAGACAAATATCTATACCTCGTCTGTGTCCCTCAGCGGAATTTCTATTGACCCCGCCATCTTCCCCTGCTTCGGACCACAACACACAAATGTTTGAATACGATTCGATAGCTTGTATATATCGAATCAAGTGCGATAGTAGAGATCGATCTTGGACCACGGACATATACACAGAATCAGCAACTTACTTGTAACGCTTGTACGACAAAGCCAGTTGATAGCTGTGGCCAGTAGAGGAATAGAGGCGCTACCAGTCCAAGAGCCAAGTACCAAGGGAAATAATAAATACATTTATTGTCATGAGGCCAAATGAGCAATAGACGCTTCGCGCATAGTATGATTTCAAGGCAATATATATGCACGAATCGCGCGGTCTATCAATTTTATAAATGTAGTGATCCCTAATTCCTCCAATCCAGAAAGCTTTGCATTTGTAAAATAGCACCATGGAAGCGGCACTTTTAAGACATAGTAAGCTATATTTATGTTATTATTGCATCCTATTTTGAGCCACGGCTTTCGGCCGTTCCTTCTCGTTGTGTTGTCCATAGGTGATAGATCCTTAATGAAACCTTAGATCCGAATTGCATCTTATTTGCTGAAAATAATGAACTCAGGGTGCGATTCATAGACGACACTGAAATTGCTCACTTTACAAAGTCTCACTTTACGGTAAAGTGAGACTTTAGCTAAAGTTCGTTGCAGAGTCGTTTCAAGGATCTCACTTTATAAAGTGGCACTTTAGCTCCTAAAGTCTCGATCATGCATTGAAATTTTGAGTGTTGGCAATGAACGCTGCGAAAAAGTGAAGAAAAAGATGACACACGATATTAAATACGTACTTGTTTACATGTTTCTGGCGACTGGGTTTTCATGTTGTATTTTGCTAAGGTTTTATTAAGCTGCATTTTCTCGTTTTCTCATATTATGAGCAAATGTAAATGAATACTGCGTCATTGAAAGCTTTTCTCCACTAGCTTTATTGTACGTTAATGACTGATTTGGCTGAATAAAAGCTCGCTTTTAATTAGCTTCGTGCATTGGTAATGCCCTTCGATGTTTCTAGAGAAGTAAATATTCAAATGATGATATTTTCACGACATTTTATGATCATTTTCCATGATTAACTGCAAACGGTTGTTTGGACTATATGTTAGTCGAAGTTTGATGGTGTAGGTTCATTGAAGGTGGGTGAAATAGTGAAATTCTCTCGCGTTAACTTGAAACTGTACCAATTAATTTGAAGATTTACCGATCAGTGGTTGTCTCAGTTGGACGTATATTATGAATGATGTATGGGCGTTTGTTGAATTCTTTTGAGCTTACCAGTATTTTAATTCTTGGAATGTTAACCTAAGGGGTTATATATTTAGAGAAATGTACTTTCAATAATACCTACATCATCAAAACCAATGAATGAATGGCCACGCAATGAAACATTTTGAATGTGAAAATGGATTTATATCAATAAATATCTCTTTATCTACTTCAAATGATGCCTCGACATGTGAATACCTAACCCGAGTATCCATTCACGAATTTCGTAGTAAAAAATTTCAATGAAGTCTGTGATGCTGTGTAAATAAAATTTCATAACAATCTTACATCCTCGAGAAAACATCGCTTTGCTGCAGATAATATGATTATGAAGGAAAGTGTGTTTTACTTTTTATTGCTGCCTTTCATGACGAGATCTTATATCATCATTATAAACATTCAAATGCATAGACGAAAAACGAATCAGAAACTCGACTATAGTTTCAAAATCACAGAAACATGTTAAACGCGATATGGAGGCATACGGCAAGAGTACATTAAGCAATATTGAATGAAAACACTTAAAATACAATGCAAGGTATAGAAGCTAGCATTTGGCTGGCCAAACGACATGAAAATCAAGTCTTAGCGTACGAAGGCTATTGACGCCAATGTAAACAGAATTTTGCTATCATATTCAAGTTAGTGATGGGTCGATCATGAACGATTCGATCAAAAAGATTGAATCACTAGGTGAATCAAATGACTCATGATTCATTTCGTTAAACAAGTCGATCATCAATCATCAATCACTCCGACTTCCGGTTTCATTCAATCATCTCGGTTTCCGGTTTGATTCAAAATTTGGAACGACCGATGCTGAATCTCTTTTCGTCAGGGCAGAAATAGTTGTGATAAAATTAAATACTATGTTATGAAGAACTGAATACTTGTGTAATCTTTTTCTTAAATTTTTTCCAGCAGTTATCAGTATTAATAACACTAATACACGTAAAAGGAAAATATTAAGATGACTCCTGTAGGAGAACGTTAAGAAGTAGAAGTTAAAGCTGGTTATATTTTATTGTGCCGTTCATAAAATTATCCTGCAGATCAGATTCATGCATAGTGTGTGGTGTATTTTGTGTTATATTTTGATCAACTATAGTTAGAAATTATTTCATTAGTGTTAAGAAACTGAGGCAGTTTCGCCTTCCCAAATATTTTCATGACACTGCTTCCTTCATTTTTTCAATCTAATTTACTCATCTAGGAATTCGCAATTAAAATAGTATATGAAATGATAATATGGATAGCAATCAGCGTTACCAATGCTCTTCGCAGATGAGGCAGTATTATTTATTCGATTATTCAAAGTGATTTATTACATCCATTGATTGAGTCTTTTCGATCTTGATTCCTTTTGAGTCTTTTCGATCATGATTCCTTTTGAGTCTTTTCAATCATGACTCTGAGTCTTTTCGATCATATAGTGATTGAATCTTGATTTGAGTCTTTTCGATCATAGTGATTGAATCTTGATTTGAGTCTTTTCGATCATAGTGATTGAATCAATTGATTGAATCACTTATGTGACTCGAGTCAAAATGATTGAATCACTAAAATGATCGACTTTGCCCATCACTAATTCAAGTATCTTTAAGGAAAATTCTAGAATATGAACGTATAAATAACCTAAGAATTCAACAATTAACTTGTATATAAAATCAACATAAATTATGGCAACCTGTTCAACCACTTACTGTGTTGTAATTATCACACGACCGATAGAGTTAAATTTCAAAATATAAGAATTGGGTCATCTCCATCAATACCGACTCGATATATATTCAGGGAAAAGACATATATTACTTGTCTGGTTATTTCTTGAAACGCGCCAGTTTGCTGCTGTGTTCTCACCAAAAAATTAGTTCATATTCATTTCCGTAACCCAAATATCTTCATATTTCAACTTCAATAACAGCCGGTGCAGCCATATTTATTCATCCGTAAAGGACACTTTAGCCCTAAAGTGAGCTCCGGTTGGGCACTTTACGGTAAAGTGACGATTCGGCCATTTTTCCTCTAAAGTGGCGTTTATGAAACGGAAAAAGCAGACTTTAGCCCGGCTAAAGTATACTTTAGCCTAAAGTGCCGTCTATGAATCGCACCCTCAAAGACCATAAAAGTTATTCATTTCTTTCCTCAAAGAGATATTCGAGATATTCATTCCGCCCTTTCAATTTAAGAGGTTATATTAATATGAAGTGGCTGAAACGCTCCACGGCACCCGAGGCGACAAGGAGCAAAGATTATAGACAAGAATCATGGTACTTTGGTACTAACATGGCCAACTTTAATTTGGCCATGTTTTGGTTGGCCATGGTACTAATATACCATGAGGACACTAGAGTCACTAACGCTAGGAGTCCAAAGCTCTCATGCAGCGCTGTCGCGCTGACTCAGGATCATGGTCCACCATGCTCAGGATGTTCAACCAATCGGGCTGATTTGGATCAGGACTAGATACTTCATTTACTTACATATCTGAATGGAACTATTTTAGAGTTACAGTAGTCTTGTATATGAATAATCCGTTGTTTCTGCAGATGTCTGTGAATATTTATGTGTGTGCATCGATTATATCTGTGGTTTCCATCTCGTTGTAAAAGCAATTGATTCGTATGTCAGTTGTTTCTTACCAAGTCAAGGGAGTTTATGTTGTTGTCGAGAACTTATATCAAATATGGGGTTAAAAAGAAGAGGTACTGGTAGAAGACCCGTCCTGAATCTTAGCGATAAGCAAGATACATCTCGGCGCACGTGGCAAAGTATGATTTACCCAGATTTTTTTGTGATTTTTAATATGTGTGCTGATTCCAACTTGAATTTGGGGTGAATAAGTCTATTACATTATTGATAATATTGCACCTTGTTCTTTATTTATCAAAAGCAAAATACCAGCAAATCTGTGCAGATCATATGATCAAGAATGGGGTGCGTTCCGGATCACCAATGCAGGGAAAAGACTCGAAGAGTGATTCTCTCCAGAGCTCTGTTCATGTTTCAACTCCAGACTCAGCATTGGGTGTCACGAAAAATCCTTTGGTAGGGTTACTTGGGCAGTACAACAGTGATAGTGATGAAGATGCTGAAGAAACAGAAAAGAAAGCCAAAACTACGGAAGAAAAAGGTGGTGGATTAGATGCCAAAGTAGAAGATTTCATGAGGGTACGCATTTGTTTTCTTACCTTATATTTTTATGCGTTGTGATCGCCAGCTGAGTAATTTTTCCTTTGCGAAATGGTGTAACTTTAATTGAATGAAGATGGCAACTTGGAATATATTTCCCTGATTTAAAAAAAATTAACCGTTCAGGAATGAGGATTAATTCAAGTTACAGTTTCCAGCGTATGGAAAGATGCAATTTAATTATGCCATGGGATCTATACTTAAGACTATTTCTTTAATTACTTGCCATCTGGTAGTGGAACTTATGCTAGTATTTAAGCCATTATAATTTTGTTACTGTAGCTGCCATATTTTTCAGTACGCTGCCCCACCTCTGAGATATGGAAGTTACTCTCAAAACATTTCTACATATTTGACCATGTAGTCGTAATTTTTTGGAAGGAACATAATCAATGTTCTGAGGAAAGATACTGGTGCTTTCAGGAGAGATGTGGTTGAACCACATCTCTCCACAATACATTTTAAATAAAGGACATCTTGCAAGTCTCAATAAACTTAATTTACTGACGCTATGCATTGTGATGCTTCTTCATCATTTTCAAGTGTGTGTTCCGAGCTATTTTCTTCTATCCATCGACACCGGTGGTATTTGGAGGGGGCACTTAGATAAGGTGTAAGTGGGGAAAGTGGCGTGTGCTGGCGCAGATTCCTTGGGTCTGTGGATGAGATCCCAGTGTCTTCCTGCCGGTGGGTGCCCTCTGGGTGCAGAGGTGGTGGTTTGAGGAAAGTGGAATGGCTTGAGGAGAAGAATGGGGTGGAGTCTTCTTGAATTGGTTTGAGGAAAAGAGCTCCATGTTGATTTTTCCATGAGATAGAAAAAATGGGGTTGGGTTTGGTGTGGGTCAGAGAAAAGTCACCACCCTCCAAGGGCTTTCTGTAGAACTTGGTCGCCTCCATCTGGTGGTCACATATGTCCTAATTCTGGTGGCATGCCTTGCTGTGATACTTTGGGCCAGTTGGGGCAGTGTAGAGAAGATTTCCTCTAAAGTTTTTACGGTGAAAGGGAGAGTGGGGACTCTTTGTTTCATTCATCTCCTGCTGGTATCTGTTCATATTTCTGTTTGCTGGTTTGGGGATTAACAAAAGGAAGTTTAAGCAGTCAAAAATAGTGTCTCCATTTCGATATCTACAACGGTGTTGCTAACTCTTTTCCTTCCTCACTCATCGATATCAGTGTACATAGTTGGTGTTTGCATTTTGGTGGTATGACCCAAGCTAGGGAGCTCGTTTGTGGAGAGGGAATAGTTTGGTGAAAGTGGGAGAGGGCGTTGTTTGGGGCTCCTCAAGTAATATAGTTGGTAGTATAAAGGTTTGGTGGGAGGGTAGAGACTGTAGAAAGGAGAGAGAATGAGGCAGAATGGATTTGGAAGAGGTTTTCAGTGAGCAATTCACTCCCCGCAATTTTTTTTGCTTGATTTAAAATTGTTCTGCTGCATCTAATTTCTTGCCCTTCTTTTCCACTTGTAAGATTTGTGAACGGACATTGGTGATCCATTTCTATTAATTGTTTGGCCCCCATGAAGGAGAAATCACCTAGATGGAAGCACTTTTTATGCATGTTCACCCTTGTCCGGAAGTCTATGCCTGTTTTGCCCATGTATTTTGATTCACATGAGTTACATCAAAGTTCATACTGTGGCATCCCACCCCCGACTCGCCCGGATACCACAATAGAACCGGGGGGAGACGTCGCACAAAAATAAAAAGAAATATACAAATCCGCGAAGATCCCTCCCGCATGGGACCTATGGGACAAAACTATGCCACTCACTTCTCGTAATTCACATAAATGAAAAATATTCCCCTTCTTTGAAGATGATTGCGGGTGGGGGGTTCCCAATTCAAACTGATGGGTGACGTTCGGGCACTGATGCACTCGTCCAAAACGCATTTACGGGAAGGAAAACGGACGAAGGGGAAGGGGAAAGGAAGGGCGAAGGATATTTTTCTCGAGGTGACCCGTGAAGGAAATCAGAACAAAACACTCACTCAAACACTTTCAATTAAACAAAATATAATTCTCACAAATAAGGTTGCATATGACAAAAACAAAAGGAACCCTCTTATACGCTAATGAAATATGAATTGGTGAAAGCCACTTATGAAACATCAATGATAAATAAACAAAAAAAAAACAACAACATTATAACTTGGTTTCGAGATGAAAATCAATATAGAAAATGATGACAACAAAGTAAAGTTCGGTGGTGAACACGTAAATATGATACAAATTCAATGATTTCTTGACTGGGGAGGTAAATGATAGTCCATCCCGACGAATGTAAATTTGGGTGTGAACGTTAATTGTACTTGGTGATTAATTTCACTTTCACTAATGTAACGGGTGCGTTCCGTGACTGTTTGTCTTAACTTGGCTTGGCAGGAGACACGAGGGGGCTTTGGGGGGGGGGGATAGCTGCAATCTTACTTTATCGTAGTCCGAGTCTGGACCAGGTTGGATCCAACACTCTCTCGTTCCATTTACTGCACTCCTTTCTCCCTTGTTGGAGGAAGCTGCATCCGGAACGGTAATGCGTCCTCTTCAGCTGGTCCTTTGCTCCTTCGGACAGGGGGGGATTCTTCTTCCAGATCAATCTTTCTGAAATAATGTTTGGGCCCCTCCTCCTGCCGTGCGTCGCACTGATTTTGGGCATAGGCTCCGCCCGACGGTCACTTAGGAATTCTCTCTCTTCCCTTACGTGCACCACCTTTTATTATCCCTCAACTTGGGGTTGGGGTAATGCACAATGAAGAAAGGGGGAGTAACACGCCATTCACTCGGGAAAAACCCGAGCTCCCCTCCTCCCACACACACACACACTCACACACAACCATACCAAAATCGGCGAAAACACATTCATCCCCTCTTACTCATCCACGCCTTCCTCCACGGGCCATGGTCTGGGAGTGAGGTTTTGGGAAAGGTCGTGGAAAGAGCGGGTAAACTGGTAGGGAAGAAAATGCGCTGAGTAGAAATGCACTGTAATGGGGCTTGAACCATTACAATAGACACCACTTTTCTGAGGGAGTTCAGTTTTTTCTTTGGCACTGCAGCAGGTTGTGTGGTTGTGAATGATAATACATATTTTGTATGTATTTATTTTGCGGGAATGACTTGGCTCTCTTGTAGGTATGATGGTCCATGTTGGGTATCTTGAAGTAAAGTTTCGAGCTTTCTGGTGGGTTAGTTGGGGCAGAAGTGGACCAAATGGGAGAGCAATGTGAAGTGATTGACTGAATAAATGTCAAAAAGACTGATTGTAGGGCTGAGATATTTCCATGAAGCGGTTAAGAAGACCTAGTGACATTGCGTTAATTTTAATCAATTGGATATGGTCGGGAAATTTTAGTTTATTGTCAGTTATAATTCTTATATCCTTCACTGACAGGACACAGTTGAGCGTATAACAATTGATCAAGTAAGTAGTACAATTTAAGTGTATTTTTTAAAAAGCTGTATTGAATTAGTGCTGCATTTGGATAAATTTAAATTAAGTTTCCAGGTATTGAACCATTTAGAGGTTTTGTTTATGGAATTTTAAGGTCTAGGCAGTCAGATGAACCTTGAATATGTTTGAAGACTTGACCATCATCAGCGTGAAAAAGGGTAGGAGCTTGGGAGGGAGAGAGATCAGGTCATCGAGGAAGAGATTGAACAAATATGGCCCCAAAACACTCCCTGTGGAACACCGCACACCATTGGGAAGAGGTATCTGAAAGTTGATAGCCTGTTGTGTTCTATTATTAAGGAAGGATTTGAGGAGATAAAGAAAACTGCTATGTATGTTGAACTGCTGACTAATTTTGTGAAATACCGAATTTCTCCGAATGTAGTCCCCCTCTGAATATCGTCCCCACCCCCTAATTTTGAGGCTTCAGTTGCGGGAAAAGTTTAAAAAATGTGTTCAAATATAGTCCCCCCCCTTTACTTTTACCACAGGCATATTTGGAAAAAAAGGGGGGACTATATTCAGACATGTACGGTAGTTGGGCATGGTCAAGAGAATCAAACATTCAGAAACATCAGGGCTATTAAGATAACAGCATGGCTTTGAAAAACTGCTTGGTTAGTCTGACATGACTGACTGGGAAGGAAGCCATGTCAACTGATGGATAGGTGAGAATAAGTAAAGTAATAACAGTCTGTTGAGGAGGATGATCCTACAAAGGATAAGATGAGAAGTAATGGAATTGATGGGTAGTCAGTAGCATTGGATTTTGGGACTAATTTATGAATAGGAGTTACGAGTTTTTCTTCCTGAATCCAAATTGATTGTCACCCAATTACGTAGTTTACAGCTGTTCCCTTAGCTGTCTGTTTGTATTCGTCCAGTCCACTCTAAAACTCCAGTACATACGTAACTAACTCCTATTATCTCCACAATTCGAGCAAAACCTTTTACTTCATCATCCAAGGGATGCAAACTGTTTTCCCTTTCAAGTTATCAACATGTATGTGCTACATTGTGAGCCGACTCAATAGGCGTGTGGAAGGGGGTTGTTAGGACACCAATGTCCCCTCTGTACGTTTTTGTGGATGGACTCAAAAAAACCTTCCTTAATAATGTACTAATTGGTGAAGAAAATGACAGTGGATGTTTTTCAGCCCTCACAATCAATCTAGACAATGGGGAACATGCACAATTTTTTTAAGTACTGGAATTAGAAGGCCTCTACCTCAAATGCGCTCGCCGAAAATTTTGCGTATGAATAATGCTTTTCAGCTGAGTTATGAGTCTTTAAAAATTGATCTCCATCAGCTGCTTGAAAACACGACTTCATCGGAGCGTGACGTCACGGCATGGAATCCACTGATGACAGACGGTAGAAGTGGATAGAAAATCGATCTACTAGGGCTCAAATGCAAATTTGGCGAAAATAATTGCTGTTGTAACGACAAAATGCAGACTGTGAATATTTTGGGTTGCCAAGGCGTTGCTGAAATAAAGGGGATTGTTTGGGGAGATTTGGTAAGAAAAAAAAATCAGCCGCCATAAGGAAATCGAGCTTAAGTTAACTGAGGTATTTTACTTTCTTAAATCCCTCTTAAGTCAATTTGCCCTCTTAGGAACTACTACAAAGCTCGACGAAGATTTTTACTTCGATATCTTGCATTCAAGGCTCTACCACTCAACTCTCTTTAGCGAAGTGAATGGTGTACCATGCAATGACGTCAGAAGGCGTTTCAGGTCACGTGACTTCAAGCGATATTCGAGCATTTTTAACTACCAATAGGGTGGTTTCCTTCATCAAAGAAAACGAAAGGCATTGATTGCGATTCGTTACCCACCATTAGTGTATTCATAATATACAAATTATTTTGTTTTAGAAGTACCGGGTAAGACGAATGGCAATGGTCCATTTTTATCCTCATTTGAAAAGGGCCAGATTGGCGCCCATGCGATGCCACTCCACGTGACGTCACAGGGACCTAGTTTCTACATGAGAAGATAGGAGTTATACGTCGTCTGAGGTTACCATTGCATGCATGAGGCGCAGAGCTCAGGGAAACATGTCTTAACAATCACTTATTAAAACTGGCTAAGGTCGGAAAGTTTTCCTCGTTTGATAAGTTATTAATAATCCTTATTTAAGCCAAGAGCTACCAGCCAGCAGGGTACTAGGCTAGCCGCTAGCAGCCTGCGTCGTATCAGCGCTAAGCCTCGCCTCAAGGTCACCTCGCAGGGCGGGAGGGGGAACCAGAAATACGTCACGCGGAGAGACTTCCCGACATTCATACTTAAGCGCCGCGTTTTCGCGCGCTTGAAAATTTTCTCTTTTCATTTAATCGCGAAAAATAGATATCGTCATTTAAAAATCTAAAAGCGTAAAATACGTACTCTAGGAGTAATAATCTTTCGATTTAGGCAATAAAAAAATAATAGGAAACCACCCTATTGACGTTTGCGGAGTACTAGGAGAGTTTTGGCTTATATATTTGGACCCGTGAGAAAATTTCCTATTTAATGAGACTAACTAGCATGATGAACAAATGTCATGCATGTTCCCCATTGTGCTCAAGGTGGCTTTAAACAGTGACCAAAAACTGAGGCCAGCATTGAAACCCCCAACTTTGGTATTATGGTGCGTTATGGAAAATATGTATGTATTTGCAAATCATGGACCAGTAAATAGATTTCTTGAAATCCTGATACTTCTCTTTCTTTGTGAACATCAATTTAATGGAAATATACAATTACTATAAAAAAATGTAGATCAACACTATCTTCAGAATCAGCTAATCAGAGTCATCAGTGATCAATTGATCTAGGACTTTGCCATACGAGCTTATCCCGATTTTCTTTTAATTTCAGGTAGTTTGAAAAATTAAGTTACTTCTATTTTCCTGTTTCATCATCCTCCGCCTATTTCTTAAGCTTTTGGTGATGATTAGTCGGCATTATCCCTTTCACCAATATGTTGATGACGTCACAAACTCATGCTGAGGTTATCACTATTCTCGACTACCCCTCAGACTTAAGCGTAGGCTTTGCATGGTCAGTTGTTGTATACACGCTTGTGATCCTTTCCTTAATTTAGTGAAGCTTTTTACTGTAATTTACTTTTGCAATTCATTTTTATTTTGCCTAGTGTGTTCTGAACTTCTTTTTTGATGGGTCTTCTCTGTATACCAACATATGTACGGTGTACCAATAGAAGTATTATTTTGATTTGGAATCACAGGAAATCCAGGCTCTGGTTCCGGAACCAGTGAAGGAGGAGGAGGGTGAGAAGGGTGCGAATCCACCACAGGAAGTGGAAGTGCCTGAGTCGGATGCGTGGCAGCAGTGTTATGATCACAGTTCGGGCTACGTCTACTTCTGGAATGTTCTCACTAATGAAGTGTCGTGGGAGCCTCCCCCAGGCTATGACACAGAAATGCTGCAGCCTTATGCTGGCATGGACGCCTCCCAAGCTGTTGCTGGAGTCCCTGTCACTGCAGACTACAGCCACGTGCCTCACGTTGCCCCAGGTGATTCCCATATTTGGTTGCAATCTTGGTGCTGTCATTATTTATTCTTTTCCATGCCACTGAAAACAGCGCTGCTATTGGCCTTTACATAGCAATTTATAACATGTTAGCAATTAAATGTACATGTTCATCCATGGCATGATTGGGGCAACTTGCCCATGCAGTACTTGAATCTGAGACTTTCGGGTTGGCAAGAATGGTGTTTACCAGCCGCCACCCTCCCCCCTTTCCTTTAACCCTTGCTCGTTCTTTATCACTTGCTCACCCATTGTTGAGTCGGTGGTTTTTGCTCACTTCTCCAACATTGCGTTTTGCCTCATTTTGCCCCTGCCCAACCTTTCATATACCACACGTTTGTTTTAGCCGGGAATACACTTCCTTCCCCTTCTTAATGGAAGTAATTAGCCATGTGCAACCATGCATTAAAATATGATAATCCTGTTGTTTTTATGTCCGATTTTATTTATTTTTTTTTAATTGTGGAAAACATTGATGGAGAATGAATGAAACTCATGCACTGGCACTGGACAATTGGGTGTTGACTTAACACTTCCTTATTTATTTCTTCCCTAATAGTGTTTTCATCAGTTGCCGGGTAAATTTACTGGGTGTCAAGCCTCCGTAGATTCGTAGAATGGAATGCTCAGAGCATTCTAATCATAACACAGCCAAATGTTGACCCTCTCCCTCAGCTCCCAGGGTTGTGTAAACCTGTGATTTCCATATTGAGTTGCCTTTTCTGTGAAATATTATACTCAAATCTAAATGAATATTGAACATCAATCAAAATAAATCAAATTGGCAATTCATTTTCGTAAACATAGCAAAGTATAGCTCATGAAGAGTCAGCCTAATTAAGGTTTTACCTCTACGACAGGTAGTATGCCAAAGCAAGGCTAACCGCTGAGGGAAATTTGTGGTGCAAGTTGAACTGGAAAAAAATTGTGGAATTGTAAATATTGTTAACCTGTGAGTGTAACCAAATCATAAATGAGTTTTTAGGGATTTTTTATGATTTTCTCCCATGCAGCACTGGCTAGCTCAGAAGGAAATCATACAGTTGGGTTATTTTACTAGTTTATGAATGCATTAATTGATCCAGGCCATCAAACTCTTTTAAATGAAAAAAATTTAGAAGTTAATAACAATAAAAATGAAATTAGCATCAAATCACTAACCAAAATTATGTAAAACATGCTATCACTTATAAAACTAACAAGGATGAGTCTGTTCTCCTCTTTTGCTGGTACTGATTCTGTGGCATCAGTTCTTGGTCTCAGGCAATGGTTCCTGTTCCTTGTAAGATTTCACTTTTTCCCAGCGTATGATGGCGGTGAATTCTTCTCGGGTTTCCATCCGGGTGAGCTCCATCTCCATCGCTGCCGACGTTTCGATAGAATCCTTTTCTATCGTCATCAGGGCCGATGATGCCAGTAGGAAAGTGCCAGGTTTATATATCCTCGGTCGTTATGTTGGGTCGTTCTGATTGGCGGAGAAAGAGTGCGCTTTTCCCGCCACTTTCAAAATCGGGTTCCATGCCTTACTTAAGTTGAAACCCTCGTCTCTGTTGAAGTTTTTCTTGGAGAGTCGTATTTCAATTGCTTCCATGGTGAGGCGATCCCAGTAGCCGCTGGAGTGGCAGAGAATTTTGGTGTTTTCCCAGCGAATCCCGTGGTCGAGATAGATGGCGTGCTCCGCAACCGCCGATTTCGCTGGTTGGCACAGCCGGAGATGACGCTTATGCTCTTTGATTCGGGTCTCGATCGTTCTTCCCGTTTCACCGATATACTCCTCACCACACTCGCATGGTATGCTGTAGACACCAGGCAATTTCAGTCCTGCAGGGTCTTTGGCACGGACTAAGACTTGTCTTAGTTTTTTGTGAGGCAGATGCACTGTCCGTATGTTGTGTTTATGAAGAATGCGCGAAATCTTGCTGGATACCGTAGAGACGTACGGCAGGTATGCGTTGGCCACCGGTTTCCGCTCTTCTTCATGTGTCTTCCTTTTTCCTTCAAAGGCCCATTTCCACGGAATGTCTCCCCACTTTCTCCGGCCATTGCCAATTTCTTCATGGAAGATTTTGAGGAGCATGCGCTCAACTCGGCTCCCCTCCGGCCAAAATACTTTTATCGCTACGTGGACGATACCTTTGTCATCTGGCCACATGGGGTTGACACCCTGAAGCCTTTTTTGGACCACATGAACAGCCGACATCCGAGCATCCAATTCACCATGGAATCGGAGAAAGAAGGAAGATTGCCATTCCTTGACATATTGGTGCAAAGGAAAGAAGGTGGGAGTTTGAGCCATAAGGTTTATAGAAAGTCGACTCACACCGACTTATACTTAAACGCAAGAAGTCACCACCATCCAGCACAACGATCAGCGGTTCTTTCATCTTTATTACATAGAGCCAGAGTCATTTCCGACCAACAAAGCCTTTCTGCAGAACTCGAACATCTGAAGAAGACATTCCGTGGAAATGGTTATAGCTCGAGAGAAATCTCCATGGCCCTGAAAAGGGCCTTTGAAGGAAAAAGGAAGACACATGAAGAAGAGCGGAAACCGGTGGCCAACGCATACCTGCCGTACGTCTCTACGGTATCCGGCAAGATTTCGCGCATTCTTCATAAACACAACATACGGACAGTGCATCTGCCTCACAAAAAACTAAGACAAGTCTTAGTCCGTGCCAAAGACCCTGCAGGACTGAAATTGCCTGGTGTCTACAGCATACCATGCGAGTGTGGTGAGGAGTATATCGGTGAAACGGGAAGAACGATCGAGACCCGAATCAAAGAGCATAAGCGTCATCTCCGGCTGTGCCAACCAGCGAAATCGGCGGTTGCGGAGCACGCCATCAATCTCGACCACGGGATTCGCTGGGAAAACACCAAAATTCTCTGCCACTCCAGCGGCTACTGGGATCGCCTCACCAAGGAGGCAATTGAAATACGACTCTCCAAGAAAAACTTCAACAGAGACGAGGGTTTCAACTTAAGTAAGGCATGGAACCCGATTTTGAAAGTGGCGGGAAAAGCGCACTCTTTCTCCGCCAATCAGAACGACCCAACATAACGACCGAGGATATATAAACCTGGCACTTTCCTACTGGCATCATCGGCCCTGATGACGATAGAAAAGGATTCCATCGAAACGTCGGCAGCGATGGAGATGGAGCTCACCCGGATGGAAACCCGAGAAAAATTCACCGTTCCTGTTCCTTGTCAGACGTTACATTTCCAATGGTCAGTTTTCAATATTTTGTTATAATTTTCATTAGCGTAGGAAAATGCATAAAATTACAGATCAAGTAGTATCCCTAGTCGTTGGATTCATCGAATAACTCTATTTAAAGAATGTAATGAAAATTGTGTTACATTTAGGATTTCACATAGCGTTTTCCGCAAACCGTTTCAGTATGAGCCCTTTTTTGCTTTGATTCTAATTCCTAGTCTTAGCTCCGGAACCAATGGAGCTGAGAAGCAAAGAACTAAACCGACCCTTCCTTAAAAATTGTGCAGAATTACTGAATAAACGCATGTAAAAGACACACCTTTTTTTCACAGAAATTGCAGCCACAGATGGGGGTGCATCTCTCTCACGAGTTTCTTATCTCCCCCCTCTTCTCCCCCCCCCCCCGTCACAAGTACAAGGGAACTGAGTGGCCTTAATTTTCAGCGTGAGCCAGTCATCTGATGGTCAAAAACAAGCGGCAGGCAGGGGAGTTTCTCTCTTAGTGACATATTTTCACAATGCTCCGGTTTGCATTTCTTACTTGTAAGCATGACGCCGTCGTGTCAGTACCTCATAGATGAACATGGAAAAGATAACACTGGTTTTTTTGCTCTGGAGGGCACGCCAAATTTACTGCTATGAGTGGGCATCCCGAGGCATTTATGCTGCAAATAGTGATCGCACATCAAACGCATAGTTTTGAAGGACAATAGCTGGTTGAAAGTCAACATCTATCTTACCGAGTAATTTCCATTTTGCTAAGGGCCTGATTTTTCAAAAATCATCTTCAGATGCTATTATAAGGGTTATTGCAATTGAAAATTATATTGGAGTTAAAACCTGCTGTTTAAAAAATTCAAACGTGTGTGTGCATTGTTGGACTAAATGGCAGATAGAAGATGTAACAAAAAGGAAAACAATGGCAGGTTCCACAATTTAATAATTACTGCGACCGGTTTCAATACATAGCATCATCATCAGGTATCAGGCAGGCCTGATGATGATACAATGTATTGAAACCGGTCGCAGTAATAATTAAACTGTGGAACCTGCCATTGTTTTCCTTTTTGTTACATCATGAAGGAGTTCCATCATGTTTCGCCTGACACGATTGAATTTATCAAGCGGATAGAAGAAATCGGAAATGCTTGTAAGTGAAGAGCGCTGAAGAAGAGGTAGAGGGGAAGGAGCTTGCTCCCTCCATTCTTTCAAGCAACGAGGCCACGAGCAAAGGAGCAAGGGAAGAACGCATCCTATGACATGCATATGACGTTGTTGCCTTTAAAGCAAAGGTGGGCGAGCTATGAACGTGGGCGAGGGATAAACGCAGTTTGCGTTGCCTGAAGTTTTCAATCCATCTCGTCTTGATTGAATGCGCTCATGCTACACTTTTTTCTTGCAAAATTGTGCTGTTGGAACTATGTTGAATAAAAGTAGCCTTGTTGTAACTATAGAGCTTTGTGTCAATCAATTAGAGCTCAAAAAACTTTTAAAAAAATGACAACAATTAATTGTTTTAATGAAATTTTTGTTTTAATAATACAAAATTTAAATGCTGTCAGATGTGTTGCGTTAGGTCTCATTCTTTTTTGAACCTCATGCACATCGTACAATTGCTGAAAGCTATCGAGATATCTTCAAGCTCAGTAGGTGACTCACCTAGCATTTGGCCTCCAGAAATTGGGTGAATTGAAGCTGGTTGTCGGAAATATGTCAGTTGGTGAGACGGGGTAAGGATGAAACACATTTCCATTATTCCCGTGTAACTCGATATTTTCATTCAAAGATAATGATTTATGGTCTGTGAAGTCTTGGAAAGGAAAAAAAAACCTTTTAGGCCTTAGAAAAAAACCTTAACAGAAAATTTTTAAATGATCTGATCATATTTTTAATGGAAAAGCCATGTTGCTCTAGGGATGTGTGAGTACTAGAAAATTCGTGACAAGCTGAGTAGTTGGTTCTTGACTTGATAGGTGCTATCATGAAACTCATGTAATAATATCATTTTGAAAGTCCATAAGTCAGTCTGATGCCTTGGCCTGGGAGTTTCAGCTTTCTGTGTATATAGCAGTCAACCACTGTAGCAGTCAACATGGACGCGGAATACATTTTCTTCAGCTGCGTCGGCCGACAGCATTCCAACCCGGCGGCATATTCGGAGTGGACCGCTGCATCACTCATACTTTCTTTTGTGATAAAAATATAGTTTACCTTACTTACTTTACTTAAACGCTGAGAGAGTACGTAAAAATATTATGCATTGTCTACAAAAACTTTAAAGTTTTAGTAGACAATGCCAGTTTTTCATGGTGCTTGATGTCACAAATGGTGCTGTCTTTTAGCTTTTCCTAGTACTATGTAGGTCCGATGTTAATTTTCGTTTATTCCTCTGTTGCCTTAAGTTTTCTTATTGAACCAAGAAAACAAGATATGCTGAAGTTCTTGTACAGCCACGCAAGGCAGTAGCTGAAGACAATTTTCTGGTGGCAGTATTTATGCAGACAGTAACACGGAGACATGAAAACCTGCTATCTGAGTGTGGAACAATTGGTTTTTCTTCATGAGAATTTGAAAGGATCAAATATTACATGTATATAATCTTTATTACAACTGTGCGAATGCCTTTACTCTGGGCTCTTCCCTAGCATTTTGGATACATATATTAATTTAATCATCGACATATTACTAGAGTTTAATTCATTTCACTTTTGCTTATAGAACTGTTTAAGACACATTAATGTTCATTTATCTCCTAATTCTGGCACAGTTACCATCAACATTTATGATTATCTTTTCCTTTTTACATAAGGCTAAGCATTCAGGATAGAAAATTCACAAGAGGATAGGGAAAATGATAATATGTGGGAGTGGTTGTATTGCCAGGTCCACAAAGAACCATACTCAACTCGATATGCGTGAGTAGATTACAGCTCGACTCAATATCGAAAAGTACTACTCACACATCCCTAATGTTGTTGAATCATATGCTAATGAATGAGAGTGCTTTTGAATTCATATTTTTATTCATTCCTCATTTTTGTGCTTGTTGATTTTGAAGATCAACTGCTGGTGTCGCAGCAAATGATGCCTGGAGTGGCAATGCCTCACGTCATGCCAGGAGTTCCGTCTGCCTCTACTGCAGCCGCTGCCAGTGCCTATGCCTTGAAGATGCCCTACGGCATGCCTGGAGTGGGCCATGCTCATGCTCTTGTTGGGGTGAGTGAAGTGAAAACTTTATCCATCACTAATTGTTGTTTTGTGTAATCTCTGTATCTTTTAAACCAGAAATCACTGTGTGGGGTCATGTCTGACCTTAGTCATCAGACTCACAGCCTCCTCCTAAGCATCAGACGGACAAGGGTTCCTCATCACTCTTCTTCCTAACAACCCTTCAATCAGTCCTAAAATTGCAATTCATTTAAAGCATTATTATTTAGCATTCATTAAAGCGTGAACATCACCAACTCGTGAAGAGTGGGCGATGTGAGGTGTGAGGGAATGACCCCATTGCAAATTGCATGTATTTTGTGCTGCAGATGATGCACGGCTACCCAGCGGCCCCCACCCACGCCCACCCCCTCCAGCAGGCAATGTACCTCAAGCAGAAGAGCAGTGCCACCCCAAAGCTCAAAGTGCCTGGCTTGGAGGATGAAGAGGACGAGGATGACCCTTACAGACCATCTTCACTCAAAGAGCACTCGGAACTGAAAGCCAATGATGCTGACGACTCTTATGATGGGTACCTATTTATTATCTCATATATATATATTAAGTGCTTGATAAAGAGGTGTGTCTGGTAACACATAATAATTAAGTTAGAGATAACACAGCAAAAAATACAGTAGAACTTGTTCAGTACCTTTTTTGATGGGACCTCGAAAAATGAGGGTGCAACCCAGGAAAACGTGCTAACCAGGGAAGTAAATGATGGCAGCTGGGGTTATTGCAATCCATGGGAAAGTCATCATATTAACAATTACTTACGGAAGTTCTCGTACGATTGCCTTCCTGAACTCCTTTCACATTTAAAATCAAGAAAATGAGCTCTGTATCGCCAAACCAACACCATGTGAATAAAAATACTAATGTTTCTTTGAGTTCCCTGACACAATTACATAAAAACGGCATCACCCTCGCATGATCTGTCAAATGTCTTTCCAGGTATCGTGTGTGTATCTTTCCTTTCGTTCTTGTGTCCTTGTTCATTTCTTCTGTTGTTGAGTGGTGAGCTGCCCCAGTGCCATCTATTGGCTGCTCTTGTGGGCCAAAGCCAAGGGCGTTTCCTGTGTATAAACCCCCACTGAAATCATGGCAGCGCAACTGGTGGAGCACCCAGCCACCTAACAGACTGAGTCATGGGTTCGAGTCGCAGTCAGGCTGCATTTTTACCCTCTGATTTCTGGCCTTTTCCGTCTACCACAGCTCCGTTGTCCTCGTTCTTTTTCTATTATATGTTCCTATCCCTTTCTTTCCTTACCTACGAATTTATTTGTGTGTATGTGTGCTCATCTTCATAAAGATAACAAGTTATACCGAGTCATTTCTTCTTTCTCTCAGCTTACTCAAAGAATATGATGATAGCCCAGAATATGTCGACTGGCTTCTTTTAAAATATCATAAAAATTGATCAATATTATATTTTCTTTGAATCCCGCCAAAAGCCGTACACATTTGTTCTTGGAATGAAACCATATTGCTTGATTTATCAATATTGATATGACGATTAATAATGCAATTGAAGATTATTACAAGCAGATTTAAATATTCTACAGTTTTAAGTTCACTAAAAAATTTGTCCTATATAGTCTGCTTTCTATTTCTTGTGCAAAATCAAGTATTTTTGTGTTAACCTTCGCTTGGAGATTGCAAGCATTGTTTGCTCCCACAGCACTTGTCAAGTAATGACACACGCACTGCTCACATTGAGGAATGCATTTGGATGCATCACAGTCGTAGGAAGAGAACTGTGGGATGAATGTAAGAAGGTCAGTGGCTGATAATGATAAAATAACTAGAGATGTGCGAATAGTATCCGCGAATACTCGAATACCTCGAATACTAGAAAGTATTCGATATTCGAGATTTCGAATAGTTATGCGAAAAGTACCGCCTCGAATATCTCGAATACTTTGAATTTCGTGTCATACACTGTCGCATGCACGTCGTTGGTAGTGACTCGGAAAAATGTAGAGAACTGTAGTCATTTAGTGCTCGCAGCGCCGTTTTACGCAAGTTGACGAATTGCATCAAATTCGTGGATTTTAGCGGTGAAAAGTGTTCGACGAGGGGAACCGAAAATAGTCGGGTGAAAAAATCCGAAAATCCCCGATTCCCCCCACCAGGAGAAACTCAGTGCCGTGGGATAGCAACCTTAGGGCATTTCCCACGATCCTCCATCCCCCTCCATTCAGCACTCGCCTCAACCACTCTCACGCTTTCCTCTTCTCCGAAATCAAACAAAAGGTCCCAGCTCGCGCAGGGATCGCATTACGAAGACCCCTGCTTCGAAAAAAATATCGAGTTACGAGAGCAATAAAAACGTGTTTCACGCCCTCCCCCCTTTTCTCACCCACTGACCTTTTTCTGGCTACCTGCTTCGAAGTTCCCCATTTCTGGAGGTCAACTGCTGTGTGAGTACCGTGGGATACTTACATTAGCGCATTTCCCAAGGTCCGGTATCCCTCTCCATTCAGCACTAGTCCCCCCTCTGAAGCTTTCCTCTTCTTCAAAATAAAAAAAAGGTCACAGCTCGCGCAGGGATCATATTACGAAGACCTTAGCTTCGAAAAAATACGCGAGAACAATAGAAACGTGTTTCGGGCCCTCCCTTTCCTCCCCCACTGACCTTTTTTTTTCCTACCAGCTTCGAAGTTCCCCATTTCTGTGGAGGTCAACCGCTGCATGAGTCATCTATTAGCACAAAGGGTGTCTAAGAATGACTTTCGTCAATTGATGTTACACCTTTATTGAATTGAAATATTAGTAATGTGCGCGTAATTTCAAAAAGAATAAGACCAAACACGACGTATTTCTGAGTTTATTTAAGCATTTTACGCAAAGAAATAAATGTCAAAACACGACGGAGACTTAGCATTCTGGCGAAACTCGATATGGGCAGCAGAGCTTCTCGGAAGTTGATGCGGTATTTATTTCCGAAAACATATATCAAGTTACAATTTATGAGTGGTGCTATAAATCTTTATTGTTACAGTCACAGACAAAAAAATATTTTCTCAGAATATTTGGTTTCTCCCTGATAGCAATTCCAATTCATCTTCTTATCTCGTGAGAACTCCCAAAGATGGACTGAAAATAATTGAAGAAAATCCGGTGGAAAAGAGCTTGTATTTTGCAAAATGCCTCAGATTGTCAGCTAGCACTTGGCAGCAGGAGTGGGGGTAAAGCGATGTTAGTTGAATTAATTATATGCCCAATTGTTTCCATAAAATTAAATTATTCATTAATCAGCTAAATTCCTGATGATCGTAGTTTTTCCCGGCGAATCGAATGAATAAAATCTTCTCGGGTTAAGCACCGGGTCAGGCTTTTTGAGGCCAACGTTTCAATGAGTACCTCACTCATCGTCTTCAGGGCTGAGACTGAATCAGTGTGAATCAGAATGTGAGTTTTCAGTCTCAGCCCTGAAGACGATGAGTGAGGTACTCATTGAAACGTTGGCCTCAAAAAGCCTGACCCGGTGCTTAACCCGAGAAGATTTTATTCAGCTAAATTCCTGTTCGAATCATTTTAAGGAAATCAAAATTACTCCCCAAAATCTTGTGTTGCCTGCTGCATAGGCAACCGAGTCAAACATTCCAGTATTCATCATTTAGTATTCGAGGTATTCGAAATTCGAGGTATTCGAATATTCGAGCTATGATTTAATATTCGAATTCGATATTCGAATTCGAGAAATCTGCTATTCGACCCATCTCTAAAAATAACTTATGAATTCGGAAGTTTATGTACGGGTGGGCTAACATCTAGTGGAAAAAACATTCTAGGTCAGGGGTATGCACACTGCATTGCCGGCAGGTGACGAATTTTCAAACCAGTATTAAAACAATTCTTGTGTCACCCAGGCCCTTTTCTCTTGAAGCTTCCATGCTTGATATCTCGGAGCTATCACCACCCTCATCTTCTTTTATAGATTCAAATAAAGCCACAAATAACTGCCTGTGGTACAGGAACATCATTTCACCATTTATGATAAATCCAGGTAATTAGAGGTCTTTCTGTTTTTTATCCAGCAATGAACTTCATGTACGTGTTGACTGCTTGGCTGCAGTTGGTTTGTCTGAAGTCACTGACATTTTTAACTTCATCTCTATTCAGAATAATAGTGCGGACTGTCAACATCGTGAGCTTAAACTTGCACGCAATGTCGCTTTGACGGTCTCCGTTTTCAATCGCTGATTTATGTCTGTCTCCGTTTTCAACAGTAGATCACTTTCAATTTCTCTTCTTGGTCTAAAATGCTTTTTATTGAAAACTTCTTAATTTTTCTATCCGCATTCCTATTTTTTGCCACTCTTCACATGGTTTTCACTTCGTATGGCTCTATCTAAATCACCATCTATTGCTGAACAACTGCCGCACTGTACGCAGAGGGCTTACGACTGCTGGAAGGCAAAGAAGCCAATGTGTTTGAGAATCTCTCTCGGACTCTCTTCTGTGTTGATGCTATTCATACGCAACTCGGCCACTGCTCCATTTCTCCCCGGTGAATATCTATGACCTTGAAGGCTTTAAGCTGGACCCTTTACGTGGAGGTAAATTTGCCTGATAACCTAGGATGGCAAAAAATACATCTCAAACCGTATTTTAAAAAAAACTCATTTCCATAAGATTCCAACTTAATTAATGATCTAAATTAACTAATATCATTCAGTAAAGGAGATAAGATAAATTACTTCCATTAGTCGACTACTCAGAGCGCATGACAAGTAATGTTTTTGGCCATTGCACGGCAATCGATTTCGATGAATATATATTAACAAAGAATAAGACTTGAGGCTAGAAATACTAATAAAAAACAATTATTATGAATAAAATGAGAGTAATTTCATGTGTACTTAGCACAAGCTCACATTCAATCAAGTGAATGTCAAGGTTATTTGATTGCACAAAGCAGCATTTGGAAGTTTCCTCTAGGAATGCATTTGCACTCTATCGAACTTGCACAAATTGAATTGCGCTAAGCAAGGCATGGGTGTATTTGGAAAAAGTAACTCTTATTACAGTGGAACCCCGATTTATCGTTCCCGCATTCATCGTTTTCCCGCATTCATCGTTTTCCCGCATTCATCGTTCGCCGCTCCTGGTCCCAAATTAAGTTCCATAAAGACAATGTAATTTTTTCCCGCATCTATCGTTCCCCTAAGTATCGTTTTCCCGCATTTATCGTTTGAAGATCGCGGTCCCGTCGAATAATTTTCCCGCATTCATCGTTTGATAAAAATGAGACGAAGTGTTTACAACGTGTTATTTATGGCTAATCACAACAGACATAGCTTGAATCTTCCCCAGGAGATTGAAATGCAATAGGGAGAAGCAGAGTGCCGTGGGATAGTTACATAAGCGCATTTCCCAAGATCCGGTATCCCCCCCCCCGGTTGAAGCTTTCTTCTTCTCCGAAATAAAAAAAAGGTCCCAGCTCGAGCAGGGATCGTCTTACGACGACCTTAGCTTCGAAAGAAAATATCAAGTTACTCGAGAACAAAAGAAACCTTTTTCACGCCTCCCCCTCTCTCGACCGCTAACTTTTTTTTAGCCGACTCGCTTCAAAGGTGGAGGTCAACTGCTGCATGAATCACCTATTAGCCCAAAAGGTATCTAAAAATGAATTTCGGCAATTGGTATTATACTTTTATTATATTGAGATATTAGTGATGTGCACGTAATTCAGTAAAGATTGATACCAAACACGACGTATTTCTAACGTTATTTAAGCATTTTAAGCAAGGAAATAGTTGGAATAATACGATGGTGATTTCTGGCGAATACCGATATCCTCGCAGCTGATAGTGAGCTTCACGGAAGTTGATGCGATTTTTTTCGAAAACAATTACGAGTCTGGTTACAATTTACGAGTTATGCTACAAGTTTCACTTGTCTGAGTTGCTAACGAAGCGATGTCTTCTCAGGATATTTTGTTTCTCTCGACTAGCAATCTGAATACATCTGCTCATCTAGAGCTACGCTACTTATTGTTAGAAATGAGTGGGTAAGTTGCCTTCACTATAGGATAAAAAATTTAATTGCGCAGTCATATGGTCATGCTTCACCCTCTGCAGTAAGCTCTGCCTACGCCCTACGCGATAGCATTAGTGCCGAACTTCACCTCGTACGAGTGGTTCCGTACTTTCCGGGGTGGGTTGACTTAAAACCAGCGAGTGTTTTCCGTGTGGGTTCAATGGAGTCCGGTTTCATTTTTATTAGTTTTATTCTTATTCGTCTTCGGACCATGGCCCTTCCGAAGATACAAGTGAGAACTTTAAAAGATGGACTCAAAATAATTGATGATGAAGAGAAGAATCCGGGCTAGAATGCGTGAATATTGCAGAACGCCTCGGTTTGTCCGGTAGCACATCACGGCAGGGATGGGGGTAGAGCGAGATCCCTGGTGAAAACAAGAAGTGGGATGAAGCCGAGGATCAGGTGGGCGTGCCGCTGACGATTAACGCCACATTGCCTCAATCATATTAAAAATTTCATTGCTAGAAAGGAACATTTCCAATAATAAACTATTTTTGGCCTTCTTGATCCATCTCATAACCAATCACTGCGACGGCGAAATCAGTTGTTTGAGGCATAAGACGCACATTTCTCGCGTAAATACGTGTACTTGAAATGGAATTTGATGGATAAGAATGTTTACAGTGAAATAGCAGTGAGTGGAGTTCAAAATTTTTTTAGCAAGGCGTCTTGTTCCCTTAGGATATTAGAAAGAGAGATAAGTCGAATCAACAATATGACCTAAGTGTTTCGATAAAGTAATAATATTCCTGTAATCAGCTGAAATCTCGTTTGAATCCATTAATGAATGTCATAATAGAGTGTTTGCATGGGTGAGGAATAAGCATGAAACCCTTTCCATTTAGTGCATACATGTTTGAAGTTCTCATATGGTTAATGAAAATTCCATGTGTTTTGTTATTAATTTATTATTTAAGTTTTAATAACCTTTGTTTTAGCATCGAAATTCTGGAGGGTAAAACGACCTGTAATTGGCTATTCGTTACGTGACGTCATCTCCCATATTATAGTTGCAAGCAGACGGGAGCATTGACGAATAAATAATATTTCACATATTTTATGTGATATTTCTTCATTTTTCTGCAAGTAAATTTGCAAAATGGAACCTGTTTTCGTTAAGGCTTCTTCAAATAACCTCACAGACGTTGACTCCTTCGTGATCGGTGTATACTGGTGTATACCTAGGGCCTATCTTCGTTTTTGTAAGGTCTGTAACTTCATTTTCTCCCGAGTTGGGAGAAAATAGACTCGTGAAGCGTTTAATCCAAAAATTAAGTCTCTAACTCGATTGCATATAGACGATGAAGTAAAGAGTGAAGTGAGTTGTGAATGTAACATCTTCGAGGAATTTATTTCTTCCATGCTGGTTCAACCAACCGTACGCATTTCGATCAAAGGTATCTGACTATTGCGAAGGGGATATGTTTCATATTTGGACTAGTTGTGCTTTAGAGATACATCGAACGCGTATTAATTTGCATTCGTTTGTTCGCTTCTAAGTTCTGTTTGATTTTATTACGTATTAAACCTATTGCCAATTCATTTTGAGATTTAGCCTGTGCTTGTGCCTGTGTTTACTTTTCACGCATATTCGTTTCGCTTTTGTTCGTTATTGTTTTGGTCATATTTTGGTTACGGTAGGAGTGATAGTGAAATTCTAAGTTATTTGATGTTACAATAACTGGTTTAGCAATTTGTTTCAGACTATTCATTTAATTGTCTTCGCAATGTTAACGTGAAATAACGTAAACTGATTCTAAGTTGTTAGTGATGTGTGGGAAGTGAGATGTGAAGAATCCTTACGAATTTCAAGGAGTGCAAATTCTTTTAGTGTGGTGTGCAGAGTTATTGGAAAACCGATAATTATGCTTTATTAGTGTTACATAATAGTGTTTTATATTTATTGTGAGCCAAGTTCTTCATTGAAACAGTTGATTCGGCATATACTGATCATAAGTATCAAAAAGACAGCTCGTGAAATGTGTGCGTGGCAGTGCTATTTGTGATATGATGAGCAATAAATAAGTACAAGTAAGGGTAATTTTGCATAGTTTTTTATGCATTAACACCTTAAGTAAACTATTTTTCCCTATGTTTCCGCACTTTTATGCTGTCAATATTTGAACATTTAAATGTAGGGAGGCAGGTTGTTGTGTTTCCTCAACTATAACATTTTAGGAGTAAACATATGTTAAAGCACTGAAGGAACAAGAAGTTCGCTCTGAGAAGATGGCTTGGTGGTGTAATTGGTTAGCACGCCTGACCGGCAATCGGGAGATCCGGGTTCGAATCCCGGCTAAGTCAAATATTTTTTCATGGCGAACTTCATCCTTTGGTGTATTAAACATATGTTACTAATTGCTCGCATGTAGGTATTTGCAATGTATCAAATTTGTACCATTTATACATTTACCGTAACGTTATTTTCTTTGCGATTCTTTACTGCATTGTAAATTCTTTAAATTTTCCTTTTCAACTCCAACATTGTTTATATCTGCTTTTCGAGTATAAATGCTTACAATACTGACGTTACCAATTATGTTTTTCCATAGTCATCAAGCATACATAATGAAAGTAAGCATCCGAAGTGAAAAAATGTGCAATGTATATCATCAATGAATACACGGCCGTTTGTATACAAGAATAACTGCATCTCAAACATACATATGCTTCAGTATTACGCATTAGTCTCTCCTTTCTGAATGGAATAATAAACTCTTTTGTGTGTAATGATGGCATCGACTTAAGATCCCTCCGGGCGGCCAATAACCATTTCCGTCGTAGTTCAGGCTTATCGGGAACATCCAAAAAAATCTTTTTCGGTGTTGAAACACGGGTGCTCCCACGTATCGGAACAAAACAATATTCATTCCGGAATTTTGTCCTACAAGCCATTAATCTATCTTCGCTCATGGCTACGAACTTAAAGAATTATTGTACGAAATATACCACTAATTTATAGTAGGACAGATGGTTTATTCCGTCAGATGCACCTCAGTGTTCGTAAACAACAATAAACAAGGTTTCCATTAATCGCAGGTGATCGGAGGAACTGCGGAACTGCAGTCAGTTGAGTATGGGGATTGACGTCACAAGCCGTCTAACATGGCGGCGGAGTGTTTTAAGCGCAACATTGATTTTGCAATGTTTATTTGTTAATAACAAATTCGCCCATGGTCGTACGACTGCAGGAATTGGAATTTTGCTTAATTAAACCAAACTGATATTTTTAACAGGCCTCACCAAAAACGTGCAAATACTCTATTCGCAAAAATCCAGCGGATCCTGGGACATAGGCAACCCGGACAACCATTCCCGCATTTATCGTTCTTTTATCCATCCCCCTGAAAAACGATAAATCGAGGTTCCACTGTATTTGAAAAAGATGAGTAAATTCCATTGCATCACACCGTAGAGAACGGAATGTATTCGGGAAGCTTGGATGTTTAAGGGAATTTTCAAGTGCCTAGCTGCTTGACACGCTGGATTACTATTGTAGAAATGAGTTTAACTGAACTGAAAACCATATTCATGTTCACGGTGAAATTCATTGCATGTGCTTGTTTCTGTGCATTTAATATTACTAGTGTGTAATGGTTAATATCGGTTATTTATATTGTAGGAAAATTGAGATGATCACATCCTTCTCACAAGATTCTGACGATGAAGAGGAACTCTCGAGCTCATCAGTGGAGAAAGCACGGCCTCCGCCAAAGAGGAGAAAGGCAGACGCACCCAATGCTCCTCCCGCCCCTCCCACGACCACCAGCCAGCAAACAGCCGTGGATGTCCTCCTGCCGAAGCCTGGCTCAAGCGAGGGACCCAGTTCCTGTTTACCCATTCCCAAATCCAATCCCTCAACTTCAGGGAGTAATTTCAGTGGTTCAGCCACCCTCTCCAAGGAGAGCGGCATCGATTTGGGGAAGTTAGCATTTAAAGCTCCCGCTCCTGTGCTGCAGCCAGAGTCATCCCCATTGTTCCCTGCTGCTGAGGCGTGTGCGAACGAGAGGGGGTTGGGGGCCGAGAAGCAGGAGGCCCCTGCCAAGAATGTGGGGGGGTTTGAGGCGAAGAAAGCACCCCCTGCAAAGGGGAAGGAAGGGAGTGGTAAGCCCCCTCCACTGTCTCTGATTGCAGCGTATGGGGCCGAGGACTCGGATGAAGAGGAGGGGGGAGGGGAGAGGCACAAGGGAGGGGGTGGGGCGAAAGGGGGGGGCTCGCAGCAGCAGCAGCCGGTGGCACCCTTGAAGCCCCCCCTCTTCCCGATGATCGCAGCAACGCAAGGGCAGGAGGAGGAGGAGATGCTGGACACGCGGGCGTTCCGCCGCAAGAGGAGGATCCAAGTGGCCAACACGTCGAAAGCCAGGGTGGCCAACCCAGGGGGTGAGAGGGGTGGTGAGGCGAGGCAGGGAAGCATGGTGGAAAACATGGCCAAGTTGGCTCACCTGTGGTCCGATCGAGAGTCAGTGGAAGTTGGGGGGGAGCGCAGGGGTTTGGGGTTTGGGGGTCTGAAGGATCACCCCTCCTCCTCCTCCTCTGCTACGGTGGAGGAGGGACAGAGTTCAAAAGTGCCTCGGAGGAAAGCCGGGCTGATTGCTTTCATCAAAGCGGAGACCATCAATTTGCCTCCTACTTCAGAGCAGGAAGACGCAGAGAAGAAAAGTGAGCCAAACGTGGAGAAGCTTTGTCAAGACCTGTTGGACAAAGTGGAATTTCTCCAAGAAGGAAACAAAGACAATTTATCACCCGTCCAAGAACTATCCATAGAATTGCAGGTGAGATTTAAAAATAATGCTTTCATATTCAAAAGATCAAAAATCTATGAATGCAATGATTTAGACATGGTCAATTGAAATTTTTTTGGGGAAAAAATACATCAGCAATAATGTAAAAAATTATGTAGAAAAAGTACAGCATAAAGTTGTCCGGACAAATTAAGTTTGTAGTTCACAGCTCGTCATTGGATGAATATTCATAATTGGAGTAATTTATTTTGTAGAGAAGAAATACCATGAGTTTGTCTTCATGTTCCCTGTCTGAAGAGGAATTTGTTTTCATGTTATCAAAGTTTGTCTTACAGTTGCATATATTTTGGCCCTGTTATAGATTTTCTCATTGTTATGAATGATTGGTGCTTGTCGTTTCATTTTCTAGTTGAGCAGTGGCGAGCATCTGTATTTAGGTCATATTTACTCGGGTTGTTTTTAATATGGAGAATGGATGACATATTATTTCCTTAGGGTGTTGGCAAAATATTTAGCTTCTTGAATACGGGTCTGTTTGGACTGCAGTAATTGGCATAAGGGATGATTGCCACTGCCTTCTTGTGAATATTGAGCATTGTCGTGGCTGTTGAAGAAGTTCCCTTAAAGATTGTGCTGTATGATAAGTGAGGGTAAAAAAATAAGTATGTATTAATCAAATCAGAACATCAATTGGAACCTGGTAAGAAATGGATTTAATAAGGAAACAGATGGAACTTAGTTGACAAAAAGACTAATGTGGGTGTTTCATGAAACATTAGCCTGTGTCTATCCCTTTGCTAATTTGGCTAAATTTATTTACTTGAGGAATATCAATTTCATTAACATTTACAGAGATGTTCCACTATGGCTTATTTACATATTCTTCCTGAAGTATATTGTGTCTGATTTTTCGAATTTAGGCAAAGGGATCAAGGCATTGGTTACCCATTTATTTCCCAATAGTTACACCATTAAAAGCAAAAGATTTAAAACTAAGGAATGAAACAATTGTAGGAATATGGTCGGGTAAGTAATTTATCTAACGAAGGAAAGACATTTCAGAACAGAGCCATGAGGAACTCCTTGAAGGACTAAATTATGACGAGAAGGCACATTTGATGCCATGCTGGGAGATGACTGTCTTCTGTGTTCTGTTTTTTTTTAATTGTTATTGTGTCCATTAAATGAAATTTTTGGAATGCCTGTACAGCTAAACTTAGAGAAGGAGTTTATGATTTACTGTGTCAAAAGCCTTTGTGAAATCAAAAATCATACCAATAACCTCCTACTGGCTGTCAAGGTAACCTAATACAAGGGTAAACTTAAAAGTAAGGTCTCTAATATAATTGAATATGATACTTATTTACATTGTTGGGAAGGTCATGGATTCAGCTTTTTTTCGATGTAGTCACCCTGTTGCTCGATGGGGAACTTGCATGGGTCGTCAATTGCTATAAAAACTATTCTGAAAAGGTAAAATGAATACATTAGCTCGCAAAAATACCTAAAGTTTCTCCATTCATCATCATAAGTAATTAAAAAATTGACTTTAAAATTGAGAAAAATTTCTCTGAGCCGACTACTGCGCGAAGACACCCGAGCTCTGCCGAAGCGAAGCGTGACATCATATGTGCCTAAACTGCCGTCAGGAGTCGGGAAATACACTGAGCCCATGTTGTGTACATTGTTTTGAGGGAGGATTTAGCTGCTAATCGTCACTTGTGTATGTGCTGTTATTCTTGGTAAGTTTTCCTATTGCTATTGTGCCACGCTCATTACTTGGGATACTAAAAATGCGATATCAGGATGATGAAGTACATGCATTTCTCTTAGTATGTTTCAGTTATCAGAAAAATGGATGATAACATTGCTGCTCGTTCGAATAGTACACCTGAAATTCATCTACATCTACATACTACCATGCAAGCCACCTCTATCGTCGGATATTTTGCTTTAAATTGAAAATAATCGACACGTCTCACAAACGAAGCTCTCACAACTGCTGGCAACTATTGCAAACAATCACAACAATCGCTTTGTGTGGTGTTCAGGCACCTATGATGTAATCAAAGCTTTGTTGACAGTGGCTTGGGGGGTGAGGGAGTTTTTGGCGCTCTTTAAAATTTGTTATAAATATTTATCATTGAATATCTCGCAAAGGAAAACTCAGATTTACATGTGGTTTTCTTGTTTGAATTCAGAAAATAATTTTCTATCCGCCTGTGAAATAAAAAAAATGCATGGAAGTTCCCCATTACTTTCCTCATCTGCACGATGAACTTTTGAATTCGGACGTCACACCAGCTTACGTCTGCATTGTTATATGATGGGCATTGATCTCCTCTAACACCTCGTCATCCATGGCAAACTTCATTCCTCCTAGTTGTTTCTTCAGGGAGAGCAAAATGTGGAAATCACTGGGTTATAGTGGTGCCAAAAAATCATCCCCTTTCTCTTCAAAATGGCGCAAAACTTCTTCAGGACATTTCATGCACTTTGGCCGGCCCTTATTTTTCAGAATTGCAAAAAGTTATAGTCTAAAAATGATTCAAATGAGATTTATATTCACGTGTTATAATTTGGTTACTTTAAAATAATGGCAACCCATGCCCCAAGTGCTGAGGACCCTCAATTGAGTTTTTTGGGGCTGGAAAAGCTATCCCTACGTAAAACGTAAAAGTAATTGTCTTTAGGACCGTTATTTTGTTTGTTTTGACCTATCTCTAAGCGTTTAGGAGATATCGTCTGTCGTAATGCAATCCACCCCCCAGGGTGCCACCCCGCACCGTGGCACCGTTGAGGTACGGCCCGCACCACTTACTAGAGACTTCCCCTCCACCCCCTCCCCTCCCTCGACAAAGACTTTGCTCCCACTGGCAAGATCTAGCCTCTGAAGAAATGTGCTTACGTTAGAAAGAATGTAATCGCCATGATAATATTTCCAACCCAAGTGATCAATTTATTTTCACTCTGTCCATGAATTTCAGTTCATATCAACCAAAATAAAATACATTTTCATTGTATTTCTAATCTTTCACTGACACCCTATATGTGGCAATTAATGTGTGTTTGCGCACGTTAGGGGTTTTGCTACGATGAAAATTCACACTTAGTAATAAATTTTAAAAGCTCTCTTCCTTCTATATGACAGACTTAAAATCTTGAATTAGTTTCACCCCTCTATCTGCACAATCATTTACCACTTGGGCACCCCGAATAATTTGCAAATCATTCTTGGATGTTCGTCCCATTCTCGCATGAGCTTATCAAAGAATGGAGTGCATATTAGCAATGTATTAAAAAGATTTCTCGAATTAGTGGTGACAAAATTTGATGTAGATATGTACCTTATTCATGTCTTTATGTATTTAGAATGCCTTCTTCGGTGGATCATATTTTCCCTCACATGTCCTCATACGGCGTATCATGTTTTCCTTTTCACACCTAGAAAAGGATCCGTCAAAGAATGACAGGCCTATCATCTTCTCACTCAGGTATCACAAGTGGTTTGAAAACCTCTTTTGTACTGCTTTTGCTATATCCAGGTTAACACTTTCGTAATTAACAAGTCTTTTTAGGAACTGCGGGTGACGGTTGGGAGCAGATGCAGCACAGGGAGTGGAAAACCACATATTTTTCTTTCTTCTTGAATATATTGAAATCTATTCCACTAATAACTGCATTTTGTGCTCCTCTTTGATTGCATAAGAATTTTACTTCTTCAGCCCAATCACATTTATCCGAGAGATTAACTGCACTTTCCTCCTCATGCATCAAATATTCAATGGTACCACTCCTTGCAGTGTAAAACAAATCATCACGTTTTATTACGAAAGATTCTCTTCTCTTCATCTCCACTGTAGTTCGTACTCTCTTTATGTCATCGCACGTTCATCCATACTTAGCGTAATTTTTCTAACTTTTCAATCGCCTTATTTTCTGTAATAACAAGAATTCTCGTTTTTTACCATGGATGAAACGCATTTCTTACGGTTTTTCTCACACCCAAGTCTAGTACATTTTGAACCCATTTGGTGATAGAAAAAACACACAGTACTTTTCTCACTGTAGGTAACTTTGAGCCAAGTATTTCTTCACTTTCTTTTCCAACCAGTTCAATGCCTGGAGTTAGTCTTGATTTCATGCCTTTCCTGATTGGCCTATTCTTAAAATGAAGGTCACATGTATTCATGATAAACTAGTTATGTCACCGCTTTTTTCCTTAGAGCCTAAAAAACTTAGTACTTCCTATCCTTTGCACACTATACAAAAGAACTATCTCTCCAAATTGATCTACATTGATGAACTGACTGCCTCGTTTCTTCTTCCTTGAATATTTCTATCTACTGTTAAAGCCCTGCTCATTTCATTCATTTATTTGTGAAGAAACTTTTTTCTGGAATAGGGTAGTTTCCTTCATCAAAGAAAACGAAAGGCATTGATTGCGATTCGATACCCACCAATAGTGTACTCATAATATGCAAATTATTTGGTTTTAGAAATCCCAGTTTAGACGACTGGCAAGGGTCAATTTTAACCGCATTTTAAAAAGGCCAGATTGGCGCCCATGCGATGCCACTCCGTGTGACATCACAGGGACCTAGTTTCTATACGAGTAGATAGGAGTTTTACATCGTCTGAGATTACCAATGCATGCATGAGGCATAAATCTCAAGGAAACATTTCTTAATAATCACCTATTAAAATTGCCTATGGTCTGAAAGTTTCCTTCGTTAGATAAGGTATTAATAATCCTTATTTAAGCCAAGTGCTATCTGCTTGCAGGGTACTCTACGCTACTGCCATGGTCAGCAGCAAGCAGCCTGCTACGTAGTGGTGTTCATAGCCTTGCACCCAGGTGGTCTCACACAGCAGCAGCCAGATGTCACACAGGCTTTTCCCAGCATTCATTCTTAGCCGTCGCATTTTCGCGCACTTGAAAATTTTCACTTTTCATTTAATCGCGAAAAATAGATATCGCCATTTAAAAATCTAAAAGCGTGAAATATTTACTCCATGAGTAATAATCTTTTGATTTAGGCAATAAAAAAATAATAGGAAACCACCCTTTTATTTGTAATGTTTTCACTGTTTACTGAACTTAATGTAGTTACAGTGAGTCCTCGTTTAACGTCACTTACCGTTCCTGAAAAATGTGACGATAAACGAAATGATGTTAATCGAAGCATAATATCCCATAAGAATCAATGTGAAAAGTGAATATCGGCTCCTAGACCTCACAATTCCTGCACGAAAAAAATGTTAGCGTATCATATCTGGGGCATTTTTTACGGTGGGAATGCTAAACTATCGCATTAATACAAGTTCCTGTCTTCATCTACGACAATAGCAGCAGTAACGTAAATCCTTCTCCATTTTTGTATCTTCCAGCATTTGCTTTTCGGCTTCGCTATGGTGGTCGCCCGGGCGATCGTCGCCTCGGCATCATCATCGCTGAAGCATCGTCGCAGTTACGGGAACCAAAATTATTGTGAACTCGGCAAAAAAAGTGACGACAAAAACTCTGAGTTCTACACAGAAAAATGCCTTGAAATCACTTTTTAGGTTCCTGAAAACCATTATGTCAAGTAAAACCTTGCGCACCTACGCAAGAATTCATTTTGCATAAATTTTTGCTAAAACCATTGTCGCAATTAAGAATAAACACACCGTTTTACACTTTGCTTAGACAGACTGTATTACCGCCCACAAAACGAATAACCTGCAACCTGCTTCGCCTTTTTTTCGCGCGAAATTTAAAGGACGTGACGTTATCGCGAAGCGTAGGTGCGATAAACGAATGACGGTCTCAAAATTTTCGTGACCTTATCGCGAAATGACGTTAAACGGGGTGACGTAGAACGAGGACTCACTGTATATATCTAATGTGATTGAATCAAACTCAATCTTTACAGATCTGTGCTATCTTGCTTTTTAAGTTTAAGGTTCCAGCATTATCAGTACCTAGTGAAGAGATAGAATTGGTACTGAGGCTTCCATGGTGAATTAATTGTAAAATGTTTTTCGGTTTAAGGTTCAATTGAATCAACAAAGCCTTAACCCAGAAAACATCCACTGAAGAAATATTATTACTTCACAGGCTTGCAAGTAAAAGTTTGTTAATCCCAGAATTAAATAAATTCATTGTTTCCTGCACTCTGTTAAATCTGAAATGGATGTATCAAGTTGTGTACCTAATAAAAGCTTTGCTTAACTCATGTAGGGTATTCTTAGTCTCTCAGATTACCCTTTAAGCTGTGGTATTGGCAGCATGCCCAGGGTTGTTAAAAAGGTCAGGGAATACAGGAGGAAGTCTAGATTTAGGATAAGTCACGGAATCTTGTCTCTGGTATCAAGAAAAACTTGGCAAATCATTATACCCACAGCTCTTATTGGCTGTCTTGAGGGTTTAAGTCTTAGAAACGGAATGATGCTGTGAATTTGTCCTTGGAAGTAGGTACATCAATTCGATATAAACCCACCTCAACCTTTATCCACCTGATTTAAAGTCCCAGCAGTCCCCTTTCACTACTGGATTTAATTCTAATTTTCCCTTTAAATTAGTGTACCCATACTGCATGCCATGCACCAAGTGGAGCTTTTTTCCCATTCACATACGAGCATGCCAGGTGATTTAAGGTTAATACAGAATTGTTTTCGGAAAGTTAACAAAATGTTCTGACAAAATTGCATTGCGTAGCATTGTATGTCGCCAATTATTAATTTTGTTATCTTACTTCCAAGAAATTTTTAAAGACAATTCCTCTGCTCTGCACACAGTCTTGCCAAGGATCTTCTCTCATTAGGAATTTGATTGCAATGCAAGCAACTTCAGGTGACCTGTATGAACTGCAAAGTGTATTTTTTTGGCAAAATTAAATTACAGGTGAAGTTGGTCGTGATTGGCCAAGCCAACAAAAATTTGATGAGTAATGAGGGGAAATGAAGATTTTGGTCCGAGAATTACTCAGGAAATTTTAATTTAGTAATATTGTCCCTTGCAGCTTTATAAAACTATTTCCATGCACTTGTTTCTTGCAGGCGCTGCGTGGTGCGTATGGGGCGGGGGCATTGTCCTCTACCTACTTTGGGGCGTGGCTTCAAGAGCGGTGGACGGCGTTGGAGCGAACGGAGGAGGGGGCGGCTCCACCTGGCTGGGTGGTGCAGTGGTGCAGGTATGCCTCCCCTACCGCCCCCACCCCCCAACCACACGACAACCTCTCTCCCCTCCTCTCCCTCGCCACCGCAACCCCCATCCCGACCGCACCAATCCCCAATGCGTGAGAGGCCGTGCAATCAGCTGCCATTGTGCGGACAGCACTGAAGGATCAGATTCAATCGCTCTGTGTGCACGTCCACATTCGCTGCGGTTGTGTTACGAAGGGGATCATATCTGTCGAAGGCGTAGCTTGAGTGAGGCAGCATCTCCTTCCCTCAGTGGACCACTTTTTGGTGGCGGTGGGGTGAAGTCCTTGCCTGCTAATCCAGATGTTGCAGGTACAATACCTGCCTGGGTGGGTTTCACTACATACAGGGCATGGATGTTTCTGCACGTCTACAAAGTTAGTAAGGGAGGAATGCACAGTACTAATTTTTTATGGAAGACAAACAAAATTATTGCAGGGCATTGTAAACTTAAGTTCGTTTCAGATTTACAATTAGTTTTATAGAATCCAGTTATTTTCACTCTTTAAATAACGATAGTTTTTATTCACATTTTGCAAGTGATACATTAGTACTTAAAGAAGTCAAAAGTTATTGTACTTGGCCTGTAGAAATCGCATCTGTTATTTTTAACTAGCTGTCGATTTACCTCTTGGTAATCATCAGTCAACTTCTTGTTGATGAGGAATTGGAAACTGATAGTATGGGGTGTAGGTGTTTCTTTTATGGATCTGTAAGTTATTGTGAGACTGTTTCCCTCCAACAATATTCTCTTTACCTTCAGTATCTTAGTACTTGGTTCCCGTTGAGGGTTTTTATTTCCTTCAAACTAGCCTGTACTTCATCCATTCCATTTTTTTATTTACTTTCAACTCATCAGTGTGCACTGATATTCCATTTATTTGGCGTTTGCAGTGTAGGCAGTGGCTGAATTGCATTAGCATGGGACTAAGATTAGATTATTCTGCAATTTAATTTTAAAGTTTTCTTCCTGTCCCCATCTTGCCTTACATTGGCCCTACCCTCCTCCCCAAAACCCTTCATTCTCTCTCCTGCCATTATGTCTTGTTTTTCTTTTGGAGAATTGTTCCTTTTGTTTTGGCTGCTTGGTCAGCCTTTTGGTGCAATTCTGTGCCACTTTCTTTCCTAAATGTACAAAGTGAACAACTTTGAGTGTTGTGTTTGAACCTTGCTGGTGAGCTGCTCAGTGCTGTTGTGAGCTTGTCAGTCCTGGAATTTGCTCCTGAGAGGATCTGTCTACACCATCGGCAGTATGGTAAGTCACTTTCATGTTCGTTTATTTGAGCTGCAATGTTCCCGTATGTTGTGTCTTCTGCATCCCCCATTAGGGTCATTTAAGGGAGCTTATTCATTGCTTCTCTTTTACTGAGCCCTCATTCTCCCTTATATTTAGGCCATGTTACTGTAACACACGCTAGCTGATGTCTAATTGCATGAGCACAAAAATGAACCTTTTAGCCACTCGTACAGGAGTAGAAAAAAAACTTTAAATTTGCGTCATGCTTTCATACTCATTTGGTTCTGGTCTACCAAAATTATTCATGCATCAACTCATTAGTATGTTGTAACAAGGCCCTTCAATAATTATTTTTTTTTGCAAGCATAGTCTACATTATGAGCTGAAAATGTCTCATCAATTTTTTCTCTTGTTTCGCATTGCTGTTACTATTCATCATCTATGTCCCTATGTGAATGACACTTATACATCTGTGTGTGTTAATGTTAACTGTCAAATCTTAATCCTGGAAAAATTAGATTGTATAAATTGCATTGTGATAGTATTTTGTGAATGGCCCTTAGTTTTTAATTGCAGTGAACTCTTGTGGTTTAATTTGATGTTTGAAAACGGAATACCCATGATCATTTGTGTGGTGTCAGTGATGTCAGGGAATTGGACTTGTTATTGAAATGCGATTGAGTCACATTTTCCCTTCAAAATTCTTTCCATTTTTATCACAGCAAATTTCATATCCATGATTTCCAAATAACAGTAGGCTTTTGCACCCCTTATATGTATGTATCTCTGGTTTATTGTATGTGTGGGTACGTTTAACTATTTCCATGTTGCTAAAATCAGTCACTGTTTGACTAGTCTTTAAAATTTCTTTCGTAAACTTCTTGAATCTTTGGTCATATGATTAAGAAGCTCGTCTTACTTGCAAGACAAGTTTTTTATAAATAAATTGTGCCACTTCTCAAGAACTTTACCGAAGGAATTTGAAAAAAAGAAGTAACACTTACAAAATTTTTCTTTAATTGTAATGGGTGCTGTTAAGAGTTAAAATGGAACTTGAAGTTCACTATTTTTCCTTGAAACTTGGATTTCTTCAGTCTATGAGTAACTTGAGTTAGTCTGATTATAATATCAGGTTATTTTCCAGTGCTCTTAGAATGTCGCACGAGTTGGGTTGTCTTCCTTTCTGGGGGTCAGCCTTCTTCTAACGTTAATTTAATTTGCAGCTGCTTCTGTTTCCAACAAAGGGAAAATAAGCTGTTAAGGTGGATGGATGAGAAGTTTTTGTTCTGCCAATTTGAAACTGGCTCATTATCTGGGTAAAAATGTTTGATTTGTTTTCACATTGGTTGCTCTCTGTCTTTCTCACTAAAGTAATTAGCAGAAAAATGCTAAAGCATCAAAACCTATCATAATTGTGTAGTATTTAATGCATGCATCAAACTTCCTGTGTTTCTCAGACTTTTACTGATTTAAGCTCTGGTTCTTTTTCAGCTGGTGTCATAAGCTTATATTTCCACTTCGCATAAGAAAGGTGCCTCTCCCTAAAATCTCACTCCCCTTGGACGGACCCATTATTCCCCGTTCCCCCCCACCCACCCCCTCCAATGTCCCTCTGCACTGTCGCTGAATGGAAGTTTGCCGTTGCTGCCGAGATGCACCTCTTCAAGATCGGGCCTGCCCCCCTAGTGTTGTGTCGGTGTACTTCGAGGGGCTGTTCTTTTGTTTTTATTATTTCCCTGAGGCAAAAGATAACATAGCATTATGATTGAGATGATTCCTGGATTGAGGGTTTTATTTGAAGATTACTACTTTCGTGCATGTGGTTAGCCTGTTTTGTTCATGTTATTTATTTTGGCCCACTATGTGAGGTGTTGCCATGGATTTATTTTCCCCCCTCAAAGCTAACAGTGCATCTAAATATTCTCATTACGTAATTGATGGAGAATATTTTGCCTAGTGATGGCAGTGGCATCCATATTTCATTGAAGACTTGAAGAGGATGCATGCCTACCTCTGAAGAGGGGGATATTTTGTCTTTTTTGGTGACGCATCACTCACTCATTCAAAACTTATGCTATGATCCTGAAATGTTGAGGATGATTAGAGGAGGCCTTTGACAAAACATGCCTGTTTCTCAAATGAAAAAAATTTGCATCTTAGGAAATACTAAGGTAAAATTTGCAAACTACAGATACATTCAAATGTTGACAAAGGTCTGTACTATGCATCTGGAAATTTTGAGGATGATAGCATTAGTTTTAAGCGAGGAATCTGTCATCGAGGGAGGTCAATGTAGCGATAGGTATGCATCCTCTTAAGCATTAATGGAACCTGCACTGGTCCTTCTATTTGCTTATGAATGATGACTTTAGTTTTGAGACATTGATTGGAAAATGTACTTATTACCTTTGTTAAATTGCAACATTCTTTTAGTTCTTCATTCACAAACACATTCTTAAGAATGTATATTTGAATGGATTTGATGCTTGGCTTAATAACCTACAAAGTGTCATCTACGTATTTACTTTCGTGTTGTTTTTTTTTTTATTAAATTGATCAATTTGTTTTCGATACTGGACGGAAACTTTCCATTGTTACTAATAGGCGTAAATGCTGCAAGTGAATCTGTTATTATAATTTTTAGGGCAAGGCAAAACTATGTCTCTGCTTGGCATATGCCTTAGGAAATCAAATGAATGAAATAATCTTTTCCCCAAACTGTTATTCATCATTGTCTGTACGTATGTACATTTCTCTCTCTCTCTCTCTATACATACATATATTTCTTTTGCTGTCTTTTATGCTCTCCCGTTCTCTTCTTGGCTTGGTTGCAGTTCTAACGCGTTTCCCTCTCTCGTCCTCCTCCCTCTCCCCCCTCCCCCTCTGCCCCCCACGACGGAATGACTGTGGTGCCACCGACGAATGAACGACGCGTGAATGTGGACGTGTGCATGCGTGTCTCTCTCTCTCTCTCTCCTTCCGCTCTGCCCCCCCCCCCCCCCCCCACCCCCTCTGACCACCACCCACTGCACTGTAGGGACAGCAAGAGGTACTGTTACATTGAGGAGGCCACTGGCAAAGTGGAGTGGAACTATCCCATTGGGGACATGGAAGACATGAGAGGCCGCCATGAGGAGGAACGAGAATCTTTGAGGGGGAATGCCACTGACTGGAATAGGCAAAAGGTAATTAATAAGCTAACTTACATTCATGGCTTTGAAATTTTGATACTTAATGGCACTCGTTGCTTTGCCAAAATCTATGTTCTGGTTTTGGTGATATTTTTTTTGTATATTTTCACTAGATTTGTTTAAATGATGTTCTCTTGTGTTCCTAGCCAGGTCAATAACTCCATAATCTCCCAAGTTTTGGCTCCCAATTCAGGCTCCATCATCCCAGGAATAAATGGCTCATGTTGGGAGTAAAACGTTGGAGGTCATGGGGTTATTTACACGGCTGGAAACCCAAGAGCAATTCCTGAACATTTTGATTCTTGTACTTGAATTACAAATAAAGTAAAAAATTTAAGTAAGCTAGGTCCTCATATTCTGTTAGCATTGCTGCCATCTGTTCTATTCTTTTATAGGAGCAGTTGTGGGAGGCTAATAGGATAGAGAAAGCCAAGATGGACAATCTGAATCCATTGGGCACAGCTAATGAGGGTAATTATGAGTGATTTAATTGCGATACCTTTCTTAACCTAACAACCATCTGGGACACACCTGTGGGTGCATGGTGTAGAGTGTTTGTTATAAAAATGAAATGATTAGGGCATGATTAGTTTTATTTGTGATAAAAAACATTTTACGCGTACAATTAACGCACAAAATTTGTTCTAGCCCTAATCATACACAATATGTGTGTATTTTTTTACATTTCAACAATTCAAAAGACTCTAAATGTCTGACATTTTGTGTTACAAAATTCTGAACAAATATTTGCTTGAATTTATTGCACTTACATTGTTATTGTTACGCAGTTCTTTTGGTACAAATATTTTGTACTCCTCACATTTAATATTTGTTGATATGTTTTCCAAATGGCTGTACCTTAAACCTTTCGCACCGAAGCCTCTCAAAGTGAAATGCTTCTCCTCCTACAAGTAACAAGAGAATTTTCTCTCTTCCTCTGTACAAAGCTCTCTTGTGGCAATGAACCACTCAGGTTTGCCTTTCTCCCATTTGTGAATCACACTCAGCCCAAGTGACATGGTCCCCCAGGCACCTATGCTGTTCCCATCCCACCACATGTGTTTCCCTTCTTGGTGGCACTTGAATTCATTCCCCCGGCACCCATCCTCGAACCAGCAGACCCTTTCACAGCCTGTGATTGCAGTCAATTGAATGGATTCAAGTGGTTTTTTTTTAAACTATCACTCTTTGCAAACTTGTTAGTTTGGATATCTGAAATGAATTCTTCTTGTTTTAGTGATAATTTTAAAATTTTGAACGAGTTCCTCACTGTATTTTTTAACTACAGTAAAACCTCTATGTAGTGAACCTCTTTACATCATAAACCTTCATACATCATACCACCCCTCCGGTCACGTCTGATTTACATGTAAAGGGTCTAGCCGGTTAAGATGGTGAGAAGGGCCCCCCGACATTTTGAAAAATAAAAAATATACACATAAAGTGCATCCAAAATAATATGTTTCCCCAAAGTTTCAGGCCTCAACAATGGAAAATAACTCCAAAAAAAATTGAAACACGATTTTTAGTTTTTTAACCATATCTCCAGTATTTATTTCTTTAAAATCGTTATCGTGATTTTAAAATGTAAATACAGTTAGGTTTTACCATCCTGATTTTTTTTTTAAATTTTTGATCCAAAACTCAACTTTTACATAAGTTTGAAATTTTCAAAATTAAATTAAAAACTTTAGGAAACAATAGTCACGCCGAAAAAAATATATGTTGTTACCCCTACCCTGAAGTATAATCTTAATTTTTTTCAGATTTTTAAAATTGGTGGAACACGGTCAAAAACACGAATATCTTCTTCGCGCCATTTGCATCTATGTATTCCAAAAGGATATTTGATTTGATTGTTGAGAGCAACTATTGTTGATCAGTTTCTAATATTATTGAGTAAAAATAAACATTAACATGAACAATGCCTATCACACTTAGATTGATCGTAATTATTGTTTATAACCATACTGTTAAACTTTAATCTTCATTCGGGAGTAATGGATCTGACAGACTCGGCGCTTTTCTTGCCAATAGGTGTCATAGACCTTTTGTACTCATAGTATCTGTTTGCTTTCTAACGCTACATGCAGCCTTTCGGTTTTCGCATTTATGCCAACATATCAGTTAAGAATTTTATGGTTAATGCCAGCAATAGGCTTTCCCTGCCAAGCATAATTAAGCAAAATAATGGTAAAATAAAGCGAAATAAAAACTTGATCGGATATATAATATATCCTTGTATTATACATAACAAATAATAATTAATTTATGTGTTAGACTACGCTAATAAAGGCGCTTATGAGTTTAAAGGCGAACTACTGAGCCGCTCTAAGAGTTATTTATGTTATTTTACATCTTTGCTTGCTAGGCAAATTGCGCCTGAACACAACAATTCCAGTACTGCGCCTGACGAAAGGTTAAGTTAGCCCCCAAGCTTCTACAAATACGTCTGCCGAAAATGATTTTTAAGAATGATCTCCTGACTCTAATTAACTATGTACTTATCACCTACATTTAAGCCAACTTCCTAATAGTATGAGAATATGACTGAATATTCGGGGAAGGGTTTTCGACGAGGCAATGACACCTCCTCATTGTTAACGCCAGCAATGGGCTTTCTCTGATGCCTAATTTCTAATCAGTGAATGTGAAACAATACGTACGAGTCACGTGCAGCACTGAGAGAGAAAATTATTCGGATAAATTGCTAAGTGAGAGACAGGTTTCCATGAATGTTGATTATAAAAGTCTACATGCGTGTACATTGTAAGAGTTAGTCCAATTCCGTAGAAAAAATAGGGCAGTCGAATAATCTCGTCCGTTGGCACCTGGTATTCACCGAGACGGAAGAGGAACCAGAGACACCACATTCGGAAGAAGCAATGGCGGAATTTCAACTTGAGAAAAGTGCAATTATTGTATTCCAAAGGAACCAGGCAGCTGCCCTATGACATACGAAGTTGAGTCGTAGAGGGTTCCATTTCTCAGTTTAGGAACGCAATGAGATACGATACCCTATATTAAATAACTGACAGGGTTAGAGATTGTGATGTTAACGATGGTATGACGAAATGTTTATTGTAACAAAATAAAGAGAGTGTTTTTCGCCCTTTTCTATGAATGGTATTATATAATGGAGATATTGTTTACAATTAATTTTAAAATGTAATATAAAAAATCATTTTGCAATAAAGCATAGCTACTGCTACATATGACTTCATTTTTAAATTGTATACCCATTCTATTTCTTGGTTTTACAAACATACTGTAAATAACTTCATCGGTAGAGCATTACATTAAAGCCAATATATCTGTTCTAATGGACAGTCATGTCTACAAGAAAACAGAATATGGATTAAAATGTGTTAGGCGTGGCATTCACTGCAAGGAAAAAATCGCACACAAAAAGTCGCTTAACACAGCTTAGTTTATGAAGGAATTTCTTAGGAAATTGGTGACGTGGTCTGGTTCAAAGATCTTTTGTGCCGTAAATGGTGTACTAGTATGACTTAGGCCGTTTTACTCCGGTCACATCACTGCGCAATCTTACGTATGTACGAAAGCAGAGTCAAAATTGCTTCGTGAAAAGCGTTGAATTGCTACAACGCACGAGAGAATGTGCTGCTGCTATCAGGGGGGAAAATAGGCCCTCCTCTAACTGCAGGCTCCGATTCTCGCAATTTCAACAAATGTTTCTATACTAACCTGCGCCATGATTTTTCCAGGGAAACGGCCATTATGCATATTCGAAAAGGCGATATACCAATTATCACCGCTTCTGTCATATTCGCGCAGTAATTAGGAATTTAAAGTTTAACAGTATGGTTATAAAAAAAAATACGATCAATCTAAGTGCGATAGGCATTGTTCATGTTAATGTTTATTTTTACTCAATAATATTAGAAACTGATCAACAACAGTTGCTCTCAACAATCAAATCAAATATCCTTTGGAATACATAGATACAAATGGCGCGAAGCAGATATTCGTGTTTTTGACCGTGTTCCACCAATTTTAAAAATCTGAAAAAAATTAAGATTATACTTCAGGGTAGGGGTGACAACATATATTTTTTTCGGCGTGACTATTGTTTCCTAAATTTTTTAATTTAATTTTGAAAATTTCAAACTTATGTAAAAGTTGAGTTTTGGATCAAAAATTTAAAAAAAAAATCAGGATGGTAAAACGTAACTGTATTTACATTTTAAAATCACGATAATGATTTTAAAGAAATAAATACTGGAGATATGGTTAAAAAACTAAAAATCGTGTTTCAATTTTTTTTGGAGTTATTTTCCATTGTTGAGGCCTGAAACTTTGGGGAAACATATTATTTTGGATGCACTTTATGTGTATATTTTTTATTTTTCAAAATGTCGGGGGGCCCTTCTCACCATCTTAACCGGCTAGACCCTTTATAGGCAAACCTCTTTGTAGTGAACCTCTTTATATTGTAAAACCTCCACTTATCATACCAAGGAGATACCCCCAAGACAGTCGAACTACCTTTGCAAATCGTAATGAGACAACAAGAGACCCTTAATGAAGCCGTGTTTACGTACATGGAAGGACATTTTCAGCAATAAATGTTCCACTCTTTTTTTTTCTTATATATGTGTTTTAGGATATCATTCCACTTAAATAATGCGATCATGAACTGTTACAGCCCACTCCCGATTATCGTAATATGGTAGTTTCCTTCATCAAAGAAAACGAAAGGCGTTTATTGCGATTGGTTACCCACCATCAGTGTATTCATAATATACAAATTATTTGGTTTAAGAAATACCGGTTTAGATGAATGGCAAGGGTAAATTTTATCCTCATTTGAAAAAGGTCAGATTGGCGCCCATGCGATGCTAGTCCACATGACGTCACAGGGACCCAGATTCTATACGAGTAGTCAGGAGTTTTTCATCGTCTGAGGTTAACAATGCATGCATGAGGCACAAAGCTCAGGGAAAAATGTCTTAATAATCATCTATTAAAACTGGCTAAGGTCGGAAAGTTTCCTTCGTTTGATAAGGTATTAACAATCCTTATTTTAGCCAAGTGCTACCAGCTAGCATGGTACTCTGCTACCTGCTAGCATCCTGCATCGTATCAGCACTCAGAGCTTCGCCCCGAGGTCACCTCACTTGCGGCTGTGGGAACCAGAACGACATCACACGGAGTTTTCCCGGCATTCATGCTTACCCGTCGCTTTTTCGCGCGGTTGAAAATTTTCACTTTTCATTTAATCGCGAAAAATAGATATCGTCATTTAGCGTGAAATACGTACTCCAGGAGTAATAATCTTTCTATTTAGGCAATAAAAAAATAATAGGAAACCACCCTATTGGCTAATGATGGGGAGAAGAAGCACCAATAATCGGAAAACCTGAATTATCCAAACTTTCACTTAAATTTCATTTTGTTTTCATAATTCAAATAAAACAATTAAATATTGTTTATGCACATTGTCTGTTATTTTACATTGCTTTCTGGAATCACTAAGAGCTTTTTTTTCCTGACCGCAATCTTTTTAGCGGCGAAAACGTGACAGTACTCGCATTCCTACTGCTCCATGTAATACATACCTGGTTGCCGACAACCATACATCCGTGGCTGTGAGATCACGGATCCAGAGAAGTGGTATGCACCATTGCTTCTAACCACTGTGCGATGTCGGAATATACACTGTGAGGCACCATACTGCGTGGTTGCATCTCACCCTAGTTTTCCGGGATGCAACTGCTGCTCTACGTGGATCTGCGATCACTAAGTGCAATCACGCACCATGAAGCTTGGGAAAAAGGAACATGGAACCCCCATGAAGACAACAGTTGCTCAATCACGCCATCGCGCAGCAGCGATTATAGGAAACCAGGACTTATGGCAAATTGTCTTTGCAGATGAGTTCCCAGCTTTGACTCATGCTATCTCTACTTCCACTTCCTTCACTTCTACTATTCCTCTCCAGCTTGACCTTGACTCGTTGGGGCATAAACTTGCCCGAGTGCGACGAAATCTCCGGTTCCTGTTTGCGGTATTTAACCGCATGCGGAGCCACAACAATAATTGTGAATTAGCAATATGAAATATCCATATTAACAATGAAAATACTTTGTTACTTCCACAAAATACACAGTTTCTATTTATTACCGGTTTCGGCTATAATAGTTTGATTTAATGAAATATCCAATTAAATATTGTAAATAACATTTTTCATAATTTACGATTGGTTAAACATTGAAGAGTTCAAAAATTAATCAAGAGTTTTTACCCACCATTGATCATTGTCAGCACTGTTAGTGCAGACATTCAAGTAGACTTGAAACATCCCTTGTCAACAAGTTAAGAAAATAATTCCATTTTACCAAAGGAATTCTGATAGAAATAATAAGTCTGGAGTACCCTTGCATTAAAATGAAATTATCCTGCAGGTCGCATCATCGCCTGATGATGCGACCTGCAATGGCCACAAAAGCTCGCCTTACAAAGCGCAATACGTATGTTTTTAAATCGATGTGAAAGAGATTGCTAATTTGAAATGGTAAGGTAATTTTTTGTCATGGTGTTAGGTTAGCCATTCTATTTATGAAGGTTTTGAATTGAAGAGGTATTTAGTGGAGAGGTTTATTTCTATCATAATACGTTGTGTATGGCTGAGACTTTGCCATCATTTGTTCACTACGATGTTTATGAAGTTATTATGTTATTATTTCATTATGGGTTTAGGTTAGCCATTCTATTATACGTGTATCAAGGATAACAGAGTTAAAAGGTATAAGTAGTATCTCTTCTGCAGTTAGTATTACTGGGATTTTTTCCTATTGTGTTCAATGCATTGTGTTTGGCTTGGTCTTTTCTATCGTTTCTATAATAGTATGTTCTTGAAATAATGTCAATTTGTTGATTGATGTACTACATAATTGTGCTTTTTATTTTATTTTTTCTGGGTCAGCAGGCGTTGGCCGTCGTCCTCCCGTGCCCCCCCCCTCCTGCCATTGCCCCCCCTCCACCTCCCCCTCCCCCGCCTTCGACGCCCCCTCCTCCCCCGCCACCCCCACCCTCCACGCCCCCTCCTCCCCCCCCTCCTCCTCCATCGACGCCTCCTCCCCCCCCTCCATCTGAACCCCTGGAGCTGGCCCAACCCCTCCCCCCTGGCGTCGAGTCACCCCTTGTCCCTTTCCCCCCTCCTGCTGCCGCCCTCGACCCTCCCGCCGGTGCCACCACCATCCCGGGAGTGAGTGATGGTGGGGGTGAGAAAAACCCCTCTCCTCCCTCCCACTCCCCCTCCCCACCACACTGGTCTCCCGACTCCCCTAAGCCTGCCGACTGGAACTCCAGGAAAGCCAAGAAAACTCTCCAGGTGAGAATTGGTCAATGCCAGTACATGGTAATTTATTCTCCACAGACCCTACAAGTGTAGGTATCCAATACATCAATCAGGAAAATACAAAATAATATGTGAACATACATATGCAGTGCAAAATTTATGTATGTTCACAAAGATACTCATAAGTCACAAAAACATGATTCCATTTAACATTTTGTGTTATAATCAATAAAAAAATCCATTTACAGTGTAATTATATTTTATTATCAGATACTCTTTTAAAGAGTTTATTTTTTATTTTTATTGAGTTTGTGCATTTAATTCCGTCTAGTTGATTGTTATTTATTGATATTTGCACCATGAATCATTGGATTGTTTAAAAATTCTAGGATAAGGATACATTTAAGCAATGCAATGATTGATGGTACTAAGGTCTATAACTTGCAATTTACTTGACAGAATGAGATGTACAGTCCCAAAAAAAATGTTTTTAAAAACTCCTCATGATAGGTGATATGGGGATTGTTTGAATTCACTGTTGTAGCTGTGAATTTCTTCATAAATATAACATGTAGAGTCAATAGTCAACAAGTTTAGTTGCCGCATTAATAATTTCTATGAATTATTTTGTAAAACACCCATCATGTTTATAATAGTCATTTCTTGCTCTAAGAAAATTTTTTGGAGTAGACTGGAGGAGGATCCACTCTAAATGTAAAAGAAATGCTTCTCCAAACAAATTGTGTTTCGTAATTAATAAAACTTGTTCAATTAATGTCCGAATACATATTGTGCATCTCTGATTATTGTTCCTTCAAATCTCTCTCTCCAGTAGAAAAGAAATTGGGGACTTGAATAAGTACACTCTTTAAGCACAAGTGACTAATTAGGCAATCTGAGCATCACTGTCAAGGTGTACATTACAATGAGGTGGACGTAATTGGAAACCAGATTCCTCTCTCACCATGCTCGCTTTGCTATCCATTGATTTTGATGGTGTAATTTCAAGTGTTCAAAGTAATGGTTGGGATAATGGTGATCCTTTTTTTTATGTACAATAAGAATTTCAACTCATTAAGTACTTCAGAAACTTTGCAAATCACCCCACTTTGTAAAATTAGTTGAGCCAGTTATATGCATAACTTCCTTTTTATGGGCACAAAACATATAGAGCACCTAAGCTCAATTTGGCTTGCTTTGCATGAGAATATTTTTCCTGCTATCTACCCTCATAACATTTGAGGAAAAAGGAGTACATATTAGGAGAGTTGTATGCATACCTCTATTGCTGGAAGCTTAACAGGTTAAGTTGTCTCATTAGTTGTTTGAAAAATTCTATTGCAAGGAGAAACAAAAGAGAATCTTGGAATTAAAAATTTAATATTAAAAATTAGATGAATACATTTTTTATGCAAATGCAATTCCAAGTTTAAATATCAGTTGATATGCCAAACACTGCATTTGCTATTTATGTATTTAATATTATTGTAATGCATGGTTTATTATTTACTTGTTTAAGTCAAAATAGCTTATTCAAACTTAAAATTTATCTCATTTATCATGTGTTAGAGGTGATGCATTTAATTAGTATTTAAATACTCGAGTAATGCATAATTATTTATATGCCAATTGAAGTGTTCCATTCTCTAACCAGGAAGGGATCTGGGTTGTGAACAGGTGAGGAAAAAGTCAAGGTATTTGAAATGGCAAAGACAGGAGGAAATCCTGTCTTTGCTGACAGGGAAAGTCTATGTTATGACACACAAATGAAATGAACAGCTGCTCTTTTTTTTAGCCAACGTCTTCTGTTTTTGTGTTTTTTTTTTTAATAAAGTTTTCAAGTAGAGATGGGTCAGTTCCAGTACCCAGTTCTTGATACTGCCGGTTCTTGGCTGTGGAACCAGTCACATAAACTCGGGACTTAGGAACCGGCTCGGATTGCAAGGCTTCCAAGGGTTTGCAAGGCTTAAAGGGTTCGTCGGTTTGTTGCTCTCGCCAACATTGTAGTATTTCCATAGCTGCGGCCTCTTTCAAATGAGCTGACTTTTTGCCTGACTCTGTCCATGGCATAGCGCTGTTCTTTCAACTTACCCATAAAGGTCTCTGTGAATGTCTTCAAACGAGTTGAATCGCACCATTGACGACACGGTGCCCATTTCAATCAGGCCAGGCAGTGCGCCACGTCGTCTACAGCGTGAAATACAGATATTGCTACATTGAGGCCGCTTTCAGACGAAGGCCGGTTGCCGTTCATGTGGCATTCAGGTGGCTTTCAGACGAGACGACTCTCTGCAACACCGTGTGCCGTGAACGGCAAAAAATCCTTTCATCAGAAAGTGGCCTTACATTGCGTCTTCTATTGACTTGAATATCTCATTGATTGAATCATGTAGGTACATATGCAGTAATTCTTCGACATATGAGCAAGATGCGTTCCAAGAGTTTGTTCGTAAGTTGATAAACGTACGCTAGGCATCGAAAGGTGTGGTTATCCTGCAGAATGCAACACTGAATTACTATTACGTTAACTCACGGCCGCCTAGTTTATCCACAGTTTCACTGTAATGGCGTGTTGAGCAGTTTATTGTTGAGGTTAGAAGAACTGTGACAGTGAAGCATGCGAATAAGTTGTCAATTAATGCAACAATTTAAGGTACATCGCAGAATACAGAATATATTTTGAACTGACTCACAAGTTGCAACAAATTAACGGAAAACATCGTCAGAAGTTGAGGGAGTTTTCCCATTAATGTTGATGATATGCAGTATTTAAACTGTGCTCCAAGCATATTCTGCATGGCTCTTTAAAATCAATATCGACCACTACTGTTTTCAGTGAACACCTTTTCATGGCAATACATATTTCTGCCAAAAAAGAATAGATTAGACCCAGGTTGGGTAAAAATGCTGAATGTTGAATCAAAATCTGGATAAAGAACCAGTGGCTGCCTGATGTAATGTGACATATTGGTCGATCATGCATTCTTTTAAAAACGTGTTATTTAAACTTTTTTGCTTGGCAAATAAAATTATGGAGACGATCTTAGGTTTTTTTTACAGAGCTTTCTTACTAATTTACATCTTTTGTGAAATTATTTTCATTCACTTCTTGCGGTTGTTCATTAAAATTTGCCATTTATTCATATACATAATAAGAATTCATCCTTGGAAAAGAGTATCAAGAACCGATGGAGGAGAACCGGACTGGTACCGACAACCATAAGAATTTAAGAACCGGCTCATCTTTATTTTCAAGATTCTGTTTTATATGTTCTTATTGTGGGAATAATTTTCAATAAGAGTTTGAGTATGCACACAAAATACTTGTGTTGATTTTTACTCTTCAAAATTCTTTGTAATGATAGAAAGGAGTAAAGAAGTGAGCGAAAGAGGGAAAATTAGCCAGGGATAAATCAGAGAATCTTAGTTTGGGAACCTTGTAACACAACCCTGAGTTTTAAGTCAATATTGGCGTGCTTAAGCACTGAAATGGTTATCGCTTCTTGGGAGGGGAGTCGTGAGTGAAGGTGACTTGTGGTATTATTTTTTGTTCTCTTCCTCCCCCTGTCCGTTAGGTGACCCCTGCCCCTGTGCCTGCCGTTCCGATGGAAGTGGTTGCTGCGGCACCCCCTGCCCTACTCCCAGAGGCCTTCCCACCCATGCACCACACCATTGCCAAGCCTCCCGCCAAGGCAGACTCACTCACCGCTGCCCTCGACTCCTTCTATTCAGACATAGCCATGCTCAACGAGCCTGTGGCTGCAGAAGGAGCTGCGAGTGAGGGTGATGCTGGCCCCCAGGCGAGCAGCGCACCCATCGCGCCATCGCCTCCTTCTTTGGCGACCTCTAACCCCTTGGAAACCAAAGCAAAAGACCCCCTCGGCCAAGACGTGCCTTTGACAGTCGTGCCCTTTAGCGAACCTGCCAAGCCAAAGAAGAAAAAGGTAAAGCCCTCCCACGTCACTCATTCTTCAATTCATAGTTTCATCTTCCCTATCTCCTCCTAATGCGAGAAAAGATCAAGTAACATCTCGATATATTCAATGTGTAAAATTCCAAACAAAATTTTTAACCCCTTAAGAACGAAACATGTTATAAGTCTCATTTTATGATACTCCCAATTTTACCCAATGCCTTCATGGTGCATGGTGGAAATCACCCATGAGTTTTCAAAGGAATAATTTTTATTTTATTGTTGTGATTTTCAATGTTATGAAGGCCTTAAAAATTACATATTTTTAAGAAAACTCAGTTGAATTTGGATAGTTTTTGCAGTGGGAATTTTACAAAAATAGCTCATATTTTGTTGGTTGTTGTGATGTAACTCATTTTATCACTCTATCCATTAGGAGCCTAGACAGATCATCTTGTGCCATCACAACAATACATATCATTGTGTCAGGGGTTAACAGGGAACTACTAATTAATGAAGGGTCTTAGGCAATCAAGATTTATCCTCCTAATTTGAGCAAAAATATTTGCTGAGTGAATTCTTAAACTTTTGTCTTTCATCCAATAATGTGTTTGTATAGTCTGAGGTTTCAGGCGAGATGGAGTGGAAACGTGGCATAATGGAAATGAAAAAGCAGGAGCAATTTCCACAATTTTACATTTATTAATACTGCCGGTTTTGCTTTTCAGCATCATCAGGTCTGCTGATGTGGAAATTGCTCCTGCTTTTTCATTTTCATAATGCGTTTGTAATCCATTAGAGCTTGTCAACCTGTACTCAACAAACACCTCCGAAATATATAACTAAATATTTTCCTAGTCCCAAGTAGCTCTGTTGTAAAGAGGTTTGTCTGAAATGGTACCTGCTTTTGAAGTAAATATTTCCATAGGTTTTGCAACACTCCTTCCTTCTGTCTCCTTCCAACGTTTTGCTCGGCAAAACCTATGGAATTTTATCAATGAATCATTGGATTCCTGAATCCCTGATAACGATGGACAAGTTGCTCATCGAAACGTTGGAAGAAGAGTTGCGAAACCCGAGAAATATTTACTTCAATTGTTTGCTGGAAAAGACCAAAAACTATATGGCCTGCTTTTGTGTTGCAGCAGCCAAAACTGGCGCCTGCACTCTCGCTGAAGAAGAAGTCGGTGTCGACGTTGGTGGCCAAGTGGCAGCAAGTGCAGGAGGACGTGTGGAGGGAGGAGATGAAGGAAAGCTCGGCCGAGAGACACTAATCAATCCATTCCACACTCACCGTCAATGCAATGAATGCCTCCAAACGTGCTCAAAGTGCTCCTCACACACCACTTGAGTGTTAAGAGGCCATTGAATAGGGGCTTTTTTGCAAGCCCTTTGAGAGTTTATTTTTGTGTATCGATCACTGTACTCAGGAACTTGATGTTGTATATCATGTATTCATACAAATCTCCCCTGAATGCAGAGGTACGTCATGAATAATATTCTCATCCATTTAAAGTACATGTATTATTTATGAAATAGTTAATAAAGTTTCCTAATAGAAACTGCAGATCATAAGTATGTGGCAAATGTCACCTGATAAGTTCAATCTCAATATGGGTCATGGTGCTTCAGTTTAATGAATGAGCGTATCCCTCAGTGTTTCAGCTTTAGTTGGAACATGTTTATGGTAATGGAATTGCCTCCGTGGAAATACATTACCATATTTTTCAAAATTAAAGCAACTCCAGTTTGAAAGTGTATTTTTCAGTAATGAATAATTGCTCTTAGTTGAAAAATGCTTTTGCCAAAAGGTTATTTTTTCTTTAGTTGGATGGCTGAAATCAATCATTTTATATCAATCTTACAATGAGTTAGTGTTTGTGTGAAGTTTGAAAAAGAGGCTTGTTTTCATACTCTGCTGCGGAGGTTTAACTTTGTTTATGTGAAACTCCATTATTGTATCGTATGTTACAACATCCTTTCCAATTATTAAGAATAGTATCATCATGTGTTTGATGTAGTACTTGTATTTGTGATGTGATGATAAACTTAAAAAAATAAGTTTTCAATTCTTGGTTAGGTATTAAATAATTAGCGAAACAAAGTTATCTCTGAAACCAGCATGCCTACCAATATGGAAGAAACTTTTTATCAAGAGTAGAATGATTATAGTAATAATGCATTTAAAAATCTATATCAGAAGATGCTAGATGATCAGTACTGGTTGATTACAATTTATGAAGCTGCCACTTACAGATGGGAGGGCCTTATTCCCTCTGCTGTGAGGCATTAGTGCCGTCTAATCAAGGTGAAAGGCTGCCTCTGTACGTCACAGTTTTATGAATTTTAAAGAATCATTTATTGATTATTCTACATCTTTTGTGGTACATACATATATATTAGCATTGTATTATTACAACTGCTCAACTCTTGCTAACAGAATTTATCCCTTGATGATGGACTCGCCAATTTTGGGGATAATTTTACTTTGATAATAATGATTAGTCAATTCAAAATGAAATTACTCTTATTAGTTGAAAAAATGTATTAAATGGGACAATAATGGAGTTTTGTATCACCAAAGTTACACCTTCTGCCTAGGAGTCAGCAAACAATGCACTTTTTTCCATCTGAACACACAAATTCTGGCAGAGGTTGTGATGGATTTCAACTTTTACTTTAAACTTCTTCATTACTTCAACTTTTTCATTAAAAATAGAACAATATTTTTAATGATGCATATGTTTTCTTTGCCCAGTTATCTTTGACGAAGATGCAACATTTCAAATTCGAGTCTCATTAATTTGAAGGGACGATAGTGTAATTTGGGATGAAAATATGCAAGCTCTATCATGGGCGTACCTAGAATCAAAACCAGGGGGGTGGCAGAACTAGCCGTGTTCGTTCAAGTTGTAACATTTTAGCACAGGAAAGATTAATGAAACCAAAATTTTATGGAATTTATGACAGCAATTTATTAGTTTTTATAATCATTTGCTTGAAAAAAATTATGATTTTTATTCTAGTTCCATGTCTTACACTAATACATATCATTTTTCTTCAGTGGGGGAAGGGGGAGCAGTTGCCCCCCCTTGCCTCCCGCTGGGTACGCCCATGAGCTCTATTCTAATTTGAATTCTTTTTTGCAATATTTTGTTGTTTGAATTGTATATTCATATTATTTTATATGAATCCAATCCTGATTTCTGTTTAGGTATGAAATATATTAATGGCAGTCTTTATCAGTTAACCCCTCTGTGACTGTGGGGGGTAACTCGGTTACCCCAAATTATGTTAATGTAGTGTATTTGTTTATTTTGTCGCTTCAATATTTATCGTATCTGAGCAGAACCACTTTTTCATCATTTAGGGGAAGAATGATTTTTTTTAATACTTAAATTTTTAACTTCAATTTTTATAGGTGGGGCAACTGGGTTAATTTCAACAAAGGTGAGGCACAGTTACTTGATAGTAGAAACCAACTTCTCCAAATGTACGAAGCTAATTGGGTTGCCCGGCACAGTTGTTGGCAGGAAGTCATCAAATGTGAGGCTTGTTACCTGTTTGGGGTGTAACTCATTTACCCCAGTATTCTTTCTTCAGTGGACCTTTAATTCCATAAAAATATAATTTATAATTGCCATAAACCGCATTTTCAAACTTCACCCTACTGTCTTTATCATAAATTCATTTCAGTTCTTCACCACGTTATAGGTAAACACCAACTTCTCCAACGATGTACCTTCGTACATTTGGAGAAGTTGCTTTCTACTATCAAGTTACTGTGCCTCACCTTTGTTGAAATTGACATTTACTTTTAGAATACAGCAGTCGCCATTGAAACGTTGTCCACCATTTCTTTTAAGGTACCGGATTTTCATTATGTTTTTTGACGACTAATTCATATATTGTTATTGAGACTCGCTGGGTAAAGAAACTTTTTTCTGGGTACAATTTTGGAGGACAGCATTTTTTTTATGAGTTCACATTTACTCCTAAAGCCTTTACAGAGTGAACATTATGAAAATTGTTACATTATTAGCCGATAAAATACGTATAGGAAAATCAAACAAATTTTACCGTCCTTCGACAAATCATACTCTTGTCAGCAATCCCACAGTATATTCTTTGAGCGTTAAGCCAAAAACTCACTTCCAGAATGAAAAAAAGGCCCTAAGAATGGCTGAAGTGTGTAGTAGCTTTTGGAAGAAAGTGAGGGAATTTTGGAGTGACTGAAGAGGATTTGGAAACCAAAGAGTAATCAGAGGAAGTAGAAGACTTTGAGAATGAACTTCATTGCGAGTTGCCCAAAGACATTACTGCTGAAAACTTTCATAGCCATTGGTTTTACAGATTGAGGTCTAGATTTCAATGGAACACAATTCCTCAGGTTTCCAGGAAACAGAATATACAAGTATATTTTTCATTAGTTTATGAATATAATATTGTAATATCCCCGAGTGGACTTAGAGAGGTTTGTAAAGAGAATTTATTACTCATGCAATTTGTAAAATTATAACTATGAAATACATGGCTTCTGTGCATTCAAATTTTCAGATTTCATGCTTGTCATACGTATTGGTGAAGAGAAGTTGGGTTCTGATTTGATAAGGAATTTGGTTAGTCCAGGGCAGCTTTGCCATTGCATCTATGCATGTGCACACTTTTCAAGACATTGAAAGTTTATACTTTTTACTCAAAAGTATTCTCCGAAAGGTTATTAAAACCAAATATGCATATGTAAATGTAATGCAATTAAAACATGACATCAGTGAGAGAGGCCTTCTAACTCTTTCTAAATAAATAACTGAGATAGGTGCATTTATGAATCAAATGATAAATAATAAGCAATTAGGTTAATTTAAGATCACTTTGTGGCAAATTGCATTCCATATGTTCTATGCTGAGCTCTGACATCATGGTAGATGATCAGCTTTCCAATGTGAGAAGAAAGTATCCATTCAAAATCTACATGAAAAGTAAAACTGGATCGTAAACTGGATAATCAAGATCTGGGTATTCGCTGATTCAGAAATATATTATATTCATCCTTCTCAATTTTACAAAAGTATGATTGTAAACAGGAAAGAGAAAAATGAAGGACTACAAATTGTAAAGAACCTATTGAAGCCCTACTGTGGGACTTGGTGTGGGGTTGCATGTGAAAATATTACTTCAATTCCACTAGCTCAGCAATTATTTGAAAATTAATTTAGAAATTCTGTTACACTTACAACAAACAAAACAAAAATTCCAGTTGAATTTCTCCCGCATCCATCTTGGGAAATTTTTTTCGAGATTATTTCGGTTTGCTAATAATCTCACCATGGTGCCCCATGTCCCGAAAAAAAGTAGGATCGTCATGATCATCTATCAACCCAACACAATGATTGTTGAGAAGCGGGTGCAGAAAATAATTTCAAACTTGATGTAACCAAGCCTAAGTGGCAGTTGATAATGGGGATAAAATGACATGGTAATATGCATGTCTTGATCATTAAAAAGGGTGGGAATGAAAATATTCATGGAAATTATACATATGGCTGTAATGAATTCCTGCAACATTCAAACAAAAACTATTCCAATTGAAAAGGTAATGATTGTAGTTGGAGGAGGTTTTTTCTTAGGGAATTGTCCATGGGACACACTCAAAATAATATTCTCCAAAGGAAACAGTTATCTCATAGCTATCACTTGCCTTTACAGAATGCAATGCATTTTTGAAATAAAAATATTCATAATAGTGTGATAGATAAGATGACATGCAAAACAGCATCCCAAGTAGATCAATGCGTTGCTATTTTGATTCTGAGAAAAGTGGATAAAAAGACTATGAACTGGATGCAATAAAGCAGTTAGCAGCTCTCACAGGGAAGAAAATGAAATGAAATCAACTGATTTTGGCGTGACTTGGTGGAACGATGAGATATTCATGAGAAACCCATTTCTGCTCCATAAACTTTTATTTGCTGTCGACAAGTTTCGACGGCTATTGCATCATTATCATGAAAAACAGAAGGAGCACTTACAATGTCGAGCCTTATATGTCCGACAACAGTAGGTGGGGAGGAAGACCAGATGAGGGAATAGGGGGGGGGGGAAGGTTAGAGGTAGTATGGTCCAAACATAACAATATAAAATCTGGGGGGGGGAGGAGAGGCAGATAGAAGAGCAGGTGGGGGAGGGGGGAAGGAAGAAGTCAGATTTTAAAATATTTGACAAGAAGTGGGAACACTTGAATTGAGCCATGTCATTTAAAATTGTGGTACATATTAGGTGCAAGAGTGCATTTAATGATTTTGAGAATTTCTAAAACATCCAGTTAAACTCTTTTGCTGAATATATGTAAAAATTTACTTTCACACAAAAATCTGGCTGGATTTGCTGAGATGCTTGGATAAATGTGACCTGAAGTCTTCCAATGTAGCACTTCTTTAATGTTCTTAAAAAGTTTTAAACTTACCGAGGTGTTTTAAATGTGTTTGACCGACGTACCCCATTGCACTCTTCACATTTCAAATCATGGACACCACTTTTATCTTCGGGAAGCACTTTGTTCCTTGAGTTGAAAATCACTTTTCCTGGGGAGGTCAGGGAGTTAAAACACACTCAGCATTTTGTCTTTGGGGATGAGGTTACGACCACTGTAGGAAAGAGGAGCAAGGAAGGGTAATTTGCACCAACATTTGGGCTCTACTTTGGTGAACAGCAGCAGACTGGTTGGGGTGGGCAATGCTCATTTTGCAGGTTTTTTTTGCTAGTAGTTTTGGGACGAGATGATCATTATAACCGTTATTCAAACATTTTGATTTAATTACATCAAGTTCCTGGTTGAAACTTGATCAGCCATGGGGATTGAAATTAGTTTTGTGGATGTTGCAATGTTCCTGTGGATATTGCCATGGAAATAATCAAGACATTTACCGAAGATGGACTTCCAGACGACTTCACTGAGATTATTGAATTCTGTCTTAGGAATTCATACTTTCGGTGGAACAATGGATACTCAGACAGATTAGCGACACAGCTATGGGATTTCCCTTTTCACCAGTAGAGGCCAACATATTCGTGGAAAATTTTGAAAGAAGAGCTATCGAGAAACCACGACTATGGCTCAGATGTGTTGATGACACCTTTGTCATCTGGCCACATGGCAGGGTATTCCTCAGAATATTTCTCCGGCACCTGAATTCCTAGCACCCAACAATAAAATTCACCATGGAGATCAAACAAAATGGACGCCTACCCTTCCTGGACGTAGCAGTGACAAGAAACGAGGATGGCTGTCAATCAAAAGAAAGCGCACACTGATATATATCTGCACTCTCCCTTGCATCACCACCCCCAAATTAAGAGCTGTCTCTTGTGAGAACACTTCTCCATCAGGCTGAAAGAATATATATATGATCAGAAATCAAGAGGAATAGAGGAACAACACCTAATCACAGACCTCATGAAGATCAGCTACTCAAAGGCCCTTATTAGGGCCACTGTATAGAAAACGAAAGGAAGAAGATCGTGAAGACTACAAAACCAAGAGGATTCGCAACTCTACCTTTCATCGCTGGGACCACAGAAAAGATCAGGATAATTCTCAAGAGACATGACATAACACCGAGATGCAGTGCTATGAAGAAGATAGACTAACTTCTTCCTAAATGTAAAGACGCTGTCTCTGATTTACAACATGAAGGAGTGTAGGAGATACCACGCAGCTGAGGACAAAAATAAGTCAGGCAAACTAAAAGAGCCATCTCTGTCCTACTGACCGAATATCGAAGGGCTCTCAAAAATAAACAATTTGACGTCATGGTAAATACACTACTTAACATACTTATGACAGCTACGCAGCAACTGTATCAATTAAATTTTATTGAATAAGAATTGTGAATCGTAACTGCTTCCTTGATAACTATTGGAATGTATTTCACTTCTTTGGGTATGAAATAGGGAGGACAGAGTATGTTAAGATGGTAGAATCAATAAAAAATACATTTGACTTGGATGGCTGATGTCCTTATTTGGATCAAACATATCACCGAGATAGAGTGAGTAGCAATGCTTTCGTTCAAATTTTCTTCCCTTTACAGCTTCCTTTCCAGATACATTTGTGATATGTAATTACAATTCTCATGAATAAGAGACCAACAATGGATCACCTCACATTAGGGCACAATTCAAGGATATTATGAAGTGGTGATAAAAGTGGTACCTGATGCAAAATTAAAAAAATGCAGAGTAATAGGTACCTTTTTGGGAGCAGAGGCCAGAATCAGAGGTCTCCAGTTCAAATGCACATAAAAACAAAGAGTGAAGATGTTGAAAAACATGGAATCGCTCAAGCGCCTTCGAGTTTGAATAACTGATGATGTGGCTCAGAAATGCATCAGACAGATAATTGGACAAGCTCAAAGAAATTTTGAGAGACCATATGCTGCAGTAGAATGGACGATGAACACAAAAACAGGGAAATAGAATCGGTAGTGGGGAGGTAGGAATATTCATTCTTCCCAAGAACAAGTCAGGGCTTTCTTTCACTGAATAATTAAGTTACTTAGTTTTTGTTTAATTGCTACCACAGAAAAATATGACCTGGAGTAGTAATTAGTCAATGGGTATTCTCTGCTTTCATGCATGCCCTAAGTTTTTTATGCATGTCCATATGAGCCCAAGTAGGTACTGGCATAGGCAGTGAAATGAGCGGAGCACGCTTGACGACCCCACCATGTAATTGTGCTCGTGTGCAGCCAAGTGGATGCAGGGAAGAAATACTTGCTCCATGCCCTTGGGGATTGCTTGCAGGATATTGCATCTAAGATGAACTTGTAGGAGGGGGAAGAGAGGTTTGGTGACTTAATAGGAATGTCGCTTTAGTGCCTTTTAGGCCAACCCACTAACTTTGGTTCATCACTGTAGTTACCCATTTCTATTTTAAGACTTTACCCAGTTCTTCAAAACGGCACTGATCAAAAATTTAACTAAAAATCACATAAGAAAAGGTACAATTGCACGCTAATATTTAGTTTATCATTGAAAACAATTTTAAGTAGCCAAAGGTTCATTTCTACCGAGATCAATGCATATTGACAAGGGCACAAAGCATAATTGTGTGGGGGGCAGCTACCTACACACTCACCAAGTAGATGCTGTAGCTCATTTCTTCATGGCAATTTCAGTGATTAGCAGAATGAGTAATACCTTAATCTCTATGGATTCCACTTTGATTTTAAACCTTGATGTATTTGCCAGGTAATGAAAGTTTTTATGAAGAAGCTGAACTCTCTGCAAACCCCATTGGTTCACAGATTGGTACAATTTCCTTTGGTGAGTTTCATAATTGAGTTCAGCAACCCTAAAAATGACCAGTCAGTGCTTCTCTAGAATGTCTTCCTTTAGAATATTCTAAAGGGGTTGGTATGCATCCAGAGAGCTTAGAAAACAAAAGATTGGTTAGCAGTAGACTGAATGAAAGTATGATTAAGAAGCCTAAAACTGTGGATTAGTGTGGTCGAAAAGAAGGCATGGAGGATAACCAGTGCTAAGGCACTCTTAATGGCTGTCACAAGATTCCAGAGTCAGAACTTCCAGACAATTATCTCCATTGCCCCAGACGTTTAAACACACTCTTATTGATCGTCATAGTAGAGTAGGCAGCAAATACGTACAAAATTATTGAAAAATAAAAAAAGCTGTCATAGAGACAATTTCAACCCTATCATATGAAAAGTGAAACTCCCGTGGACCAGGAATCCCGACCTCCGGCCTCAGAACCACCACACTTATCCAGACAACCTACCATTTCATGCAGTGAGCCTGGCATTACACAAATGAACAGCATTAACATGCTAATTCTCATTGACATTACTTCAGAAGATCAGAATTCCGAAATGTGGCCTTAACACTCAAAAGAAGCGAGGAATAAGTTGTTAACCTGATGGACTTGACAAGGAAACATCTGAAATGTTAATGCAAGGACAAGGTGACCATAATCAATAGAAAATTGACCAATCGAGTGGTGTCACTGCAGCAGTTACGACGTGAATTCCGATAAATTAAGCAAATACTTAATTACTTTACACTCGATTAACCTGGATTTGATAGTCCCATCTACGATTATACTCCAAAATAGGGTTAGCAAGCGGAAATTTCAAATCAACGAGTACATTTTCTCATGCTGTGCTTAAACCAAATACTAGCACAACTATACAGAATTAAGAACTATGCCTAGCTCACAGCTTAAGGAAGTTCCTGCTGCATAATTAACTTCGGCAAAACTATTGACCCTCTCCATGAATGAGGAAATGACCACAACATAACCAGAAAACAGAAATTTACCAAACGATAGTAATACAAATAAATAATGCATACTTGATAAGACGATATTTATTGGAATGAAAACTGCATAGAATTCTTTACATTTCAGTTGCACTCCAATACACGCTTATAAAATAAAAAAACACCCAACAGTTCAGAGCCAGTCTAAGCCACCAATGCTGAGGCTGTGGATGACTCGTACTTCCAATTTGGAGGCAATATTGACTTGGTCTTGTAGTAACGGGCCAGCCTGTGGATTCTCGATTCGACAAGAATCAACCGGAATTTGGAATCCTTGTCTTTCCTGAAAACAAAGTAGAGCTAATTAATAATGGCTCTTTAACCGATTCACTACTGACAAGAAGCACGAGAAAACGAAACTATACCTATTCCTTTCCAAGTGCTTGCGGATGGCAACAGCTTTCTTGATGAGATAATACAAATCTTCAGGTAGATCTGGAGCCAAGCCTATAGCCTTCATTATTCTTAGGATCTTGTTCCCCGTAACAAAGCGCACTTGTGCCACTCCATGTGAATCACGAAGAATAACACCTGTAAAGACAAACAATGCGAATGAGAGACCATGCAAAACTATGCGCCTACGACCGAGCTGTGCTCACAATGCATCGCACACAGATGCGAAAGTAAAATGACTGAATTGAAAAAGTTGCACTAATGGCATTGATCGAACAATAAGTTGCATTCGTATGATCCTCGTCCGCGCGACCAACTACATAGTTGTAACAGGTTCTGCTGTTCGCGGAAATGGATAAGTTACGATGCAACTTAAATGGTGACTATGTTCACGTGTTTCAACTACGCGGGTATAAGTAGCGTGTAAACACAAGACTACGCTATAACACTCACGCCAATAAACCGAGTTAGCATCCTTATGAATAAATATTCCTCACATTCAGGAAATAATGAATTTTAAATGCTGCCCGCAACGTTAATTTAGCCTAATGAATTACATTACTAATTATGCCCCATGGGGTACTTGGAGGAAGTTGTAAGTGCTACCCTACAATTAACTTACAGGTAGATACTCTCATTCGTAAAGAATACCACCGGTAATTAAATTCTACAGCATAAAAAATAAACTCACCAATTTGCGAAGGTGTTTTTCCTTTCTTGGCGAGCTTGTAAATTGTGTCCTTCACATCATCCGCGGTTAACTTCAACCATGTAGGAACACTTCTCCTATACGGCAACGCTGATTGGGATATACCCTTACTACGAAGAAAATAGCCATAATTAAAATCACATAAGTTGCGTTCACACTAACGCTAGCAGTAATAAATCCAATTTTTTCTCGCTTCAACATCAAACATGGTTCCCACGAGTCCCACGCGGCATGCACCCACAAGATTGCACTTTAGAGTAATTAAAATCAATAGCAATAAAATACATAGGAGGATTGTTGACTCTTCACAATTATTGCACGATTAAAAATAAAATACAATAATTTTAATGTGAGTATCAAATATAAATACTAACCCAGGTGCGTGCATACGACCCATGTTGACCGATTCCTTGCAACTGAAAGGAGTAGAGGGAAGTGACGTCTAAAATCCGGGGAACTCGGATATGTAAAGATGGCGACACTTGGGTTGTAGTTGTTGCTTGTTGGCTGTCATATTTTGTAAAGTTCTTCCCATTATTCGGAAAGTGTGTGGCTGATTATCGATTGCCCTGTAAATATTTATGTAGAAGTACACATTCCAACTACAGGGATTAAAGTGCATAGTACGTCGTAATTTGAAGGGCAGTTAATGGCTTCTGATGTCGCCCATTGGACGTAAAAATAATATGAAGCATCCCGTTTGAAGTATTCATGTTAAGGGGTATTTAGTAATCCTTCATTGTAATGCTTTGAGTAAGTCTTATATCAATTGTGCAAGTTTTAACTATTTGAGTGAAATAGTATTCAGTGCTTCAAGTTGAATTTTCCCGTTAAGTTTCTCTGTAAAGCTACTAGCCGCCAGATCGGTGTTTAGTGGAATATCTTAGCCTTTGATCGTCTTGATGGATGCATTTTTGTGTGGGCAGTGGTCATTTAAAGTTACCGTCTTGTGTTTTAGGATATTGAAGCTACAGATGTTGTGGAAGTTGCTGGAACGTTTTGTTTTATTTGGATAGATGATATCCAAGATGCTCTAGCTCCATGGAGGAAACCAACGATGCTGATGGCCCGAAATCTGGGCGAAAAGCTCACAAAAAGAAAGTTTTTGTAATAGATGATTCTGGAGACGATAGTGTAATAGGACCTGAATCGGAGATCACCCAATCGACGTCGGGGAGGAAATCTAACCTACCGGTAAAGACTACATGAAAAGATGAATATTCATAATCCATTTAACTGTCGATTGTTATGGACCGTTTGTTTGCAATAGGAATGGCTCTGCATCTAATTTTATGAGATCATTCTTGTAAGTGCTTAGCATTACTCTCGTTAAGGAATGGTTTAATTCCGATCGTGAACTCTAACCCTTATTTTGGTTGGTTAGATCGGAGTTGAAAGTTGTGTTTGGTATGAGCTTCTGTTTATGGTTTTTAATTTATGTTATAATTCTTCCAAGAGGACATTTTTACTCGTATAACCGGTGTTTTTAGCATTAAACTAAAATGGCTTCAGGTTTATTTTAAATTTTGATTATTACTTTGGTGAAAAGCTTTTTTATAACTTTCTCCCATTTATTTGAAATATGTCTTAATGTGATTTTTGATACTAGAAGTGTACTACTTTTCAATTTTTTAGGGATCCTTCTCCGTGATAATCCCTTCCTACCTTTAGGTGTATTAATTTTAATATTTTCTCCTGCTGTAGAATTTTAATTTGCAGTTTGCTAGATAGTGAAATTATTGTGACGGTAATCTTTCGTGGTTGGAAGTGACATAATTGGGAGCTTTAATTTCTTTCGACGTGTTTCTTTATTTTGATCTTGTGGGTTGGATTCTTATGCCATATATTTTTAAGTGTCATAATTTCTGGAGACCCCACGAATTGTGCAGGTAAGCATGAATCACAGCGTCGGCGTCTTGTTTATTTGAAGGCAATGGGCAGCAGAGACATCGAAACGTTAGTGATAATTCCCCTTAGGATGTTAATATATTTCCTTCAGTCCGTGGCATAATTTTAATTCTTATTCTTATGCTTGGAAAGAGGGGGGTTTGAAGTTTTTTTTTGTTTTGCAACAAACGTTTGTTAATCACTGGAAATGATCCGAATCCAAGAATTCAACATGGATTACCTATATCTTGCTGTGAAATGATTTTGGAATGTGGAACGGAGGACTTCCAGAGAGCTTTTTCACAGTTTACGTCTTGAATGCATGACTAAATGTGTTTGTTTTGTAAAAAAATCCTTATATTTCCTACCTCATACCTAGTTCTTTGGGATCTGATTTTGGCTGTTTAAGTTTTGCTTCCAAACAAAATTATGACCGTCTGTGAATTTCTGCAAGAAGGAAATTTCGAAATCTATTGTGGGTGATATCATCCTGTTGCCATTCATGTTTTAAGATCATTGCTTTTCATTTGATCCCAGAGCAGTCATTTCATCTTATCTACCTGTTTTGGCTCAGTCTGTATATTGCACAGGGGAGTTAGATTTGCAACCTACAGACAGTCTCAATTGTGACTGAAGGTTGTAACATAAGTTAAATTATCACATCAGCCTTTAATATGCCTTGCTGATCTTTGCTGTGCGCACACTAACTTGGTAACTTTATGTACCTCTGCCTTTAATGTGTTCATAATAGTTTAATAACCTTAAATTTCATTAGGCAAGCTAGTACATAAATATGTAGATTGATGAGATCACATTTAGAAATTGTTATGAGTATATGTGTCAGAGGATTGGAATACTGAGGCTAACAAAAGTGCCTATAATGTCGTTGCACTTTTGTTGTTTACAAATTCATTTGATGAGATACATTAAGCCTATTTTATGTAGGATTTATTTTAGAATATAAATTTTGATTGTCTTGTATTATTTTGATTCATCCAGGAACATTATTGAATTCCAGAACAAAGCATGTTGATTTTATGAGATGATTTTTTTATTACCATATATTTGAGTTTTCCTTTCTTGGTAAGCACATTCAACGAGAACTTCTGATTACGATACAAGCCATTGGTTGGAGAAGCAATCTCTATTTCGTGAGATACTGGGGGTGCATTTACATGATTGCACTTTCACATCTGATTGTTTGATTTTTTAAATTTCCTTCGTAAAATGCCTTTTTCTGCTTGAACTACTCCAAACCTGCCCTGTGTATGTGTTGCCCATGATAAAATGTCAATTATTTTCCTCACCTTAGAGTCTTAAGGATGTGGACTCTAGTCCCACCAAATTGGTCGCTCCTTTATGAGGTATGGACATTAATGGCCATATGCTGAAAACTTAATGCTACTTAGCTGTGAAGTCATGGGAGGCTGTTAAATATAGCTTTGCATCTTGCATGATGTATTCTAACTAGCATCCCCTTCACTTATCATCATCACCATCCACTTATCCCCTTGATTGACCTTAATCACGAGTAAGTTGTTGCTTGAACTAGTTTTAGTGTTAGTGTACTTGTAATTATAGGATACCAGTACCAAGTATAGACTGTTTAAACCATCCGTTGTCTTTCATATCATTATTACTTTTGTGCAGGGTTTATTATGGCGTGATTTTCATTATTGTCACCAGGTTCTGCTATTCCAAGAGAGTTGAAGAAAACATTGTAAAGAACAGATGATATAGGCTGGCAACTGCGAGATCCTACTAGGAGCAGTTATATCACTAACGGAATCAGTCACGAGCTAGTTGGAATTAATATTGGGACGATACTCAGAAATGGCGGAGCTGTGGGCTCTGTTGTACATTGAACTCGATAAGAGATCATTCTCTGTCTATTATGATTTTTACTTCACAGGACTATCTAAGTATGCACTTTAGGTGTGACTGTATTATTTATCCTTGGTCTTGTCCATTAAACATTTATAGTATACCTTACATATTACATTACATACATTTTACATTCAGGAATTTTGGCTGAATTTTCCTCGAATTATTTGTGATTTTTTGTAAGAATCTAGAATTTCCAAAATTATAATTTCTAGGCATTCTTATGTAATGTCTAAAATCAGCTGCAAAAGTAATTATGCATGAAATTTTACAAGCAAGAAGATAGTTATAGTAAGGGAGGTTCAGAAAACTGAAGTATCTCTCTTGCAAACTCGCTGCCGAACTCTAATCTTGGATACCCAGTCTCATTCTGTGAAGCATTTAATGTTATATATGGTCTTCTTATTCTCTGGGACTATCTAGTCCGGAATTAAAGCCCGTTACGAAAGGTATGGGGTGGAGAACCCTGGAGATTTCATGTGGTTTCACTAGTCACTGTCCCCCAACCACAATGCACACCCTCACCTTCCGTTACAACATTGCCACTTGGACGTGAATTTTCAGGAATACCTAGAAATACGCATTATTTTGTCATCTCTCCCAAGAGTGCATTGGAGCCTTCCTTTGCAGAAGTTTTTGTTCGTCTTTGTCCATGGACATTTCCATTTCTGATTGGGCAATGTGGCTCTGATACCCCTTGGTCAAACCTTCTAGCTATGAAGAGACAACTCTTTCCCGCTCAACTGTGGATATCACATTCATGTTTACGCCCACTTCTAGTAGTGTATTTATCAAAATCCAATATAAAACTTACTGCCAATAAAATTTCATCTTCTATTCCTTTGTTTCGACACTGATTTAATTTCCAATTAATTGTAATAATTTTTACTTCATTTGCTTAATTTAAGGGATTGAATTATTATAAGACATCTTCAACATATGAAATATTAAACACCACATTGGTTCAAACAAGCACCACAATTATGTAATATACCAACTACCTAGTAACCTACCTTTTTATGCATTGAGTTTTTGGCTCATCGTCGATAGATTCATATGTATGTATTTTTTAATTACAACACATTTTCTCAAACAGAATAATTATTGGGCCTAATTTACAATTTCAAATTAACAATTATTTTTAAATGTATTTCGTCCCTATGAAATATGTTACTTCTTTCTTTGTGAACTTAGTTTTTGTGTCATTATTATTTGTAACTGTTTGGGCATCAACTTTGATTTATTGATATTAAAATCTATTATTTGTCATCCCCTTAGTGTGCATAGAATCTCTACTGTCTCACTGAAGAGTTCTTGCTGTCTGTCTATCGTATTTGAAACATCTATGGTCTACCTCACACCACCGAACTAGTCAGCAAAGTGGTAGACCACTACTTCTGCTTCCTTATATAGCCTCCACTGCATCTATCCTTTCGGGAAAACGAAACACTTCATTAAGCTAGGCCCAAGAGCAGATTCTATGAACTGAACCAGAAAGTGGAACCAACTTATTCTTAGTTTGATGTCTTTCTAACCTGCCTCATAAAGTGGAAGTCACAATAATTTCCGTGAGAAAAAAATTTTGATTTCGAGATTTAATGTTTACTAGGACTAGTGGGATTTAATGAGACTGCTTGTTAAGTGAAGTTTCCCCATATTTTCTGTGAAAAAATGTTCTTCTATCTGATTAAATATTGATCAACAACCTACTGTATCACCATGCCCATGCATTAATAAGAATGAAAATTTAACTCAAGAAAAAAACGTATGCGTACGTGTGAAGAAGAGAAATTAAAAATTACATTATAAAATGTCTGATATTACAGTTTCAATGATATTTTTGTTTAAAATGACATGTCTCACAGTTTACTTAAACATGCACAGGCAACTTCACTAGGTACTTTAAGTCTTACTGTTCACCTAAACAAATTCACACGGCTGTTTTCATCTGCACCTTTGCTTTGAATGGCCTTTGTCGAATGAATGGCTTAAATTACTATTGGTGGAGGCTGGCAGTTTCTTATGCCTTATGGCTCAGATCCCATTGTAGAATAGTCATTAGGCACTTACCTGCCACGTCCTGAATGCCTGACCTATTGGTAACTCCCTTAGCCCAACTGCAGCAACTACTAGTCAAGTTACCCCCAGAGGTGGTAGCGAGACTAGTGAGCCGCAGGCTTTCAGTGCTGATACATGGTGTCTACCGACTGAGAGTTCCATCAGGCTTGAAAAAGTAACAGTAAAGACGTTTTGATTTATCTTCATCAGCAATCTGGTAATTATTGTTGTTGTTACAAAGTTCTCAGTTAGCACTCTATGTCTACAAATCAAGCTGTTAAGGCCGGGTTACACTATACATTAATGCGTATGAGTTTATGTAATGCATGTACCAAATTAGAACAGGTTGCATTTTTTTTGCATGCATTTGCACAAGTTTGGTAGTTACTCAGTTCATTTTTTCATACATTCTCGCCCTCACACGTGTTCACATTAACTCATACGAGTTGATGCACTTTGTAACTGGACCTTAGCACTTTATGAGATATGTCAGGGTACGAAAAGAAATAATAATAGCAGGATACAATAGTAAAATTGCATAACATGGGCAAAATAAAATAAAAATGTTGATGACAGTGAAAATTAAAAGAAGCAATGGAGTATCATATTTTTTGCTTCAAGCGCATTAGCAAATTTAATTGATGCTCTATTTTTATATGCTTGAAGCTCTGCCTGGAAGTTTGTGATAAATTTTATGGTTCATGTTATGGGGACCAGCAGCTGCACTTCTGGTGCGCGGAAGTGAAACATGCAGCTGGCCATTTTGCCTTGTAGAATATTTGTGTTCATGATCAGATCATTTTGTATATACAAGTATAGTTGTGTTTAAAAAAAATGAACACTCATGAAAACTCTGCTGGCAATCTTCTACATCTCTACACCCCACCTCTTGTCTTCAGTTTTCTCACGTCAAACAAGATATGTATTCTCAAGGGAAAGGCTTTCTGGAGGGTTAGAGAATCACACATTCTGGGAGTAAATACTAATCAAAAGTTTTCTTAGTGAAAAAGACTTGGAATATAGTGCTGGGGCAATATTTTTGATGCAAGGATGCCCCTTACTTCAGAAGTTACATCCACATAATACCCTGCGAGCCACCTCTAGGGTGTTTGGCCGGGGAAACCTCAAAGGACTTGTTGGCGAATATACATCAATCACTTGTAATTTAGAATCTCCCAAAAGAGGGAACTATTAGTTATTTTGTTGTGTGGTTTGGAGTAAATTATGTAGAGAAGTCATCGCTTCATGCCAAACCCAATGGTGGACATATATTTGTGCTTAAACCAGGCAGGATGATTGTACATGAAAACCTTTGCTTTAATAAAATAATCTCCCAATATTGTGGGATTCAGATTTTATTGAGCGTGTTAGCTAGAAAATTATTTTGCCACAAAGTATTCTCGTACATTGAATCAAAAGTTAAACTTAGTGGAAGTTTTCAGTCTGTAGAGTATCCAGCTATTTTTTAAAATACTTTTTGGTAGGAATAATTTTCTGCATTTTATATCCTCTGGTTATTTTTTATGGTTAGTAATTATTGAGTGGGGGCCTTCCTGTGGTCAGGCAGTCGCCATCCGTCCCTATCTAACCCTGCAATTCTCTTGACCCTTCCACACCAAACACCACTCAGTATGGCTGTGTATGCAAGACTTAGATGGAACTACATATTTAATATATTTTGCCTATATTGCCATTCTTATGCAAGTGATGGTGGTTATTGAGGTTTTTTCATGAATAATTTATTGTGGAATAATGAAGATGAAATGGATAGAATGTCCGAGTTACATGGAAGTTCTGTGAAGGGTAGAAGTCTCTAGGAAACCTTGGGTACTAGGCGGGGCCATTCAATTGGCCACAGCATGAGACACGCGGTTTAATGAAAGTTATTGTTGAAGGACGGGTGGAAGGGGAAAGCAACAGAGGTAGGCTTAGGATGAGATACAAAGAGGGGGTGATGAAGGATTTAAAGAAGGAGGATTATGTTGGTGTTGCTAGTTTTGCGAATACAAGTATGCAGAATGTTTTTCCTTTGCTTAAATTTACCATGACATGCTGTGGCAGGCAAGTACAGTCCAGCCGGCGAAAGTTCTCCGATGGCACTTTAAAAAAGGAGGGGCGGAGAACCCTGCGCCAGCGCACAGTTTGCAACCAATCGCTGTCCCCCAAATGCTCCTCACACCCTCGCCTAGTCACACAATGTTGTCACATGCATATGAAGCACTGAAACAAGCCTGAACCGCCAAAACAAGCCCTTTCTGCGAATCGCCAAAACAAAGGATTCTTCCTTTGGATCCTTCACGCTCGTCGTCCCTTCCGGCTGCTTTCTTCACGGAACCCTTTTGTTTACGTGTGATGTGGGCGTTTCCCTTTATTACCTGGCAACCTTGCCACCTACCCCTTCTATCTGTCAATGGACAGCTCTCGGCAGCCAGACTGTAGTTCTGGAGTTTAACCTGCTAAGAGTTCAATACCGGTGTAAAATCAACGACTAAATGTCATTTTGTGAAAAAAATCCTTCAAAGGTCCAGAAGTATGTGGCTGTTATAGAAATCCTGGGGCTTGATAAAGACAACTCGCTAACTTTTTCTGAATTCTGTTTCAAAATTTTAGGGATGGAAAAAATAGAGATGCTCCTAGTTAAATTTTGGCACTCCGTAATTTTTTTATGATAGGATCCATGTAGCTTGCCTTGCGGACCATACTTAACCCTTGCGTGATACTGGAATGAAATGAAAGGCACGGTCGGATCGAATCTGACCCAAAGTTGTTTTGGTTGTAACAACTGCCTAGTTAGCCTTTTTCATTGGTGTTAGGCTTTTCTGGGGTTTGAAATCTTTCTTTTGAAGCCATTTTAGTGCTTGGAGCTGTACTAAAGAGGAAAGTCTAGGTGATAATTATTAACATGAATGGTACGGCAGCGTTGGATACGACTTAAAACAAGAGAGCTGTATCTGAAAGTGAAGGCAGGAATTCAAACTCACTTGCAATGTAACTTAAATACTCTTTATGTGTTTTGGTTAATTGGCCGAAAGGGTTGCTGGCCAAAGTTGTGTCCCTCAACGGGAGTAAGGAGGGAAAATTACGAGCTCAGGTCAGATCCAGCCGTTTACTCAACTGTTTAAGAGTCCATTGCAGAGATGTACATATATTTTACTTGAGATTTTTGGGTGAATGCATTAGAAAAAAATGCTGGTTAATTTGTCTTCTTAATTTGTTGTGTGGCAACACCTCTGAACTTGATTGGTTTTTCTTGCAGCCCATGGAGGAAGTTGTGGCTGAGACAAATTGGGAGGGCTCTGATGATAGCAGTGATGATCTTCTCACCGAGAATTCAGGTATTGGCTTAATTGACTCGTAAGTCCATGTGAATTTTTTGCGTGTGTAAAGAATGTACACCATTTCTATTAAGATTGTCTTGCAGAATAAAATGAATAACTTCCCTGATATTAGTAGAGTTTATATGTAAACATTGATAATGGACAAGTTTCCATTAGTTTTTTAGAAAAGTAGTTTGTCACACATCATCTTAGAAAGGATTTTTTTGGAATAATATGAATATATGTTAGAGTAAAAGATATTTGTAATAAAAGTTGATATTTGTAGTGTTACTACTGTGATGTACGTTTATGAAAATTTTTAAGAGTCCACTTTCATTTTAGTACAAAGGTGGGATAGAAATGTGATATTTTTCTTATTCACCGCCCAAAAATGTGTGGATTTTTCTCCTCTCTGCAGTAAAACTTGCAATTATTTAGGTTTTCCTCAAATGTCTTTCCTGCTCATTTTTAGAGTCATGTATATAGTGTTTTGTCAGTATTGTGCAGATACTGCAAATCGTTGGGTTGTTATTATTTTTAGAATCAGGGTCATGTTGGGTTAATCATTTTAGGCACCAATTTTTCCTCTGGAAGGGCCTGCATAATGGGGAACATGCATGACATTTGTTCATCATGCTAGTTAGTCTCATTGAATAGAAAGTTTTCTCACGAGTCCAAATATATAAGCCAAAACTCTCCTAGTACTCCACAAACGTCAATAAATGCTAATTAAAAATGCTTGAATATCGCTTGAAGTCATGTAACCTGAAACGCCTCCTGACATCATTGCACTGTGCACCATTCACTTCGCTAAAGAGAGTTGAGTGGTAGAGCCTTGAATGCAAGATATTGAAGTAAAAATCATAGTCAAACTTAACAGTAGTTCCTTGAAGGACAAGTTGACATAAGAGGGATTTAAGAAAGCAAAATACCTCAGTTTACTTTTGGTCGACTTCCTGATGGCGGCTGATTTTGTGAAAAACAGTGATTGCTTTGTCACTAGCACGAAGCAGGAGTAAAATAAGGCAGGTAAATAATTATGCGATTAATGAAAATTATGATACGAAAGTTTTTAAATATTTATTTAATGTCCATTAAGATTTATTATATCCATTGCTGGCTGAAAATCTATCTTATGTATTTACTTAGATGCCTACCATGCAAAACATAGATAGTTTTCCCTAATCGGCCGAAGTTGAGATCCATATGATGGTGAAAAGGTAAAAAAAGTAATTGATAGACACAGAAATAAGTTTCATGTACTATTTAGGCTGTACTTCTCTAGAACCAGACCAGACCTCTTTACTCAAGGTCTGGTTTTTGAACAGAAACCCATTGCAGAAACGAGACAAAATTTTAGATTTTACGCTGACATGCAGCAAACTTTATGGGCATCACAGCAGCAAATACTTAGTTTACCTTACCAAAAGCCACATATTTCTCGTATAATACTTATTTTTCCCAGTGGTTTAATTGTATCAATATTTATTCTCATGCATAGCCGCCTTCCTTTATGTATATAATCCTACAATGGGTGGACTAGTAGGTACATTTCTAAGGTTATTTACAAGATGAAATGAGTGATACATCCTAAATTTGGTGAACATCCGAGAAATACTGGCGATTTGATAAAACCCTTCGGTAACCCTGATTCAAGGGTGTACTTACATTGAGAAATATCCTGTTGACAATGTAAATAAATTACTTAACTCCATTCCGTAGGTCATAAACCACTTTCTTCTCTTATTTTGGTCCTTTGGGGCACAAGAAAAAACCTTTTCCGGTGAGAAAATAGGGGTACTTGAGTGGCGGGGCACTAAATACGATACACCCATGTCTCGTATAGCGCAAGGGATGCGTTCCTTGGGGTCTTTGCACTATACGAATTTGCGTTATACGAGAGCGTTTTATCATTGGGAAGATAGGGATGCGTTCTTGGTAGCATAGGTCTTGGGTATTGAATTTCCTCTAAAACATATATATTCCCATAAATAGCCTTAGAAAACATTATTTATATAAATGTTTATAGTTTAAAACATCTTTAAAGATAGTATGCACGCATTTGAAGACTTTTATTCACGTTAAAAAAAATTCTTGCGTGCTTTTGAAATTCCCTCCTGTCGTGCGGGTGGGCTAACATCTGCTATCTCAGGGGTTCGTAATGCATTGCCGGCAGTTGACGATTTTTCAAACCAGTCGAAAAACAACTATTGTGTCACCCAGGACCTTTTGTCGCTCATTGAAATGACAGGCAAATGCTACTTTGAATGCCACTTCATAGCTAGCGGAGTTTATGAATGATAAATCATTTTAATGTGAAGTCCTCCGAGTCTTTAGCAGCTACGTGAAACAGTCTTTAAATGCCTTGAAACCTGATCCAAGTTTTCCTTCCCTGAAAATGAATGAACGAGAATGCATTCTTTTCCAAAAGAATATCGTCTCGTCAACACTAGATCTAGTTGAGGGGGAAAGGAGCCTTTTTCAATAACAGCTTGGAGTTCATCAGAAAATGTTGTGGTGACTGAGCTATCAACACTTGCAGATTCACCTGATATCGCCGCATTGAAAATACCAGCATGCCGTTTAAATTCTGGAACTAACCGGAGCTTTCACTAAATGTCTCGGAGCGATTACCACTCTCGTCTTTTTGTACTGATTCACTATGAACTTTCCGTATGTGTAGACCGCTTGGTTGAAGTTGGTGCGGCCGAGGTCACTGATGTTTTAACTTCGTCTTTATTCAGAATAAGGCATCGTGCGTTTAAACTTCCACGCAATATCGCTTTGACGTTCTCCATTTTCAAAGCAATTGACCTATATCAATTTCTCTTCTAGGTTTATGGTTTTTCTTGATAAATTCTTGATTTTTCTACCCACATTCCTATTTTTTGCCATTTTCTCTTGGTTTTTACTCTGCATAGCTCTATTGAAATCACCTTCTTCTGCTGAACTGAATTCTTGAGACGCAGAGGGCCTACGACTGTGGGGAGGGAACGAAGCTATTGTGTCTGAGACTCAATAGCGGACCCTCTTATATGTTGATGCTATTCATGCGCAACTCGGCCACCGTTCCATTTCTCCCCCGTGAATACCGATGACCTTGAAGGCTTTAGCGTAGACCCTCTACCTGGAAGTCAACCGTCCGATAACCTACGACGGCAAAAATTACGTCTCAACCAGTATTGCTAAAAAAAAACTCATTTCCACTAGCCCCACGCTTAATTAATGATCTAAATTAACTCATTCTGTTAAGAAGACTAGATAAATTACTTCGGTAGGCCGGCTATCTGGACCCAATGACGAGTAATACTTTTGGCCATTGCACAGCAATGGATTTCGATTAATATATAAACAAAAAAGAAGAATTGAGGCAAGCAATAATATTAATACGCGAAAAATAATAGAAATTTCGTGTGTACTTAGCGCAAGTTCACGTTTTATTATGAGAGCGTTTAAGATTTTTGATTAGGCTACACTGCGTTGCAATGTTTCCCCGAGGAACGAATTTGCGCTATATCAAATTTGCGCTATATCAAATTTGCGCTATATCGAAATTGCGCTATATCGAAATTGCGCTAATCGAAATTGCGCTATACGAGACATGGGTGTATATATGGTTTTCACATGTTTGTCTATTGAATATCCATGCTGCAATACACTTATTCCACTAACCAAATAATGTAAGTGTGCAGTACAGATCACAGTTTGCAATCAACTTATTTTCATTTAATCTTTCCAAATCTCCCAAAACAATCCCCTTTATTTGTTTCAACAATGCCTTGGCAACCTAAAATATTCACAGTCTACATTTGGTCGTTAAAACAATAATTATTTTCTCCAAATTTGCATTTGAGCCCTCGTAGATCGATTTTCTATCCACTTCCTCAGTCAGTCATCAGTGGATACCGTGCCGTGACGTCATGCTCCAATGACGTCGTGTTTTCAAGCAGCCGATGGAGATCAATTTTTAAAGACTCATAACTCAGCTAAAAAGCATTACATATTCATACTCGAAATTTTCGGCGAGTACATTTTAGGTAGAGACCTTCTTATTCCAGTACTTTTAAAAAATTATGCATGTTCCCCATTGTAGTTTACGTTGATCGTAGTTCATGTGTGACTTCTAAGTCAAATGGGCACTGTGTTAAAAGTTTTAATGTGAAATCATTTTTTAGAAAAGCTTTTGTTTAGTAGTCTTGAGATAGGGAATGATGGTGCAAGAAAAGATTCAAAATGCTTGGGAAGTATTTGACACGTGAGGTTATACATATGTTTTAATGATGCTTCTCTCTCTCGTAGGGGATGTATAACTCCCGCTCGACCAGATTTATTTGTTTCTCTCTTAAAACCTAAAGCTACCATCTTGATATTTTCAGAGAACGTGGAGCAGACCCTGTTCAACATTTTCCTTTTTCTCATATTTACAATTTTACCTCTGTATTTTCTTAGATTCATTTTTTTTTAATTTGAGAAACAGGAAAATGTTGGAAAGGGTTTATTCTATGTGCTCTGAAAATTTCAAGATGTTAGTGGCAATTTTAAGGAAGTCGTGCATCATGAGAAAATGCAAAATATGATTGGTGAAGAGGGGGTTAAGTGTCTGCTTGAAGGAACTTTAGAGTGTTACTCAATTGATAGTGAGTGGGAATTGATGTGTGCGCAATTATTAATTTCAGATGAGAGTTCGGATGAGACGTCAAACGATTCCAACAGTGAGCGCAATTCTGATTGGACAACGGATAGTGAAGAGGATGGGGATGGGGATGATGACGACATCTCGAGGCCCTCGACAAGCAGGGCTTGCACCAGGAAAAGTCGCCAGTTGATTGACTCCTGCTCAGATGGGGAAGTTGTATCCGAGGATGATTTTTCTCCTCAAAGCTCAACCAAGTGAGTTCCTTTCTTCACATTCATTATCGTCATCGATTGCTGCTTTGTATTTTTTTCACTTTTGGTAAAGTGGTGTGTTAAACGTGAGTGAGTGTGGTGTTAAACAATGTAATTTTCTATATTAGTTTTAGTTTTTTTATCAATAGACTGTGGTTATGTTTTTGTTCAGTGTAGTAAATCTTTTATTCAACTTGTCTATGTTTTTATCACTGTTAGATCTGGTGAGGGCAATGATGACCCAACAGTTCTGACTGGTGATACCGCTGTGAGGCAGTCAAGCAAGAAAGTCAGAGCAGATACCGAGAGCAAACCCCAGGACCGCGACAATTTCCAAGGCGGCAGCAGCAGCAGCGAGACAGAGGATGGCGATGGCCCCAAGACTCGTTGTCCCATCTGCTTGCGATCTCTTCCTGGGGTCTTGTCTGGAGCTGAAGTGGGCAGCCCTGAAGGGTGTCAGCACTTGTTTTGCGTTTGCTGCATCCAAGAGTGGGCCAAGGTAAAAGATAACTACAGTAAAACCCCTCTTTTACACTTTTGAGGGGGACAAGGAAAAAAAGTGTAAATCGCGGGAAAGTGTAAAATCGAGGTTAGGCACAATTTAATGAAAAATAACCCCTTAAATATAGTTAAATGTTCTATTTTTCATATGAATCATGTTCTAAATGAATAGTAAGTATAAAACCTATAATTAAAATAACAAAAAATTCTTTATTAGTACTGAACTCTCAGTGAGGTAGATCATACAAAACATCAGTCTTCTGAAAGAGATCCTTTAACACAGGACGATAAATAAGTAAATACTGATAAATGAGTAAAACGGATAAACATTTTCCATTAGCTCCATAAACATAAAAGAATCTTCTAAAGCAAAAATATTTTAACCTTTGGACAAACTAAACAAAAATATTTGACTTAAATCCATTTAACATTTAATTAAAAACAATATGTATCAACTTAAACTCTCAAAAAGTCTTTCAAATTTTAAAGCAATTAAATATGTATATATCACAGAATTTAAATTAAACATTCTGGGGTGAATTAAGTGATGAAAAAAGAAGCACCATTGCAATATGTTCTTTTAACAAGCCTTCTTCTGGAAATATTCCATTATCTTTTTTTGCTGAGTCATTTTATTTGTGCAAATTATTTCTACTCTTTTTTTCAATTATGTCCAACAGCTCTAATTATTTCTCATTTCCTGCAACAGTTGATAAATGTTGCCTCAGTGCACTGACAGCAGACATAGCATTGATTGTGATTTCTTTTGGCATTTCTGTATCATCATCATCCTCCTCACTTGCTGTCTCATCACTGTCATGCACGTCAATAGCTTCATCAATAGTAAGTGACTTACATGTTGATAACATCTCATCCACTCCCACAAAATCTGAAAAACTTATTTCATCTCCAAATAATGACAACTGATCATCGGCTCCCAAAGCTATATTACCACCTCTCCCTTCTTCTAATGATTCTTCATAGTCCTGTACACAGTTGCAGTCTTCAGAAAAACTAAATCCTGCTTTTTTAAAACAATTTGCGATTTTGCCCTCATCAACTTCTTTCCATGCTCGTACTACGTAGTGTAGTGCATCTAAAACAGATACAGTAAAACCCCTTATTTACACTTTTCTAGGGACCCAAGAAAAAAAGTGTAAATTGCGGGAAAATGCAAATTGTGGGAAATAGAGAATTTTCACTTTTATTCACATACTGGCTTTGGAAATGTTAATTTTTTAATTGTTCACTAACTAAGCATTATTCCATAACATTGCTTCCCTCTGAAGCACAGCTGGCAACAAAAATAAAAAAATAATCCTGTTTTGTCTGCATTAAAAACATCTTTTGGGCTGTAACCTTCCAGAAGTCTAATATATTCACATTCTTTCCACTGAGTTGCTGTCTCTAAGTTAACATCTTTGCTTTCACCACTCACCATCTTGTATACAAGACTGTACCTATTTTTGTCCTACCTATTCTATCCAACCAACCATTGTAGATGCCGTGGAATCTTCGATTCCCAATATTCTGGGGAAATACTTTTTCTCAAGTGCCTTTGGGCCTATTTACACTATACATTAATGTCTGCTTGCATTAATGATTTTTGTGGACCGGAACGGGACAGGAAATGTACGAATGTAGGCAGGGGCAGATCCAGGATTTTTCTTTCTGGGAGGGGCACAGAGAGCCTGACAGGCAAAAGATCTTGTCGTAATTGAGATTAAAAACAAGATATAACAATGACTTTACAAAATTCTCTTTATTTTTATATCAAAGTTATTCTTATTGAATTAAATGATTGAGCCTCCTTGAGTAAAACACAAAATAAAGCGAACGTAATGATGACCATCACGGACGGATCCAGGATTTCTTTCTGGGGGGCACAAGCAAGGCCATATCCAGGATTTTGTTCTGGAGGGGGGCACAATGATACCATGTTATACAAAACGAATGCAATGATAACTGAACCGTATTAAAAATCTTGCATATTTTTTAAGTGTCTGGGGGGGCACATGCCCCCCCATAGATCCTCCTGTGATAACCGTATTCAAATTTTGTCTGTATTTTTTAAGCATCTGGATGGGGCACATCCCCCGCCCCTAAATACGGCTATGAATGCATGAACCAAATTTGAACAGGTTCTATTTTCTGTTCATGCATACGCACAAGTTGGGTGAATACACGGTGCATTTTCATGTTCATAATTTAGACATTAACTTGTACGGGTTAATTTACTATGTAAACAGGCCTTTAGATGACACCATTTGCAGGAACATTTGATGATCTTGCACCTAAAAACTACTCTTTTAGAATTCGTTCTATTTCTTCTTACCTAGAATTCTTCACATATATTCTCTTTTTTGATAAATGTCCGCACTGGTTTGCATATTTTACAATGGCATCGCGATTTTTCACCACGAATTTGTTTGAATCGATGCGGGTTCCGGTGTGGGAATCAACTAGCTCTAAAATTTTCATTTTCTCGTCATTTAAAAATGTCCGTTTTTCACCTCGAATTTCCATTTTCAAGCAGGATAAATTCATTTCCCGTACTAATTGAGGATAACTTGCCAACACACGAGTGTCTGAACTACTCCTCGGCGATCAAGTGCGTAGTAGAAACGGTCGTGCGACTTCATAATTTTTTAAAGTCACAGTTGTTTGCGATACGCTGCTATGTGAATGGGATAATTCAAGTTTAAATAAGTTTTTCTTTAAGTATTTAATTAACCCGTCTACGCTACGCAACTGTTGAATGAAGTCAGTGCAAATGATGACAAGTTTTATAGTTCCGGCATTTATCATGTTTCAGCACGTCTGGTTTTCTTTCAAACTCTCGTATCAAATTATAGGCTACATGATTATTGTCAACATTGCTTCAGGAGTTCTTGCATTATAATTATTACATAGCTCGATTGCTCAAAACACCTACTTTCATATCGTGAATCTTTCCGCCGCTGAAAGAAAACGAGATAACGTAGTTCAACTTTCCGACGTTAGTGGCGTTCTGTCCCGCCACATTCAAATTCTTCCCGAAAATAGTTCTCATTGCGTCTCTTTCTCTTGGATTTTTAAATACAAATGCGCGAAAAGAAGCCAAAAGATATTTTTTAAGGGCTGATATGCACTATTTATTGTTTTAGTGGGCAAATAATTTTTTTTAGCCGGCACGTCGTGACGCACATGGCGGGAAAACGAAAAAAGCACGGCGTAAATACAGGGTTCTATTTACATTGGAGAGATAGGAAATATGACGGGACCCAGAAAAAAACTTGCAATTTGCGGGAAAACGTAAATTCCGATAACGCAAATACGGGGTTCTACTGTATGTACTTTCAACCGGCCATTCTATACCTTACTGTAGGTTACTACGTGCCCTTCATAATTCATGTAAAACATTTTAATGATGTTTTGCCCTTGTGCAATTAGCACATGAGTGCATGCTGTTCTATACTACTAGCATATAATTTATCATACAAGCACTTTCTAATATTTGATATTCTTTGTCTTCAATTCCTCTCATATTATCGCAACATTTCTAGTGTATTTATCTTTTTACCGAATTGCCATTAGAGGTTAGACTTGTGAACATGTCAAAATTCATAACTGTTACCCATGCTTATCTCCAGCCAATATCCTTTTAATCTTTAAATGAATTTTTTAAGTGTGATAACAAAGTTTTCATTTTGAACCACACTCTGCCTTCATTCTGTATTATATTGTGACTTTCAATTTTATGTACATGATAGCATTCTTTCTATTGCAGAGTTTGTATGTTTAAGGCCTTATAAATATAGTAATTTTTTAGAAGCATGAAGTTGGCTTATTTCTCTCTTCAATCATGTGCAGAACGTGAACACGTGCCCTGTGGACCGCCATGAATTTTCTGAGATAGTCGTGTTTGAAGGAGTTGGTGGGAAGGAGGTTCGGAGGTTGCCCCTGCCAAAGAAGCCCCGAGGTGCCCCTAGTGGTCTGGAAGACGAGGACATCACTCTGATCTCACAGATTGAAGAGGACCCCACCTTCTGTGAGGTATGCCATTCGTGAGGACTTGGGAAATGTTGAAGGCAAATAAATGGCCATTGTTCCCTCCATATCCTGCTCCATACAATATTTTGTAATCTTTTTGTTTTCATGTTATTTTTTGTGAAAACTCATTTGAATTGTTAACTCCTGGATATTAACAACTCTTGCCTTGGTAACGCAAACAACTTTCTATAGTGCTCATTGAACAGGGTGTTAAGCACCAGGGGTGGATCCAGGATTTCTTTGTGGGGGGGGTGCACAAGCAAGGCCGTATCCAGGATTTAGTTCTGGGGGGGGCACAAGGATACCCCATAGAACAAAACGAATGCAATGATGACAGCACTGTATTAAAAATCTTGCATACTTATTAAGGGTCTGGGGGGGGCATGTGCCCCTGTGCCCCCCCCCTTCCCCCCCAGATCTGCCTATGTTAAGCACTGTTGAAAACAGGGAGACAGGGAATTTTATTTTCACTGGAAATATCAGGGATATTTCTGAGAAATACCTTATAGACTCAGTGCTTTTCCATGTGTCTAAATGATAAACAGCAATGTGCCTTTTTTGGCAAAGTTCCGAAATCAAATTTCCCCTGTATTCTGGTAATCAACGAAAGTCTGTTATTTTGTCAATGAAAGAATATTGTATTCGTATCGGTTTTAGTCTCTATCTCAAAAGCGTGAAGAACTTGCCTTCATCAGCATGTGAAATTTTCCTTAGATTCCGCATTTTATAGCATTCGTTTAATCACTGTGAATGTATGATGTTTTTGGGATTCCTGGAATGTGGAAATTTTTTTGTTTTCCTTTAATATCAATGTTATCAATAGTAGGGATGGACGGATCCAGGATTTTTTCAGATCCGGATTGAATACTTGATTTCAGGTGTTGGATCTTCGGATATTTTTAGATCCAAATGCATTTATAATTGCCTGATATAAAAGGAAGCAATACATGATTCAGGTTTCTTCTGGCTTATTTGCTATTGCAAATTAGGAGTGCTATTTAGATTTTGATTCACATTTTAATATTTTAACTGATTAAAAATCATTTAAAAGCTTTCAAGTTATTTGACAGTATTCAAATTTTCCTCATGCACGTTTCTCCCAAATTTTGTCACTTTCTTAACACACTTGTGTTTCACCTGCTTCAAATGCTTCAATTTTGGCGAGGCGGATTTTGCACTTCCTCACTAATAGTTTCACGCGACTATGCAGAGGAGCAGCCAGGAATTTTGTTCCAGTGGGGGTTCCAAAACCAGGGGGAACATTTTTGAAAAACAGGGTATTAAATGGAGGGTGTAAAACTAATTTTAAAACTCTTAATAATCGAAAAAAAAAACTTAATTTGTCAAATAAATCTTTTGTAAATTCATGATTTGTCAATATTTTGTTTGCTTTTATGAATCAAAGTAATTGTTTCATTATATTTTGGGGGGGGAGGTCTGGACCCCCCAACACCTACCCTCCTCACTATGCCTCTGCCACAGTGCACGAACATGGCATACGTTGAGCTCTCTCTTATCTCAATAAAAATGTTTCCATGCTGTGAAATACATTTGTATCAAAATATCATCAAATGAAATTGCAACTGTGCAATCTGTGACATAATTGACAATGTTTAGAACAAAATTGACTTCACGTACGACGAGGTGCATGAACAGAACAAGACGACCTCTCAGCGATCTGGAGAGGAAGGGGTGGGTAGCAGAAGTGCGTAAAGTAGAGGTGGAGGGGAAGGAGCGAGATCCCTCCGTCTTTCAAGCAACGAGACTACGAATGTGATAGTCAAGGACGAACATTTCAGATATATTTTGTCATAGGTCAGACTATTTTGTGACATCGTTGTCTTCAAAGCAAAGCCAGGTGAGCTACATGATGTACCCAGTTGGCGTTTCCAGTCTGTCTCCACTTGTTTGAGGGGGCTAGCAATGTACTCGTTTCTTTGAAAATTGTGCTGTTTCAACAATGTTAAATACAGTGAGTCCTCGTTCTACGTCACCCCGTTTAACGTCATTTCGCGATAACGTCACGAAAATTTTGAGACCGTCATTCGTTTATCGCACCTTTGCTTCGCGATAACGTCAGGTCTGGTCAGATCTTTTAAATTTCGCGCGAGAAAAAATGCGAAGCGGCGGGGGTTGCAGGTTGTTCGTTTTGTGGGCGGTAATACAGTCAGTCTAAACGAAGTGTAAAACGGTGTGTTTATTGTCAATTTCGATTACGTTTATAGCAAATTTTCTGCAAAATGAATTCTTAGGTAGGTGCGCAAATGTTAAGTGCGTAAATGTCAAGTAAAGTTTTAGCAAATTTTACTTGACATAACGGTTTTCTGGAACCTGAAAAGTGATTTCTAGGAATTTTTTCGGGTAGAACTCGGAGTATTTGTCGTCACTTTTTCGCCGTGTTTCAATAATCTTGGTTCCTGTAACTGCGACGATGTTTCAGCGATGATGATGCCCAGGCGATGATGTGACCACCATGGCGAAGCCGAAAAAACAAACGCGGGAAGATACAAAAATGGAGAAGGATGTACGTCGCTGCTGGTATTGCCGTCAATGAAGACAGGGACTCATGTTTATGCCATATTTTGGCATTCCCATCGTAAGAAATGGCCCAAATATGATACGCTAAAATTTTTTTACGTAGGAATTGTGAGGTCTAGGAGCCGATATTCACTTTTTATATTGTTTCTTATGGGATATTGTGCTTCGATTAACGTCATTTCGTTTATCGTCACATTTTTCAGGAACGGTAAGTGACGTTAAACGAGGACTCACTGTATAAGTGTAGTCTAGTTGTCACTAGAAATCTTAGTGGCAATCAATAAGAGGTGAAAAAAATTAAAATATCGTCAGAAATGCATCGCGTTTGGTCCAGTTCTTTTGTAATCTCATGCTGTCATCCAATTGCAGAAGCTATCGAGACATCTTTGAGCCCAGGAAGTTACTCTCTTAGCATTGTCCTCCAGAAACAGAGCATTGAAGCAGGTTAGCCGAAAAAGGTCAGATGGTGAGATGGCATAGGGATGAAACACGCTTTGATTGTTTTAGTGTAACTTGAAATTGTCCTTCAAAGGCAAAGAAATATGGTGTGTGTGATCTTGGAAGCGAAAAAAAAAACATCAGAGGCATGGGCTGATGGAGGGCTGAGGGTGGTTTTCTGAAATCTCCTACGTAGATACTTTTGACGTGGTTATCGTCTTACAAGGCTGAGATTCTGTTGCACGGTTGAAATTCTGTTGTATAACCCCTACCTGAAATTTTAAACAGTGTTTCATGAGTGGGGATGGAGTGGTTGTGTGACAGAGCATGCGAAGAGAGGATGAAAACTCTTTCCACTCTCTCTTATGATACGCTCTCTGCATTCACTGAAGCATTGATTTAAAATTTTGGATCCAGAGCTGATGTCTTCAGTGAATTTGGATCTGAAGTATTTGGAGAAGGGCAATATCCGCGGATATTTGGATCGGAGGTATCCAATCCTACCATCCCTAATCAATAGCCAAGTCTAGCTGTACTATAACCTTGTTCCTGGGCACCAGTATTACATTAAATAAATCTAAGAAAGGGAGGGTGGGGAGTTGATCTTCTTTAAAACGATTTGAAGTTTTGAATCAGATTTTTCATTTTACACCAAGTATTAAAATTCAAAAACATTCCATAGCTGAAGTCACCCAAATAACACACCAAACCTTCTGTAATAAATAACTAGAAAAAAAATAATAATGCCTCTGGAAAAATAAAAATTCTATCTTGAAGACCTGGAAATCTCAGGGAATGCCCAGCTACTGCACACTCTGTTTTAAGATGTTAGCTTAGTCAATGGTGCTATCATTAGGTACAATCCCTTGTTTTAAATTTCATGTGAACCTTGTCTTGTTTTGGTGTTAGATGTGCGCAGCCTAATTATTTTTGCTCTCATTTTGATTGCTTTGTCCATTTCGTGTGCAGGTGTGTGGGAGTGGAGACCGTGAGGATTCATTGCTGCTGTGTGATGGCTGCGACCGAGGCTATCACCTCGACTGCCTCACTCCGCCCCTCACCTCGGTCCCCATTGAGGAGTGGTTCTGCTCCAGGTGCACTAGCTCCGATGCCTCCAGACAGCGCACATCCAGAGCCACCAGGAACATGGTTTGTGTTGTTCAACTTGCATCCTAATTCTTCAATGCCCACTGGAACGGCAATATAATGAACATAAAAATTTTGTTGTATATTCTGTTTTATGTGGTACCAACATGATTTACATTTAAAAGTAAAAGGAAGCTTCATTATTGCGAAATTTAACACGTGTGAGGTTTACTCAGTTTTCACATCTTGTTACGCATGTTGTACTTTTTTCCTTCATCTTTTTCCCTTAAGTGGGCCAACTTTTGCTGTTCCTTGAGCTGAAAAATGCAGTGGATGTGCACTGTTGGCAGAAGTGCTTTCATCCAAAATGTGTTGCGTTGTACTGCATTGTTAGCATAATTTGCTTATTTATTTTTCATGAAATGTTCCCACTCGACAGGTCTTCTTTGATTTCATTATCTGTTTCCTAAATAGCTAGCTAGAAATAAAGAGAAGAAAAAAGCAAGCAAAACATGCATTTGACAAAAGAAGTTAAGGTAGAGCGCCTCGGTGAAAGTAACACGAATTTGACGAATCTTGGGTGTCACACAGTCTTTGAAAGGTGCACTTTCAATGACCCAAAGAAAGGGGAATCCCATGAGCTGTTTTTGAGATATTTAAAAAAATCTCTTTCTCGTGACTCAGGTAGTCAGTGTTGGGTCTTCCTTCAAGTGTGATGAAATGCTTTTTGAAAGTCATGATAAAATCTCTTTTCACGGCTACCTGAGTCGTGAAAAGAGATTTTTTTTAATAAAAAATTTTTAACAACAAAGCAAGCAAAGAGCCATGAATTTTATTTTTACAGGTGGTGGGTCATACCTTAAGAAATATTAGAAAAAATAAGTTACCCTGATTCACATATTGCCTCAGGTCAAAATTTCATGCTTTATAGAACAATGTCTTTGACGCAAAATTTTCTAAAATCTTATGAAACATCTGAGATTAGAGAATTTTCAATATCCCCTAGTATATTTTTCAATCAGTATTTGGAATCCTCATGACTTCCACAGTAAACCTGCTAATTTTCATAGGAATTGGATGAAAAGATTGGCTGTGGCAAATTATTTCCCTCTGAAGGTACAAGAGCCTCTGGAGACCGGATGCTTTACACTGTTTCATTCCTACGTGCAACGACGAAATTTGTCAAGTTTCATCAGAATCCTAGTCGGTGGGTGTCATGCCTGGATGAACTGACATGGAATGACCCTTAACTCAAATGATCAGATACTTATGTGATTCATTCAAACTCATCATGCTGTGCAAGATTACCAAATACAGTGCAACCTCGATATAACGACACCCCACGGTGCACTAATAAACACTCGCTATAGCGAATTGTCGCTTTACCGGAGGTGGAGCAAATAATAGCCAATATACCTGTTGCGAACAGATATACAGGAACAGGAGTGGTGCGGCGACAGATGAACATCTATCCGATAAACGTAAGCATAAATCCAGACGAAAGGCGATGTTTTTTTGCATCACTAAATTTTCTTACTCAAATAACGACTAACTATTCAAACAATTTATAAGCGCCACACTGAATAAAAATGATGCAAAGCATTGTTTCGTCAATCATTATATTTATCGAACGACAGTTTACCACATAAATTTGAGACTGAGCACTCCATTAACTTCATTTCTAACAGATCACTAGCAATTACAGAGGTTAAGGAGTCTTGATGAAAGTCTTCCGTTGGTGAAACCCTCGCTATGGCGAGAGCCAACACCGAAAGGGTCTCGTAAAAACGAATTTTTTAACACGCTTATTAAAGGGTCAATTGACGGTGCATCGGCTATCTCTCGTTATAGCGGGGGTGTCGCTATAGCCCGTACTCGCTTTAACGAGGTTCCACTGTAAATCATTGAGTGTTCTGAAGAAAAAGAAATCGTTCCAGTTCAAATCAGTTGAACTGGCAATCCAGTTGCCTCACTCTATCTGCTACATCAATTTCTCTAAACTTATGGATGTGTGGAAAGATATTATTCAATCGCTATGAAAATGGGAAAAATATTTTTATCTAGAGTTTTGAGGCATTAAATCATTTGAGATTTGATTCTGATATTCAAGGTAAAATTCAGTATTTGAGCTCAATATTTGATTTTGGAAAAAAAGTATTCGACTCACCTCTAGTAGCCGTAGGAGAAATTTTGCAGCCTCTTTTGGTAAAGACTTGGTAGTATGGGTGGAGAAACTCAACCCACTTTTTCTCTTCTATTTCTAGCGGATGCTTCCCCGCACCAGTGCCAGCCAGAGAGTTCTGCGCAGCTTGCGTCGGGACGCAGTGGTGGAGCGTGGTCAGAGGGGCCTGAGGACGTGGAACATCCGCAGCCATGACTTGGAGCTGATGGAGGAAATGGCGGAGCTGGAGGTGGAGAGGAGATGGGCCGAGAATTCAGCTACTGGACGGGTAATCTTCAACTTGCTCTACTGTGCTTGCGAGGGACATATACTCAAAGGGCAACGCCCCAATTTTCTTTAATTTATCCTTAATGGGCTCATTCTGTGATTATGGTAGAGGAATTTGAAAATTTTAATTACTGGTATTTTTCTCCTTCTTGATTCAATGCATACTTCTCAAGCTATTCATGAGGACAAATCGATTATAAATTGTTTCTTCTCCTCTGTGATAGCACACAAATGTACCTTAAAAGCAGTGTTGTAACAGGTTAGGGATAAGTCAGGGTATCTGGTATGGGTTGGTAAAAGTGAGGGGAGTTTCTCAGTGCTTTATGCTTTTGCAAAGTATGCTTTTAGGCTGAATGGAGGAGCAAATGAGTGGTGGGATATTGTGTCCATTATAATCATGTCTTTGAGGCATTTGAGGGAAGGGGTCGAGCTGAATCTCACTCAATCTCCCTTGCAGGTGAGAAGGGGTGATCTTGGCAATTATGAACCATGTAATTTTATTCTGCAAGAAAGTTTAAAAAATAGCAAGAAAACTTTGTAAATCGAGTAAAACACATTTTTATGCTGAAATACGGCTTCATCTTTCAAAATAATATTTATTGCATCAAGGAGATTGTCCCTAAGTAGTACAGTTACCGTTCGCTGAAGCCACCAGTTGCTGTTGAAAGTTGCTGTGGGCAAGGGAGTGGTTTAGAGTGTAAAACTGTTAATTGTCGGTACGTCAGGTCAAGATTGAAGAAGCAGACAATTTTGCTGAAAATTGGTGCATATTTTGCATTGATTAGTTGCTCTCAAGACCACACGAGTCCTGTGGACTGAATTAGAATGAGTACTTAATCGTCTTTGAATTTCCATAGTTTCCTATTGGACAATTTTATTGTTTGATTTTCTCACCTGTGCTTCTAGGCTATGTTCTTAGCTGTCTTAAAATGAAAATAATGAATCAAATTATGTATTTTTAATGAATCCAACAAATTCAACATTCATACCACATGCCTATATTGATGGTGTAATATTTCTTTAAAAGCCATCCACTTCTCGTGGCCCTACAAATCGGAGGAGGGTAAGGAGGAGGAAGGTGTATAAGAGGAGGACAATGACGCGCAAGAAGCGCAAGACAGTGACAAAGAAGCGTCTGGTGAAGAGGGGCGATGATGGAGAGGAGGAAGAGGAGGAGGAAGTGGAAGAGGAGGAAGTCACCACAACGTCTCGTCGCAGGCGAGGCAAGCGCAGGAAAGGGGTGAGTGTTGTGTGCAGCTCATGCGTACAAGTCACTGTTCCTTTTCATTCGTGATGCCTGTCTGTGGTGTAACTATTAATCTTAGCCAATCATTGCGTTAATATCGGATTCAACATAGTGCTATCCTATTTCTTTCCTAATTCCTTTCCATTTTAATGTTCTGCACATGCACAGAATATGTTTCAGGATATTTATGGGAAGGAAAAAGGAACGCGTGCATTGTTTTTAAATGTTTTAGCTGATTTTTATGCATTATTGATGTATTTTTCCTGCAATTAGCAGACGTTTGGAAGTTCACCCTTCGTTTTTCTTAATTTGAAGGGGCTCTTCAAACTTAGAGGGATATTATTGTTCTTATCATTACCGTAGAATGAAATTGTTTCTTCATATCATTGTGTCTGGCCCTATGAATTATTTCCATGTCCATTTAATGCAATTGTCATACGTTTAATTCAAATTATTTTTTCCCCTAGGCTGGGAAAAAATTGAGGAGAGGGAAGAAGCTTTTGTCGAAGAGGAAGGGTCGTTCGAGGTTGGCGGAGACATTGGGCATTGGGAAGAAAGGGGCAGTGCTTCGGAAGAAGGGAATCTGTGGGCGTGGAGGTGCAGGGGGTGCACAAGGAATTGGTGGGGGTGCAGATGGCGGCACTGTAATCAATGGTGCTGCGTCCGGAATTGGTGCTCGGGTGCCCACTCTCAGCATATTTGGCTCCAGGAATGATCTCGAGTACTTTTCGGATGGGTGAGAATGGTTTTCCATTCTATGCCATGAGCATAGCTTACTCTGACTTTGTCTATTTTTGGCATAGTTGAAGGAGTCTACTTGTTTTTTTTTTAACCCGCTTAACAGTATATTTGTGCCCTAAATGAGCAAATTATAAATGGATATTTTGGCTTAATTGTAAGCGATGATTTGGGAAGGAGTTTCAAAATTTGGAATGGGATGGAAAGAAAACTTGGTGTAATCCTGGAATTGGAATCTGGAATGGATTAAATTCATTTCAGTGATATACATTTTCAATTACTTTTACATCTCAGGCTCACTTTGCTCTGAATTGATGGGAAATAGTTGCATCATGAAAACAAGAGTGTGACAGTTTGCTGATTATGAAATTGAACGACATTAGGATTTCTGAGTTAATGTGCATGCTCTGGGAGTCATGCAGATTATTCTGCATTATTTTTACTTCCCTTTGTTTTTTTTGCTATGTATTTTGTTTTCTGATCAAGCAGAAAATTACCTATACTTTTTCATTGGAGATTATAATTGTAGATTGATCTATTGCTTTGGATACAAAAACCATAATACCTATTGTTGACATCAGTGCTATGAGTTCTTTGTGCATGACTTTCATATCTTTGATAGGTTTCATCCCTAAAGTATTTACGTTCTTAGTATTCTATGAAAAGTTTTGATGTTTAACCATTTTTTTGCATGCTTTTGCAGTTCGGATGTGGAGGGTGGTGGAGGCTCTTTGGCGGTTGCATCGATCCCGAGGCGTATTGACTCAGCCCACGCCCACCAGTTGGCGAAGGAACGGCTCATCTCAAGCATCGGCTCGGCTGCAGAGCGCAGGAAGGCCCTCATCAAAGAGAGGGCCCTCGCCTCTGCCTCCCCATCTACGGGCACAGGCGGAGGTGGTGGCGTTCCTGACGTATTGGGAAGCATTTTGGAGAGTCAGTCTGTGTGGCACGGTCGCAAGTCCAAAGTGAAGCTGAATTATGATGGGAGTATTGTGGTCGAGAAATCAAAGACAAGGAATCAATCTCAGGACACGGGGTGTGGGGATTCACCAGCAGTTGGCCCCAAGTCCATCGAGACTACAAACATCAACAATGAAATGAATGTCAACTCTGGTGCAGCCAGGGTACCTTCAAATCCTGCTGAACCGTCAACGACAGCCCAAGACTCATGCTCAACGTTTAGGGACGGGAGTTCTGGTGTGGAAGTGCGAGACAGTGCTGCAGGTGTTGAAACTCGTGAGGCTATGGACACGAATGTGAGGCCCGTGTGGCCTGTGAGGACCCTTGACGCTGATTTGAGGGAGCAATCCAGCAGTGCAGCAAATCGCAAAGACAGGCTATCCTCTCAGAATGTGAACGAGAGTCATTATGCCAGCCGTGCTCCGTCAACAATGGCTACTCAAAGTGTCGTCACCACAAGCTCAAGAGCCACAAACAATTTCAGAAGTATTGAACATCTGGCGGGGAATGTGATAGTGAATTCTACTAATCGTAATTATGTGGATGCTAGCGATGATGGGCACCATGGCAGACCGTGGGATTCCCAGCCCTCCTCCTCCACTGTGAAAAGTGATCGGAGTGTAATAGCTTCGGGATTCATCTCGCACGTCAATCCCAATCACGAAAGTGAAGCTGTGAGTGGAGGGAGTTTTGGCGTGTATGGATTTTCGCCCAACTCGCCCCTCGACCTGAGCAGCAGTTCTCAAAAGGGCGATGCGAGGGAATTGTTACATCGGAATATGTACCTGGACTTGTCGAGTGGCGGAAGGGGTGCCGTTGGCTTTGGGCCAATGGGCTACGGTATGGGTCCCTATTCTGGCGTCAGCTGTGAAGCAGTGGACATGCGTGTGCAGGCTTCACCCAGTGCTCCCGTGGTCGCCGAGGATCTGCGAGTAGGCCCCTCAGTCATCCACCCTCACATTCGCTCGCACTCTGTGATCAAGCAGAACCCCAGCATCGAGCCAATCTCACGCTCTTACGGTGGATCACTTCACCAGGACCTTCATGCCGACATCGTTGAGCCACCTCCCATGACTCCTTGCGAGAGAGTCGACGGGTCCGTTGTCACACCGCTTGAAGCAGTGAAAACCATTGGACTTCCAGGCAGCTCTGGCAATGGCAGCTCCAGTCATGCGGTCAATTCCTCTGTGAGGGACATGGGCAGTGGGGACAGGACATCTTCGAGTGGAGGGGGAGAGACCAGGGGGGGGACGGACCAGCACGTTGACTATGCCAGGGCCAACTCTGGTTATGGCTCGGAGGCAGGGGACACGAATGGTCCAGGGAATGGAGGGGGTGGGGGGGAGGGTGGTGGAGGTGGGGGAGACAGGAACGATCGTCCTCAGCTGCTCAAGAGGCACTTGGACGAAGATGAGGAGGAGGAGGAAGAAGACAAGGAGGACAGGGAGCAAGGAGAGGACGAGGACGTGGACATTTACAGCGACATAGAGCCGGGGGGCTCGGATCCACCGATGGACACGATTGCCGAGCGCCACGTGCACGTGATTGAGACGCCTCCAGATCAGGGGCCCATGTTTCACCACCCGTCCCTTCAAGCCAGTGGCTCTGACAAGTATGATCCAGCCGAGCCCTCGTACGACACGGATGATGAAATGGTGATTGATGAAGAGGGTGGGAATGCAGACGAGGCACATTCGCCTCGCTCGAATTTGCTCGAAGGTGAAGTGCCCCCTCCCCCACCTCTCCCACCATCGCTCATGGACTCCATCGCAAAATTACCTGAAGACGTGCATGGATACGACCGTGAGAGGAGTGTCACTCCAACAGAGGAGGACGAGAGGCGAAAGGCTGCCTCTGTTGACGATGAAGGATCAGGGAGACCAGCGGTAGGTGTGAGGGTGTATGGGATCCTCAGCCAGGGTAAATTTGGTTTGGGAGTGAATGCTTACGGCTCTGATGATGAGGACGAGGGGGATGATGATGAGTGCCCCAATTTTTCTATCTATTCAGCCACGAGTGTGAACATAGCAAGGACTGCTGAGGCAGAAGAAGGGCCCAATAAGGAGGTAGAAGAGCCCGAATCTCTTTCAGAAAAGGTTGATGAGTCATTAAAGGTATCTTCTAAAAGTGACTCACCCACTGAAGAAATCACAAGCTCAGATAAAGAACCGAGTGAAGAGCAGTGGAATGATGATCAGTCTGTGATGGTTGAGAGACCTCCTAGTCCACCAAAGTTTGATGATAGTCCGGAAATGGAGAAGAATATTGAGGATTCTTGCAGTGAAATAGATGAGAGTCACAAGAAGAATTTTGAAAAACTGGTTACTGAAAAATCTGATGTCGAGGAAGAGCCTGTTCAATCTAAATCTGATGCTGAACCTGACAAATCTGATGGAGAAGCTGAAATTGAGAAGTCCTCAGATGTGGAAGGTGAGAAGTCGGATGATGGGGCCAAGACAATAGATTCTAAATCAACAGAGGAGTCATTGCCCAATGAAAGGGAAGCCACCTTGGATGATGGTCCAAAGGAATTAGTCAGAGATGAAGAGGAAGATGAGAAAGAAGTGGAAGAAAAGGAGCCAAGAGCAGATGAGGATTTGGAGGGTGGTGCGGAGATTGAGGAGGGAGAGGAAGAGGGGTTGAGAAGTGCAGAAGAAGGTGAAAGGACGAGAGATATTGTGGTTCCGGAACTGGAAGGGCTGGAGACAGAGACAATATCTGAGGCAGAGGAAACGGCGGCATTTGATGATCTAGAGGCGTCAAAGAGGCGATCGTGTGTTGGAGAGGAAGAAGAGGGAGAGATAGTGGATGACAGGGCCAAGTGCGTAGCAGAAATGGTCGAAAAGGACGTTGATGGCAAGGATGCTGAGAGGAGAGGGGAGGAGCAGGAAGGCCGTAAGGTGGTGGATGGTGAGGAGTCAAAGAAGGAAGGGAAGAAGGAGGGACGGCGGAGGGCGCGGAAAAAGGCCGATGCCAACAAGGACGCGGATGCAGCAGGAGGGGATGCGGCAATCGCCTGGAAGAAACTCTCCAAGTTAGGCAAGGAGAGAAATTATCGGGAAAAAGGAGCCGAGGACCCCAATCAATCAAAGAAGGAGCTGGAAGATAAGGAAGACAAAGAGAATCGCCGTGGTAAGAAGGAGAGAGATAGGAGGAAAGCGAAAAGGAAGGACCTGGAACGGTATGACGTGAGGAAAGTGGTGGGTGAGAGGTCTAAAACCAAGCGGAGGCGGACTGATGCCTTTGGACGTGAACTTAGATCAAATTCAAGGTCGAGATCCAGGTCCAGACTATTCTCCCGGTCTCGATCTCGAGGCATCAGATCAAGGTCCAGAGGCAGGTCCAGGTCTCCTCGTGGGCGTTCTAGATCACGGGGAGCCCGTTCAAGGTCTCGTGGGGCACGGTCTAGGTCAAGAGGGAGGCGATCGAGGTCACGAGGTGGGAGGTCAAGGTCTAGGAATTCACGCTCAAGGCTTCCGTCTAAGTCTCGAGGCAGGTCTAGGTCCAGGGGCAAGGGAAGGAGATCTCGGTCACGATCTAGGGTTCGTCAAAGGTCTAGATCCAGAGGAGCACGCTCTAGATCCCGTGGTGGACGCTCTCGATCCCGGCAGAGATCAAGGGATCGCATTGTGAGACGCAGTGAGAACACATCTAGCAAAGCTGTGACTAGGAAGAAGAGTCGCAGAAGTCGCAGCCCTGTTTCAGAGCGAAGGAAGCAGAGCCGTAGCAGGAGTCGTCAGAGGAAGAGGAGCAGAAGCCGGAGCAGGAGGAGGAGAACAGAGCCATCCCAGGGATCGTGGGAACGCTCATGGAGTAGGTCCTGGACCAGATCTATGACCCCAGTTGAGTCCAGAAGTCAAGAAAAAACTCGGGGCCATATGCGATCCAGGTCTCTGTCTGGAAGCAGGATAATGCGTGATAGGTCCCCAATGCCCATGTCAAGGTCACCGTCACATTCTCGAGGTCGGTCCTTCTGTAGGTCTCCTTCCACACCGACATTGCCCCCTCCTCCCAGGTCCAGGATGGGCTTGCAGTCCATCTCACGCTCTCCCTCGAGGTCTCCCGAAAGGATGAGATCGCCAGCAATGGCCTCCGTTGGTGCGAGCAAGAAGAAGAGAAAGAAGAAAGAGGCAAGGCTGAGGAAAGAGGTAGAGATGGGAGGCAAGAAAAGGAAGAAGAGGAGGGAGAGGAGCCCAGCTGCCTCCAAGGAGGTGTTTGCCTCTGGTGACAACATCCTTGTCAGCGTCAGCTTTAAGTCAGCTCCAAAAGAGAACTCAAGTATGCCAAAGAGGAGGAAAGCCCTGTCTCCGAATGAGGAGAAGGTGAAAGTGATGGAGGAGCCACCTGGCGATTCTGGATCAAAGAAGAAGAGGAAGTTCATGCCTGTTGTCAAGAAGAAACCGAGTGTGATAATTGACTTGGAGACGTCTCCGTTTGTGGAGAGGGTACCCTCCCCTGCAGACCTTATTGTGCTCAGTGATAGCAGTGGGGAGAATGAGGACAAGGCTGTCAAACAGCAACAGCAACAACAGCAAATGGATGCGGACCTGCAGAGAAGGCACAGGATGATGCTGATGAGCCCTGTCCAGGGACCGAAGACAAGGACAATAGGCGTCAAGGAGAAGAGGGTTGGAGGCAAGGTGGGCAAGAAAGGCAAGCTGGGAGGCAAGGGAAAGAAGTCGTTGGGGAAGAAGGATCGCAAGGTTGCTGTCGCCACGTCCAATGCACCCTCAGAATCGGTTGCTCTGGAGGAACCTCCCCTGCCGCTCTCGGTGACGGAGGATATACCCCTTGAGAGGCGCCTTGGACCAAAGACCCCTCCTGAACCTCAGGTCAAGTTCTGCATCACTTCTAAAGGCTCGCAGCTACGTTCTGTGAACAATCCATTGAGGGAAGATGATGAAGATGAGGAGGATGAGATCAGTGCCTCAGAGGCCATAGCAGCAGCCGCCCAGTTAGAACTTGGACAAAAAGTTCTGGTGGTCCAGGGTGAATCGGAGGTGGGTGCTCAGGATGGAGGCCTGAATGGCGAAATGGGAGATTCAGAAGTGCATCAAGCCGTGCAGGTGGGCCCCAACACTCCCCCAGGGCCCTCAACCCCCGACCTAGAGAGACAGTTCAATGAAATGGGAGAAGGGGCCTCTCCCTCGGCCCCTCAAGAAGAAGCCGCCATATCTGCATCGTCGAGGACGGCAGCAGAGGAAGAAGCTGCCAACAAGGATGGCAGTGCTCCGTTTGAGGAGCCCACTAGCAGGAAGGACCAGGAGATGGACACGTACGACCCCTTTGAGCCCACCAACTCTCCCGCCCCCTCGCCACCTGCCCCCGACACAGATGGCCTCCCGAATGCAGAGGAGTCGAGGGACGTGCCATCGAGTGGCTTGGCCGATGCGTCTTCCTCGCTGGCCCCTGATGAGCAACGCTCTGTCGAGGAGGAGGTGGCGGTCGCTGAGCCGAAGGCGGAGGAGCCTTCCAAGGAACCAATGGTGGAGGAGGCGAAACCAACCACGATCCCTGGGTCAGTGCAGGGTGTTGCCAATATAGCAAGAACCCTGGGGACTACGGTGGGGGCAATTGATGCTGTGGGAGGCTTTGTTCTGCCCCTCCTTGCTCACCTGGGTGCAGTTGCACAGCCACAGCCGTTGAATGCTGCAGTTGCTGCTGTGACCTCTGCCAACTCTCCAATTATCCAACAGCAGCAGTTGTCACCACTGGTGAACAGGGCTTTTCCTCAGCAGCCGCAGCAAGCCAAGGCAGCAGATGTGATCAGGACACTTTTTGGCACTGGCTTGAGACAGGTGAGTGTAAGGTTATCGGCCTCATGTTGGGAAGGAATTATTTGTGGGGTGGTGCTTATGGGATTTTTGCTAGATTTATTGAAGCTGGTATCAAGAGGCATGTTGTTTTACCCCATAATTTTGTAGAAAAATGCTCTTTTTTAAGAATCACTATCAACAATACATAAAAAAACTTTGTTGTATTCCACAAAGATTTATTAAAACACTCAACCGGTTTCAACCTTTCCTGCTCATTATCAAGAGATAATCTTGATAATAACCTGGAAAGACCTCTTGATACACAATGACGTGGAAAGGTTGAAACTGGTCGAGTGTTTTAATAAATCTTTGCGGAATACAACAGTTTAATTTCTATCTATCATGTCTAATTTCCACCAAGTAAGCTCGCCAACCAATAGGGTAGTTTCCTTCATCAAAGAAAACGAACGGCATTGATTGCGATTCGTTACCCACCATTAGTGTATTCATAATACACAAATTATTTGGTTTTTGAAATACCGGTTTAGACGAATGGCAAGGGTCAAATTTTATCCTCATTTGAAAAAGGCCAGATTGGCACCCATGCAATTCCACTCCACATGACATCACAGGGACCTAGTTTCTACACGAGAGGATAGGAGTTATACATCGTCTGAGGTTACCAATGCATACATGAGGCACAGAGCTCAGGGAAACATGTCTTAATAATCACCTATTAAAACTGGCTAGGTCGGAAAGTTTTCTTCGTTTGATAAGGTATTAATAAACCTTTTTTAAGCCAAGCGCTACCATCCAGCAAGGTACTCAGCTACCCGCTAGCAGCCTGCGACGTATCAGCGCTAAGCCTCGCCTCAAGGTCACCTCACCGGGTGGGAGGGGGAACCGGAACGATGTCACACGGGGTTTTCCCGGCATTCATTCTTAGCCGTCGCGTTTTCGCGCATTTGAAAATTTTCACTTTTCATTTAATCGCAAAAAATAGATATTGTCATTTAAAAATCTAAAAGCATGAAATACGTACTCCAGGAGTAATAATCTTTCGATTTAGGCAATAAAAAAATATGTAATAGGAAACCACCCTATTATTTCAACCCTTTCAATATTTCAATATTGCATATCCCTACAGAAAACAACAAGTTTAGATAATTGTTAAGTATCTTCGATAAATGTAGGAATAGCTTATGCCTTGGGACCTTAGTACAGTAAACTCTCGATTATACGAAGGCAGTGGGACCGGGAAATTGGCACTTTGTAAAATCGAGTTTCGTAATTTAAAACCTTTTTCATAAGTCATGAAAAAATGTTCGCTTTTGTTTCTTCCGCCCTTTTTTGTCTTTAGTGGCCTTATTTAAATGTTTTCGGTGGTTATTCATGGTAGAATTCTTAGAAAAGGCTTTTTGTTATCGATTTATGCTGTGAAAGATCGTTAAATAATTATACCACCATAAATTTCCCATTTCTTGTACATACTTCAATATCAACGATCGCTTAAGAAATTCCCGACCAGTTTAGAAAACGTAATCAAATAATGAATTGCAAAGTTTATTATAAGAATTTAATGTTATAAATTTGTGGTTAGGAGCGAATAGAAACTATTAAGTAAGCGTAAGATATATATTTGTTTCCAGCACCCACGGAAATATTAGCGGCAGCCGGCCTAACCATACTCTTAGGGCCTAACCGCCATTTATGTAGCCCTCTATCGCTCAGTGGCGAGAAAAAAAAAGAATAACGAATGCCTTAACCCGTTTCCAAAATAACCTTCGTAAGTTAATATTTCGAGTTACTCCGTATTTTCAGCTGAATGTGCTATCTTTTCAATTAGTTATTTTTATTGAGATTCAGTTACGATTATAATTTACATAGGATATGATTATCTTCTGGCGAATATTTGAAGTAAATTCTGTTTGAGTTCTCTGTCCGGCTACTGTGCTCCATCATCTTTGCAGACGTTGCTATGAAAGACTTTATTCTTCATCAGGACCATATTCTTCATACCGGGTGTGAAGTGATATGTTCATAAAGTATGTCTCTCTTCTTTTATGCTGACAGGAGCAAGGTTCCAACCGGAAAACGACTGCAGAAACATCTTCCATTATCGGAGAAGTAAAGAGGGAAACCTTATTATCCGCATTGATTGTTTTCCTACAAGAGACGTTTCATCATTTCTCAACGTGTATGAAGTATTAGTTCACTTGCGTGAATTCCCAAAAATGACACGCAAAAACCTGTACCTTCACCTCATTTAGTTTTCGTGTTCCTTTCTCCGCCATATTGAAAGTTATGCAAAGGATCATTGACATAGAGAAAAGATTTTCTTAGTTTTAGCTCTAAAAAAGTCGCGCCATAATTGTAAATAAATATAGTGAGGAAAGAGCAAAGAAAATAATTTAAATTGAAAGGTCAGCAGGCAAGAAGAGAGACAATTATAAGCATGGCACCATTTCCCCGATAGTGGAAGATACTTCTTCAGCCTCTCTCCGGTTAAAAACTTACCCCCTTTGCCGTTAAAGATGAACCATGCCCTTCTCCACAGTCGGAGAACATTCCGAGTGGGGGGGGGGGGGTTGAATAAGAGTGGAATGAGGAAAAAAGTGTGGTCACCATAACGAGGGGTGAAGGGGCAGGAGAAAGAAGGGTAGGGAAAGGGCCTTCAGCTCTGCCTCAGTCTACGTTTGGGGGGCATATTTTTTTACGACGCACTCAAGCTCGGTCACCTTAGGGAGAGAGTGAATGGGAAATGCTGGGGAAGGAGGGGTTTGGGATGCGTAAGGTGGGTGTCAGCAAGATCAGCAGAAGGCCGCAGGAGGGAGTAAACAAAGACTTTGGAAAGAAAGATCTCTCGGCATGGGAGAACGGGGAGGTGCGCAAGAAGAAAGTTCATGGTTAGAGTTAGAAGTGCGTCTTCATTACGAGTAGCCTGAAAAATAAGTTGGTGGTAAATAGAAATCAAGTACGTCTTTGAATCGTGTTTCTGCGATGAAAAATAACAATTTTATTAACTTGGCCATTTTAGCAAAGTTAACAAAATCGTTATTTCTCATCGCAGAAACACTGTTCAGAGACGTACTTGATTGCCTGATTGGCAGGAGTGCGATGCAAACAATTATTTTTTGATGATGGCATTGATTGGTAGATTTTCAAAATGCAGTCAGAGTGGTCACTTTTGGGGAGGGAGGCCCCCGCTTGGAGGGTCGAAGAGAGGGGCCAGCGAGGGTGAGCTCGTCGAGGAAAGGGTCCCGGATTAGGGACCCTTCGAAGTGCTTCGGCGAAAAGTAATCAAGTAGTCTTCGAAGTATGTTCACAGCAGCCTGCCTTGCCCAGCAGTGCAAAGGGTTAAGTAGGAGTGTACGAAATACCCCGCGCGACCTTCCTGACATGTTAAACTACGATGTATTGTCGATGCGATGTTTACGAATAGGCACGTAAATATTATGTCAGTCATATGGGCATTATGTCAGTCGCGATATTTTTACTGAACTCCTACTTCCCCTAAATTCCCACCGTGAGGTTTTAGGCGAACCCTTTCTCTCCAAAGTTGCACTATCATTTACTATTTCACACTTTTGATGGACCACAGTCGGAAGCGCTGATTTTTTTTAGCTAACTACGCCGGCGTAACAAGTTTTGTTGTCAAATATTTCGCCGTAGTTTGTATAAACGAATGCCTTTCGCTCCTGGGGACCGAGCCGAGGCTCATAATTTCAAAACATTTCGTCTAATCGAAACTTTGTATAATCGAATAGCGCCATGTATTTAGCATAGGCTTATTGCCGGGACCACAATATCACTTCGTAAAATCGAAAACTTCGTAAAATCCTGCTTCGTATAATCGAGAGTTTACTGTATATTTTATTTTATCATTGAAATATAATATTCCTAAATGTTGAATAAATTATGTGTTATGGATGGTGGAATTCATCCATTAAAGAAACTAAAGGAGACTATTTGGGACTGCATGTTGGGAAAACACAATGTTTATTAAAACATGGTAAAATATCAATCATAAGTACTGGCATTCTTATAAATCCAGTTATTAATTTTTATAGTGTTAAAATTAATTCTCTAGAAAAAGGTTAAAGATAGTTGATGCTGTTATGTTATGTTGTTATTAACATTCCTTTATATGCATATCTAGTTTATGCCATGTTCTGATTTCCTTTCCAATTCCAAGAAAAATCCCATTTCTTCTCAAGTCTGGAAGGGATAAAAACATAGTCTTGAGATTAATGCAAAAACCATGTTAATGTTTGTATCCTTGCTAATAACTATTGTAGAGAAGCGATTTTAACCCATTTATTTTCATATTATAGACAAATCATCATTCGTAATCTTACTATACCAGAAATGAAATTACAGTACACTCTCGATTATCCTAATGGCTAGTGATGGGGAGAGAGAGAGAGATGGCACGAATAATCGGAAAACACGGATAATCCAAACTTTCAGTTAAATGTCTTTTAATGTTCATAATTTACTTAAAACAAACAATATATTATTATTTATGCAGTTATTGTGTTGCTTTAGATTGCTTCCAGGACTCCTTGAGAGCTTTCTTCGCCAGTTCACGATTTTTTTTAGCGACGATAGCGTGGATGTACTCGTATTATTAATGCTTTGTGTATGGCCTGGTTTCGAAAACCATGCATCCGTGGCTGTGTGATAACGGATACAGGAAAAAGGTTTGCACGAATGCTTCAAAACCACTGCTTCACGTCGCAAACTACACTGTCAGGCACTACGCCACGTACTCGCGTCTCGCACAAGTTGCCCGGGTTGAAACTGCTGCGGGACTTGTATCCGTGATCAAGGAGCGCGGTCGCGCACTGCGAGGCTTGGAAAACAGGAACACGGTGCTCCCATGAATGCAACTAGAGCGCGATCGCTTCCGTTTTACGAAGGGGATTCTAACGGAAATGATAAGCCCCGTATGTCCTAGCATTGATGCAGTAATTCTGGTGATTTTGCCAAGGATTTTTAAAAACAAAGATCGCGGAAAAAATTGAGCGAGAGTGAAAATCATGCACGGATAATCCGCAACCCGGATAAACCGCAGCCAGATAATCGGGAGTCTACTGTAGTTGGAACTCATGGCATTGGGTTTCAATCGATATATGTAAATTTTTCTCCCTTGATGCATGGTGGCTATCCTGTTAGAAACATGTTTAACAGGCTACTGATACAAAGATGTCAATGTAGTAGTTTCTTAATAATTTTTCAGTACAAGATGTGTATTGCTTTTATTATAAACTACCTAATTGTCAGTATTTTAAAAGAGAATCGCTATGAAAAGTCTATTGGATACAAAGGAGTAATGGAGAGCTGTATTAAACCACTCGGAAGGCTGCCATACAAGGTGAATGATCATGCAGAATGATCTCGTGATCGTTTACAGGATCATGCAAGCAAAATAGAACATGCACTAATTTTCTCTGAACTATCAGGCGAATGAAGGTTCATCCGCGAATTCTTCTGTCATACACGGTGAATGATTTCATTTGCATGATCATTCAGCATGATCATTCACATGGTCGTTCACTGTGTATGGATTTATTTCGACTTTAAGGATTGTTGACTAATGATGATGATGTCAGTATTTGTATTGTTAATATTTTTACAATCTACAAATGCTATTTACAAAATTTGTGTGATAAATGAGCTGAGGATGAGAGCTAAAAATTAGCTTGTATGACTTGATTTTAAAATTAAATCATGTGATAGTGGTTATATTAGTTTTTCTCCTAGTGTTGAGGAAAATTTAAAATGTTAGTGAAGGCTATTCCAATAAATATTTTTGACAAAATTTGAATTAGTTTACAACTATTGTGGTGGGAAGATATTCGAGTAAATGTTCGTACCCAACCCTTAATAGATGTTCTAGACTAATTATCGACTACATTTATTTTAAAAAGAAGCTTTTGTTTTAAAAGTAATATTTCAGTGAGTGGAGAGTAAACTTTTGGTTCATTTGTATGCTTAATGCCATGATTTATGTGCAGTTTCCTGAGGTGATGGTGGCATCTTCGGGTGCTGGAGGAGCATTCTCTGTGACGCAGCCCAAGGTTTCAAAGACGGACCTGACCCTGGGAGTGAGAGGCAAAGGAGGCCCCCGTGTGGCCGTCACAGCGCCTAGAGTGGCCGTCGCAACTCCCCGAGTTGTCGTGCCCACCCCAAGGGTTGCCGTCACACCCAGGTATGTCGGCAGCCACCGCCTCAAATGTTCATTCTCTCTGCTGCTCCTCTGCTAAATCCCATATTTATTGGAATGAGTATGCTCCAATGAGCATCCTCGGGTACAGTGAGCCCCGGGAATGCTGACTACGATGCAAACGTTCGTCAATAGGATCACAGTTATGGTTGTTTCAGGTTGGGGGAATTGGGGAGTATAAAATGGCTGTTCAAGTTAATTTTTTTGTACATGTTCATTGTAAAGAATTGTATTTCAAAGAGACTTTCAATATATTTTTATTGGAATTTTGTGTTTATTGAGTCTTACTCATCAAAAATATTAAATGATGATTGAAAGGAGAGTGTTAAAAAATCAGGGCAAATTCAAATTCAAAAAGAGGTCAGGAAAAAATGGATTTAGAACTCGGGAAACTTGTGACAACCGTCTTAGTGCACCAGATTGTAAATGCTAGCATTTCAGTCGACCCTTGCCTTACCTTTACTTTAAAAATAGATTTGACATACAATTAGGGGCCTGATTCTGGTTCTTTTTGTCAGCACGACTGTCAGCATGATTTCTCGAAAAGATTGGCGAACACTGTATGCATTCATATTCTGATTTTCATTCGCTAGCTATTTCGCCAGGAATGTTTTGCTTCGTGTCCCTGGAAACGAAAAAGTTGTTCTCGTTCTGTCTGGCGAGCATACACCCATGTCTCGTATAGCGCAAGGGATGCGTTCCTTGGGGTCTTTGCACTATACGAATTTGCGTTATACGAGAGCGTTTTAACATTGGGAAGATAGGGATGCGTTCCTGGTAGCATAGGTCTTGGGTATTGAATTTCCTCTAAAACATCTAATTCCCATAAAAAGCCTTATAAAACATTATTTAAATAAATTTTTATAGTTTAAAACATCTTTAAAGATAGTATGCACGCATTCGAAGACTTTTATTCACGTTAAAAAAAATTCTTGCTTGCTTTTGAAATTCCCTCCTGTCGTGCGGGTGGGCTAACATCTGCTATCTCAGGGGATCGTTATGCGTTGCCGGCAGTTGACTATTTTTCAAACTAGTCTAAAAAAAAAAACCATTGCGTCACCCAGGCCCTTTTGTCGCTCATCGAAATGACAGGAAAATGCTACTTTGAATGCCATTTCATAGCTAGCGGAGTTTATGAATGATAAATCATTTTAATTTGAAGTCCTCCGAGTCATTAGCAGCTACGTGAAACAGTCTTTAAATGCCTTGAAACCTGACCCAGGTTTTCCTTCCCTGAATGAACGAGATTGCATTCTTTTCCAAAAGAATATCGTCTCGTCAACACTAGATCTAGTTGAGGGGGAAAGGAGCCTTTTTCAATAACAGCTTGGAGTTCATCAGAAAATGTTGTGGTGGCTGCGCTATCAACACTTGCAGATTCACCTGATATCGCCGCACTGAAAATACCTGCTTGCCGTTTAAATTCTGGAACCAACCGGAGCTTTCACTAAATGTCTCGGAGCGATTACCACTCTCGTCCTTTTGTACTGATTCACCATGAACTTTCCATATGTGTAGACCGCTTGGTTGAAGTTGGTGCGGCTGAGGTCACTGATGTTTCAGCTTCGTCTTTATTCAAAATAAGGCATCGTGAGTTTAAACTTAATACGCAATATCGCTTTGACGCTCTCCATTTTCAAAGCAATTGACCTCTCTCAAGTCCTCTTCTAGGTTTATGGTTTTTCTTGATAAATTCTTGATTTTTCTACACGCATTCCTATTTTTTGCCATATTCTCTTGGTTTTTACTCTGTATGGCTCTATCTAAATCACCTTCCACTGCTGAACTGTATTCCTGAGACGCAAAAGGCCTACGACTGCGGGGAAGGAACGAAGCCATTGTGTTTGAGACACTATAGCGGACCCTTTTATGTGTTGATGCTTTTCATGCGCAACTCGGCCACCGCTCCATTTCTCCCCCGTGAATACCGATGACCTTGAAGGCTTTAGCGTAGACCCCCTACCTGGAAGTCAACCGCCCGATAACCTGTGACGGAGAAAATACGTCTCAAACCGTATTGCTGAAAAAAATCATTTCCACTAGCCCCTCGCATAATTAACGATCTAAATTATTTATTATCATTCTGTTAAGGAGACGAGATAAATCTTCGGTAGGCCGGCTATCTGGACCCAATGACGAGTAATACTTTTGGCCATTGCACAGCAATGGATTTCGATTAATATATAAACAAAAAAGAAGAATTGAGGCTAGCAATAATATTAATATGCGTAAAATGATAGAAATTTCATGTGTACTTAGCGCAAGTTCACGTTTTATTATGAGAGCGTTTAAGATTTTGGATTAGGCTACACTGCGTTGCAATGTTTCCCCGCGAATTTGCGCTATATCGAAATGGCGCTAATGGAAATTGCGCTATACGAGACATGGGTGTATAGTGAATGTAAACATTCACCAAGAGCGAATTTTGCTAGTGAGGGCAATGAAATCGCTCTAGCGGCTTAGCGAAAGAATTGACGAGAGACAGACTCATGATTTTACTACCGCTCTACATCATTATTTTGTTGTATTTTTGATCGCAAAGAGTTTAATTGTTATTTAGATGTTTGGCATTCAACCTGTGTTGTTTTACTTGTCTTGCCGTTCTTCATAATTAAATAAATGGGATTAAAAGTGGGTTTGCATTTGAATGAACCATGAAGCTTTTGTTCGATAAGCGTATTGTGTTGTTGTGGGAGTGCTGTTATTCTGAGCATATTAATGTGTTGGATTGGTTGAGAAAACTTGTTGTTTCGGTTCTTATGCTCGTGAATGTTTCATCAGAAATGATAAGAAAGAGACTGACAGGAGTTTTATCATATAAGAGCTTTTCATTGGATATCCGATGCAATGGTGTTATGGAAAGAATGACTAGCAGCTATTCTAAAGGTCTTGAGGTCGATGTCGCTTTTTGTTGATGGAGTGAAAATTTTCATAAATAAGAAATTCTGATTGCCTGGTAATTTCTCGGTGGGAATCCCGAGAAATTTTTCATCAATCTATATGCCGGGAAAACCTAAAATTTTAAGTCAAATCAGCTGTTTAGAATTGAAACAGATTGGAATAATTTGGATCATAGTCAAGCATGTACACACACCCCCTGGTCTAGGCAAATCATTTTTCCTCTCTGCAGTCTTTGCTCTCCTAGAAGTGTTGCCTGCCGACAAGAGTAATTCTGGGGAAAAATGGAAAGAGGGTGGTTGATGGTGGTGGTGGTGTCTCTCTCTCTCTCCTTGCAGGGTTGCGACTGCAAATGGCAAAGAGCAGCCTCCTGGCCAAGACAGGGTGGATGTGGTCGACATGGACCTGGAGTCGCCGTACTCTCCAGCCTCGAGCGAGGGCGATGACCTCTTTGAGCCTCCCTCGTATGAATCGGCCGGCTCGGCACGGCAGACTGCATCTGTGCTTAGTCAGCAGCAGCAGGCGCAGCAGCAGCAGAGCAAGGGCGGCATGAAGGGGAGCGGGAGGAGTGGGACGGCTCCCTCAGGGGTAGGCTCTGTTGCCTTGCAGCTACAAACGGATTAATCAAATCAATGCAATTCAATGTTGTGTTTGGATTTGAGAGTCGACCCATGACTGTATTAGCCTCATTGACGATCATTCCTCACTCATTGTCATGAAAATATTGTTGTGGATTGGGTATTCTTACCTATTTTCGGTCCTGCAAGAATCATATTCTTGCTCTCATATACTACAGCATTCAAAAATTATTTCATTCCTTTGGTGATAATTATGCCGACAAATTCTTCTCAGGCAGACTAAAAGGGTTATATTTGATAATTTTCTTCCCTAGCCTTGAGGATGGGTCACTTCTGAAAGAATTATTATTATTAAATCTTATCTTAAATCTCAGGTCTATTAAGTCTTCTCTTTCAGTTAATATATTGAGCAATCTATGGACTCTTTAAAATGTTGATATGTAGGTATTATTCATGAATTTTCAGGACAGGGAAGTGTTGTTAATTTATGGAATCTTTGATAGCTATAATTTCAAGATATTCTTATTTACCATTGAATTCCACTGAAAATGCTAAAATTTATGAAAAAATGTCAAATTGCAAATCAACGCCCTTCCAGTGTTGCTCATCCTCTATTTATTTGAGCCAATTTTGATTGTGTTGCCGCAATCCTCTATTGATGAGTCTCCGTGGTTTCTATCGCCATTAGGATAAGTTTGACAACCTGTTTGGTAGCTCACCCATGAGGAGGAACAATAGCGGTGGGGCCAAGGCGAGAGGCATGAAGAACCACAAGGGCAGCGCGAAGTCTGGGAAGTCCAGAGTGAAGACAGGTAAGATTGCTCTTGTGTAACTACTTGACGCTGTGAACTCCTTCCTTGCTATACATGTCATTCAAACAGTTCCATTTTGCATGTTTAACTTCTTCCGGTGTCCTCAAGCAGTCTCGTATACTTATCCCTTGCATTAATGTCTCGATTCTCAAAAAATAACTTCAGTTTACAAAAGAACCAGTATATATGCATTATGTTTCTATGATCCCTTTAAATTTGTTATAAAGAGTTGTTTTTCTTCTGTTCCATGAGGTGGAAAAGTAAATGTCCGAACTGAAGAAGACCACCATCTTACCATCCTTGACGAGCTTCCAAATTCAGCCGTGGAGATGCAAGTGAAGGAGAAGGTGAGTGTTCTTGGTGTTGAGGAGGATAAGTTAGCTTTCTGAGCTTCGCTAATGAATTTTTTTGGCAGCAATGTATGTAGTGAAATTCATCATATGCATGTATATTTTCTGTATGATTAGGTCACGTCTAGGGATGGTCGGATCACATATCTCGGCTCTAAATATCTGCAGATATTGCCCTTCATCGGATACTTCAGATCCAAATTTGCTGAAGGCATCGTATCTGGATCCTAAATTTTTAATTTATTCTTCAGTGAATGTAGCGTCCCATACAAGGGAGTGCAAAGAATTCCGATCCTACCTTCGCATGTGCCGTTGCACTGCAATGCACGTAGAAAGTGACAAAATTCGGGGGAAACTTATGTGAGGAATATTAAAATTCAGTCAATGGTTTATCCGAAGATTGAAACCTATTCTCATTTCTAAACGCAAGGGTAACAGTTTAGAACCTGAGCGTGTAAAGATTTTATCATTTTTTTTTAAATAATTTGAAAGCTTAAAAAAATTATTTTTTATCAGTAAAAGTATGAAAATGTATATGTAAATCTAAAATGCATTACTTTGAGTGTATATACCCAGAAGAAACTTGAATAATTACTTCGTTTTATAGCAGGAATTTGAAAATGATTTAGATCGGAAAATATCCAAAGATCCGGCTCCAAAAATCAAGAATCTGGTCGGGATCCGAAAAAAGTCCATCCCTAATCGCGTCATATTGAAATGCCTGATGACTCCGACTCACTTATTGAAATCTAATAATATATATCAAGCTATTAATTATCTCTTGAAAAATGTATAGGAATTCATCAATTATATGGTGAGGGTAATTTGAAATACAGTAGGACCTCCCTTATGAAACCTTCAGCGGAGAACCAATAAAAGTTTCACAAGTGAGGAAATTTCATATGTGAGGTTTTTTGGTATTTAGTATGAAATCCTTTTCAATAGGGGCCAGTTTGTTTCCAGGATGTAATTACTCATTTGGAGGCAAGAAATTGAAGCCTAATAATCGTATTTACTCACAAGCAACACCACAAATGATGTGTTACTTTAAGAGAAACAATTTTGCATTCCTGAACAAAATTACCCACGGTTGAATGTCTTGGTTGAATTGCTAGCATTTCTGGCACTAAGCCACAAGGCTATCATGCTGGAGAAATTTCAGAATGGTGATACTGAATGTTCACAGAATCCTTAGCAGCTATTTTCAGGAAATTCATTTTACCACCTAAGGGCAAACCAAAGATTAGAGATTGAAGAAATGAGGTACCTGAGGAAAGTCATCCAAATTAACCCTGTAATGAGGGAGCAAAATTTCACTAATGCATCACGAAAGCTTCACACCCTGTGGGCCCAAGTTCAAGTCCTGGCTGTGGCAGAAACTTTTCAGAGATGGCTGTATCCCTGCTTAAGAGTAGCGTGGAGGGAACTTCCAGTGCAACACACTGTCCGGCAGATGGGATGTCAAGCCCATTTTAAAATTGTGAAGATAGGGATGTGTTCCTAGTAGTAGAGGTGTTGCATATCAGATTATCTGTAAACCATATACAGTAATCTCTCGTTTATACAAAGCAGGATATTATGAAATTTTCAATAATACGACGTGAAATTGTCCTGGCGAAAAGCCTATGGTAAATACATGGTGCTATTCTATAATTCAAAGTTTTGATAATACGAAATGTTTTGAAATTACAAACATTGGGCTTGGTCCCCAGTAGCAAATGGAATTCGTTTATACGAACTATGGCCAGCAGCTAGTCAACAAAACTAGTTATTCCGGCGATAGCAGCAAAAAAATCAATTGTTCTGACTGTGGTGCATCAAATTGTGTAATCGTAAATTGAAACTTTGGAGGGAAAGGGTTCACCGAAAAACTTACCATAGGAATTGAGGAGAAGTAGGGGTTCAGTTAAAATATTGTGGCTGACACAATTTCTCTATTTACATGCATACGCGTAAACATCGCGTCGACAATACTTTTTAGTTTAACATGTGAGGAAGGTTGTGCGGGGTATTTCTTACACTCCCACTTAAACCCTACATAGTTGAATCATTCGTATCCAAGAAAATGCTGCAAGTGCATAAAATTGCTCAAATTTCAACGCTCTTGCACGTAAATAAGCGACCTCTTGACAACACTTTTCAATTCAACAGTTGAAAATATGAGGAAGGAAGAGAATTAAGTGACTCAATGTTAGAGGAAATATTATTCAATTTGAAGGTTCATTTTAGAGAGAACGTAACATTTCGGAGGGAGGAAAGGTCGGGGAAAATACTGTGGTTGTCAGCAACGAGAGGTGGGGAAAGATAGTGAGGATATCACAGATGATATAATACTTTATACACGAACCCACATTGAGGGCGGAATGGCTCTTCTATTGCCATTTTGAACGGGTATTTGATGATTCTGTGCATTAAGTTTTCACGTAAGTACCTTACTACTATCCATGAGGGAGGCGGTGTCTGGCTGTCTTTCGTCCTGGAAGCGCTGACTCGTAAGGTATAGGCTTGAACTAAATTCATGAGAGAATGTGCGAAGGGCTTCAGTCGGTGCCTAGCAAGTGCCGTAAACAGTGGAGTAGAAGCTGCAGCCAGGACTAGACATGACAGCGTTGATGACGAAGATGAAAGTGAGGAGGAGTATCTTAAATGTTGGACTCTATTTACCACCAATTCATTTTTCTACTTGTATTGAAGGGACACTTCCAACTCTAACCAAGAACTTTCTTGTAGCACTCGTATCCATTCCGAAAGATCTCTTTCCAAAACCTTTGTTTAGTCTCTCCGACCGCCTTTTGCTGATCTTCCTGGCACCTAACTTACACGTCCCAAACCCCACTCCACTAGCATTTGTCCCCTTCCCTAGCATTTCCCGGTGATGACCTTGAGTATGTCGTAAAAAAAACACGGCCCCCAAACGTGGTCTCAGGCAAGGCTGAAGGCCCTTTACCCCCCCGCCCCTCTTCCTCCTCCCACCCGCTGCACCTCTCTCTCTCTCTATCCTGCCCCCAATTCCTCAACCAGGCACCACCAATACCACTTTCATTTACCCCACCAAATTGGAATGTTCTCTGACTGTGGAGAAGTGCACGTTTCATCTCTACCAGCAATGGGAGAGTCTTATGTTTCTAACTGGAGAGAGGCTGGAAAAGTATTTTCCATTGTCGGGGAAATGAAGAGGAAAACTTTGTTATCCACATTCATTTTATTGGCTACAACACGTGTTTTGCCATTTCTTGACATATTCTTAGTCTGTTCTTGCTCCCGTGAGACTTGGCAGATTAGCATGCCCTTTGACTGCGTTCATGCAAAGATAAAATGCATGCTGCGTTCATGCCAAGATAAAATGCATGCTGCGTTCATGCAAAGATAAATTGGAAAACTCAACGAAACACCAACTTTTTTAAATCAATTATTTTATATTCATGGGATTGAAAAATTAGCAATCTGCTTAATATTTGAAAAATTTGAGCCAAAACCTGACGTCAATCTGAAATTATGGGCTTATTTTTTGGTTTTGTTAACCTACTATTAACATGATCAACAAACTTAAATGAAGACAGAGATGTGTTGTGTTTTGGGCTGATCATTTTTTTAAATTCGTGTACATTAAAAATATTGCAATGTTGGTTTACTTTCAAGAACTCTTGTAAATTATACCTCAATACGTTGCCCTTCTTTGGCTTTCGGGTTTCATTCTTTACCATGTTTAAAATGGTGCTATGTAACGCTGATATGGAAAAAAGATTTTCTTAGTTTTAGCACTAGAAGGAGGAGGGAATTGATACCTACCGGGTGTGAGGTGTTGCGATTATAAAATTCTCTCTCTTCTTCTCGGCAGACTTTAAATAGAAATTAGTTATTTGCTTTGTTCTTTCCATGGCACTATTTATTTTACAATAATAACGGGACTCATTTTTTATACTGACATAGAGAAAATCTTTTCTGTATATTATATTTTCTCTATACTTGGCATAATTTTCAATACGACGGAGAAAGAAGCACGAAGACTGTATGAGGTTAAGGTACATGTTTTGTGGAATCATTTTTGGAAATACATGCAAATGAACCAATGCTTCACTTAAATATCTGGAGAAATGATAAAACGTGTGTTTTAGGAAAAAAAATGAATGTGGATAATGACGTTTCTCTCTTTATTTCCTCAATAATGGAATATGCTTCTCCAGCATGTGCGTGCACTGTGGTGTGTAAATATCGTGAGGAAGTGCAAAATCCACCTCACCACAACTGAAGGATTTGCGGCTGATACACAATGAGTCAGCAGGCAATGAGGAAATGACAAAATTCAGGGGAAACGTGCGCAAGGAAATATTTTAATAGTGTTAAATAACTTGAAAGCTTTTAAAAGTATTTTGAATCAGTTAAAATTTTAAAATGTGTCTGAAAATCTGAATAGCATTCCTTTGTTTGCATGTGCCGAGAAGAAACTGAAATAATTACTTTGTTTTATAGCAGGCAATTAAATATGCATTTGGATTCGAAAATATCCGAAGATCCAACACCTGAAATCAAGTACCTGATCCGGATCTGAAAAAAATCCTGGATCCATTCATCTCTAATACATTTCCATCAATAGCCTTGAAAAAGCTTGCATATATAAACATTTGCAATGTAAAATATCTTTAAAGTTATTAGACAAGCATTCAATTTTTTTTTTCTCTCATTAAAAAAAATATTCATGCGCGTTTTTTTAATTCTCTTCTTTTATGCGAGGGTACTAATATCTAGGAATAATGCATCCTATATTAGGAGTTCATATTAAGTCACAGCTTTTGCCCAAATAACTGCCTGTGGTATAGGAATATCATTTGACTGCTTTTGGTCGATCCAGGTTGTGAAAAGACTCAATTTTTTAGCAATGAACATAACATTCATATTGACCGCTTGGGTGAAGTTGGTGTGGCTGATTTCACTTGTTAGTCTTTATTCAGAATGATAGTGCGGACTCTCGACATTGTGAGCTTAAAGTTACGTGCCATATGGCTTTGATGCTCCCCGTAGCAATTGATCACTTTCAATTTCTCTTCTAGGTTTATGTTTTTTCTTGATAAGTTCTTTATCTTTCAATCTACATTCCTCTTTTTTGCCATTGTTCACTTAGTTATTGTTTGGCTTCATCGATATCATCTTCTACTGCTGAACTACCATGGCACTGTATTCCAGAGTTAGATAATCCCTCCACAGCGTGACTGAGACTAACTGCAATGCTAAGGAGGGGCCCAAAACACAGGGGGCCTACTACTGCTGCTGGCATGGAATGAATGAAGCCAATGTGCTTGACACTGACTCTCTCTCATTCTTGTTGATGCTGTATGCAACTCGGCCACTATTCTATTTCTCTCCTATGATCACGGATGACCTTGAATGCTGTACATACATAGTGTGGACTTTTATGGTGGAAGTCAATTTTCTCTTGACGACTTATTACATAGATTACTTAGAGGCAAAGATTACATTTGCAGCTGTATTTATTTAAAAACTCATTTTCACTTGGTCCAACCTCAATTAATGAATTAAGTTAACTATAATGTCATTCAGTAAAGGAAATTAGATTAGTTACTTCAGTAGGTTGACTGTCAGAATGCCATGATGAGCATTGTTTTTGGCCATTTAGCAGAAATGGATTTCGACATATGTAAAAAGATAGAAGAAGTGTTAAGACTAAAAATAATATTAATTTTCGTAAAGTGTGAGTAATTTTGTGTGCGCTTGTGGTAAGTTCTCATTTCATCTAGACACGGTAAAGGTTATGTAATATGGTTATGTGGTGTAGAGAATGTTTCCTTGAGGAACGAATGGCCAAATTGCTCCAAACATACATGTTTATGGTGTATAATTCCCATAGTAAATATGAGGCCTTGTGTACCATCTTTTGTGTGTTTCATTAAATTCAGTGGAGTGTAATATGTACTCCTACTGGCTTATGTTAAATAATCCTAGCGCAGTTGTCACATTTTCCCCTCTCTTAGCTTAGGCCTTTGACTGCAGACAAGTGACAACCCTGAGAAAGTGAACTGCAATGAACCCTGAATTAACCTTTTACTTGAAGATTTTCCTGAATTAACCTTTACTCAGAATGGATAGCTTTATATTAAGAATGTCCGAGAGTCATCTCTAGGTTTTAGTTGCCCCTTCCACAGTTAAAGCAGTGTAAACAGTTGAATTATTTGAGATCACGGCCATGAATATGCTTGATAAAGATTTAACATTCTCCAGTTCTTCATCGGGTTGCGTGTTGCCACGCTAAGCTCTCTGCCCAAAATGAATTTCAGGGTTTTTACCAGATTCCTGACCGTGCAAAGGGCTCCAGCCCATGAAAGCGGTTTGTGTTGTCCCTGGCAATGTGATTGAAGGCCGAGCTCTTCCTGGAGTGCCGTGATGTCACATTGGCTTGCAGTAAGGTTTCGGAGCGTAATGCGTGTCAATGTCTTTCTTTTTTCAGTTCCTCATCAAATTGAATCGTCAGGAGAGAGTGGTAGAAGAGGTGAAGCTGGCCCTGAAGCCACACTACAACAAAAAGCATCTCTCCAAGGAAGAGTACAAAGACATCCTTCGCAGATCTGTTCCTAAGGTTGGTACACCTGAGCTAGATATTTGTTGCTAGTTAACTTCTTTTTATTCCTCATTGCCTTTCATTTAGGTTTTAAATTCTCTATACAGTTCCATAATAGACTATAATGCCCAAGATTCAACTTCGGACTGCAAAAATATACGTTTTGTTGAGTGTGGCCCTTTTCTTTACTACTTTCTCCATTTCAATTACTAAACTAATTTTCAAACATTTTCTGCAGTTTTTTAAATTTGTATATTTTTTTCATCCCTCTCTCCACCTTCATCACTCTAGATATGTCACAATCGATCTGGGGAAATAAACCCAGTGAAGATTCGTTCTTTGGTGGAGGCTTACGTGAGGAAATTCAGGTACGCCCGCAAGAAGGACTCTGGCGCAGCAGTGAGTGGGACCACGAGGGCAAACAAGGGCAAGAAACCGACTTGAGCCTCATCCAGAAAGAAGAGGAAGAGGACGTGCGTAATTCCTCTAGATGGTGAGTCGCCCTGCTCCCTCCCTCCCAGCATCCTCTCACCATCCACTTCGAATTTCTTTCTTTGAAGTTCCAATAAAAATTATCAAACTGTGATGGTGCAAGAATTCTAAATTGTAAAACTTTGGATTGAGAATTGGTTAACTGAAAGAAATATTGATATTGAAAAAATATTGAGCTTCAAGACTTATGTAATGCATTAATATGCATATTTACATGATCCCTTAATGGAAATCTTAATTATTTTGAATCGCATGGAAATGTAATTAAATAAGCGGCACAACTGTTGCTTTGATGAACTATGTCTTTTAGGGTGGTACATATGCTGTGGAATTCATTAGCTAGTGGAATTGGTCAATTTCATTAATTAGTGAACCCAGCAAGTTTCTGTTAACAATAAGTTTAAGTTTTAAATACCAAATGCATGGAAAATTTTAGTCACAAGGAATGCTGCAATGAAATATCAGTCCTAAATGAGCTCCAGTTCTCCCTTTCTGTGTGTCATGTTGGAAATAATTAACACACAACACAAAACTTAACTGTTGACTGTGGGTTTTGTAATGTAGTATTTGCATGATTTTTGGGAATATCGGCAAAAAATATTTGAGTTAAAACTCCGTATTAAGTTTTTATCCCTGAATATTTTGTTCTCATGCTGAAAAATGATCCTATTTCAGATGTTATACTGAAACAAACATTTACCGTATTCCTCATCAGGTGACATTAGTAGACCTTGCCTGCACTCACTAGTAGCAACTCCCAGATTTTTTACACTCGCTTTTTGTGTTGCTAATAGTATTGAACTGTAAACTTTAAGTTTACAATTGAGTAAACTACATTATGGAAAGCCCTTACAGCTTTTGGTACCAAATTAAGGCTAGTAAGAAGGGGCACGGTGAAAAACTACTTCAGGCCATCATACAAGAGTGCAATAAAAACTTTTTGTCATAACACTTTTCCTATTGATGTTTCAATGCTATTGATAATGAACGTAAGCATAACCCATGTAAACAGGGCCTGAGACATCAGTGCACATTGTTGCTCCATCAACATTGATTTGAAAAATTGTAGCTGTAATCGCATATATTAGGTATCTGCAATATGCAACAAAAATAAAGTTTGCAGGCAGGATTTACCATTTCAAGATTTAAAGTTTCACTGATTGATAATTCATTTCCTAACTCTGACCTCCCTCGCAAGTACTCCATTGTGAAATGGCTCAACAGTTGCTCGCTCAACATTGTGGAATTGTGCCATGGTGTTGGGAGTAATTGTGACTTTTTAACATTCCACGTAACTCTTATTCAGCCAACTGGCTTCTGTTGTACCCTTGGTAATGGCACAGTCAGTGTCAAACAAACAGTGGAGTGAGTCAGCATTGAGTGGAAAATTACCAAGTCTCCATCACTCCAATCATCACGCAATTGTGACCTTATTGTTTGCTGATGCTTTTGTTGTCCTCCTCGGGATTGATTCATGTTCTTTGTGCACAGGTTCCTAGCGAGGGGAGATGAGAGCTGTTGTGTTGGAGTACCCATAGCCTGTGGAAAATGAAAGCTCGGAGGGGACAGAGTGTTGCGATGGAAGCAAGCACACGGGCGCACACACTTGTGTGTTTCTTCCCTCTCCTGCCCTTGCAAATCCCTCTCCATAGTGAAAGCAATGCTCCTTGTCTCACCCCACCACTGTCGTCAGTGCCCCTGTATCAGAGGATCGATCACATCCTCCTGCCAGGAGCGTACTCGGAAGTGTTTTGTTGTTTTGGGTGCTACCAGGGGGCACGAGGCTCTGGTGTTGCCCATCTAATGTATACTGTCAGTATTGAATGCGTGGAACTTAGTTCGTACGATGTACTTGTAATTGTTGTGCAATCTTGAGTGTGAGTGATCCATTTCAATGTGATTGCTTGAGGAAACCTGTGATTGATTGGTCCACACTACTCTCTTCAAAGTTTTCTTCCTTTGGTTCCCATATTTTTTCTTCGTCTCTCTTGGAATAGAAAAAAATGACGTGTACATACAAGTCTCTCCAATGTTAGCCCCCTGTACGACACCCCATTTTGTTGACCTTTTTGCCTGCGCAAATCGTTGCATGGCAGGTGTGCACCAAGGAAGGTGGCGGAAAGGAGTGGCACAATGGGAAAGCGCAATGCAGCTGCACTAACATTATCTCCGTTTTTAGTGACAGTGCCTTAGCTTGGGATTTCTCAGAATCAACTGAAATAGCATTTTAAGAGATAGGAAGAAGACTTAACTACTGAGGGTGGAAGTAAGTCATCAGTCCAATGCATCGCTGTTGGTGTCACTGCCAAATGGTCACTTCGTGTCATCCTCTTCTAATTTAAGCACATAATTTAATGAAAGAGAAAAAAGATAGATTCATAAGGAAATAATTATTGGATGGTATAATGTTACAACCAAAACTTATTTAGTTGAAGGCTTCCATGTTTGATGTCAGTGTAATACAATCATCCGATGGCTGAAATTCTGTGCGTTTTAGTCCTCTCTCTAATATTTTGCTCTCAGCCTGTGTCTGAGAATTATTCTGAATGTTAAGCAGTTAGTAGTAACATCTCGGTAGTTAGAATGAATAGGAAGCCAATCCTTTTTTTGTGAGAAAGTGGTGGGATAGTAGTTGCATGAGAAATGCTTTCATGTTACATTGTAATGAATGTATTTTGTCATCATTGTGATCAAGTTTTTTCACATGGCAGCCGAGCTACTGTTCCGTGGAGGTCTTGAAAATAATTTTTTGTATATGTTATTGTTATATACCGACATAATGATTCAGATGGTGATGTTTTTTGTAATTAAAATTTTATTTTTTAACTTAAGTTATATGTTTGTCAAAATACGAAAAATATTATATTGGCCACTCTACAATAACTCATATTATGTACAATACGCATCACTCAGTGGCAAGAATTGTGAGTTAGTTCCAGAGTTTTTTGTTGATCAGCCAAAATAGGGGAGAATGATTTTAATGATTCTGACCTGGAGTGGACGATGCTGCACTATTTCTGTGAATGTTTTGAGAAGCATGGATGGGAAAATGGGAAAGGAGTAATTGAAGGCACGCAGATGGGCATTTTTTCATGTTACTGTGTGCTTAATTGTCATTTGGTGGTGTTCAAGCCCCCTTTGCATCCATGCGGAGAAATTTGAGTAACTTCCCTTCCCACAATTAACATGAACTTTACAGAAGGCCTGGGAAAAAAAATGTGGACGTGGTCTCAGGATATACAATGAGAATGCGAGAATAAGATAAAGCTTTTTTTTTAGATATCTTATTGTTGCAAAAAAGTAAACTAGGCCGTGCATGAGAAACTGCCTGATGGAAATGGAAAGTGACCTTTTTTCTACGAGGGAAGCGTGTGCACCCTCTGACTGTCATCAGACGCAAGTGTGAATGGAAAAGACACTTAATGCTATTTGCCAGTTGGGGATCTTCAAAGTCATAGGATGAGGTGTGTTACGAAAGCATGCTCCTATATTGGGGGAACAAAAGTTTTGTACTTCTTATTGTGTTAGGGAATTAAAATATTATGTAGGTCAGTGATAACATTTTTTAAAAGTATACTCTGGCCATATTTTTCTGTTGTGGTGTCTCCTGCAAAGTGTAGTTAAAACACTGGAAGTGGGAAGAATGTTCGTGAGAACAGGAAGGAGTTCCTCTTCTCTAGGAGATTAAAAAAGCAATTGCAAGTACGCTAGTGTATTTGTGCTGTAAAAAAGCAAGGTTCGTATTATGTAGCTCACTTTCCAGAACTATGGTGCATGTCACAGTTATTTTTGCTTCACGTTTTGGTTGTATTGCTAATTAACGATTACAATTATGAGGTTATAAAAATCTAGGCAATTCATGGAAGAATGTCTGTGCAAAGTGCGTGTTGTGTGTGGTTTATGGCATTAATTGTGAAAGGCAAGAGGGGGTCGAAGGGGTGGTCATAAAAGGTGTGGACATTTTTATTTATATTTGTGAGTGAGTGAGTGTGTGTGAGACAGTGAAAGCATGTATGGTCCTACCATCTTAAATGTCATTACATTATCTTGTTGAAAATTTTATTTTTATTTTACTTTCTGAAAAGTACTGCTTTTCAACAATCATGGGTGATTTCTTCCCTGAGAAAAAAATTGAACTTCATTAAGGTTGAATCAGTGATTATGTTTTTTTGGGATTAAATTTATATTTTATGTTGGAGAGCTTCAGACATATGCAGTCGTTTGTTTTGGAGTCTTAAGACATCGATATTACCTCGATTTTGATAGAAAATTTTGTTTCCATGAATGATACAAGTCCTATCATAGAACAAATAGTACCTATTTGTGAATCCAAAAGTCTATTGATAGTTGTACATAAATGCCTAGTTCATATTTAAAAAAACTCTGCATTAGGTGATGCTTTTTTATGAATATCATAAATGAAAATAAATTGCCAAGGTGAGGACATTTTTGATGTAATTTTGTTGATTTATTGTAGCAAATTTCTTTACAACACTTAACACTACAAAAACAACCTATCCCGAGATTTTTGTATCAACAGGATAGATATCCATCACATTTGTATATAATACAAGGATCAGTCATGGTTATGCCTTTGCTAAGTACTTAGGTAGTATTATGATAGCTGGACAACCAATTCTCACAGCCTCATCATTTCCTCAGTGTAAAAAATAGAAATGCTGAATAAAATAAAGTAATCCATAATCTTAACATTTGCAAGTGACTGAAAATGGATTGGAAAATGTGCAGCATTTTCCTATTGGGGTTGAGGCTATGAGAGGGGAATGATATATCATAGTGAACCTTTAAATATTTGCTTGAAAGCAAAGGGGTCGTTCACTCAAGTCTGGAATCACATTTGGTAGAAGGAAGGAAAAGATAACTGTCAACAAGAAACAGCCATCCTCATTGAGCCGTTTTTGTATCACTTGAAATGAAATAAAAAGCTCATGTTGTCCCGCCCTCATTTAATAATTTAGTGACATCATTGAAGTTTTTGCTTGTCAACTCATCAGAGGAAAGGCCCCATTGAAAAGAATGGCTCACTAGAGTGTAAATAATGGCGAACCACAAAAGACAGACGTGCAAAACTGAGGTGTAGCAGAGTAGTGGTTAATACTCGGAAGACAGTGGCGTCATTAACTCTGTGAAAGGATTAAGGCAGACAGATGATATTTCGCCGCTAATAACTCGAGAAGTAGGCGACACAAAAAAAATGGAAAAGTATGGGTCTATTTATTTGTCAAACTCTATCTCAATCAACAATAAAATGAAATGGGTGAACGAGCCCACTGAGGAAATAGCAAACTGGTTTCAAAACGTTACTCGATCTTTATTTATAGCAATTTTATAACAAAATTTGGTCACAAGATGGAAAAAATATACACTGGCATCTGAAAAGGGTAGTCTGTCTCCCCTTCTCGGAGGATTTCAGAGTTGTTGACTGTCTTGAGCCTCTTCTTAAGCGGCTTCAGCAAACCCGACACGGTTGTTGCCCATGTCGAATTCAGTGTAGAATCTTCCAATAAAGACATCACCCAGGATCCATAGGGGCCCATTGGGTGCGGGGATATCCAGCCCCATGAATCCGGACAAGCAAATAGTCTGTCCAAGTTGCTTCACCTGCAAAGAGAATAGACAATTCACTACCAGCACTCTTCACCACGAAATTCTTACTTCCTTCAGTTTTCATCCACAGTAAACCCTCAACCAAATAAACCTGTTTATTTCAATTTCAATACCTCTTCATATAGTAATGATGTCCAAGTTCCGGCAAAACAATGTGGAAAACCTCTCTACCCAGTACCTTTTTTATTCATAAATAATAAATACTAGAGTATCATGACCCCAAGTCATTACCTAGCTACTTCAAAATAATAATCTTTTTTGAGGGTATTTTGAAACTTGCGGCATAGAATAAGTTTAGTAAAAGTGTCCATAATATACATAGCATGCTTGTAACAGAACTTCAAAGCCAAATTATACCTTCACCTTAGAACTCCTACACATAATTTTTGTTATATAAGTAGATAGCAATTATAAAATTAATATTTTATTTGCCTAACAGCATTTATACATGCATTAAGATTTTAATTTTTTGATTGAGTAACTAGTATTACTGTTGCCATTACAGAATAACTTTCTTTGCCAACATTATTCGAATACTGATAATAAAAAAATGCCAGTTAGGGTAACCTATTCAATGCAATTAGCTCTAGTTGGAATTGCCACAATTTTGATACCTTCAGTTTCAATTTACGGAGGTTTTACTGTTGTAATAGTTTGGACTGGATTGCATTTTCATTACTCATTGATAAAATTAGATGTTAAACCAAAAAATCTGGTGGAATTGATTCGGTAATCAGAAGTCATTCATAGTGGAGAAAAGTTGAATAGATCATGGAGAAAAATGACTCACGCTTTATCGTACTACAAATCCATTTTGGGACAATGGAACCGAGTTGTCCCAAGGTTTTAAAATCTCATGTACTTGAGGCTGGATATAAATAACTAAATAGCAAAATGAGAAAAAAACTACTTGTGTGATATTTCTTGCCAATCAATTCTGCATTGGTACAGATTGAACTACATGATTTTTATGGCTTAATTCAATGTTTTTCATCACTGCTTTATGAATGTAGTCTTCATTTCCAAGGTTGTTCAAGCAAAGTTAGATAACCTTATACACAAAAACAAATGATTGATTGATAGCCAAAGTAGCATAAATGTCACAGTCGAACCAGGGAGAGTTGTCCCATAACAGGCAGAAGGGTTAGGGAAAAGGTTGTCTGGTGGGAAAAGAAAATGTCAGAGATGAACTAAAGAATTCTGCTAAGAAAGGGATAAATCCACCCTTAAAAGAGATAACAGAAGAAAGGGTACATTGCCTAGTATTTCTCATGATGCATGTCCAAGTGACATTGTTGTACAGGGAGGTGAAGTCATGGCCTTTGACTGGGGGACAATGATTAGTTGAGAGATAGTCATAGTAGCCAGGGTTCTCCACCCTCTTTCTTCTTGTGTGGGCCATCTTTGACTGGCTTGACTGGAGATTCTTGTCTTAGCTAAAAATGCTACGAGTTCCAAACTAACATCAAATGCAGAAGGGGAATTTTGAATTTATCACGATGAGATAAGAGCACTACCAGGGCATTTTTGAAATTTTATTCTTGGTATCATTGTTATCCAAATGCCCATGCTATAGCAAGTGCCTACATCAGCAAAGGCAACTAGCTTATACTGAATGATGTTTCATACAGATGGAAATGAGTTTTCTTGGCAGGGGATCCGACCGGCTCGTGGTAAATAATCCTAGCACAGTAGTCACATTACCCCACTGTTAGCTGCCCTCGACTGTGGAGTGTGTAATGACCCTCAGAAGAGCAACTTCGATGAACCCTGAGTTTACATTACTCAAAGAACATACCTTGACACAAATACTGCCCAAGAGATCTCTAGATTTTATTTGCTCCTTCCCATAGGTAAAGCAGTATAAATAATTGAGTTGTTTGTGATCATGGCCTTGAATACGTTCGATAAAGATTACAATTCTCCAGTTTTTCACAAAGTTGCATGTGAGCACACTTAAAATTCCATTCAAAAAGATTTTAAGCATTGCTGCATGATTCCTGAATTCAAATTCCGTTACAAAAATCATTTCCCCTGACTTTTTGAAATTCTCCCTCTGATCATTACATAATATTTTTGCTTGGCTTGACCAATCGCCTCCAGCTTCACCTGTAATTCAAATTTTCCTGGGAATTACACATAAACAACATACATAGTCTTATATGGGTTATCCACAGTAGCTTGCATTGTGATTAAATTGCTTCTCTGACAGAGACATGGTGAAGTTGAGTGTGGAACGCTGAAGAATTTGTCTTCTATATTTTTTTAGTAAAGGAAACAAGATAAATTTTTGACAAACTAAGTATAAACAAAGTTACGCAACATGATATAGTCTTAAACTTAATTTTCCACGAACAATTATTATCATGGTGATGTATGGAATTAATCAATTTCCTAAGGAAAATAAATGGCATCTTCCCATGTCAAGAAAGCAAGCATTTAGCCAGTCAGTGACCTGGTGGCTCTTTTCGAATCCTTTTTCATGACACAAAATTTCCCTGATGGTATAACTAATACCTTCAGGCTTAACTTTGTGAAACCTTTCCATTATGGAAAATAAAAGAATAAAACCTTTTAAGATTCACTGAAAATGTTTTAATTGACACGAACCAGGTTTTGTAACACAATTACATCTTCACGTGAGTCACAGGTGAAAATATTTTCAGTGAACTAAACAAAGATTTATTTTTTTATTTTCCCTGATGGCATGGACAAGATTCCCTGACCCATTCCAAATCTTCTCACTTTGCCAGGCTATTAACCAACCTGGACTTCCCTCAAGCAAGTGATTCTGTCATGAACAGAAACAAATTTTCTAGTGAAAAAAAATGGAAAAAAGCTGGTTAAGTAAATCATCTGAGAAAATTTTCCGACAACCCTTACTAAGGAAATATGTTTTTCTCCTCTCCATTTACTCTCCTTCATCAAGCAACCGTGGCAAAAACATTAAAGGCTGCCTTAAAAATCACACCTCCAGAATTTTGTTAGTTAGCTTAAAGTAAGTACAGTGGAACCTCTTTAAAGCGAGTACGGGCTATAGCGACACCCCCGCTATAACGAGAGATAGCCGATGCACCGTCAATTGACCCTATAGTAAGCATGTTAAAAAATTCGGTTTTACGAGACCCTTTTGGTATTGGCTCTCGCCATAGCGAGGGTTTCACCTCCGGAAGACTTTCATCAAGACTCCTTAACCTCTGTAATTGCTAGCGATCTGTTAGAAATGAAGTTAATGGAGTGCTCAGTCTCAAATTTATGTGGTAAACTGTCGTTCGATAAGTAGTTAATTTTGGTGAAAATATTGTGGCATTAGCATTCGCGAATGCTTCATCTTCTTTTGTTCCTCGGGCGGCAGAAAGCAGTCGGCAGCATACCCGCGCGTCCGTGAGTTGCGTGAATAGAAAGCATTTGATGGCAGTCACCATGGCCAAAAAAACACCAAACACGTCTAAGCGAGAAAACAAAAATAAAGGAGTAATATGAGAGTGTCGAAATTAATTTATCGTCCTATTCGCTCTGCAAAATTAAAAAAAACAAAAGCGCCCAAGGAATGCGGATGATGAAGAGTTATAAGGAGCCTTGTTCGGGTGGTTTTGCCCACTCAAATCTGCGGGAACTTATGAGAAAGGGGCTACGCCTAAGCCTAAAGCGGAGTATTTCAGGAATAGATTTCGAATCGAGAATTTTAAGAGTGCGGAAGGTTGATTATACTAATGCGAAGCACCAAAGCGTTATCTCCCCTCATAATTGCTAGTGATGCCTGCGGTGTAAACCCAAAGTTGTGGAAGAAAGGACTCCGATCATAAGTATCTTTAGAAGTATTCCCCGCGTCATATAACATAGACGAAACGGAACATTTTTCCATACAACTCCCCGACAAAACCTTTGCAGTATGAGGTATTTCTTGCAATGATGCCTCTAAAGGTAGGTAGTGCGCCTTAGCGATGATGTAGGATGTACGAAGCAATGATACTCAGCGTGAATTATCCGGATGGACGTATTTATTCTCCGTTGCGGATTTACGAGGGTGAACTATTCGCATCAGTGGTCGGAGTCGTACTGGCGCTCTCTTCCATCACGTGTGTAGCCGAGCATCCCCTGGTGGCCGCTGGAAGAACTCACTGAACAACTAACTCTCGTTTGCAGTGCCGTGGTAAACTCGGTGTATTATTTCGAATACGTCGCGAGCGTAACACTCAAAAAGAAACTTTTTTCAACAACGGCAATTTTAATCACATCATTTTTCAAGCTTAGTAAACTTTTTACCATAGATGATGAAGATATTACATTATCTGATAGAAAAAGTCTTCCAAGGCGGGAACTACAACCATCCACCGTTTTCGCCTGTAGAAACAAATGTAATGCGTTAATTCACTTCACTGCCGCTCAACGTACAGAAATAATAAACATACACCAATGGAAACATTTGAGGCATTAAATAACCGCGGTACTGTTTTATCAGTTAATTTTTGAATTTTCAGTGGAAAATACCAAAATGATCATGTAAATGAACTAATTAAGGGCATAGAAAAATGGCTCCGTCGGTTGTGCATTGGCATAATGATCGACGAAACAATGCTTTGAATGATTTTTATTCAGTGCGGCGCTTATAAATTGTTTGAATAGTTAGTCGTTGTTTGAGTAAGGAAGTTTAGTGATGGAAATAAATCGCCTTTCGTTTGGATTTATGCTTAAGTTTACCGGATTGATGTTTATCTGTCGCCGCACCACTCCTGTTCCTGTATATCTGTTCGCAACATTATTTGCTCCACCTCCGGTAAAGCGACAATTCGCTATAGCGAGTGTTTATTAGTGCACCGTGGGGTGTCGTTATATCGAGGTTTCACTGTAACTTTAGAATAACATATGATTAAACCGGGGACTTCAGATGAAAATTTTTCTTCAGTCCATTTTCTCTCGTTCAACAAAACACTAAGTTCGATTAATAGATAACAGGGAGGAGGGGTTGCTTCTTACCGCCAGGACGTAATCCTTTCCTTCCAGGGAGAAACTCTTTCCTCCAATAACAAAGTCGATGACTGGCAACTCTGGAATCTTGTTGCAGTCAATGACGTACTCTCCTCCAACAACGGGGGTGCCACCCAGAGCCCTGAAAACGTAGGGACGACATTTTAATAGACATGCAAGCACAGTCATATTTCATGACAATCTTCAGGGTGCACATTGAGTACATACTTGTTGAGGGCAGTGACTTCGTCCTTGGGTCCAGCAATGAGGCTGGTGCCCGTGTCGGCAATGGCCTCACAACCAGAGCCGCATGGAGACACGCTGGCACCTTGAATGACGACCCTGAAAGAAAATAATGAAATATGTAGATAATTCACAGCAAAGCAAACCTCCAGACTAGTACATATCTTCAAAGGCGTGCCACCTCGTGCTTTGTTGAATCTCAAATTCATGGCCTAATGGATTGAAATTAATGGATTAATTAATGGATTGAAACTTGCACAATTTTTTAATTGGTAAACCATACTGGTTTCAACACTCACTAGTCATTTTCGAGGGAATTACAACTTCTGTCTATATTTCTGAGGTTAAGCTAGAGATGGAACACTATGTGGCATTAATTGAGGGGGGGCATCACACAATCATCTTTTGAATGATCAATATCAAACCCAATCGATCACAAGCCCAAGTGACAATCCTCAGAGGTAGGTACACTGATATGATCAACTATTTTTTCATCATCGGTTCTAACGAGAGTGAGAACTTTCTTTGCTTCTTAGAAAGGAGTCCATGTTAAAGGGCATTTGTATAAGTCTTCAATTACTATACTTTAAGTTCAAATAACCAGCATTTAGAATCAACTTATTTATTTTCCAACTAAACTGTTAAAATTGTATTTTCTACACAAGTAGGTACACACACATTTATAATTCCCTTGGCAATTCTACCTTTAGCCTGGTGCTAGGCATTTTTATGCACATGCACTTCATGATCTCAAGTTGCACTTGCAAACAGCACCAGTTCCCAGCCTACTTGGACCTTAAACCATATAAACTACTAGACGTGTCACGCTCCACCCCTCCCCATGGCTCGCCTTGTGGCCAACATCTCCCCTCCCGTTTTAAGGCGGCACGACGTCACGCTTGGGAACCACATGGCTGGAAGTACAAGGCTGCGAATGGTAATTCACTGAATCATTTTATGGCATTGGCAGTAACTAAAACATTTTGTATCCGTTAATTGAAGAGAGAACCCTTAGTACACTTCCACAGATTTTTTCCTTGTCGCGACATGCCTTGATAGTGTGTCGCGTTCACCCTGAAATCTCCACTGGGCTTGCCTTCACCGGCCGGTTCCATTGTGACTCACTCTCCCATTTCCCTGTATTCCCTTCGCTGGGTGTGCAGAGTTATGGTTCAGGCAACCACCCCTCCCCTTCCCAAATAATCCTACCCCTACCTACACACCCACCTCCCACCAAAACCCCCCTCCCCTCCTGGATAGGTCGGTGGGCTGGCCGGGAGAGCCCAAGTAACCATGCGTCAGCCAGGAAGCGAGTCTAGGTGAGAGAGGCGAGCGAGTCGTATGCGTGTGTGAGGACAGAGGAGAGGAGACAGACGAGATGGTCGACTCAGATGAGTGTCCTGCCTATGTGTAGAGAAAGCGCCCGAAGGATATTAAGCCGTATCTCCCGACGCTCTTCGGTAAGTGGATCAGCCTCATTATTGCAAGTGCACAGCATTGGGTGCAATTAACTGGTTTCTGGCCGGTTGCTGAGACATGGGTCGATCCTATCTCTTGTTCTCTCCAGGGCAAGTACTCTGGGGCTATGGACACCACTCAGGTGATTTCCTGGATATACGTAGCTGAGATTCGGCTGCCTCTTGGCAGATATGAGCCGAGATCCAGCTTTCTCCTGTCTCAGAGATTCGGCTGCCTTTTGGTAGATATGAGCCGAGATCCAGCATTCTCCTGTCTCAAATTTTCAAGTTTGGTACCAGAAGAAAAGACAATATTCTCATGGTATCTTGTATGTATGTTGCATTGTAATTTTTTGGCATTTGTTTAAAAGGAAACTTTATGTTTGGTCAAATGTGCAATAAATTAATTGCCATGTTAAGTGTGACAATTGTGTGAAGCCCTCCCTTCAGTGCTGTCCATAGGAAGGCAACTTTGGTTGCCTGGCGCCCGTAAAAAGAAATTCCTATGAGGTTAGCCCACGACTCAAGAGATCGGAGCCTGCCGAGAGCTGCCGGGTACCAGCTTATGGTAGGCGGTCCCATCGGATCATAGGCCGAGGGATGGCGTGACAAGTGATCTAGATCATTTGGACAATAGTTGTGAAGGAATTAGACCTTACACAAAAATTGGAAACGGAGCAGAATTTTAAAAGAGTTTGTTGGACGTTCACGATGTAATGCTGTTACGCCTTCACATATTGAGTTTTTTAACTGTCTCTCACGCGATACACATCGTACTGTAAGCAAGTGCTATTTAAACAAGTGATGTCAACAAATCAGCTATTCAGATGAGCTACTTAGGTAAGTAATTTAGTCATTTAATAAATACATAATTTTTTTATTTAGAAGACAGCACCCGTGTTATTTATATTTTATAGTGGTGGAAAAAGGTCCGGTGCCGGCCTTGCAAGAGACACCACGACTTACGTACACTACGGAAAGTTCAAGGATAAAATTATACTTTTTAATACATTTATAATTTAGAAAGAAAGAGAGGCTTGAATTAAAATAATTTTTAAAATAAAGTTGCCTTATAACAATCAATTTTATTCAACTTATACACTAACTTATTAAATATGTTCATGTAATTACGTCTGCGTGCAAGTTTTCAATTAATATTCATTCAACAATTTATTACATTTGGTTACTCTTGTGGGCCTAAGCAAAGGGAGTTTACTGTATATAAACCCCCGCCGAAATCAAGGTAAATCTAAGTGTCCTGGTAGCGCAACTGGTAGAGCACCTGGCCGGCAACAAGGAGGTTCTGGGTTCGAGTCCCAGTCAGGCCGCATTTTTACCCTCTGATTTCTGGCTTTTTCCATCTACCACAGCACCATTGTCCTCGTCCTTTCTCTGTTCCATGTTCCTATCCCTTTCTTTCCTTACCACTGAATTTATATGTATGTTTGCGCTTAAGGCGCCGTGTGAATGAATGAAGTAGTAATATATTTTTAAAAGATTTTTATCATATTGCGTAAGAAAAGAGGATGAAAATTCAACGATCATATAAGAAGTGAATTTAATTTTTTTTAAATCCAATAACGATTATTCTGTGAAATGTGAGAAATGTAACTGTAAATTTTCTATTTTGCACGGCAGGAGGAATATTATTTCAAAGCACTTGGAGACACAGGAACATAATAGATATTTAAACACTGCTGCATCTTCCTCCAAAATAATATTTTACTATTTTTTTGTAAAAACGACTTATGGAGTCAAAGAAAAGAAACATCTACATACTACCCACAAGGCATGTGGCAGCCGTTCGTACATAAAAAGGAAATGCGAAATTAGATCAGCATTTATTGAAGTTCTTCATGGTTTGGGGGAAAAACAAATTCCCATACCTATCCGTTCGGCTAAATTTCTCTCTTAATTTATCAATTCTGTCAGACCCGGAAATATAGCCGCTCTTAAAGATATCTACTCTCAATAGGGTAGTTTCCTTCACCAAAGAAAACGAAAGGCATTGATTGCGATTCGTTACCCACCATTACTGCATTCATAATATACAAATAATTTGGTTTTTGAAATACCGGTTTAGACGAATGGGAAGGGTCAAATTTTATCCTCATTTGAAAAAGGCTAGATTGGCGCCCATGTGATTCCACTCCAGGTGACGTCACAGGGACCTAGTTTCTATACGAGAAGATAGGAGTTATACATTGTCTGAGGTTACCAATGCATGCATGAGGCGCAGAGCTCAGGGAAACATGTCTTAATAATCACTTATTAAAACTGGCTAAGGTCGGAAAGTTTTCTTCATTTGATAAGGTATTAATAATCCTTATTTAAGCCAAGCGCTACCAGCCAGCAGGGTACTCAGCTACCCGCTAGCAGCCTGCGTCGTGTCAGCGCTAAGCCTCGCCTCAAGGTCACCTCACAGGGCGGCAGCGGGAACCAGAAATACGTCACACGGAGAGATTTCCCGGCATCCATACTTACGCGTCGTGTTTTCGCGTGCTTGTTCACTTTTCATTTAATCGCGAAAAATAGATATCGTCATTAAAAAATCTAAAAGCATGAAATATGTACTCCAGGAGTAATAATCTTTCGATTTAGGCTATAAAAAAATAATAGGAAACCACCCCATTGTTCAAGCAATCTAAGCCTAGCGGCCTGTACGCCCATTGCAGTTTTTGAAGAACCACGCAGCCTTCCTTTGCATTTTATCCAGTTCAAGGATTAAGTCTTTCTGCACCGGATCCCTCTGTGCTCGCTGCATATTCAAGGTGCAGTCGGACCAGTGCAAAATAGCACCTTTCTTTTACTTTCTCATCCGAAAATCTTCCCACAATAGGCTTGCTGAATCCTAATTTCTTCGGGGCTATGCCCCAAATATTCCGTATAAGCGCAGCTGGCACTTAAACTATGCAAAACTAGCATAAAACTAAGCGAGCATTAGCAGAAGGGCTCATGTTTTTTCATGCTATTTTTCATAATCATTCCTTTGGGTCTAAGGCCTGTACATCATAAATTATCAAAAAGTTAATCAACAAAAAAACTGCCTGCGCTGGAATAAAATCCGAGGCAACAGTGTGTTATGTCTTTCCCTACATGCATTTTCCGAACCATACAGTAAACTAGTAAAAACTACAAAAAAATTGAAAACATAAAATGATTGCATATTTTGCAGACAACACAAACGCAATGTTTGGAGAAAAATCGAGATGAAGTACACCTAACATTTCTTTTAATTAAACGAAAATCTTAATAAAAAAATTATTGGTGTGGGTTGTGCAGCACACATAATACATAAGGCTGTTCAGACAGTTGCTGATTTGTTGCCTGCAGTTTTGGAAAATATTAATTGTTATTAAAATATATTTTTTTTTATTTCCATATTTCACTGTGCATGTTGAAATGCTGAAAGAATTTTGCGAAACTTTGGAAGTCGAAAGTCAGAAAAGACTTGGTTACTGTAAAACGCACTAGTTTGCTCTTTCGTCAGTTGTCGAGAGAATTTTGAAATTATACCATACAATGAAATCCTACTTTCTATCACAGGTTTATTGCCCTAGAATTTCAGAAAGAGAGTTTTGAAAAAGAATCCTCAAATTTAGCTAGAGTATAAACAATCAATCACCTTTTTTCAAAATGCTATTTAAGTTATTGAAAGTGATAAAATTTCAATAATCAAAGTAGCAAATGAAGTTAAAAATTTTAAATTTCTGTGTCAGCAGCGGTTAGAGAGTAATTTTCTTCCGTTAACCATCGGTAAGAGTATACATCAGGTAGAAGAACAAGGTGCAATAAACCGTGTAGATATCATGCATGACGTTAAAAATTTCTAAAGTGACTGTATTTATTATTTAGAAGAGTGGATGGCATATTAAAATGCAAACAATCTACTGAAAACAATTGCTCAAATATAATAAATATGCCAAAGAATAAAATAATACTCAACTCAATTTTTAACGCACTGTATTTGTAAATTGTACTTGAGTTGAATTTAAATAAAAAAATATATTAAAGTACTAATTTTGCGTTATAAATTTTTCTTGCTCAATAAAGACCAAACTTTTAATTAGAACCCTCCCCCCCCCCCCACTCGGTCAATGGTGTCACGCTTCATGAATGTTAAAATCTGGTCACCTTGGGTAAATATCTTGAAACGTTAAATGCTCTTGTTCACATGGCATTCTTAATCAATGCATTTAATACCATCGATTCTCTCCTTATCTTGTTGTATGTAACTTTTTGCTCACATTCAAGGCTGTAAGATGCCTTAGTTCATCGCAAAACTATATTTTTCATGTCTAAAATCATTTTGCATTCCCAACATCTTCATAAATAAGCGACTTTGCACCGGATGAGTGTTATAATGCTTAAACGCGTACACGGTACATCGTTTGCTTTCTCAATTGTGACGTCATGCTCCCTCAGCAACCCTCCTTCAGATGCTGGCCACAGCGAACCAGCCACACTAGCAGTTAATGTAGTCTATGGTATGGACCGAGAACAAGAGATATCCCCGAAAGAAAGTTAAGTCGAGAGGAGTTGAGGAGGGCTGAGGCTGATTTACAGAGAAAACTATCAATAAAGTAAACGTAGGGAGGGAGCACTAGGAGTGAGATATCCATAAGTCAATGGTGGGTGGTATTCATGAAACTTGGTCGAATTAGCATGGGGTTTTGTCGATTTTGAATTGACGTGAAATCTTTGAAATGGGTTGTGCCATACACATTTGTTACATTGAATGCTTCTATTCTGTCATTTGCTCACTCTGACTGTGAGTCATGCAATAAAACATCTTGGAATGTGACATGGCATGGATATAATAATAGAACATGGAAGTAAGCTCCAAAAAAAGTCATTTGAGACAGCTAAGGAACAACTCAATTTTAATACAATGCACGGAGCAGTTTGCAGATTGAAAGAATGATGCCATCCAATGTTGCTTTCTGAATAAAAATCCTAGAGCCATGAATCTTAATTGTTTGCTGAGTGCTTAATTTAATTTTGTTGCTAATTCTATGTCAAATTTAGCCATTTACATTGGAAAGAAAAGAAAGTATTTTAAATAATTAAAAAAAAAGTATTTTCCCCTAAAAGTAGGGACAGAATCGATGACATTACTCACTTGTCCATTGAGAATTGCCAGTAAGTCTTCTTCGACAAAGGTACATAGGTGAATTCTCCCTTATATTTCTCCGGGTCAGAACCACCAAAAATAATTTCACCACCTTCGGCTGCCGCGGGATCTCTGTTAAGCAAAGAAAAGCAATTAAACGACTTAAATAAAGAGGCACACAATTGCATACACTTATCTCCTTTTTAAAATCAACAGATTCCAGTTTGAGATAGTGATAGGTATCCATGAAATGAGTGGCACTTTCCAAAAGATTTAACGAACATATTGAGGGTGGATTTTTACTATGCCTAGTTTAACCATTTTAGTGCCAGCCTCTTCAACTATATGTTTCTAATCCACTAAATTGTATGAATCTCCTTCTTTTGATGTGTCTTCTATCTTCGTGTAGATCTTTGGACAAATAAATTATTGTTGTTATTATTATTATATGTGGCACACATGGAGAATGACTTGGCTTTTATGACCAATTTGTATGATTTTACTTGGGAGCTAAAAGTATCCAATAAGACCGTGCTGTGGCTATTTTTTTTATTTTCATTTTGTGCATGCATGATCGATTTCGGCAGTATGAAACAGAACATGTATGAGGCAAATTAGAATAGGTTCAATTTTCCGCTTATGTACCAGTAGGGTGCTTACATTTATTTTCGCCCTCATTCTGCATTTACAAATTAACTTGTACATTCACATTACGGACTATGACCAGGCCTAAACGCATGCTGAAGTAAATAATTTCTGAGTCATTAGAGGGAATGCTGAATAACTATGAAAGCAAAAAATAAGTAAAGAGCAGTAAGAGTCTTGAGAGTGACTTTCACTGAAACAATTCTCCCGTCTCAAAGGACTTTGAGAAAATTTCTACAGGCCCACAGATCACATTCAGAGGGAGTGCTATGGCATGCGATTCCTTCTCAGTCTAACATGCCAATTGTACATTTCCCTTGACCATCAGGCTACGACTACTCGCCTCTCCCAGTCCACATGTGACAGCAGGAATAAGATGAACCTGAGAAACCCATGATTGATAACTATCAATACATAAGAAATCGTTTCCAGAATGAAATTGCTGATCTTCATTATGAAACACATCCTTACTCTCCACTCTTAATTAAATATCGACTGATCCAGGTTTCAGCATCTCAGTGCCATATTCTACGTTCAGTGTCACGTGGTTGTTGAGGAAGTGAAGGTTAAAAAGGTTGGAGGTGACAGATTGAGCGATAAAGGGTAGGAGGATTGGGCTAAAACAGGGAAATGGTCACAAACCTTGGACAGTTTAACTCTTTTGAATGAAGAATTATTTTGCATGCATACCTAAGGATTAAAACTAAAAAGTGCCCCATATTAACTTCAGGAAATCATTTTTCCGCACCAAATAAATGTGATACACGGCAGTTAAAATATAGAACACAATCTCAGGATAGAATATTTTTAGCCTCATCAATGCAAATTTTTATAAAGCTACAAAACACTCACTTAACTCATAGACCCAAAGGACAATTGACTTCGAGTCTTAATACTTAAGCCTGAATCACATGGTCATTTTTTCCATCCATTAGAGAGACAGCTCCAACAACGTTTCATACGTCCAAAAAAGTGATTGCTTGACCCATCATTCTCAGAGTCACACAATCGCTCTGCTATTCACTTTTCCATCACTTCTCCCATATTTCAAACTGTCATTCCATTAAAAGGCAAACGAGACATTACACTACCTGCTAGCGGCTGAGCGTTCTGATTGGCTGAAAGACTGTGCCAGTGATAATTTCAGAGACAGAAAAATGGACATGATGATTGATGGAAATAGGGATGATATTCCAATCCCTCGAGACACCACAGAAAATATTCGAGTGAAAGTCATTTTTCTGCCATCAATGGAGTGATCATTTAAGCTATCGCACGAAAGGGATGAAAAAAATAATTGCGTGATTATGGCTTTAGGTTGTGAGTAGGGAACAAAATCTTAAAGAGAAATCTCTATGAACCCGAAAAATTTCCATGAGAAGACAAACAATTTTCTCCTCCAGACATCATTCTTTTGTTTGTAAAAATAAAAAAATTAGTTAAGTTTCTCAATTAATCATCCAGGAATGGTTGCCACCATGACAGCTATTATTGTTAATAGTAAATGAGGGTACTCAGTGAATAGGCAGACTTTTGGTTCCTTGAACTGCTGATAAACGCAATTCGCCATGTCTCTGTAGTTATAATTATCAGGCAGAATATTTCATGACTTGCATTTTATAAGCATAACAAAACCATTCAATGACACCATTGGCTCATTATTCCAATACCTGTTCAAGTAGAAGGAGAAAATAGGCTCCGGAACAAGTTTTTGCTCCACCATGTTGTTGAACACAGGGGGAACTCCATCAACGGAGATTGTTGAGTAGGCCATGCCAAGAATACCATCAAACTTCGCTGCAACAAAAGCTAAACCAGGTTCGCTCATAGCTTCTGCAAATGTTTGTTTTTCCACAGTGACACCACCAACCTATGGCCATAAGCACAAGTTAGTAAAATATACAGTAATAAAGCAACCAATTCTACAGCACTTGTTTCCACCCAAGCAAATGAAAGGACTTCAAACATAATTGAAAAATTTAGAAGCACAGTATTTCACATATTAATTAATTTGCTTAGTAGCTTTAGATTTTCAACAATAGTAGGGAACCACAAAATAAATAAGCAAAGTGGAGAAAGGACTATTAGACGCCAATGCACCTCAGAAGGAGAAAAACAAACTCTGTACTTAAATAATATTTCTCAGTTCTACAAAACTGAAGAACCTTAATATCAGTTCACATAATTAAGGGTGTGAGAGCAAGAACCACACAATGACCAATTTTTGCAATCCTGAGATTTCCACCAACACATTTTCCTTTACAATCAGAAACTGTTATTTTCAGCAGTAAGTTTGGAACAAGTACAGCAGACATAGTAGAAATCTTCTGTTTAGCTCCGAGGGAAAAAACCATTATTTTTCTCGACACTTCACCCTTGGTTATCTATCTGGTTCTTGCACTCTTGTCTTCCATTGATTCATAGGGTATCTAGAACTTAATTCTATACTTACGGTGACACTATCTGTCGACAGGAAACCAGATAAACTTCCAGAGCCATACTGTATGTCAAAGGATGTTCCATTTGCGACATAGGTTGACGATTTCCTGCTGTCATACTTGTTATGGAGTACTGACAAAAAGATAAAATAAAAATAAAATTACTTTGACCACAAAATCCGAAACAATTAACCTACATATTACTGGCACATCACATCAGATGAGGGGCAGCATTAAACTCATTACTACAAGAAGGCTGTCAACTCGAAGCCTCAATATCATCCGTGTTGTGTGAAATGAGGGCGATCAATAGCCCTATCTAGGAACCATCCTCAATCACTACTTAACACACAAGTTGCTCTTTTTATCATTTGAGATAATTATGAACACACATTATTATTCTGGAAAACAGGAATTAATGGCTGGAAGTGAGAGACGTTTAGCAGAAGACAGAAACCAGGGGTATATATTCAAAATGTAGTGGTACTTACAACAGGCAATATTGGTGAAATGGCACTGCTTTGAAGGGACCCACAGGTTGGAGGACCCAGTGTCGAAAACTACTTTAAATGACTGAGGAGGGTTACCAATGGAAATAGGACCGTAATACTGGGCCTGAAATCAAGACAAAGAACACATGTATTAAATGATACCCAGGTGGACCCTAACACTTTCCATCGGGTGCAGGGGGAACCTGAATTCAGTACAATTCCAGACAAAACATCGTTGTTACACATGAATCTCACGATAAATTATGCAGGTTTAATGGAAAGCTGTTAATCAAAAGGTGCAACTCAAAAAAGGTTACCTATAAAAATTCAATTAATAAAGAGGAAAGAACATGTCCATTCCCATACTTTTACCGTCTTCATTTGTATACATAAATAGTCTTCCTCATCGCTACAAGGAAAGCAGCTACAGATAGGATGACGACCGAGGTCGTCACTCTAATTGTGTTAAGAGATATAGGAAGCATCATGTAATGCTCAAATGATTATTTATTAAAAGTAATTACTCGAATCTATCCGTCGGATTAAGTGCATTCAAATTTCGCTCAATTAACTATACCAATGATAAGCAACAAAGGTGTTAAAGGGTTGATTGAAACAGGGTGAGAACCTCAGGTAGGGGTGCAGAGGGAAACGGCGATGGATGCTGTCAATCTACGACTGTCATAATTACGAGGGATGCAGCTGAAATTTCCAGATGATCGTTAACTGATGAAAGCGACTCTATACGTTCAAATTCACTGAATGACTACAGAATCAAGAAACTTAATCCACTAATATCGTGGCGAAAGGGCCGAGCAATTAAGCCATTGGGTCCATGGCAATATCGCAACGGCTAGTTATGATGGGAGTAATTTTAGAGTAAAGAGTTTACAGAAAAGTAGGAGTAATTCACTATCACAGATAATGAAATCCTTACATCCATGTAGTTGGATAGCGGTTCCGGCCATGCTCCCCTCAAATTGTGGTTGCGGTAGATCTTCACATCAGTTCCAACTTCCTTCAGTGTTCTTCTTGCTGATGGGATCTTGTAGAGAGGAATTCTAAAAGAAAACGAATGGCTAATACTTGTTCTTGTAACACTTCTCAGATCCAAGACCTACACGACACTTACCTGACTAGATTTGCCTGCACTAGCGTGCATAGGGCAAGGCACAAAATCGCAACTTTCATGGTGACAGCTCAGTAATTGTCTTATGCCCTCCAAAAGAATCTTAGAGTGACAATTCCTCAAGCGAAGTCACACGTATATATATCATCAGCTTATCGTTGAGTCATGTGAGTCTCATCGATAATTACGTTACGCTTCAAGCCTCTCGAAAAGGGCGGCAATTCAAACATACTCGCGTGACGTGGTCGTAGAGGAAACTTCTCAGTTGCTAGGTTAGCAGGGTCAGGGGTAGGGACAATGATGAAATAAACCCAGAAGTCATTGGAAACTAATCCTTTATTGCCATGTGGACTACTTTTAACAGCCTCCAACATTAATGACATGGAATATACATTTTAATTTGAACACTCTCCAACATCTGTAGTAAACTACAATATGCTATTGGCAAAGTCAACCCAAAATGAAGAACTCAAAATAGTTTGTCAACACTTTTGTACTTCGGTGAACATGACAATGGGGATCCTTCCAGTGGCATGAATGGGAGAGACTCAAAAACTCCAGTTAAAGGAACACACTGTGGTGATTAATTACGAGTCATCCTGTCAACTTCCTAAGTTAATACTAGAAATAAATGCTGAACTTGAACGCAATTATCTTTCACACATCCTATTAGGTTAAGGTAGTCTATATAAAAAATGACACATCTCAAGTTCACTAGAAATTCCTAAGTCCACTTCTAAGAAACATTTCAAGACAAGAAATTAAGCATTTTCATTTACTACTTTTTTTCGTCATTAGTAACTTTAACACAACCTGACTCCATTAGCAAAAATGAGTAAGCTAAGTTTCCTGGGTAAAAACATAAGATTCAGCACCATAGTTCGTCAGAAAAATAGGCATTGACCGATAAAAAATACTTTCTCTGAAACGTCCTCGTTAACAGGTGGAATAACAGGATGACAATATTGTTGATACGTATATTGAAAACCATACAAAACATGGAAATAGTTACAATACGAACACCACATTGTGTCCAATAGTATAAAACAAGTTTTCCAAACTAAATTGAGAACTGCCTCTCAATTTAACAGCACTTTGTCCAATTGGGAGGTCATATTGGAAGCATTTCATAGTCTGACTTCAGACAAACATAAATTACTCAGGAATGTAAAAAAAACTAAATTACAATTATGCGACAACCAGAAATAAATGCACTTGAAACACTCAAAAGGTCTCGCGTTCCTAAATTGGAAAGCATTTTTCTGTGTATTGTTCAGCTAAGATACAGAATAGGTAAAAAAATGAAAACTCTTCCCTGCCCCCGTCATACTTCTGCCCAAACATTTTAAAGTGAGCAACAAGAAGACAAGGGGCCGTGCAGCACTTCAGTAAAACCATGTATGGGGCAAGCACCACAATGCAACAAGAAGAAACTTGATTCCAGCAGGAGAAAAGAACAGAATGGGAAAGGATGATCATGTATGTAATATTAGCACAACCATATTGCCACTCTTTGCACACATGGCAAACATAAGTAAAAATGCATTCACACAAAGAAGTTACAGGGAAAAAAGGGGGAGCAAGGAAAAGAGGGGAGGCTGTGAACAAGGAGCATGCCTGGGCGATTGGCAATTCTGAAACAAGGAAAAGTGTAACACAAAAGAAATTCACAATAAATAGCAACTTGAAAATTTTCGGCCGAAGCCATCCGAATAGCATGAAGAACCAGATCTGATTTACTCTGAATCATTCCATGGAGTCGAGATTAGTTTCTTAATCACAAAAATAAAACCAATAACCACACAATACTGTATTCACAATCACTTTTTAAGTATCTGATCCAAGAGTACCAACACTTTGTAGCTCAACTAATCCAACTTTTACAGCAAATTCGAAAGTGCCTAATCAAGCACTAGAGCTTGCACCCACAAAATTTCAAATGTTATTTACCATTAGGATATGACGCTCTTTCAAGTTATTACTACTCCAAATGAGAGGGAAGAAAGCCTAAGAATTTGGTGTTGTACAGGTCTCAACACAAATCTGTGTGCACCAACGTACTTCGCCCTTGCCTGTAGTTGATAACAAAGCAAGCAAAGGAAGCCCGGATGACAATGACCTTGTTTTCACTCCTAAACTGGTATATTAGCCACCTTCAAATAGTAGTTCAGCATACCTAAACTTTCTTAAATTATCCCATCAAACACTCCATACTCACACACATCCATTGAATGCCAACTGACTGGCAACCCATCATTCCTTTCCATACTCTGTACATGAAGGGTTCTTAGGAATGTCCCGTGCTCCTCCAAAACCTTTCTTAAAACCCAAAACACAACCCATTTCACCCCCTTCTCAACTTGCGCTCCCACCAAGGAAGTACAAGGCTCTTTAAGCAACCGCTTCCGCCTCGCCATTGGCAGAGGTATCCTCTGCTGCTTTCGTGGGGGTTGCTACCTTCTCTTCAAGTTTCGCCTTCTTCTCAGGCGTCTCACCATCCTCTTTCGCGTCGCCGTTCTCGGCTTCTGGGGCATCTCCACTTTCCCCGACTGATTTCCTTTTTGTGGCAGCTGGTGCCGTTTCTGCATTAAAAAGGAAAAATAGGATTACTTTCTAGTCACAAATATGCCAATTTTCATTACATGCGAGGGCGGGACCTTATAACATAATCGGGGTAACAATTGTGAGGGGAAAGAAAAAATTATCAAGAGGCAACACGACATTGATAAGATAAACATACCAGTCGGCTCTCCATTCTCGGTAGCCTCATCTTCCTTCTTGTCATCGCCATTCTCCTTAGGTGACGCGGCGTCGCCAGAACCATTCTCACCCTCTACTTTGTCCTCAGATTTCTCGACCTCCTTCTCTACCTTCTTCACCACCACCTCCTCCTCGGAAACCACTTCCCTGTAATACATACACGAATAAGTACTCTTACCATACATATAACAATAACGGAATTCGGGGGGAATAATTCTTAGAGAAAGAATTCACTAACCATTCAGGTCCACTAACATTTTTTGTAATTTCACGCACTTCTTAAACAGAAAATACATCTCCGAATATCTTATTCAAGTAATTTAGACGGGAACAACGGAGGAGACGGGCCGAGATGGGGAAATACGTCGATCACATGTAGGCATAATTTCAAAGAAAATAGCCTTATAAAAATAGAAATACGCAATGGCGAATCACAAAAAATTACATTCGTGACTCGAGCTACCTGTTGATACACTATTTGCAAAACACTTTCCATGACATGGCGATTGAGAAATAACTTAAACTTAATTTCGAGACGACAGAGATGGCAATACACTTAGTCGGAATAATTGAAAACACTTATTGTATCAAACATACGCACAATTAGGCAATTAACCAGCGATACCGGCAAAATGGTTACTCTCTCCACACGGACAAATACATGACTCAAGTTATATGACATGCTGATTTTGAGGTCTAGGGCATTTACTTACTTCACGGAAATTATAATAATAACATAAGGACAATACAACAATGGGCAACAAAGGTCTCGAAACTCAGGCCCGTCCACAACACTTGGGGTAAAACGAAGGTTACATTTTATGCTTAACCCCCGAGAAAATCAATGGAAAATTGCCCATAATAATGATAAGCAATTGTAATTAACAGCAATTAGATCAAACTTTAGCCGTTTCACGGCAAAAATAACATTTTAATATTTCGACGGCATGGCAGCCATTTTGAGCAACGCTACCATGCCCGCGAAAACAAAGGACCAGGAATAAAACTTATATTCACATTGATACTATAAAATACAGAGCGAAATAAGACACTTACTTCTTGTCAACAGCTGTATCTGCCATTTTTTAAGTTGTTTTAGTGAGGATTGGACACGGAATTACCAAAGATATCCGCCACACAAAAAGAGAGCTACACGGAGACCGACCAACAACGACCGACGCTCGAGTGTGAGAGAGAAAGAGAAAACCCGCGCATGTACCACGTGACCTTCGAAAAGCCGTTTTTCCCGCGTTTTGTAGGTGGCTCTGCCATCCCTTTCCCAACCCCCTCTTTCGTGACAGAAAATATTCGTGATTTAAATATGTAGTGTTGTTAAGAACCTGTTTATTCTTCACGGTCATCAAGTAAGTGAGGAGTAGACAAGTTCAGTAACCCTCTTTACGTTTTCTAGTAATAGTAATCAGTTGCTAATATCGTTTTAATGTATGTTAATTCTTTTATATCTGTTCTCATCATGTATCAAATCTCATAGATACGGGAATTTGTTGACATTTTAAGTTTTCACCTGTTTTGTATTTATTCATTGGTATACCAAGTACCATGGTTATATCAAAGGTGACATTGTAGGTCTGACCGCTGGTACTTCTCATTTATGCCTTCGCTACTTATTATTGTTATTGAAACATGCTTATCTCACATTTTAAGAAGACCCATGATACTTCATTCGAGCTCTCATCGTGAATAACATGATTTAGATACCCGCTTACCATCAGGTATCTTCTTTTAATACTCATCTTAAGAAGTCTCTCATAGATCTTAATTTCTTTTGTATGCATTCCATATTTACATTGGCCATCACTCGCGGGAATGAGATGTTCATTTGAGTGCAATTCGTGGGAACTGCAGGACTTGGCATCCATCTCTATGGTTGGCAAATGGGAAGATGGACTGGATTGGACAAAGAAATGCATTACCGTTGACCTGAATCTCACTCCGTCTGTCGAACGTCTCATAGCGGTGAATGATTTTTTTCGGCTGTCCCTTCATTATCTCTCTAGGTTTGGTACCTTCATTGTCTGAACAGTTTCGTTTGCTATTTTTTCTCTGATGAAGAAATGTCCATATTGACCATCACGTTGTGTATTGAGGTGGCTGGCAGGGTGATACAGATGACACACCTCCCTCGATCCACTTCTGCGTGCAGGGTTCCGAGTAGAAGTTACGCCGAACTCTGCGTTTCAGAGATATTAGTTAATTAGGTTCCAATGTATCATCCCCTGCCAAACACGAAAGGAGATTTATTTTTAGTTTCGTTAGTATTGTAAACTTGTCATGCTAGCATTTGTATTTTTTTACCCGGCTTTGCCTGATAAAAGGCTCGGGTCTTGACGCTCGGAAAACGACAGCTCCACTTCGAACGCTTATTTTTTCAATACCTATTCCTCACATTGATACGAGAGTCCACACAATGCGAGAACTAGATTTGTATTAAATATAGCTTCAGGTACTCATAATATTTTGTTTCGCGGAATGCATTTCCTAGAGAGGTACAACGTTAGGGAGCAGAAATTTTCCCTAAATCTGAAAAGCTAGCCCATCTGAAAAGTGCCCTCTTCCTGATGCCCGGTCTCCTGTACGAACTCGATGCCGTGACGCGTTTTCCCGATCTAGAGGCAAGTCGGTGCGCTGTGCGGCCGCCGGCTTATTTCCACAGGAGGTGCCCGGAAATAGAAGCGACGATGCCTGACCAAAAGTACATTGCTCCTTATAGTCTCTTCTCTCTGGCAGTGGGAAATTTCCACTCCCCCTCCCTCCCGCATCCTCTTTTTCTCACGGGCCCATTGGCTGGCTCGAGGGCCAACCGCCTCTCAGATCGGGGAATGAAAAGGGAAAGAGGAGATCAATACGCTACATTGTTGATTAATCTGCTTCATTGTTGGTGCTGTCGCTTGTTATTTGGGGCTCCGGAAGAAATGTCCCCCCAGGATTGGCTTTTTAGGATCCTTATCACCACGCGTGCTGAAGAGAGCGTGTCTTTTCTAGCGATTCCTTTATTGGGTAGGCATTCAGCCGCTCAGGTAGCGCCTGCGTTTGATGAAGCGGACCTGAGGAGATTCCTCTTCGTTGTTATTAATTTCGGGGAAAATGTTTGCTCTTGTGCGTGTCGTGTTGAAAGAAAAGCAATACGAGTTAGAGAAAGTGCGTTGTTTAAAAAAAAACAACGCACTGCTCTGTTCTCTGTGGAGATGTATCCAATTACATTTAACCGCTTTAAAGGAATTGGAACTCCACTTTCGAGATGTACCTAGATATTTAAAAACTGAATTATATTGTAGGAAGTTCTCGCGATTTCTGTTAGTAAGTAGACGCAAGTGCTAGAAATCGCTAATGTCAGGAATCGTCAGTAGGAGTGGGTGCGTATGACCATAGAGTAAGTATATACTTACTCTATGGTATGACCTATCCTGGCAAATGGATCAGAATCATCTGGACATTAAAACCTGCGAGCAATCGGAAGCCCTGGTTCACGAGTCCCTTCAGTTGAGGCACACTCTGGGATGGGTAGGACCGGAGAGTGTTTTTCCTCTAATATAATCCATTGTTTTTCATATATTTTAGGGAAGTTTGTGTTTTAATGATTTTAATTTAAGCTTTGCTACTGAAAAATAATCGTTTTTGCGTCGTGTTGGAAATAAATGATACAAAATTTTCTATTATGGACAAATTTCATCGGAATGTTTATGTTAAGCGCAAGTAAATAATGCGTAGAAGAGCTATTGCTTTTCTGAAATATACACTTAAAATTCAATCTATACAGGAATGATATAGCTGAAGTTCGACTGCGTATTCTGACATAAAAGAGCAACTACCTTCTATTTCAATCTACGCTTAAAATCACATTTTCAGTGAAACAATCTACGTATCGCGAAGTGTTACTGCAATTCTTACACCCCCGTTCGGTTTTATCGTTCTTTGCTGTCGCAGTCACTCGAATTGGAAAGCTAAAAGTGTCGTCAGACATCGTATTGTAGGTTTTATGTACTCGTATCACTACTTAAATCACAATTCGTCCTCTCAATATGTAACTTAAAGCGTGATATTGAATACCGTGGTCAATAAAAACTCAAGTTCTATAATTATTATTATTATAGTATTCTACCGATTAAGGTAGGTTTCCATGGAGTACTCAAGAAGTGATCTGGGAGCCTCCCTTTCCTTCCAGCACTGCCTTCTTTAATTCACAGTAAGGCCTACTCTCTTTCAATCTATCTAAAAATCCTATTCTTTTCCTTCCCCTCCCTCGTTTCCCTAACATTCTACCCTCTAACACCAATGGATACGAACTCCTTGGGCGGGCTCGCGGGGTTACTCTCCTGGGCCGAGGTCTGAAGCGTTAGCTTATCACCTCTGCACCGCAGAAGGGGGAGGACTGGAAGGAGCAAGGAAGGAGGCGCCGCCGCGATAGGAGCCCGACGACGCCTCCAAGGAAAGGACGGGGAAGGAAGGACGGGACGAGGAATCCTGCACCGTCACAAAGGCGGGCAGGTCCTACTATTAGCGAAACCAAGCAATACGCAATTAATATACTACCAATTTTATCCTCTAACACCATTTTCAACATCCCCTCACCGCTAAGCACTAACTCCATCCATAACTTCTGTCTCCTCCGTATCTCATCTAAAAGCTGCCTCTCCTCGCCAACCATATCCAGCACTTCGTCGTTCCTTTTCCTCTCCGTCCATTTCACCCTCTCCATTCTTCTCCATACCCACATCTCGAATGCCTCCAATCTTCTCTCGTCTTCTTTCCTCAGTGTCCACGTTTCCGCACCGTAGAGAGCTACTCTCCAGATCAAACTCTCCACTAACCTTTTCTTTAAACTCTTACATAACGATCCTCTTAGAAGCTCCTTCCTGTTCTGTGTCCACGTTCTTCCACTTCCTCCTCTCCTCCATTTCCCTTATCATGTTCTCCGTTATCCACGGCTTCTTTATCCTTCTACTGTCAACGTAACCAATTGACTTCTCCGCCGCTTTGACTATTCCCGTTTTAATATTATCCCATCTTTCCTCAACAGTCTTAGTACTTTCAATCTCCCGTATACTAATGTCCACTAGTTCCTGATATTCTCTCCTCATACTCCCCTTCAGGGCGTCTACGATCCATTTCTTCGCTTTCCTAACTTTCATAAGTCTTTTGAATCTTACGTTGCATTTCATGAGCACTAGATTGTGGTCCGAATCCGCATCCGCTGCGGGGAAGCTGCGCGAGTTTTTCACACTATTCCTAAACCTCTGTCTTACCATAATTTAGTCTATTTGATATCTCCCCACATCCCCTGGACTTTTCCATGTGTACTTTCGCCCTTTATGATGATGGAGTTCTATAATATCATCAATGTCATCATTTACGACCGCCATCAGGAAACTTCCTCTTTAATTCCCTCTTTCTTTGTCCACCCTTCCCAAATAGCATATGAGCGGATGAGGCGTTCATAGAAGTGGAGTATTATGTATATCTGAGTGTATTTAATCAAGTTTTATTTTTTTGTCGTTGTTTCTTGTTCCACTTTCTTATTTATCCATTTGTTTAAAAATCCAATGTAAAAGGTCTCATGTACTGTTTTTGGGTTTATTGCAAATAAATAAATAATATGCGGACTTAATGTTGCAAAGGGACAAAATGTAACTGCAAACTGAATAACAACCAACACAAGGCATTATGCGAATAGTAACATAGTTAACACGGTATAATGCTTAATGTCTAGACGGGAATTATGCTGCTATCACCTTCAAGTAATGGCCATCATCTGAGGCTTTGCTATCGAAACTTATAGATTCTACAAGGCGAGTGGTTATTTCCCGCAGAGCGAATTGTTTCTTACCTTTTATGAAATTAAATTTAAGTGCCCAGAATTACAATTTCACTGATATTTTCTATGAGATGATGAATCCATTAGCTATTTAGCTTATGTTTTATATTCACGAAAATTCACCAAAGCAGTATTTCCTGTTTCTTAAAATACATATCGTGTATTTTGTAACACTAGTTGCATGGGAAGTACGTATTAAGAAGTATGGATTTTGTACACTCCAATTTATACAATGTCGACAAAGTTCTCAATAAATCAATGAAGCTTGTCCATGTTGACCTAGCCATCTAAAGTAAACAAAAGCCTCCGCATTATTTCGTCATGGGTCCCTGCGGACTTCATCCGACCGGCATCCAGGGTCTCCACGGATTGACTGACTTTTTAACGGCCAAATCATCCCTGGTGCGACTGTAGCAATCGCGAGTACCGAGTTGTCGTTATTCAGTACTTGGACATGTAAGTAGCCCACCTCCGAATCTCGAGAGAATGTCGCCGTTGGTTACTACAAACCCCATGAAAAGTTTTCGTGTTCTCCCGGCTATTAGTCAAGTTCTCCTCTCTGCTCCTATTCTCAGCCTTAACTTCTATCTGGTGTTTATTCGCATAATGCTCTTATGTCCGTCGTGTTCGACTCTCACACATTCAAGGGGATGGCCTGAAAGGAAAGGCGCCGTGAGGAAATGATTAAAAAAACAAACAATATAAAAGCGACAAGCGGGCCGGGCCAAAGTCACGTGCCTAAAGGTTGATTTTTGCATCAGTTTCTATTCTAAAAACCTCTTTTAAGTTCAATGGTGCTAACAAAATTTTCCTGGGAAAGAATTACTCAGCCGTCAGACCTCGTAGTTTATTAAATCGATCAAGTAACCGCCCGGCCTACTTATAGAGTGTCTGCCATTGCTCATCAACCTGTGTGATTACGGCTGAATGAGTGTCTATTGCCCTGAAGACAGTAAAGCGAGTCGTTGGCCATCTGTCACCCTGAAATTATTGTTATCACTAAACAAATTACTAGGCAAACTCCGCGCTTCACGATTTCTTGTTAACAACATAATTCTTGCCTATTCTAGTGACGGCGGGAGTGAATTGCCATCGAACTTTGTGACGAACACATTTCGTCGAAATAGATATTTTGCGAGTATTTCGCTTGGTATATGCTTTTGTTTCTACATCCGATATAAATCACCAGATAACAATTGGAGTACCTATCGCATTAATTATGAGAGTCAATTTTAATCGGTGCCAATCTTGTCATGAATCGTATTTCGAGTGTCATTTATTTTCGTTGCAAAGCGGTGCGGAAACTATTTAGTATATGCCGTTGATTTTCTAGCCCATGTTCTGTTACGCGTATTTTCATGAAAACTATGAAATACATTGAAAATTGCGATAAATTAAAATCAATTCGAGTACTACCCTGAGATAAAGGCCATACAAGAAATATCTGCCGAGACCGAAGAAGCTGAGCTACCGTATCCTGTTGGTCGTAGATTATTAGATTTAAACATCCAACTGCCTACCTGCTAGCGATGCTATATGATTGGAGTCTCATGAAGAGCGGGTCACCGCTTCTCAGCTGCTCCACGACCGTTTGTTTGCTTTGGTGCTGCGTGGTTCGTTGTTGTTTACACTCTTATGAGCGATTCTCCGTGAACGAGTCAGTGAACCGGAGCTTTTATGACGTGTCCAATTCAGAAAAAATGGGTTGCATATGCCGTGATTTCTTATTGTAAACTTTCGAGCGATAAAATAAAAACATAAAAATAGGATATCCAAAGGGGGAAAGGGGGGGTCTACAGCCCCCTAGCCCCTGTCTGGGTCCGCCGCTGGGTCTCAGTGATTACTGCACATGGCAAATATTTAATCGTTTCCACCAAGTAAGTAGCAATAACGGAGGGCATTAACTTAGGATGATGGGCGATTGGTTTCCTATCCATTGATAATCCTAATAGCGATGGTCGTAGCGAGCATGGGGGTTCAAAACCACCCCCCGAGATTCAAGCCAGGCCCGTGGTGTGAGCGAACTGCGGGGGCCGGGCCCAGTGCGCCCAGAAAAGATTGAGGCAAATTGATTGATTGATTTCTTGGAGTTTCAATAAACGCCTATGTGTATACCCCTGATATTCTATACACAGAGGCATACCCGAGTACCCATGATGATAAAAGCTGCAATGTATGCCATATTTATCGTTGAATTATCCTATTTTATTCTTAGGTAAGTTCATTTTACAAATAAATCCTTGTTTTGCATTTTTCACAATGTAATATGAATGTCACGCATGTATTTGAGGATGCTCCATCCAAACCGCGAACATTGTGGGGATGGCTTACGAAAATGCAAATATTTATAATAATGTGTTGCTAATACATTCTTATTAATAATAAATTAGTATACGTAAGAAGATTTGAAGTCATCAAAGAGAAGCAAATACTCGTCTGTGGCCACGAGGGTTTTTTTTTTGAATCAGCAGGCAAATTCTTTTTCTCTTTGCCTAATAGTTTCAAGCGGCTTTATTAAGGTAATATACTAAATCGTGGTGATCCGGGAACTGAAGATGACATTTTTCTCAGAGCATTGAAACTTTTCGTTTTTTTCTGCGATTTGGGTACCTGGGTGTCCCGTGGACTCGGATCGTAATGTGTGTAGCTGATAAATAATTTGTTGGGTGCCACCCGATGTCAAACGCTTTGGCGATGGTGCCTGTGGTTTTTCGAGGTGGGGGGGGGGGGGGGGCGCTGATCCCAATTCCCCCTCGATTACACGACATAGGCTCCCCACCCACGCGACGACCCGGAAGAAAGCCGGGTTCCGCTCCGCCGTTCCGCTTGTCCCGTTTTCCAGTGCGCATGCGCGCCACAATCAGCGCGTTAAACTCATTCCTCATGCTTTATCCCCGCTAAATCCCCTCCTCATGATGGAAAGGAACCCTCCCTCTCTCCTTTCCTCTCGATTGGTATTCGAATTCCCCACGTCGCCGAACTATATTTAATAACTGTGCGAGCTAACCATTGGCGTAGGTAATTAGGACTTGTAGAATTTGGGGAAGGGGAATGGATCAGATTGAATAGCGCACCGCACCAGGTATCAATACAAAAAATATTTAAAAAAGAGGCTCTAAAGAAAAATTAATAATAAAATGTCATAATTATAAAATTTACTAAGCTGCAATTTTTAGTGTTTCTAGATTTTATGCAAATGTATTATTTTTCAATTGTCTATTTGTTAGATTTAAATTTTCTATTTCACGCAGACTACACTTGCGCAAATTATCATACTCGCGTGTCATTCTCCAGGGACTCATGGCGACTGCGTTATATTTATTATCTCTGTTTTGGGGGGAGTAGAAGGGTTGGGAAGAAAGAGAGTGACCAAGGGATGGAGGTCAAAGGTGAGTCTGCAGACTGGAGATGGGCGCGAGGAAATATTTTGTGGGAGGCGAATGAATGGTGTAATGGTATCAGTCATCACCCCATCTCAACCACCTTTCAACGACATTGACATGATACAAAAGGTGCGTGCTGTAAAGGCTACCGCGTGCACTTCCCTTGACCATGTTGAAGTTGTTTCGGGTCTCCCACCGGATGAGCTTCTCCATATCTGCCGACGTTTCGATGGCCGTGTCGTCCATCGTCATCAGGGTTATGATGGACGACAACTTCAACATTATCATACGCCGGTAAAACCTCAGATCTTTCTTCCCTTGACCAACTTGCGGAACCAACTCCTAGCAATTCTTTGCTGTCACCCACCTCGTTTTAATGGCATATGGAGTGATAGAGTTGAATTCACTGCCTTCAGCTAATTAGGTAATGCATTTACGGAATCACGTGGAAGATAACTTATTTGTGAGTTGGAGGTAAATAAAATGTCACAGGAAATTGGTCTCGGTGTAAGCATGCATCGGATGATTAAACATGCACTTCGCCACCAAAAACTGTTCACTCGGGATATTTGATGCGATCGTGAGTGTAATGTTTGGAGGAAGCGTGTACTTAAGTCGGCACCAGCGCATCGGTCGAAAGGCGTCGAGAGCTCTCCTTATTCACTCATTCGAGGAAAAGTCCGTATTGTGTTATGGGGAAAATGAAAAGAAGCAATAACATAGGTGCTGATTACAAATCTATATATATAAAAGAAAGTCGAAAATCGTGTTAGTTAGAACACTTATAACTCGAGAACGGCTGCACCGATCTTAATGATATTAGGTTCTTCGGATTCGTCTCAGCCCCGGATAACATACAGGACATTAAAAAAGCATAATTTCACAAAAAATTCATCTCTTTACTAGTGATATGTTTTTATGAGTTAGTAACGCAACAACAATTGATAAGTCGGTCAAAACTACAAATTAAACTGTATGTTTTGTTTTTACCAATTTAATAACTGAACTTGGTGACAATAGAATATTTTAATTACTAAATATATTCAAAATATTGAAATTGTATTTTAAAAATTTAATTCTAGCTAATTGTAAGTCCAGCTCGAGTTGACTCTTCACTACCGCGTTTGTGAACAAATCTCTAAGCAATTGTTGACAAGCGGTAATGTCCGTGTTCCTGTCGAGGAATCGAGCAGTTTGATATCACTTCCTTGGAATATTTGCAATTAGTTTCATCGGAAGGTGAGCTCATCAGCAAAGTGTTCCAGAATATGATTGACCACAAAAATCAAAAATGGTTGATTGAGCGAACGATTTTGACGGCCTAGAACGAAGATGTGGATTACTCAAACTAGGTAAATCAGGATCAAATAGTTTGTACTCTGTATGAATTCAAATCTTTCAACTGTGTAACAAACGAAGACGAAATCACCAACTATCTATCTGAATATTTTAAGTCCTTGGACGTACCTGGCTTACCAAGGCACGATTTACAGTTAAAGGTAGGCTCTGTGTTCATGATCTTTCGAAATCCAAGCCAACCAAAACTATCCAACGGAACGCGTTTAGTGATTTAAAAAAATGATAATGAATGTGATTCACACGACTTTACTCAAAGTAAAATTCAAAGATGAGGAAGTTGTCATTCCGAAGATTCCATGATCCCAACTTATATGCCCTTTTGAGCTTAAACGTATTCAATTTCCAATTCGTGTTGCATTCGTGATAACGATTAAGAAATCGCATGGTCAGTCTGTCAGTTTTTGTGATGTTTGTACTCATGTGCTAATGAAAATCCATTATTTTCTCATGGTCAATTAAACGTGGTACTATGTTTACGAGTCGGTAAACCATCCGCTGTATTTCTTCCTTCGCTTCAAGGACGCAGCTAGGAATTAAGGATAGGGGTTTTAGGCTCAGCTAATACTATGGGTCGGTAGGGTATAGAAAACTCACTAAGGTAAGCAAGAGGTGTGGGGGCCCTCCCCCAGACATTTTTTAAGATAAATGGTTCAAAATGGTAGGTTTTGAGGCTGTGTGAACAGTTAAATATTTTGTAACTCATCCGTCCCCCTAATATTAATAACCAAATGTTTTATAAAAAGATTCTCTGAGCTTTTGGGGGGGTTTTAACCCCCAAAAACTCCCCTCGCTACGTCATTGCTTCGCTTCGCTATATTTATTTAGCTTCATCCGCTCTATCTTGCGCCTGATAACAAAACAAAACTGTAGTTTATCAGAAGGTGCTTGACGCAAGACATTAAACCCGAATGTCACACCGTGGTGCGTTTACGCATGCAGCACGTTTACGCAGTGCTTTTTTTCCACACAGAGATACTATAACTGGCGCGCCTAAAGTCATTTGGTACGAATGCTGCTTTTCTTACACGATTTTGAGCATCAGTCAAGCGTCGCGTCGGTCTGGCGTTGTGTTAACCTGCCCCGTGAACGAGCCAAGATTACGCCACAGCCTTGGACCTAAAAACATTTTTTACGGTTAATAACACAAATAGCCAACAACTGAATCCGTATAATTTTTATTTCATTAACTGCTTTATAAAATCATAATGCCCATTTATTAAGCTAATTTGATACTCATTAACGTAGTTTTATTGAATTTGTATCCTTATTTTATTATAATAAATTAAACATGATTATAAACGATACAGCCGCTCTTGATTTATAAATGGTGTAACTAAACTGTAAGTTCATTGATTGTTAGGCGGTACGAAGTTCGCCGGGTCAGCTAGTACTCAGATAGAATCAGAACCATTTTGATAGAAAACACACAATGTTACTGTTACAAATCAATTTTCAGTCGAGGATTAGTTACAATTGTATTCCACTTTTGTAAATGTATGCTCATGATACGTTACAGTTTCGGGAGTAATTCGGTGGGAATCGTTGATGCTTAACGTGGTGAAAGCAGTTGTCTCTATATCCTCACTTCTTTATTTCTACTGACCAGGCTTCGGCACATAATGCCATTTTCAAGGCTTTGCATTTCAATGAACATTTCAATTGATTCCAATGCATTGGAAATGGCGTTATGTGCCGTAACCTTGGTCGGTAGAAATGAAGAATGTGGAAATAGTCACGTGCTTTCATTATACTAATGATACAATATTTACGATTGAAGGATACACGTTTTTTCAGGATACTTATGTGATTGTATTTAGTAATTGTATCGTCTCCAATCGGCCCTGTTATGTTATCGCAAGACACCATTTAATAATGTCTGCAAGTTGTATCCAGTAAATTATTATCATTACATTTAGGAAATGTATTTCAAAGCACAGAAGTAATGAGAACGGTTCATGGGATGATACAATATGGAGCATGTGCCTTTGTGGCAGCGAGGCATAGACGTTGACAGCGGAACAGACGTCAGAAGTGGAATCATTCGAAATGCGGTGCTACCGAAGAATGGTAAGTATAAATCTATCGACCGAATTAATAATGGGGAAGTGCTTAGAAGAGTGGAAGAAATGAGTTGCTTTATGAAGACCATTAGAACTGGAAGCGAGACAACTTACTCGTCCACCTTATGAGGCATGGTGACCTGATTAAGATAATCGTCTAAGGAAATTTGATGGATTGAATGAAAAGCGAAGGAAGTGTCATCAGCGCTGAAGATGTTGGGAAAGTCTACCAACGAAACGTCGGTAAACATCATGCAGGCCCTGACCCGGTTGGAAAACCGAGAAGATTTCCTTCAAATGAAGTCTCATAATGAGTTACTTGTGACAATTCATTAAGAATGTAAAAGAGAAGTAATTGTCGGATGTATCGGGCCCAATAAAACTTGCCTCCCAGTAAATAATTACGATGAATCATCCGGTAAAATATATCGAAGCCTTCCGATTTAATGTCGTAATGGGTATGAACCGATGAAAAATGTCGGGCCCGATTTTTTATGGGATCCGATATGATGAAGTATCACGTTCCTTAGGCATTAATTAATGCTTTATGGGGTCGTTAACTCAGAGCTAAAATCGCATTTCTTAAAAATAAATCGGCTGATGGAAGGGAAAGGTAAGTGGCGACATAATTTTCATTTATTCCATTTTCATAATTTACAGGTAAGGAATGAATATCGATATTTAAAAATGTCTTAATCCGATATTGAAAACGGGCATTGTGTCACCCCTCCACTGAGCTACCCTCTCTCTCTCCCTCTGCAAATCAGTCCGGCTATTCGTCGCGTGCCCCCGCAGCAGCAGGGCATTGTGGGAAGGAGGAGGGGGGTGGAAGCGATGTGCGGTCTTCCCCGCCCCCCTCTGGAAAGCGCGTGGCCGGCCTGAGGCAAAGAAGAAGTCCCCCCCCCCCCGTCCCTCTCCCAGTTGTATGCATGTTGGTTCCTCAAGGGAGCTCACAAGGCCCTGTCGCCTTTCCTCCTGCCCCGCGAAACGACTGCTCACTGCATAGCTTTATAGCGGTAGTCTCGCGTATTCGGGTGGGGGAGGGAAGTTGCCGTGAGTCTAGGCATTAATTGATGCACCAAGTGGTCGTTCACTCATAGCCGAAATCGCATTTCTTAAAAATAGTTCCGCTGATGGAAGGGAAAGATAAGTTACGACATAAGAAACTAATCTTCCTCGTTCGGCCATTCTCTTATAACTTTAAAAGAACTACTTAAGCTGCTCACTTTTCATGTTTTCATGAGTTGGTGACGTTATTAGGATTCCGCTTCGTTAACTCGTTAATGGAAAATCGCTAATTCAGGGAAGGAATCGCTCACGATGTAGTGTAAACAACATAGCACGACGCGCGAGAACGTGCAGTTGGTGAGAATCGGTGACTCTCTCGGAAGTTCATGACGTCAACAGCTTCTCTGCGGAAGGGTTAGCGATGTCGATTTTTTCAACGAGAATAGATATAAAAACTTATAAAAGGTTGAGAAACTGAAATGTAAGGGTCTGTATATTCTCAAACTCTATCACAATAGACAATGAAACCATAATTGGCGTGCGACCCCTCCGTGGTGGAGGGGAAGCGGATCGCATCGCAGGCCTTCGATGTGTGTAACGATACTCTGGAACTAGCACGTTCAAGACCCTCGGATAGGCAGCGTTTCCCCTTGCCCCTTACACCGGTTTTTTCATTGAATGTGAACGGCTCTGCCGTTTCAGTGAAAAACCGACCCGTATAAGCCTGTGAATGAGGCACAGTGTCTCTCCTTCCTGTTTCCCTCTGACGGCGGGTAGAGCAAACTGATTCACGGGGAAGCAGGTAAGGGAGTGGGAGGGGGCAGATGTTCTCGCTGCTGTTATATTCGCAGGTGGGCGCATCGCGAGTTCGTATCTGCCGTCCGTCCGCGTCAGGGGGGGCGGGGGACCCCCGTTTGCCTGTTGCCCCACCGTCTATTCTATTCAATCCTTCTCCGACTCGAATTTCTCGAACATTCAACATTGGTCGCCGTGCCACAGCTAGAGGCCAGTCGGAATGGTTCTGAAGCTCACCGATTTTCATTCATCAGTGATTATGATACGATGTCGAAAAGAAAGAAACAAGTAGTTTACCATTTTCCAATCCGTCACCAACTATTCGCAACGAAAAAAATCAACGACCTGAACCCTTCCGCAAATAAGTTAATGTCGTCACTAACTCAAGCCGTACGGCTCGCCGCTTCTCCGCCAATCTTCGGCCTTGCGCATCCGTCTCCCGTGCTTCGCTGTTATTTGCATTTTAGTGAGCCATCATTTCCGTCAAAGATCGAGTATATTGGAACGAGTTAATGAACCAAATCTCCAGTGACGTCGCTAACACATGAATAGTGGGCATTGACAATTATTGCATTTTTTTCATTTAGCACTCATGAGGACTTTTATGAACGAGAAAGAATTTTTTGTCGCCATAAATTATTTCCTTCCGTCAAACCAATTGTTTAAATGAACTGTCGTTTCGGGCCTGAGTGAACGATCCAAACGTGGACCATTCATGGACATTATTAAGTCGTTGTGATCGTCATGAGGCAGCAATCGGAAGATGGCTTTGACGTAGCCCTCCGCTCTCCTTTCATTCGATAACGTTTCATATTTACGTTTGTCTACTCTTTTGCTCCCTTGATAACCTCTCCAATGGCAAATGTTCCTTGCTCTTCTTCCCTTACTCCCGTCCTTCGACGACTGTCTCCATCGGACCATCATGCCTCGTGATGTGGTCCACTAAGTTTTCCCACGCCTTCTTCTTTTGGGTTTCCAGTGATATTCTCTTTCCTCTCTCTCTCCTTAGCACTTACTCATGCGGTCGATCCATTTCATCTTCATCGCTCTTCTGGAAATACTTATAACTGATAACTTCAGGCTTTACTTTGTGAAACCTCTCCATATTGGAAATAAAGAAATAAAACTTTGTTAAGGTTCACTATTATTTTAATATGAGCACGACCCGGGTTGACCTGAAGATGTAACCACGTTACGAATCCCGGGTCGTGCCCATATTAAAATACCTTACAAAGTTTTATTTATTTATTTCCAATTTAGAATACTTCGTGGCGATGTCGAACTGTAATTGCTAATTACTTCAGCCATTACTCTGTGAAAGCGGTCATTAATGGAAGATACAAATATTTCACCACTAACGCTCAATATTCATGTTGAATGGGCACGACCAGGATTTCAGTACATAGGATTAAGTTACCTGAGGACAGGGGCAGATTTAATTAATTAATGTATAGAATTTTAGTATAAGATTATTAATTCGATTGGATGTAATATATATTCAATAAGTCGATGCCGATCGCTAATAAATTTTATGTGGAATAACAAAGTTTAAGCTCTGATTTTTTAAAAAAAAATAAGCATACCTATTCCACTAAGTTTCGCCTGGCACACTCAGTGCTCTGCTCTGACAATTTACGCTTTTAGATTTTCATCGCTAATGTTTAAGCATTTTTTGTCGAGCTGGTGAAATAAAAACTTGCATCTGAGATCCACTTTACAGATCTTTCCCGTTTTTCCATAAATTTACCGTTTCCCTGCACCCATCTTAATTTGCCTCTGTCCGGAGTATACATGTTATGAAACCAGTGCTTATAAAACCTAAATATTCAACCTCATGAGTTGCAATAATTTATTATCCAAAACTGATTTAAAGTTCGTTACATGGCCGAAATCATGTTAAAAATTAAGCTTACCTCAATTTCCGGACATATTTTTAACTAACTAGCGAATAAATGGTGTAATTGATGTAAAATCACGTTTGTTAAATTAAAATGGCGCCACGTTTGACTTATTGTGGTTGGAAAATGCTTCAGCTTGGAATCGTCCACCTTTTGCCTTTCTTAATTTTCATCAGTATGTGTCATCTGATGCGTTTAAACAAACCTCTCTTACAACCTTCGTTTTTTACAGAGCGCGTGGAAAGTATTTGTTTATAGCTACGGATGAGCTGGTCCCACTCATTTGTCGGTTCCTCCTCCCATTGCTATTTTCTTTTTCTTGGTTCCGATTCGTAATTTTCATTTTCAAATGATTTTTCCTCGAGGCTGTCATGGAAACTGAAGAAAGATCTGGCTCTGGGCGAACCATAGAAACGCGACTCAAGCAACGACACGTCGTCGCCTCTTGAGTCCAGCCCATGGCTGGGTATTGGATGGCGTGTAGTAAAGACATCCCTTCTGATGGAGCGGAAATTTTCCGGATGACAGTCCTTAAGGCGTTACTTTTTGGAAAAAAGACTATATTGAATTAGATAGAACTTTGTATTTTCGAAGTAACACGAACCGCTATTTCAACGGACATTGACTTGGTGAGCAAATTAATGGACATAATTTTGGTACTTCATGTCCATTAATTTGTTGACCGTCACCCATATAATGCTCAGCCGTTGGAACCGCAGTCATTGTGTAATAAAATGCGTGGGATATATACAGTGCTGTAGTTGGGCCGGTACGGCGTACCCCCTAAAATCCAAACTCGTTACATGCGTACCGGTTAAAATACCCTCGCGGCCGGATGTATAATACATGTTCAGCTGTTAGAATTTTTGGTGAGTACCGCCTAAATTTTTTCCAACTACAGTACTGGATATATAAAGTTCATTTAATTCAATTTGATAGCAGCTGCTAAAATTTGGTTTTGCGCAGAATATTTCGGTACGTACTGAATCATTCTGTCTTAGACTCCGATTCTTCGCTCGAAAACTAAACATCGGAACCATTCCCACTTGGAGACGTTCATTCGCGATGGAATCTTCTCAAATTTTTTCAGAGACGTCTGCTTCTGTCAGTTTTTTTTCCTTAGCCTCCCCATAGCATGACACACTCCCTCACACACTATAGCCTGTTGGAGCCTACCGACCACGAGTCTTTCTCGCCAGGCGTGTGCCGTCACATTCGTAAATTGATAAAAAAGAAGGAGGAGAAGCGGTCTAAGGCGTGTGCGGATGGGAGCATCTGTTTGTGGGCAGGGAGGGCAGGTGCAGGGGCAGCCATCTCCGTGCAGACGCTCAGCACATGGCGCAGACGAAAGCGACGATCGTTTAAGTAAAAGAAGCTCCGTATGGAATAGAGATGGGCGAAGCCGTTCTTTTCACAGATTCGATCTTTACGAATCAAGTCACTGGGATGATCGAATCACTTTTCACGGTCTTTTAATTCTTGGTTAACCGATGAATATGAAATGTCGTGCACTCATCAAACAGCGAGAGCGACTCCAAAGGCCGTTTTATACGGGGCACGGAATTGCGCAGGTTAGAGCTGCATTAATTTCTAAAATGGCGTGGAATTGCGCGAATGCATGAACGAAATTATAACAGGGGCTATTTTGCCGTCTCGCATCCACGCATTCTCGCATGTGTTGTAGCAATTCACCGCTTTACACGACTCAATTTTGATTGCGCCTTCGCACCTACGTCAGATTGCGCAATTCCGTGTACCGTGTAAAACGGCCTCAATGATCAAAGGACTCCTGCGAGAGAAATGATCGAATGATTGATTACCTGGGTAACCTTTCTTTCAAGTAAATTATTAAGAGGGGTCAGTGCAAGAAAAGTAAGAATCTGCAATAAATCATGGGATACTATTTAATAATTTCTTTGCCTGCGGCTAAGTATACTTTTCTTGGCATAAAGTAGGTTAATTTTCTAGACTGCAGAAATTGAAGCTTTTAAAACGAGGTGGAAACGCTATAGAGACTATTTTAACGGTAAATAAACATGAAATCCTCGGGTAGTTTTTTTTTTCATTCTTAGTTCCCATTAAATGCGTTGAGAAAGGGCCATTCTTTAACTTTACATGTTACTATAATCATACGGATTGACCATGGGTTGTACTGCCTAAATATAATGTTGATATCATCATCAACCATTTCATTATATTCATGACGCTGAGATTGCACAGTTTAGCTGGTATTATTCTTCAATATGGCTTCATAGCGTATAAGCAACTCAATTTCTTTTGATTCTTATTCTTTTCTGAAAAAATAGAATCAATCGGCAAACTTGCGAGTCTTTCGCCATTTTCTGGACAATGCGGCGGTTGATGTAATGATTGATTCGATGAAATTGGGAATACGACTGAATGACGACCAGTGATCGACTTATTATTGCTCAATGACTCTTAGAGTAGTTTAAAGTATACCGGGACTAGCCGCGGTGATAACTTTTACGGGAGTCACCCGCAATGCACAATCGTGCGAAAGATCCACAGAGAAAAAATCATTCGCCTTGACCGGGATTCGAACCCGGATCCCCCGATTTCCGGTCGAGTGCTTTAGCCAGTTAAGCTACCGAGGCGTCATTCTTCCCTGTGGATATTTTCGGACACTACCGGACAAGGTGTTGCTGGACTGCTGAGCATGTGATGCCACAAGCAGTCCAAATCGTGCGCACAGCGCCACAGCCGGAGAGCAGGCCCGGACATAGAACACAAGGGGTGTTCGCTCTAGACTAGTTTAAAGTATACCGGGACTAGCCGCGGTGATAACTTTTACGGGAGTCACCCGGCATCACATGCTCAGCAGTCCAGCAACACCTTGTCCGGTAGTGTACGAAAATATCCACAGGGAAGAATGACGTCTCGGTAGCTTAACTGGCTAAAGCACTCGACCGGAAATCGGGGGATCCGGGTTCGAATCCCGGTCAAGGCGAATGATTTTTTCTCTGTGGATCTTTCGCACGACTCTTAGAGTCTTTCGATCGTGAAGGACCCTTCACTATCGTAGAAGCTTCATTAGTGCTGCTGTCCTGTAGGCGCATTTGTAATCGCTTTTCAAAAATGATCAGCAATAATCGTCGACGTCAATAAATATTCAGTGTGGAACGCAGAAAGTGAACATTATTATTTTTTACTGCGTGTTTTCAATGGATAGCTTAATTCTCGAACGATCAGCTAGACTCATGTAAGTCTTTACTAGCGGTTAGAGAAACTATTTATTTATTTCGATTCTGATGAGAACAAATGAGTAGAATTGGAAAATTTTGCTTATTATACTGAGAGCATTTGGAATTTTCGTGAAAGGGCGACCACACTGCAATTGTGCATCAGGATATGGAGTTTATTCGCGCATACAAATTTGTGCGGTACTTCGAGAGGTTTTTTTAGATATCCTGTTTTAGTTATGTTTTTGGCTTATGGTATTGGGAGTAGTATATTGCACGGAAAATTTACTCTCCTCCGATCATGACGGTCTTCACAAATATACAGTTTTACTGAAAGCCGTACAAATACAATAGACCACCAGTTGCTGAAGGGACGTGGCGATTTGCATTGGGTTTATTAGCCAATTTTATCATACGACCGGTTATTCTTATAGATGGCTATTAAGGCTAAAAAATAGAGAGACTCGTATGTAACCGCTTTTTGATCCTTCGCCTACTTATCGAGGTATTAAAACATGTGCAGAGATTTCTATAATTACCGAAAGGTTCTCCCTAAACGAGTTATTTTTTTATATTTGTTTTATTCTCAAACTACCGAATACAGCTCATATTGGCCATTTTACATCGGGGTATTCAACAAATTTAACAAGTAAACGTATGCGAACAACCATGCCCTGGACAGGGGAAACCTACCCAGGCCGGACTCGAACCCGCAACCTCTTGTTTGGCAGGCGAGGACGTTACCCCGCCGCCACCAAGTCCGGCAAATTGATAAGGGAATTAAATGACGTCACCAACTCATGAAAAGTGGGCGGCAGGAAGATTCGCTATATCCGTATTAACCGTTACGCCCATCTATCGAATTCTTCGAACAAATTGATTCTTCTGGTCTTAGCAATCGACTCCATTCCTGAATATGTGGAATCGCTGTTGAAATGAATTCGTTTCGCGTCGCTCCGACTTGTAAGTCCCGTTAAATGGTGCGCGGGTGTCCTCGTTTTCCAGTCAACCATTCTCCGCCCCCGCATTCACCATTCCATATTTTTCTGAGCTTGTTTACCTCGATTTCAGTCCATAAACTGGGCTCCCTGTATCTTCAATACCAAAACTCAGGCCCGCTGCCCCAATGACAATAGAAGTAAAAAGAAACATACTTATTTCGCTTATGTTTGCGTTGTCTGTATTGGTGAAACGCTTGCGTGGAATAATAAAACACGTAAAAACATTTTTACCAGACGATTTCAACCAGGAAAAACAGTCATTTCAGAGCAAAAATGAATATAGGAATCATCTTTTCTCATTTTCCGTTATTATATCTGTCTTTTTAAACAATTTTCATTGGCTCAAGGAGCAATATTCCTAACTTTTTCTTCTATTTTATTTATTGATTGTGATTTGCCTTTCAATATCAAGGGTCGAAATCGAATAAAACTGAATGGGCTCCCTCTATGTTGAGAATCAAGTACTATCTATCTATATAATAAACAAAGCCTTGCCTTCATAGCCTCAACGCCTCCCAACGAGAATAAAAAGGAAACTAAGGCTACAGAGAATCGTTTTGTGTCGTTGCTATTAGCTTATTTTCAGGGACCGCTGTTTTTAACAAGTAGCTCTTTCCCCAAGTTGTTCATGACCCCATAGCGTTTTAATTTTTGATACATTGAATAATTTAAAATAGATTTATCTCAAAATAGTCTTTTTGTCAGCCTAATATAATTGTAATTGAAATTTTACGTTTTTTCTGATAAATCAGCATACAGCATCATAGGCGGATTTAGGTCGAATGATTTTTTTCATATATGTTGCAGCCGTGTGTAGCGTGGCGGGGGAGGCCTCTACATCTACATAATACCTTGCGAGCCGCCTGTAGAGTGTTTGGCAGAGGGTGACCAATCATTTGGATGCAGCATGCAAGTAGATCCCCACATGCACACCACACTGCCATAAAATACTACGCATAATGACATGAAATACTTGCACATTCATGCCAAACTTACCAACGGTTAGTAATTGCTATGGTAAGTCCATGCAAGGTTAGAACAATAGAAAGATATAACGATGCAAAGAGTCGTCTTAGTGACTGACACCATTAAATTTATTAATGGAAACGCCGCGGCGTTGCTATCCTTAATAGTACGCAGAAATAATGATATTTTAACTCTCTCTCTCTCTGTCTTGCTGTATATTTCTTTTATTTCTTCCTCGCGATCACTTCTACCACAATGCGACAATAAACGTAGGGACTTTTCACGTCGTCTTGGAAAAATCTTCTCCGAATTTACTAAGTAATTTTAGCCTTTAATGTGCACTACGCTCGTGTAAATATTTCCATTCTACTATCCCAACGTATCGCTGCACTTTTTATCGTTACGAATCATCAGGAATCTGGCTGCTCTGCGCTGTACTCTTTTGATTTTAGATACCATAAGAGTCCCACGTGCATAGGTGAGTAGCTATAGTAATCTACGTCTCTATAACAATTCTTCTTACCAAATTAATTCCGCTGGTAAGCTATTTTTTAATTGCAAAAGTAGTCCTGATTGTAATCGATGCGTTGACTTTCGGAAGAGGCGCCTTCGCCGATTTGATGCGTGCTTTTCGGGTCAGACGCTTGCTCTTTCGTGCGCCATACTTGTGTTTTTCGGTCTCTTTCGTGGAATGATAGTGGCCACTTCAACGGCTCTCGAACCAGCGCTACGTCTGGTAAAGGGACGAAGTGCGTGGCCGCGTGATGGTGCGTGTGAGATGAGCTTCTGACGAGATGAACTTCTTGAAGAGCTATTTTTAGATCGTGGAAGAGTGGTCCCGTTCTTCCTTTTTCTTTTCAGCACGCGGAGTCAAGAGCCGTGACGGGCAGGGAACGTTCCGAAGATTCTGCAGACTGATTGGAGTGCGGCCACTCACAGCGACAAGTCGCAACGGACGCCAATCTGTTGAGAATCGCTCGCTGGGTCGCAGCCGGAAGGATTCTTGCAGCTCAGAGAACGCGTCTGGCCGCGCGAAAATTAACGCGTAAAATTTAATGTATGAATGCATAAACGAGAGAAGGAACGCTAAAATTCACCTTATAAAGGCCTGGTTACACGGTACATTAACACTTACAAGTTAATGTACGTTTGCGTGAATGATTTTGGTGGATCGGAACGGAACATGTACGAATGCATGAACCAAATTAGAACAGGTTCTATTTTCCGTTCATGCATTCGTACAAGTTGGGTGGTTGCACGGTACATTTTCGTGTTCATTCACGCGTTCATGCATTTAGACATTAACCCGTACGTGTTAATTTATTGTGTAACCAGGCCTTAACCATCCAACTTGTACAAATGCATGAACGGAAAATACAACCTTTTCGAAATTGGTTCATGTTTGGTTCATTCTCAGACGTTCCGTTCCGGTCCACCAAAATCGTTCGTGCATTTTGACATTAAACCATACGGATTTTATGTAACATGTCACCAGGCCTTCCAAAAACATATTCCACCCTCACGATACAGCTAACCCATCGAATAACTAAAAACTAGGTCATATGATTCAGAATTGATATCGAAGGTGAACTCTTGCGTGAAATCAGTAGTTTCAACATGATTATTTTTTTGCATTTGGGAATACATAGGTTTGCTATATTTATCTCGTTGCCTAAAATTTCCTTCACTTTATACAAACTTGGCTTTCGCCTTAATGCGTAATTCGCTTTCTTCCAAATTATCATCATCATCAGCAGCAGGTATCAATCAGATTGGTTTGATGCAGCTTTCCACCCAACTCAACTTTTAACACCTGCATAATATAGTGCAATACATATGCAGTGCATGTGCCTGTTTCACATTCTTCATCGCCTGCATTTCATCTGTGGTCTACCACTCGGCACTTCCACTTCTGTCCTTCAACGATTATTATCATTAAGCGCCTCAGGACTTGACCAATTAAATTGTCTCGTCTTCAATCTAAGGTTTCTCAAAGGCGTCTCCTCTCTCGCATTTTCTCAAATTTAATTGAATATTATTTTGGAAATACAGATTTTGCGAATGATACGAGGCCTGAATGACGAGATCATTTTTTTACGTCCCGTGGAGGGTCAGCTTTAGCTTTTCTTGCATGCCATAAGTGTGCGATGCGTGTCTGTCTAAGTCGGGGCCTAAGTTGTGCTGTCGGAGGTGCATGTGTAGTCGGAGCCAGCGGTAGGCAGCGATTCTTCCGGGTTTCCTTCCGCGTTGATCCATTTTATTGAACAATGTTTCGCCAACGTTCCAGTCGGCTTCCTCAGGTCCACTGAAGTGATAAACGCGGAAGGAAGCATCGTCACCTGCCGTCATAATCTCCGCGGAGGCCTACTTGGAAACAGTGGGAGCTCACCCCTGCCGCGTAATTCCACCTTAAATTGGGTTAACACCTTCACGTGGCCAAGTGGATTGGATGTTGGGGGAAAATACCCTTTCCTGCCGCACACCGTGGAAATGGCTAGCGCTGTGTGGGTATCGTGTAGATGTAGATGAGTCTCACAGGTCTATTTCGATCATTATCTGCGGCGCGCGTGCAGAAAGAGAAACTTTGACAAAGAGAGCAAAAAGATGAAGATAAGTCTCTCTGTGCTGTTGACCTCTTTCTCCCCTCAATAGACCGTCGCAGTTTCTATTCGTGAAACCGTGCGCGCGCATCTCTTCAGCTGTTGCTCCTGGCGTCGAAAGAAGTGTGTACACACTCAAGATCTCTCATGATGTGCACTCCGTCCACTTAGCGAAAATTTGGGAAAATAGGTAATAGGGTGGTTTCCTTCATCAAAGAAAACGAAAGGCATTGATTGCGATTCGTTACCCACCATTAGTGTATTCAGAATATACAAATTATTTGGTTTTAGAAATACCGGTTTAGACGAATGGCAATGGTCAATTTAAACCGCATTTGAAAAAGGCCAGATTGGCGCCCATGCGATTCCACTCCACGTGACATCATAGGGACCTAGTTTCTATATGAGGAGATAGGAGTTTTACATCGTCTGAGATTACCCAATGCACGCATGAGGCACAGAGCTCAGGGAAGCATGTCTTAATAGTCACCTATTAAAATTGCCTTTGGTCGGAAAGTTTCCTTCGTTTGATAGGGTATTAATAATCCTTATTTAAGCCAAGCGCTACCTGCTAGCAGGGTACTCAGCTACCTGCTAGCAGCCTGCGTCGTATCAGCGCTCAGAGCCTCGCCCCAAGGTCACCTCACACGGCGACAGCCGGAACCAGAAATACGTCACACGGACTTTTTCTAGCATTCCTACTTAGCCGCCGCGTTTTCGCGCGCTTGAAAATTTTCACATTTCATTTAATCGCAAAAAATAGATATCGTCATTTAAAAATCTGCAAGCGTGAAATACGTACTCCAAGAGTGATAATCTTTCGATTTAGGCAATAAAAAATAATAGGAAACCACCCTATTGGGGTTTAAGAGGAAGAAGGGGGGGGGGCGTGGTAGGCTAATGTTAAGAGGGCTTGTCTTCCAGCTGAGTTGTCCCCGGTTCAAATACCGGGCATCCGTTCACACAAACAAAACCCCTCGTGGGTGCGGGGTGGTCAAGGCAAAGGTCCCCCCACACCCTGAATTGCATGCGTCTGTGACTTATTATGGGGCGAAGTCTATTCTTCTAGGTATATCCAGTTATCCCGATCCAGTTGTGCAGTTATGTTTGAACTTACCACCCCGTGACTTAGTGCAGGATGAGCTCTACCCTTTGGGTAGAATCATTGAGCGAGTGAAGATAGAAACATGAGTTCCATTCATTGAAGTACAAATGTCAAGGGCACAGTCGCTCGAAACCCCCCTTTTTCTTTCCTTCAGATTCAAATTTGCAGCTTTTTTTACGCGTTGACTTCAAAAAAATTCATGTTCAATATTCAGTGGCTGCGACATGTCTTACTATATTGGAGACCATTTAGTAGAGCAATGACGTTCGATTTTCCCGACGTTGATTTGTAATTTTAGAAATTTTGACCGAAAAGTGTTCTACCGGTGTTTGTGATGAAAATGTCGCATCTTGATTTCCACACTCTGAACCCTTGCTGCCAATTCAATTCTGGAATCCGTCCGCCAAAAATTCAGCATTTTTCGTAAAATCGCTATTTTTCACCGCAAAACCTCGACAACCTTCATCGATCAACCGTAGAGAGTGATTTTGGACCACCAAGAACGCGAGTTATTAAAGTAAAAAACATAAATCGTATCCGTGGGGGGGTTTGACACTGTACAGTGTCTCCTAGGGTCCCAGGAGGACTCCTTGCTAGTGTCGTCGTCACCCGGAGCGTAGATAACTATCGACAAGTCAACATTTGATCGGGAAAGCCATGATTATTGCCACCTGCAGTCTGCTCTGCATAACTGAGAATGGAGTGCATTTTTAGGCGAATCCGCCGCATTTATCTAATTCTTAATGTTCCATTAAATTACGACTTATATGTTTCTTTTTATTTGAAATTGGTATTTTATATATCTTACATTATTTTAGGGGTTCAGAGGGATCGTTATCATTGCATCGTCATCGCAATAGAAATCCAAAGTATTGGCCTCGTTGGCGGCGTGGTAAAGTCCACGCATTCCAAACCAAGGGTCGCGGGTTCGAGCTCTGCCTGTGTAGGTTGGCCTTATCCAAGACATGGGTTTTTTTATGTTCCTTTGAAGGCTTTGAATGCGCTGTTTTCAGTGTTTGCGTTGAAGGTAAATAAAATACATAAATTGAGTGTTTGAGATGAGATTGGTGAGGATGGTAGGGATATTTTCACCGTCATCTGTTTTACTGTTCTGTTAATATTTGGTTTTCACTTTTATACTCACGTAATTCACACGTTCATACATTTAGCGGAGAATAAATACGAGCGAGCATGAATCGTTGGAAGTACTCGTAAGTGATAATAATGGGACCTAATGGAACAGTCTTAAAGGAGTAGTCAAACCTGAATGGATAGCACCGTACACATGTGAAACATATCTTACCTCAGCCGTTCAGGAATTATGCAAATGAAACGTTGCCTAGGATGGAGACTCTCATGAGGTATAAACACAATCATGGGTGGATTGAGGCCGTTGTTTTGGGGTTCATTGCTTCAGTCAACTTTTCAATATATCCAGAAATTACGCCTTTCGTGAATAAGTTGCTGACGTCACCTACTACTTTTTAGGTGGACGTTGCGTCTCAGCAACTCGTGGGCCTTGTGTGGTTCATTCTTCATTATATGCTAGTGAGCGATTCCTTTTCTCGATGATCTGGCCTTGCTGAACAAAATTCCGAGCCCTAACTCAAATGACGTCATCAACTCATATAAGAGGTGGGCCCATTTAGCATTTTTAATGTTTTGAATTATGAGGGAACCGTTGAATGAGAAAGATATTTTTTTCTGCCAATAGGGTAGTTTCCTTCATCAAAGAAAACGAAAGGCATTGATTGCGATTCCTTACCCACCATTAGTGTATTCAGAATATACAAATTATTTGGTTCTAGAAATCCCAGTTTAAACGAATGGCAATGGTCAATTTTAACCGCATTTGAAAAAGGCCAAATTGGCGCCCATGCGATTCCACTCCACGTGACATCACAGGACCTAGTTTCTATACGAGGAGATAGGAGTTTTACATCGTCTGACATTACCAATGCACGCATGAGGCACAGAGCTCAGGGAAACATGTCTTAATAATCACCTATTAAAACTGCCTAAAGTCGGAAAGTTTCCTTCGCTTGATAAGGTATTAGTAATCCATATTTAAGCCAAGAGCTACCTGCTAGCAGGGTACTCAGCTACCTGCTAGCAGCCTGCGTCGTATCAGCGCTCAAAGCCTCGCCCCAAGTCACCTCACACGGCGACAGCGGGAACCAGAACGACGTCACACGGGCTTTTCCTAGCATTCATACTAGCCGTCACGTTTTCGCGCGCTTGAAAATTTTCACTTTTCATTTAATCGCGAAAAATAGATATCGTCATTTAAAAACCTAAGGCGTGAATTACGTCCTGCAGGAGTAATATAATTTCTATTTAAGCAATAAAAAAATAATAGGAAAACACCCTATTCATTGGTGTTGAGATGCTTTTTCGCCTGAAGACGTCTGACCGTCTTGCCATTCATCAGCTCACGTTTGTTTCTCTTCGTCACGGAGAACAATTCGTAATAATCTGCGTGTGGTGTCGTCCGTTGATTGGCTTATGATGCGTAGCGAGTCATTCACGTGACGTGGGGTAGCGGTTCAGTCAGTTCCTGATCCCTCTTTTTCCATCGACCAAATCATGTGAACGAATCGGGTCAGAGTGGACGATCCCATTTCTTGGATTCACTCGGGGAGTCATTCCGTTGTATTGAGCTGACAGTGCTCTAGATCGCTTGCAGCAGGTGGGCGCGACGGCCATGTTGAATTTGATTTGACCAGGTGGTTGCTGGAGTGGGCACTTTTGTAGAGTCCCCTTGGATCTTCTGCCGCTGGGAGATTAAAGGAGCAAGGGAGTTGCTGAAAGAGGGAGATCAACAGATGATCTAGTTGGAAGGGGACTGCTTTTGCTCGCGAACGGCTGCGGGACCGGATCCCTTTCCCTGAATATACCCTGGAGGAGGATGAGGATGGAGGGCGATATTTAAGGGGGCCCCAGGGGTTCACCCCCCCCCCCCCAGCGGCGACGTGGGGCCCCAAAAAGCCAAGTCCCCAATTGAGATGAATAAATTTAGATGAGCATTTTTTAACGAATCAAACGATAGATCTCAATTTACTATTTGATGTGACTTTTTTTCTCTTCTTCTGATGTGTATGCTGGGGTGTTTGGGATGGAAGCGATGGGAATAAAGGAGAGCCATAATTGAGTAATGTAGGTTCTTTAATAAAGTGTTTATAAAAGAGTAGGTTTGGAAGGTAACATTTCAAAAGGTGGACTCGCCCTTCTACATGGGAATTCCTTTAAGAGACGATCACAAATTCAAAATAACATCAAGAAGCAGAAAACGGAAATTCAGATGGAATCCTTCCTGCATACCATAATAAAGGAGTGGAATCTGAAGGAATATTTAAGATTTTCCCGCAAACATTAAAATGTTTGATAATAGGTGTTCCTCCATTCTTGGTTTATGTCACTGTGGTTTATTAGGGAGCTTAGGAAATTCGGTTATTCGGTACGAAGTTCATTTGCTAGTATTACGGAATTCGCGTTACAGATTTTTTTGTATACTTGTAGGTGTAGTTTTTGTTCCTTCACTTTTATCTTGGGTATGAAATCTTTTAATTCATTTATTTAAATTCTTATAATGCCACGAGGCGATAGCCTACCTGGAGCGATGGGTATTAAATGAATAAATTGTACGATATTGTATTCGTGTCTACTTTAGAAGATAACAGTATTTCCAATTATAAAATATACTCAAAATCTTATAGAGGCAGATAGTTATGCTACCCTGAAGTTAGTACCTGTAAAGATAACTCGCTCGCAATATGCACTCAAGGCGCTTACCATATTAGCATTTCACGCACAATTGCTGGGACTCTGGGTGCTTTCGTTGACGTGATCCCTGGCGGGGGTTTCCCGCCCTCCTGCCCTGGACACTCTGACCCTGCTGAAGACAAAGTGACAATATAGAATAAAACCCTAAAAATTCCTTAGTGTCAATATTTTGATTACTTGCTTGCGTCTGGTAGCTTCTAACAAATAATGGGCGACGGAAATAAATTATCCTCGATTTTTAACGGCATTTCCTTTATAGAAGAGAACAAATATCAGGTCTGCATCTGTTATGGTGTACCCTTGACTGAATCTTAAAGGAACCGCGGACGCAAGCGCCCAAAAGCACGGAGCGCAAAAAGCCTATTCCCGTCTCATGCGGCATTAAAATCAATTTTTTGGCGGAATATCCTTCCGCATCTACGTCATATTTTTAATTTCCGGGAATAAATTCTCTCCACAGTATAAAAAACAGCGAACCTCGTGGGACGAATTCCGGAGGATCAGGAGCAGTGGACATGCGGTAAACCTATCGGCATGATATCTTGACGTCATCAACTTATCAGCGCAAGGGTGAAGGCCGTCGAATTTTCCCCGCGACGAGAAGTGGACAACGGATGGATGAATGGTAAAGTAGAGATCTCTCTATTTTTCAAACTCTCTGCTCTTTATTTTATTGAAAATAATAGAAAATTAGTGGATTTAAAAGGTGTCATTGGTTAATAACATTTTTAAATTGAACACGGAATAAAATTCTTGTTAGAAAAATTACGATCCTGATTATAGTTTACCGTATAGTGTAGCGGATTATGAACCAACTTGGTTCATTGTTACAATTACTGCACCGTTTAGTAGAAAGTAATCTGATTAAGTTGACTTCACCTCCTGGTTTTTTAATGTTTTCAAAAATAAATTGACCCGGGGACACTGGCTTTACGTAATATATATTTGAGCGGACGCTTTGTTATTGTCTGTAAAATTAAACTGGCAGCCATTACCCGACGTATGACTCATAATTCTGGACTAGGTCTGCCTACAAAAGCGAGGATTCTGGTAATAGTAACCAAGATTCCCGATATTCAACCCGAGAGGGTTTCAAGCAGGATCCCTGAGGTGGTTTAAAGTAGGTACACTATTTCTCCGTGAAGGACTATTAATTATTTCTCGATACTAAATGCTAAGGAAGTGTTCCACTTAATTTCGATTTTTTGCATTCTGGGGAAAGTAAAGAGAATGTAAATGCAAAGGAGTAGAAAGCGTACACTACATATTTTGAGGGAAAAGTTTGGGTCGGAGCCAGGCGAGGCTGCGTGAGTCTACAGCTTCGTGACTGAGCTCTCTCAGTCTAATCAATGGAATGGGTTGATAAAATGAGAGGGATATTTTGACGAACCGACATATTTAGAAGTTAGACCTCCCAGAACATGGAAGGGCTTTAATAAATTCTGCGTGGGATACATAGCATTTATTAAAGCCCTTGTGGGTAGTCAAATCACTCCGATTCGCACCTTCTTTATTTTCCTTATTTACGGCTGATATCCATACACCCCCTGCCATACACCTTGAGACGGCTAGCGGGTCAGAAAGTGTTGTAAATAATGGCACAATTTTTTTGAAACTGCTCTGTGGCACATTGAAGCTGTTCGGGTATTAAAAAATGTTTTCACACTATTTTCACTAATCATCCTTCTATCCCACAAAATTTCTTCCGTAATCGATTTAATTACTTTTTTGTACCCCCATCTAAAATTTTATCGCCATTCAATAACTCTGAATTTTTAGAAAAAAGGTATTGTGGGTATCCCTTTACATTGGTCTAAAATAATCCTCAAATTAAAACCAATCTCTAGTAAAAAATGACTTAAAAGTTTTGCTGTTGGAAGTCAATTTCATTCACGAATTTCGTTTAAAAAACCGTTGAATTTGATGAAAACTCTGCTTTATGGGATTGCGATCGACGGAGAGATTGGAAATTCATTCATCCACTGAATGAACGGGACATGACAGAGTGGAATTAAGTTATTCTTAAATACTTAGCAACAATCCTGACTCGAAGGGGAACCCCATTGAACTGCATGATCACACATCGAAAGGAACAAATGGTATGAAGTCGCACACAAGGTTTTTGGTAAACATTTATATCGGAATTGATGTTGGCGCAGAAGCCCCTCCGATCCCTACGACGCGTCTACCTCTTATCTAACCGAGACTGCGAAACAAGATATCCCCTATACAAGGAAAGTCACGAGGAGCCAGCATATAATAGGAGGTATCTTGGTTCGAGTCCTGGACTCCAATTCATTGACATCAGGAGACAAAAGGTTTCTTCCCCTTATGATATGAGTCTGCTTGTTTCAGGTGAGGTGTGGAGGAAGCATTCCATCGTAACCGAGAGAGATTTTGCAGTTCAACTTGAAAACTTCATTAATTCCTCTACACGAAGCGGTTCGATCCTTTCACATTATTTTCAAGTGGGAGTTCCAAGATTTTTTCCCGCACAATACACGAATACTACTTCGAAGTGGATAGGGTGGGGGGGCACTTGGATCATGGGAGGTAGGGCTCATCTTTGCGGCAGACTAAGGGTGTGCGGATTTGGCCATATAGTCTTTCCACCTTGATGGAGAGTAAGGCGATACGCTAAGTAGAGGTAGAAATATCTTGTCTCAGTGGCATAATTAGCAATATGCTTTGGCTGGGGGATGAAGGGGGTTACTTGTGGGTACCCCCCAGGAAACGGGGAGTTCAGGATATATTTTGAAAAATAACTTGCCTAAAAATGCACTTTACGTCATTTTGGCACTTAAAATTTAACTTTGAGTTGATGCAGTTATTATGCATCAAATCCAGACAAGATTTTTAATGATTTTTTTTGGTTTCTCTGAGGCTTTGGGAGGGAGAATACATCCCCTCATTCCCCCCCCCCCCCCATAGCTACGCCACTGTCTGGTATGATATGTGGCACGATTTGAATGAAGCTATAAAAATTACTGAAATAAGACATTGCATTATTTCCACTGAATTTTTTTTCTAACGACGAGTTTCGTTGCCACAACATTTTCAAGTGCATCACACGCAGCGTAGTTCTCCCTTGAATGTCCAACTGCTTACGGAGAGGAAGTATGGGGTTTGGTTGTCGGGAAGTGGGAAGATTGAAGGTTGTGTTGGGAAAGGGTCGTTTTTCAGGGCCTCGGTATAGGAAGGGGAGAAGGAGAAGAAAGGTTCCAGGGTGAGTGTACCAAGTGCGTCTTCACTGTTGCCTTGAAAGTTGCTCTTGTCTGGATGTACGACATATAGTAGTCCTCTTTACGGATGATTCTTCTCCTGTGTGGTGTTCACTCTGTGTCCGCCATCGTTTGGTCTTCTATGCTATTCGAATGAATTCGTTAAATACTTGGGGGCCACAATTACCCGGGATCTTTCGTGGGGTAAGCACATACGTGAAGGATACGGGAAAGCTAACCGTAAACTTGGATTCGTAAAAAGAATTCTCGGTAAATGCCCAAAAAAGGTGAATGAAATAAGCTACCTGACTCTAGTGAGGCCTCACTTGGAATATGCTGCTAGCGTGTGGGACCCTTACGAGGTAGGTCTAATAGCTGAAATCAATCGAGTACAGCGCAGGGCGGCCAGATTTGTGATGAGTTGTTACGTATGAGTTGTTTCAGATGTTACACGAGTTAGGATGGGAATCTTTACAGGAGCGTAGATCGAAGTATAGGCTTAACTTACTTAGGAAACTCGAAGAAGATATTTTCTCAGACGACGTGAATCACATCCTTCGTTTACCATCGTTCTATAGTAAACGTGATCATGAGAGTAAAATAAAAGAAATAGACTGCAAAACAGAGAGATTTAAAATGTCATCCTTCCCTCGTACTATTAAGGATAGCAACGTTGTCGCAATTGATAGGATTAATGGCGTCGCTCGCTAGGATCTCTCATTGCATGTATTTTCATAGTTCTAACCTTGCATGTATTAGCTCTAGGAATTACTAACCATTAGCATTTTTTTATGAATAAGCATGTATACTTTTCAAGTGAGCGTAATATTTCTATGACTGTGTGGTGTGCATGTGGCGGTCCTCTTTCATGCTGCATGTTGGTGATTGGTCACCCCCTGCCAAACACCCTATAGGTGGCTCGCAGGGTATTATGTAGATTTAGATTTATGCTGTGGGGGAGGAATTGGAGTTTAGGCGAGGTTGTGTGTGAAGGGTTGGTGGCACACGGAGAAAAATATCATTCCTAATACCCCATCTATTTTGGCAGAAGTACATATTCCAGGAAGAACTTTTCCGCTCACGATGCACTAGAAAATGTCGTCGTAGTTACGAAACGCGTCGTTAGAAAGTAAACTCATCGCAAATATAGCAATGTCTTATTCAACTTATAGTGGTAGAAATGTTTTCCCTTCTGTACGTTAAAAAAAGTCTTCGCGGTATTCCAAGGAGACCATTGCACAGGCATTGGGGTCCGAAGGGGTGCGTGTGGGACTCCCTGCTCTAGCGGGATGTTGCGAAACCTGCGCCGTGCGATGCGAATCAAAGAGCACCAGGGGAGCTGCTAAGAGCGAACAGTTCTCCGCAAATGTGGAACACGCTCGGTCGCCTAGCGGTTTGAAATTCGTCTAGACGGAGCGAAAGACTTCACTCGACATATCACCGAGGAGTGGGATATATATTTCGCAGGGTTCCCACTCAACCGTGAAAACCTTAAAACCGTGAATAAGCCGTGAATTTCGTCCACCGCGAAAAAACCGGGAAATAGCCGTGAATTTCGCCACGAAACCTTAAAAATATCTCAATCTTGATAAGAATACTACGATTTACTGATCAAATTCAGTATGTTAATCACGTTTCATGGTCAGGCACGCGCAGACTCTTAGTGTACGCATTTCTCTACACACGAATATTCGAAGTGTAGTAATTGGTCCGTACTATATGGTGACACATTGACCGATATTTTCCATTTTAATGGCGGAAGTCTGTTATTTTGTCTAAGCGTTTCAATTTCAGTGGTAGCTTGGGATGGAATTGTATTCGAAAAAGGACGAATGAAATAACTTTCATTTCTAATGGACCCAGAATGAACCATTTACGAAAATTATCTGATTTGTAACTCGAAGTTCGGTTCCCACACGAAATTAGGGCACGTGCCATATGCTTCGAAATGTGAGTTTGCCATTGGAATTTTACTTAAGGAAACTTTTTTTCGGCAAATAGGCTTTCAATTTATGGCAATAGCTCTCAATAGACTACGCTCACCTCGTTTGGATCGTTCGAAGATCGCGGTCCCGTCGTATAATTTTCCCGCATCCATAGTTTAACGAAAATGAGACGAAGTGTTTACAAAGTGTTGTTTGTTTAGTTACGAGTAACTTTAACGGAAAGGCCACTCCACTCATAATGGAAGAATATACTTATTCGGGCTAGTCAACGCGCAGTATGCTGACTACCACCGTTAAGGCAAGAACCGGTCATTCGATCACCTTCGCCGTGAAGCGCTAACGTCAGGATGGTCAGCGAAATTTTGGTATAAAAACCAACAGATGCAGACGCATAAAGTCGAGAAATCATGCAGTCCACTCCGCGGAAACCTAATAGCCGTCATATTCGTACATCGTTTAATTTTGGGTGAGAAGTTCTCACTGAGAACTCGAAGGAGGAGAAGAAGTAGGTGGAAAGCCTCGGTCAAAACTATGGAATCTCTATGGAATGGCATGAGGTGGCAAGTAAGCGTTGCATCGTGAGGACCCGGGTTCGAATCGTTTTCTCTGAGTAGTGGTGGAAGCGGAGCGCAGAGGAGAGATTTTGGCGACAAACAGTTGAATGCTATATTCGGCTGGCAGTATTGCTGAAGAGGGCTTGTGTCGTTTTTTGAGCGTGGTTTACGGGTCGAACTTTACTTCTACGGGAGTTTGCTATTATGCTCAGCTTGCACGTGAGCACAGCGAATGAGGAGCTCTGCAAAGAGAAAGCAATGCGTCGCGGAAACTGTCCACACGAGTCGAGCGTGGTGGTCGACGTCAACAGATGTCAACTTCTGTGATTAAAGCAAGCTGAAGACACGGCTTTCCCTGGAAGCGCCGACACTCGTCAGGTGGATGATCTTGCATTTCAAACCTGCTTAACGTCTCTCACATTAGGCCGGATACGGGCGATCAGTTTGGATAAGTTTGTATGAGTGGCTGACTGCGAACGGCGCGAGAGTAACGGCTCATTTCCACGTGCACGGTTCATTTCCATCGTTCTGTTGCCTCGAATGACTCACTGACCGATCCACTTGAAGATCAAACAGCTCTCCGAGTGTGGTCACTTTCACTTGGAAGTACGTACAGAATAACCATCATCGTCGCATCCTCGACCTGAAGTCACCTCCTGTGCGGGAGGAGAAACGTCCGAATCGCAGGCGGCGGCTACGAAAGAGCGGCATGGATCTGCTTCGGCAGACCGCGTTTTGATCCTCTCATCTCTTTGGGTCGCAAAGGCGCGCGCGGGTGGAGAGAATATCCCATGGGCCGTCTGACTCTGACTCCCGCCTCCCCTCCTACTTCGAAACCACTTTTCTTCCCTCCCTCCCTCCCTCCGTTGCCTCGCGCTGTGAGGTTCCCGCCGAGAGAGATGTGCCGCTGTGGGAGGGGTAGCCAGCTGCCCCCCCTCCACCCCCCAATTCCCCCTGTGGCAGCCAGACTTCCAACTTTTCTCACGTACTCTACCTGCCTCTCTTTCCTTTCCTCTCGCTGCCCTTCCATTTTTCCGTGTCGCTCCTTCTCTCTCTGCGTTGACTTCCTTCGCATGCCACACGGACGACATTTTTCGCGACATACCTATCTGAGCAAATCCGACGAATTTTCTACCGGCCAGAGCAAAAGTATAATGAGACATTTCCCATGAATTGATTTTCGCATGACGCCTTTCGCATGATGTTTTGTCGACATTTTTGAAAATTTTGTCGTAACAATGAAACGCGTGGTGCAGAAATAAATTCAAAGGAAATATTGAAGTGTTATTTAAGTAATATTAATAACCTCCATCACATCGTACCAAGTATCATACGAGATATCATACAAGAAATGTAGCATTATTTCGACCTCGAAATTGATTTTCATCATACTTTGTAGCACAAGAAACCTATTGGAATAATTAATTGAACTAGTTGATAACTGTGTCTATTCCACTCACTTTATTTGGTATTCCTCAACCAGTTTCAAAAATTCCGTGTCGCTTTAAATTTAATTTTTCCCATTCTCTGGAAAACAGCACTAGATTGGCCTTTGCATCGGTGTTTTTGTAACAGTCCGACAGTTAAACATACGCTTCGATCCATGCCCTGGATGGGAGCTAGGTCCACTCAATCAGGCGGGGCTCACACCCGCGACGGGTTACGACGTTTATCTTTACCTCGCCGCCACTTGGGCCGGCAAGCAGTGCTTATTTTATGAACTATATCGAGAAAATGCTTATTTTTTCTAGAAGACCTAGTTGCTCAAGAAAATGGCAACGCAATGTTTAAACAGGTCGCGGTGCACCAAAAAAAGTGCGTTGAATGGGAAAAGTTTTAAACTTTTTAAATTAACCACGAGAAAATTCCACAAAATAAGCAGCATGGAAATGAATATCAACGTATTGGAAGCTAAAATTTACCATCTGTTAAGTTAGCAGTTGGTATCAGTTATCGAATTTTTGCCCTAAATTCACGTGTAGCTGTGTTGGGATTGGTGGAAACTCACACTACTTGCATGAATGTGCGCGAGTTATTTTCAAAATTGAGCAATTTTTATTGCCATGCGGTATTCTTGATGGCTGCCCGGGATGGCGATTAGTCACCCTCTGCCAAACATCACAGAAGAGACTCATAAGGGTTATATTTAGTTCTGTCCTGGTGAGATTGGCTTCTCACCACTGCGTCCAAATAAAAATCAGTTGCCGGAGAGCTTACTTGAAGGAGTTTGGAGAAGGATCAAAGTGAAGCACTATGATATAATCCTCTTCAGGCTGTTTTCAGGAGTGGCCACGAGAATTGTGTGAACTGGTGTTATTGACACCTGAAGAGTCGGTTGAGATTTTTAAGATGTTTCTGTGGTTAACAACAAATTTTTCTTGTGAAATGTTCTGGGCTCAAACTCTGGCAAAGACGCCGCAGCATTAAAATCTACGGAAAGAGGACGATGTGTCTCCCTCAGCAACTTCGTTGGTACTTCTCTCGCCCGTGGTGAGCTCTACATCTACATAAAAGCTTTGCGAGATACCCTGAGGGGGCTTGAAGTGGGGTGATCGACTACCAGCATGCAGAATGCGATAGGTAGGTTCCCCGCGTGCACACTGCGTGATCATTCATAAAAAAAACGTAGTCTGGAAGTAACACGTGCATGCATTCATACAGGTGGTGTGAGCTCACAGCGACCGTGTATCACTCGATGCAACGCCAGACTGTAACACAAATACACGCAGATTGGAAGCTAGAATTTGCTAATAGTTTGTAATAGTGTAGTTTCCTTCATCAAAGAAAACGAAAGGCATTGGCTGCGATTCGTTACCCACCATTAGTATATTCATAATATACAAATTATTTGGTTTTAGAAATACCGGTTTAGACCAGGGATCTCCAATTTACTGGGCTACGAGGGCCACATTCCAAGTTCCGAATCGCCCCGCGGGCCGGATAGCAAATTTGCCGATGACTGAAGTTTTCGATTGTAACGTCTACTGAAGTATACGGTGGCGTATTTATTATTTACGAGCAATTGAAGGCGACTTTGACGTGTAGTACAGCGCTGCAATGCTCCTAGCGGCGTCTCACAGAGTTAAACGAGCGAGAATCGCGCGCTACTTGAAACGACAGTGCGGGCCCGATTGAAAACCCTTCTCGGGCCGGATCCGGCCCGCGGGCCGTAGTTTGGAGACCCCTGGTTTAGACGAATGGCAATGGTCAATTTTAACCGTATTTGAAAAAGCTCATATTGGCGCCCATGCGATGCCACTCCACGTGACGTCACAGGGTCCTAGTTTCTATACGAGTAGATAGGAGTTTTACATCGTCTGAGATTACCAATGCACGCATGAGACATAGAGCTCAGGGAAACGTCTCTTAATAATCTATCACATATTAAAACTGCCTAAGGTCGGAAAGTTTCCTTCGTTTGATAAGGTGGTAATAATCCATATTTAAGCCAAGCGCTACCTGCTAGCAGCCTGCGTCGTATCAGCGCTCAAAGCCTCGCTCCAAGGTCACCTCACACGGCGACAGCGGGAACCAGAACGACGTCACACGGGCTTTTCCCAGCATTCATACTTAGCCGTCACGTTTTCGCGCGCTTGAAATTTTTCTATTTCCATTTAATCGCGGAAAATAGATATCGTCATTAAAAAATCTAAAAGCGTGAAACACATACTCCAGAACTAATTATCTTTCGATTTAAGCAATAAAAAAATTAATAGGAAACCACCCTATTAGCATAGGTATGGGCTCTAGTGGATGCGTAGGTATCCGTAGCCCGCTCGCTGACTAACTGCTCAACTCCTGATCATCCGCGAACCTCTCTTCACCCATAACTCTATTCCCCTATCTCAGCGGTTCCCAAAGTGGGGGTCTCGACCCCCAAGAGGGTCGTAGGCCGTTCGGAAAGGGGTCGCGAGATACTAATAATATGGTGAACAACGTACTTAAACTTGGACGACCATTTTTAGGGGGTCGCGGCTAAAAAGAATGAGCTAAAATGGGTCGCGGAAAGAAAAAGTTTGGGAACCGCTGCCCTATCTTAAACTCTTGCTTCCAACTCATTCATTCGCCTCTTTTACCATCTCCTCATCGTGCTCGTTAAAAAACCAGTGGACAGCCTTGCCTCGCTCCTTGCTTGTCCACCCCGATCCTCCGTCCTCTACTCTCGATCGCTCAATCTAGGCCTTTATATGTACATGCCGATTCCGAATGAGTCGCCTATCCCTCCAACCTTATCCTTAGAATGTTGAACATTAACTGCACCCAGTCCTCTCAATCAAATGCCTTTTCAAAATACACGAAGCAGGCATACATGCCTTCTTCGTCTGGATTACCTCGCTGCGATAATGCGAGTGAGGTGTCATATGCGTAGAAAAGTGGCTTTTAGACATCAATAATCTTTAAACATTGCTTGTTAAGCTAGTGAAATAAAAACTTACAGCTGAGAGCCTCTTCTCTCGCAATAATATTACCGTCTTTTCAATTGTTGCGGTGGGGGAGTCCGGCTCCTCGTTCATTTGTCCTCACCCCTATCGCCCCTCGTCTGTTCAATATCATCAGAGCCTCTTTCGCCGCATGCGATATTAGACTAACAGTTTCAAAGTCTTCGTATTCCACAGCCACCATCTTTTTTGGGAGCGGAAACAGGATTGTATTCACGAAATCCTCCGGCCAAAAGCCCTCCTCATAGATCCTACGGACTAGTTCGAAAAACCTTCTTTCACCATCCATCCCCAGATACTTCAGACAATCACGCGAGATATTGTCCACGCCCATCGCTTTCCTTGTCTTCATATCACGGAGGGCTCTCTCGATTTCCGCATCTAACAGGATCCCCGGCCCAAGATTATCCTCCTCCACTGCACTTTCCTCCTCTATGTTCAATCTCTCCGGCCTATTCCTGTTGTAATTCCTTTCACCTGCCCTGAACCTCATTTTGCTTGGTTGGCATCCTTACGTCTTTAGCCTCAATTACTTTTTCATAGCCTGCCCTCTTTTTTTCTGGACTATAGGTACTTAACCTTAGCGCACAGCGCGCCCACCGCTTCTTCCTTCTATAACTTGTTCACCAATTAGCGCTGGAACTTTATTTTTCATGTGCATCACTCAAAGGTTCGGATGGTACTTTTTGGCGTGTCGGAATTTTCGTATAATTTAACAGATTTTGTAAATCCAAATTAGAGTTTAAGTTTCATTCATTTTTACGAACAGTTCAGCCCCGGACAATAGTTATTTAATGGACCTGAAATGTGAGAGGGCATTCCCAAGGTGACAGGGTGCGGAATTCATTGTCTTCACTGAGGCTATCATCATTCTATTGTATTAAGCCCAGTGTTTTTTATATCTTGAAACTTCCTAAATTTTAAAAGAAGGGAGGTATTTTTGCGATGGGACATAAGAATGTATAAAATAAACCTTGACAACGACACAATGTGTGTTGAAACCATGGCGGGTAGTTCAGTTTTGAATTAAAATGTTGAAATTACCGTTTGCGTTCTTTCATCATGAAGGTATAGGAATTCTTGTTTCCCCCGAGAAATAAAGGACTTTAATGTATTCCGGGTGGGATTCGGTAGTCAAGTATCTCTAAGGCGCTTTTTACTTTGTAAACGCGGGGTGTCCTAACGCCCGCCGCCATTCGCCTATTGAGGGGGATCACGGGGTAATATGTACATAGATGATTCAATCAGTCAGCTCTCAGGATGGCGATGTATGGTAAGTTTCTGTGCATCCTCACCAAATACTGTGTTTTAATTTGAAATAAAAAGGTAGTCTGTGATTTACGGTGCGTAATATTTATTAGGTAAAACACTCGTTGTCTGGCTAGTAGCCTAGGACAATATCAGTTGAGAAGGTATCTTCCACTCACGCATTGATTCAACCTTAGGTTGATTTGGATAGGTTAGGGTATAGCATAGTCCAAATGTAGCTACAGCTGAGTGGATATCAAAAATCAAGGGTGTCTGGGGACAAGTTCTTTTCCCTGCCCTATCTCGCTCCTCATCTACACATGAAAAATACCCCGCAAGCCGCCTAAGAGGCGTGTGGCAGGGGGTGTAAGGACACCAGCCGTTTACATATAAAAAGGAAGTGCTCTAAGGAAATTACGATTAGCATTTATTAAAGTCCTTTATGGTTCGGGGGAAATAGGAATTCGCATTTCTATCCATTTGGCAAAAATATCTCTCTTAATTTATTGCTTCTGTCGGACCTGGAAATAAAGAGGGGCTCTAAAATTATGTTCTCCTCGTCGCTTTTAAAGATATCTATTCTCAATTGTTCAAGCAATCTAAGCCTAGCCCTATCTTGGGATCATATGATTTTCTTTAGGAGTGTTCGAAAGCTTTGCTCGGGATTTGAAGCCGGGACCTTTGGGTCTACCACTCTATTAGGCCACCGCGCTCCTCAGAGGGTGTGATGCTTTTTGAATCCTATTTAGAGCCTACCTGTTGTGTTTGTTTACCATTTTGAACATATAATGACCCCCTCCGGCCTTTTACTCATAAATTCTGCCTGTTGCTTCCACCTCGAGTGGACTTACAGATGGCGGTAGTGTGCCGAAATTCCATCAAAGTGTTATCCTCTATAATTTGATTTTTATAACTTCCGGGGCAGCAGTGGGATGTGAATTGACATCGTGCGTGAACATCGCCAGGTATCGTGTTTCTTTCGTGACCCGTAAACCCTCTCGTTAGATATGCATGGCGGTTTTTACGATTTAATGCTTACATTGCCCTTATACACGCAAGGCACGCTGGGAACGGCTTGACACCCTCTCAACAATCCACCTTATCAAAGCACCGCCATTTCACGCTTCGTCGAGCGAACAACAGTTATTCACTCGGAAAAAGGAGTTTCCGTCGTCTGCTTATCGTAATATATATATCCAACAACATCGGCTCGTCCACCAGTTTTATTTCATTGCCGATTTTTTTTAAACTAAACAAACTGGTTGCAATACCAACACTTGCTGGTATATTTCTGTCTTTCTATCCGACGCCTACTTATAGGCTTGAGCTATTCTCGGCGGCATGGCAGTTCGATGGAGTGAACTCGTCCGGAACCAATGGTTTAATTTCGTGAAGTTCATCATAGGCCTCTGATGAGATGCATTCTAGGCGTTTTGAAAGGGGTGGGGGGTGGGGCTTGAGAGTCTCTTTAATGTTCCCAGTTCACGCACGTGGGGTGTGGATATTGTCCTCCCACCCCTCCCCCCCCCCCCCCCGTCTACCCCAGGAGATCAACTACTTGGAACAGGCGAGCATCTTCGGCTTTTCGTGCGTTTTAGTGGATCAACTGCGCTTGCTAGAGCACCACCAATCGACCGCCATTTCTCCACCCTCGCTCCATCTTCCTCCCCACTCCACACCCTTCCTTCGTCCCTCCAGTCCAGCTATTTGTTTTCCTCCAGCCATGCAAACGCCTCTCCTCTCTGTAGGAAGATGGGCTGCGTCCCATTGAACAATCGAGTAAAATTTCCCCCGTAAGTTCCATCTTTTTATTTTATAATATATTGCATGTGTATAGTTAATAAATACGCAAAAAATCAATTGATACTCATGAGCTTTGGGTAGCGTCAAGGATATTCCCGTGGGAAGACACCATCACGATTGCTGTTCATCCAAAGCGTGCTCATTAGAAAATCAATGATAATAAATGTAAGCATTTATCGAAAGTTGTATAGAAAATCTGAATGGATTATCTCAAACGCAAAGAAACTGGAAAGTATGTGATGATCAATTTATGTACGATGAAAATAAATTTCAATGGGATTGAAGGCAAACAAACAAACAAACAAACAAACTAATTCAATAGTTTCGAACGCAGTCATTCCTTACCTATTTTCAAAAAGGTAAATTATAAATTTATTTATTTATTTATTTTATTTTTTTGACGCCTTGCAATGAAAGTGGAACAATTTAGGTCCTAGATGTACAACAAATGTTTTAAAAACAGCTGAACTGCATTCTTCCTCACTCTTTTTAAGAATGAACATCATTCCTGGACGGCGAGTGTGAATAATACGAATACCACAGTCACAGTGTCCTCCAGCCCTACGTTGTTTCATGGATTTAACGTCATGAATTAAAAATTCCATTTATGGAAATATGAAAATATGGAGTATGAAAAGCGAGAAGTGGGTATGAGTGAAGGAAGAATCGACCTGTTGTTCCGCGAGTCGCGTGCACGAGTGATCGACTCGACTTTAATCAGTTTAAGTGGAGCTTATTTTCTCTTGTGTATCTTCCGAGTAAGGAGCAACTCCTTGGCCCTCAGCCAACGTGAAAGAGCCTAAAGTACTTGATAAAATAAAAATTATCGATAGAATTAAAGCGAATAGTCCATACTGTGCATTGAAGAGAGGAATTCGGAGAGGCAGGAGTGCTACTGGCCCTCCGACGGAGGCGTGTCGATGCAATGCGTGCCTTGGTATGTCCAAAGCATGCCTATGCAGTAGGTAGATGGTATATAGCACCCACAAATACCCTCCCCTATCAGGCCTCTACCCGAGCCGTCTACGCATTTAATCATGATTTTTCCCCTAGTTTACATAAATTGGCGAATAATTGCATGATTAAATGAATTTGCACTCGAGCACGGATGCTCAGTTCTGTTCTCCATGTAAGAATATCCTAAGAAACTTTTCATGTTACAGAACAATAATAAAAGGTTAAGTATTATGAATTTAAGTAAAACTTCGTATAATTTGATGCATATAAAAAAATATGTGATGTTGTGTATCATATTTATCGAATTCTAATTTTGTAATATCTCTCGCATTTTTATTTATTTATATTTTTTATTTTATTCTCAAACCACCGGATACAGCTCTTAATGGCCATTTTACACCGGGGTGTTCAACAAATGTAACAAGTAAACGTACACAAACGACCATGCCCTGGACCGGGGAAACCTACCCAGGCGGGACTCGAACCCGCGACCTCTTGTTTGGCAGGCGAGAACGTTACCCCGCCGCCATCGAGGCATTGCCTGTTTTGTTAAAATTTTTTATCATCCTCCATTTTCTTTATATTTTATTCTTAGCCCTGAGGGAGAACAATGAATTTTCAAAACGTTGGCGAACTGAAGTGATTGTTTGCAGAGCTGCTCCACAAGAGATTCTATATACTATATATTATGTGTTACCATGTAACGTTGGAAATTTCCAGGGGTCCATTCGCATTGCGGTGGTTCGTGTCGTATGAATGCAGCAGCACCCTTTGGAGCAGTTTGGCTCAAATACCGTTGAATCGCCATTGTGACATCCGTAACGGGATTCGCCCACCCCCTGCCGTGGTCGCCGGCCCGCGAAAGGCATTGCCCGGGTGCATCTCATGGCGAGAAAGGCGAAACGACGCAGCCTGGAAGGATATTCGCGGAAACAACAGCAGAAAATATTTGAAGTAGATCTAAAAACTCCACGTGCATTTTTCCACAAAATATTTCGTATCGTTCAGCAATTTATAATTCGTATTTTAGATGCTGCGCTGACACGAACTGTCGCCATCTTCTTAGTTAAACCACGATACAGCAGTGGCCTAACTATGGCGGGGATGACGGGATAGCCCCCCCCCCCCCCAAAGCATCAGAGAAATAAAAAAGTTATTAAAAATATTGCCAAGTTTTCAACTATTATAACAACATAGATAAAAAGGTGAGCTCTACGGCCTCAATGTCAACTGGGAAATGAAAAAAACTCCAATGGCGTAACAGGGTGCGCTGTTACGGCCATTGGAGTTTTTTTTTCATTTCCCAGTTTATAATAACTGCATCTGCTTAAATTTAAACTTTTAGTGCCAAAATGATGTAAAATGTATATGCAGGCATGTCATTTTTCAAAATTTTTCCGCACCAGGCCATCTCATCCCCCCAAAGCATATCCCTAGTTACACCACTGCGATGCAGGTAAACCTTGACGTCACTCAACACTAACTTAGTATTTTATTTACGGCGCAAAGTGTCTTGTGACTTGTCAGCCTCACGGAGGTTGTCGCGGCGAACGAAGTTTTTTGAATGACATTTTCGAAATATAACCTTTGCTCTCCGTACTTCATCAACCGACTGCGACGAAAAATAGGGGCCGGTCATTCCACAATTCCTCAATTCAGCGAACGTTTTTCCCTTTGGTTCTAAGATTTTGATGAAAATCTCAATGCATCTCAAGCTAAATACCGCAAGACCCTTTGGCGAAAAAAATGTTCTTTTCATGCGCATTTTAATTTTTTTCGCATTTTTGCTAAATAAAGCGCCTTTAATCATAAAATTCCGCCTATTGCTAGCCAAATAGTCCAATTCCATTAATTATGGCTTAATTCAAAGATATGGCAAAGCAGCGATGAATCTATAAAGAAATGATTTTTATTGATTTTCCCCTTTTCTTAAATTCAGGCCCGATTGTAGATTCTTTGTGCTCTCGAAGCATCGAAGAGGTTTGACCGCTTGATAACGTACTGTCTATTGATTTTATTTTCAGAAACTGTACTACTTGAGTTTCAACTCGCTTGCAGTCATCATGAGTTACCGATATATTCCAGTTCCAGACAGATATACACGTCCTATAAAAGAAGTTGGAGGGTAAGGATGAGAAGAAAAAAGAATATTAAATATTAGACGAGAAAATAAAGTCAATGGCCGTCAAACTCTTCACTTTTACAGTTCCTTTTAAAAATGACGAGAAACTGAAACGTGTAAGGCTTCCTTATTTAGGTGAAATTTCTTGCGAAGCAGCAAAAGCATTTCCTAGTGATAAGCAGCGAGACAGTTTCTTCTCACCGGGAGCTTAAAGACCTCTTTCGAACTGCGCCGCCCATGGACCCCCCATGGTTCAATCTGGTGTTATGGTGTTAATCTAAAATGTGGCTCATATGAGGGAGTCGGCCAAAGTGGGAGAGGAACTCTGTGTGACTCGTGCATCCGAACACACAAAAGGCGCTTGGAGAACTGTGACCCCAAATCTTCCTTCGCCAAACGCCTAACGGAGGAAAGACACCACTCCACTTTTGATGCGAATATTCTTCGTCTATCAAGAAAAAGAGCAAAGGTTCGATGCGGCCGAATATTGGGAAATAGTTGAAAGGAAAAGAAAGAAACTTGATTTACTAAACGAAATTGAGTACCTATGTAGTCATTGCCCTGTGTTCGGCGTAATCCATTGACCGCGTCACAACGCCACCCCCTTCCCCAAAAATAATGTCCGCACCCCCACCCCTCCCCCGCCCACCCCTCTTCCTGATGCAAGTCCGGATTTTATTTAATTGGTCTGCGCGATGAATTCTTTCCTAACTATGTTTCTTTGCTTCCCTAGCCCTCCCCTTTTCTACCTTCTGAGGCACGGCATGGTATTTGGAGGAGGCGACCGACAGCTGAGGTCATTCGAAGTGTGCGGAAAGGGTGGAGGGAAACCCGGCGTCGGCATTAGCCTGCTCTTAAGGAAAGGCGCCAACGAGACCACGGCTTAACGTCCCATCCAACAGACGGAGTGTTGCGCTTGAAACCTCCTCCTCATAAGATTCAAGCCGGGACAGTGGCATAGCCAGGGGGGGGGGGGTCCATGGGGCCCGGACACCCCCCGAAATATAAAAACACAGTTATTTTTCTTCATAAAAGAAAACAAAATATTGAAAAATCAGGAATTTACAACATTTTTTTAACAAATCAAGTTTTTTTTATGAAAAGTGCTAAAATTAGTTAAAAACCCGTTACTTAGTGTCCGGTTTTTCAAAAAATTTTCCCCCCTGGTTTTGGACCCCCCCCCCCCCGAACGAAATTCCTGGCTACGCCACTCAGCCGGGATCGGGCATTCAATGAAAATTCTCTGCCACCGTCGGGATTCGAACCCGAACCCACGGGGTAGGAAGCCAACACACCATCGTCACCACGCCATCCCGATCCCCTCTTCCGCCTCATCCCTCTCCTCCCGCTTTTACTCTGGAAGTTATGTATGTATCTGTCTGTAGCTGAAATATCTCTGCGCCTGTTGATGACTGCGAGGCCGTTGAAATTCGTGTTGAAGATAAGTTTTAAAATAAAAATAAGTAGACAGTATCTTTAAAAAATAATAATAAAAAAATAAATAAAAAGTAAAGTAAAAAAAGTAAAAGTAGTAAATAGTATGCAGAAAAGAATCTTGGGTTTTCCACCGGTTGATGTCGTCCATGTCTCCCGACGTTTCGATCAGCGACTTGGTGATCATCCTCAGGGGGACGCGCATGGACGACATCTACCGGTGAAAAACCCGAGAAACTTTTCTGCAACTGATACGCCGGGAAAACCTAGTAAATAGTATTTTGTCTTTTTGCATCTTGTCACTACGATATCTCTCCCGAAAAAGTTGATTTCATTCGCTGGATATTTCATTTGCATCTTTTTCTTCTTTCAGCGTACTTCATGAAGAAAAATACCAATAAGTTTAAATTTCCGGCCTCGGTGGTGGCGGGGTTGAATTCCTCGCCTGATAAACAAGAGGTCGCGGGTTCTAGTCCCGCCTGGGTAAGTTTCCCTTATCCAGGGCATGGTTGTCCGTGCACGTTTAGTTCTTCAAATGCAATTAAACCTCAATTTGAAAGGCCAATGCTTACTGTTTTCGGTGGAATGGAAATAAGTAAGTACTTCTGGAGATCATTATATTCGCAGCTCGGGGCGGTTATGGAAAATATGTCGTGGACGGGACGCCATCTTCTGAAGAACTAACCGCAAACAGGGAAGTGCACTAATTTTTTTTAATTGCTGAATTTGAAAGTTTAGCCTAAAAAAGAAACATTAGTATAGTCACTTTTATTTTCTGCATCTGGGGTATGCACTTTAAAACGTTTTGAAAGTCGGAAAATTTCATGTTGCGCTGAAACACAGTGCCTCCATCTTGATTGAGATGTGACGTCACAAGGCAATAGTCACCAGTGGAGTATCGCTGTATTCCGTCGCCTTCTTTAGCGCGGCGAGAGTTTCCGGGAATCGGTGGAGTTTGCTTCCTAAAAATGTCGTCTAGTACCGAAATCATGAATTCAAAATAGAATTATAAATGATTTTTTGTTCCAAATTTCATCTCGACGTCGAAAGAAAAGCCTGGAGAAGATATTCATTCCCGTGCCTTAAGCACAAGCTATACGGAATAAATGGTTCAAGGCTGCTCCTGACTGTTACCCATCGATGATATTCTGTTTTGAAGATCATTTGAAGGTATTGTAAGATCAAATTGATATTTATATTATTATAATTTACTTAATAGGTACCTCAGTCACATCAGAAAGTGTGTTGAGTCAAAATATAGCATCTTCCGCGTAGACCTACGTAATTTATAAACTGAAAGTAGTTTGGTTTAAGAATTATGGCGCGACTGTTTTTTTACACGACCGGGCAAAATGCGTACTTTGGCCATGATATGTGCATATATGATAACAAACGATTTTTGTTAAAGTTAATCTTTATTTGTTGAAATTAGTACATTTATAGGTGATACAGATATAAAGGTACACGGCAGGTCGCGCGGCGTAATTTGTACTCCACTGGTGACGGGTTCATCTTGCTGATCTAAAAAATTAGCTACAATACCTAGAACTTTGAAAACTCGCAATATAGGCAGTCAAAGTACATTGTAAGAATACACGAGACCATTATAGCCCAGAATGTACGTACAATGTCGAAATCCTTGGTTTCCAAAGATTGACGTATTTTATACGCCAGCGCGCCCGGTCCAGGGTTATCAACTTTTATTTCATCCTATTTGTTAGTTGAAATTATATTTCAGAATGGTTCTTTTAGCACTGCTACTGAGGTAAACTGGTAGGTACTGAGTACAAGGTACTGAGGTATGTACTGAGTCAGTAAACTCCCTTTGGAGTAATGTGAATTACAAGTGTTCGAGATATATGGCATTTTATATTCGCTTTGTGTTCTTATTAATTATGCCTGTTCGCATATTGTTGCTTGCCGCGAGCCTTTAATGGTATGTGCTCTTGCAAGAGTGGTTTTCATTTTTAACGTGGAAGTTGGTCAGTATAAGCAAAGAAAAAATTAACATTTTAGCGCACACCAACCCTTGTAGTCATCGTATCTATGCGTTTGTAATGACACTGCTAAAATACCTAAACGCCATAATGATGATTAAAAAATTGTCTCATGTCAATGATTGCTGCAATTATAACTAATGATAAACTTGATGCCGTATGATCACAATGAAGACAACAAAAAATAATGCCATGACGTAGTCTTGAACCACGGTCCTTCGGATGAGATCTTTCCTTTGAATCGTCCACGCTGCCACTACCCCAACCGACCCATTAGAAGATTGTAGATATTTTGAATTTATATATATAACTTGTAAAAAGTAATGCATGAAAATTAATTAATTACAGCCTAACTAACGCCCTAATTGAAAAAGATGCAGCAAGGTACGCGGTCTCCCCTTGTTAGCCTTAACGTCTCGCATTTCTATGGAGCGTTGAACCTGTCCTCCTTATTCAAAAATTCAGTAAGTTTGATAACTTTCACATCAAAGTTTGATATACCATTTATAAATCGTTGGAATTTTCCTTCTCCCAACCAAGATTACCTTTTCTTGAACCCATCCTGGACAGCGAACCATTGCAACAACCAGCCAGCTCGGAAATAAGGCTAACATCCCATGATTCTAGTTGCGAAGGGCGAACGTTCCAGCCCGCCGGCGTGAATACATACGCAACGAATAAGTCTTGCAGCAAACGTCTGAAATAGGTTTATTAGTTTGACTCGGTTCTTACAAAAAAAGTTTTGGCATGATAAACGGCATTGTGCCAAAATATACCCAGCGAAAAATAAATGCCATCATGCATTTATTAAAGATTCAATGTGCTATTCGTACTACTCTTTCCAAACTTGAAGTTGAAACGTAAATGAATATTAATATATTACGCAATGATGAAGTCATTTACTCAAAAGAGAAGCAGCCACATATATATTCTGAAGATATTTTATGACAGCAAAAAACGGATACCCTCATATTCTGTAATTTTTCTATGCAATAATAGTGGTAGAACTAAACGGTGTAGAAGCTGCCTTCTGCTACTGCCTTGTGACGTCACGGCCAATATTCAACATGGACACCCGTTTTCGCGGCCTTTGAATTTTTCCATATTTCAGACGGTCATCTCGAATCAAGTATTCACTATTAGGATTTAAACTGTGGTTTTACGACATTATGTTATTCTGAACTCTAATTTAAAAAATGTGTTTGGTGCATTTGAAACACTAGTGCACTTCCCTACTGTCGCACGCCTTGTCTTCAAATTGAGTCGAGTGGGTTCTTATCTTACAATTAGTGGGGATGCCTTTTCCGCAGTTTCCTTCTCCGATCCACATAATATTTCATCCTGACGTCTTCTTCCATGATTCACGGTTCGAATTAACAAAACACGAGTCAAGAGCGCATTAAAAACTGTTACAAGCCCGCGGCACTGCGCCTTCCTACCATTTCATCTAATTAATTTTTCCGCGCCAATATTTTATATGAACGCTCCCATTCACTCCCATTGTGGGTACTGGAATCTCATGGTTAATGATCCGTACCAACCATTAACTTATTGCAATATTTGTCTATAGAATGGCATTTGGCGTAGTGAACGTTTTCGCGATGAAATTTACGATGGAGCATTCTCAATTTAAAATCGACATCGTTCGAGAGGAAGGCTTCGGATCGAGGAAGCGAAGAATAGGGACTTGAAATAATTGAAGACCGAATTCGTCGTAAAACATGACGTGTTCGCATTCATGTGAGCTCCCACCAAGCACACAAAGCTCCGTGCTACCCGAGGCTATAATTTTTACGCGTAATGGAAAAACTGCCAACGGTTAGTAATTAATATCAATTAATATATCTATCCAGAGTTTGAATCAAGGAAAGAGTTTACCAGGATAATATAACGGTGCAACAATAACCAACTATGAGAAGAGGAAGAATAAAAAAATCAGTGAAAATGCTGTTAGGTCAAAAAATACAAACCGAAAAAGAATTTATTCTAGCGGCGAGTGTCATGATTAATTTTATAAGTTGAGGAATTTTTGTCATCCCCGATAGGCAGTACGAGGATATAATTACACCTCTCTATCCTACTTCATTTATTCTTATCTGTATTTTGCTCTGCGCTCCTGTTGCGGTTCCCAGCATAACTCGCCAAGCATATTGTACACGCTGCACTTTTCATTATTATAACTCAACATTTATCAGCCCGCCCTGCGATGTCCATTAAGTTTAGCTGTCAGATCTATCTCATAAGGGTCCCACAGCTAGCAGCTACTATTGAGTCCTAAATAGAATCAGGTAGCTTATCTCTCTCACCTTCCTATCTCATTTATCAAGAAATCTTTTTTTCAAATCCCTGTTTACGGTAAGCTTTCCCGCATATTTCTCGCATGTGTTTACCCCGCGAAAGATCCCGAGTAATGGTGACCCATAAGCATTTTGTGAACGCGTGTTCGATAGCTTAATCTCGTTAGCTTCCTCTTGCATATGTCAGTTTTTCTTGCGCAGATATGCTTTACCCGAAAATTTATAACCATGATTGAATTATAACTCTCAAGTACTGTGCCAATCATTTATGGAAGCGATGTTCTTTTATTCTATAAATCGGCATCAATTTTTCTGCACAAAAATACGTATTCTGCAGCGAGGCGGATCGTCGATTGCGGTATTAATGCCATTAACGTCTATAACGAACAAAAGAGGTCCTGTAACACTTCCTTGTGGCAACTTACGGAGTATCTGAGTTAACTCCAGCCGAAACGACACTGCTCGCGATTGTTTAAGAAATATTTCATCCAGCCTACTACGAGCTTACCTATACCACATTCTGCCAACTTTTTAAACGACCCGTCTGTAATGATAATAATGGCGGAATGTCAATTTTGAGCCGCCATCATGGTATCAACCGTACGCTGTTATGGTATTTGGAAGAGATGACATCTGACGTCATTTTTCGTCATGAGTGAATGTTAGGAAAGGAAGGATGAAGGGAAACCCGGTGTCGCGGTTAGCCTGCTCTTTCAAAGGGAGCCCAGTGGCGCACGGATTTGCGTACCATCCGACGGACGGAACTTTGCACATGAAATGCTATCCACAAGATTCGAGCAGGGATCGTGAAGCCTGTGAACAATCTGCTTCCGCCTGGATTTGAACTTGGGTGCACGGAATGCGAATCCAACACCCTGCCCACCACACAATCTCGATCCCTTTCGGCCAGTTGAAAAATCCGTGAAATCTTCTCACTCCTTGTACCTGGGCGAACACAACTTGGATGAAGAGCGTAAGCAATAAATGTCGACAACACTGCGCTCTATCAAACGTAACATTGCTTTCCGGTTAAGGTAATCGAGTTCCACACTAATTTCTTTCGAATTGAAACGCCACTATTAACTTATGGCTACCAATTGCAATCTTCTGCTCATCGCTACCGAACGATAACTAATTGCTATTTTATTTTTATAAATAGGCCTTCACGTGAGGTTGCTAAAGAAATAGATGTCTATCTGCTTGCGCTGGAAATGTATCGCTTAGTTGTGCGTTCGTCTGCTTCGTTCTCCGGCGAGCGGGCGCTTTCGAGAGGCAACTTAGCATGTATCCCTCTTCCTGTCTGCCAGTAGGGACCCCCTTTCCCCCCCCCCCCGTTGCTTCCCCCACCTCCATTCCTTCCTTCGACCTGGCCGATGCCTGCCTTGACCCCTTTCCCCCACCCACCCACACACCCCCACCTCGTAAACGCACACCTTTGCAGCCCCTCCGCTTGGCGGCAGCACCCGCGTCGCTCGCTCCGTCGTCGGGGGAAAGAGTTCCTCTCATGCGGGAGAGAGTGAAATGGGGAGGGGGGGGGTGGGGGGAGGAGGAGGAGGAGGTTGACGACCCCTCCCCCGCACGCCTGCACTACAGAGCTTTCCACTCGGCGAGGATACGGTCTCCCGTTTGTTTACGTGCGGAAGCATGGGTTATGGATAGCGGATGTAAAATACAGTACCTTCGTTCTCAACCCCATCTTCATCTATACATGTATCCATAACAATATCGATTGTAGGTCTTCAGTTTTGGCGATTAAAACCGCTAGAAATGATTTATTAATCTCCCAAACCATGTGACCTCCACTCGATATTTTTAATCGATGCATGAATATTGATGTAGCAAAATCAGTTGCGTAAAATTGTCGGATTAAATAATTTTTAATGGAATACCTCATGGTTTTTCAACTTACTAGAACTTACAACAGTTTAGATGGGATATAAACATTTTTATGGAAAAAACAACCTACATTTATCCTCGTGGCCACATAGACTCTCGGGGAAGAAAAAAAAAGAAAAATCGAGGAAAATTAGTATACCTACTCAGCGCGTATAAGACCAGAGTCTCAAGTTTTATTTCACTGTATTTACTATTAAAACTCCACCACACTATGATACCTTCGTAAGTAGGAATTGCAGCTTTCCTAGAGTAAAGGTGCATTCAATTAAAATTGTGAATTAACAAGCTGAGATACAATATGAGTCAGTGAAGTGCAGTGACATTTAAAGGTTTTCGGAAGTGGCTTCGATGATGAAAGTGATTAGATTCAGTGCAACTGTAAAAAATGAGTCATTACAAGGCAGTGAAAGTGCAGTGCCAATGGATGAATGGCGACTTTCATAGAAATATAATCGCGCCTGGCTGAATTATCGGCAAAAATAGCGTGAAGTTTGACCGATTTAAGAATCAGGGAAAATTATCTTTAAGTGCGCAGTGCCGTCGTGTTTTTATTCATCGCGTTCTTTCCTTGTTTTGCTAATTAAAGTCTTCGATCCTGTAAACAGAAGGTATTATGCCGTAGGATTCGGGGGGTTAGAGTAAAGGGTTGACCCTCTATCAAAATCAATAGGACTCCAAAACGGCGAATACGCCCTGGAAATAGTTAGATAAAACATTTAGATTAGCAGTTTTTAAAGGCTCAAATAAAAGAGTTCAATTTGCAATCAAAAGTAATATTGTTTTCAGTTCTTGGGATTTCTTCGTGAACATGGCTATAATTTTACTTTTAACCTTAAGGGGTAACAGTTTTTCAGTATCCATAAAAACGAAGGACTCAGCATTTATTTTTTGGCCAAGAGCTGCGCGGACTGTATAGTTGAAGCACTCTACTTTGAAAACACTCGCGATTGAGTCACTAATGGGACGGTCAGCACCAAATGTGCATATGGCGGGCAAATGGGCGATCCCTGGTGCATCCCACCCTGATGGCCGCCCCTGGTAAGAACGATCGCCGATTTTTAGCATAATGAATAGCGATTTTTAGCCAATATTGGCATAATTACCATATCCAGCAATGTTTGCAAGAATATAATTTTGCAGATTTTAAAAATGAGAGTTGCTCATTGCTAAAAATGAGGGAGGCGAACTATCTGGAAGAGGCTGTTGCTCTTGTTTTGATGAGAACTCGGAGTCATCTTTCATTGAGGGAAGGAATCTCTCAAAACATTGTAAAGAGCAGAGCGAGCCACGCGAGAACAATTCACAAGGAGGATGTGATTGTGAGAGCCGTGGCATTATGCGTGTGTGTTCGTGGCGTTATCAACTTATCTTCGTAAGGGTTAAGGATGTCGATTTTGTGTTGCTATAGTTTCTCGAGAAGCAGGGGATGGATCGAAACAAGTTGAATCATGAAAAATCTATCGCAGTCAAGAATAAAATAAAAATAGTGGACGATCCCATTGTAGTTGAATGGTCAATAGCCAATATAGTGAATAAGAACCAGCTGCCTAACTATGATCTTCTTTTATTTTTTTGTAAACGTCTAGTGCCTAACATCTGCTGCCACATGCTTATTGAGGCGACTTGCAGGGTAGTGTGTCGGCGTATTCAAACAGTCGATGACCAAAAGTGTAATAGTGTGTGTAAGAACCAACCGACATATTACACATCTATAGTTCTAAGCGGTCTCACCAAGGTACTAAGATCCCTAATATCCGTGTATTGATAAGTATATATTTCATCAAAATTAAAGTTTAACTGACATTTTAGGCAACCATTGATGTAACTCAAGAAAGTTCAATCTTCATATCACGAGATTGAGTAGGTATCCTGCAGGCAGCGGTGTAACCAAAGACAACTTTATCAGCTAGTAATATGTGCTCCAGTGTTTTAAGCGAAAATCGATGCCCAACGTTTCATTTAATATCTCTTCTCCGTCACGTGATACGATATAAGGACTAAGGTAATGTCTGCATGGATGTAACGACCGACACAACGGTAGGACCTTCTCGAAAAAGCGAGGGTCAATCAGCTCAAATTCATGCTATAAAAATCTAGCATTTATTTATGAAATCCGTCCCACTGCTAATTTTCACCTAAATCCCAAAAAATAGCATCCAGGAGAGGTCTTATGCGGAAGAAAATTATTGCTTCAATCCCAATGAAAACATATTATTAATCCGGATAACGGATCTTATCCAATAAAGTGTTACATTTAAGAATCTCAACAGTCTTACGTCAATTGGGAGGAGGAAAGGTATCTCTTTAAAAACATATTTACCCGTATAGACAACGAGATGTGAATGAAATAAAAAAGTTGCTGAAATATTGAAGTATTAATTAACATTAAAAGTACAAGGCAATTAGATAACATTTTCATGAGAATGTGACCCCACAAGGTCTCCTCTTTAATCTTAGTTTCTTTGGCGCATGTCTTTTTTGAATTTGCACCAGTCTTTATCGGCTGTCATTTCCTCTGCGAAGCACGTAATCTCCGTGTCGCGTCGTCCGGGAGTAGCCTCGCTTCCGCGCGTCCGTTTTCCCACGAAGTGCGCGCGTCTCACGCACGGCAGGGATTCACGCGCAGCAAACCGAGCGAAAGAAGTCGACGCTGCCTGGAGAAGTTTAGCCCCGTAAGTCATGCGAGGGATTGATTGATGTACATCTACATTGCACATATATGGTGCTCTGAAGTGCAGCAGATTTCAATGAGTTAGGAAGGGAACCCTCCGGGGAGTGGAGAGGAAAATGTAGTCCAAATTTACACAGGAAAATCGGAGGAATATTTTTCTCTCATGAAGTGAAAAATACCTTCGTACACCGTTGAACTATAATCACGAGAAAAAAGATACGAGGAAATTGATTGCGAAAGAGAGAGGTCGTAGCTTCCCCTGGAACGACTCTTTGCATGTTTATATTTTTCCTTTGTTCCAACCCTGAATAGACTCCCACACGAATTAACGTTTTGCGTTTGCACGTATGTTTGCTATCGTGCGGAATATTTGTATGACCGTGTGGTGTGCATGTGGAAATGCTCTTGCATGTTGGTGATTGGTTACCTCCTGCTAAACACTCTTAAGGTGGCTAGCCGAGTATTATGTTGATGTAGATGATGTTTGGCAGGGGCCACCTATCACCAGCATGGAGCTTACAGTCGGCTTCTCAAATGCACACATGCCATTAAAAATTACATAGTTGTGAAAATAACGCGAGCATATTCATATAGGTTTTGTAAGCGATCAGTAAAGGTGCATCGCTCCATGGAACCCTAGCATATAGCACAAATACTCTTACGTAGAAAGCTGAAATCTTCCAACAGTTAATAATTAACATAAATTTATTCATGCGAGGCTAGAGTCTGTCAAAGTACTGTGCTGATAGGGTATTAAGGTGAATCTTATTCATTAATGAAAATGCAAAGAAAGAAGTGCAGTGAAAATGTAGAAAGGAGAAGATTGAGATGTTCCTACTCAAAATCTTGGTTGGATATCAGCGAACCAATGGAATTCGTTTCCATGTTCCTGCTCGTCCATTGCGCAATGGACGGTGTTCTACTCCGTCATACTCCTCGACTCCGTCTCTTTTCCATATCGCAACGCTTCATGTCCACCGAATGAATCCCTTCCCTGGTAAACTGTCTCCTGGACTTCAGCCACCGTCTTCAAAATCGTCGTCCCTAAAACGCACCTCAACTATTCACCCCACTCCAACCCCCTTTATTACGATACCCCTGATCGCAGCTTATGACCCCATGAAATTCGGATCGTTCTGCCGTCAGCGACGCGAGTGGCGATTGTTGCGAACTCATAGCGGTGTGCGCAGGGTGAGAACACACTCGAGAATCCTCTTCCGTAGCAATATCAGCGCTCCGAGGTTTGAAGCCCTCTGCGCGTCGCGTCGCCGCCCTCAGCTGTTTTCGAGTCGCCGCGGCCTGTTTCGCCATCGTCGCCTGTGACGCGAGTCGCCCTGGTTTCCGTTCCCCCCCCTCTCCGCATGCACATCAATTAACACGCCCGCACTAGGGAAACGTCACGTCTACACCTTTCGCCTCCCTCCTGCCCACTGCCACTGAATACGATTGTGAAAGGGGTGAGGAGTGGGTTCTGTGTGCTGATCTCCGATTAGCTGGTTCACCAATTTTATTGACTATTTGATTGACATCGAAAAATAATGAGACATATTTTTCCGTTTTTCGATTCGTCGCCTTCTTCTAGAGTCATTCGCTACGAAAATTCATTCGGTCACTACCCTTTGGCAAATAAGTCGATGACGTCACTGAGTATTGCCCAACGGCTCACTCTTTCTCGACTACTCCTTGGTCTCGCGTATCTGGCTCACGTGGTTCAATTTCATTGAAATAATAATGAGCGCGTCACCGCTTATCAGCCAATCTCCTTCCTCGTGCATGGGCCTCGCGTGGTTCATTGTTGCTTACATCGCTGAGCGCGATGTATACAACAATGAACATTCCCTCAATAAGCACTTCTCCCAGGAACTATTGTATAAATAAGAAATCTAATGTCGTTATAATCTCATGAAAAGTGGGCGGGGCAACTTTAGCTTTCTTTTTTATCAGAAGTCCTGTTTGAAGAAGATTGTATTTTTTCCTCCCAACTTAATTGCTTCCCCAGATTTACAAAAAAAGGGGTTTTTGTATCAGGAGTATGAGTTGAACGTGCTATTTTTGGGTCAGCATAATCTTAATAGCAAATCAAAATACCATCAATTCGCCAAGTATGCGAAAAAACAAGTATGGAAGGGGATATCACTAAAAAGTTGTTCAAAATTGATCTATTAACTAATATTCTACGAGATGGTGTGAATTTAGGTAAATTTTGTCATTTTCAAAGAGATTATGTCGCAAGCCTATATCCTTCTATCTAAGTCCTATATCTTGTATCTAAGTCCTTTGCAGAAGAAGCTCAGAATACTGTGATTTCAGATGCATATCAGGATTGTTTGTTCTGTCCCTGGAAAGAGCATTTCATAAGTTGTACCAAATAGCTTCTCATTCACAATGAACTATGTACCTTATCAACCTGTGATTGGTATAATATTTTTGTACATTTATGAGAGGCTTGAAGCCTTAGTATCGATTGAATTTATTATTTTCATCATGGAAATATCTCCATATTCAGAGTTAAAATTAGTTCATAAAGCTGTGGGTGATACATTTGAATGGCTGCTGCATTCGAGTATTTTATCCTGCTCTAATTTCCCTTCGTCGCAGGGCATCAGAAGTGGGGTATAGATCTAATGATACGAGGGACATTTAAAAAAATCTTCGATGAGTAATGAAACAGGACAAAAAGATTGGTTAAAAATGATTTCGTTGCACAATGTTAAGCACACTTTTGGTTACTTTTCGACATAAACGTCTCGGCCATTGAGCTATATTGAAACATTGAGACACAAGCTCTACAAATTAGTACTCCATAGAATATTCACCAGGGTCGAAATTCGCCATTTAAAAAATAATTTGGCCTGGCGGGGATACGAACACGGATCTCCCGATTTCCGGTCAGGTATGCTATCAGTTACACCACCAAGTCCGTCTTCTGCACACCCGTCACCCGTCTTCTGCACAATCTGAATCCAATTGGTGGCTCAAGTAGCAGCTGGGCTGCTCCAGCGATGAGAGGACGGACGTCTCTCTTCTTTTTTTAATGGAAATCGGCGAAATGTTTTACTCTGAGCAGCTGTGTTTATCGTGGAGTCTGGCTGCACGAAATCTCTCCACAAGAAACTCACCTTTTTGATTCCAATATACTGTAGCATAAACTTTCCATTGCTGATGATCGCCGAAATTTTCTTGGTGCTCTTCGTGATTTTTAGTGCATCCGTTGTTGTGATTGTTCCGTCGATTCAGGTGTGCCATGTTTGATCCGTGTCATCTCAAGCCACACTTAATTTAGAAATATTTTACATTTATCGGCTTAGGATGTAGACACATGAATGCTGTGGCCATTCGGCTAGTTATGCTAGCCACTCTCTCTGTAGTCCACACTTAGAATCAATTGAGTCGCTCAATTATTAATGAGACTGCTTTTTACCTGAAACTGACCACATGTTCTCGAATGGCAGAGCGGAAATGGGAGACTAGGGTGGTCCTTATTTTTAAAGTTTTCGAATTTCTTTTGGGACGCCCCCCAATTTTGTTCCATTTGGTTTCGAAAATATAACATGAAAATTATTTTTGCGATCGGATACCGTGAAAACGTGGCGCATTGCACTTAAAGTTTTGAAATTTTGGTATAATTGGGTGTTTTTCGGACGTAAGTGAAGATGATGCCACTCTCAGATTATTCTATCACTTTTTTGCCTTTTATAACGACTCGTTAGACATTTACAGAGTATCGCCTCAAATCTCTTTGGGAGACGCGCAGTATCCTGCTGTGCATACAACCCGCCTGTCGCTTGGATGGAAATTCTGCCGAGCGATCGGCGGCTGAAAACGACGACAGCCCTCGTCCGTAGTGAGAAATCAGGATCGTTTGGTACAGGCCACAGATATAAGTTCCCATATATCTGTGGTTTAGGCACTGCGGGATAACTTTCTCATTGGGTACTCTTTACACCCTTATGCTTCTCGTTATGCTAACCGCATGAGTCTACTCCAGTAAGGAAGTCTAGGGATGATGAAATAATTTAATTAGTACTCGTATTTTAGCATATACATTCTCGATAAAATTACTGAATTACCATCAGATAGAATTTCATACGATACGCTTGTCGTCAACTAGGAGATTATTACGATTGTTTGTGTATTTGATCGTCAGGTTACACTTTTTGTGTCTGTCTGCACTCTCCACTGAACTCAATGACGTGCTCTGCTATGGTGGCGCGAAAATCTCCTTCACTTGTTTTTTCCTCTTCCGTGAGCCCGCGCCTCGCGAAAGCATGCGTCTCAGCGTCTGCTTAAATTGGATGACATGTATTGTAGCCCACTAACGTATGTATAGCTAAATGCATGCTTCTGAATTTCCTTATTACTTCTAACAGCATGTTTTGTGTGTTCTGGGTTCATTGGCAGATTATCTTAATGAGCAGTTCGCAAGTTTTGCCTTTGCATGAATGTGGGAGTATAATTATTTAGCATGCGTAACGTTTTTTGGACCGTGTGTTGTGCACGTGGGAGTCCAGTTGCATGCTGCATGCTGGTGATTGATCACCCCCTGCCAAACACCCTAGAGGTGGCTTGCAGGGTATTATGTAGATGTAGGTAATAACTATCCCCTGACACGTCATTGTTATTGTGATTACCAACCTACATGCAGCCGAGTGAATGTCGGGGATAAAATAATCGCCAATAAATAATACGTGAAAGTTGCCGCCCACTTTTCAATAGATGATGACGTCATTAGAGATATGTATCACGTGACTTCTCGTTTAGGGAGAATATTTCATAGGGGAATGAATGGCTCACTAGAGTGGGAACAACAAGGCAAATAACCACACAAGGCCCCTGCGCTGGGGCGCAATACCGAGGAGCGGCAACACAATCAACAAGAGTTAGTGACGTCATCAATTTATGTGTGATAGGGTCGAGACAGTCGATATTACGCCGCGAGAAATAGGCGACGCATCGAGAAAAGTAACAATTCGGGTGTTTTATTTTCAAATCTCCCTCATTATAAGCATAAATCAAATAAATTGAGGAACGAGCCCTTAAACTTTTCTGCGTGTAATTGAAGAGGAGGGAGTCAAAAGTCCTCGGGAGCCATGCGTGTGGTAGTCGTTCGATTCGCAATTCAGTCAAGAAAGAGAAAGGAAAACAAATGCCGAGCGAAATCTTTCGCGACAACTTGGACACCTTCCTCGCCTCTCCCCGCCATCCGCGCTGCTTCAAATCCGCCCTCTCCAGTCGATAGCTCCGTGGGGGTGGCCTTTCCCGCACGCACCGATAAACTTCGCAAACATCCGTCCATAGATTAGGGAGAGTGGCGGAGTGGATATTGTGTGGAGGCTCAGGTATTTGATCCGAGAAATGTTGTGTCCTCATTCGAAAACCTCTTTTCTCCGTATAACATATTTTCCGGTGGAATTCTCGCGATATTCTATGGAGCAATAGATTTAGCTAATTGTCGTACGTGGTCACTGAGCTCAAAGCTATGCAATGCTCAAGAGGGTAAAATTCGACGCGAAAAAATCATTTGGCTTAGCCGGTATTCGAGCAAGGATCTCTCGATTGCCGATCAGGTGTGCCATCAGTCACATTCTTTTGATATTGCGAATTGCTGAGATCGATGTTTTCTTCGTATAAAACGAAGAAAATGTTTAAAAAACTATTGCTCTTCAATTAGCTTTGGAAATAATTCCTGTGCTGTCGCGTCGTACTTAGGCTTCATCTGCACGTTCCTCTTCACCCTTGAAGACGCTAGCATTATTTCTCGAACGTTGGTCGCTGTGCTGACGCTGAAAACCATTCTTAATTAATTATGTACCATTCGTGAGACATTCTAGTGTCGTTTTTATCATCATAAGTCGACTATCAAATCGGAGATTGGTTTGACGCAGCTCTGCAATCCGCTCTCCTATCAGCTAACCTGTTCATATTTACGTACCTAATTCTTCTCTTCTGTATCCTTAATAAGTCGTCCTATGTAACCCATTGTGGAACTTATCGTGCACCTCTTCCCGCCCACTTGTACCTCCACGGTTTGTGAAGGAGAAGATGAAATTATGTCATTACACCGGATCGTGTACATTTTGAAAATTAGTATCAAATGGAAGAAAAACATTTATTTAGTTATTTTCTACGGTTTCATCAGAGTGTGACGTGATAATTATGATTAAAAATTAGAGTGTCGAAAACTACTTAATAAGCGTTTTTCTTCCATCATCATGATAGGAACATTCAACAGGATAAAAACGCAATTCCCTGTCACTGCCGGTTGAGATAGAGCTGTTGTTGTAAAGTCAGAGAAGGATTTGAAGGAGATTCTGGTTTATATGAGTAGGATAATCGGTAGGTATCAGCTGAAATTAAAGCTAATAATAAAAATCTAAACACAGCTAAAAATAAAATATTAGTATGTAGCAGAGGAGAAGAATTCAAGGCGAAAGGCGGTTTCACACGGTCAAATTCGCGTCAATTCCATTCAAGGATCGTTGAACAATCTTTTCGAATGGATATGACGTCATGTCAATCGTCATGAATGCGGACATCTTGTCTTGAATCCTTTCGTTTCCATCAAATACGCCTTGCCTTCAACAATTCTAATTTTTATTGTATCCTGAATGGTGTTGAAGCACTACAACCAATCGGTGAAGGTTTTCTAGCCTTCCCAGCCAAGTATCAGCCAGCGCTATATTGGAGATGAGTATTGACATCATGACCGCTTGGGAGAGAAACGCTGTTGAAGCTCTCATTATATATGATATATCCATCCATCATATACGAATATGCACGTATATTTTGCTAGTATGCGTAATATTTCTATGACCGTGCGGTGTGCATGTGGCGGTCCTCTTGCATGCTACATGTTGGTGATTGGTCACACCCTGCCAAACACCCTGGAGGTGGCTCGCAGGGTATTATGTAGATTAGATGTATATGTTTCGGGGAGCAAAGGTGTTTGTATGAGATAAGCTTCCAAGACTACCACATAAAGCAGAAGAGAAGTTCGGCACTGCAAGAAATTGCAATAAATTTGTTGCCTGTACAAGTGAAGTTATGATTATAATTGTATCGGTTAGGCTTTACGCTATACCTTTGTCGATCTTATTGACGAACGTTATTCCATCCAAATCGAGGATTATACGACAATTTGAAAGACCGTTCAACTCGATTCAAGATATGTCGAACAATCATTCAATAAAGACCGTCTCGAATGGTTTAAAATATCATCGAAGCGTCCAAGACGACTCTTTCCACCCTTCCTTGTTAAAGACATTTCGAGCGGTGTGAAAGATACTAAGAAGTAAAGCAGCGAATCAGAATGTAGATGAGGGGAATGAATTCTGTTATTTGGGAAACAGAAAACTAGCGATGGAAGAAGCAAGATAGAAATTATCAGTGGAATATCCCAGGCAAAGAGAGCATTATAGCGTAAGAAAGACACACTTGCAGTAGGAAATTTAAGCACATGAGTAAGTAAACAGTGCATCAGAACTGAAATATGGAGTATACTTCTCTGGTGAAGTGAGGCATGGACAATGACATCAGAAGAGGATTGGGGGTTTCGAAATGAGGTATTGCAGAAGAATAATGAGGATCTATTGGATCGATCGATTTAGTAATGATTAGTAAGAGTAGGAGAGGAGAGAGGCCTCACGAAAACTTAAATAAGAAAACGAAACAGCCTTATCGTCCGTATCTTGAGACATGATGAAGACGATCATTTAGGCACAAGTACATTTACAAGAACGGATAAGGAGTGAAAGTTTTTATTTCACCAGCTGTAAAAAATAATCGATGGATACCTGTCTAAAAGCAACTTGTCTATTCATATGATGCCTCGGACTCGTTACCCCTGAGAAGTATTACATTTTACTCCTCCAAGGCAACGCGGGTAGCAATTACCCCCCCTCCCCCATCCAATCAAAACTTTGACCTTAATCTGCTCCGGGTGTATTGTTTGGTGGACAAATGAAAGATGAAAAGGGATGGCAAGCTGTGCTGTGGCGAGTGGGTCGTTTTAGTGATGTCGATCACCGTTCACCGTTCACTGGAGTAAGTCAATTGCGTGTGGTCGGTCACTACTCATGTCAATCACGACCAATGTCATTCCGTAATAATGTCTGTCGCAACTGTACGATTTAAATGTATGACGGTCGCTAATGACCGACAGACGACTTCGATCGCGATAGGTCAAAAAGAATGTTTCGTTCGTCGGAGCGATCCTTTATATCAACCGATCACACAAAAAGATCTGGATCCCTCGCGTCCGACCGACTGAGCCATCTCTAATTGGCAGGTTGAGAATGGGTCCATATCATCATATCCACCTTGTCTGGTGGAAACTCGGAATTCTCAAGGAGGGTGAGAGTGGGTTGAGGGGTCATCTGCTGTGAGAGAGAGGGGGGGTGGGGGTGGGAAGGGGGTGGGAAGGGGAGGGGAAAGTGGACGATCCATTGCAGAGAGAAAAGAGAGTGGTCGTCCTCCAATGAGGGGAGGGAGACCGACCGACTTCCGCCCCTCCCACCCCACTCCCACCCATACTCCAAGGCTATTGTGTACCTGCGTCTCCACGACTTCTCTCTCGGATAGAGCCACCTTTAGTGTGTACGGTAGGGGTTGATTATTTTGAACCTATTGTGGGGAGCACATGTAAAAAAAATGTGTGGCAGATCCACGAGGAAGCTTACGATACGTCAAGCGTGTTGTGGGAAGATTTTCGGGTGAAAAGTAAAAGGGAGATGCTATTTCGCACTCGTCCGACCGCCCCTTGAATATGCAGCGAGCATATGGGATCCAGAGCAGATAGACTTAATCCCCGAACTGAATAAAATACAAAGGAGGGCTGCGCGTCCTGCTACGGGCGTACTGAAATCATTACCGAATTAGGCAGAGAGCCGCTAGAGTCTTTGGCTGCGCGCTAGGCTTCCATTGCTTGGGATATTTGAGCGATATTTCTTGCGAAGTGGCACGGAAAACATCATATTAGGAGAAGAGTTCTCGGGATCGCCACCGGGTCGGGAACTCCATAACTGTCGACGTTTCGATTTCCGACTCGGAACTCTTCACTAAGTAAGTCTATTCGCCTGGAAACCACGAAATATTTCTTATCATATTAGGAACCCATTACATTCCCAAGTCCGACAGAAACGAAAAATTAAGAGAGATGTTTGCCGAACGGAGAAGTATTTGAGAATTCGTTTATCCCCCAACCAGTAAATAACTTAAATAAATGCTAATCGTAATTTCTTTAGAGCATTTGCTTATTTGTTTGTTGAGGGCTGGTGTCCGAACATCCCCTGCCTCGGACCTATTGAGCCGGATTTCGGGTAGGGTGTAGACGAAGTTGTAGATGAGAATTGAGCTAAACGAAATTGGGTGAAGCTGCTAATGGGCTGACGTGAAATTAAGTATCTTGTATCATATAGTAAATATGTAGTACATATTAAATCAAATCTTACAAATTTACCAGATTTGAAATGAGTGTTTGGGTCTCAAAAAGTGGGCGACAACGTTCGCGTTTTCCTATTTTGTGCTCGCGGGCTGCGGGCGGAAGATTTATTTTGATCCGTCGCTCATCTCTCCCTTCTATAAGTACAAATATTTAAAGAATTTGCAATTTCAGGGGTTTGATTGAGCGGTACCAGTGTGCATATAAATATCGTTAGCTCCCATAAATTAGCTTTCACCTTGATCATGACATGGGTTGGCGAAATGTGGTCGTGTAATAGAAATCTTTGGACCATTCGAACTTAAGGCGGTGATTATGTTGCGCGGAAGGGGTATCTTCCTCTAGTTTCTTTTGCCGTCTTTGATTCGTTTACTTTATGAGACTTTAAATGGGCGCTCTGTAGATGCGGTTAGTTTTTCTCTGTTCTGAAGCATGGAATTAGGCGGAATCACGCGGTTGCGTGAACACGAGGCCTTATCTCGGCGCACTCGAAATATGAAGTGCCACTCAAAGATATCCTCTCTATTTGCTCAATTATGTCTCTGTCGACACTTCTCATTTTCTCACATCGCAAAGTCCGCCCTTCCTCATCCACACTCTCTTCAATTTAAAACGTTCAACAATTTAAAGGTGATTGTCGATTTTTATAGAGGTTAAAATAAGCAGAGACCCTTATGTTTCCGTTTTTCCATACTTCACCTACTTCTCGAGGTATCCGCGGCGAAAAATCGGCGGCCTAAGCACTTTCGAAGACAAGTTGATGACGTCACAAACTCTTACCGAGCGGGTTATAGAATATCTGCCCCACTTCGCCATCTCGCATCGGTCTCACGTGGTTTGTTGTTATTTACACCCCTGTGGGTGATACCTTACCTCACTGAGTTCTCCTTGAAATTGATGTTTCGAAATTCAAATGACGTCATAAAATTTGGTAGTCTGGGCGGCAACTTTTTTCAGTTATTTTTTCTAAAAGTGTAAGAGGATGACTAAATGAGGAATATTTCTTTTCGTGGGTTCCTCTTCCCCTTCCATCTACCGAATTATTTTATTCAACTACGATTTCTGGCCTATTTAAATCTTCGGATTTCACTGAATTTTCGTTCGAGTGTGGCTGTTGAGAGGAGGTACAGCAAGGAGACTTCACAACGTATTTGAAGTGTTGTTTGTGTAGAACAGCTGAGCGCGAGTGATCGAGATGCTGACAGGCACTTAGGCAGGACTTTGGGGGCCTCTGAACCTCCCACTTAACTACCCAGAAATACATCCCTAGCGGTGACTACTCCTATCCTAGCCCAGGGGTATTATCGAAACCCTGGCACCTCGTATTTCAATACATAGTCATCTTTTACAATCTCTGCCAAAAAGAAACAGCGAATTAAACTTTCAGCACTCTGCAAACGAAATATATAGCTGATATAATGGAGTGTATGGTTTTCCGATGCGTGATAATTGAGAAATAAATATTAGTTATGACTCGCCGTAATCCACTCGAGCAAATGTCTGGCTAAGTGCCTCGGTGCACGGGCTGAGATGAAGAGAAGTGAAGTGACCGTCGAGCTGAAGACACGTGGAGGATATCGAGCGAAGACGTTGTCACTATGTATGCGGTGGGACTACTAAACATGTTCAAACCTTCCTTTAAGCCCTGATTAAGAATAGATATGGTGCAGAATCTTATAGACACATCCTGGAGCGAACTAGTGTTTCGAATGCACGAGGAAGGAAGGATGGGTGGTCGCATGCATCCAACGTGGTCGGAGTGAAAGCGAGCTTGAGCGAAAAATGGAGCAGTTTGCAGCAATCGCATCGACAAGATGCATTCCGATTCAGTGTAGATTCAGTGTTGGTCACGCGGAAGCACGAATCGCTCATCCAATGATAAGGCCTCTCTCTCTCTCTCTCTCTCACGACCAGAGCAAGGGAAACGTACACTATGGAGGAGGACCTCCCTCCACTAAGAGTATGCTAGATTTATGATTTCACTAGTTTGGGCGCACTGTGATTGGTTTTCAAAAATGTCCGCAGGGCAGCTATGAGTCCTTAGCGATCCACATATTCTCAGTATTTTCAAAAAGAGTATTTTAAAATGCAAGGAACAAACCGACCCGTTATTGCAGATCATTAACTTCATTGTTAACCTGAAAAGTTATATATTCAACAGATCACATAATCATTAATACCGAATACAGTATTTGCGAGCGCAAGGTATTTTCGCAGAAGTTAATGCAGTGGGTAGCATGTGCATTCAAATGCTCTCCACGAAAATATCCAGAATGACATATGCTTACGACATTATTAAGAAGAAAAAAAATCCGCGTGACGGGGATATTTACTCTAAATCTACGAAGATGAAGTTTAATTGAAGAGAAACCACGGGAGATAAAGCGAAAAGATTACGATGCATAATCTTAAAAGCGAATTGAAATCCCATCGAAGGCCGGTGTCTGTAGTAGATGTTAATCGGAATGTAAAAGCAGTCATGTAGCACAAGTATGCAAAGTTGATTTCGTCTTCAATTGAATGAATGTACCGACAAAATATGACAATATCTTGTCGCATTCTCAATAAATGAATGAAACTTACTGTGCTGACCATATGCCTTGATGTAAGCAAAAGCAGCCATATTTGTGTCGTCATGGGTCCCGCCGGCACCTCAACCCACTTTATCTAACCTGGATGTAAGGTCTTCACCGATTGGCCGACTTTTTAACGGCCTATTACTCTGCAATAGCTTATTTTTCCGTTAAATTCCACTTCCAGCTAAACATGGCACATTTCCCTTTAGTCCCCTATGTTAATGAGCATCTCCCCCTTTCTTGATTCGGATCGCTCTGTCGAAAGCGTCGTTAGTGGCGCCTCATGTAAATACCTTTTAAATGCGAGGTGTATGGCAACAAATGCAACGACCGATTTGAGAATTCTGAATGAAAATTCGTGGCACAGACGACTGGCCTAAGAACTAGGTTTCGATTTGGCTACATCATCTTCAAGATCATCATCGGATCCTAGGTCGTAATAAATTTTATTACCGTGGAAAATTGCAAGTACCATTTCAATGCAGAACGAAAATTGGACTGAAAATGTACTCTCTCCTCTTTTCCAATACCAAGGAGCTCCTTTTATCTAGCTTCTGCTGTTGACCTCGTAAATTAGAAATATTACCCGCAGTTGTTTGCGGAATGATTTCCTTGGTGTTGAAAACCACTGGCTTTACTCGACCACTGTACTTTACCACGGAAAATTCCGCTAACTACAACAGATTCCGCTACCGCCGGCCTCGGTGGCGACGGGGTAAAGTCCTCGCCTGCCAAACCGAAGGTCGCGGGTTCGAGTCCCGCCTGGGTAAGTTACCCCTATCCAGGGCATGGTTGTGTGTGTTAGTTGTTGTTTCATGTTATACCCTCCGATGTAAAAGGCCTTGTGAGCTGTTTTCGGGGCGATGGAAATAAATAAGATGTCTATGGCGTTAAGTCCGTAATGTGACTCTACTCTTGAAACAGACGACGTAAAAACGATCAACACCGAAATGCGATGGTGGTTGGCGTAACATGGTGAAACTTCTTCATGATGCACAAAGGTTAAGAAAAGACTTAGATTTTAGAAAAGATTTCACAAAATAAAATATATTTGCGACCGGTTTCGATACAGCGTGTCATCATCTGGCCAGATGATGACACGCTGTATCGAAATAAATAAAATATATTTATATATATAAAAAAAATAAAATATATTTGCGACCGGTTTCGATACAGCGTGTCATCATCTGGCCAGATGATGATACGCTGTATCGAAACCGGTCGCAAATATATTTTATTTTGTGAAACAGCTAAGTCTTTTCTTAACCTTTGTGATCAACACTGAATTTTCGCGAATACAGCCTTCATTCCGCGGCACTGCGATAATATTTTTACGCATAGGGCGCCATTTGCAGATCTCTTTTTGGTCGGAGCGCGTACTGCAGCACGAAATGAGGGCATTCACTAAATGCTGCCTTCATTTCGACCCGTTAATCATGCTGTGCAAAGAGATTGGAGTGATCTACTATGATCGAAGAACTGCACACAATTCGTATAAAAAACCAAGTAGATGTGATAAAATTTGGATCCATCTGCGAACAAGCAAAAATAAGGAAACGGGTGAGACAAGGGTGTGCTCTGCCCCCAGTATTTTTAATCTTTACATCGAGAAAGCCGTCAATGATATCAAGGAGATAGCTTGAGGAGTCAAAATCTACTGTTTGTACTCCGTGTAAAAATCGAACGATTGGCCTTTAAACTCAGATGATTGAATTTTTCCGCGGAGAGTGGTGGCCTACTCTTTTGTGATTGGCTGATCCATTCCATCGTCACGGATTGATCTACTACACATGCACTCCATCGACCGCCCTATCTGTCGAGTCAACGACATCCCATCTCACTTTCCCTGCGTGCATTTTCACTTTCTCTCACTCCGCTTTCGCTAGCAGCTCTACTTGTGTCGATAGACCTCCAACCAACTAACTAGAACCCTTTCCTCACCCTATGCCCTCTGTCCCACAGATTTTTTTCCATCCCATGTGAAACAATGGATGTCTTCAACTTCTAATGGGGGTCTCTCTTCAGGTGAGTTGATCATGAAATCCTGGTCGTGCCCTTTCAACATAAACAGTGAACGTCAGAGGTGTGGATATGTATTTTTCATTAATGACTGGTCTCACAGAGTAATGGTTGAAGTAATTAGCAACACCAGTTCGACATCACCACAAAGTATTCTAAATTGGAAATAAAGAAATAAAACTTCGCAAGGTTCACTATTATTTTAATTTGGGCACGACCCGGGTTTCGTAACGTGGTTACATCTTCAGGTCAACCCGGGTCGTGCTCATATTAAAATAAGTGAACCTTAACAAAGTTTTATTTCTTTATTTCCAATATGGAGAGGTTTCACAAAGTAAAGCCTGAAGTAATCAGTTATAAGTATTCCAAATGTGGTGTTACAGAAGAGCGATGAAGATAAAATGGATCGACCGCATGAGTAAGTGCTGCAGAAAGTGAGAGGAAAGAGATTATCAATGAAAACCCAAAAGAAGAAGGCGTGGGAAAACTTAATGGACCACATCAAGAGGCATGATGGTCTGATGGAGACAGTCGTCGAAGGACGGGACTTCCATCTTCAACTGCAGGCATGAAGTTTTTCCCTGTATTCAGCAAATGTCACCCACTCGGGATTTTTCGCGTATCGGCCAGTATCCTGTTCGCTCTTCCAACAATGGGATCTGAATTCTAAGCTGCGTCAGTACTTAGTCGTCGACTGTGCTACGTCAGTGTTAGATATCGGGTGTTAACGACGCACTCAGTGCCCAGGGGAAATCTCCATGAATCCGCTTCTCCAATGTCTTTGTCGCAGGAAACTCTTCTTTTTTCAGGACTCATCACTTCTGCCAGACCGACCTGGCGTATTATTGCTCTGAAACTAGGGTTATTACCTTGGCATGTAGAGGATGCATGGAGTGGACACTTGATAACGTCTTCATGAATCTTAAAGTCATTCGCCTGTATCTTAAATTTAAACATTTAACCTCAGTCATCCACGATATACCTGAAAACCGAGCGACGTTGAATGCATTTTGACTCAGTTGTGAGGAAGCAGGAGTTTAGAAATGAGTTAGAAATTAGGAATCACGGTAAGACTATCCTATCTCAACAATTTATTCTATCGCGCAATCACAACAACTACGCGCGTAATGCTGCAGCTCTTTGTGTCTTATTTCAACGCTTAATCGAGAGGGCCATTAATGAAATCAAAGCAAAGATTCATCATCATCAATGATCAACAATCCTAGGATTGGTTTGACGCAGCTCTGCATCTAATTTTCCTATCTGCTATTCTGTTCACATCTACGTATTTCTTCGTTTTCACATCCTTCTTCATCTGTATTCCCATGTATTTGATTCGAGGTCTACTTGTCTCTCGACGATTGTCTTCATAAGGGCATCATGTCATAAGTTATGGCCGATAAGGTTGTTCCTTCTTCTTGTTAGGGTTTTCATGAGGCTTCTCTTCCCTCCCACTCTTCTTAGGACTTCCTCGTTTCTAACTCGGTCGATCCATTTCATCCTCATCGTTCTTCTGTAGCACACTTCACATTTCGAAAGCCTCAACCCTTGATTTCTCCGCGAATGCCATTGTCCATGCCTCACTTCCGTAGAGAAGCATTGGCTATTCAAAAAGAAAAGTCAGTATATCAGGGAAAATCCATCCTCGGCGGTTTAACACGTTTTCCCCGTTCATGATTGCCTCTGATGATGGAAAAACCGTTTTTGGAGATATTTGTTCTCCCAATTTCAGCTGGAATTTGGATTTCTTGTCTCCGGACACATTCACAGTAGCCAATTAGTACCGATACTTTATTATTATTATTATTATTTAAACGAGACGGAAATCATGGAATTTGGTTCGTGCACCTTTCGTTTGTTATTGTCGATTGCGATAGAGTTTGAAAAAATGAAGGAACCCGTTTTTCGATCTTGCCGCCTTCTTCTCTCGAAGCGAAATATCGACCCCTGTCGCAGATTAGGCCATGACGTCACTGACTCTTCTCAAATGGCTCACCGCTTCTCCGCTATTTCTCTGCTTCGCGTATCCTTCTCACGCGTTTCATTATCATAAACAGCCTTTCCGTCCAGGATCAAATCTCTCGCAATGACTTAGAGAAACAAAGCTTGAATGACGTCACCAGCTCATGAAAAGTGGGCGGAAACTTTTTAATTTATTCATTTTCATGTTATGAGATAATGGCTGAAGAACGAATTAGACTTTTGTTTTCGTAATAACTTATATTTCGCATCCATCCTGCGAATTATGTTATTAACTTGCGATTTAGGGCCTGCAAATAAACGACCCATTCCTTGAACTGATTGTTATAAGGGGGATTCAAGAGGGATATGATTGCATGGACATGATCTACATCTCATCTACATCTGCATAATCCCCTGCGAGCCACCTCTAGGGTGTTTGGCAGGGGGTGACCAATCACCAGCATGCAGCATGCATTTGGACTCCCACATGCATACCTCACCGTCCAAAAACGTCCCGTATAATAACAAACTGTACTACTATATGCTGTTAGAAATAATAATTGAATTAAGAAACATGCATTAAGTTTTACATAGGTTAGTAGGCTACACTACAAGTCATGCAATCTATTTACGAGTTCTACTGCTGCCGTTATAATCTCTTATTGATCGTGGAAAAATTGACATTCGGAATCTGTCTGTTCTACAATCTATCTCTCTTATTTTATTTATATGATCTGATCCCTCGAACAAAATATATGGAACAAGTAAAGAGAGATGTGAGAGAAGAAATACGTAGGAGTGAAAAGATTAGCTGATAGGAGAATTGAGTGGAGAGCTGCGTCAAACCAATCCTAGGATTGTTGACCAGTGATGATGATGATGATGATCTGATCTTCCGTAGTATGTTGGCGTCCGTAAGATATGGTTAACTTCGTCAGAAAAGACACTGCTCTTGAATTTATCTAAAAGGTTTAGTCTATTTTTCAATCTACGGTCCGACAGGGATTCCCATCCGAGTTTATCTAAGAGGTCAGTTACACTAACAAGACTATCGTAACGACCTTTCACATACCTGGCAGCTCTTCTTTGCACGCGTTCTAACTCTGTTATTAAGCCTTTTTCATGAGGGTCCCAAACACTGGCAGCGTATTCCAAATGTGGTCTAACGAGGGAAAAGTAGCTAATTTCTCTCACTTTGTCGTCGCACTTTCCTAGTATTCTTTTAACAAAACCCATTTTACGATTAGCTTGACCGGTTATTTCTCGAATATGTTTATTCCACGATAGATCATTATTGAGTCTAATTCCTAGATATTTAACGGATTCAACTGCCTTTAATTGGGTGCCCCGAATGATATAGCTACGTTGTAGGGTGTTATTCTTCTTCCAGAAATTCGTTACGACGCATTTTTCCAAATTTAATTCTAACTGCCAAGCATCGCACCAAGCTTGGATAGCAGCAAGGTCATTCGTTAGTTCATCTATATCTTTGCTGGAATGGATTTCTCTGTAAACTACAGCGTCGTCTGCAAATAATCGTAACTTACTGTGTACTTCTTCGACAATGTCGTTTATATAAAGAAGGAATAGGAGTGGGCCTATGACACTACCCTGAGGAACGCCAGAAGTCACTCTAACCTCATTGGAGACTGCACCGTCTAATACTACTCTTTGGACGCGGTCGCTCAAAAATTCTCTTATCCAGGAAATGACATCTTCGTCTAGACCATAAGATTTCAGTTTTATTATTAACTTTCCGTGGGGTACTTTATCAAATGCCTTTTTGAAATCAAAATCATCCCGGTCTGGTTCCCCTGTTTACATTCAACTGCTCAATTTCATTCGCAATAGGGTGGTATCCTATTTCTTTAATTGCCTAATTCGAAAGATTATTACTCCAGGAGTACATATTTCACGCTTTTAGATTTTTAAATGAAAATATCTATTTTTCGCGATTAAATTAAAAGTGAAAAATTTCAGGCGCGCGAAAACGCGGCGGCTAAGTATGAATGCTGGGAAAAGCCTGTGTGACGTCTGGCTGCTGCTGTGTGAGGCCACCTGGGTGTGAGGCTATCAACGTCACTACGATGCAGGCTGCTTCCTACCGAGCATGGCGGTAAGATAGAGTACACTGCTAGCAGGTAGCGCTTGGCTTAAATAAGGATTATTAATTATTAGAGGATTATTATTGACAAGGTTTTGACGCAAGCATTGCCATTATAAGAATAGGTGCAATCGTTGGCTCACCGACTGACTACATAATTTCTCCCGTCCTCGCCAATGGTTTTTCCACGAATATTTCGTACGAGGATTATCAAGTCGAGCACTGGATGTGTTGTCACCCACTGCGTACCGTGCACTAAAATATCTCTCTACCCCTGTCCTTTCAATCGGACCTAGAAACAGGGAGAGGCTTCAATTGGACATTCTCCGTGTCACTCTGAAAGACAGCTGTTCTTAGATAATAGTTCAAGAAATCTAAGTAAGCCTAGACCGTAGTCGCTCGAGCCTCTCTCGGTATCCAGTTCAATTCGTGCCAAAGCTGTCTCTTCCCTCGTGTTTTCCTTTTACTGCTCTCAGTTGAGGTATTTGGAATTTTTGTCGTTGCCGTGAGAGACGGGGTAATATAAACCAATGGAGAGGAGTCAGTGTTATTGGGCGAGGCGATGTGTCCTTAGTGGCCGCTGTTTTCTATCCTAGGCGAGTGCACTTCTGAACAGATGCGCTCCTCTTCCTTCCCCCTTGCCCCTCGCTCGCTCCTATATAGCCATTCATTTGAGATGGGGGTTCGTCCCTCGACAGACATCCCAAGAGCATGCCTTGCCCCCTCCTCTCCCCCCGTTCCCTTTTGTGTGTTGTAGTAGTAGTAGTGGAAGACTCTCTCTCTTTTCCACTCCCCCGTGCCGGCACCCAGGTGCCCTTCCCGCGAAGGACCTTCCTCGTGGTGAACCCGCGTGTCGACGGTGGTGAACTCTGTTGGCGCCAGGTGGAACCCGGTCCACGCGCGCGCGCCCCGAACCGGGATATATGGCTGGAAGGGGGGGGCCGCTCGCTTCAGGGAAACGAAGGAGGGAAATGGAGGGGGGGGGGTGCCGTAAAAATGGAAGGGGGTGAGAGAGCAGGGGTGTGAGGGAGAGGAGGAAATGGTAGCAGGTTGTCCAACCTTAAAATATTCTGGCGATCTTGGAGAGCCCAATGTTGCCAACTGCTTCGCAACTGTTGCTTCGTCATCGACCTCGCGCGCGCGCGCAGTTGCGCCCTTACCCTTCCCGATAACGATAACGCGTATAATTACAGAACGAGATAATTTAAATGGGAGTGAAAATTTATGAAATACGTAAAGAAAGGAAAGGAAAGGCTTGAGCCTAAACTTCCCTTATGTGGTCGCGTGATTATTCTTTTCTTTTTGCTTTCGCGATGAGCCAATCGTGGATCAAGGTGTGGTTGCAAGTTGCTGGCGCCGGCTCCCGTGAAACTCGAGCGCTCGATATATCGAATTTGATGCGTTACGTGCAGAAAATCAATGTATTAATTATTCAATGTTTTGTTTTTGGGTTGATAAAATTTCCGGCGATAATTGCATTGAAATTGAGTTGAATGTTTGCTTCCAAATACATGCCGTTGGTTACTTTTATGGATGAAAATTTTCCGGCGGCAGTTAAGACTATTTTTAGTAGAAGGTGCGCTTACTTCTTATTACGATTCTAAACAGGAAAAAATATTCATTTTCGCCCATAAATTTAACTCTTTCGTTATGCCTTGTCAACAGTATGGTTATAAAGTAAGTAAGTAAAGTTCACCGATTCACTCTAATGAAAATTGGTTATAAACATGAGCAACATGAAATTTTAAATGGTTACTTATTATAATTAGAAAATGGAAGTCGTGACAACGCTGCTCGATCAGGCGAGATTATTTTCAATAAGGTGCGTATTATTTTTTTATTTCTCTTGAATTTTCTCCTTTTTTTCAAGTCATACTTATTATTAGAAAGAGTGAAAATACGCTTCGCGGGAATGTTAATTTTCGTGTGGTTGGCAGCCTCGGTTTGGGAAGCATCGAGGGGGAAGCCCTGGAGGATGACGGGAGGAGGGAGGTTTTTTAGTTGGGGGTGTGTGTGAGCGCGAATGTCGGAGGGCGTCGGGTGCGGAGTGGTGGTCGAGGACGTATCGTTTTCGATGTTGCATCGAAATGCTATGCATCGTATCATATCGATGCTTATTTGCTGTTTCATCGGGTTTTGAAAGATCGCGCGACGATTTTCGCATTGATTTGTGTCGTTTAATCGTTCATGATTCTGGAATCACCGTTCAATCGTCTGTTGCAGTAACTGTGTTTAGCGGTCGAGAGCTATTTACGATTTTGCGCACATTTTCTTCCCTAAATGATTGTAGTCCTCTCTAATTGGCCTCGTGCTCCTTTTGGACTGGATTAAATAAATAAATCCTCCCAGAATGAGTGAATTAAACAACTCATATGACGTCACCAACTCATGAAAAGAGCGGGTAACTTTCCCGTTTTCTATTTTTTTTAACTTAACGGGGGAATGTCTAACGAGTAAGATTTTTTTCGTTGTAACTTACATCTTCCGAACTCACATCTTACGACTTCCATCTTTTGATTTCTTTCAGTGAATTGCTACTCCGACCTTCGTGAGAGTACGACCTTATTCGCGCACTCAGCTCAGCTCCTCTTTTGCCTTTACAGCCATTGAGCATAATGTCGCACAAGGGCATCGAAATAAGGAATGTGTTTATCTTTAGCCTCAACACATCGCAAGCACTGCCAACTGCCCCGAAGGAGCTACGGTATCACATTTTTTTTATCGTGACGGGATTTTTATTTCAACCTATGTGAATAAACGTGCTTAATCGTGCCAGTGTTGCAGAAATTCATTGGTACTGTCGTTATATTGAAAATTCACCCTGCTGACTACCGGAGAAGCCACCTGGATAACCTCAAATCTTCCGGTCAATGTATATTCCTTACATTCGGGTATCTTTGGCACAACTCAAAAATTTTCAACATTGTACGAATGGCTAAGGATCTCCAGAAACAAGAGTATTTATGCCGTTAATGAAGCTAATTACGCTGTGCAGTATTTCAGCAATGATTACGTAAACAACTTTTAAAAGTTGCCACCCGTTTGGAACAGAAATAAGCTGGAACACACTTGGTTATGCATATCAGGTTACCAGGGCTGGATTGAATTTTTTTTCAATCTCGAAGAGATAACGCTTAAAAAAATAGACGAGATTTTTAATACAAATATGTATACATTTTATATTTTAATTTAATAGTTACAAATGTATACACATTTAACACATTTTACATTAAAATTAAAAGAATATTTAGTTGTATGTAGTTTTTAATCCCAAGTATGAGAAGACCGTTATTTACCCTGTCATACCCCCCCCCCCAGAAAAAAAATCCTGAATCCGTCCTTGGATGGAGCTCTCACTGGACGATAACAATGATCGTGGCATAAGACTACAAAATACAGTTATGTCTTGCCATTGATGGCTACCGCGTTCGATGTCTCATACTTAAATTCAACGTGAAAAATATTATTTTCCACATGTATTTTAATTGCGATTTTAAATTTGATCCAAAATCGACAGTGCAATTGACCAAGGGGGAACAATTTTCGATCATATTTGGCGAATGCTCGTATTTTAATCAAACCCTTAAGTATTTTTGTGGTGAATGTAAGGGTGCAAGATATTGTTTCATAATAGCCATTTTTAAACTGAAATATTACGAAAGCTTCTTTGCATTAGGCGTCATTGAGTTTATAACAAGCTAAAATTTTCAAATGTATTTTTTACCTTCAATATTTTTAAATTTTTAATTGTGTTGTGCGCAGTGCCGTAGTTGGGCCGGTACGGCGAAGCCCCTAAAAGCCAAACACGTTATACGCGTACCGGTTAAAATACATTCGCGGCCGGGTGTATAATACATGTTCAGCTGTTGGAATTTTTGGTGAGTACCGCCTAAATTTTTTTTCCAACCACAGCACTGGTTGTGCGTCTCCTCTTTAAGTAAAAAAATATTAGGCAAGTGCAATATTGCGCTTGAGAAAGGAAATAAAATTGGAATAGATACTTAGCGCTGGCCTCTCGACGGTGCGGCGTATTTATTTTATCGATTACATGTGTTCTCAATTAAATTAATTAAGAATATTAAATTCTGCTTGGAAAGATAACTGTCGCGCTGTCTGCGTGAAGTTGCGTTGAAAACTCTAGTTTGCGGTTGGCACCTTCATACCAAAATGTTAACCATGTGAGGGAGAATGGAATAAGATTTTGGCAGCGAAATAAGCTTGCGTTAGAAGTTCCCTTCGCGTAATAGATCCTGCAAACAAGAGCTAATCATGTATGTACTTGGACTGCCATTTCGTATGCGTGTTTGGGAGGAAGCGATCGACAGCTCAGTTCATCTGGATCTACGGGGTAGGTAGCGTGCGAGCCACAACCAGTGTGTGTGGCGATTCCACGAATCTTATGCATGCAGCCCTCATCAGAGCCACCAGTCAGAAACGCGCTCGTTCGTTGAACACGGGCCATGCACGCAGGACAACGGCTTAGGAGAATGTAGAGGACACAAATATATTACCATGCAAGATAAAACTATTAGTTAGTAAAAGAAAACGAAAATTTAGCGCTATTACATTACAGCGCTAGAGTCATTACATGCCAAGAAATGCATGCAGATAATTTGTATTGACAAGTAGTAATTAGTTACTAACTGCACTTGCTGTGCCTACTTTACCTAGTTCGAGCAAAAGCTATCCTAAAGCTAAACCATCGCGCTATTACTACTGTCGGCGTCAAACTGATGTGCCGCTGTACTTTAAAAATTTATATCTGGACTTTAGTGCATGCGATAATAATAAAAAATACGTCATTTTGAAGAAAATATTTTGGCCAATTCCGTTTAATTTTTATTTCCAAATAAATTAAGGAGTGTTTCTATCAATTTTATTTTTTCTTTCGGGGTAAACTGTAGGACTAGATAGTGTTTAAACATTTTCGGTTTTTTGCAACAAAAAATGCGCTCTAAAAATACGAAAAGGCCATTTTGTTAATCTTCATTAATGTTTGCAACTGATTGTGGAAGATGAATGTTGTTGACGTAGTAGTGTTCCCTAGGTTGAGTTACAAAGTTCATGAAGTTGACAAAACATATAATTTTATGGTGCGCGGAGTCACTCATTGCACTCGCGTGTCTACGTTTTTGAAGTTTTCACAAGATAAAAAGAAGACAGAATTGAAAATAAAATTTCCTTTAAAATGACTTATTATTTATTATTATGGCATGCACTGAAGTCTAGATATAAATTTACAAAGTGCAGCGGCACATCATTTTGACGCCGACAGTAGGGTCCTTTTTTGTGTGCGGAAAAAACGACATCGTAAATGTCTCGGTTCTACAGTCTATTTCAAATACTTTTTCCGATGTTCATTTGCGCCGCGAGGTAATGGAAAGAAACCCGGCGATTGTTGAGTGGGCTAATAGAGAGGGTAGGCAAACCACTGAACCTGCTCTTAACGAAAGACGCAAACGCGTCCACGGCTGAACGTCCCATCCGACGGACGGGGTGCTGTGCTTGAAGTGCCCTCTATTTCGTTTTTAAAAGGATGAAATACGTACGAATCGGCTAGTTTGGTTCAATTTACAATTTTTAGGGAACCAAACGAACAGTTAGGAAAAATATGAAAAGAATGAAAACATTTCCCGGTTTAAACCGTTGTATATCTCTAACGTTCAATTGGACGACCGTCCATCGTCGTTGTCATGGTAATATACAACAATTTAAAGCGGTGGAAATCCCGAGAGGACTTATTCCCGGTTGAAGACCCGAAAAGAATTATTCCACTGCAAGCTGATCGCCATTTTCGTTCCTTCCCCCCAGCGCAATCAGTGCCATACGAACAGACGCATTCCATCTGCTGCCACGGCCAACAGAGGATTTCTCCGCAAAAAATAACGGAAGAGGAAGGGAAGAGAGGCCAGCAGCCTGCATAATGGGCGAGGGCGCGCAATGGCCGCAAAAGAATTAACTCGCGGCCGCAATAGTAATTACTGGCCAGCAGCACTTATTTGTGGGGCGATTACTGTCGTCGTGGAGGTCGACGGTGGCGCCAAAACCACTATCCATATGCATCTTTATAGCACACGAGGCACTGAAATGTGCTTGCTCTAATTCGCGTCAAGTCCGCTTCTCACGAGGATCGCGTGGTTCCACGAGCTGATGCACCTACATGCGGTGGGTCAAAAAAGTTTCACCACAAATGGAGAGGCGCCACTTACGTTTGCTTTTTATGATTTCATCTCCTGCTCTATATAATTTCCAAGATGAAAATCGAAACTAGAGTATTTCCTATGCTCCTATAGTCATGATTCCTGACGTCCAATGTTAAGGGAAGAGCAGGTAAATAATATTTTTTTAAATAAATTATGAAAGAAATGCGCTCTCTGTACCGTATACTTTGAGTGTAAAGTAAAAAAATGCCCGTGCGCAATATCATAAGATTAATTAAACCATCTCCATTTACTATAATGCTGAAAGTTCAACTCACCGTGGCTTATTGGCCGACATCAATAATGAAATGTCTCAATGCATCGAATGCAGGGTCATAATGTCAATCAATGGAGTGTCCGCGGGCCAGTGGTCTCCCCATAGCAGTTGTACTTTGGGTAATCGCCGACTGGAAAAAAAATTTCGGGGGATAGGGGTGGGACAAAAGACCCCAGGGTTCCCCCTCACTTTATTCTTAGATTTTACGGTAAGATTTTAGGATTTCCCCCTACCTATATTCGGTATATCTTAGGGTAGACATGGTCGTATCCATGCCTACCATAAAATCTACCGAATTCTTTCAATGGAATGCGATGTCGTGTGAAGGAAATCGCGCATGCGTTGTTAAACCCGATTCATTTTCTCAGGAAGAGTTCGTTCTCTTGTGTTGCCGGGTCGTGTGACGGTTGCGCATGTAGTTTCTTCTTTGTGGGTGCGTTGTGACTCCGGTCCGCGTGTAAGCTGAGTCAGCACCGAAAGGCGCGCGCGTCTGTGAATCAGATCCGATGGATCCTCGCGAACGGAAGATGCACACTGATGACGTCAACGAGCGTGGCGCCGTGCGTACGGAGAGCAAAAAGCACTCCTCGGAGACGAGAAACTAAGTTACATTCTTTGCTGCTGGGAAAATTCCATGAGGGATATGTTCACCATTAAAAAAAAAATCATTTTCGATTGTGTCGGAGATTAAACAATAGCGAGGCATTTCCATTTTCCGACTCGTCACCCACGCCTCGAGCCGTTAGAGGCGAAAATATTCCATGCTTAAAAATTATCCATATGTTTAATAAGTGTAATTTTGGAATATATCGCGGGAAAATTTTATACTGTATGTCACGTAAGTAAATTTTGTGGAGATTATTTTGAATATTCCATGGAAACGAAATATACACGCACGCGTACACGCTTTGTTTGATGCTTGAGTTGGGTTGGAAGGAGGGAGATTGGGAGGAAGGTATGGGTAGGCAAAGGGACTTACAATGAGGATCCCAATACCTATTTTGCGAGGACCTCAAACACTGGCAGCGTATTCTAAATGGGGTCTAACGAGGGAGAAGTAGCTAATTTCTCTCACTTTGTCGTCGCACTTTCCTAATATTCTTTTAACAAAACCCATTTTGCGATTTGCTTGACCTGTTATTTCCCGAAAATGTTTATTCCACGATAGATCATTATTGAGTTTAACTCCTAGATATTTTACCGATTCTACAGTCTCTAATTGGGTACCCTGAATGGAATATATCTGTTGTAGGGAGTTATTGTTTTCAGGAATTTATTGCTACGCATTTTTTTCAATTTTATCTCTAACTGCCATACCTTGCACCTTGCTTGATTAGCAGTAAAGTTAGTTCTTCCCTATCTCTACTGCAACGGATTTCCATGGATACTACAGCGTCGTCGGCAAACAATCGAAGTTTTCTGCGTACCATTTCACCATTATCGTTGACCGATTCTGAGTTAAGTCGAATGGATACGAGGAATTGTAAGAAGACTCTTCGGATGAGATGGAAGTGAAAAACATGATGTAATGAAAGTAATAATACCTTTTCAATGACTGAGATTCATACAGATCACAAGAAATTCATAAAAAAACAAATGATTTTGATAATCATGAGGCGCTCTAATAATATGTTACATGAAACAGTTTAAATTTTTATAGTTTTTTAAATTTTCTTTCCAAATGTGCGTATGTGTTTCTTGTACGTGTCCGTATTTCTGAGGTAGCTATTTGTAAATTTATATTCCGATAGGTTTTGGTCCCACTCACGCACATATATTTCGATTATAGGTAGTAGTTGTGTAAATTCGATTTGGTGCTGTTATGGTGTATATGACGGTGTGAGTTTGTGAAATCTGACAAGTGTTGTTTCATTAACAGTTTTAGGGAAAGAATATATACGCATGAGAATGTCGGGAGGCTTTCGAAAAATAGGTTATCTTTGAAGGTAGGTGAGGGAGGAGATGTCGGAAGTTTGCACTGTATTATAGGTACCACAATGAAATGGAGTAACAATGAGTTTTTTTTTGCTTTTAAAATCACGTTGCCCAACTTTAAGCGCCCGGTATCTCCTTAGTTTTCGTTACTACAACTGTAAGTTTCGATATAAGAAATCTGTATCTATTTCTAATTGTAAAAAAAGTTTACACAGCGAAAATTAGAGAAGATGTTGTAAACAACGCAAACCTCCACAAACTTGTAAACAAAGGGCGAAACAGAAAATTGATTAATGAGTTATTTCCTTGATTCGCTTGGAGGATATGATTCCTCAAACTAGGATGTCTTGCTTTTTTAGAGGCAGTAGTTGCTGTCGTCATTGATTGCATTGCGCGTTTGTGTCGGGGAGGAGCAGTGTCCCTGTCACAGTGCCTTCCCAATTACTCATTGAAACGTGTTCTAGTGCTTAGTTCCATGGACTAATTGACCAATTTAAATGCAGTATCAAATGATTTGAACCAGCGACATACAGATAAATACATTTACATGATGCCAGCCATTTTAACAGCAGTATGGCGTTTAGGACATCAGCCATTAAAAAATTAAAAGTAAATTATCTATCACAGTTCCGCCCAGCATTCATTAAAAGTTCTATATTTTTCGTTGGAAAACGAATTCGTATGCCACTTCGTTAGGCAAAATATCTATCTTAATTTATCGTTTCTTTTGGACCTAAAAATATGGTGGGGTTCTAATATAATCTTCCCCGTGTCGCTCTGAAAGATATTCATTCTCCATTGCTCAAGCAATATATGCCAAGCCAATAATAAGGGTATTCTTACACTGATCTTTGTCCAAGAATTTGCATTTGGGGTTTTCATGGGGTCACTGACCCCATTGAGAGAGAGAGAGTGTGTGTGTGTGTGTGTGCATCGCGTTTGCTTCTTCATCCATCGCATCGCTTCTTCCTCCGCTTCCCCCCAATCCCCCCCCCTCCCTTCCGAGGCCGTCTATTCACGGCAGCGGGGGCGTCATGATGTACGCGCGTTCTCCTCTCTTTTCGTCGCAACGGGCGGATCAACGGCTCATTCTCAAAAACCGTGAACTTAGCCGTGAAATAAGAATCAAAGGTCTTTCCTCTCGTCTTCCTTCTCCACCCCCACCCCTTCCTCCCTATTTCCGTCCTATCATCTCCGTATTTCCTCCTCCGCTGTTCCTCTTTTTCCTTTTCATTCTTAAATTTAGATCCGTCCACACGATACACCTCTAGGGTGTGTGGCAGGAGGTGGCTATTTTTACCCCCAATTTGCTTACAGCTACTTGTAGTTGCTGACACAATTGCAATTTATTTGCCGGGGTTACCTCTCGCTGACCGTGCACCATTCATTCCGCTATGCACCTCACCACTTTGGCCTAGATATGGGCATGCAATACTCCATGCATTATCTTACTATTCGTTGAAAAACTTCGTCGTCCAAGTGTGGAGACCGATGTGTCAAAGACTGCTCGATTTTAAATAAAGAAAAACATTTTGTCGCCATTTAGGAATGCGTTAACGGATGGCATTCAAGTTGTTTCGATATTCACTATTTTTTCACCACGCGTTCATAAACAGAATATCAGGGTAGCTTTCCATTTTCCACGCGGATTTACATTCATGGCTTTCATTTAAGTAACAAAGCGGGGTAAATGGATGGAGATATCGAACTATCCTTTGCATAGACTTTAGCCGTAGTAGCTACATAATTATATGAAGATTAGACGATTCTAATGCGATTTTTCATCCCATTGCGCTAAATAGAATAGGTAATTATTGATGGAAATGTAAAAAGTCGTTATTCATAACTTATTCCGTCAGAGTAATTGCAGCTACATGTTGGTGCTATCGCAAAGCCGCGTGCAATCACGTGGCAATTAAGTATGCACCATTTGTTCCGCTACCAGCGACAGTACTTTGACTCTGATGGATATGCATCGATGCTTAAGGCATGCAATAAAGCTATCTTTTCATCGATTATTAATAGCTACGGACATATAATCCGATAAAAATAAGATAAAAATAAATAATAAAGTAAAATGTTTACCGATCGACCATTTTTCGTATCACTTAAATTCTGTTGTCGAGAATCGCTCGCGAGAGTAACGGATTTTTGAACCTTTCCATTCTCAAATCTATTTTCCTGATTTTGTCTTCATCACCCTTTCCACTGAGCCACATAGAGTTTCCCAAAATATCCCACACCTGGGATTTGTACCAGAGATCCCTCGATCAGCTACCAAGCGTTTTGCTCAATACGATATTACACGCTCTCCAGACCATGAAGTAGAAATTGATGCACTCATTGTCTTAACTACGTTTAACGGCATCTCATTCTTTCGTGGTTGCATCGGGACAAGACGGTCTCTGCCAGTTGAACCGGTGCAAGAAGTGACGTCATTACTACGTCACTAACTACCTTCGACGTCATTTCTCTCACCGTTGCTACGGAGTGAGGTGATCTCTTCTGGCAAAAGCGGTGCTGGTGTTGACGTCAAATCATCATCGACTACTAAGGCACAAGCCATTTTCATGAGGTTTCGACCAAACTCAGTTCTTCAATATAGATCCTGCTATTTTAGAATTTCAAATGAGTTTTTCATTGAAGTGCGAAGTTTAAAAGACAATCTTAACGATGTCTTAGTTCCCAAAAATCATGAAAATGTCTCATTTTTAGGGAGAGTGTTACGAGGAGTGAGCTCAAAATACAAAAAACTTGAAAAAGAAGCTTATACAATTAGGCGAAAGAAGACTGCATGAATATTAGGGGTAGGTGTATTGGATAGAGCGCTGATATCCCATCTCTGGGGCCTGGGATCGAAGGCGGAGATACTACGGTGGATTTGCACTCTATCCTTGGATATCTTCTTGCAGTGAACGCTTCAGGCACAGACTTCCGTCCGTCGTATGGGACGTTAAGCTGTGGTCACTTTGGCGCATTTCGTGCTGAGCAGACTAGCATCGACGCCGGGTTTCTCTCCACCCTCGCACCTCCGTCGGTCCGTGCACCACGAACCTCTTGGTCTAAATTTTGAAATTCTGGACACTTTACAGATAAAGGTGCTGATGCCAGCAGGGTCTTTCTGTAGCAGGACGTAAGGTTAACATTGGCTCATTCAAAATGGTAAATATTTAATTGATTTGTAGACTCTGATAGAAAAATATCTTAATGATTCAAAAAGTTAATGTTATAATTGTCCCAGAGTAGTTAACAATGATTCAGTTTAAAATACAGTCTGACAGAGTGGTAAACAATGAAAATTTAAAATAATTGGGCCGAATTAACAGGTGTTCACGGTGATTTAATATAAGTATTAAAAGTTTGAACGTATATTTTATGTCTTAAAAACACGAATGTCTGCCTCTTTGTCCTTTATGCACAGCTGCAGCATTTATGACTACATAATTCATCCAATGAGCATAAAAGTTGGCCAATCTATGTAGTGCTACTAGGAGAAATCCAATGTGTATAGATAGGCCCATTAAGGGTCTAGTGGTTCATAAGCCAAATATGGGTTTCAATTTGTGACCATGAAAAGTATTATCACCTGTTGCAAGATGGAGGGCAGTCATTTTTGTAGGGTGATTATGAGTAGGAAATTTATTATTCCTTGTGTCAATTTTCTTTTACGATTTTTGGTATCTTGAAAATAACTTTTTTCTGAAAATCTTCCATTTTCAGCACTAACATATGTCCTTGACAATCAATTACTAAGTGGTGTGTGAGTTTGAAATGCCATGCCATTTCCTGCAGCAGTGGAATGATGACGAAAGAGAACATTTATGCCAGTATTTCTCTTTCGATTACTGTTCTATAGGCGCGTATTTACTGAGGCAATCAAGTAAAGGAATCATATAATTTGCATGTGCTGCAGCGAATACCTTCTTTTACATCGTGAATCCGTTTCGTCCCATGGAGATATGCAGCGTTATTGGTACGACATTGTGCTTCAGTTTGATCGTATATTTACGACTATATGTGAAATTAAGTCCTGGTGCAGAATTTTATCTCAACCACGACCTGAACAATAAATGTAACCTTCGACCTTTTCCTTGTCTTCTTCACAATGTCACGAAATGACGCGGTAATGGAGGTTTCACCATCATTGTTTCCTATCGTCTCCGAGCGGTTTGTTTTGGTGCGTTTTCTTTGAGGTGTTTAAACCGTCGCGCGCACTCGAATATATGTATCGTCGTCGGATTCACACGGCACGGGGTAGGGGGCGGGCGGCCGTCCTCTCTTGACCTTGGAGATTCACTTTAAAAATAGTTTCCTCTTCCCCCCCTCAACTCAGTGAGTCGCACACGAAGAAGAAGGGGCGAAAAAGAAAGAGGAAGATTGGAAGGAAGAGGAGAAGAGACTTCCGCTCACCCCTCCGCCCACACCACCCCCTCCTCCCCCTCCCCCCCCTCTCCTCCCACTCACTCTCGAGACGCTGCAGACGCTCCCCCTCCCTACTCCACTCCCCACTCCCCTAAAATCTCACAGCTCCTTTGTCCCTCGCCGCTCCCAACCGAGTGGCATCGGCGGGCAGGATTCATTCCTCTTTGATGTCCACGCGCTCCAATATTTAGCAACACAAGTGCGTCCATTTTTGTACGTGCAGTGGTTTGCACAAGTCTGCGGACATCAATCATAGATATCACTGCTGCTGTTGAACGAAATTCTACACACTCCATTTTTGTATGCTATTCAAATGAACTGCCATGTTTCAAAAATTCCCCTGAATCGGGAATCGAACCGCGGGATTTTTAGACCTTTGCGCAGACCAATACGCTATTCAGGTTCTTAATTTTTTAATGGCAAGTATAATGAGGCTGAGGGAGCATAATGTGAGGATCTTTCGGAAGGATGGCGACCCTTCCAAGAAGTCACTACAATCAGTGGTGGACCCCATTCCAGCGCTGAAGTCGCGCTTGGCCGTAAATGTGGAATATATCAGCCCTGCCGCGTGAACGGCGGTGGAATTCACATTATTTGCCATGTTTCAAAAATTCCCCTGAACCGGGAGTCGAACGACGGGCCTTTGTTATACTAGAGGCAAAAACATGAATCATGGAAACGAGAACTTCCTCTTTCAACTTTTTAATAGCAAACTAGTGTTACACAGATTACGCCTTTAAAAATACCGTGATTCATCACCATGTAGTAATCATATGTGTGTAAATTTCCTCGTTCCCCTAGCTATTTCTAAAATTCAATAAATATTTCCATGAGGGTGCATTCGAAATTATTGTTGATATATTTCATCTCTCTTTAATTTTATAAAATAATTGATTACACGAAATATTTCCACCACTTCATCTTTATCTATATTCTACCTCACAAACCGCCTCAATAAGCGTGTGGCAGGGGGTGTTACAACACCAGCCGAGAACAAATAAAGAGAAAATACTCCAACAGAGTTTCGCCTAGAATTTATAAACGCTTTTAATTTTTGTCGGGAAGTATGAATTCCTATTCCTATCCGTTCGGCAAACAAACTACCTCTATTAATTTATCGTTTCTGTCGGACCTTAAATATAGTGGGCTATTTATATTATGTTCTCCGTGTCAGTGGGGCAGCGAGGGGGGGATATAACCCTCCCCCCCAGAGATCAGAGAAATTTTTAAGTTTAATCCATTGCTTTATTGGATTGATATTACTAATAGAAAAGTGCAAGGAGTAATAAAATATCCCTCAGAAAGCCGTAAAACTCACCATTTTGAACTATTTATCTTAAAATTCCGCAAGTTATTTATCTCTCACCTACCGATCATCCTGGTGGGTATTCCATACTCCCACACACCCCAGTATTAGTTGCACCTAATCCCCCCCCAGCCTTAATTCCTAGCCGCGCCCCTGCTCCTCCTCCTCCGCCTCCTGCCCCTGCTACTGCTATTAAAGATATCCTTTCTCAATTGTTCAAACACACTAATCCTATCGCATAGCCTCCGATTCTCAGCCTAATCCGGACTTGTGCGAGGGAAACAGCATAATAGAGTAAAGAAAGGCAAATGCACATAATTTCGATGGTTACGTGCGAGGCCTTGAGTTACATACTGCAATAGAGATTTTTTCCCAGGAGTTGAAGAGAATTTCGACCCAAAGAACCGTCGAATTCATAAGCGTTGCAACGAAATGAGCGGAGCTCCTTAGGCCGTCGCTCCGAAATCGAGTCCACGTATTTCCCGTGGTTCCGGAAGGAATGGAAATTAGATTAACGTTCACATCTCCCATAGTATAGTGATTACTGTGTCATTTAAAATCATGGTGAATAGGCCGAGGGAGATTTTTTTAAATATTTACACCAATTGTTCAGCAGTAATGCTTTAGATAAAATCCTGTATCAGGACTTAATTTTACCTATTGTCGTAAATATCCAATCCATTGAATATTAATTTCGTTCCATAAACGTTGCATTCCCTCTATGGAACCTTGTGACAGTTTGATATAAAAGAAATTGGTCGCTATATAACATGCGAACACCACTGCCCATTTCAAATGATAAAAAATAATGTCAATTGAATTATGTTCTGTTCACGCTCGATTGTGATAAGAGTCAGGAACATAAAGAGATGCGTATGTATTTCCGTTTTCCCTCGTACCGTCCACCTCTCGAGCCATTCACGGCGAAAAATTATAGATTTGACCCTTTCGCGAATAATTTGGTGATGTCACGAACTCAACGCAGAAAAAAAGCGCATAAAAAAGGAGGTAACTGTATGCGTTTATGAACTATTAGCAGGGCTGGACAAAATACAGGCCGAGGAGCATTTGAAATACAAAATACTGCACAAAATGTATTTGAAATGCAAAATACAAAATAGTATTTTAAATACTTTTTAAATACTATTTAAATACTACTAATAAATACAAGTGTATTTTGTATTTTAAATACTTTTTAAAATACAAAATACACTTGTAAGGAAACTAAGACATCTTTTAAAAAATTCTAACACATAAATAAACATAAAAATTCTAACATACACATACACATTTGAGATTTTTCAATATAAAAATTATCAAATGCTGCTCTCTATGAATGAATTATTCCCCTTGAGGAATACAAGTTTTTCAAAATGTTTGTCTGACAGAGATCCCCTCACAGGGGAATGGATAAACCCAGCAAGTGAAAATAGTCTTTCCACTGGTGAAGATGAGCATAGGCTTGTATTAAATTTGATGAACATTTCCTTAATATTCGGATAATTTTGTAAACTCGACAGCGATTTGTTCTTGTCATTGAAATAGCTGATCACTTCCAACTCAATGTGGGACTTTTGCTTTTTCTCACTAGTATTTGATAGCACTAAGAAGTCGTCCTCCTCTCCACCACTTGTAGTGTCACAGGTATCATCACATATACTAGAAATGTAAGACTCTAAAGAATTTATACATAGATTTTGAATGCGCTTTCGTTCACAGTTTGAAATATGGTCAGGAAGCCACCGCAACTTGAAACTAGGATGGAAGCAAGCAGCTAAAATAGCCTCATTCACTAGAGGAGACAAACTGAATAATAATTCAAATCTATTATGCAAGCTTTTCACCAATGCTGTTACTATTCCAGCTGTGTGACGCTAATTATTTTCCATCAAATGTTGCAACCTGATTCGCAGAGACATCAGCGTGGGTAGTAATTGTCCATAATAACAGGCTTTCTGGCCCTGAAGGTAATCTAAGGCAGTGGCGATTGGCTTCATCATGACGATGAATTCCTCTAAATATTCAATTTCTACTTCTTTGAATGTATTACTTAAATTGAGTTTCTCAAACAATTTATTCAACCTGTCTTTGTGCTTTATTAATTGACTAATTGAGTCGTACAGTGAATTCCACCTCGTGGGGCAAGGATATAATAACTGATATCCTAATATACCCTGAATGACTTCTGAAGATTTTGGTCGACGTGATGCTTTCCGTAATGTGGAGCACTTTGCAAGAGCTGGATAATGTATTCTATTGACAGACGAACCTTTTAGAGCATTTTGTAAATCAGTTGCCGCCAGTAAATTTAAGGTGTGACTCGCATACCTCATATGGTGGGGTAGAATTATGCCAGCGTTCCTATAGTCCATTTCTGAACCCTCTCCGTCTTTCTCACTATCTATTGCTCGAGGCTCCAAGCAATGGAAATCTACATATTCCGCTTCTTCAGCTTCAAAATCATCTGCAGGATATAAATTTTAAGGAGATGAACATTATTACATTTTTGTGCGTACACACATTTTCGTGTATACTCTTAAGATAATAGAATAAGCTCATAATTACCGTCGAAATTCAATGGAGTGGAAAGAGAGCAGCCAAATTCTTTGAATGCTTTCACAAAATTTGAACCATTGTCCGTAATAGTTGAGACCAACTGGTCATGCCTTACATTGAACTCTGAATGTATTTCAAATAAAATTTCAGCAACTCTGTCGTTTGAATGAATTCCTTTAAATCTTCTGCAGGCTAACACAGCACTAACTAACGCTCTAATGTGAAGTGGTTCATCTAGAAAGTTTGAAATAGAAAAATGTTCATTTTACGTACCTGTGAAGAACAGTTCAAATCGAACAGCAGTTTAGGTATAAATAGAAGATTAGAAGTTGAAAAGAGTGGATTTTATTTAAGAAAGAGTAGAAACATATTTCATACCCAATGTGCCGTGACACCCATAAAACTTTTATGCTTTGTTGACCAAATGTCTGCTGTTGTTGATACATGCGGGAATTTTTTAAAGGTTTGTTTTAAATTCTCACATAGAAACTCATGATTTTCGCCCAGTTTACGTCCTAAAGAACGTTGTGACATAATTTGGATTGCTGAGTCAAGACCCGGAATTAGTATTAGTATGGAAGAAGTATTAACCCCTTCTAGTTGTTCCATAACTACAACTGCAACAAATTCTTGATTATCATGTGATCACTATGCCTGTCGTTGCCTCGGTACGGTCAGAGCTACCTAGATAGAAGGCCCGATCGCTTGCGCGTGACGTCACTGAATGTAGTGCTAACGCGAGAGCACGGCAGAGCCGAACCAGCCGTGGTGCTCTCTGCGACGCCCGTCAATAAGAATGTAGCGGGTTCCGAGAAAATGGCTATACGGCTAAATGACAATATTTTTCAATTTGAAATGATAAGTAAATGTTTACGTTGCGTCTAATCCACCTAATAGAATACTTAGATGTTCTCCTGGAAAAACCTATTTTATGTCAGTTTCATTTGCCTTTCACGATATCTTACATTATTATTAACGTTAGTCAAAAGTACTCACGCGAAAACTTATGTGCTAGATGTAAATGCTCGAATTTCGTAAGTACTGCGAAAAACTACGATGCCTATTACCATTTCCGAGAAATTTCATTTATTGAGTTCCGAAATTTTTATTTTTATTGGAAACAAATTGAAGACGTAATACATTGTCGTTGTGAGCTAGAGGTACCACATTCAAAGATTTTAATCTTAAATAACTTTCTAGACAGGATTTTTACATCTGAAGAGCATTTATTCTTCAACACAAAAAGGTCTCAAAATTCAACAGCATCAGGTGGTGATGTCAAGTTTTTTGATTAACCTTGGTTGAAAATCATATACTTTCTTTGGATTGATTTTTTTCTTGCAAGGTAGGAGTTTCCGCAATGTCCTAAATAATTTCATTAATTTTGAGAAAATTCTTCATTTTGATACTGGATTAGACATTGCGTAGCCCTTAGGCCATGAATAGCTTACCCTAGAGCCTGATGAAATAAAATGTTTTTGATGAAAATTGCTGGTGAAACATACGATCATTAACAGATTGCCATTATTACGCTCCAAGTCGTCAAAATGTAAGCAAAATTTTACGTATAGTTAAGTTCAGCATTAGCCTCTAAAACGTACCCATACCAGGCATTAAACAACTTTTGCAAATTATTAGGGATGAGCTAAGTCTCAATGCCACTTCAGTAAATGTTTTAATGCATAGTGTTACAAAGCTACTTTAAAAGTATTTTACAAATGTATTTTGTATTTTAGAATAGTAAAATACCAAAAATTTGCATTTGAAATACAAAATACAAGATGCATTCAGGCCGTGTATTTTAAATACCAAGCACAAAATGCAAATGTATTTCAAATACGTATTTTAAAATACAGTAGAAGATCGATAATCCGGAATGCGTGGGACCAGACCCTTTCCGGATTAAAGATATTTCCGGTAAATAGATCTGTTCCCTGGATGCAGGCAACACTGCAATACGGAAAATATTTTTTTCCGGAACGTGCATTGGCATCAACAGAAATGATGTATTGCTGAGTAAGGGATCAAGAAAAACTCAATAAAATTCATGATGAAAGGCGTGAGAATCTTGGATATTTATTGAATATATATTATGGTGAGAATCTTGGATATCTATTTGCCATCTGTGATTAAAAAAAGGTTCAAAACATTTGAAAATATTCTTCGTCCGTAAATCGCAGAGGTACTCTTGATAAGGCCAACTGTAAATGAAATAAATATGGCAAATAATATTTTTACAATCCGACTGGAATATCAACATTTTGCCTCTCCGTATTTTTCAACATGCAGCTATCGCAAATTCCATGTCGTTTTCACGACTACTAGCATACATTTATCGGTAATTATCAAATCCTCCGATCGGAGGTAATCCCACTTCGAGTACGTTACCGTAAATAACAATCGAATTTGAATGTTAATTCTTCAATTTAATATTAATAGTCGCAGCTAATCTTTTAAGGGCGGAAAACGCGAGTATTTTGGAAAATCTACTTGGCATTAACTTCATAAACAACGCGTTCCCTAGCGGCATGAATCCCGAAAAATTGAAAAAATTGCTTACCATTACGTCCATTGGATATTTATTTGCCATGGGTGGAGTGGCACGCAGTATCTGTGGCAGCAACATCCATGTACTTGTATTTGAAATGCTGCCCAGCCCTGACTATTGGTCATAGAATGTAGGGCGATTTAAAAGGATTGAATGGGATGACGCGTTTCTTCTGCGTGTTTGTTTTATTATTTAGGTTTGAGTCGGAATTATATTGAAAGCTAAACTTTGATAGATCGTTCCATATGTGTAGTTCACTCACATACTATCTGCATTCTGGTTATCATTAAAATTTCTTGCGGGAAAAATACAGGGAAATCAGTCAAACACCACATTTCCACCCCTTAGTAACTATGTCTTTTACATGAATTAGGCTGGGAGTCGCTAGAAACTCGGAGAATGCGTGCCATGCTTAGATGGATTGTGCAATTGAGAACAGATATCTTTCAGAGCGGCACGGAGAACGCCATCTGATAACCGCCCTTCGTTTTTTTTTCGTTAGAGCCACAGATCGCATGTTTATTAGAGATAATACTCAAGAAGCCATTGTCTGAAGGGAAGATGCCAATGTACAGGAAAATTGCAAACGTGACACCGATATTCAAAAAGGGAAACAGACGTGACCCTGGGAATTAACCAATATGGAATTACCAATATCATTAACATCGGTCATCGGCAAGATCCTGGAAAATATCGTTGATAGCAATATTATGACTTTCCTGGATAGTCGAAACCTCCCATGTGTCGGTTATATTGTCGATTACATGTTGTCGTTGTCAACACGGCTTTCGGAAAGGTAGATCATGCGAAACCTAGCTATGAGCTGTGTTAACTATAGCTGTGAGCTATGAGAGAGTGAGCTATATCACGGCGTTCTCAAATCTGATGAACTGGAAAGACAATTTGACGCATCTAGATTTTAAGAAAGCTTTCGACATGGTACATCTCAAAAAGTTTAAATATAAATTACAGCCATGTGGGCTAAATGAGACAGAAGTAAACTCGACGCGCGACTTTCTGAGTGATCGTAGCAAAAAGTATTTCTTGACGGAATTGGCTGTAAGTGACATCAGTAGGGAGCATAATCGACCCCCTTTTTTCGTTATATACATAAATGACTCATGCAATAAAATACGTTTATTTTTTTGAAGACGCTGTAATCCATCGTTATATTAATGATCTCTCTGAGTTTTAAATTTTATCACCGTATTTCAACTACGTTCGTGTGTGGAGCCAGGAGTGGGGACTTGGACGTAATCGGAGCAAACACACGGCGGTACATTTCTTGCGTCCATGTCGCCCAACCATCCCCTTGTATACATCGTGGGTGGTATTAAAATAAAGGTGGCAGACGAAGTGAAGTACTTGAGTAAGCATTTGCCAACATAACAAGTGACCAACATAAATGTATTGCTATAAGCTTACAGTGGGTCGAATCCAAAGCAATTGATGAAAGAAAAGTGATTATCATGGTTTAAAATTGTGTGCGTGGTTCTTATTTGTCTTTTCATTAGCAATTTTGATCAATTCTAGTTGTTATGCGGACCCTGTAATCCAAACTCCCTGTGATATATTCCCCACCACCCTCCCAGCTCTCCTCGCCGAAATAATGGGGTCGCCCACTCAGGCCCGGTATCAAAATATCCGAAATGATTCCGGCAGATGGAAGAGAAAGATAAATCACGATGAACGAAGTTCCATCATTCAGCCATTCTCTCGTAAATTTTTAATAAATAAAAACCCTAAAGTACCCGCCCACTTTTAATGAGTTGCTGACGTCATGGAGTTCCAGTTAATTAAATCGTTCAGGGAGAACCGCTCTTATCGAGAAGGAATGGCTTTCAAGGATGTTATCATCAAATTCACCGCGTGAGACCGACAAGCGGGACCCAGGAGTAGTTGAAAAGCATTTAGCCCTCGGCAGGAGTTGGTGACGTCATTATCTGCGAAAGGGCTGTGGATTTTTCGCGGCGAATAGCTCGGAAAATAGGCGTCGTAACGAATTACGCAAAACTATGAGTCTCTCTCATTATGCAAACTTTATCACAATCTTCATGATTTGCCGTAAGAAAAAAATTCCCCTTGACCGATTATAATCTAACCACGGACCTTTAGCTTTCCTCTGGGCCACAGGACATACCACTACGCTATCCAGCTTCCTTATTTCCCATGGAAATTTTACCGGAAAGCCTGAGTTCCGTGGTTCGATTCCGGGTCCTGGGGGATTTCGTTTCTCGTTGCGATTCATGTTTAGTTCATCGCCGTTCGTGCGGCAGGCTCGAAATATTACATTTCATCACAATCAACGAAAGAGCACATTGATGGGTGAGTGGAAATTTCTATTAAGTGCCACTCAGGGCGCCAAAGGTTCGCCCAAAAATAAATGGCGGGGCGTTCTCTCTCATATTTCGGCGATGAAGCGGAGAATGGATGAGGCTGGGAAGTAAGTGACGTAAAAGTGCAGTTTGATGCGTGACAGAGGTTTATTCTTACGCCTGGTGTGTTCAGAAGGTGTCTGGGAAAGCATTACGGAATGGGTTTCATTTTCGAAACTATATATATAATTGTAGGACTTACATAATAAGAGGATCTTTTATTTATGGATATATTGACTGTATCTCCATATCTTCTGCAAAAAGAAAGCAAAAACCTTATTCTGTGAACGAAATTTTTGATATTTAATTCTATTATAATGACCGTTGAAAGGTGGGTGAAAGTGAAGAAAGGCGGAGGCAGGGTGAGACCGGGTGATGTTAAGCAGAGGAACTGTGCAGTGTGCAGGTGTTGAAAGATTAGCCACCTGGAGAATTGGGGGGAGAGCTGCGGCAAAACAATTTTAGGATTGATGACTAGTCATGATGATGACAGTCCTGGTGCCTAAATTGATGCAATTAATATTCACGATTGCGTTCGATATTGCGTTATCTGACTCTTACATAGCTAATGCTAAGTGCTTTCATCCCGTCTGATTTCATTTTCAAATCTATCTTCTTTTTTGCTAAAGTTTCGCGTCTTATTTCCAGCATTTTAGTTCTTAAATTAAATTTCTCTTCTCAGCCTATTCCTCCCGAGAATTACATATATGTATAACGCCTGAGAACCCTCTCAGCGACTTTTCAACTCGTGGTCTGAGGTTTCGAAAATCAATACCCCTCTATTCACTCATTATACTTTGCGCTCATCGTGTCACTCTCGGATCGGCACTCTCTTCCTTGTATCGGCCTCGAGTGGTTCCTTGTTGTTACACGACCGCCCAATGAACGTATGAACGTATAGTTTTCAGCTCCTGGGTATATGCATGTATGTTTGACCATAGCTATCAAACGGTTCCTACGATTTGTATGAAAAACTTTACTGTTCACATTATTGCATTAGCAATAGTAGCATAGAGTATTTTATTAAAATTTCACTTCATGTTAAGACCGAGAGTGGCTTGCACCTACTCAACCGCTCCATCCATTTAAGTAAACAAACTGTCGTTCGACTCCTTATCTTTTTAAAAGTTTGATTGACCATACGTGTCTCAAGTGTCTACTTCGGCTCTTACTGGAAGTGGAATATATCCACTAAAACACCGCTCCGATTTTTTTAAAAGAAATATAATTTGATCCATAAAACTGCTTTTAGTTAGATACGTGGTAATTTACTAATTTACCATGTCAGCTTCAAAATGGCAGTCGTGTTAAAAAATAATTTTGGAACTTATCACTTGTTTATTCTCTTGTAATCGATTCCTTTACCTAATGAGTGGTTCTCACTGAACTAATTAATGCAATATTACGACGTCACCTACTTGCGAAAAATGGGCGCTTACTTCGACGCAGGTAATCCTAAAGACATGGAGAGAACTGCAATCCAGCGCTGTGAAAGCCTCAATCAGAAATTTATAACGTTTTCATTATTATTGGCGGTGATTTTAAATTTCGATGCACAGCGGGTTGTGTTTCATTAAATTCTAGAAATCAATGTCTGCTTATTTTGGTGTGTCGGTGCTCATCAATAATTGACATTATAATTAACTTTAAATCAACACATTGACATGATTAAAGCAATAAAATACCTTAAAATTATGATCAAAGTAATATGTCACTGCTTTTAAAAGTCATGAAATCTAGATTTTTTCATTAGGGGTGATATTAAATTTCGATGCACAGTTATGCTTTTGACATTAATTTATAATCATTTGCAATGTTATAAATTTTTAATATCCTAAAAGATATTTCAGTGACATAAATGTTTGTCCGCGGATAGGAAGAAGACGTAAAAAAGAGTGATTTAAAATTGCTAGCATTCGAGATTTAAAAATGACGAACGACTCAATTCTTTAGAAATATACTTTTATTGCTGTCCTTTTCTTACGGCGAAGATATTTTTCCGTTCCCAGGAATGGATACATTTTAATTGGCATAACTATTCATCATCAAATCTGAGTAAAATATAAATAGAATATAAACATTTCGTAGAATTCTAGATAGAATCTAAGCGTTGTTTACAAATTCCGTGCTGCTCTCCATTTCCTGGCTTTGCTTATCTGTTTCGCTATTTCCGTCCAACTTTTCTCTTGTTCCCTCTGAAGTTCTCTCTCCATTTATCTCGTTACGCTGCTCTATTATCTTTCCCATTAAGTTCCTCGGATGTTTCTATTTTCCTAGTTCAAACATATTCTCTTTAATAAAACCCACTTTAAAATTAGAGCGAGGAATTCATATGGCCGAACACTTTTTCAAAAGTCGCTTGGGAGTTATGAAACGCTACAAAATTCACAAAACATTTCTCCACTCTACCCATGATTAGTCATCGAGCTCTTAAAAAGAGGAAAAATTACAATTCGGACGGGAAGACTTTGCATTTTCTTCATCGTAAGCCAACAATCCAAAGATTGGTTCGATGCATCTCTTCACTCTGCTCCCGTACCTGATAAACTTTTCATAATCACGTATTTCTTCTTTTTTACATTCTTTATGGCCCATTCACATATTACTCATTCCGGGCAGTCCTTTGCCCCTCTTCCGTTCACTTATCCTTCGGCGATTGTCCTAATAAGGCCTCATAATACCTCATAATTTGGCCAACTTTGTTGTCCCGTCTTATTCTATGGGTAATTAGAAAACTTCTATACGCACTCGTTTTTTTCCTAGCATTTCCTCAGTACTAGTTCAATCGATCCGTTTTATTTTCATCTATCTTCGGTTTCACCGCATTTAGAATTTCCATACTTCGCTGCGTTAAATCATAGAATAAGGATATTTAATTACTCTATGGTAATAGGTACTAGCTACATTTGTAGTATCTGATGGATTGTATCCATACCTATAATCTTGTATTCTCTGCTCCAAGCACGAATGGTACCCTCTTTGCTATTCTAATGACTATTTCTTCCTTACGTCATCCATCGCTGTTAACTCGGCTTTCTGTATAGCTCAAAATTTTCATCTCTTCTAGCCTTTGTTTTCCTACCTTAATTTTTGCCCACCTCTCTTTTGGTGCATAGCTTTCTTTGTGTTGATTGTCCGCTGAATTCTGGCCTTCTTCCTTTCCATATTTATCAGTCTTCTTCAAATCACTCTCTGTCGCAATTAGGGCTACTTTTTAACCGATAGGTCTCATTATGCAAATTATTTCACGGTGGAAATTAACTCCTGAGGCCTTTTCCGTGATATCATTGGTAGCTTTGTCGATGCTGTAGAAATTTTCTGGGGATTAATTCCGCCCTTGTTCTTGCTTCTTTACAGTTTGCTCCACAATTATTCGTAGCTACTTCGTTTTCATATATTGTTGAGTTTTTTTAATAACACGACGTACGTACAGAAGTACGTAAGTGCGTACAGAATTAATCTTTGTCCTCTTTTTCAACACTTGTGTAATACTAAATCATGTACGATGTAGGTTATCGATATGGTGCGAAGCGAACGAAAGTCGTTACGAAGATTTCTGCGACATAGAATAGGCGGCCGTTGCATGGCTTTAATATTTCGGCCGTTTTCATCTACGTAGAACACATACCCCTCTAGTCGCCTCAATAGGCGTGTGGTGGGGGGTGTGGGGACTTTATGTGCTTGCAAGAAAAACACTTGACTTTTCATTTCTTCGATGTGGTATGAATGAGGCCACTTTCTTCCCTATCCCACGGCTCGATACAGAGTTTTAGTTGGTATGTTCATTCGGCACGCCGCGCCGGCCGGAGAATGACTGCTTTCTATTTTTGTTCATTTTCATTACTCTTTTCCATTTCGTAGACCATAGCTATGAAGTCGGGTGGTAGGTTCTGATTATGAATTTGTTTGCTTCATATCTAGTAGCTTTTAATATCTAGATACTTTTATTTATATGACCTTAAATGTAGTACAGATTCAAAGCAAAAAAAAGAGTGCAAATACATGATGCCTGTTTATTCGTATGTGTTACAAGATTTTAAAATTAAAAATAAGTTATTTGAAAGAAATTGAAAGGCATATATCAAATGAGATAAAAATTGGTTTTTGCTGGTTAAAATTAAGACTAATTCATTTCGGGTATAAGTCAATTTTAAAATGAGGAAATAGGTATCATTTGGACAAAACCAAAATATATAAGGGATGTGTAAGTGATATTTGAAAATATACAGCTAATAAAATAGCATTGAAATGAATAGGTGACCCTAAATATGTGTTTAGAAAAATAAGCTTATGAATGAAGAAATAAAGAAAAGGAAAATTGTGCGTTATCGCCTCCCAACCCTAACTCGAGTAAAAGCTGTACATGGCTCTCTGCTAGGTGAATTGTATATTTGATCAATTGGACTCAATAAGTGGGTCTCCTCAGTGAACTCTTTTGGGTTGGGCTGAAAGCGCTCTTTCCGGGAACTCCGCAGCTCCCTTGTCGCGAATACCTTTCCGATAATTTCTCGGCAACGGCTCTGCCTCAGATATTTTTCAAGTGCTCGTGATATCACTGTAAATTGGCCGCATTCTGTGGATCCATTATGCGATATAATCAGCTGACATGACGTGAGCGGTCGAAACAGATGGTTAAGTTGCAAGCGCCGGGCGTTTATGACATTTTAATATTTTTCATTGTCGCTCTAGCTTAACTGATCAAAATTTTTGTCTTCGTTTCGTCTTCCACATCTAGAGCTGATGTATTCACTGCCTGCTTTACAGAGGTCATTGGTATATGGCTTGATTTCCTACTTTATGGAAAAGATCACGCCCTACTTCCGTACTGGAGCACCGTTTGCGAAAACTGGTATCACACATGAATGGCACGGTGAGAATATGTTATTTACTCTTCGGAGACCCTGATTGAGTGCTTTTTTCATCTCTCCGTTCGTCAGATGGGACGTTATTCCCAATGGCGCCTTTCGTAATGAGCAAGCTGACGCCGGCATGCCTATCTTTCCCCAGATGTTCTCGCATCAAAAATTTAGACTTGCCCCTGGCGCCTATGCTTTCCGCAACAGGCTTCCCTATTTTTCATAATTATAGACCTCCTAAACGATATTGTGGGCTAAATCATCTTAAATAAGTTTCATTGCATATTAGCAATACACAAATCGCAAACATTCCCATTAATTTAGCAATACTTAAGACTACAGCGATTTTTGGCCAGCTGCTTTCGATTTCAGCCCACTGTGCGGCACCGGGTTTCTCTCCACCCTTTCTTCCCTACCCTTCCCTCATTGCGCAAATGACCTCAAATCTCGATCGCCTCCTCCAAATGCCATTACATATCATTTGATCATTGACGTTGATCGCGATATTTTCTCCGTTTTCATGGGATAACAATGGTCGTGAGATTTGCCTAGTCCTCCAGATAAATTCTTCTCCGATTACTCCGTTTCTTCAAGTCCTAAAATATTTTCCGTCGATATTTTATTTCTCTATTTGTCAAGGAAATTACATTTGCCCTGCATGACCAGATAGTCCGAGAAAGGATCATAGCAGACTCTATTCTGAGGACATTTTGAAACTACTATCTCAACAATTTATGAGCATTACGAACGACTGAAGAGGATCAGCTCCTCATTTATAATTTGGAAACTGAATATCTCTCAAAGGCATTTATCTTCTGTGGTATCTTCAGGGTCAACTTCTCTAATATTTCCAGAGAAAGCTAGGTTTGGGGATACCAATAGTGACCCTAAAGAATGTATTTCCCTCAATTGATTTATTCTGTTCTTCCTATCAATATATTGAGTCCTGTTGCCTTAAAACGATGCAAGTCTCGCTGTAAATGGGGAGATAGACGACGCGGAATACATTGCATGTGAACTCCGGCTTGTACTTCGGATAAAACTATCACCGATTAAATTAATATTATAGTTTATTGACGGGTGAAATTTACCATTATTAAAAAAAGATTAATTCTTAGAACAAACGTTAAGAAATGTTTCAAAACCATTGTGGGAAGATCTTAACCGTACATAATGGAGTCGCATAAAACTTTCTGCGAAAACACAATTGACAAATCATCATCATCATCATCACTGGTCAACAATCCTAGGATTTGTTTGCCGCAACACCTCACTCAGTTCTCCTATCGGCTAATCTTTTCACACCTACGTATTTCTTCTCTTTCATATCTCTCTTTACTTGTTCCATATATTTTGTTCGAGGTCTTCCTTTTCCGTTCTTGCCTTCCACTTGTCCTTCGACGATTGTCTTCATCAGGCCATCATGCCTCAAGATGTGGCCTATAAGGTTGTTCCGTCTCCTAATTAAGGTTTTCATGAGGCTTATCTTCTCTCCTACCCTTCTTAGGACTTCCTCGTTACTAACTCGGTCGATCCACTTGATTTTCATCATTCTTCTGTAGAACCACATTTCGAAGGCCTCTATCCTTGCTTTCTCCGCTGCGGTCATTGTCCATGCCTCACTTCCGTATAGGAGCATACTCCAGATGTAGGTTCTTATAAATTGTTTCTTTACTTCCATATTTAAGTTTCCCGCTGTAAGCAGGTCTCTCTTTTGGTGGAATGCTCTCTTCGCCTGGGCTATTCTGCTGGTAATTTCTTTCTTGCTTCTCCCGTCACTAGTTATCTTGCTTCCCAAATAACAGAATTCATCCACCTCTATCAGTTTTTGCCTCCCTATTTTAATGTTGGTCTTGACTTCTTCTCTTCTGACAATTGGCAAATAAATAAATTATACACAAATGCTAGCGTATTTATCAATGTATCATGTGCAAAAAAAACTCTTAAACAGATGTAAAAATGATACTAATAACGTATTCACAAATAAAAAATGATGGAATGATATTTCATAGTCATATATAAAACAATGGAAATAGACGTCATGGTCATATGAGTACATACAAACTAATTACCAAAGTTAGTGTTCAAGCAAAGATAGTTTCCTTTTTAAATTATCTCATAGATTTCTCTTAAATGGTCAATATTACTACGGTTATTGCTACTGCCATGCATAGTTCAGATTATGGGTTTGTGGTGAGTGTAATTTCTATTATAGCGAGGGAGTGAAAGTGAGGGAAAATGTGTGTGCGCTGTGGGGACATCGTAAGGAATCTCTTCAACCAGAACAATCTGTTTATTTAAGCCGTTAAATCGTTGCCATCTATATTTTCTCTCCCTATTTCTCCGCTAATCCCTAATCAAAACCATTGCATTCTTCGTTATTTATATCTTAACCCAGTAACCACCAAGCGATCTAATTTTCCTTGATTGGACCTAGATATACCCAATCGGCTATCCCATTGCGTACCTTGTTTCCGACCTATTTTGCCTTCGATATCAAATCTAGCTCACAATAATCGTTGCGAGTCCACTTTCAATTTCCACCGGGTCAGTGCTCCTTTTCCTTCCCGTTGACTTATCTTATCTCAAATGTCCTTGATGGGCAATCCTGATTATCTTTCACTCCAATAATCAGCTGTTTCGGTCGCCTGGTGATTGTATGCCTTAGATAAAATGCGTTCTTCGTCTTTATTGAGAAGTAAATATTTTCAAAAGAAAAAGTTTAAATTAAAGAGTGTAATCGAAATCTCGGATCTCAGGCCTTTCAGAAAATGCCCAGTTTCTTATCTTTGATTCATCTTGCTGCGCATTATTTAGTTAAGAATAAGTGCATTTTCTCGCCAACTTCTTGAAAATTTGCCTTTATTATATTATGTGTATGGTAATTGAATAGTGACGCGGAGAAAGTGTGGATTACAACCCTATCAAGAACAAAACTGTATGAATCCCTAGTTCTGTTGTTCTTTCATCTTGTATCATTGTTACGATTCTATTCCTGGATGTACAAAGCTGCTCTGATTGATGTGGTGGCTAGAGTGTTGGCTTCCCAACCGGTGGATACAGGTTCAAATCTCGATGGGGAGGAGATTTTTCAGAGACCACCCGATCCCTAATATAGTACTCCGTGGTCCCCCGGTGGCCGCCTTCCGTTAAGAGCAGGCTAATTCCGGCGCCGTGTTTCTCTCCACCCTTCCTTCCGTTTCCTCCCGCAACGGCGAAAATTACCCAAATGTCGGTCACCACCTACATGCTATACGTGATGAATAATACCATTTCCCCGTAGTCATTTACTTTGAGAAGTAATGGCAAAAGTTTGTGTCGCTGATTTAGATTTGGTTGCAAAATAATGGTATATTTTCTAGCAACATGTGGTCAAAATCGGTGGTTTGTTCGGATAACCTCTAAAACATGTGCTTTTAATTTACAGCCATGGTGAAAACTATAGAAATACGTTTCAGGCATCAATTTTAGTCTAAGTCAACGTAAAGTCGAGTAAGGAAATTGTAGAGCTATTAGTTTTTCTGAGTCCATTTTCGTCATTCGGTCACTCGTATTAAAACTCCAGCGCAAGCAATGGATTCACCCCAAATGGTTCACTACGTTGAAAGAATTCGGTCAATGGAAGGGCGCGAGAGATGAGTCATAACGCTTCAGCCACTCGCCTTTAAGTCAGGAACAATGCGCTGATTGTGGCGAATGAGCTGAGCTGGTGGCATCTTTAGGGGATCGGCTCATTGGCTCGATCAGGAATCGCTCACTTTCATTGGGAGAAGGAACCACTCACAAGAGCGTGAGCAACAGCGAACCACGCGAGGCCCAAGCTCCGGGCGGATGAGTTGCTGAGACGCGGTGACACGCCATTATTGAACTAGTGACGTCACCAACTTATCTTCGAAAGGGTTAAAGCCGGAGATTTGACGCGAAGGAGGCGGCGAATCTAAAAACGGAAATATATAACGGTCTCTCAATTTTTCGAACTCTCATCACAACCGAAATGGAAAAGAAATGATGAGTGAGATAGTGTCTGCGTGTCACGGAATGAGGGATGGGGTCTTGTATTCCGCTCTGTTTCTTGTCCGCGTCATAATGTCACATTCTCTCGCAACAATCCGTCGTCAGCGCAGCCAGAGAAAGCGGAATTCTCGTCGAGCTTGAAAAGGAAAAAGCTCTAGCCATTTGAGACCCGATATACTGGTATATGTATCGTCTGAGACACTACACATTCGCTATTGAGTTTTCCGTTTTACCCAAACCAGGCGGAATGAAACTTACATCACGATCTCGCTTTTATGAAATCGAATCTGTTCGTCGTTTCTCTCCGCGTTGAAAGCGATGTCTCCAATGGTACGCCATGAAAAACAACTCATCTAACTACGAAAGCATATTCTCCCTGAGGATTACATTAAGATCGTACCCTACAAGCATGATTGCCACTCTGCACTTTCGTCAGTTGGTTTAAAAAAAATGTTCGAAGCGAGGCGGTGACAGCAGGGCGATGAATTGATTCTCAATATTTGCAATGGAGTATTTTTTACTCGCATAAGGATAGCATAGAAAAGTTATTAAGTCGATTGATTATATCATTATTTTTGATTACTCAAAAACAGCCGATTTGGCCTATGCATTTAATGTACAACTTATAATCTCCGCATTTAACGAATATAAAGTATAAAATGAAATCAACTGATTTGGGCGTTACTTGGTGGAACGATGAAATATTCATGGTGAGACAAAAACACAGTACTATTCCACAAAATTTATTTAAGCAATAAAAAATAAATTTAAATAAATTTTGTGGAATAGTACTGTGTTTTTGTCTCACCAGTATAAAATGACTATGAAAACAATAAGAATTGAGTTGAGGGGAAGGAGGCTTTTCGAAGCTGTCTCTAGAATGTTCCGAAGGACGTTGAGACACCCAGAGAAGGGTATGTGGGCGAAATGGTGTTGATCAAGGTAGGAAATCTGTATCAAAGTGATGTCTGGGAGAGAGAAAGACGGGATTTAGGTTGGTGGCGTTGGTGTTTATTACGAAAAGCGATGAATATAACTTTGGGATAGCAGTTCTAATTGTGGTTAATTTCCCCGTGAAATTGGGATCTCTTTGCCGTCAGCGACGCGAGTGGCGACTTCAGGAAATCCATTGGAATGCCCATTGGGTGGGAGACATTCCCGTGAGAGAATTCTCCTCTGTAATTTTCGTGATGTCCTCACGCGTAGAATGTGACTGCAGGATACCTATCGCCGTTGTCGCAGGTCGTGCCGAAAATGTTTTCTCGCCCGGATCGAATGACGACTGACGATCAATATTTCCTTGTGAAATCCTGTTGTCTTTATTTCCGTTTGAGGTGTTATATTATTACCTGTGAACATTAACTGTTTTAATGAGAATATTATCACATCGTCATCAATCGTCAATAATCCTGAATGCCGGTTTCAGGAATAAAGTAGCACGAAAGCACAAAGGGTATGGAGCACTAGGCGTGAGATTCCAGAACAAGAAGCGTTCGCAGGATGAAATCAGCGTGGACCTTGGCTGAATGAACGGGAAGAACGGCGTGGAATTTCGGATCGCGCCGTGTCGCAGTATTTTCTTTTCCCAGAAAGCCCACGGAAAGAAAATGGATTTGACTGAGATGAGAATCCTGACTAGGAGGGTGGGAAAACAAGAAGAGATAAAATCAGGAATGAGAAGATAAGGGAGATGGCAGGAGTGGCTGAGATTAATTAGGAAGGTGCTACAGGAATGAGGCAATGGTTTGATCATAATTTAAAAAGGGATGAAAAGTATAAGGGGAACAGGATTCGAAATTTGCAGGAAGAAGAGAACAGGGGAATACCAAAGAGGAGATGGAGGGACTGTGTTGGGAATGATTTGATAGGTATGAGGGAAAGGGATGGACGCCCATGATAGTGTGACTTGGAGGAGACTATAAGTGACCCCTGACGGGGATTAAGCTGCAGAGAAAGAAGAAGCTATGTCGCAGTCTTTCTTTTTGAGTGCTATTCTTCCGTGTTCTGCTAGCTGTAAATCATGGAAGAAGGCATCTCGGAATGAGAATTAACATGGATATTATGTGATATCATACGAGAAATAAACTCCAGAAAGGCTTAATTTAATTTTGCGCTATTTTTTCTGTGAACTGGTCATTTGAGGGGCTTGGCCCAGACCTCATCTAAAGTCTTCAATGAGCTTATCTTAGCACTCCTGCGTATTTCTCCTCGTTCCCTTACCTGTTCCTTATATGTGTTATACCATTTGTGTTTCATTTCCGTTCTTTCGATCCGCTTGTCCCTCGACGGCTGTTCACATTTGGCCATTATGCCTCTGGCAAATATAGTTTTAGTTGTTCCAAAGTCTCCATAAAGCTCCTCTTCTCTCCTAATCTTCTTAATTAATACGATTTTCGCCTTGCATATTTCTTTGCAGTCACATTCCTCCTGGATTTCTCTATTGCTGTAATGAGAATATCTGTTCAACGTACATTATGATAAATTCTAAATAGACTGGCACAGTTACGTAATCGATAAATTTTCTTCGTCGTCATTACCAATCTGATGCGGAGAAACCACATGTTCACTATTTACTTTGAATTGGGAGTGAAAAGGGAGGTTGTTGTTTTTATAAGCCAGCGATAAAGTCCCGAAGAAGAAGCCCATTATGTTTATTTGAGTTGCTAAGCGACGGCGGCCTGCCGCGGTTTATGCTCCAGCGCGCCCTGCCGTCGCGGTCCGATGTGCACCTGTTTGTTCCTCGCCCCCTCCCCTCCCCCCCCCCCCCCCGTGCACCTTCGCTAAATGTCCTGCGGTTAACCTCCGTTGAGGAGCAAGCGAAGATCATTGTGAAGGGGTCTCGAATCCCATTGAACCAGATTGTGGTGGGCTCAAAAAGTGATCGCAAAAAGTTCTCTGTGTCGATCGGTCTCTTCGTTTTTTAAGTCACCGACGCCATGCACCGAGACCACTTTCATGAAGCCATATTATGAACTTTTGGGCAGTTTTTTTTAAGGAAAAACTGCTGACTTTGACCTTTGCAAAGTCGAGGCTGGTTTAAAGATAACATTAGCGCGTAATTAAATGAAGCACTCAAGTTAAAAAAAAGTGTGTGGTGTCCTTGGTATTATTGGTCTCAACTGGGAACATGCGAATTTGAACTGATGAGCTGAATGAATTGTGTTGGAGCAATCATATAAAAAAATGAATTAAGGGAAAGGAAGTTCGATATTAGAGCGATCTTTTTCTACCGTATTAAACTATTTATATTTTAGCCCAGGATTATTTCGAACAAATTGACAATACGCCCGCTGCAATAATCATATATTATTCCTGGTAAGTATTTACTCAAATAGCTAAATATTACCTACTTCAAACATTGATTCCATTATTCAGATTTAGAAACTTCAGAAACCCTTCAATATATATCTCCATAATACCCTGCGAGGCATCCATAGGGTGTTTGGCAGGGAGTGGCCAATCTCCAGCATGAATCAGAATCCCTACATGCGCACCGCATGGTCACAAAACCCACATATATTAAAAGTAGCAATGCCACAAAAAATTCTTCTTCAACCGGGGACCGCGACTCAAATACACTCACACACAAAGCGAACAACTGCCAACACAGTCCACTCATACAAGGCTTGAAAAAAGGAAAGTAGTTTCCGCGAAAAAAAGCGGCAATAATGTACAATAATGAAGTAAGACATCTATGTGTATGATACTTCGAATGTCTCTTCCATTATCGTTCTTTCACTAGCTTATGCACGACTAACTTTGTGGTGGTCAATTCCCTTGCGCATGCCTGGGTTCAGTTGCCATTCGGATGGTACTGCTTTTGCAAGCATCGACAATGGGTAAGTTGCATGAAATTTTTTTCATCAAAATAATATATGATTCTTATAGCAATTTTCACCAGGAATCCATTTTCACTCATCAAACTTCTCGTAAACGATTGATTTTATCATGAAATTCATTTAAAACAGTGAAATGCGTCTGCAAACGCGAAGTTAGCTCTGATTGTTGGTGACGTCATTTCTCCCTACGGCGTTTTCGTTTTGCATGTACGGCCGCAGAAGCTACAATGAAGCAGTCGTTGAGTAAGTGAATATTTCGGTATTTTTTTAATCCGTGTTTTCTCTCAGACATTTTATGACGTTATTTAGCCACGTCAAGTGTATTTTATCCATTTTCTGTATTCGCAGAACAAGAATATAACGAATATATGCGAAATAGAAGACGGTTTCGTGAAAAGGCTGTTGCGATAATCTCCCTGAGGTGAATTCCATAATGATGGCATTATATTTTAAAAGTAACCAAGACTTTTTGGCTGCAGAATTTAGAGAAGTGAAGGCTTCGCGGTAAGTTTTTCTAGTTTATTATGGCATTACTGGACCAGCTTTTAGGAATACAGTAGTAGCTACTCAGCCTCCGTTGAAAATTTCTGCATGAAATGTTGATGCGTCTAGTTAGTGCAAATATAGTTTATATGGTACAAGTTATGATTTTTTGCTTTCTGTATGATATCAGCTTTTTGATTCAGTATGTTGTGAAATGCTTTCTGTGCATATATTTAAGGTAATTTTTCTGTACACATTATGCACATCATACTATGGACAGTTTTAAGGTTTGTTCTGTATGCATACTGTCTGAAGTGTGTACAGGTTTTGACAGGTTATGCACTTTTGGATCCGTTTTTATAGTAGCTGCTTAACGATAGGCATAAGCATAAGATAATACAGCTTTTAATGTTAGCTATGAAACTTCTATTCGATGCCTACAAAATAATTATAAGCTATTTAGCAAACGTATGGAAAAATGTTGTTTTTTTAATGAAATATACATCTTTATTTAAAAAAAAGGTTATAAATGAATCATTCAAAGTATTTTCCGTCGCTTCCTAAAAAATGTCCCTATCATTGAGGCAGAGCCCGAATATCGTTATGGTAGAAGTGATTGTCTTTTAAAGCTATCCTCTAATCCTGCTTTTTTGCACCAAACGGTTGTCTATGCAGGACAAGCTACTTACTACTATACGTATTATTCTCTCCACATGGGTCCTAAAGCTTTCTATTTGCTTAGTTAGCTTAACTTCATCTTGAGAGCTCTCTACATTCTTGGAAACTCTTGGTGGTCTAATTAACTCTCAAATTTTACCACTGAATGAGTGAACAGTTAGTTTGAACGCGCGATCTACTTTTACCCCACAGCCTTTTAGAATTTGCTCAAGAAATCCAGTCTATGCGAATGACACTATCTATTGCCCGGCTACCATTACCCCTCGAAATGAAATTTTCTAAAGAAGAATCATATGATTTATTTTTTTTGATTGAGTTTAGGTAGAAATATTTGAGTTATAAACAATTCATTGATTTTATAGTAATGTTAAAAATTACAACTTTTGAAATAATTACGTTTAAAAAAACATTATTTCTATTTTTCTTCACTATCAGCAGTATAATGCACTGATTAAAACAATAAAAAAAACGGATTTAGAGTATCCTTCGCAATTTACTTTTTTACTTTATACCTATCGCAGCGTAATAAACTAAGCGCAATTTGTTTTACTTATCGTAGTAAAAAGAACTGATCCATACAATAGAAAATGTCACTCACTGCATTGAGTACTGATCTATTTTTTTATGCTCCAATTCAGGTTAAACTTTGCAAAATTGGGTTACCTGGTTTTTCAATGCCTATTTCTAAACAATCAATAGTTGACTCTACATGCGAATTGCGAGCAGGAAAGGGAATTGGCATATTATGCAACATCTTATTTTTGTCAACCCAAAGAACTAGATTTTTCAAAAGACTAGCCACCGGAATAATGGAAGCAGAGAAATATCGTGCCACTGTCGAGGGTGAGACATTGAGATCTTCTAGGCTAAAATATTGAAGGATTTGTTGAGTCTAATTTTCTTGAACATAGCAATAACAGGTAACCCAGTCTTTCCTGATAGCATATTGACATTAAAATAATTTTCACAATCTACTCTTAAATACAATGCTGCCTTTTTTCCAAGAAAAACACAATATACTTGACCCTTTGGCTACATATCTCCCTGTCTGATTCCATGTCAGTCACTTATCATATTCATAGGAGAAGTAGCAGCATTGGCGGAAACAGGTTTCTTTTCTGAACACCAACAATTTTTGATTCTGGTTTCAATTTGCATGACTTTTCCTGACCTCGACTTTCCACCACTTCCTCGGGTTGTATTTCCTCCTATGGCTCTAAGTCAGTTGACTGCAGGAGGTAGTGATTATGCATCAGTGAGTTTCTTACAAATTATACACTTTAAATATGGTTTCGAGGGAGTTCAGTTGGAATACTATGCATGTGAATCAATTGATTTCGGAGAGAGGGAGGGTAGCCTACTGTATGCACCCTTTCAGTATTCTTATCATGATTAATCATTGACGAATTCAAAACATATAATAATTATAAGACATCGGGTACTACGAGGGCCGTCAACCTACGATAACTCAGCAAAAACAGCATGCAAGTGACAGGCGGGTACTGCGCGAACAGGGCAACTGCACGTCCTCCGCACCACACGCTCAAGTCATTTCTCAGCATAATTCTGTCGTAATTACTTAAGGTAAAGTGATCTTCACGAACAAATCCCGTCGTTTTCGTCGACAGATCGTTCTTCCTCTTCATCGCCTTAACCCACTTCTTTCTTCTCGCTTTATTATTCGACATAAGGACGAATATTTTATTAGAATTTCGAGATGTATTTGAACGCATAGGCACCACGAAATATTTATTATTCGATATTAGAAACAGCACTTCACGTAAGTAAACATACCGTCTTCCTGACGTACGTATACCGCAACAATCTCGAAGCTCCACGCCTCGGACGTTAGCAACTCTGTTTGGGGAGAAATGACGTCACTCCTCTTGGACACACTACTTTCGTTCGCACGCCCCACTCCTCCACTTTGACCTGTAATATCTTGAAAACTAACGCTAGTATTGAAATTTCCCCCGGTAGATATTCTTTCCTAGAGGTTTACTACATTTTGACAGAGTTTTCAAAAAATGTGAAAATTCCCCAATACAGCTCAGCGGTCAAAAGATGTAAATACTGCGGTATTTAATTTGTTTGCATTTTGCCATGGAAATGGGTTTCAGAGGTTCGGGTTGGTGTGGTGGGTGGCGATAGTGTTGGCTTCCCACCTCTAGGGGACGTAATCCACGTGAAAACTCACTAATCCTGGCCAAGGACAAACATTTCAAAGCGAGAATTTTTAGGGAATCCCGAGGAAGAGGAGAAAGAATATCGATGAAGACAGGCTCAGAACTCTAGTTCTCGTCTCCGACATCTGTTGAGAAATAAAATAACAGTCCAGAATACACCACACCAACCACCTTCCTAATGCCGCCCCAAAGATATAATTCACAAATTCATGCGCAATCGGCCCTGAAGAAATCTCCGGAAAGGTTGAAGAGATGGCAGTTATATTGACATCAAGACGCGGATAAACCCAACCGAATTATGAAGTGTAATGCATATTCTGATACGAAAAGAGTCCCTGGATGGTGTCGGCGTAAAAGTGACAGATGAAGTGAAGTATCTGGGAGTTACGATATCTTCAAACCCATCGTGGGGAACACACCTAAGAAATATGTGGCAGAGTCCTAAAGAAACTAGTACATATAACTAGTGGAGAGTTTGGGGAAGAATTTAGAAAGACGAAAACGTGGAAGACTGGCACTCGTGCTGTATCGCACTCGTCCGGCCACACCCTTGAATGTGCAGCGAGCGTGAGGGATCTGGCTCAGAAAAATTTAATCCATGAACTTTATTAAATACAAAGGAAAGCCGCACAATTAGTTAAAAACTGCTGCGCACCTACAAAAAGTGTTAGACATACGTTGAAAGAATTAGGCGCGAAGACTCGGAGGCTAGGCTTAGATTGCTTTAACAATGGGGAACATGCACAATTTTTTCGAAGTACTAGAATAAGAAGCTCCCTATCTCAAATGTACTCAACGAAAATTTCGCGGATGAATAATGTTTTTCAGCTAACTTATGAGTCTTTGAAAATTAATCTTCATCGGCTGCTTGAAAACACGACGTCATCGGAGTGTGACGTCACGGCACGGAATCCACTGATGACAGACTGAGGAAGTGGATAGAAAATCGATCTATGCAGGGTCTCAAATGCAAATATGGCGAAAATAATTGCTGTTTTAACGTCAAACAGCAGATTGAGAATATGTTGGGTTGCCAAGGCGTTATTGAAACAAATGAAGGGGATTGTTTGGTGAGATTTGGAAGCAATCACCTTTTTTCAGAAAATCAGCCGCCATATGGAAGTCGACCAAAAGTAAACTGTCGTATTGTGCTTTCTTAAATCCCTATTAAGTCAACTTGTCCTTTGACGGACTACTAAAAAGCTTGTTGATGATTTTTACTTCGATATATTGCAATCAAGAGTCTGCCCTTCTACTCTCTTAGCGAAGTGAATGGTGTACCGTGCGACGACGTCAGAGGGCGTTTCAGGTCATGTGACATCAGGCGATATTCTATCACTTTTAATGAGCATTTAATGGCGTTTGTGTAGTGCTAGGAGAGTTTTGGTTTACGTATTTGGACTCGTGAGAAAATTATCTATTCAGTGGGTCTTATTAGCATGGTGAACAAATTTCATGCATGTTCCCCAATTGAGAATGGATATTTTACAGAGCGACACGGAGAATTTCACATTAACAACGTTGCCTCTCGCTGCGAGAGCCCGTTCCAATATCATATTAAAGCCCCACTATATTTCCAGGTCCTACGGAAAGGAAAAATTAAGAGAGTTAGTTTGCCGTTTAGGTTTTTGGAATTCATTTTTCCTCCGTTCAATAGAGGAATTTAATAGATACTAGACGGAACTTCGTTCGAGAATTTTCTTTTTATTCGTTAACGGCTGGTATCTTAACACCCCCTGCCACTCGCCAATCGAGGCGGCAAGTGGAGTGGAATGGAGATCCTTAAAACAACCTATCTGATTAGCACTAGTGTATTAGTGGGATTAGAATTAGTGAAAGAGCCTGAATACATTTGCGATTTCTGGACATTCATTCATGAAACATGTGTCCGGATTTGAACTGTTTTTTTTCAGATGAGATGTGTTGGATGCGTTCGTTCCATCGCAAGGGATCTTTCATTCACGCTCCAATATTACTCCCAATCTGTTCAACGTTAGCCGATACATTAAGAACTATATCCCACGTTTTATGGAGTGTGAAGCCAAGCAATCCGGTCGTGGGCATTGGAGCAAACAATCGGTATTATCTACAACTACATGGTAATTCCAGGGCGTTTGGCAGCGGGGGAATAATTTCACCCAAAATGCAACCCATTGCCAATATATTCTTATATGTTAATCAGGGCTGATGAACTCTGTCCTTAACTCATCGACGAGCAACCCAAGCTTTTGAAGCTGTATTCGTGAATTTATATCATAGCCATTGAATATGAATTTATATTCTGTGTCATGTACGAGAGAGGATTTTTGCAAGAAATAATTTTTTGGGGTTGTGTTTCTACATCTGCATCTACATAATATCCTGCGAGCCACCTATAGGGCGTCTGGCAGGAGGTGACCAATCACCAACATGCAGCATGCAAGAGGATCGCCACATGCACACCGCACGGTCATAGAAATATTACACATATGAGCAACATATACATGCATATTCATGCAAATACAAAACTTGCGAATGGCTAGTAATCCCTACAGCGGATACGTGCGAGGTTAGAACTATGGAAAACAAAACATGCAATGAGTCATCCGTACAAGTGACGCCATTAACTCTATTAATTGAGACACCGTTGCTATCCTTAATGGAACAGGGTAAAATTGACATTTTAAGTATCTCTATTTTGCAGTCTTTTTCTTTTATTTTCTTCTCATGATCACGTCAACCATAGTACGACGGTAAACGAAGGATATGTTTCACGTCGTCTGAGAAAATATCTTCTTCGAATTTATTAATTAGACTTAGCCTATACGTCGATCTACGCTCCTGTATATATTCCCATCCTAACTCGCGTGGCATACTGGAGACGCTGTACTTTTTGTCGTAACAACTCATTTATTTATTTATTTCCCATTTCCCCGTGAACAGCACATTACGGCCTTTACAACGGGTTTTCCAACATCAACAACGCACAACTCAAACATCCATGCCCTTGGTTAGGGACCACCTACCCAGGCGGGATTCGAACCCGCGACCTACGGATTGGCAGGCAAGGACATTACCCCACCGCCACCGAGGCCGGCCAGTTTGGCCGCCACGACTGTCATCCGGCCGGCCGGGCCTGACGACACCGACGCCGCCCGTCATCACGAATTTGGCCGCCCTGCGCTGTACTCGAATGATTTCAGCTATCAGTCCTACTTGATAAGGGTTCAACACGCTAGCAGCGTATTCTAACAATAAGTAAGGCCTCACTAGAGTTATGCACCTTATCTCTTTCACCTTTTTAGGGTATTTACCGAGAATTCTTTTTACAAATCCCAGTTTGCGGTTAGCTTTCCCGCATACTTCGCTTATGTGTTTACCCTACGAAAGATCCCGAGTAATGGTGACCCCTAAGTATTTTACTAATTCGGCATTTTATAATTGAATTCCGTTATCGGTGTGTAGCTGCTTCTTGAATATATACATACTTTTCCCAAAAATTCATCACCATGCACTTTTCAAGATTTAATTCTAACTCCCAAGTACTGCGCCATTAACGAGACCATGGCAACGAGGTCCTTTCCTTATGCTAATCTATCGCAATGGTCTTAGACTTCGCTGTATACCACTGCATCGCCTTCGAAGAGGCGGATTTTGCTAGTGGCCGCGGTGATAATGTTATTAATCAAAAGAGGACCTATAACACTTCCTTGGGGTACACCTGAGGTAACTTGAATTGTATCCGAGCTCACTCAAAAATGCATGTCACAACAATTTGTCTTCATATTCGACCCATGTTAGCAGGTGGTAGTTCTCTCCAAATCGAAACTCTTTTATGGCACTTATTCATCGCACCAGTTTCCAAAAGTATGTTCAAATTTTCCGCTTTTGGGAGACACGATTTCCTGGATTCGCCGCTCGTGTTTTGGTGGCGCTGTAGCCGACAGTTTCCTCCGTCCCGGATGGCGCGTGTGCTAGGGTACGCAGCTAATTTAACAACGGCCAGGCTCACCATTGCAATATGATCTCGCTGATGGGGGATGACTTCACAACATTCAAGCAGTTGTATGACGCTAAATGTTTTTTCAAATGATTCCTCTCAGGCGTAGAGTTTTTTTTCGCATGTCAACCTGTATAGATTTTCCGAGGGGGTGTCTTATATGGGGGTGGCGGGGTGGGGGAAAGGGCGTAAAAAGGGTCACCTTCGGCTTCCTAAGGGCAGGATGCCCCTCGATCGATCCCTTCCACAACACTCCCCAACCCCTATCTCTCGCCTGCGTCCTGCGGAGGGGCGGATTATGACGACACACAAATGCCTCCCCTCAGAACGCACCCCGGCGCAGCATCCCTCCGTAGTGCGCGAGCTCATCCGCTTGGCGGCGCTTCATTCGGGGCGAGACGCACTTGACATTGCGTGCCATTGGCAAGGACGAAATTACGTGACGTCACGATAGCACCCCCCCCCCCCGCGCAAATCCCAATGGTGAATGAATGTGTGTAAGTGTGTGTGCGGAAGGACGTTTGCGACCACGGAATGCGGCTCTTCTCCTTTTGCTCGATTATCGCTGGGGTTCGGGCGTATGAATTCTTTTGTTTAATGGCTAATTAATCTCGATGAGTTCGAACCTACAGGGATGGATTCGATGGGGTGGATGGAAATTATCGCCAGTACTTAAGATGAGCAATTGATAACAGATATCTTTCAGAGCGGCACGGATCATCCTGGAACCTCACAATGTTCCTAGGTGCGGCAGATGACGGTATATTCCGTAAAGTAGGTAAAGTGCAAAAGAGAGCTGCGAAATTTGCCAACAACTACTGCAAGTGGACAGAGAGAGCTGCACAGATTTTAGACGAATAAGGCTGGGGATCGCTAGTGACTTGGAGGCTACGGACTGCTAGGATAGATAATAGGCTTAGATTTCTTGAGAAAAAAGGAACAGAAGCACTTAGGAGCTACACGGAGAACGTCATCATAGAACCTCAATATATTTCCCGGAAACGATAAAATTAAAGAGATTTTCATTGGAAATGATGACCTTTCCACCTAACTTTGAGAAGGGACTTGAATTGTATTCACTGCGGCCTTCAATGCAATTTTCTTTCTTGAAAACGGCTATTGTATTAAAACCCCTCGCCACACCTTTGATATGCTTCTGTTGATTGATTGAAGTCTGCATCCAGATGTAGAATTAAATGTTAATTTATAGCTCACCCACTGTCCCAGGAGAAGTAAGAATGAATACAACGCTAAAACTTTGGCAGACGATGGCTATTATTTCATGACTTCATTTCTCTTTGGAAAATCCTAAACACTTTATATTAAATAGCAGTGAATAAATCTAATCTCTTAAGTGCCTGTTTTTAGTTTTTGATTTCGTCTCCGCATATTAGTCAGGTCAATCACACTTTCAGCGATCATCGCTACGTCATCTGCGGAAGCTAAAACATTTATTTTAGTGCCGATTCTGACACCGAGGTCCATATCCGTTACCTTTTTGCAGGAATTCCTCGATCGCAATGTTAATAAGAATTGGTGAGAGCCCGTCTCCTTATCTAACTCCAGAATTTATTCCAAATGACTCCGAGGCATAGCCATTAGCCCGTACTGGGCCCCCTTATTCTGCAATGGCCACCCTAGATAGGTTAATCAATTTTTATGGGATTCCAAACATATCCAACTTTATCCATAGTCTCTCTCCATTTACACAGCCATAATATATCTGAAAATCAATGACATTTTCACATAATTCTTTTTTATACTCCCAATATTCAAACATTAATTCTTTTAATGTGAATATTTGGCCTATTATTGATCTGTATCTCATAAATCCTGATTGGTGTTCTTGGATTATTTAGTTTGAATAATATCCAATGCGATTTAGGATAAGTTTTGAGAGGACTTTACATAGTAAGCTTAGAAGTGCAATGCCTATGAAATTACTTCATTCATCCCCCCTGCTTATGTATGGGTATGAGTATTGCTTCTCACCATTCCTTTTGCGTTTCTCCCTTGTGTTAATTATTTATAAATGATCATAGTAAGCTATCGTATGATAATTTGTATAAGAACTTGTTATGTTTATGAATGCCTCTTTGTATTGACTGGAGTCCTGTCTTCCCATTTTCAAGTGCTTCGATTCCAGTAAAGCACTCCGTCCATCGGATGGGACGCTAAGCCGTGGTACCCTTGACGCTTTTCGATAAGACCTGACTAATAGCGGTTTGTCTTGTCTTCCATTCCCTCATGTCGCAAATGGCCTCAGCTGTCGGTCGTGTACTCCATATGCCCGCCTGATTTCAGCTAAATTGCGTTAAAAATCTGTCAATAAGGTATGAATGAATGAATAAAGTTAATATATGCTATGGGTTTTCCTATAAGAACAAATAGAAATATATGTAACAATTTCGACTCAAACATTGAAAAGAAAAATTTACCTGGTACAATTCTTATGGCAAAGGAAGAATGGTAGTACACCGAAATAAAATCACGTACATAGTAAGAACGTAGAGAAATAATCTGAAGGTAGAGAACAAAACAGGCAAAAATTTCCCAGATGATTTTTGATAACATACCATAAAATAGTATAATTTATTGACGTAAGTGCTCGCTAAGGTAATACTTTAAAAAAATTTCTTTGAAAATAGACAGAGAGGAGGAACTTTTTTTAGATTACGACAGGGAAGTCCAGAGATTAAAACCAGAGCTAGGAAAGGATTTAAGAAAAGTATTTGTCCTGGGTAGGAAGTAAAGCAGAGTAATAGGAGATATTAGACTTAGCTCCCCTCAAGTAAATTTCTGGCTATGTGCGTGCGTTACGACATCTGGTTCATGTTGAGCTCGCCCTGGCAGTTTTCGCGTTCATATGCTTATTTCGAAATGGCACTTGAAGAAGCGTGGTATGGCAACAGTGACCTATTGAAAAGGGAGAAGAGGTAGTCGATAAGGCTCCTCTTGTGAGATTGTGATGTGTGAGTGGCCGCTATTTCATAATCGCTCTATTTTTTGTAATCTGTTTTCCTCCGCGATGAGATAATTTCAATGCAATATTTTTTTCCTCGTCGAAGGTGTAAAAATAGGCGCTTTCTCAGCTGTCAGAGGCCATAATATTCGTGACAATGAAAATAAAATGTATGGCTTTAAAAGTGCTTATCTGTGGCGATGGGGATTGAAGGCCAAACGAGATAAAAGCTTTGGAATGAGCCCTCGTCCTGTTGCTGATTGCTGCGTTGCCGCTCCAACATTCTTAGAGTGCATCGGAGTCACCTCGCTAAAATTATTTAATTACACCTAGCACAATGAACCACGATAAAATTATTATGGATAAAGGGACCTTTATATCGTGTTGGTCTGCGCATTAGCACGGAAAGGTCCTTGGTTCAATTCCCGGTCCCTGGGACGTTGTTCCTTTTTTGACGGAAGCGAAAGACATTCTGTGAAATCACTTCCGAGGTGCCATTGTTTGCGGCGGTTATGTGGTGATGAAGGAACTGAAAGCTGCAGGGAAATGCAGCCGTTTTAAATATATTTATTGATGTAGTTGTGGAATACAAATTAATATAAGTGATTCGCTGGGTAGGTTGCACTACGTACTTACAACTATAGAGTTCATTTTATTTCAGTGGATAGTCTTTTCCGAAGATTTTATTTCACTGAAGATACGTCTCTTTCGGGTAATACACCGCGTGGGTCCATTGTTCTATCCGCGTGGGTCCATTCACTATTGCTCATAAAAATCATTTAGGCATTTAGGCCGCCGTCGAAATCGCGAGTCATTGGAAGCTTTCGGTGGAAGATGGAAGGGAAAGGTGGAAAAATCAAGTCATTTCTATTCGCCCATTGTCTCTGAGGTGTAGAATAAGAAAACACGGGAGTTTGTACCTTTTTTCATGAGCTGACGATGCCATTTTACTTGGGAGAGCACCTTTCATGGAGGAAAGCAATCGCTCAAAAGACTTTAAATATCAATGAACCACGCCAGTCCCAGGAGTGAGTGATACAATGAGAGCCAGTGACCCGCTCGACATGGCTTCGTTGTCAACGTAATCAACTCATCTGCGAGAGTGTCAAGGCCGTGAATTTTCTCCGCGAACAGCTCGACCAGTCGGCGACGGATGGAGAAACCAGAAATAATAAATGTAGTCTCTTTATTTTTAAAACTCTATCTCAATCGGTAATCGATAAAAATGCTGTCATGCTCATAGTCTACTTGGTTGCTTTAGGCAATTGCACTCGTATATTCACTCATGCCAGTAACTATTTGAATGCTCATTAGCGCTGGATCCATGCTTGGTAAAAATGAATTTCCCAATTTCTTTAAAAAAAAGCCCTTATTTTTCTCAGCATTTTGAAGGCTGAGTGGGGCTTTGTTATTCATACCACTGTTTTTTCTAGGGCTTTCTAATCTGAGATCACTTATCGATCTCTGAGTTATATCGGATTCATGATTTTAAAAAATGGGCCGAGAAAAATCATGAGGAAAACAAAATGAGGTGCTTCAATAATATTATTGCGTTATCTTCATAATCTGAAGAGAGGCTTTCCCGGCAAGCATATGTGAGCACTCGATGTTTATTGGTATTCCATTCGGATTAAAACTCGACCGTCGCCAATGTTTCTAAGAGCGCTTAGCTCATCGTCTCCAGGGCATTTTGATGCAGGGGTCGGGCAAAGGGGAAAGTAGAAGGCAATCATTTGGCGCATCACCAATCTTATCCGGCTTTATCCCTGGACAATCGTATCCCATATAATCATAGGGTCACAACTGGGTCAAGCCCGGTTGTTCGATACCTTGATCAGACGACGACTCTTCGAAACGCTGACAACGATGGCGTTTTTGACCCGGGCGAAAGCCCGAGAAACATTCAGTGCGCGCGTCTCTTCATCAGCTGATGGATTTTCACCTCTGCCTATATTTGAGTTGAAAGCTGTAAAGCTGGAACTCCATTTCACTTCGCTATCGACCATTATGCGGCATTACATGTGCTGACGAAGGAACTAAAAGCTTCAGGATCTTCGCAGCTCTTTTAAATTATGACCGTTTAAAATATTTTATTAAAACGATTCTCTGAGTTTTATCGTATTCGCGATTCTAAAAGAAATCGATCCGATAAACTTTCCATGGAAAGCGAAAATTCGATAAAATTAGCGAATATTCCATAAATACTTACTTTAAAATATTTAATACACACTTAAAATAATAAAAAAATTATCATAGTAATGTATAATAGCATTTTGCATCTCATAAAACATTTCCATCAGCTTCATAAGCCATTAAAACTGTAACATACTCCAAGAAACTGATAACAACCGCTCGCAAGAGCGTTTCGTCATGTACCCGTGGATGTATCTAGGCAACAGCCAAAATGCATCACAATAGGGTGGTTTCCTGTTATTTTTTTATTGCTTAAATCGAAAGTATATTACTCCTGCAGGACGTAATTCACGCCTTAGGTTTTAAATGTCGATATCTATTTTTCGCGATTAAATGAAAAGTGAAAATTTTCAAGCGCGCGAAAACGCGACGGCTAAGTATGAATGCTGGGAAAACTCCGTGTGACATCGTTCTGGTTACCGCTGCCGCAAGTGAGGTGACCTTGGCGCGAGGCTTTGAGCGCTGATACGACGCAGGATGCTAGCAGGTATTAGCGTACCCTGCTAGCAGGTAGCGCTTGGCTTAAATAAGGATTATTAATACCTTATGAAGCGAAGGAAACTTTCCGACTTTAGGCAGTTTTAATAGGTGATTATTAAGACATGTTTCCCTGAGCTCTGTGCCTCATGCATGCATTGGTAACCTCTGACGATGTATAACTCCTATCCTTTCGTGTAGAAACTAGGTCCCTGTGACGTCACGTGGAGTGGAATCGCATGGGCGCCAATCTGGCCTTTTTCAAATGAGGATAAAATTGACCATTGCTATTTCGTCTAAACTGGGATTTCTAAAACGAAATAATTTGTATATTATGAATACATTAATGGTGGGTAACGAATCGCAATCAATGCCTTTCGTTTTCTTTGGTGAAGGAAACTACCCTATTTGTATCCTATTCATTGATTAGCTGCCATTTTTGTGTATTTTTTTCAAATATAATGCCTCGAAATTTTTCGTTTTGATATTGTATCTAACTTTTTTTCCGATTTTAGTCGACCTTGCGACGCCAGGAATGAAGTCATTGAAGGTACCTGCTGGTTTCTGTGGAAATGCCCGTAAGTTTTTTTTTCATTCATTTGATGAAGAGGGGAATAATTTATAGGATTTTATCCTGAGATTTAAAAAAAACATATTTTGTGTCTAATTTTCTCGCTTCGCACATTGCAGCCTTATCATCATCAAAAATTGACTTAAAATAGTCACAACCATTTTAATTTTAAGGCTTATGGCGAAAGAAAATATTTGAAAAAAATAGCCAAAAAAGTGCGTTTATAGTTAAGTTCCAAGGCTGTTGCTCACATTTGGGCAGGGGTGAAAATGTATCAGATAATGCGAATGATTTCATATTTTTATCGCAGTTGGTATATTTTTTCTCTATCTCAAGAAATTTCTCGGTCAATTTTTTATAATCATGAGTGTGATAAAAGTCAGAGCGAGATAATATTGGTAAGTAATCTCAGATCATAAGGCCCAAATAAACAGGGAAATGAAATACATACAAGCCTTTTCATACAGCTTTTTAAACGACCCAAAATACGAAAAATATAGATCTCTATTATGATAAACCGACTTAGTATGCGTGCTCGTAATGCGAATCAAAAATATTTGTTAAAAATAAGGAAACATCGGCAAGTAATATTTGAGGCGGAAAAAATCCATGTTAAAACTTTCACCCTTAATGTTTCCTTCGCAGCAGTAGCAATTTAAAAGTTTCAGATGTTCCGCAGAAACGTACTGACGCCGTATTCTTCATTGAGTAACTCCTGAGTAAATCTTGATATTAACGATCACTTTTTATCAACCGAATTTTCAATGTTAATTTAAAGTGCAGAGAATGTTTAAAATATTCGGTTATATACGACAAAGCACTCAACGTATTGTTCAGATTTTACTTCTAGTTATGTCTTCAATAATATTTTGGCTTATGGTAAAATGTGAATGAATGTTTTAGACTCATTTTTGGTTTCAAAATTGACGAATTGGAGGTGACGGCTTATATGTAGGGTACACAGAGGTCGTTAGTGGATTTTTAGCATCTTTAATCAATCGCGTTAAAAAATATATCAAAATATAAATGACATTATATTTGAAATGATTCGAATTTAAACTAATATCAATTGACGCCATAATTTTTCCATTTACAAAAGGTTATACGATATGGTAAAAGAAAAAAATCATAATTATTAGCAAGCCATTAGTTATTATGGTATATAGTTTATTAAATAATATTCCAATTATAATAGTATTGTGATGAGAACAGACCAAGGTAAAAGTGTTTTAAGTGCATCATTTAGACCGCGATAGTATAGGTATTTGTTAACCTTGAACCACTTGTCTTTTTATCTCTGAGAGCCAATTATGTGCATCAGCGATCACGTTTAATTCACGGATAGGGCCTCCCGTGTGCATGGTGATCGATAGAGGCGTGAATCACCTTTGCTCCCTCCTCTGTCACATTCATTGACAAGATCACATGGATAGCACCTTGTCTCTCTTTCTCTCTAGATGTATATCGCGAATTTCGGAGTTCACTCCAAGTGTTTTGCCCACTCCATCTGTATGTATGTGTCGTAATAAAGTCGGACTCTGCTCCCTCCCTCTCCACCTTTAGTACGTCGATGTTTGATGAGGCTCCCCAAGTGATGATCGAGGCGATTGCGATCCGTTGCGCAATCTCGAGTCTTTTGTTTGGCGAGTCGTCGTCGTCGTCGCCATGGAGAGGGAGCAAGCAGTCACAATCATATCGCGCGACACGCGATGTTCATAACGGTCTTCACTGGGATCCCGTTGACTGCTTGATTATTATTCTAGGCGGAATAATGAAAAAGGACGAGGGACTGATCCTTTCGCAAAACCCAGCTCGCTTGCTGATCTCGGTGTGATATGGTCAACCTAATGGCTCGAAATGAAATCTAACTTTTTTGCACGTTCCACTACTTTTCATGACGAAATTTTCTTGCTACCTATTTCGACCATAGTTGGGGGAAACGATTAAAATTTATCGTTAAAATTGCAGTTAACTATTTAACTTAATATTGACTTTTTATAAAAGTTAACATTAAATTAAAATTTACTGACGCAGGAATAAGTTTTGATTATTTTATTCTTTGAATTATAGTGTATATTGATCTGTTGGAATTTGTGCGCGAAAGCTTATGGCACAGACGTATAAAACGATTTCAGAGAATAAGTTTAGAAGGGAAGTTGGGCAAGAATGCATTGAATGGACGCATTCCTCCAATCAAAAGTGGGATTGGCCGGCCAAGTTTCGGACCCTCACAGGCGAGAATGCACGAAAAGACTGAGCAAGGACAGCTTCCGCCATGGCTCCTCTGTGACATCGTGCTATGATAGTTCCACACTCTGGCATGGATAGCACCGCTGGAACATGAGGGTGGGGGTCACCAAAAATCTATGACAAGTTTGCTTACATCATATCGTAATTGAGAAAAAAATACATTTTAAAGTTTGCTCTATGATTAATTTTTAGACTAACTGAACAAATAAATTTTAATGTTATTACTAATTATTTTAACATGAGCCTGTAACTTTTTACCGAGGTTAACTTTAATCTGCTAACTTTCCCATCTATTATTCCGGCACATTGCCTCATCTTACTAACTTACTTTTAAGTCCGTTTTATATACCTACGTGATTAATAAAAATTATGATTGATTAAAAGATTGGCTTCACAGGTGCGTTCAAATAACAAAATAAGCGTGGACGCTATCTATCTTACTTCTGAAAAAAATATAACAGCAAACTGCTGCACTCAAGGTATTGAATTTGCGTTGAGTTATTTCCTACCCGCATCGATATTTTTTCCGGAGTTCTAGTAATTAATTCCAAATTACATCCAGGTTATTTAAAATCGTCTACTTTCGCGATTCACAGTTTAAAATATCAAAACGCAGATGCAAAACGCAAGAAAAAAAGTAACTGCGACGCTGCGCGTTCCAAAATTTCAAGATTATTTTCTTTGTTAATTCAAAAATCGGCGATACCCATTTACGTTAATTTTTGCACTATTTTCTAACAGGTTCCATATTTTCCGTGCACGTCGCCATTAACGTGTAAGTGCTGAAGTATCGCGATGAGTCGACTCAAATTATTTGTGGCGCCACAGGCGCGTTTCCGCTGCACAGTTTATCACATGTTTACCACAACCAGCCAGTTAACAATAAAATGAATATTGTACGCATCTGTTTGTGTTGCATGAGTAGTGTGTTATTTGTGTCAGCAGAAACTTAAATACAATATGGTAACATTGGTTGTAAAAACTTTGATTTATATATAAAATTGCAAAAAAAATTATTTATGCTATAGCATAAATAATTTTTTTTGCAATTTTCCATTAATTTGTCAATGTTTTAAATCACAAGAATTTTCATTTATTTTTCTATTGTAATAAGCAATTTTATTGCTGTTATTTTTTATATATTTTGTTTTATTGCCTTTTCTCATTTTTGTTTTATATTCTTTTATTTTTTGGACACATTTCAACAAAAATAATGCAGGAATAGAAGGATCAACAACTTTTCTATTTCCACATGGTAATTTATTGAGACCGACCATGGTTAGTACCATGATCAAGAAATTACTATGTGGAAATAGCAAAGTTGTTGATCCTTCTATTCCTGCGATTATGGATTTCCACCAAGTTACGCCCGCTACTATTAATTATAAAGATAATAAAAAAATTCGAAATTTCTCAAAACCTGAAGAAGAAAAGACATAGGAAAGCCTAATATTTGAGTGGCTTGATAAGGCAGTATATGTTGTTGGCATCTTTGTATCATAATTCCAAATGTCTGTCATCAGTGTGTTGTTAGTTGCCCCGAGCCTGGAATTATTCACTAGCTGGGAGATAAACTGATTGACGTTCGGGAGCTTGTGAGCGGAAAGTATGTCCTGGATTCCAGTTAATTTAGAATGATTGGGAATCCTCACGGGTAAAGTATTATTTTTACTAATTTTGTCCCATGACTCGCGAGGCCATTCTAACCCAAGACGGATTTCGCTCTCGCTATCGATCTATTTCCTCTCCTTTCTTCTAATACTCCTTACTTACTCTCCTTTGATGATGATGGTCGCATAGCCCACTGAAAAATCACATTCCCAGATTCCTATTTCTCTTGGCTTAAGGAGATACAATTCTCGAGTGTACTCTCCTCCTTCTTCTGGAGTCTCCATCCCAGTTCCTAGTTGTTCCTTTCAAACCTGGTCTTCCCTCTGGAATCCAGGTCATCCCACAGGCCTTCTGCCATCCGACTTTCCGATAAACGCTTGTGCAACCATTCCGATATCATCTTAACTAAAACGGTTGCTTTTTATCGTGGCCACTGTATTAGGATCTTCTTACTTCCTCACATTTCCTTATCTTTTCTCATCCTCCGTATACCGCCCTCATTCTTTGGTCACAGTATCTTTCTCAGGACTTTGTGTTCAAAAACTATTAGTTTTATTTGCGAAGGCTTTGTCAGAGACCAAACTTCAGATGCTTAGATTTCGATTGGTTGAAATGTGATCTCGAGTATTATATTTTTGCTCTTCTGCTTGACAGTCTGCAACTCAGGAATTCATTTCCCCTCCAATCACATCTGTCTGCTGCTTTCAGTCAACTTTTAATTTCATTTTCTACTCTGTTCTTGCTCACCACCATTACAATTAAATATTTCAACCCGTAGTACAACATAAAAATATAGTTTGTACTATACATTTTAATGGAGGCTATTCATTTTCAACTTCTCTACACATCTTCATGTACTTAATTTTTATCATATTCATATTTATCATCAGTCCCACCATAGTTTTTCATCAAATGTTTTTAGGCCATCTCTATTTCCTGCTAAGATTTCGACGGAATAAACACTCGCTTGTATATTTATTTTCCTCCAATATTTTGGCTCCTCCAATTGTATTTTTACGCTTCTTAACGCTTCGAAAATATTAAAATAAAATGTATTGGAGATAATGGCTAACTCCCGACAGCATTTATTTCAAAACTTTCAGCGCTCTCAACTTAACTGGAATGTGTGTTGAAAGATCGTCCGGTCAAATTAATAACCGTTAATGCTTTCTATGCATTTGAATGCATACTCAATATGAGACATATTGATAGCGCTGTGCGTTGAAGCACGTTGTAATTAGCCGTCGCAAGTAAAAAGAGTACATAAAAGGTTTATTTTAATTCCATTTTGCTTAGCATGTAGGGCGAGAGAATGGCTGAACGGAGACGTTTTTTTGTTTTCCTTGTCTGTCTTTCGCCGCCGAATTCTTTTAACCGATTGCGATTTTTGGTGAGAGGGAACACGGTGACCCCACTGTGGTCAAATGCTCGAGTGCCGTGCCTAACATAACACATCGTATGAGAAACACCTTCAATTGATTTTTAATTGCGGATCGACTTCCCTGTGTCCCGTGCATGCATTCTGGGAGAAAAGAGTGTGCACGCGCTCCTAACCTCTCCGCTTATGTAACCTTATAAAACCTTGAATGCATATAATATTTGCACGTGTAGCTATAGTTACAAAACTACCAATAGAGATAATTAACAAAACATTATGTCACAGACTCAAATGGACACGCGCCGACATGTCATACGCATTAAGTACTCTAATTTATCCAGGGAACGTAAAAAATAAACTTTTATTACTTGTTCACATTGAATATAGTTGGCCTTCGTTTCCATAGTTAGTGTAGAGAGACAATTAGGGTACTTGCTGTCTAATTATATCTGAATACGCCAATTTTTATGATTTTATCGTTCACATTCCTAATTTATTCGCAGAGTTTGATTTGATATTTTATGTAATTTGTCATGAAAAAGTTTGATGGATTAGGTAATCAACGAGCTTGAGGTAGTTTTTTTAATTTGTTATAATCAGGTTTCACGCCGTTTTTCACGCGGCGAGCGATTGCGCCAGCTTTTGTACGGATGTTAGCGTTGTGCATTACGACAAATTGCATGGAAAGTTGCACAGCTGCATGAAAGATTTCACGGAAAATAACCCAAAGCGATTTTCATCTAGATGTACATGACACCCACTCCTATGGTGTGTGGCAGGGGGTGGTTATATATTCTCCACAAAATGCAGTGTGCTACGTGAAGGTGCTAACGCAATAGCGCATGCAATTAAATGGCAGAGGTTAGCTCTCACCGACCATTCATTTGGCTGAATACCACACTGCGTTGGCCCAGATGAAATATGCAATATCCCATGCAATCTCCTACTGTCCATTGAAAAACACCCGAATTTGAAGACCAATATGGCAAAGACTGCTAAATTTGAAAAGAAAGGAAATCACTCGCTCAATGGCATTGGGCTCAACTGTGTGGAAGTTAATATTCGAAAATGAAAAGGAGACTTCGTTGATTTCCACTGATTTATTTCGTCCGTACGACATGTTTCGAACCATAGAAGTAATTATCAAGTAAGTACAACAAATTTGAATGGTAAGGATTTTTGGTTAATGGTTTGAATGTTAAGGTGAAGGAGTATATACGTTTGCTTACCATTCTAATTTGTTGTACTTGATAATGACCTCTATGGTTCGAAACATGTCGTACGGACGAAATAAAACAGTGAAAGTCAACGAAGTCACCTTTTCATTTCCGAAAGAAAATCACATTGAAGCTTCTACTTGAAGCTTTTGCAGCGCTGGATTGCATCAAACTGGAAAACAACTTCGACGCAGCCAACCCGAAAACCATTCAGAGAACTCATACTGAAGCTCTTATTTATTAATGCATTGACTCTTGGCATTCAAGCTTTTTCGATCCTCACAATTTTTCGCCATACTATCACAAACAGAATATCAGCGTAAATTTCTGGTTGCTTCTCAGATGCATCACATTAACGGCTCTTATCTAAGCAAAAAACTGGGGTAAATAGATTAAGATAACAAATATAAATTTCCTTTGTATGAGTTGTAGCCAAAGACGCCATATGAAGACTGGGCGATACTTCATGCCATGCTTCTAGGTGATTATTCATGCCATTGAGCTAAATATTAGGGTAATTATTATTGGAAATGTAAAAAACCGTTATTCGTCGCTTATTTCGCCAGAGTCATTGCAGTAGATGCTATCGCAATTCCGCGTGCAATCTCGTAGCATGGGTGGCCAATAATGCACCATTTATTCCTCTACCAGCGACAATACTTTTGCACTAATGGATGTGCATCACAAAATTAGGCCATGCAATAAAGCTGTCTATTCATCGGCCATTAATAACTTATGTGCTTACTATCCGGTAATAATGAGATAGAAATAATTAAGAAAGTAACATTTTTACAGAACGACGATTTTTCGAATCACTTAAATTATGTTATCGAATGTAATTGACTTTTGAAACTTTCCATTCTCGAATGCATTTCCCTGAGTTTGCCATTGTCACCCTTTCTGCTGAATGAGTCACATCGGGTCTCCCAAAATATCCCGCTCCTTGTCGCAAAATTTCACAACGAGATTAATTCAAAATTCTAAGATTTTAATGACTTTCAAACAAGTGTAGTGTAATGTTTGATGGGCTAGTGAAAAATCTTTATTTTCTTTTCGCAAACCGCCGTATGGACCGTATTTTTGCTCTAAGAGTTCATCATCATGGATCCACTAATAATATAATAATATTTACGGGAGGTCTTTGTTGTTCTATATCGTTTGTCATTTATTTCACGTTACGAGCTCCCTGAATTGTCGGAGGAGGCAGCCGAAAAGAGCAAGGGTGACATCTTAACCCGAAATGACCGTTGAATTGTACAGAATTTCTTACTCATATCGTAAATACATCATTATTGGATCGTAATGATAAATTTTATAGGAGAGGAAGAAGTTAATGCCTCCCGGGACGCGGTTAATTTTTATTCAGGGTAAAGTGATTTTTTATTCATTTCCGCTGCCACAGTTTCTATTTGAGCGTATCATATTTATCTTGGTGGGATATTTCAGTACTTGTGCTTTTTTGTGTCATTTCATCCTTTCGTTCGCATTCGCAGGTCCATGAGTCCAGCACTGGATTTAGCTGCATTTCCCGCGAATGGTGATCGCCATTCCATTGTGTTGTGTCTACCGAGACCTTTTGTATCAAATAAATAGGCCGATTGAGACTCGGAGGCCACGTGCTAGTTTTACTCGGAAGCTAGGCTAGCGAATTTTACTTGGCGATTTTAATCAAATCGATCATTATAAATATACTAAGAAGTTAAGCGGCAAAATTTATGTGCATCCAGGATGTAAAAATGTATGATTTACGTGATCCTATTCTGGAAAGAAAAGACTCAGAAATTTTCCAAGAATTTTGTAAAATGGATTGATATTGTGTCGTTGCGTACCTGTAATGCATGTAACATAGTTCACACCTACCGATAAGTTTCATGTCAGCGTTAAGATACGTTTACGCGTTCAATTTGCCTTCTGTAGCTGTGCTGGGGTTTCCAACTGGTCCGATAGTATCTTGCCTTTTTTGATGACTAGATTGTAGTACTCGGAAGGTACGTGCTAGACAGATTACTTGAGCTATTAAGAGTGGATATCTGTCAATGTAGCACGAAGAATATATATTAAGAACCTCAATATATTCCTTGGTCCGACAGAAACGATAAATTAAGCGAGTGGTTTTGCCGAACGGATTGGAATAGGCATTCATTTTCCCCCGATAACAGAGAGGACTTAAATAAACGTTATTTTTTCTCATTTTCCGATGTAGAATGCATCTTATTTGTCCAGTCGCGAGGAAGTGCCGCACTGGCTTGCCTTCTGTAAAACCGCCGTCGTACCGTCGTACCTATCGACTCCTGTCGTCAATTTCATGGCACACTCTCGATTTTCGCTCGGTTTCTGCCGCTCCTCCTTGGGTCCTTTGTATGCACACAGTCTGCTCAACTTCGTGGTCCGAATGCATAAGAGACGTAGCTTTCGCCATCGCCTTCTTCACCTCACTCGCTGCACTCTTTCCAAAGAAAAATCATCATCTCTATCAAGCCACGGATGTATTGGAGTCTTTCGTTAGGCTCAGGCTAATGTCGACGCCGAGTTTCTCTCCACCCTTCTCTCGTGGTGCAAATGATTTCAGCTTATCATTAACAGACAATTTATTACTTCCACAATACAGTTGTAAAAAAATTTGGCTGTTACGCCATTATCAATTACAGAAAATATTTTCTGTACTTGGTAATGGTGTAACTGCCATTTTTTTTTCAAATATTTTGTGGAAGTAATAAAGTGTCTGTTATTGATAATACACCATTGATATCCACCTCGTACAAGCTTCAAGTTTCAAGCCCGCGTCCTCCGAAGAATACCACAGCATCGGATGGACTCCAATATGCCCATTTGTGTCTGTCTGTGAGGTGCATTTACATATTTTCATTTGAGGCAAAACTGAGGTAAAAGTTAAGTATGACATTTGAATAACTGGGAAAAAATGATAAGGCTCTACTTTATACACTCGGAAAACTTCATGGCGATATTTTCTTAGGTAGCTAAGTAACAAGTCACGGCCTTATAAACATAGCGGAGGTGGGTCCTCTTCCCTTACCCTTCCTCTACATCGGCCGCTTTTCCTCTTGTATAAAAATCTATGATCCAAATAAAATGCTCTCATCTCGAGTACATATTTAAAATCGACCTTTGTCAACGCGTCCCAATTGAGGTGAATCTTCTCGGGCTGTCCGCCGTGTGGGCTATTGGCATTGGCATTCAGTGTAGATGAAGTCAATAACCCGGTGCAGACCGCGATAAGAATTTCTAAATATTATTCACCCGGGAAAAACTTAAATCGCATACGTCCCTGTTTCTCAAACATAAAAAAAATGCGTCTCCACGAAGAAATTGGGGAACTTTTAGAATTTGAGGAACGTAGTGGAAAATGTCCCAACAATGCTTCCCTTGACGCATTGTTGGCGCACTCTGTCTCCGATGTGGAGCGAGTGGTAATCTTATCGGAGACCGACGGACATTCCGATAAAATATAGTCAGGAAAAGTAATCCAAACTCAGTTGGCGGGCCAGTTGAGTCCACACGTTCCGAGAAAAATAGCATCGGTGATGTCGCTCTCGTCGATGGACAGTCAGCAGCCATGTTGCACACACCATCTGACGTTCGATTTTAAAAACTTACACTTGTTTGCAAAGGTTGCAGTTTCCGATCGCGTTTGATGTCGGGATGAGATACAAATCATGTAGGCATGTCTTGGAGCTATTAAAGATGGGTTAGTATCAACATTTGCTTAAAATTAACCAGTTCTCTCGCAATATTTTTTGTGCTTTGCATCAGGGTTGCAGAATTTTAATGTACCGTCGCATCCGTTGATAAAGTCATAATCCTCTACCAAAATTAGTCTCCTAATATATGCATGGTGGAGGATCAGATCAAAGTGTTAGTTTCCTATAGTTCTCGAAACCTGATAAAATGCAAGAAGAAAAATTGCGAAACGTCAACGAGAAAATTTGTTGATTCAATAAAAATATTTATATTGGCCACTAACCAATAGCTTCAAGGTATAAATTGACCATGAAAAGGGCAAGAAATATTCATCAGTTCTGAGAATCATGCACATGGCCGGATTCCAAATCGTAAAACTGCCTCCAAACTCGGTGTCTTGCATTAAACTGAGTACAATTGAATTACAATAGTTGTAAACCAGATCTACAGAAGATAGCCTTGAGCCAGTGTGATATCTCCATACGCCTGGCCCACCACCATGTGTTTGAAATTTGAAAATGAAAAAAAACTAGCATATTTAGACTGCTTCATTGTTCGGAGTGAAATTAATTCCTATACATTCCGCAGATTTTTTATATTGCCGTAAGTATTAATAAACTCACTTCCGATGCAGTTGATATTATTTTAACTACTCTTACCTATTGATATTGTACATATTCAATACTTTTGTCGATATTACACGACTTTTAATGCAATAAACACCTGATGATATTCCTATTGCAGCAAGTATCACATGACACAAGATGTGTATTGGAAAAAACTGAAAATATAGTTCGTAAAGTCGATTCAACTTTGAATAAAGCATGAATGACAGAGCTAATGGTTATCAATCATATTTAAAACTCACATCAAATGCGTAATTATCGGTAAATTTCGTTTAATTAGAGAAAAGTAGGCAAATTATCTATTTTATTGTATCGTTTCTTCCAAAAAAAGAAACATAAATGATGTTCTAAGATGATGTGTCTATGTCTCTCAGAAAGAAATATGTTTTTAATTACTTCATAGCAATTTATGCCTAGAACGCAGCCTCTGGAAAGTGTCTAGCGCCTCCTAGCCTAATTCGTTTAAAAGCTGTGTAGCAGTTCGTTCTTAGCAGTTTTTGACGAATAACACGGCTTTCCTTTGTATTTTATTTGGATTAAATGTTTCGTCGTCCATACGCAGTGCTGTAGTTGGGCTGGTACGGCGTACCCCCTAAAATCCAAACTCGTTATAAACTTACCGGTTAAACTACCTTTTTAAATCTGTAAAAAATAGCCCTAATGTAAATCGTCCAATGGATTTCTGAAAGAAAAATCGGAAATTATTATTTACTTGTTCAGAGTTATCTCGTGGCACAACTTGGAACTAATATAAGAATTGGAGTTTGACATTTCAATCGCGGCCGGATGTATAATACATGTTCAGCTGTTGGGAAATTTTGGTGAGTATCACCTAAATTTTATTCCAAACTACAGGACTGTCCATATGTTCGCCGCGTGTTCAAGTTGTGTCCTAGCGAACGCTAAAACAGCACCTAGCTCTTTTTCAAATTTTCAGACAGAAAACCTTCCCACATCACGCTTAGCGACACCAAGCTCGTTCAACGATCCACTTCAAATAGGCACTTCTTATGATTGGTTCTCCGCAATAGGTTAGGAGTTATCTTCATTATTTGCTATTATTTCACGAGGGAGGGGTAAAAAGGATATATTTGGAGAAGGCCTGCGCACAGTGGGCTGAAATCGAAAAAAGCTGGACAAAACCTCGAAAATGGTTTTTTTGAGTATGGAAGTTGAAACTTTTCACAGTTGTTGCCAACACATTAGTGCATTTTTTGGCGCAAAATGTTTTTCATAGGTTAATTTTTTATATACAATACATAGCCTCAAAGTTGAACAAATTTGCCGCAAATTCCCCACAGATTTGAGTTCGAATGAGACTCCATTATTATCTCCATGGAAACAACAAGTGTTCATATTTGTTTGATAGGCGTCGCTGAAGAACAGCTGCCGATGACCATTCTCCACGGGTTCCCATCTTGTAAAGAGCGCTTCGGCCTATTCTGATAGAGATGTTTCCTATTGGATTTAGTACTTTATTTTAGAAAATTGTCATTCATTTGAACAATTTCATTCATGACGAACCATTTCAAATGAATGACATGATTCCATTCACAGCAATGAATGCTTCGAAATGAACAATCCTCTTATGGACGACTCTGCCGTGAGTCTTTCATCATCCCCCCAAGATACACTACACGCGTGCGCTGCAGCGCCGCTATGCCTCGCTAGAGACGCACACGCTCCTCCTTCGAGCCTTCGTCTGATATTTCGCTGCCTGCACTAAAACCACCACTGCTGTCCGCCATTAAGCCAGCCTCGCTTAAAGGTCACTCCCTTTCTTCCCTCCGCAGTTTTCCTCTCTAGATATGAGACAGACGTGCGTGCTGTAGGTACAATGGGGGAGCATGATTCCATCTGAGCGGCGTCAGAGGCTCTTCTATAATTATCTCCACGGAAACAACAATTGTCCATATTTGTTTGATCGGCGTTGCGGAGCAACCGCCGTTGATGTCCATTGTGGGGTCCTTTATGGCGCTGAGAGCCCCTGCGCATTCTGTCTGCATCCGATGACAGAAAATTATCCAGGGTATATTCAAACGAATAAAAAACTTTAGGAGTTCAACTATACAGCATATGAAGCATGTTTCTCTATGGCAGCTCGGCAAGAGCGTTAAATGCAGTGCAGAGTGGAAATGTGGTGCTTCCGAAGAATGGATATAAAAGGGGTCGACCTGATAAGTAATGAGAAAGTGCTAATAAGTACGAGAGAAAAAAGAAACCTTATAAACTCTAAGAAGGAGACGCGACAACTTAATAAGCCACATCCTGATGGCATGATGAAGACAATTGTCTAAGTTGACGGGAAGAGAGGCAGAAGGAGGTCCGGAGAGAGAGAGAGAGAGAGTTACTTAGGACAACTCATTATAAGAGTGTAGAAGAGAAGAAATTCGTAAATATGATAAGGTTATTAGATGGGTGGGGAGCAAACTTTTCTTCGTATTAGTTTTCCTGGATATTACACAATTACTTATACCACTTATTTCTTACAGAGCGCAAGACATGGTTACACATGGTAAGTGGTATAAGTAATTGTGTGATATCCTGGAAAACTTATAATGGAATACCACAATGTTAATCAAAAGTTAGTGAATTTTATTCTTCGCATATTTGAATCATTCATACGGCAGATAAGTATTCCTGGAATGGAATAGCCATGCCGAAGTCGATCGTAAATGCTGCCGTTCTGCTTTGAAATGTCGTAGTTCACTGGCTGGACGGATTGTATTGCTTTTCCGCTTCCAAGAAAGCGCATTCTTACAAAGTGCTCAGCGTTGCGTATCATCCAGATGATTTCCAGCGCCTCCTTCGCTCTAAATCGGACTGGAGTGAGTCACTTCGGCTCAAGTTGCGCTCTTCCAAAGAAACATATAACGACTCTGTGTCATGTGGCATCGAAAATAGCCCGTACGAGCGAATCTTTGCGTTGCGCTGGTCTTGCATATCTTGCAATCATGCTCACACTAGTGCTGACATTAAAGAAGATGATAGTTTTTCCGACACCGTTACTCCTATCAGCATGATACTTGGCGATTGTAAATACCTTCTCAAGCTGATGGTTTAAGTGCCAACTAATTTGTTATAAGAGGTAGGTATTCAACGGCCCAAAAGGCCCCTGCACCTCTCCCCGTTGCCCCGTAAGCTGAGCATTGGTTTCACTGTAGCCGTTTCATTCTTATGTGCTTTCTTACTTATGTGCTTTGAAGTAAGGTGGAGGGCTAGGATAATTTTAATCGTATGAAATAATCAATGAAGAGTCTAATTACACCTATCAACTTTATTTTACGATTAGTATTTTTCTAATAACTATGTTTTTATCTGCAGAATTCTCGCATTCATTTGTAGGAAACAGTTTCAGACTACACTAACAGCCATTAAACATAATCAATAATAAAGAGTGATATATTTATTTGTGGAAGTATTTCAAATTTAGAGCTATTTTCATGAGGATTTCTTGGGGTTCTGAACGTTTATATTCCGATTTTGTGTCTCTTCCGATTGTGATTTTTCAAATGCAATTATCGAGGTGATAAAATGCGCACCGGTAGGACGACGTCCGGTGGGTATTGCGAGTAAGCAGAGGCGTATATATGCAAAGAGATCTTTATTTATTTTGGGGGTTGGGGGGATCGAGCCATCTCGGCCCCCTCCCTCATATTCACCCCTTGATATTTCACATTCAAAATATTACGAATATGCAGTTGTAGTTTCGTCTCTACATGCCGCGGCCATGGCCTCCCACATGACTCACTGCACCGTTTCACAGGAGAGGGGAAAGAGTTTTGCTACCAAGGAATCCGAATTCCCAACACGATTATATATTGGTATAACATTAGACGAAGCAAGAAAGAAATAGTCAGGAGAATATGACAGGCGAGGATGGCATTCTACAATAAGAGGAATCTTCTTAAAGCTGAAAGTGAAATTATAGAAGTGAGGAAACATTTCCTCAGATCCTACGTATGGAGTATGTTTATCTTTGGGGGCTATGGCATGGTTATTGACAGCAGTAGAGAAGTCAAGAGTGGAAGTATTCGAAATGCGGTGTCATCTATGAATGATGAAGATAAAATGGATCGACCGTGTGAGTAACGAGGAAGTGCTAAGAAGAGTGGAAGAAAAGAGAAGTACTTATTCTAAAAACCTTAAGCAGAAGACGGAGGGACGACTTAGCTGGCCACACTTTGAGGCATGATGGCCTGATGCAACCAATAGGGTGGTGTCCTATTAATTTTTTATTGCCTTAATCGAAAGATTATTACTCCTGGAGTACGCATTTCACGCTTTTAGATTTTTAAATGACGATATCTATTTTTCGCGATTAAATGAAAAGTGAAAATTTTCAAGCGCGCAAAAACGCGACGGCTGAATATGAATGCTGAGATAAACCCGAGTGACGTCATTCTGGTTCCCGCTGTCGCCGCGTGAGGTGACCTTGGGGCGAGAATATTGAGCGCCACTGCGATGCTGGCTGCTAGCAGGTAGCAGAGTACCCTGCTAGCTGGTAGCGCTTGGCTTAAATAAGGATTATTAATACCTTATCAAACGAAGGAACCTTTCCGACCTTAGGCAGTTTTAATAGGGGATTATTAAGACATGTTTCCCTGAAGTCTGTGCCTCATGCATTCATTGGTAATCTCAGACGATGTAAAACTCCTATCTACTCGTATAGAAACTAGGTCCCTGTGACGTCACGTGGAGTGGCATCGCATGGGCGCCAATCTGGCCTTTTTCAAATGAGGTTAAAATTGACCATTGCCATTCGTTTAAACTGGGAATTCTGAAACCAAATAAATTGTACGTTATGAATACACTAATAGTTGGTTACGAATCACAATCAATACCTTTTGTTTTCTTTGATGAAGGAAACTTTCCTATTGTGGTGGAAGGGAAGAAGGGCAAGGGACGGCCCCGAATGAGTTACAGAGGTTGCATAGGATTTAAAAGAGAAGAAATTCGTCGCTATGAAAAGGATAGCGGATAGGAGAGAGGAATAAAGAGCTGCGTCAAACCAATCTTAGGATTATGGTTGACTTATGATGATTCCGCCACTAGATGAATTCCCTATTTTCACCATTTCATGTGGGGGGGGGGGCATTCCCCCTGGTCCCCGATTATATAAATGCGCCCCTGATAGTAAGATATGAGAGAGGGGAAGGCGAGAGATATCTGTTCGTGGCACTCGATGAAATCGATACGAAAATGTTTTGGAGCGAACGAGCGCGATTTCTCGAGGGTCGATCGAGAGATAATCGCAGTGCTTCCCACACATAATGAGAAACCGCTGTGAAATTTGTTTTCAATAACTGGCTCGCGAAAAGTATCCGTAGAAATCAATCTGGCAATGGAGATTAAAATATGGCTTTGAAATTACTGATGTAGTGGTTTACCGTAAAGCAAAGTCGTCCTGTCTCAATTTCTCGTACCTACCTACTCATCGATCGTCTCCTATCTCACGTAAATTCTCCGATCCACTCTATCTCCTATCGCTGCTGTAACATGATTATTTTGGAATCACTCACGCTTGCATGCGTCTTCAGCCATCACCAGCCACTTTCTTATCTCTTTCAAAAGTTTTCTTTCCTTATAAACCGTGCCAAGTACTTGACAATCCCTATCGCTTTTTCCTACCCGCTTTATTTATCTTATCCTCCAACGAAACAAAGTCATGGTCGCCTCTATACTGTTATCATCTTAGTTTATTTGGGCCCTCGTTATTATATTCCAAATTTACAGCAGCCACATTCGGAGAGTACTCTTCCAACATATGTTTTCGGAAATAATTCTTCCAAACTCTAGCTCATATTTATGCCTCTCTCTATGCATATGATGAGACTTCACCGCACTTCAGATGGCAGCAGGAGTGTATTTTTAATTTGATTAAGATGTCTGCGAAATTGCGTGTGTGCTTTGTATGTCATTATACCAGGATGAAAACGAAACATGATCGTTCTAGAAGAAATTCGGTAGATATCCAATGGAATTGTAATTATTAAATGGATGAAGATTGGCATAAATTGCCTTACATTCTATCTCAAAGACACAGAGTTTCTTTTACGTAAAATGCGATGTAACTCAACTAAAGTTATCGATTGAAGACGTCGAAAAACTCTGGTTTCCTCCGTTCCACCTTCGACCTTTTCCAAGTCCCAATACTTTTCTTCCCTCATGGGATCGCTCGGAGGACTCGTGTGCGTTAAGCCGGGATTGGGATCTGACTTTTTCCCTATTTTATTTTGGTTTGTAACAGTTCGTCCATTCTGGCGCGTAATGGCCGTCCAAGAAGAAATCCTCTCGCACACAGGCCGCCTGCCCTTTGAGAGTGACCTCATCTGTCAATACTCCTTTTGTTTTTTAAGGTCGTCGCCACGAACAGGTAGAAGTAGTCGTCCTTTGTGCGCGCGCCCCAAAGACAAAGGGAAAGAACTTTTAAAGAACACTGCTGGTCGACATATAGGTCTGTATCAATCATTGAATCCCACTAATGTAGCCATCTTACTGTGGGCTTTTTCGATTCCATTAAATTGTAACGCAACGCTTGTTTATAATTCAGAAGAGTTCGGAGAAAGAGGACGGGAGAGTGGGCCCCCCCTCCACCCACAACCTCCCCCTCCCCTCTTCCCACTCCATATTCTCTTCGCTTCCTCAGGAATTCTTCCTGCTGGCCGCCAAGCGGGGTTTATTTCCTACGCGGACTTAGTTCCAACCATGGGCAATAGGTGGCGGCAGCGGCGCAGTCGCGTGTGCCTCTAACTGGTGAGCGTATTTGGGACCTTCTACGTACCGGCTTTGTCGTATGGAGCTGCGAATCTACTCAACTAATAAAGGAGGTTGTCCGTGATATAATTTGTATTTTGCGTCATGATTATGATCCGGTATTTGAATTTATTCAAATATCTATTCCTCTTATTGTATTAACATAAATTCATCTTCGAGCAATCGTAAGGTCAATAGCCCAGGGAACGCCGTTAAGTGCAGCTGTCGTGCTCCCACCTGGTGTAGTGGGTTAAAACTATCTGTAATAAACATGGCCGCAAAATTTGAAAATGAAATGCTGATTCACTGCCCGAGAATAGGCCTTTGATTAGATAAAATGACGAATGTTGGAAAGATAAAATGTAATGAGCAATATGAATGCATGATAATCGGATTAGATGAAAGTAGTAATCATCCTTACAGCTGGCAAAAAGGCCTTTGGTGGGAGTTGAGGACGGAATTGAGCGATGAACGGAAAGATATCTAGTCCGCAATAATGACTTGTTAGTAGTCCACCAATTTTTTCAGTTGTTGATTTTGAAATTTTCTAAAACAAAGAGTAACATATTTACCTGTTTTTCAATACGTCGCCTGGTCATCCAGCTAATCCTGGCCTATAATCAGTGGCTTTTATCTACCCTTCCGCAAATAAGTGGAAAACGTCACCAACTCCTGCCGAGAAAGTCACCGTATCTGAGTAACTCGTGGGCCTCAAACATCGGTCTCGCGTAGTTACTTAATGTTTATATTCTTGTGTGTGATTCCTTCCTTTAAATGAGCCAATTTTACAGTTCCACCGAATGCAATTGTGTTTTAAAGTAAACAGTAATGTACTTTAAATTTAATTTATTACTAGTAAATAAAGAGTTTTTTAAATTCTATCGTCTCCCGATGCGTCGCTTACTTATCGGAGCTATTCGTGTCGAAAAATAGATGGTACTAACCCTTTCGGAGATGAGTTGATGACGTCGCGAACTCATACCGAGCGAGTCACCGCTTCTCAACTACATCTCGACCTCCTGGATGGGCCTTGCGTGGTTCGATTTTTTAACTTTATTGTGAGCAATTCCTTCCCTCAGTGAAAACCTCTGCAACACCGAAATGTTAAACCGAAACTCTAATGACACTAATCTAATTACAAAATTTTAGGTAACGTAATGTGCAGTGATGGTAGGGATCTAAAACTTGTGTAGATAGTGCTTGAGATAAGTTGCGTTCATTTTATGCTATCCACAAATGAGAATTTTTACAATAGAATCCGAATAATTGTAGACATTTCAACTTTTAAAAGTGTATTTTTTTACGATTAAAGCATTATTTTCAGAGATAAAGTTTAAATTGTGTTTTTACTGTTAAAGTGCTCCTCTCTCGTGAGTTATAAAAAAGCCGCTGTGTGGAAAATAAATTTTAATAGAATAAAACCCTAGGGCTCTGATAATATTCTTATTATGATGCAGAATCATTTATAAGCTGTTCATTAACATTTGCAGCTCCTTACTAATCGCGAAAGTTGTCCCACAGAGATTTCTCTTCGACTTCAATTTTGATAGCATGAAATATGTAGTGTCATGCGATCACCATATTGCGAAAAAAGCATATTATTTTGCAAATTGAATAACGTGGAAAATTGGATAAAATTTTGGAAAAAAGGATCTCAAAATTTCTCGATACTTGTGTGAGTATTCGACAGTTAAATTATTTTGCGAAAATTTCAAAATGTAAAAATCGTTTTTATGGAAAGGAAAATTTATCAGCGGTGGAATTTTATCATTATATCTGCACTTTTGCGTGTTACTTCAAAAAATCACATCTATTCGAAATTATTCCTTTTTTTGAAGTGTTTCATTATTTATTGAAATTATTTTATCTTCTCCTTCGAATTGAAGCATTGTGTGTCGTGTGGGTGTAGAGTTGTACGTTCAGTATGAATAGATGCTCCAAATTCACCATTTCATTCTCTAACATCTCTCTCGATTTATTTTCTCCGCCAAAATTCCTTCAGGTAAGCGAAGCCTTCACTCACCAGTACCCTTCCAAGGACTTCATCACATAATGAGGACGTGTGTATCACGGTGATTGTATGCGCATTCTACATTGATACATACAGCGCTTAACCTACTTCACTCTGAAATTTCTTTAATGATAGTAATTGAAGAATTGACAGCGAGAGGGCTTCAGTTCCGCAGGGATGCCGAGTTGCCTCCATTGCCGAATACGAGTAGTCTCCCAGGAGACAGGCTCGCCTTCGGAGCCGTTCGCCAACCGACTGGAATAGTCGCAACTCCCACTGTGGAAACCCGAAGAAACTTATTCAGAATTTATGAATGCGATTTGCAATTGTTTTAGGCATCCTGCGAACGTTCTTCCTTTTCTTCATCTTATGCCAAGGAAATATGTGCACAATACACTCTTTCTTCCAATGCTAATTCCTCCACTCTGTCACCCGTCAATGGATCATTTCTATCGCCGTTTTTCAAGAGTATTCTTGAAACGATTCGAAGTCTGTGACGGTGAAGAAGCCTTATTCGTTGTCATTCACCTACCCCATATTTCCACTGCTCAGGCTCTCCTTTAGTCAGAAATTAATGGATAGTCAAAAGAATTGGCAGACTGTAACCGGCCTTCATTTCATCTTTCAGCCATGGCCAGTGTCTCTTTCCTTCAATGCGTTTCCCTCAGCGCCCATCCGTCCGCCTTTCCGTGGACCCAACCCCTCTTCTTTTCCCAGTTGTCTCCCTTGTTCCTCCATTTTCTCGAGATGCGTTCATTCCATTGCCATCGGCTGCTTGCCCTCTCATCAATGATAACTTCCAAGACACACCCTCCCCTCCTCTCTCTCTCTCCAATTTGAGTTTTGCCTCCTATCCTCTCCTTAATTTCCGTCTCATCGTCAGTGGTTTTCAGGAATCTCTGGTCTTGCAATCATTTGGTCTTGTCTTTCCTAAATATAGAGCCTTTATGACGGCCTCGTAAATTCTGCCTTTCGTTTCCAAACATGTTTGTTTCACCAGATTGTATTATTGCATGCGGGCAGCCGGGAAACGTCATTATCTTTTGTCGCTTATTCTCCTTCTCTACAAACTCAGAGTTTGAGAGCTCAAGTCCTAGACATTAAAACAAAATTTTCCGATGAATGACTCTCTTTCCAGTTTGCAGCAAAGGCAATTCTTTTGAAGCAGTGAGGCATTTAATTTTTTTTCCGGAAGAAGACCATATTGTGTTAAATGAGAGCGAAATTGGCAAGAGACTCCGAGAATGGGGCGAAAAAGTGTGGACTGACTTAGGGGCTGAGAGGAACGAAGGAAAGAGGCTGTGGCCGAGGCGGAAGAAGGCCAGTGACGCTGGTTGAATTTGTCACTACCTTGGCTCATCTGTTAATTTCCAGCTAAAGAGGAGTTAATGTGGTGAACGACTTCATATGAGAATCTCACATATTGTGTAATACATGTAACATCCTTGACAAAGCCATGCATAATGCAAATGCTTACGGTGACTTAATAAATCAATCAATCAATCAATCATTATCTTGGTCCGACAGAAGCGGTGCATTAACCCTTTCGCGCCGGACGTCGGGTATAGCCGACGGGTATTTTCATACGCAGAACACCTTACGTCGGGTATAGCTGTCGCAAACTTTTCTACGCAGACGACCTGATGTCGGGTAAAGCTGTCGCGGGGGATGGGGAGCGACCGCAGCGGTAGCTATGGTCGGTGTTATTCAGGCCCGGCCCGAGACCCAGCTTAGCGAGGCCCTTGTGCCACCCCTTAGGCAATTAAGCCCGACCCTCCCACTCATTCATGATCCTTCCCACAACAGGAATTTGCGGTGAAGTGGTTGAAACGGCAATGGTTTTTGCAAAGAATAATTTGTTGCAAACTCAAATTAATTTATTGTAATGAATTCTTCGTTTCGTTCTGTGCGTAGGCAAATTTTAAATGAAACTTTAGTGTTACTTTTAACGAAGTTCTCATGTGAATGCCTTTATACCTTGTTCTTTCATCTTACGGGATGAAAAATATGTAATGGGGAGATTGGTGATTGAGATGCTGTTGTTTTATTGTTTTATCGCTCATGAATGTTACAATCCAAATAACTTCCTACATTACATGCCATTTATTTTCTGATCCATTCATTTTCCCCCCAAGTAATTACTAATACGCCGGTATTCTAAGGTAATGTAACTTGTATATCCAACTTCGTACCTGCGTTGTATGCCCTATTGTTAGCTACTCATTTTGGGTGGAACATGTGCTCAGCTGCCTGACGATGTCTCGGGTAAACAACGCGGAAAAACCAAACCTTCCACTCTCACAATGATATCGCACGTGCATTCATACAGTCCAGGTGTTGAGCACTAATGACATTTTCGCCGAATTTTTCGATGGCCCTCTACGATTCTTAGAAAAGCGATCCTCAATATACTATTGTGCTAGTTCTTTCATGGGTTTTCAGGCTTGCATTCCTTTTTCCCTACCCTTTTTCTTTTATTGCTGAATGCATCCTCAACTTCCAAGAAAACGTTATCACTAAAACCCATTTCTTAGTACTTATGCCTGCCCATACGAGAACGCATTCCCTCTCTAATTTCTCTATCACTTCAGCTTTGGCTCCCAAGCAAGCAGTGTTCTCTCACTGCTCCAAAATTTTGCTTCGGAGAAAGGAATATTTTGATTCTCATTCACGTTTCCCTGTGTAGGGCGCTTGTGGTCGGTTTTCTGTCCCAATTGCATCTGTTTTAGACGAGGTATGTCTAAAAAGTCAGTACTGGAGGACCCCATTTTGGAGTTGCTCACAAAAAGTGATAGCGAGGATGGAGGTTTCTATCCTGATTCAGAGGAGGAGACATCGGAATCTGAGCCAGAGACTTCGGTGGCAACGGCAACGTCAACGAGTAAGCAGGAACCATTGGGTGCATCGGACGATTCATCAGATGAAGGAGGAAGTGTCGCTGCAAAAAGGAGAAAGAGATCATCCCATGGGATTAAATGGCTTTCCGGCAATTTTTCTCCAATCAATCATGATTTTGACGCCACATCTTTCGGTTGTAAGGCGGCAGTAACTGGCAATTCCCCGATTGGATCATTTTTTGAAATTTTTTTCTCCAACGACTTGGTTGCCATTATTTCCGAAGACACGAACCGTCTTTATAAGTACACTATTGAACACTCTCCTGGGACCTAAAATTTGCACTAGATTGCGAAAAACAATCAAAGAGAGTAACATCATGTATACGACTACGAGAGTAACAACATAAATACCATCCTTAAGCAAGTGAACCTGGCTGTATACTAAAAAAATATTATAGGGGATATCTAATAGATGTATTTTCAAACCATATTCCTTTTTTATTGTTTATTCCATTTTTTTAGTTTATATTTATTGTGTGTTTCTAATGTATTAAAAGTTCATTTGGAAAGCATTTCTTGTTTCGCAGCAATATGCACAGAATTACGATTGTATTTCTGAAGGTGATCCCTCCAACAGACAATAGACTCTGAGGTCAACAATAGCTCCAAAATTATGTATGTATGATATTAAACTTTTAAAATTGTTTGAGGAGAAATGCATGTAACCTATTGTGGAGGACTGATGATAAAAATAAAAGTTAGGCTATTCACCATTGCAAGTCAAAGCCAATGGTTAAAATCAACGGGAACTTAAATCGATAAACACGTTTTATTAAATTTGGGTTTTATACGCTTGCATTAATACGGCGACAGGTATGAATAAAAGCGTAGGAGAAAAAGATGACTGAATAATCGACTCACTATTGTACAATGGGCTTCAAAAGTAAATGTCTAGTTGCGGCAGGCCACGGATAGTAGGCACAATTCGCTTGACATTTTTCCGCTTTGGAAAACAGGCACGACAAGAAGAGGAAGACTCGGAGAAAATCATATAAGAACCAGGGGCGCAGCCAGGAATTAAGGCTGGGAGGGGTTTAGTTGCAACTAATATCGGGGTGTGTGGGGGTGTGGAATAGCCACCAGGATAAGCGGTAGGTGCGAGATTAATAAATTGCGGAATTATAATATAAGTGGTTCAAAATGGTGAGTTTTACGGCTTTCTGAGGGATATTTCATTAATCCTCACACTATTCTATTAGTAATATCAGTCCAATTAAGTAAAATGAATTAAACGTAAAAATTTATCTGAGCTCTTGGGGGGGTTTATCCTTTTATCCCCTAAACCCTCCCCCCCCCCCTCGCTGCGCCACTGAATAGAACAACACTATATATCAGAAACGATAATAAGTGATATTTTTCGAATGGATGAATAATTGAATATGTTTTCCTCCCGCACGATAAAAGAATTTAATAAATTCTCGGTAGAACTTCGTTACAGCCTTTCCTTTTTATTCGTTGACGGCTGGTTTCCTAACACCCCCTGCCACACGCTTATTGACGCGGCTTGCTGCGTGGTATACAGATGTAGAAGAGTAGGTACGGAGAAGAAGTAGAAGAGGAAACTGCGCCTAATATATTGTGCATAGAAGTCTGCTCGTAGTCTAGACCCTATGTGGGAGGTCAATGGAAAAAATGTTCAAAGTAACCGATCTACCAACACAAATGTTTTCACAGGAAAACTCCTGATTGGTTTCACGGGATCAAATCCAGACCTCTAAGGTCTCCCCAGTCATCACACCACCAACCCTCAGCTCACATTCCATATTACAACCCTTAAGTCTTCCCCTTCAAGATTTTGAAACGACATTCATTTGATATGTTTTTCAAAACTAAAGTTATGCGGGCATTTATTGAAAGAACGAAATTTGAGTTGAGGAGCAACAGTTGTACACCAACGGACGCCGTCCTGAACTTCATCAACATCGGTGTGACGTCCCAATTGATACATGTATGCAGAGACGTGACTATTTGGTGGACATAGGGCATACGCTGGAGAAATTAATCGAAATTGGTTAGTTGTTAACGATTTGTTGTCATTTGTTTATTGAATCATTATATCAATCTGTTCTCAGGATGTTATGCAAATGACGATAAAACTTAGCATTAACTCAAACCATTGTATTCATACGATGATTAACAGGTAAATCAATTTCCAAAAACCTTATTCATGTCGTTCTCTTCAGTGTTATTTTACAGTGACGCTGGACTTAGCGGTTTTCTGGGCATTGATGTTCCTGGTGTTCGTCGGGGCTGCTGTCACGGATTTGAGCATGAAGTGAGAAGAACATTTGCGGAAACCTTGTGGGAGCATGCCGGCGGGGCAGAAGTTCACGGGACTAATCGAGATGATGTGAGTGAAAAAATTAATTTTCATGTTCATTCAAGAGAAATCGTAATTTATAAAGGGGTGCCAACCACTTCTACGACGGCTCATTCTCACAAACTAGACGACGAAATCCTTCAAAAACAGGTGCGAGTCACTTTCCTCTCGCATAACTTGTGATGTGTTTTTATTTAGGTCGACTATGTCTCACGGAATTCGCACTGCATCCATCGAAAGTGATATTTTTGGTAATATTTCACATTGTTTGGTGATTATCCTAAAAGTAATCGGGGCGGCTAAATGGGTCAGTGGATGTGAGGACGGCGTAATAATAGGTTAAATTTACATGAAAATGTGTGCGTAGGATTCCCTTTTGGGCATTTGTATTTAAATAAATTCTATTTGTGACTATTTCCGTAGCCTACGTAGGCTACGCTATTTCCCTCGCTAACTCTCGCCGTTTCCCACATTAATATTTAGGTTGGGGTTTCAATGTTGGCCTCTTGATATGGTAATTGCGTGGCTCTTGTGTATAACGGAAGAAAAAGATCGATATTTCAATTGTATTAGTAAATACACATGTCCTCCACTGATGCGGCGTAGAAGTGACAAGCGAGATTCGGACCGATTCTTCCCTTCCACGACCTTCAGTTCTCAGCGCATTTATAAGGAACCGTTCCAGCCCCCACCTCCAACCTCGTTTCTTGAACATAGGTACCTTAACCGATTGCCTCAACTTGGAAATAATGACCTTGCCTCCTACTACAAATCCCCAAACCCCTGTTTCTTTACAGCTGATTATGTTCGTTCGAAGCACGGAATATAGTCACTTATCCTAATTGCGACGAGACCTAGTCCACATTATCAAATACTATTATGAATATACGAATAGAACAGGAAAAGATCGTTGGATACCTTAAGCATAAAAATATATAATATTGAAGTTCTATCTTTATGAAATTACAGCAGGTTATTGCCGTCATTTAATATGAAATGGTTACGCAGTATGTCAATTAAATATTTCTATTTATGTTTGTATGTTCTTTTTAGGAAATTCATCTTAAGTTCCGCGAGATAATTCACAGTATTAACGGTCCTTTGTATTGCTTCGGCGTCCAGGTTAATAATACTCTTCTATAATAAGTAATTTATATGAATTTATTATATGTATTGTTTGAATCAGACATCAACTTATGATTGTGCATGAATATTTTACTCATGGATTCGGATTCTAAATGTTCGCATTAATGACGCTCTACTGTAATTCGAAGCTAAAGCCTTTTCTAAAAAAATTGAATCACGAGACTAATTATGGATCGGAGCAATCACAGAAAAAAAACGCGCTTTAATTCAGAAATCGATTTTCGAGGACTTACTATTTCATTAATATTTTTTCATTAGGTAGATCGGTACACCTATCTCACTTCCCACCAGATGAATTCAAGAGAAATTTTACCTCATATCAAGTAATGGCTATGATAATATATCCATTAGCTAATAGCCATTACTTGATATGAGGTAAAATTTCTCTTGAATTCATCTGGTGGGAAGTGAGATAGGTGTACCGATCTACCTAATGAAAAAATATTAATGAAATAGTAAGTCCTCGAAATAAATTGAAATGCTGCATTGAAAAAGCTGAATACGTGTCAGACAGTAACAGATCGGCAGGAATGAAGAGGCCATGGATGACTTACGCTTTGTGCGGGAGAATTTCTAGGCGAAATTTTCTGTATAAAAAAATGAGGAAACACCCTGAAAATGAAAAGCTAAATAGGTACTACGTATCGTACACGCAAAGATTAGAATATGATATTAAAAAGCGCAAAGAAAAGTATTACAGGGACCTATTTGATAGTAATGTCAATAATACCGCTGCTCAATGGCGCATTTTAGATTCACTCACGGGAGGAAAGCAAGGAAATGAGAATTGTGTAAAAATTAGAACTAGTAATGGTATCGTTGTCACTAAGTGCCAGGACATTGTAAACGAATTTAGTTCACATTATGGTAAAGTAATTCAAGAATTGACCCAGAACAATTATTTTGAAAGTAATACGAATAAATACAAAGAAATATTCCCAACCTCCAATTCAATTGACTCACTGTTTTTTGTTCCTACTGATGCGAAAGAAATTAGCAGCATTATTAAGGAATTAAAGTCTAAAAAATCTAAAGGTGTTGATAATATTTCCACACAAGTTATAAAAGAAGTAAATGCAAATATTTCGGAGGTCCTTGCCCATATTGCTAATCTAAGTATGTATACTGGAATATTTCCTAAACAATTAAAAACTGCAATAGTGATACCAATTTTTAAAAAAGGTGATAAAATGAACGTAAATAATTACAGACCAATATCCCTATTATCTGTATTTGCTAAAATAATAGAAAAAGTTGTTAAAGTCAGACTTCTTAAATTTCTAAATCAGCATAGTTTTTTCAATAAAAACCAATTTGGATTTATGAGTGGTAAGAGTACAGAGGATGCATTATTAAAATTCTGTTCAGAGCTGAACGACGGACTGAATAAGAACTGTAGAGTTGCTGGCTTATTTGTAGACATTACCAAAGCCTTCGACTCCATTAATCATAACATACTAATGAATCGATTATGGGAAGCGGGTATACGTGGAACCGCATATGATTGGTTTCAAAGTTATCTTTGTGATCGAGATCAATGTGTGCGTCTCAAAAATTGCTACAGTGAAAAGATTCGACTCACCTGTGGTGTCCCACAGGGTTCTGTGTTGGGACCCATACTGTTTTTAATATATGTAAACAATTTATGTGCTGGCAGGTTTAAAGGTCAATTAACGTCATTCGCAGATGACACTGCACTAAGTTACTCTGTTAATAGTGTTGATGATCTATATGAACACATACAAAGTGATCTATTAACACTCAATATGTGGTTTTCGGCTAATTATATGTTGTTAAGTGAAAAAACGAAATATATTATGTTTAGCATGAGTAAATCTACCTCAAACAAAAGTAAACTATACTATCAATGTGCAAATTGTATAAAAGATAATGTTACTTCCTGTGATAAATGTATTTTGATCGAACAGGTTAGTCACATAAAATATTTAGGTATATATTTTGACCAAAATTGTAAATGGAAGTCTCACATAAATAAATTAAAATCAGAAATGATTACTATTGTAAGAAAATTCTACTTCCTCAGATACATATGCCCTGAATCAGTGTTAAAAATGGTATATTATGCTCTCGTTAATTCAAGATTGCAATACGGAATAGCCTGCTGGGGTGGAGCATATTTTATCAACATTAAACCATTGATAGTGGCGCAAAAAAGGGTTATCAGGGTTATAACACGATCGTATAGGAAAAGCCACTCATTTCCTCTATTCAAAAAATTAGATGTCCTCCCACTAAGGCATTTATTCATTTATAAAGTCCTTAGAATATTCTATAACCGTAGTGGTGAAAAGGCCCGACCACAAAACTATGACATTAGAGCTTGGAGAAACTTCCATATACCTAGGCCGACGACCGAAATTTATCGACAGTCATACAATTACTTAGGACCCAAATTGTTTAGCATGTTGCCGAGTAATGTAGCAAACTCGGAAAAAAGATGGGGATTTAAATCCGCAGTTAAAAAATGGCTTATGATGTGTGAGGAAGTAGAGTTTCTACTAAGAAAGGTGGGTTAAAAAGTTTACAATAAAAGGTATATTGTATATTCTATGTATGTAATTATGCGTTTATATAAGAAAAATAAGAAAAATAGTTATCCTTGTCCAAATATTTGAAATACGTTTTGTAATAATGAATGCAATCGGCAATAGAACAAATAACTGAATACAAAGAAATTTTACTTCTCATGTGTGCTAGCACCAGACCTATGTAAAAAGTTTATGATGGTAGCCCCAAAACTACTAAAAGGGGTACCTATATATTCCAAAATATTTAAGTATGTTCTAAAATGTAATATTTGATTGTAAATGGAATAAATTATATATTATTATTATTATTATAAGTAGAATTACCGAATTTTAAGTCATTGGGAACCGAAATACCCTCTTTATTAACTAATTATAATTCTAGGAAAAGTCTATTAGATGACCGCGTATAATGTGTGTTTTATAAAAAAAGATTGCGGAAGATATGATCGAGGGTAAGGTTAGAGTAAGGAGTGGTAGAGGGCAGATGATGTCACCACTTTGGTCCAACATATCTCTAGCGTCAATACTAATGCGGTATTGCGTCACGGAAGTTGCCTACAATAAGCGGAATGGTGGATAATTGCTGTGCAAATGAGCATAACAGATTACAATGAATATATAATAATACTTGGGTATTGGAGATTGGATTTAGGTATAAAAGATTATAATATAATAATTGTTGGGTATTGGAGATGAATGTAATAATTAAAACGTAATAAACAGAAGAAGATAATTATCGTTACTTGCCTGTTTCCTTGGATTTTAAGAAATTTACCTCTTGCCACGAGAATTAAGCCAAGTCCTAAGATCCATTATCGTTTGTAAGGTTATTTCTCTTCTGTAACTCTCGTGATAACACAATAAGCCACACATTGTAACACAATCACCACAATATGCTTCCACACATATATCATCGAATACACTTGACACTATGCCATGCGCTGATGCAGTGAATTCCCAATTAGGATTTTTTTATTCCACAAAGACCAGTGCACTTCGTTCACAATGCACGACGAACGATTTACGTGCTTTAGTTTCAATCGCTTCCTTCGTGTTATTTGAAATTTGTAATAATCACTTCACAAGACGGTAAAGGGACACGACTCTGAAATAAAATTCAGTGCACTCATCACACGGTTATCCAACACTGAACTATGTTCTGAGTGGCATGGCACCGATGCCAAACTTTATCCTCACTCAACTCTGAATTGCGTCATGTCTAAGGCATGAGGACTCGACCTCATCCATGTTGGGTTGGTATATGACCGCAGTTCACAACTTGTTTTGTCCGAAAGAAATGAAGCAAATACGACCAGTTGAGTGGGTGTGATGTGTCTTTTTCAATCACACGTGTTAAATGCTGGCGATTATTCATGAATGCTTCGTGCGGAATCAAAAGTAATTCTTCCCTTCGAGAGTATTTACAAATATAGTGTGAAGCGAGGGATAATAGACCAGCCCTCACCGCGGCATACGGTTAAGTCGACTCACAATTAGAAGCATGAGGTGATAGAAATACTCATGAATACGCACAATAGAAAAACGATCTCAAGCAGAAGCATAGTCGCCCATTAGACGTACCAAGTGGATTGGGCACATTTCTTGGAAAGTACCTCGGCCTATTTACTGTAAACGGGAAAGCTTTTGCAAATTCTAATGTAAGAGGCACGCATATCACAAAATGAAGTATTCTCTATTCAGCTGCCACTCGCCGCGCATTTAAACGGCTTTACAAAGGAAGAGCGATCCGAAATTCTCGGGGAAGTAAGATGATATTAGGGATGTGAACAGAAATTCATATTCCAGACTATATGGTCTATGAAGTTCATTTCCCTTTCACGCCAGTGGCGGATTCAGATGGGGGCCCCCACCCCCCTTGCGGGGCCGCCCCCATTGCCGAACATTGTAGAATAACAATTGCAACTTTTTTATGTCGTAAGATATTGTCTTATATACGTGTATAATGCGTTAAAATAAAACTTTCTTCAACTTCGCAGCGTGGCTTGATTAATTTTTTATTGCTATAAAAGTAAAGGTAGCTCAAGATATCCTTTCCGCCCCCCCGCCTTGAGTTTTTTCTGTATCCGCTTCTGTTTCACGCTATTCCTCGCGACTGCTGATACTCTATTGCAGTGGCGTCCGGTGGTTCTATATCCAGGGTGTGCGTTTGAGAACATATACGATGATGAAAAAGGGCACGAAGTTCAAATGATGGCTGCTTAAATGGTACTGAATGCATCGACGGACTAGGATCCTGAGCGCAGGTAGTGTAGGTGGCAGTTGCTACACCGCTACACTACCTGCGAGTAACTCACTAAATATATGCGTGCTTACTCGCGTCGTGTTGAGTCTGCTCCCAGCACCCATTGAACAGTACATACCCCCCGCTTACTTCGTCCCGCCCGAGAACACTCAAGCGAGCGCGTAGACCGAATTTGCGACCGGCGCGATGCCACGGGATCGCACACTTGCAGAGCGGTGAATTCGCCAAGGAGATAGCACCAGCGTTTGGAGCTTCATATCCCATTTCTGAGAGGACAGGATTTTTACCTTTCTCTTTGCAAAGTAATACATAGTTTTCTTCTATAATTCATTCACCTTTGGGTGTGCACTTGATAACATGCGTATATGTACGCGCCGCTACTGCTCTGTTGCAAATTCCATGGGAATAATCGATCACTCTGTACCTAACGCCGGGATGCGAGCGCCCCTAACAACAATTTAAACGAAGCGTCTATGAAGAAAGATTTTCGAGCATCAATTTTATTAAAGAACAAAGAATACTTCTTGAACCAACGCTTTATTTAGAAAATTTTAGTCTCCTCTTAAAATTTCCGATTTTTAAAACTTGTAATAAAAGTTGCAATGGGAAATCATGTTTCACCAAATGTAAAGATACGCCTTCTTTTAATTTTTATTTATATACAGCACTCCCTAATGAAGATAAATCGAATCAAATTTACTTCATCCATTCAATTATTAAGAGAATGTCTTGAGTCGGACCTAGTTAAGACCGTCGCACAGTGGTTCCAATCGCTAATCTAGCGGGACAAAAGTCAGTTTTGCAACTTTTAACGAATGCCCTCCAAAAATGCTCCGTACCACGAGAAAGGAGAGTCTCTTGGGGCTCAGTACAGCAGTCATGCTAAGACGAAAACTCCGCCGCATCAAAAGGGTTAAGAGAGTATTTTGTCGAGCGGTAAGGTGTGGAATTCGTTTTCCTCCCGAGAAAATAAATAGGATTCCCTGCAGTAATTCACTGCAGTCGACCGGGGGATCCGGGTTCAAATCCCGGTCGAGGCGAATAATTTCTTTTCTCAGTGGATTTTTCGCACAATTTGTGCATTGCGGGTGAGTCCCGTAAAAGTTATCACCTTGGCTATTCCCGGTATACTTAAATTACATTGTAATTAAGCTTCAGAGTGAATACGGATGAGCTCAATATAATTAGGAAACGTATATCCAGTCACCTTGAGGCAAAGATAAAACTTCGATAAATGCAAGGCGTTAATCAGCCATTAAATTTCGCTATCGTCCATTTTATTTATTTCCCTGTCTTGATTTAAAGATGGCGCCCAAGCAGGTTGTTGAAGGATCTAGTGGGGCACTTTGAAGTAATAATTGAAAACCTTGCTAGGGTGTAACTTGCATACCCATAGCCTTAATTTAAACTGCTTTTTCACGGCGTGGAATTTGGTCTGACTTAAATTATTAAATGAAAACTAATCATAGTCAATGTTCTATACCTTGAAGGATGTATAAAATAAGAATAATATGCATTTTAAGAGATTAGCTAATAATAGAATTGAGTGGAAAATTCCCTCGAAACGTTATTTTGATTGTTTAGTGGTTGATGTTAAATCCATATCTTTTCCTTAAGACTTTTAATTTCTCGTTGGTAATTAAATTGGAGTTTTAAATGTTAACTTGTCTAACTTTCTCAAGGAATTTTATTGAGTTTGAGAAATAATTACTTCTTATTAAATCCTGAAAAAGAAATAGTGGCATCGAGACGTTGAATTTGGCTTAAAATTCGTTCCTTGACCAAACTTTCTATGGAGTGATAATTTCGGATGATGAATCAGCTGGTGGACTCGGTGGTAATTTAAAAAATTTTCTGTTGTGAAACTAAAAAAAGTTCAGTTTTGAATAAATTCACTGTATCCTGATGAATAAACATTCAAAAAATATTTAAAATAACACTTAACCATTAATCCATTCATTTTTTAGGTTTATTCAATTAATATTCCACTTTGCTGATAACGTTTTAGAACATGAGATTAATTTACTTTACCTGCATTTTGATTCTGGATTTTTAAATTATTATCTCTGATCAATTGTTGCGGAAGAATTGGCGTCGGAAATCTGTTAAATTTGGCCTAAGATTTATTCTCAAATGAGAAGTTTTGCCGTGATTTTCGAATGCGAAATCCCCTTCTATTGGGATATGTATTCTTCAAAGGCATTTAAATTAGTCTATGTCTCGTCTGGTCTGTGGAGTAAGCGATCTACTGCTGAGGTCATTTGCGGTATGAGTGAAGGGGTAGGTAAGGAAGGGAGGAGAGTAACCCGGCGTCGGAATTAGCCTGTTATTTAACGAAAGGCGCCAAGGGGACCACGGCTTAACGTCCCATCCGACGGACGGAGTGTTATCCTTGAAATGTCTTCCACACAACATTCAAACAGGGATCTGGCAGTCTCTGAAAAATCTCCGCTACCCCTGGGATTGGAACCCGGACCCACGGGGGAGGAAGATAACGCCCCGAAGCCACCACATCAACCCAATACACGAAATTAGTCTTTCTTCAGGTGAAGGTTGACATATAAAAATCGTCTACATTTGCTTCTGCTGTTACTGCTCCTGACCCTCGAGGTAATTACGCACTGCATTCTTCTCGATTTTATAGCCGACGGAACGCAACGCATGGCGGAAGAGCGCATGCCCTTAAAACTTCTCCTCGTGAATAACTTCCATTTGGGATGGTTGACAAATATTTTTTCCAGCGGCGGACATTATTTTTCTTCCTCAATTAGAGGAGTTTGGACATTAACGAGCACTTCTTCATTGAAGCATCTCGTCATGTGATGAGTTAGAATTTCAATGGCAGCAGAAGTTTTCTAGGCTTCGCATATTCCGATGAATTTGTCGTCGACATTCGTTTGCTCGTTGCTTTCATTTCGGAGCAAGTTCCTTAGAAATCCCTGCGGGCAGACAGTTGTTTCTTTCGAAGTATTGTTGACGAGATTTCTACACGAACTACGAGTTGCCGTTCTCTTGTTTTCGTGACGTTTTCTCTCGGGGTGTACGTTTTCACAAAATGTGAGCCTATTCAAGTCAATTCAAAATGCGGTACATGTCAGGGTATCGTGGAGGCAATTTTTGTAATTTTGAAGAAATCTGTTTGAAGAAATTGTTACTTCAAATATTTATTAAGGGCATAGTGAAATCTTTTCTGGCTATTTTAAAAACTTACTTATCATAGATGTGGATTAATACTTGCGAAATACTGCGGAATGAAATAGAAAAAATATGTTTTGTGGTGGGTGTGATTGTTAGGTATTCTCAAAATCTCACTATTCCATTTATTTATTTTTTATATGTATTAAACTCAAAAACAGTACAGAAGAACTTTTAAATTGGATTTGTAAACAAATGGTTAAATAATAAAGTGTAACAAGGAAACACAACAACAACAAAAAAAACGAATTAAATACGCTCATATATTACGTAATACTTCACTTGTATGAAGGCCTCATCCGCTCTTTTTTTGTAATGTACGAAGGGTGGAGAAGGAAAAGAGGGATTTAAAGAGGAAGTTTCCTGATGGCGGTTGTAAATGATGAAATTGATGATGTTATATCAACAGGAGGAGCTTTGAATGAATTGTAGGTAAGAGGTAGCCGGTAGGTAAGGGATATCCGAGTCACTGATAAACGGTGGTGAGGTCGATGGAAAAGAGATGAGTTCCGTGTTTTACGGGAAGGAGTACAGAGGGAGGACATTGAGAGAGGACATCGTTAGACTTGAAGTGGCCATTCATGATTCGATGGAAAAACCTGAGGTCACCGTGTGTATGCCTTCGCCCTAAGGGAACTATGGCAAGTTGAAAGAGGAGATGATCAGTAGTGAGATTACGGAGGGAGGGGTTACGCTTTCTCACGGCGTTGATGAAGAAACTCATAGGCCAATTGAGAGTTTTGAGATTTGAGGGACAAGCTGAGTGCCGTATGGGCGAACAATAATCAATGAGTGGAAGAACACATCCGGAAAAGGCAGATTTCAGAGCTGAAGGACTCCGTATTCCCGTAAATCTGTATAGAAGTCGAACTTTGCTTTGCCTTTGCTATGTGAAATCAATATAGAAGACTTAAAGTTGGGAAGATTGCTCAAACGCTTCACTGATGTGACTGCTGATGGCTGTGAGATTGCCGAGGCATGATGCACCTGGAAGGGTCCCGTGCTGATGTGGAGGTAAGTAGGGAATATTGAATGAAAGTATGATTATGAAAAGTGTTAAAATTAGTTTAAAGCCCATTACTTAGTGCCCGGTTTTTCAAAAAGTTTCCCCCCTGGTTTCCCCTCCCCCCCCCCCGAACGAAATTCCTGGCTACGCCACTGGCCACTTTCCACTGAATGCTGAAAATGCTTTGTTGAATATCATTGGAATGGGAATATGTAACATGCCGTGCGTTTGAGGAATAGCGACCCGATGGCCAGTAGCTTTGTTTGCGGGTAAGCAGGAAAGATGAGCGAGGACTTCATTCGGTGAGGTGGAAATGGCTGACAGTGAATGGGAACGAATAGGAGAAGTGGGTGGAAAAATTTGGTTGAGATAGGGCAGAGTGAAGTTGTCGGCGAAAAAGTCTCCATCCCAGGCCATCTCATCCCCTCCAAAGGCATATTCCTATGGTTACGCCACTGACATGCTTTCGTATTTTGGAGAAAACTGCGTACGTTTCAGGGCTGGGGTGGGATTTCCAAACTCTCCAAGTTGTTTCCTTGCTGCGGAGTAATGATGGTAGCTTCCTCAGACATCCATGTGGATCTTTTCTTGGAGGTTTTGCGGGAGGAGACAAAATCAGTTATGGCGCTGTGGAGGAAGTCTTACAAAAGGTCGAGAGAGACCTCCAGTGACCCGCACCCTAGAAGGTTCCAGGGCAGAAGGGAAAGTACGCGGTTTTTGCCACCCCAATTAGCTTTGTTCCAAACGTTCTGGGGGGAATCGGGGGTCTATTTGCACAGCATGGGGGAGGGAAGAGGATTTCGTTTTTTCCCATTCAAAACGACTCTGGTGTGCCTGCCCAAAGAAATTATCTATAAAAAATGTATTTCATCAACATGAACCTGCTAGTGCTATTGGCAACGCTGAAATTTCGTGAGTGAAGGGGGAAGAGCGAAAGACCCCCACTCCACTTTGCTGCTTGTCCACGTACAATATATCCGATATTCTGGTGACGAGACTCTGCATAGGTGTGTTGCAGGGTGTGAGTTTTCACCAGCCTTCACCATTTTATATATTCTTCTGCTTTCCGAGGGATCTACATAACTCCATGCGAGCCACTACTAATTTGAATCTTATTAAGAGGACGTTTCTCGCTACAATTTTCACCTTCAACCCGAACCTCACTTTCAGTGTTTATTCTAATCACATTTTGTGTTATGATCGAACCAACGAAAAAGAGCATTTGGCCGTTAATAAGTGAGCCAATCAGTGAGTACGTTAAATACCAGATGTGGGATGGGTTATTTGGGGGACTACTCATGAAAAAAACATGCCGACTCTTTTACATCAGTCGATTTTGTAATGATTGATAAGTTTACATCGAATTATTGAAAAATCGAGAAGATTTCGTCAATATTGAATGCATTCGTTAAGTTACGGAGGAAATCAACTTTGCATAGTTTTGTTGCCTTAAAATTTTGCATTAACTGCTTTAACGTTCCGAATAACATCCTCTGCAGACACCGGCTTCTGGGATTTCTATTTCATTTCATTTTATTTCGCTTTAATTTTATTTAGCGTAATACTTTTGCTTTTTCTATTCTGTTTTCTCTTTGCTTAATTAATTATTTCCTAGGTGTAACTTGAATATCCCTCACGCCTCGGTTTTCACCTTTGCTTGTCATAAGTATTCATGCCCTCACTTCCTCTAATAGGTACTCTTACCAACGGATATTACATATTCAAAAGCTTTGTCGACATCGTAAACATTTTAATGTTCCAAACACATCCTTTTTAAACTTATTGTGTTATTGTGCAACTAGTGTGGCATAATAAAAGAAATGTATAGAATAAAAGTGAAAATGTGGATCATAGAGGTGATTTAAGTTGAAATTAGTCATTAATCTCATAGCTAAAGGTTTAATTTATATATAATCTCATAGGTAGCATATGGGTTAGTCATCTATAAAACTTTATTGAATAAATAATTCTAAGTACACTTCGTTTAATAAACGATGAGTATCAATTAACTGCTTCGGTTGTACTTTGATTTACTCTTTTATTTAACTTTAACAACATCTGGACCGGGTGATCGAGGCCAACAAATCTAAAACTTGAGCTTTTATCGAAAATCATAATCAACAGCAAAATTTAAATTACCTATCACTGCACAAATATTTGTATATAAAGAAGGTATGCAAAACGATGTCTCACGAAAATTTTAGCTTTTCAATTCCAATCCATGGCGATGACAGGAAAGGACAATAAAACATGTTAGACATAGATCAACTCACCACATGCTTCACAAGATGTGCGTTTTTTCCCTGAGAGTATAATTTTTTAGCGTAGAATTCAGATTATGTATCAAATAATATAAAGCTCTTCCCGTTACTCAACGTAAAAAATTAGCATAAATTTGGTTCGTAATCGGTTTTGTTATGCGTCATTTGTTTTCAGTGTGATGTAGAAACAAAACGTTGCTTGGGTTACACAGCTGAAATTAAAAATTTGAAAACCTATCGTTGTTTGATTTGAGCACTGGTTTTCATGAAAAATGTGACTTACAATACATTATCTTAAATGTGGAAATGTCTTTGGAGCTACCCATCCCACTCTGCCTCAATGGAAGGGGTTCATGTGCCAGCGATCCTTATTGGCCGCGGGTTTATGAATGTCTAGATGATCTACTCTGGTGATACAAGTGCATATAATGCTTGTTTGTCAATAATTAAGTTTGATGAAACCAATTTTCAAAAATGGGTACGGCTTACTGCCAAAGGTGTAAAGTAAGCGTAGTACGCTTTCGAAGGTCAGTGTGAAATAAACGGCAGGTTTACGCAGTGCAGCAGTAAGTTACCGAAATTTCATCAGGACAAATGCCAACTTAATGACATGTTTGCTCGATGAAGGATATCCTCAGTCAGATTGACAATACAAATGAAAGCTGGTCCAAAAAATATTTTAAAACGCGTAATATTTTCTGGTGCATTGAAAGCTACAGCCAACATGAAAAGATAGAGAAAAATATAAACAATTTTCCTGGATGATAAGGGGTAGGGTTTGCTCTGGATATCTCTCAATTTTGGACCAATATCTGCGCTCACATTGCTTAACCAATGCATTCCAACTCATCTTAGTCATTTCACAGGCAGCAGCAAGGAAGGCATCACAAATTACCCGCATTGAGTCTTCAAGACAAATTTTTGATGCGTGCTTTTCTGATAACATTTCACTACTCTTACGCGCGAGGAAGATTTTTAATTGAAAATCCTTTTTTTGCACCCCTAACTTCTATGCATAATGTAGCAATGAGTCGAAGGAGAAAACTTCTCATTGGGTACAGAGAGTTGAATCAGGCTTCATTAGATGAATTCTAACAAATAAACTTACTGGAAAATTTCCACAAATAATTCATTTTTCTACCCCTACTGGGTTCAATACGTTTTTTTTATAACGACGATTTTGTGATTTGAAAATGGTCGTCTTAGGAAAATTAAAGTCTTTGTGGAAAGTAGCCCGTTTTTAAGTTTTAATTAAATAATACTCCTCGATGGAGTTCAGTTCACTTGCACCAGAAATCTCAATTCATTGAAATAATTCGGCGGTAGAGGAGGAGGGGGAGGATAAATGAGCCATGACGAAGAATAACTCTCGCTCATGCAGCCATATGTCAGCCACGTTTAAAGATGGCTGTGAGTGAAAAGAACGAGAATATTGCATAAACCCCGCCTTTCATGAGTTGTCGGCGCTATTTAGGTACGTTTTCGTATTTTGGGTATTTGAACCATTGAGTGTGGAAAGGAAAACTCTGTATCTATTAAGAGTGCGCATCCACCTACTACGTAAGATCAAGTCGAGGACCAAGCAAGAGAAGCCGGAAAACAACCTGCAAAGTTTTGTGACGTCATCGACGTAATGGTTGAGGGTCCTTACCCGCGAATACGTAGCTCGAGAATAAGAGGACGGACGGACAGAAAAAGTACGGGTCTCATTGTTTTTTTACTTGCCTTGACCTCCACGAATACAGTTCATTGTACTTGCCTTTTCATCCGGGGATTTTAACAGCCAACAGCAATGGATTATCATAGACACCCATCCCCTGGATAGGGGCAACCTGACCAGGCGAAAGTCGAAACCCGCTACTTGCGATGTGGCTGGCGAGGACTTTACCCTTCAGAGGCCGGCCAAACTCTTCATAATTACTGGTACAAAAATTTCAAGCTTGATCATAATTGGTAGTAAGAAAACAGTGCTGAACTATGCCATTGTGATTTTATCTAGTTCTCGGTTTGGACTCTCATAATTTGTGGCGCCCCAGGCGCGTTACCGCTGTATCGGTAAACCATGTTTAACACAACTAGCGAGTTAACTATAAAATAATTATTTTGCGCACCTGTTTGTGTTCCTTGGGCAGTGTGTTGTTTGTGTTAGCATAAACTTGTATACTTAATTATTATATACTGATTACAAAAAACTTTGATGCATAGGATAAGTAATTTTTTTGTAATTTATCTGTTATTTTGTCATTTTTACATTTCAAGTAATTTTTTATTTTTTTTTCGTACCTCAAGAAACTATTTTCCTAATTTCATTTTTCCGATTTTTGTTCTTTCCTTTTCTAATTTTTTTGTTTTGTATTTTTTTAACATACCCGATTCCAACAAAGCTAGTGCAACAATTGAAATTTCTTAAAACTGGAAGAAGATGAGACATAGGAAAGCATATAGAAGAGTGAATTGAGGAGGGAGTGTGAATGTTGTTTGAATATTTTGATCATAATACCAAATTTCTGTTATTAGTAGGTTATTAGTTGCCCCAACCCTGGACTTAAAATTATTCACATGCTGGGAGATAAACTGATTGACGGTGGGGAGCTTTTGAGCGGAAAGTATATCCTGGATTCTAGTTCATTTAGTAAGGTTGAGTAGGAGACGGAGGGATTTGTTTTGGAATGTTTCCTGTTTTCTTATGATTGTTACACTGTGGGCATTAATTTCTCAGCCGTGAAGGAGGGTAGGTCGGACTATGGGACATTATAGTCTAATTCTAGAACTCTGGCGAAGTGGAGGAGGTGGGGGAGTATAGTGAATAGATTGCTTCCCTTACCATCAATGCTTTTGAAGCACAATATTTTGGATTATGAAGGAATTTTAATTTATTATCTAAATAGACGCCGACAAATTTGTTTAGTTTAGTGCGCCGTCTGCATTTTATATTTGCAGACCGGCCAGGTTAATTTCCTTAGAAGTCTAGCCCGCCATCTGACGGAGCGCCTTCATTTGGAGGCAGGGCAGCCCAGACACCTATTAATTTAATAGGCTCGTCTTAACCCAAGCTGCGAGTAAGTAATTCGTAATTCCTGCACAAGTCTCGTACGCCTCCACTTCTATCAGTGCTACATTCATGATTTCTTCGGTCACATATTACAGAAGATCTCGTTCAAATCCTGCTCGACTCGTCTTTTTTTGGTGACGGATTACTGCCGTAATGCGAACGCTGTCACCCTGAATTCTTCAGGGAATATCATGTAATCCTAGCCAAATTTGGCCTATTTCTCAAAATCGAAAATTTTGCTTTGGCCTTCCTCAGACGCAAATTTTTGAACTTATATATTTGAGAAACGGGAAAGTGTTGGAAAATGTCTACTCAGCCTGAAAATTTCCCATCCTGCATCTTTCAAGTTGATAGCGCAAGTTAAAGGTGTAAAAGAGGAACATATAACGCCTTAATTAAACAAGATCGCCTCGATTATTATCCAAACGAGGTGAAACTTATAATTGGCCTGTTTCATGACTCAAAAATATTGAACCACAGTACATCATTGACTTCTATTCAAAGAGAACAACATTCCCTTATGTTATTATTATAGCTGAACCCTACTATATCCCATTGCATTGCTGCATTCATATAGCTGAACCCTACATGTATCCCATTATCGCCTCATAACTTTTCAAATATGTATAATTTACCGTTGCCGCCTCACAAACATGGATCGACCTTCCGAAACCAATCAAAGACTTCATCCCTGAAATATTTCAGGAAAAATGTTACTTATTCCTAAATAGCCCTACCTAATTGACCACTTCAACTTCTCTTTTTTTGCAGTTGTTGCAGTTACAGGAGGTTTTAATCAATTATATATGTTTCGCATTGTTGCTGTATAGCTCTTTGTCACTGAAACCAAATTATTATTATTATTATTACGCTAAGACATTAAACTGAATGCTGAGCTTTAAGCTGTTCAAATACAAGATTCCAAGCGAATGTAATTTTCTGAGAACCGCAAATTATGTCAATCAATTAATTAATCACCAGAAAAAGGCGAAGTACAATATGTCTAAGGGTAGGAAGAGAAGCGTCCTTAGGATTTTTTCGTGCTGTCGAGGGAAAAAATCACACGGAAGGGCGATCTCTTATTTCCATTGCGTTACCAGGTGCTCATGTTCATTTGAAGTTATTTTACCTACTCGAAGTTCAATCGGGAAATTTTGAATTTTTATTTGAATATTGCTTAAGATTAAGAAAAGCGGTATTCAAAGGAATCCCAAATAGAAGAATCACTACACCGTCTCGAGCAGTGGCGCAGGGAGGGGGGGGGGGGGGTTGGGGGATAAAACCCCCCCAGAGCTCAGAGAAAATTTTTAAGTTAAATCTATGTTACTTAATTGGATTAATAATGCTTATAAAATAGTGTGAGGATTAACAAAATATCCCTCAGAAGGCCGTAAAACTCAACATTTTGAACCATTTATATTATTTTCTTTCTGGCGGAGGGCCCCCACAACTCACGCTTACCCTGGTGGGTATACCACACCCCCATACCCCCCATTATTAGTTGCGTTCCGTAGCCTTAATTCCTAGCTACGTCGCTGGTCTCGAGGAAGCTTGATTTGTGGGCTTAACAACACAAGGTTGAAGTGGAAAAGGGCCTCCTGGTGGCCGAAATAGCGCTATTCGCACCTACCTTGTCTAATTACACATCTTGACCTTATTGAGCTTATTCTCCTGGCATTTTTAGCCTTTGCGTCTTTATGTGCATGTGGTGTGAGTGATTGATTGTTGACTGTTGAGGCTTTCCGGTTGAGAGGCTGTGTTTGGTCCTTAAGTCCATCCCAGCAAACGAATGCAGTAGAATGCGTTTCGGCTGTTGGATCACTTCACCTTACAATTCCAATTCATGGCCGCAGAGCTCTAGTCCTTATGCTCAGTATTATAGTAGTTATCTCAGTGTAGAACCAGCTGCCGTGAATTGCATCCACCCACCTATTTGCGAAGTAATTATTTTTGCTGAATAGATTTGTTTAGGGTGTCATTTTTTATGTCAATAAGAACTCTTATTGTTGTTTAAACTGCAAAAGTTATTATTTTTGCTGAAGTTTTGTAATATTTTATTGAGTTTTTAAATTATTTATAAATATTAATTACACATCTTTTCTACAGTTCAAAACTCAACATTTTTCAACTTCACGTTGCGCGGAAAGAAATCATTTGCGCAACTCGCATTTGAACATTGAATTGTTTTTTTTTTTACATTTTCTTTTCTTTCTCGAGGCGTCCGTCCGCCCGGCTCCGTCCTGCTGTTTTGAGCTCCTCCTTCATCTCCGCTTCGCCTCCGTGGACTGCGCCGGTCGTTCGTCGACTCTTAATATATGTATATTTTGTGTCTATTCTTCGAGGAGGGCCTCTCGGCGCCTCCGCCCTGGACCTCCCGCGTAATTGGCCGCGGCCAGACCCATCAGGTGCTTGGCCGCCTGCGCGCCGCTGAAACCGCGACCCATCCCCAGATCCAGGGTGCCACCTCGCTTGGCGCTGAAACGAATCGCAAACATACATTTCATCCACATGCTATTCCTATTATTTTTTTTCTTAAATGAGACGTTGAATTTTTGTGCTCGCGCTCAGTCGCCATTATGAAATTACCCGTTACAGTCAGCTGCCTTTTCGATTTTAGCAAAACGCTTAATAAACAGATTTTTATGTGAGAAAGCAAGCGTGTACGTACCAATTAATACCAGAATCTGAGTGGTCAATGGCCAACTTCAGACAAAGTTGGCGTTGAATGGACATTTTGATTGAAATCATTATTATCAGCACTATTAAAGAAGCAAGTGCACCAAATTACGAGGATTAATGATAAATAGTAAATAAAATAGAAATAGTAAATAAATAGTAAATAGTAGATAAAATCCAATAAAAAGTATTTAAGAAATTAAAAATATGGTTAATTTTCAACAGACCTGTCAGAATTGTGTAAAAGCACTTTTTTTTACCTAAATATTAACAACACTACGAAAGAGAAGGTTGCAAGACCAGCGTAAATAATTCAAATTATTTCTTTGTAATCCAAAGAATAAAAAAAAGAATAATAATATCATTAATCCTCGTTATTTGGTACACTTGCTTCTTTAGCATTGCTGATAATAATGATTTCAATAAAAATATGCCTATTCAACTGCAACTCGGTCTGAAGTTGGCAATTGACCACTCAGATTCTGGTATTAATTGGTAATTAATATTAATATTATTATTACCCCCCCCCCCCCCAGCCACAATGGAGAAATATAGTATTGTGGCGGGCGTGTTAATGAGGACACTAGCGGCTGACAGATAAAAAGGAGGTCCGTAGAGGCATTTTTGAAAAGATTTCACTGCTGTCGCGAGAACCGGGGGCAAAAGTGGAATTCTGGACAGGGAATATTTCATCATCTACTTCTACATTAATGACGTAGATGTCTATTCTTAGTTTCTCAAGCAATCTAAGCCGAAGCCTCAGAGTATACAGATAGTGGCCCCCAGCCTAATTCGTTCAACGTCTGTGTAACGGTCAGTGTACCTGTACGCCCTTAGCAGTTTTTGATGAATCTCGCAGCTTTCCTTTGTATTTCATTAAGTTCACGGTTTAAGTATTTCTTAAAAAATAGCAATAATAGGATAATTTATTTGTTTACATTCAAATACTGCAAGATTAACTATGTGTGAGGCTGAATGCCTGTCGACGCAACACTTTCACAGAAATTATACGAATCTTAAAAATCATCCAATTTGATGGAAATGTTTGAATTTTGCTCGGATGTATTTATTTATTGTAAGTTCACTTAAAGGATTTTAATTATAACACAACCCGCATCTCAATAGTATTCATCTAATGTTACTTCGAACGCCATGTAGGCTGAATGGCTATCGACGGAGCTTGCTCGCAGCATCCAATGGAATTTTTAAAAATAGTCAATTATAAAATATGAAAATGGAACTCAGGCTCATAAAAATAGTTAAGGAAAAAAATTCCCCTCAAACGTATTAAAACATATTATTCCAAAAACTTATTCGCCTTTGAATAATTTTATAAAAAGCTATAGTTATAAAATCGAATTTTAATATATTCCCTTCTTTGTTGAATTTCTTCCGGTATTTGTTCCACAAAATAAGTTTTACGAACGTAAGAGGGAATCTATGATTCCTCTAGCGTTCACAAAACTTAGTTTAATTTTTTGTATTACTATTTTAAATTAATAATTTGAATTATTTATGCTGGTCTTACAACCTTCATTTTCTTAGTATTTACTAAACAAAATATCGTATTGTTGTTAATATTTAGGTAAAAAAAAGTGCTTTTACACAGTGCTCACAGGTCTGTTGAAATTTAACCATATTTCTAATTTCTCGAATACTTTTTATTGGATATCATTAATCCTCGTTATTTGGTACACTTACTTCTTTAATATTGATAATAATGATTTCAATTAAAATATGTCCATTCAACGCCAACTTTGTCTGAAGCTGGCCATTGATTCCACATTCCACATTGGCCACATTCTGGTATTAATTGGTATGCACATGCTTGCCTTCTCAAATGAAATCAGTGTATAAAGCGTTTTGATGAAATCGGATAAGCAGCTGACTATAACGGGGATTTTCATAATGGCAACTGTGCGCAAGCACAAAAATTCCATGCCTCAATTCTCGAGTAAAGATCAGCTAAAACCGATGTTAAAATACTTATTTTAACGCCGATTATTTGAGGAATTCGCTAATGTAACAAAAATAAGGGTTTAATAATAAAGGGCTTGCATAAAACATTATTCAACAATGAGAAGTTAAGAAATTTAATGATCTTAATTTTCAATTCCGTTAATTCTTTTGATAAAAATACTTTATTACGTTAATCATATTAAATCAATAATTTGGCAGGGAATTCTTCCATATAAGAAGGAAAAAAATGCATTGAATCTCTCAGTGTAATGCCCTTTCGGCACCAAAGTCTTTTTTTAAATATGCTAATGGATATTAGTAAGCATTTTTTGGTATTAGGTAATTTTTGGGAATTAGGTATTATTTTGAAACCATGTGAGTAATGAGGAAGCGCTATGAATAGTTGTGGAGAAGAGATGTCTCATGGAACCCCTTAGAAGAAGACGGGACAACCGTCTAGATAAACCCGAGGATTTATTATGATGATGGATGGTACTGACTCGGTCATCTCCTGGTTCCTGATGACGGACTGTCCAATGCGTGCCAAGAGCTCCAACACGTACTCGGGGTCCGGGTCATCCAAGTCCACGTAGCCTCGCATGCCTCCGGCTCCCAACCGCTGACTGCAAAAGAAATAAGACGAGACACTCATGGCATTCCGTTGATTGGAAAACAATCCGATTAAGGAGAGACTGCAGAACATTAGATTTGAAAATGCGTCATTTTTTATAATGCGGACTTTTATGGAGGGATCCCCCCCACCCCTATATTTCCACAAAATTCAAAGTTTTGGTTAAAAAATGAGACACACACAATATTTTATAACAGAGTTTAGAAAGGAATTGAAATGAAAACGACCATCTGAATGCCTTTGAAATATTCTAATTTTCATTGCTTAACAATGTATCCTGTGAGAATTTGCCCATTACACTTTCATTTTTGTTACATTTCGAATTTCTCTAAGAATTAGGTATTAAAATAAGGAGTCCAACATCTTTTTTTTATTTACTTAATGCATTTCACAAAATATTTAATTACGGAACGAGGTTTCACCAACTTCGTAGGCATTGCATTATCAAGGTGCAAATGACAGATTGCAAGCTCTTATATAAACGTTAGGCATTGGGTGAGGGAGTGGAGGAAGGGGGTGGGGAGGGGGTGTTTGAGTGAAAGCATGTTAAGGCGAAGGAGGGGAGGGAGTGCTTGGGGTGGATAAGAACGGGGAGTAATTGGGGTGTAAATATTCTATAATCACAGGTTTGAACTTGAGTCATTTTGACATTCAGTCATTCGCATCTCCAATTGCTCGAGGAAGTCTAGTTTCCTTCCTTCCTTCCCTCACTGTACCTCAAGGATAGAGTCACTCACAATGGTTGTTTTCAATCAGGTGTCTTGTGAAACTCGGTCATAAAATACTGTGTGGAGTATAGCAAGTCTCTTTTTTATCCATTCACTAAGAGTGCAGTTCCACAAATTCACGCCAGAATGGAACACTTATTTATACCTTCCTAATTATTATGTGATAGGAATATATTTGGTTCCACTCCACTTCAATTTATCAGCCATTCTCTCTTAAATTTTCATATTTTTATTAATTATGCATTGTTCGATAGCCGAGGTCACTTGCGCCATGAGGAAGGGTAGAGAGAAACCGGGAACCATCGGAATCATTCTTCTCGCAACGCCGAAGGAATCACGGCTTGACGTCCCATCTGACGGACGGAACTTGAAATACCCACCACAATGCACTCAAACAGGGGTCGGGCGGTCTTTGAAAAATTTCCTCAGCTCAGTCGGGAGATGAACCCGGTCCCGCGGGATGGGAAGCTAACTCTCCAACCACTACACCAACTCTCTTCAGCCCATCGCTTCTTCTCACTCGTGGGAACGCCTCTCTTATCTCTCGGAGCGGAAGCAAAGTGCCCCTCTGCACGCATCAAGGGCCAGCCACCACCAGTTGCGGTGGGTGGCAACAGGTGGATCCGATATGCAGTGCACGCGACTTCCCTCAGAGTCACGACCACTTACGATGACTGCGGGCGGAATCACTTCGAAATTTTGCCCAAATCTTCTCCCTCTTGACGGCTACCCGCGATACACATGCTGAGGTGACCACCGGCCCTTTCCGAAGTGTTCGCCAATAACTGAAGATGAATTTCTTTTTCAACCTCATGCAAACTAATTATAAATCCGATTTAATTAAACGCTAGGCAAATTAAAATTCAAATTAAAGGCTGATAGCCCTTTGTTATTTGTTCAAGGCTATCGATGTGAAAGCCTATTAGAGCTGCTTTTGGAGTGATGAATTTCAATAAATAGTAATATATGTTGATGAAATCTTCACGGGAAATCAGCCGGGTAATGATGGTCATTGCTGCCAACGTTTCGATGGCAGCAATGACCATCATTACCCGGCTGATTTCCCGTGAAGATTTCATCAATAGCATTCGCCGGGAAAGCACCAAATCCTTCTTCAATAGTAATATAATAATCAAAGACAACCCGCATGTCTCACAAGGACTCACGCAGCTGGCCACAGCAGTTATGAGAGCAATTGTATGGGTGGGCTACTACATTTCGGGTATTACCAACATCACTGAATTTCAATGCAATTCATCCTCAAAACTCTCCTTTAATCACCCTTCCCGTTCTTCTCATGCCTTTTCTTGTCAATTATCCAATCTACCGATTCGATCGATAGATTTTTCTTCCTCATAGGAAAATCTACTATGATTGGTAGCATATAAATTGCGTAAGCTTGGTTTCGCTGTTAGTAGGGCCCGCCCGCCTTGTGACGGTGCGGGACTCCTCGTCCCTTCCCTTCCTTCCTTATCCCCTCCCAGGAGGCGTCGTCGGGCTCCCATCGCGGCGGCGCCTCCTTCCTTTCTCCTTCCTGTCCTCCCCCTTCTGGGTGCAGAGGTAAAAAGCTCGCGCTTATAGACCCTGCCCCTGGAGTGTAACCCGCGAGCCCGCCCCAAGGGTTTCGTTCACACTGTCAATTATCCATGTGTCTTTTCTTCTCCAGCACTTCTTAAAAAATCTCTCCTCTTTCTCCTATTCGTCTCATTCACTGAGATATCCTCTTATTCCTATTTTTGGTGAGGACTTCTTTTAAAACCTCGTCAAGATGGCACAATGATGGACAGCAGCTATTGAAACTCATTGCGTTACGTCTCATGTCATTTGTTTCTTCCCTCTCGCATTTCCCACTTCTCTGCCATTCCCTTCCGCCATCGCAAGATTATAACTGTTGACGGTGAATATGGGATGAGTGGATTGCAGGAGATAAGAACGTGATTCTCGGACCAAGTTTAGTGATACCAAATACTTCTTTTGTTTGTAACCATAGTGCCACAGAGAAGGCGCAACCAGTCATAACTCTGCCCATTTCGACTTCTCCCACTTCTCGTTCAAGTCTTCTCATCAAGATGACTCGCCGCAGCATTGACCCTTATTTATGGAAACTCTCTCATTTTACATTAATTTCTTCTCCATCGAATTTCCCTAATTTCATCCCCTTCTCTCACAATCTCCACATATGTTGACTTAACGCCGCTTAGTATGAGATTTAAGAATCGAATTTATCCGTTTGGATAGGAGAAGGTAGAATAGCTCAAACACGTCGCCTCTAAGTTCGTAGTCTAATTCCAAGAATCAATCAATTATACAGTCTCCATGGAATAGGTACTATTTTATCAAGCCTTCAATTCCCAAAATGTATACTTTGATCTGTTGAGGGTCCGCTGAGAGAGGGCGCTGTCACTCACCTGGACATGGAACTGGAGCTGTGGCAGTTTGAGACGAGGATGGCGAGGGTGACGGACAGGAAGATGAGGGATGACCCTTTCATTGCCTGCGGAGAAGAGAGCAAAGGATCTGTCAGGGACGCTGTTGAGTGATAATTCAACCAATTAGACAAACATAGACAAACCATAGACAAACTGAAATTAGTCCAACGACTGGTATTAGAAACAGGTATTTTCATCGTCCGTTTGAGAAACTATGTATTAAAATGGGTGTTAAAACCATTGAGCATGCTAACATAAACGTGTAGCCAGGAAAACAAAGCCTTTAATTGGTGAAAGAGTTTCGCTTCTGAGGACGCCGATGTAGCCTGCGATTACCAAAGCGAGAAAAATTAGTCAGTTTGATAGCAGAGGCGACAAAGGCACATTACTCGTGAAAAAAGTATCAACGTAGTGCTGAAAATATAAGCATAGTAGTTAGGAAATAGTTCATTAGGTGTTAAATATGGAGCATATTTTTAAAACGAGCGAGGCGAGAGTGGAAGGATTCGAAATGTGGTGCTACCAAAGAATGATGAGGATAAAATGTATCGATCGAGTAAGCAATGGGGAAGTGCTTAGCAGAGTGGGAGAAAAGAGAATTCCTTTGAAAACTTTAAGGAGAAGTTAAGTAGTCTGTCACATTATGAGGCATTATGGCCCGATGAAAACAATCGTGGAAGGACAGGTGGAAGGGAAGAAGGGCAAGGGGCCGAATGACAGGTTGTAAAGGATGTAAAAGAGAAGAAATACGTAGCTATGAAAAGGCTAGCGGATAGGAGAGAAGAATGGAGAGCTGCGTCAAACCAATCTTAGGATTGTTGACTCATGATGATGAATACATTTCGGAAAAATGTGAATTTGATTTAACAGTGAATGAAAAAAGTTGAAAGTTTTCATAGAAGTGGGCGGGCCGGAGTTGCAACCTTTTGATTAAACGGACCTGATTTTTCATTGAGAGAAATATTGACAAATAATTTTAATTTGGAGACTAAATTTGATTAATATCAAAGTAATGACCCGCGGACAAAATAACTATCTAACGATTCTTTTCAAAATATTAAGGAATGTTTTTGTGTATGTATTTTGTTGCGTAGTGGAATCAGGTGCAGAGTAAAGTTACTTGAATGCCCGTGGGAGTTGTAATTTGCATTTGGATCGTAGGATTAGGGAATTGCCTCATCTTTGGGGCAACACATCCCGGCTATATGGCGGCTTAATTGTGGGGCAGAGCGTAATGCAAATGCAATATCCGTCGTCGCTCTCTTCCGCCATGCCGTCGGTTAATATAATTCCCTCCGTTTCCTCATAATCCCTTTTTTTCCTTCTAATTTGAGGAAATGAAGTTGAAAAGTAATAAAAATGCAAAGTCACTTGAGCTCTCCGTAAATTGAACCGAGTATATCGACCCGAGGAGATCGGTTGTAAATGTGAAGGAAAAGGTTCGCGTGACGTTAGCGCAAGGAAAACTTTTTGGAAAATCAATATTTTCCCGCAAAAGAAATTAAACCTTTTTTCCTAGATCCTGATGATGAATATTACAAGGAGATGGCGCTGTTGACGATGCGTGAGATCGCTTCGTTATGAGTTTTTTTAGCACCAGGTGACTCCAGATGCAGGTGAATTGCAGAAGTGGTATCCGCTGAAGTTTAACCAAGGCTGTTTTTTTAATCTTCTGTTTTAGAAATTCCCAAGTTAAATCGGATGAATAAATTGGCGATGGTAATTGGGAGTTTAAAAATTGAGGAGAAGCGTAATTTTGCGTTTTCCGATTCGTGATTTGATGACGTCATTAACTCACGTCGAGCGAATCACCGTTTCTCCGCTACCCATCTCCTCCTCCTCGCATCGGTCTCACGTGGTTCGCTATTTTCAAAACTTTTTTGAGCGATTTTCTCCGAACCAGTCTATGAATTGGAACTCAAAAGGACGCCTCCAATTCAAGAAAAGTGGAAGGCAACTTTGATGTGCTTTAATTGTAAGCCTGTGAGAGGATTGCTGCATGAAGAAGGGATTTTGTAAACTCATCCTTCCCTTCCATCCACCGAATTCCTTTTGATCAATTGTTATTTCGGGTGAGCGACACGGTGGACCAAGCAATCACGGGAGTATAAAAATAAGGAGGAATTACCGTACATCTCGGTGGTAATGTCACGTTTTGGATTTATTATTTCGCATTTGGAAGCATTGAGTTATGTGTGAATGATTTACATTTCAGGAAAATTTTATCAATATCTGCACTATCACTTCGCATTATTTTTCAACATTGATAAAATTTCCTATTAAAAATTTTATGCGTCCGCCGATCGTTGAAGAGGTAATTGTATATTTGTTGTGGTTCAAAAGGAATCGCTTCCACGTGAACGGTCTTGCATCTTGTCATCGCTGTTGCCTCGAGCAACGAATGAATCATTTAGCGACTCATTTGAAGATGCTTCAGCTCTCTGAGTGTGGTCATTTTCTCTTGGATACACGGAATAGATGCCGGTTTAAATATAAAAATATTATAAAATTATGCAATTATAGGGATGAGCATTCGATGTGAGATTCCAGTGAGAATGACGGCGTTCATGGATAGCATTATCGCGGATATTATAACCACGTGGTGAAATTAGCCCAGAAATTATCTTGAGGCTGTTTTGGTCGATTTTGAAGCGACGCCAAAATCAGCGTGAAACTTTCGGAAGCGGAGTGTCGTAGTCAAATTATTCATGCATTTTGTAATCCTGTTTTGTTAGTTCTAATCGTGAGGGAAGGCATATCGGAATGAAAATAACATGGATCTAAAGTGGAATTGAGAAGTTAAGACCGGAAAATACATATATGCGTGTAGAAAACAACTCAACTCAATGCCAACATCTCGAGTGCTTCAGTTTGCTCTTATGGTTTTGCAGAAGAACGATAGATGCCGGCGAGTCCACGCCAATTTTTATACATATGGAGTCCCGAAGCTGGGGAGCTAACGATTTCCTTTAGAGATTATTTATACTTATTCATAATATTTTCAATGAACTGACCTCCACCTCCCTCAGTCAGTGGCGGATACAGGGGAGGCGTGAGGGGGGGGGGTAGAGAACCCCCCTGGGGCGTCCAATATCATCATCATCATCAGTCAACAATCCTAAGATTGGTTTGACGCAGCTCTCCATTTCTCTCTCCTATCCGCTAATCTCTTCATAGCTACATATTTATTCTCTTTTACATCCTTTATAACCTGTCCGATATAACTCATTCGGGGCCGTCCCTTGCCCTTTTTCCCTTCCACTTGTCCTTCAATGATTGTCTTCATCAGACCATCGTGCCTCAAAATGTGGCCAATTAAGTTGTCCCTTCTTCTGCTTAATGTTTTTAGAATACTTCTTTTTTCTCCCCCTCTTCTTAACACTTCCTCGTTACTCACACGGTCAATCCATTTTATCTTCATCATTCTTCGGTAGCACCACATTTCGAATGCTTCCACTCTTGACTTCTCTGCTGCTGTCAACGTCCAAGCCTCGCTTCCATAGAGGCGTCCAATATGCGCTAGATAAAATCGATATTTTGCTCCCGATCCTAAATCCGCCAGTGTCTCTAGGTATCAATCGTCGATGGAGGCATTACAAGGGAGAGTGTAGTTTTCGATCGGACGTCACGGGCAGATAATCTCATGGCTCAAGGGGTGACACACAGGATCTTGACCTTTTTTCATGGCGGTTCTTTCGCAATGACCCGATGCCCTCTCCGTCTCCCTAAAGACCAATCGAAATGTAATCCCCAAATCTCTCCACTCCACGAGGTGTGTGCCAAACGTTTTATCCAAAAGAAATATTTTTTAAAGTGTATTCGATTCAAGCGTGAATCTGATTTTCCTATTTTGTATCGCTAAAAAGCTCGTGAAATACACTATTGTTGAAATATGCCTTGGATGAAATGCTTTGTGTCCCCGGCACTCGATCCCGGAGTTCGGCAAAACCCATTCCGAGATTCGATGATGTCAATGGTTGGCTTATTTGACCGATAGCAGTCTCTGACAATTCTCTGCCACCGCATAATCGGGAAATGCGAGTTCAAATCCTGGATGAGCCACGGATTATTCACTAAGAATTTTATAAATACTTTGCGTGTATTTGCACCCGTGTGCATAACTGTTAACAGTGCCACATTTCTTTTTAGCTGTGCAGTACTTTTTTAGGTGGCATTGGCACTAATGATTTTTCTCGTAGAGAACATCTTTAATTGAGAGAGGGGATCCCTCTCAATGGAGTAAACAACAACGAACCAAACTAGACTCATGCGCAAGACCAAGTAGTAAGTGAGAAGTGTTGACCCGCTCGGCTTGAGTTCGTGACGTCATCGACTCATCAACGTAATTTTTAAGGCAGCCCATTAATCGTCGCTAGTAACGCAAGTAGGCCGCGGATTGAGAAACGAAAACATAGGTGTTATTTCAAATTCTATCGCAGTTGACAATGAGGAAAATGGATGGTTGATGCTATTCTCGATGCTTTGGGAAGAGTTTTTGAGCAGTTTTCGAATGAGCAGAGATGTGAGTGGATCCTCCGCCTTTCTCTCAACCGTCTCTCTCCCCTTATTCGATTCTCTGCGCGTTCTTTACTTTCGCCTGCCGTCGCTGTGGCTATTAACGCCCTCTGAATGAGTCTCAATGATGCTCACTGCTCTCCCTGGCTGCGGTCGAAGCGTCGAAAGAGGCGCTGCCTCTCAGCCGACAGTGCTTTGTCTGTCTCGTGTTACTCGTTTCAAACTCACGCTCACATTTTGAAATTCGCAGAATAAGCAGAGGAGACCCCGTTCGACATTTGCCTCGCATCTCAAATCAGAAAAGATTGCGCGCATAAGTGCGATGCGTTAAACATTGCAGCGTGAGCGCATTGCCAGATGTGTTAGGCTGGGAGTTGTTATTTAACGAAGAACGAAATATAGGTCAATCTACTTAATAGATTCAGTGAGGACGTGATCGCAGATCACATGCATTCACTTACCGTCTTATTATGGTAGAAGAGATCGCGAGAGGAAGATAAAAGACATAGAATGCAGAAGATAGAGATGTCGTTTTTTCATAGGACCATCAAGGACAGTCACAGATGTGCCTTCATTCTATTTAATCGCTGCACTCACTAGGTCAACCAAATGCAGGCATTTTTTTCTTGGTTTTTTTTTGGGTTTTTTGGTCCTTGTTATCCATTCGGCATCCAACCAGTTTTATGCTGCTGCATGGGCATTCATCCATCTAATAATTTGCATTTTTTCCATGGCTGGTGTCAAGTTGCACGGAGCAATGCGTGATCGGTGAGAGCTCACACCACCTGTTGGCATGTGCATGTGCTACGGATTTTTTTTTCGATGACTACGAAGACGTATTGCACGCTGCATGTTGGTGTAAACTCACCCCCTGCCAAACACCCTTGCGATGGTATTATGCAGATGTAGATAGCATACAAATTCCCATACGTATCCGCTCGGCAAAATATCGCTTTTATTTCATCGTTCATGTCGTACTTGGAAACATAGTGTGGTTCCGAGATGATGGTCATAAAGGTGTAATCAAAATGAAAAGAAGGGAAATTGCGGATGGGTACACGGAGCGGGAGTGGTCCTCTTTTAAAGATGCGCTTATCCGCTGCTCCTTTTTTCTCCCCCCCCCACTTCTCTCTCTCTCTATCATTAGATTCCCTTTCGCCCGTTGCCGAGGCGACCGACCTTCGGCTCTCTCCATCACCCTGTTGAGTCGAGATTATTATGACGGTAGCGCCCTTACACATCTCAAACACTATTGCTGCCGCTGCTATATACGCAGTCATTTCGCTCGCCTCCCATCACTGCGACTGAAAGAGGCGGCTTCTCTCTCTTCCTCTCATCCGAAAAAAATCGAACGTCGCCGTCGAACACATAGGAAGAGTGTAGTAAACATCCACGCCACAGGTTTAAGAGGACACGTCAGTCTCGCTTTACCGGTCGTCGTCTGTCTTTTATCGTGACGTATTAATTTTTTTAAATTGCGCTAAACCCTATCATGTAGTCATATGTGAATAACCATTTTAGACTTGATTCCTAAATAATTTTATCATAAAAATGGTTTTAATGCACTAAGTACTTTTTAAAAGTATACATTGTATCAGTTCATCACACAACATAGCAGTCGTGTGATGAAATTCGTAGATGAGTAGAACATTGTTATTTATTCATGAGTACAAGATGAAACAGTTCCACCGCATCGATCTCGATATGCAACTTTTTAGCAATGCGTATCGCAAACAACACTTTCTTTCCTCCCACAGAAATAAAATTTTCCTAATTAAGATTTTGAAAAATGTTGGCCAACGGCTATTCAAAATTCAGAGTTTAAGGTGAAATTTTGAAGGTAATGGCGCAGGTGTTAAGCAAGTAATGCTTGAAGATAACTCTAAGATAAGGCTACTCATCGAATCAACTTAGCATCTTTAGTTACGCTAACGTTTCGAATTTTATGGGGCGTATTGACTTAATCCCTTACCAAATTTACGTCCTTCTCAAATAACTATTTTTTTTACCTCCGACTTCGGTTAAAGTCTCACATTCGAGATAAACGAAAATGCTGGAGAATGTCGACGCAACGCATAGTGAAAATTTCAAGGTGATATCGCAGCACATTTAAAAGATAAGCTTTATAAATTTCCACTTTACGAATTAGAAACCGAACATGGTAACTGATTGCATTCATTGTCAGAACCTACAAAAGTACCTTGATAATGACTGTAGTGAGTTGAAATGAAGCCCTGCAAAGCGGCAACTCCCAAACTCACCAATCTTCACTCGGTTAGCGATGGAAGTCGAGAAGCCTCGAGTTAATCGAGTGTGGCTCTTCTCGACCGCTCACTCGCTGCCTCGAATCTAACACCGAGCGTAATCGGATTCGATCCACTCAGCAACTGCGTTTTCTTAAAAATTTGCTTTGCTCAAATTTGAAACAAGCGGGATCATCGTTCTGAGGACCTTCGAAAAGTGAGGCACTCGATTTCTCTCGATGCTGCGCGAGTTGGTAACACTGTGATCGACGACTCGATATCGAGCGTATCAGTACTCGGCCGCAAGTTTCCGATAACTCCGCCAGAGTGCGGACTCTTCGCCAATTTCATTTTCGTACAAAGTTGGAATGGGAAATGGCTCGTAATCTGCCGACCGATTGTGCCTGATTAGGGAAGCTGTTTTGTGCGGCTCCAGTTGCAGCCATAGTTGGAATTTAATATAAAAAAGAAAAGTAATGAATTTAATCTTTTATTTGTGTCATCATGAGTGGATATTTACGTTTTATTCGTGATAGCGTAAGTGGTAAACAAGTAATCCGTGTTTTAGAGGTAGTGATGCAACTTCCTCCTCTTTGGAGAAAGCATCGTCATCTGGGCTCTTAAAAAAAGAGCACTCAATTATTAGGACATTTAGAAGCACTCTCTGTTCTTTAATGAGAGAAAGGACTCTTTTTCAGGAGAGTTGTAAACTGGGAATTAAAACCACAAACCTAAGGCTGCGCTAGATCCTTTTGATTACGGAGGCGCAATCACCTCTTCCGACCTCAAGAAGGGTAATGCTGTGCGGAGTGCGAGATATATTTTGAAGGGATCGATTATCACTAGGGATTGTCGGATCGGATACCTCGGATCCAATTATCCGCGGATATTGCCCTTCATCGGATACATCGGATCCAAAATCGCGGAAGACGTCGGATATGGATTCAAAATTTTAAATAATAGCTTCAGTGAATGCAACGCCCCATAAGGGTTGAAAGAGTTCCGATTCTCTCTTCGAATGCGTCGTCGCATGCGATTCTTGTCCTACTCATAAACCTTTAATGAAAAGTTTTGTTTGAAATCTCTCGCAGAGGAGAATTTCAGCCGTGGAAAATAAGAAAGGCAAAATACGACTGGCACATAGTGTGACTCTTCCCAAGAGATTGAACAATCATCTGGGGAATCTTAACGTCATGAATTTGAAAATGCATTTGGATCCGAAAATATCCGATCCGAAAGATCCTGCTCCGAAAATTAAGGATCCGATCCGAATCCGGATCCGAAAAAATCCTGGATCCGTCCATCCCTAATTATTACCAATTGGCTCCTTCACATTTTATATTTTCTTTGTTGATTTTGATGGATAGTTCAGCAACGAGATGCAGTGCGACGTTCCACAATTAGTTATTGATGCGAGCGGTTTAGATACAATGTATCGGGCACTCATTATAGATATCTTTTCCATGCACATATGTATTTATAGTGAGAGAGGAGATTGAGGCGGATTAGTTGGTAGCGTCACGTCATGGACCCAATCGGGAAGAGGGAGTGGATAGTTTCGGACATAGTTTGAAAAGTAAAGAGACTTGTATTTTTCCGTATCTCGATCCATGGCCTACTTCTCCTAATATTCGCGATGAAACATTGACCGGCGCAACCCTTTTGCAGAGAAGTTGATGACGCCACAAACCTATGACAAACAGTTCATCGCCCTTCTCATCTACTCCTCGGTCTTGCGTATGTGTCCAGCGTGGTTTGCTGTCGTTTACACTCTTGTTTGCGATCCCTAAACCTCAATGAAAGGTCCTTCCTGAACGAGTGAATGAGACTTTAGTGACGTCATCAACTCATGAAAATTGGGCGACAAATTTAGCATTTTCTTTATCATTTTAAGCATGCGAGAGAATGGCTGAATAACCATATATTAATTTTCTTTTCAACGCATCTTACACATAATTCAAACGAATTCTTCCAATGAATTACAATTTTGAGAAAGAGAATATGACTTAATTCTGAATGTTTTCCCACTTGACTTGGCTGTGAAATTTATCCATGGCATTTAATTATCCCTCTGCGGATGCTAATATTATTATAAATTGGCGTAATAGTCGAATAATAATGTTGGTAATATAATATTAATAATGATATCTTATGTTACTTCAAAGTAGTCAATTAAACAAGTGGTGGTATTCGCGCGCTCGGTTGAGTTCGCGAGTCCTTATAATGGAATTCCGTCGTCATAGCAATCTCAGTTGTAACTGACGATTGGGGTCCGTCACAGTGGTTTAAGGTGAAATCAGGGATGGTCCGGCCCTGGGTGACACTCAGGGCCTAAGCCAGGGACGGCGGCGTGTTCTACGCCTTATCTGCAATGCCCACAATACGCGTTGACACTGCACGTTCAACCCCACTAATGAGGCCATGCGTGAAGCGATTTTCTTTAGCGGTGAGTAGTGTGTTCGACCGCGGGAAGAATGGAATGCCCGCACCGCTCGATGAAGGGGATATTGAAACAACTGACTCCTTACTTGCGTGTGCGGGATTACTTGACATTGTGGTTCATCCACTGAGTACGAACATCGACTCCGTTTGCATTGGGACCCACAAACATTAAAACAACGTATCCTCCGGTCAATCATCTTGATTTTTAGTGGGTTTACAAAAGTCACCACTGGTGTCGCTGACGACAGAGCGATCCAAATTTTATGGCGGAGTAAACTGTAAAAGGACTGCTGTCGCCGGGGATGGCATTCTACAATAAGGAGAATCTTCTTACAGCTGAGAATATAAGCATATAAATAAGGGAACAATTCATCAGACGCTACGTATGTTTCTCTATGGAAGCGAGACTTGGACGTTGACAGCAGCAGAGAAGTCAAGATTGGAAGCATTCGAAATGTGGTGCTATACATAAGAATGATGAAGATAAAATGGATGGACAGTGTAAGTAACGAGGAAGTGTTAAGAAGAGGGGGAGAAAAAAGAAGTATTCTAAAAACCTTAAGCAGAAGACGGGACAACTTAGTTGGCGATATTTTGAGGCACGATGGCCTGATGAAAGCAATTGTGGTGGAAGGGACGGCCCCGAATTATGAAGGATGCAAAAGAGAAGAAATGAGTCTATATTAATGGACCAGCGGATAGGAGAGATGAATGGAGAGCTGCCTCTAACCATTGTTAGGATTATGGTTGACTTATGACGATGATGAACCGAAAATTATACTCCACATGATACAATTTCTCGATGGTTTTCCTCGTACTCTATTTTAATTTATAAATAATTAATAGATCGCTCTGTACTCATCGCGCTTTTTAGAGAAACAATTGAGTGGCAACATAAATGAGCCTACTTCCTCACAGCACTCCTTCATGTTGTCATCTTCGTTTATATATTGAGTGAGAATATCGTTTTTGTAAACCTGAGTCACTCGGACCCACGAATAATATTGCGGATCGGAGATATATCTCTCAGTTTATGTGCTTTTCCCGCGGACTCTCCGCGCATTTTAATGGGTTCGCCATCGTCGCCACCGAAGTCGCTTGACTGCAGAGCGAACCGATTTTCAGGGTGGCCGTTAAATGAAATTTAAATTCGAGATTTTATTTTTGCTAATGTTTAATGTTAAAGCGAGTGCTAATGTTTTAATGGAGATATCGGATGGATGAGTTGATCACTCTGTAGTCATCGCCAAGGTGCGGATATTTTTAAGAACATATTTAAAGGTCATGGAAGTCGAAGCGCAAATAAATGTTCTACGGGTCGAACCGGGACATCCTCCATGCAGTCACCTTGCGCAGAAGTGTGTCGTAACTCAGAGCTTAATGTGAGAATTAGATCATAATTAGATGTACATGTTTAGTATTAGTGAGCAGACCAATAGATCTTAAGGAAAGATATCCAGAGATTCCGCATGCTCCTTGAGATGTTTCTCTTTTTAAACCAGTTGGCGAAAGGAGGGATCGATTATTTTTTGGTCGGAGGGAAGGCAGTGCAGAGCACAATCAAGTGTTCCTCTCTCTCCCTTTGCCGTGGAAAACAAGAGGAGAACACGAAATGGTCGCATCACCGTGCTCTCTCTCTCTCGTTCTCTCTTCGTATTCGAAGGCCTTTACATTTTCTCGTCACCAGAGAAATGAACATCCGAATGGGAGACTAGTTTACCTCTGCAATATTTCACTCGCGAGAATGCCATCACTTCTGATATTAATTAATGTGTGCTGTTACAGCATTTAAATTGAATGCTACCACGCCTACAGTGATATGAGTGTCGCTGTACTCTTTGATTTCATTCATATGAATGAGAGATTCCGTCCTCGTGAAGTATGATTGTTGGCGGCCTCACGTCGCCAATTCACGGCATCGCATCTTCACGGGCTTAGAGTATCATTTCAATTCATATCCATTAGCGCCATCATTACGCCATCGATTTTTGAACACGTTTGCTTATTTGACGAGAAAATCTGTGTACGTCAGAAATAACCTTATAATCTTTGTATAGAACTTATTCTTTGTAATAAGTGTAAATAATTGGACCGCAAACAGTATTTGCATGAATCTTCCGATTTTGTTGCTTGCATTTTGCCCTTTATTTATCAAGTGGTGCCGTTGTCATGGGAATAATTATCAAAGCAATTTATTAAAACATCCCTGACAGCGGGACATTGTTGCTCGTAGACGCAATAGACCTGATATTAGAACAGGAATAGTTTTGTTGTCAGCAATTAAATTCCATTTTTCCGGTGAAAAATGCAGTCGGTACGAACTAAAAAGTAAAATATTGCGCAGTAAGTTATCGCAGAATGGCTCTCGTGGGTTTTAGTCCGACGATACGTTTGTATTTGAAATTGCACGATCGAAATACAGCAATGTTGTTCGCGCTGGCGCGCCATGTTCCAACCACCATGGCGGTTGTGTTTACTTTACATTGCTATTGGTTTTGATAATTTTGCTGTGGTGCTATATGTGATTGTTTAATTGATGATATTACTGCAATTCTATAATTTTTAATGTGAAGCATTTAAAAAAATATGGCAATCTGTTGACGTGCTGTTGGGGAGAATTGATGCATTAATAAATAAGGTATGAAAAATTACGTGAAAATGGCAAATCGTCAAGACATTTTTTTCATGTTGGCGCAATGGAACTGAGGCGATTGTCGAAATAGTTTTGCAGTGCCCAAGGTAATTTTTTAAAGAGAATATAGGGTGAGGATGACCTATCCCTATTCCATCCACTCAGAAGGGAAGGGGGAGATATTTTTTGTCGTCACGAGCAGGAATGAAGAAAGCATTCTTCGCCTGGCGCCCCTCTCTCCTCTAAGGAAGAAACCACTCCGAACCGCATCGGCCGGAGAAAGAGGGCTTTCAGCGACATAAACATTTCACGAGTTAAGAAGACGACTGACTCCCTTCCGGCCCATGTCAACATGCATGTTTGCTCTCCATCCATATATCATAGCGTCGTCTCCGCAAAAAGACATGGCGTCCGCGCGCAACTCGTGTCGTCATCCGGCTGAAGGAGCACTTGTGTAACCTCTCCCTCCTATAGTTTGCTCTGCGACGGTGGAATTTTCGAGCAGGCGAAGTCACATTTGGACTCAATTGGGCGGATTTTGGCTGTGATTTCGTCTCCGAGCGAAAAAACGTATATCCCTTATCCGTATATTATCTTATTCTCCATTCATAATTCTCCTTTGAAAGTAGTTATCGATGGATAAGTTCTAACAACACGTATCTCAAAATTTGGCCGGTTTGAGACAGGTATCTTAAACAAAGTGTAAAAACATTAAAATAATGAAATAAAAGCAAAAAACAACTCTTTGTTTACAAATGAATGATTCTTTTTCAGTTTTATGAACTTTTGGTTTTTTATTTCATTGCAAAAGTAAAAATAAATAATCGTTTTATGCTCTCCCGAAAAGTTGCTATTTTTGAGATACGTGTTGTTAGAATTTAGCCATCGTCATATCTCTCAGAGTATTTTCTGAACAAATACTCTTTTGAACCACGGATACTCTTCATTCCCCATATCTTAGAAACCTGAGTGACCATCAGTCAAGCCAATATCATAATGCATTTTAATCTTTTTTTTCATTGTAATTAGTTGTATCCTTGAACATTTTTTGTTTCCATAATGTTTTCGTCTTGCATTTGATTCTGTACTTGTATGAGGTTTATCTCATTTTCATACCTGCATTAATTTTAATCTGAGTCACTGAATCTGTATCAATGTTCACCCGTCCCCATTTCCTTCGCGTTCTTTTCCATGCTGAGATGCGGCTTGCGAACATCACAAATAAAAGGGGACAGGAAACGAATGGAATATCTTCTTCTGAGTCTTGAATTGAAATGTGTATCCAAGGTGATCATAATCCGCCAATGTCGAGTTTAGAACGAACCCTGAACACGTTTTGGAGAGTACCCCTTTCTCTTTCTTCATTTTTGGTTCGCGACAAGGTCGTTGCTTTCATAAAGTAATTAGAGATCATATGGCTCATGATTTGTAGATTGTACCTAGTAAGTCTACGTCTCATACTTTTAGGCAAGCCACCATAGTAGGCGTAAGGCGGAGTGTGCCTGGAGAATAGAAAAAATGAAATGTTGGTTCGCGTTGGTGATATTTGACTATTTGCCTATACTTTATTAAAGCACGTAATCATTCGGGGGAAAAACGAATCCTTAAGCATATCATAACAGTACAGCATCACAATCTCTACAGAATTCCCCGCAAGCCACCGAAGGCGTGTGACGGGCAGTGTTGGGAAAACAGCTGTTTAAAAAAAAGCGTTCCGCTTAGCATTCGTTAAAATCATTTATTGTTCACGGAAAAACTATACATATCCGTTCGGCAAAATACCTCTCTTACTTTATCGTTTCTGTCGGACCTGGAAATACAACGGGATACTAAAATGATGTTCTCTGTGTCGTTATGAAAGATATCTGTTATGTATTGCTCAAACAATATAAGGCTGCTAAAAAATAGAAAATATAATCCTAAATCTTTGAGAAAGCATAGAAATCCAAGTTAAATGCATTCAATCTATTGCTTAATTTTGGAAATAAGGATAGAATTTTACGATAATTTTACAGTTAATATGTAAAAGGCACATGCTTAAGCCACTACGATCTATTTTAAATTGGAAATTTTAAGAAAAACATGAGTTTATAAAATACTTATATTGCTCGGGGAAAAACTAATTGCTGTATTTATCCGTACGTTAGAATATCTCTCTTATTCTTTTGTTTTTGTCGAGGATATCGAGCATTGTGAGGTTCCTGTCGTTCTGAAAGAAATCTGTTCTCCATGGCTCAAGTGATCGAAGTGTGCCACGTAACCTCCGAAGCACTGGCGGCTTCATCTAAAAGCTGTGTGTCGCGGTCGTTCAAATTTTAGTTGTGCTCTCTGAGTTTTATGCGAAATATCGAGTTATTTTTATGGACCTACTTTGTTTGTGTTATTGCTTTTCTAAATTGTTTCAGTTGGTTGCTATTTTTCAGCTGTAAAATTACAAAGAAGGTTGCCAATCAATTTTATTAATTTATTTTGAAATGTTATTTATATCTATAAATTAAATCTCTTTCAAAAATGTTAAATTGGATACTTTTTCTCCGTAAAATTAAGTTGCAATTAAGGATCATTTTTGTCTTGAAAATGGAAAATTTCTGAAACGTCGGATAATATGTTTTATATGTGAAAGCAGTGCTGTAGTTGGGCCGGTACGGCGTACCCCCTAAAATCCAAACTCGTTATATGCGTACCGGTTGAACTACCTTTAAATCTGTAAATACAATAGCCCTACTGTAAATTGTCCAATGGAATTCAGAAAGAAAAATCGGTAATGATTATTTATTTGTTCGTAGTTATCTCGTGGCACAACTTGGAACTAATATAAGGGTTGCAGTTTGACATTTCAATCAAGGCCTGACGTATAATACACGTTCAGCTGTGGGCAAATTTTGGTGAGTACCGCCTAAATTTTTTCTCATCTACAGCACTGTATGAAGGGATCTAAATCTCAATAGTTGATATTTAAATATATCGCTAAATTGGGCTGGAAAGATTTGAATGGAAGTCGCATGTACATTATATCTTCTCTATTGTTGGTTTGACGAGGGAATGAAGTTTGGAGGAAGTGAGCAGTCAGCCCTAATAATCCCGTGGTAGTGTAAACCCAATTATAAGAAGGAACTCGCCGCGTGACCCAGTTGAAACTTTGTTCAAGTTGTAAACTCGAGTCGCGATTTCTTGGCCATAACTTTCTCAATAGGTGTTATTAGGAAATTATCGTAAGGCAGTGTACCCGAGTTGGAGGGCATCGGACGAGAGAGAGTAAGACCTTGGTTTGCCAATTGCGGACGAAATTCAATCCAACGGCGACAGTGGAGCGCACACGCTCAAGTCTTGTTATCTCCATTGCGTAGATAAACTAGCGTTTTAACTAGTTTATTCAACCGAAATAATGCCATTATTCCGTACATTTTTTTGGAAAATGAGGTGCAAAATTACAAACCTGCGTAAATGATAGTATTGTATATTTTTTATATAAAAACTTTAAAAGGAGTTTGAACATAGAAGCAAAAATTTAATAATACTTAAGTGCAGTAAACTGGAACGAGCTTCTAATGCTCGCCGGTTTTTCCTTCGGCGCTTTAGAGGCAAATTAATATATTCCCCCACTTTAAATGAATTCTTCCTGTGTTTAGAATTTCAGCTTGCATTACATATTCATATTTTATTGAAAGAAGGAATTATTCGCTGGTAACCTCGTGCATTCGTGCACGTATCCTCAGAGGCTCTGAACCAAATATCTAAATATTTCTCGGAAATCAACGTGCAAAATAAGCCAGGGGGGGCTCTAGTTAATTACTCTTTGCTGGCCTTGGAAGTGATACTCCTCATTGTGCATCTACACTTTACTTTTATTTACATGCGGAAGCGCTTCTTTAGCAGTGGGACAGGCACATCTCTTTCCTCCGAGACTAATCACCGAAAGTAGTGGAGCAAGTAGTGGAGTGCGCACGGCGCTTGGGAGACGCTGATAAGCATTTTTTGCTCGATTCCTTTTCCCACGGGAGTGTGGGTAATGGAAAACAAGGTAAAAAAATCGATAAATTCGCCTTCCGCGAAGGATATTATACGGTGTTGAGGAAAAAGGGAAGAGGTGGTGGTGAATATATGTATACGTATAAATATATATACATATATTTATTCCAGATAATCCCAGGTTGCCTTCGGCGATCCACATGGGAGCGCGACGAGGTATTCTTTTGTTTCCTTCATCTTCATCTGAAACAAGATAGCTCTGCTAATGCGCAAGGGATTTTAATCAGTATTCCCGCCAATAATTAACTATTAAGAAATTATTTTTCGTTCATCAGCAGTCTTCTCAATAAATATAATATCCTATAGATACTACGAGTGGGTGGGAGTCTGTATGTTTATAGGAAATGCAGTATTGAAATATATTTTTAACTTAAAGATTACGTTCGATCGGGTGCTCAATCGAATGACGCCGCTGGAGACATGAGTTCCAACTGCGCCACCGCAGCCATCTTGCGATAGTTCCAATGGGAAAAATTATTCCCATTTTGTTATCCGTTTTGAAACTCACTAGCGGCTGACCAGAGTGCTTCTATCCCGAGATAAATTTAAAACGACATTGAATTAATAATTACCGCAGTAAAATATCTTTAGTGTAATCATAGTAATAGGAAAATAATTGTTGTTTCAAATTTAAACCAATAAAAATACCAATGAGCGTAATAACATGTAACTATGTCATCATGCAAATATTTTGTAATACTTTATTTTCAGCAAAATCGTTGGCAAGTTTTGATAACCCTATCCGTTTTGTGGCCAAGAAGCAGTGTATGCATCTGTCCGTCAACCAGAAAAATGTGCTGAAAATCTGTTCTCATGCGCATAAAGACAACTTGATGATGTCAATTATGATTATGTCAAAATAGTTATAACCCCATCAGTAAAAGCAGAAAAAAATATTTTAACTTAAATAGCCTTTGTTTAAAACAGAATGAGCAGTTCTTCGTCCCAGTCGAGGCCTTCAAACTTAATTAAAAGAATTTGACGTCGGATAGTAAGCGTAGTTGTGCAGTTTTGGTGAGTTAAGTAGCTGATGTATGCAGCCGGGCATAGTATCCCGCAAGAAAACAAGTTTCTAATCTAAGCTCCACAGTCTGAGGCGCTACTTACAAGAATCTCCATAGGGTCCGTCTTGTAGGTGCTTGATTTTGCTGGATTTTAGTCGGCTTAAAAAAATATCCAAAGCGTGGCGATGAACGCACAGTGATCCATTTATTCTCAATATTACGATACGTTTTTTGCACTCGCGAGGAAGAGCGTTGATTGGATTAGATCATCACGAACATAAATTTTGGTTTTCATGCGGATCGCTCAAAATTTCACCAGGTAGGTCAATCCACTCCTGTACAAAATACCTTTTGCCACATGCTTGTGATTAGTCACCCCCTGCCAAACACAGTCGAGGTCATTCGCAGGGTTTCACGAAGTGCATGTAGGTGTTATATTTTGTATGGATACCATCGTTCCCCTCCGTGGTGTAATTTACGGGGAGGGGCTAATGGCCGTATGCTAATGGCCCGTGGAGGGAAGGGCAGGCACAATTATTATTTCGAATCGCCGAATGGAATGTGGAATTCATATTGCTGTTGTCTTATCTCCGGCCTTCGCGGAAATTAGTCGAACAAAAAATCGAAGCGAATGTCGTTCTCCTCTCGGGCGTGAGGGGACGAATGTGCTTGCTTGGTTTTGCTCGCTCGAATGGCCTTGTTCAAATTCATGGAGTGCCAGCAGGGAGAGTCCCAGAACAAAAAGAGATATGGCATGACGTACACGGCGCTGGATACGCACTGCAAAAACTACCACTGCTGCACGGATGGAGCGGAGAATAGCGGGCATTATTTTGTTTGATAAGCAACTTGACTCGTAATTGCAGTCGTGGACAGACAAATACATAAACGCGTCAATGGTGTCGGACCCGAATTCGCAATGCATTCGAAGAATTCGGAAGATGGAAAAGAAAGATTAATTTCAGTGAAGAAATAGTCCTCCCCGTTTGGCCTTTGTGATTCAAAATAAACCAAACCGATCAGAGCAAACTTAAGTTTCAAGTAAAAAACGTGAACTCACTGTTAATGAGTCGTCACTCATTGACGTCAGTGACTCTGTGACGTCATTAGAGTTCGTTCTGGGTAAAGGGATGGAATCGTCATCCAGAGTGTAAACAACAAAGAACCTTGTGAGGACCATTGCACAAACAAATCACCTATGTGATGTATTTTTAGGATAATTATTAATTTCTAGAGTAATTAGTAGAATCTGGGATTTTTCGATGTGGCTAAATGTAACTTCATTTTCTCAAAAATATCCACAAGGAAATTTAATACCACTATTATGACGTCACGACAGAATATCCAAGAATTGAGGTGGGGGAGCCTCTTCTCTGAGTGAATCGAGATCATAACGAGTGAGATGGCGTCGAAGGAAAACTACTCCGTGCCACTGTGCAAAATCACATGAAAAATAGGTGAACAACGTACCGTAAAGGTTTCGTCTTCACGCAGATTTTTATAGTCGTCGTCATGATGTCGACGACAAATATCAAAGTAGCACATACGAACAGAGCTTGTGACGTCAGACTTGACTTGACTTTTCGTTTCATTTAACCTGGGCCGGGTGAGGCCACAATCTCTCCCCCCCCTCTTCCCCCGGGCTCTTTCACAGAATGTTCATTTAAGATATTCCATTGGATATATAGTCCGTTATTCAAATTGATTTGCACGCTGGCCAATTATTTCATTCTGTCTGAAGTCAAGTCAGGAGGCTGTTGGTGATAGGTCCAACGATATTTTCCAAGCATCCTCCAGTGATTTACCACCGTTCAACTCGGCAGGAACCACGGCCATATATATCATGATAATGAATAAATGTAAAAATAAATTAGTAAATAAATAAATAACAGATTTAAAACTTGTATCAATAAATAGATAAATAAATAGGTAGAAAATGTTAAATTGCTAAAAGTTTGGAACTTCCAAGTACTGAGTAAAATGAATAATAGCATAAAAACTTGATATAAGATAAGTTCCACAATTTAAAAACCTGAAATTATAGCATGGGTTTAAATCATGATAAAATTTTAAAAATTAAAAAGCGGATAAAACCCATTCTTCTCAATAATACTAGTTGAATTTAAAACAGTATAAAAAATTAAGTAAGCGTAAAAGCATGCATACATGTGACATTAACAATCTAGGTAAATAATTATAAATAACATCTTGATCACAAAGTTAAGCCTTAAATAAAGAACAGCAATAGTTATTAAAATGTTATCTTAAAACCAAATAAGAAAGAGGTTAAAAGAGGAGCAATATGGATTAGAGACGGGCTTTCTGACACTCTAAAAAGTATTTCAACACCCTACTCCTGGTAAATTTCAGCCTTATATCAACGGGCAGGTTGTTAAAATTGCGAACAAAGGTCGCCATGAACGACCTTGCCATCCTCGCTCTCTTATGTACAGGCATCTGGAACAGTAGTGCAAATTGTTTCCGAATTTTCAAATCTAGTCGTTCGATCGTAAACTTCGTTCGGCTTGTGTCCATCTTTTGCTTCCATGCTTTCCGCCTGCATCTCATATCGAAATGTGAATAAAAACGCGTGGAAACGATCGTTGGATGTGGTTCTATAGCCACAGGCGTCTGTGATCTCCGCTCGTATTATCATGATTATTTTACTGTTTATTTTTACTCGCCGCAATAGGTACGACAGCTAATCTCCACTTCAAACACACGCTCTGGTTGACAATGAGTGGGGGCATTTTTTCCGGAGAACGACGAATGACGTTCCGCAACCCATTGGGAGGGTGGAAAAGGACCATTATTTCTGAACAGCCGCTTTTTATGAATGCCCAATCAACCCAAACGGGAATTTTCCTCTGGAAGAAGGCGAAAAAGCAAAGTTCACTTCATGTGCATCCAAGTATACACTGCCCCCAGAACATCCTCACTATGCTTCTTATGTCACCGGCCGTTCACAAAAAAAATAAAAGTAGGTGTGCATTAGAGATGTGTTTGAACTGAGTCCCATGTAGTTTTACGATAGTCCTTTATTGTTAGGGGAAAAATGACTACCCATCTACTTGGCTACCCTTTCGGCAAAATGTCTCTCTAATTTCCTCGTTCCCACCCGGGATCTCATAGGAACTCCATTTATAATTTGATATTGATAGTCTTTGTATTGTAAATAGCCTTGGTTGATAGTAATATCAGAAATTATACCTCAAATATTGTACCTCTCGTATATACTCGTAATAAGCCTTGAAATGGAAAATGAAATAATGAAACATCGTCACATATATTGTATATAAAAGGACCTCAACCTCTAGATTTCATATTTGTAAACATTAAACCTAGAGAAATATGACTTGATGCTTTCCTGACGAATTATGTGGGCTAACCGTTCTCGGAATTCCCTTTGGGTTAATTCTAATCCGAGTTAATCTAAGTCTCGGAGCCGGAGACGGGGCCTGAAACGTTGGGCGTTATGGAAGAATTATCGCGGTGGCAATCCCGAGATCAGTTTACTCACATTAAACCTAGAGGTTTAAAGCTAAAGACATTTAGTGTACGTAAAATTCATTTATCGCTATACAAAATAAATACAGAAATGGATTTTAAGCATGTTCCATCAATGGCTAATGCTCAGCATGTGTAGGTGGTAGATTCTTACTTTAAACTTATATCATCCTTATCCATACATTCGCTATGCATTTCCATACGGTTGCACAGATTAAAACCAAAGTTAGTACATGAGTGCATCCCATGCTCCCGAATCTCGTAGTGCCACTTTCGGTTGCGTCCAATGCCTCTTTTGCGTCGTTTTCCCAGTACCATTGTTACGTCACACCATGCACCTTCACTGGTTGACATCCTGCAGGATAGGCCTACCCCTATGCACGCTCAACTGCAGATCTTTTTACTGAGGAATGTATGCGTTCACGCGACGTTTTTGGTCAGCGCCCCCACGAACACTCATAATGACCGATGTTGTGGATCAGGGTATAAGCTGATCCCATGCGCGGTTTACGGAAATCGTTTTCTCATTGTTTCCTGTTATATATTTACACCATCACCATACCTGCTCTGTTCCTTAACCTAAAAATCCTTCTATGTGACCATGAATTCCAAGTTTCCCTCTTCTCTGGGAACTATTCATCCCAAGCAACGCCTGCTAGCGGTAGATGAACGGAAGTAATTCGGATGGTGGTTGATTACGAAAGTTCGTAAATCTTCCCCTTCGTGTACTTTCAACTGATCTTCGATGAAGAGAGAACCTATTTATAGACTGATCTTGTTTTTCTCCTCTGTTTCAACGCTGAAATCAAGGCAGTGGAGGTCGCTATGCACCGCACGTTTGAGCAGTCGAAGCCAGTCAGGAAGCCCGTACTTGTCCTCTAAATAAGGCCGACTACCATGTATTATGTATATTAAGTGGAAAAATGCGAATAATTTGAGTGTAAGAGGAGTGAGTGTATTATGATGCGAAAAAATGTCTCACGGGCTCAAAGCAAAAAATTATCTTCCTAGTTGCATTAACCTGCGAATTACACTAACAAAAATGTTAAATTTCAAATGTGCACGATGTATTTGAGTGCAATTCTAGAGATTCTGTCTCCTCCTCAAGATGGCCAGATGCGAAATTTCTTGTCTTCACTTGGGGAGGAGTGGGTATCAGCATTACATTGTTAAGGTTTTCGTATGTTTTAAATATCCTCTTTATCATTCGAGTTTGTTTTTGGTAGGGAAGACTCGATTTCCATTTTTTTATTCCCTTTCGTGCCTTTAAATTTTTACATTAATCTTGGTTAGCTGTCGACCCTCTGAGATTAATACGGCCCCTTGCGTCAAATGTGGCTGCCAACACACCCCTTGACTCCCTCTGCATCACTTGATGCGTCCTCATGATCTTGAGAGTGCACAATTTGTCTCCTCTCGTCTTATTCTCATTTTTTTGTCATCCTGAAAAACTCCAGCGGCCTTGAGGGAGAGAGGCTTCATCACCGTAAAAAATAACTCTGTCGTCCATTCTTCATTCTCATAATCTGTATGAGATGCAGCCCATGCAATTGTAACACTTGTAATGAACAGGGATGCCGACTTACTAAAAATATTGAGGGGGGCCAAACTGAGGATCTTGCCCCAGTAAATTTTATAAGTAGTGAGTTTTAAGTTTTTTTAAGCATTTTAGAAGAGTCATACGATCAACATTAGAACCCTGATAACTCTTATCTCAATATCTGGACACTACGGGGAAAATCGCCAAGCCTGACACATTTTTTCCTCACGCCCATAACGAATTTTTGAGGGGGCTCGGACCCCCTCAGGCCCCATGGAGTCGGCGCCACCGGTAATGAAGGGTGCAGATCAAAGATGACTCAAATACATTGAGTTATTTCAGAATGATAAGTTTAAAGTGACGGATACAACAATTTTTTATGCAACAGTGGACGGTTATCAATTCATCCTTGGGAAATTTATCTGGTATGTCAATGCATCAATGTACTTACGTGTGGTAAATAGTTATTTCACCCTTTTTACTCCTCACATTTATCGTTGTCTGCCTTTGACTTCAAACCGCATTGACGTCAACTCTCTGTCCCTAATTTATAAATGAAGTGCAATATCAAACTCGCGTCTGTTTCATCTCCCTCCTCTCAACGAACTCCCCTCAAAAACATTGTGCATATTTGATCGCACAATGCGCTGATTCTCCTTCATGATGACTTAGTTTGTCGAAACATGGGTTGGTGTATAACACAAATCTGTGGACCACACAAACGTGTGATCATGTCACGTGTGACATGGTTCCACAAATATATCGCCACCTGCTTTAGAGTTGATCCCTACGTTTCGGAGAAAAGTTTTCTAAAACCATGACCAGTGCGTGCACATCCTTAAACCATTAATTTGCGTTCGAGTTTTCGGATTCGCGGCCTTCGAATTTTTCGGAAACACCGCAGGTACCTACAAACTCTCTCTTTAAAGCAACTCTGGCGCCCTCTGAACAATCGATCCTCTTCCGCCCCCTATCACGTTACCTCGTTTTTATTAAACGCTTCGCCTAGCGCTCTCGCAGCTGCTTTGTGTGCTTTCCCGCTAGAAGGCAGCATTTTTCAACTCGAGTGAGAGAGAGAGAGAGAGAAGCGGTAAGAGGAGTATCCGCATTTTTTTCTTTCAAACACCTCCCTTTACAGTTTGTGTATGAGCAGTGAATAAGTGATCGCTTCGTTTTATTCCACTCTTTTCCCTCCAACGGATGCGATGCGCTTGTCCTTTCAGAAATGAGAGCCGAGGAAACATTCCAGGAATCGATGCTATGCCCGAAATCACGAAAAATAAACGCGTGCGCCAGTTGCGGAAAGAGTTGGCCCAACTACTTCATGAGCACCGCGCGAAAAATGTGCCTGATACTTGAGATATGGTGTCGCATGGGTTTTAAATTGATTCCTTCGTTCGTAACGGAGGAACTGGACCATTATGACATGGCCTTTCAGAATTCGAGACCGAATTCGTGAAGAGTAATGAGAGCAAACGAGTGAAAATTGGAGAAAACACGCACAAATTTGGCAGGAAAAATATTGCTAAATGTTGTTTTATGTAAATGATGACGACCGATATCCGAGATGATCAGAAGAAATTATAATGTTTCGCGACTTATCTATGATTTCATGTGAACTCGGTGACCAAGTGACGATAATTTGTTGACAGAGTTTCTATGAACTTGAAAATTTTAAGAACAGCAATCGATAATGATATCCGTATTCAGGAACTATTAGTCGAGGAAGGAGTTGGGCTTAGAGCAGTTTCTGGGCACAAATTGAAAATGAATTAGATTGGCTCTTGAACTCGGGTTGTGAATGCCGTTCGAAGTCGCCATTGATTTTTTTTCACCCCCAACGCAAGAAGTAGACCACTAGGATGGGGACTCTCATAATTCCAGATCAAATTCTTAATAAAAGGTTGAAAAAAGGTTATAAGATAAATGGAGAGTTTGCTACTACTCTAAAAAAAGTGAACCCTGTATCGGTTCCTGTTACGATTTCTCCGAACTTACAGCTATCCTGTGCCTGATCCAAGCACCGCTCATAGAACTCAACTTCATCCGAAGCAAAATTCTCGGATGAATAGTCAGCGTCCCATGGCTCATCCTAAACCAATAAATATAGGGAAATTCCAAAAGCTCTACCTGAAGTCTAGCTCTCATTCAACCTAAAAGGTATCTTCGAAAGAACCCTTTGCTCGTTAAATTACCCAGCTGACTCTCTTGACTCCACGTGGGAATCAATGCACAAATAAACTCCCATTTCAAACACCGTCGCTTCCCACTCCGGCAGTAAATATTTTCCGTCCAAAAAATGAAGGGTTAGTCCTAAATAGGAAGTCAGACCGTCATAATAGCAATAGTCTATTGACTCCGGTTAAATGACGATTAAGTTCCGCACAAGTCCAGAGCAGCCGAAAATGGAAGTAAATATCGATGAATAAATAAACATTAGCGAAAGAAATTATATAAAATTATCAATTTGCAAAATAATTTTGCAATTTATGTATTGTTACCTGGCCACTATAAAATGGCAAGTATATGCTGTATGTGGTTACATTTATTTAAAATAAAAAATAAAAAAAATAATTACCGCCAACCTGCGATAGAATCAGAATGCATTACGTGTAATATTTATAAAATTAGCAATAGTTTTATTATAATTCTGTGTCAAAAGTGTTATTAAAAGTTTGGTCGCAGAGTTTTTTGTGATCTTCAAAATTCCCATAAAAGTGAGCGATATTTTACCCAAAATCAAATTAAAAAGCCACGTGTTGCAGTGCGGCATAGTGCATTCCACGAACAGTTTGTATGAAAAATGAACTCGTGTTGTCTTCGCCAGTGAGTATTTCCATCTGTTGCAGAGTGAGTAGAGGAAAGGGCGTTTAAGAATTAAAGAGTGAATTCGATCAGATCGCAAAGTATGTATAGGTTATGTTTTGCGTGGTGGATTCGATGACCAATTTTATTTACATGTGTTTTGGGGATGGGTAACAAAGAGATCCTTATTTTCCCGTTTTTCAATTCGACGCATGCACACAGAAGATACATGGGCGTCTCGACGCCTTCTTATCGAGATATTTGCGATGAATAGTTGTCGGCTTAAACACTTTCGGAAATGAATTGATGACTTCAAGAACTCGTGTCTAGTATTTCACCGCATCTCTGCACATCCTGTCCGCAGCTCAATCGCGTATCTTGCGTTGGCTTCGTGTTCTTCATTGTCGCTTAAACTAGTGTCAACTGTTCCTTCTCATTGTGGAAAGTTCACCTTGATCGATTGAATGTATCAAAACTGAAAAAAAAATAACTCTAATGACGTCACTAACTCACGGAAAGTGGGCAGGGTGACTTCCTCGTCTTATTTATTTTGAACGTACGTGCGAATGGCTTGTGGAGGAACAATTTTTTCGTCTTTCCTTATCTAAACCAAATTATTTTCACTGAATTTCGATTTCTTGTATGAGGGAACAACTTCATTCCTCTGCTACTTCACTTGTGTCGTGGACTCCTCGCGAATGTGCAATTGATTTTCCGAATCCGAAATGAAAGAAGTGGAGCGCTTAGAGAAAACGAATCAGGACAAAGAGACCACATTTGATCAGATTATTAAGTGTTATGTTTTGCAAACGGCTCGTCCACTAATTTTCTTTTACTGTTGGTCATGATTTTAGTGTGGTGTTATAGGAGAATGATGAAGACCAAATAGATGGATCGTCCGAGTGATGTGAAAGTTCTAAGAGGAGTATTTTAAGAAGTATTGAGGAGAGAATTCCTCATAATGTGGCAGATTGAAATATCTCATCTTATAATAAAGGTTTTCAAAATACTTCTCTCATCTCCGACTTTTCTTATACCTTCCGCATCAATCGCACGACCGTTCCATTTGATCTTCATCATTCGCCCGTGGCAACACATTTCGAAAGCTTCCAACTTTTTCTCTTTCTCCGCTGCTATCATCGTCAATGCCTCGCCACCAGAAAGAAGCACGCTCCAAATGTAGGAATTACTGAATGGGGAGGACTTTATGTCTTCGTAACTTATCGTAGTGATTTCAGGTCTGAGAGAACAATCCCAATTTAGTCTTGCCATCTTGCGCTCGTAATTACTGCTCACCTTTGACCTGGCTAACTTTTCTTCCGTGATTCTCAAAGGTCATTGAGAGCAAAATGTATGCCATTTGCATCTTTTCTATGCATCAAAAAAAGTCACGACACGGTTTGCATTATTTATTATTCACATTTTATCCTCCGTTTCGGAATATTATTCGGAATATCCGTTTCCTTCGGCCGAGTCCATTATGTCCGTCCCGTTTCCATTTGCTGCCAATCCCTTGGGACAGAACCCAATGGGAATGCGACCCACTCCACTCCCCACTCTTTACTTTTGAATAATAAGTCAGATCTCAGCGTTTAAGTGGGAGTAAAGCTCAACCATGGAATTTCACGGGTTAATAGGTTAACGTGAGGACCGGCACAGTTCTCCATCGTCGAAAATAATGAATCTTTTGGATTATGCTGAAATAGCCGACGACATTGAAGGAGAATTTGTCGGCCCACGAGTTTTTTCCCGTTTTTTCTTTATTTCCAATTTCCCCGTAAGCAACACATGACGACCCAAAATATTCCACCGATGCAGGCGAGGCTGGAACCCGCGTCCTTCGGTTAGGCAGGTGAGGATTGTACCCCATTCGAGCAACGATATCGCTATCTTTCCTTCAAAATTAATAGAAAGAAACAGTCGAGTTTTCAGTTGTGGTGCTCATCATACAGAATGAGAATAACTGTAGGTGCGCTTTCCTCTCGTGAATGTTTCCGTCAGTCAGCCGGCGGCAGGATTTGCTCAATTAAACTCAACCTCTCGTTAGCAACCGCGTCTACGCGATGCCTACGTTAGTGAACGAGATGATTTAACGGGACACTAAAAAACTGTCACAAACAGGGAAGTGTACGTCTAAGTTGTTTACGCCTAAGTACGTGTGTACGTCTAAGTACGTAAAGACGTTGATCAGAATTAACCGCATAAGTGAGAGTTTCTTGGCATACAATGCGGGTCAAGTCCTCTCTGGAGTTGCACCAATTAAGTTGACAATATAAGACACGGTCTCCGGCGTTAATTTGTGGAACTGTTTCATCATAGAATAAAATAAAATTACTTTGTTCTATTCCACACTTTATTTTAAATAGCACGACCCGGGTTTCTGCATATCATGCTATCATCAGGTGATGATGACCTGATGATAGCATGAGCTGCTGAAACCCGGGTCGTGTTATTTAAAATAAAGTGTCGAATAGAAGAAAGTTATTTTATTTTATTCTATAATTAAGTTGACAATGAACTGCCGACATATCTTCGCGAGGGCGTTCATTACCTTGACCACTGTGGACGACGGCAGGGTTACCTATCCAAACGTCGCCAGTGCCTCATCAACCTACCTGGTGGAACTTTAGAGAAGACTTCACGTATTACATTTTAATAATTTCTCGGATTGTAGATTTCTGCCATTGAAGATATGCTTTGGGGAATAAATTTGAGTAAATAAAAAATTCGAATTGATGGTTTAAGGTCGCTCAATAGTACTAAATTCAGTAGCAATGAATTTTTTCAAGTCTATGAGATAATGCATTTTATGCGATACTTATTTTTTATTCACTGTTTCAGGCTGTGCCGACGTGTATTCAGAAGAACATTGCGAAGTGAAATGATAGTACGGCACCGTTGGAAAGAGACACTGGCCTGCATATTTCTCATCGCCATCCGTTGAGGGACATTTCAAATATGGCCTGCACGAAGCGCACCTTTCGAAAGATCCTGCCATGGCAAGAGAGCAATGTTCATCAATGCAGGTGAGAGCATCTAATGCAGTCAGTGTTTTCCCTCACTTCGGATAAGTGCACCTCTCGGAACCCTATTACTTACTTAGAACCTCAATATGTAGGTTTTTGGATAACGAATCTACCGTAACTCTAATTATTCCATATATGTATTATTGTCAAATTCGTATGACCTTGTTACAGCATTTCTGTTTTCAGACGTGTGTGGTTAAATTTTAAAAATTTCTCGGATCGTAGATTTCCACCATTGAAAATATGCTTTGGGGAGCAAAATTGGTCAACTAAAAAATTATAATTGACTGTTTAACGTCGCTCAAGAGCACTAAATTCAATAGAAATTAATTTTCTAAAGTCCATGGGAGAATGCATTTTAAATGCAGCTAAATGTCTCAGGGCCGAAATTCACTTTGTGTGCCCGAGCCACAGTTATCTAAGAATAACATACGTATTTCACAGTGGAATAGTGTGGGACGCGCTCGGTACATTAAACGACGCACCAGATGTCGCTAGGGGTGCAGTCAGCTGATTAGTCCTGCGCCTTCTTCACCCTGCGCCCTCCTTGCGACTTTCTTAGCACGGGCGGATGGGGAAATTTTCGGCGGACAAAAATTATATCTATATATCTGTCATTTTCATGTCAATTATTCTAAAAATTCTTCAGCCCAAACCATTTTGCATGTACTTATGTGCTTATTAATGTCAACTACATGCATAAATTTATTTCGCTGCGTGTCATAGAGTCTGCATTCTGCATCTATTTCTTCCTTTACTACTTCAAATTTTGATATATAAGAAAGAGATTTGGTGCATGTAATGTGGATTGTATTTCTCATATTTTGGTCTTAGTTTAGATACTTTTTGCAATCAATAGAGTTGAGAAAAATGCAAGAATTATTTTCATTTACAATTGAAGCATGGACTTTCATCCTGTAATGCATACCGTGCGCACATTCTGTAAGCATTCAGACGCGGCATATGCTGCAGGATAGATATGGCACTTGAGCATTCGTTGTGAAGGATATGAGGAACATGATGAATTCGATGCAGAAACATTTAACGCGTGGTTGTTGCAGAGAAAAACTGATTAAACACGAGTGCTTTTTACACTGATAGAGAAAAGGAATTAATGAAAATATGGGAAGCAGGTAACAGGTCTGATCTTGCGATTTTTATATTTAGCATCAGTATAAATACTCGACATTGTGAAATTTAAACTGGGAATTAATTAATAAAACAGCGGTCAATTATTTTGAAAATATCTCTCATTTTCATGTGGTGATAGTAAATGAGACTGTTGCTGGGAGACGCTGTGACTGCAAACGTTTACTGCCTTCTTTTGCTGGTTTGGTATGCTACAATGTTTCTTAGGGTAAATGTAATTTTTCATGATTATAATTTCCACTCATCAGCGCTTTCATTTATAAGTTAACAAACTCAAAACTTGCCGAAGATTCGCGAGTGTAAGTACTCTATTGCAAATGTGGAGAATAAATGGGTCGCTTTGCAGTCATCGCTGCGCTGAGGATATTTTTTGGAAAATGATTATAGAGCGAGCGAAGTTTTAACATAGAAATCCAACTCCTTCGCCACGGAGGCTCACATCTATCTCGCCCTCTTCATTTTTACTCTTCCAATCCTACCATGGTCGTTTCACGCAACATTTCAACCGTCTCATTGAAAATAAATGCCGAATTTTCGGAATACAGGTGATACTGTATTTCCGTCCTCGCGAGCGAGGTTTCAACGCTTAACTCCCCCCCCGCCCCCTCCAACCTCATTGCATCCCTCCCCGCGATGCATTTTGATCGCCTGGCTATAATTTCGCGAGACACGTCATTGCGCTATTCGTTTTGATCTACGACGTTGGCTGCGTCACCTGCGCCTCGTCCAAGCGGCCTATGACGCAGCGACTATCTATCAACGACTCTAGCCTCACATCCTTGAGTGAGTATGGCGTCCAAAAAGTGGATTTTCTGCCGCAGTGCCATCGATATTCAATTCTCGCGATCATCCGCGTTCACCTTTGGCTTTACTTTAGCGAATTTATGTTTTAAAAATAACTGAGGCGGGTGATACATGCTGGAAGACCATCCGGAGTAAAGGAAAAAGAGATGGTACTTTTCCACAAGTTTATTGCGTGTCGCAGAACGCGCGTCAGTGCTTGAGAATGATCTAACGGTCGAAATGTGTTGTGCGGTACGGTCTTATTAAACTATGGAGAGTCGCACTTTCGTTAATTCAATTAATTTTATATTATACCTCTCGATTCCTGATATTATCTTCCTGATACTTATGATATTGTCTGATAGATATACTTCCAATTCTTTAATTATCTCAAGTTATGGTCTTATTGAGTGAAAAAAAAACTAATCCTCTGCCTGTTTAGCGGGATTGAATTTTTACATCGTCAGGACTATAAGAAAAGACAACATTCTGATACCGTACTGTCTTCGAAACATATCATAAGGTTTCGTTCATTCTTAACATTGAAATACTTTGATATTTGTACTGAAGCCCTCATTTATCCCTGTCCCATGCCATTTTTTGCCGCTAAAAAAACGAAATTGTGACCCTACTGGTACATAACCCTGTTGGTCGTAGACTGTGTATCAATGGCCAAATTACGCACCATTATTGGAAATTTTCGGAGACGAATTTGCTTTGAGTTATTCTATTTTTTATGATTTCTTGCAGTACCGGAATTACTATGTTTTCATAATATAATGATAATTGTGTCCTTTCTTTTTTCCATCCTTACGATTAGAAAAGACTTTTACTTTAGTTTATGAAATTTTTGATTATTTTTGTGTCAATGCGATAGCAGAGTCAGGCTGAGAAATAATGTTCTCCAGAGAGCCATCTTAAGAGTTAAGGAAAGGATGGTGATATTATTTATCCAAACTATTTTTTGTGTTTTGGTGTTGGCCTTAATTTCTCTCCAAAAATGTAAGCTTGAGAATATCAATAACATCCCGCCCAAATTTTTAGAATGCTTTCTCTGTTCACTCGCGTAAACTTTTGGTCACTTTTGGATTGGTAAATAGAAAGGGTATGCTGCGAAGTTTCTCCACTCCCGCTCAGTGCGACGTATCACCTTCATTTGTCATTCGCAGCGCAGTGCGTCTCCGAAGCAGTTTGTTTGCCAAGATGGTGAAGTTGGGGGGTCACGCGTCGGTCTGCGAATGGTCACGCGCCTGGCCGTGGCTCTTTTGATCACCTTCCGGGAATTTCGCCTTCTTCTTTGGACACGACCGAGCGGAGAGAGATAGAGAGAGACGAAAGTGGACGTATGTGCTTCTAGATTGGTTTCATTCTTGTGCGGATGGTGGCGCTGCTGAGGCTTTGTCCCTTCATCACATCTTCCCTCCTTAGCCGCGGTTTACCAATTGCCTTCGCTGGTGGAAGGGTTCAAAAAAATCCTGCATATCTCTTTTGCTCCCCCTGCAACTTCATTGTGTAATGTTCGTTTATTTTTACATACTCTAAATAATTTAATGCATTAAATTGCAGTTTTTTTGAATCAGCATTGAAGGAGAGAAATCGTGCTTTGTCATGACAAACCCTGTTTTCATGTGTTATGTTCACATTTGTAATCGACGACATTGCAACAAAAGAGAAATGCGTAGCGATGATATCTAATGGCAGGTCTCATTTATTTTAGTCGCGCAAGAAAAACTTTTTGTTTACTTATGAATCGGTAATGAATAATTATTGACTGAAAAACTTAATTTTTCTGCTTTAAGCAATAGATATCTTGACCAGTATTCATAGCGAATGTAAAAAAAACTTGCAGTGACAGTGCAGTAAAAATGTTTTGCAGTGACGGTCAGCGAAGTTTATTTACGACACATGGTGAGGTAGGTGGCGACCGGTGGTTTCTGCTCAAGATCTCGAATACGACTATTAAACTATTATAGCGGCATAAGCACGATAAGCATGGGAGTAAAATATTCCGTACATGGGAATTCAAATGGGAGTTTTTAATGGTGTAAATGTATTTTGTTTTCCAAAAATTTTCCACTAATTTATTCACGCATACTCATCCAACATAGAGTCGTGGTGAATGTTTTGCTTTCCTTTAATCTCGGGCAGTAAGGAAAATACGGGAAGGAGCAGTCCGAAAGTGGAGAGGGCGCTGTCTTAGGTAGAGGGTTTTTCCGTGGTCAAATTGAGAAATTTCTCCCAGAGGATGTTCATCATCACTGTGTCTATTTATGCGGTATCGCAGAGTTTTCGGGGTTGGTGTGCACTCTTCACACTTGCCCACTATGTCTTGTCGCTAGCTTCCTGCTAGGTGCTCATTGTTGTTTTACAAGTTCTCCTTCGCTGGCAACTGATAGACGTCAGAAGTGTCCTTGAATAAGTAAGCGAGCATACTTTTCGTAAGTTTTAGTTCGTAGATCGCCGCGTGACGTCAGCACTGTCCTTGCGATGCGAGGGAACGAATTTCCTCGTGCTCGCTCGCTGATATCGCTCTATTGTAGTCGGCGATCTGTTTCGCCGACTACATGGTCATCAGTGCTGTTCACTTCCGAAAATAGAACATGTTTTGAAAGTCTGCTGAGAACTTTCCTCCTCGATAGAAGTCATAGTCGTAAAATTCCCCTCTCAACCGGTCTCTTGAGAGTTAGATTTTTAGAATACGTCGCATGCCTCCCACTCGATTGATTCTTTTGTGTATCGGATTATTCGCTTACGACTTAACGCTATCATATTGCAATCTTCAGGATATCCTAAATTCTAAAATATTTCGCGTGTGGTTGGTATATATGTTTTTTTTGTAAAATTTCCGAATTTATATGATGCGCGTTGTATTTATGGCGAGTGAGAAAAAAGAGACATATCTTCAAGCGTTCTCTTGCGTGATTGCTTAGAGTTTTCATATGACTAATTGAAAAAATGCGAATTTCAATGATTCGGAGAATATAAATTCCAGTATTCACTGTTGTTCGGTTGTCCAGCGCGAAATATATGAGTAAGAAAGGAAATTATTTTAAAGCCATCAAAGGCTGTGCATTACGATTAACAAAACAAGTCAAGATCGTCACAAACTATCACCCAAAGTGTTTCTTCAGGCTGTCTAGGAGATGGGTGAGGTATCACGTGATGTGGGATATCTTGGCCTCTTATGCAGACGCAAATGCGCGCTCTGCTAGCCTGGATTCAACTGCTCCAGCGCGCATTCCAGGGCGACCAGCATCCATTCCACTGTATTGACGTCAGTGTGTATAGTGTTTTTACGGTCGAAGGCTTCGAGCTGAGCGACTCATCCCGAATCTCGCGAATTGAAGGATTCTCTTCGTCCACTCCCCTTATTAATTCCATTTGAGGTGAGTGTGTATGGTACGCAGGCAAATTTATTCGACATCCGATTGGCTATAAATGAAATATAAAGTGAGTGATTAATATTTTGTCAAAAGTAAAAATCATGCACGCTTGTGGCTACTTTTTGACATATCACCTCAACGATGAGACCTTGGTCATACCTGTGGGTTAGCTATACAATACCCTCTTCATAATATGTTGCCGCTGACGACTTCCAATAATTTCAACCGTCACCCTGAAGCTCATCGACCGTTTGCAAACGCTGCCTGCCTAGCCACATCTTAATATCAGCGAAAGTATGTGAGTCACTAGGGGCAAGGTCGGGATATCCTGGTGGGTGATCGAATATTTCGCACTGGAACTGATCAAGAAACTGTTTTGAACTGCACGGACACTCTGAGGACGGGCTTTTTCATTGATCAGAACAGTTCCAAAACTCAGCATTATTTTTTGAATTGCACACCGCCGGTAGTGTTCCGCAATAGATAGCTGCATTTATCTCTGTCTATTAAATCCTAGCATCACATAATTTTGGTCCCAAAGCCAAATTGTTTAAGGTTCGTCTAAACTATCTTGGTTCGCTAGGAGATTTTCTGCGTTCATTGTTGTGATTGTTGCTTTGTTTCGGTTGCGTCATATTGAAAACTTGTCTTATATTCAGCCACTATTGATTTGAAATGACTTAAATCTTTTATCGGCATAGAAGTCATTGAGTGTCAAAGCTGAAGCCATTCGGAAAGTAGTCTGGTGTGTGGTCGTTCCTGAGTTTATCTTAATTGATGAGAAAATCTATTGAGATGGCCATTCGTTGTGTGACTGCTACTCAGCTTCGACTCTCATCTCATACAGAGCATGTGATAGGGAGGACGAGCAGCATCCTACTGAACACACTACCCGCATTGCCTTTTCGTGGAGTTTATGCTGGGCGAATTTAGGACTCGGAAAAAGAGATTGTCCTTGTATTTTTTTTTACCTCGGAGGCCTTGAGCTAAGCGACCCTTGCTGAAGTCAACGTGATCTCGCAAATTGAAGGAGCCTCCGCCCGAATTCTTTATACCTCCAGAACAACAAGCGACGACATGTCTCTTCCGAAATATCCCACAATTTTTCGATAATCTTATCTGCCAAACGCAGCAAGGCAGAAGAAAGAGAGAGAGAGGACTTATATTAGCCTGGGGGTTGGGAGGCAGTTGGAGAGCGGGAGAGGAAAACTGATGCCGAGGTTATCGTCCGACGCATAGCTTCTTCCACTGTCTCGATTAAGGCCAAGCACATCGTGAGAATCAGGCTTAAGAGGACAAAATTTCACGGGTTGGTGTGATCATTAGTGTTTCATTTTACGCTGGCCAATTTGACAACATTACAGTAGGAGATAACTTCCGTTGCCATCATTTCCGTGTTTACGATCGTTGCTATTTACTTTGTATGATGAGCTATGTTAAGGGAGTTTGCAGTCTTACTATAAAATAAAGATACAGTGGATTCTTTTATTCGCATCAAATAAATGAAACATGCTTAAAATTAGATCTGCCAAATCTAAAACCGTACTTAAAACCAATTTTACACATTTCGTCTGAAATAAGTGAAGACATTGGTTAATATCAATTATTAAATATCGGAAATACCAATGTATTTAGTTATTGGTTAATTGATTAAAGATGGGTTGAGGTATATATTTTCTGCATTATGCTCTTTTTGTGACATCACTCTTCTCATATCACTTTTTCACAAGATTTACATGATACGATGGATTTTTAAACTGTGTTTTGCCGTGAAATGGATATCCTCGTTGTTAACACGTTGACCGCCGCGCCGCCGGTCATAGTGACCCAGGACATGTATTTCTTACGCCAAGTGTAACCGGAAGAGATTGTTTTGGCATGGACCGAGACTGAAGAGGTTATCATGACCGAATTATCTAAAGAGCATTTCACTTTTGAGAGCCTTAATTCTGAAGATAGCGCGTGCTTATAAATAGCGTGATGGACAGTATTGACTAATTGCGACTCATTCGTATTGAAATTTTTCTCAAACTTAGTAAAATATTGGCTGAGGTGAGGTTAAAGTAAACTTAAATAAATTTTTTATTAATTCAAATGTTTTATTTCTATTGGGAACTGCAATATTTATTACCAAAAGTTGTTTTTCACCGATAATAACCGCAATGTCTTCCGTAAAAAAACGAAAAACTCGTGGTATTTCCCTGTAAAGTCATCAATTTGTGACAGAATACAGCTGAAAATTTCAAACGCGATTTGCTAGGGTCTATTATTGTGCAATTGGGCTGAATTATTTCTCTATGGTGTGTTTTCTCATGAAACTACTCCAAGATATCCATCCGCTCTTCTAACTCTTAAGAAACAAACTGTTTTATACCACTCCAGTGGAGGATGCCAAGGACGTATTCAACCAATCGAAACACTCTCCAACAATGGTGCTTTTTTAGGCACCGAACGAAATAAGATAGTCCAAGGAAATTCTCCCTAAGAAAAGATACTTGAAATCTTATTCCGTTCGGGAGATCTACGAGGGGGCAAATACAGCCTAAGATAACGGTGTCGTGCAGAGTATGTGAGATAGAGATTCGCTTGTTACCTGTTGCTTTTGGATGCTCTCCGACCCACTCGAATGGTGGTGCTGTTGACACTTCGGGAGTGGTTTGAAATAAACACCTAAGACTCGATCCGAGAAAAAGAGTCTCATTTGACGTGGGGGCTGTTGAGGTCGACGTAATTTATTCGGTTCGCTCGAGAAGCTGGGCAAACAGCCGCTGGATAATGTGATCCGTGGATGGACCCCTCGTTCGATTCCTATCCAATCATCCCATGCGTCCATCGAGTGGTTGATGCCTCGTTGATCCCGTAATCCGGTGTCCCTCGGTTAATTTTTTCGATTTTTTCATGAATTCTGTATTCTTAAAAAAAAATAAATACGTCGTGCCTTCGTTATTGTAGTTGTCATTTTGTTAGCTACAAACATAAGCATAGTTCATGCAGGCAGAGCCTACGCGTCACAACACGTTTTTGCTCCTTCAATTCGGTTCGGAAGAAAATCAACTTCAACGGCTTGTGTGATTTGCTCTATTCCATGCAACTAAAGTATGTTTTTCGCCTAGGTGGACTCTCTTGAGATTTCGCATCATATTGGTCACTCCTCATCGAACTCTCCCCATTACAAATACCATACCATAAAATGATACCGTAAACACGGGTTACTTCGGCCTTATTTTTACAGGTCTTGCCTTTACCCATCTCTTACTCAGCAGTTTTCAAGTTTTGGTAACGTTTTTGTGGAAATAAGAGTGAATTAAACGAGATTTTAACAATTTTGTGGAAGAAAGCATTAACAGCGCTGCATGTGTTAGATTTTGTATAAACTGACGCTCAGGTTCCCATGATTTCAGTGATTGCTGTATTGGGTCACTCACAATTATATAAGTAGAGCGAATGTACCCTTTTTAAATAATTATAATTTCCATTTAAAAGTGGGACCTTGTTGTCTCCTTTGACTTTTTGTTCTAGACCATGACCCATTGACCCAACCATAACTGCTCTTAGTAAACTAGGGCATCAAATATTTAATTTAGTGAGGAAGTTTTTAATATAAAGTTCCCATTTTTATAATTAGAATGCTGAACACAGTTTTGTGATTCTGATGAAGGCGTTTAAGGTGCAAAGTTATTCTCGGCAAAGCCTCTCCTCTGTGGCAAAGAACTCTTATTAATTTTGAAAGTTAGTTCGCGCGCGCCGTTAAAATCCCGGCGTGGCAGGTTGAAGGATGTCGTGAAAGATTGAAGCCGAGTGACAGCGGGCTGCGCTCTGATGAGATGGAAAACTTTAATGGAATCCGGAATGGCCGCAGAATATTTAATGCAAGCGATGTAATGTCTTCCGCAGCCACATGCTCTAAGAACCTCTCCGGACGCGTCAAATCAAAAGAATATCTGTCACCAAACACGCAAGATCATAGGGTTTGGAGTTTATCGATGTATTCACTGAACAGTGGAATGTTTGTCGCCATGCAGTGTAGTTGGGGCAGTGGAAGCGTGGCTGAAGGCCGTCCAAACATGTACTATATTGAATGGGAAGATGCGAAAATTTGATTGGAAAAATAGCGCATTTTGAGATGAAAAAACTGTCGTATAGAATCCAAAACATTTGTCTGCAAAATCGCGATCTCACTCAAATTATATGGGAAGTAAAAATTTTATTTTATATCATAAACATGATTTCCCTCGCAATTGCATGGAACTCAGTTGTGAAGGTACTTCTCAATGTGGTATAAAAAAGTAGTGGTATGAGTAACAAAGAAACCTTCTCAAGATGGCCGGATGCGCTATTTCTTGGCTTCACTTTGGGGAGTGGGTTACTAATCAACATTTATTTAATCGTTTAGAGGTGCGAGCTTATCGTCCTTTTGCCCTCGGAATCGCTTTGATAAAATGATTACGTGACCGTATGGGATATGAGTATGAACTGGATTGGTGGATGGACTCCCATCGCCCTAATTGAGCAGATATATTTATTTTACGCTTGTTATTATTTTTCTTCCGGTTAAAATTCCTCAAATTAACGTAACATTAAGTTTAAAACATTTAAATAGACTAGTATGCGAGAAAGACTAAAGGATATTTTGGATTTTGGCATGGAAGGAGTGGTTTACTCAATGGAATCAGGAAGTTTTCATTTAATTTTTTTTATTCTAAGGTCTACTCTTTATCCAATTCATGACCAGTCAGCATAAGTTTATGAGAGAGTTGCTTTCTCAGTGATTAAACCCGAAGGTGTGCTTGAATAGGTGAGGGTAGTGTCGGACTCAGCATCGCGCGTGTTATTGCACTCACTTATGATAAGGGCGCCTGTTCATTTCCTTATATGTCACCTGACATTTTGGTGATTTTTCTGTATGCTAACTATAGTATACGCACTTGATCAAGTGCACTTGAAAATGCAATGAATCGCGTCGTACGAAAAGAAATTTTGTGAAAATGCTGTGCAATGGTTCTGTTGTACTCAGCAATAACAATTTCTCTCCTGACCGTGCCCCATTTATTGTCAATGATATATTTTTCGTTTGGGGTCATGCGAAGGCTTCTCCTCAGATTCGATCTCAGGACCACTCGATCAGAAGCTAAACGCTCTATCCACAAAGCCACCACGCTCTAATATAATTTTAAGCGATTTGATGTGCGCTGGGTTTTGGTGCGGAACATTCATCTCCACATTTCAAATTCAACAGTCGTCTAACCCCGCGAAGAAATATTTAAAACAATAGAGTGATGAACTCCGTGCGCCCTAAATATAAGCCATCATCTCATTTCAGCTTCGGCAATCAGCAATAAATTTAAAAATTCATTTTTAACAAGGAGTCCAAAACCTAGATCCATTCCCATTTTGCTGTAAACTGAGTGAGAAATATGCTTGCAAATGGAAGTAAAATTAAAATAAGAACAATGCGTTGAGTACTTAGTCGTAAATAGTCGATAGTGTTTAACCATCATCTAGTAAAAATTTGTAATAAAAAATCAACGTAATGGGAACATATTTACTTAGTCCTAGTTATCCTATGACTCTTTCAATAGTATATTATCATGTAATGATGCGACTGATTTCCCAAGTAAGTGCAGTGAATCGATAAAATACAAAGGAAAACTACAGGATTCGTCTAAAACTGCTACTGACGTACAGAAAGCGTTACACAGATGTTAAAATAATTAGACTGGGAGTAACTAGCGACTTGGAGAATGTGCGCTGGGCTTAGATATCATGAGCAATTGAGAGTAGATATCTTTAAGAGTGACATCATCTTAGAGCCCCACTATATTTCTAGGTCCGACAGAAGCGATACATTGAGAGGGAAATTTTATAGAACGGATAGATATGGGAAAAATCGTTTTTCCCCCGAACCACAAAGGACTTTAATAAATGCTAATCGTAATTTCCTTAGAGCATATCCTTTTTATTTATAAACGGCTTGCGTCCTTACACCACCCGCCTATTGAACCGGATTTCGGAATAGTGTGCAACTGATGATATACTCCCTCTCCATAATCCTCAACCCCCTCGGTCACTTTTGGCCCCTGATCTTTGCGACCATCCCGCGGCGCTATCCAACTCTCTTTCTTTGCCTTGAATGGTGTGGTGCCTTAGGTGAGGTCACGGAGCCCTCAAGGCGCTGAAGGCTTCGAGGAACGAGTGATATTCTGTCCTCTTCTCCTT